>NC_135785.1:155453544-156688544 GCF_051106095.1 Pogona vitticeps
GCCACTCCATTCTGAAATGGACTATAAGGGCTTGTTTTTCTATGTCTGATTCCTGTGGATTCTAACCACCTCTGGAATTGTGTATTTGTAAACTCTGTACCTCGGTCAGTCTGCAATTGCGCCACCTGGTGGCCAAAGCGCCACTCAATAGATCTAAGACAATTCTTAAATGTTTGAAAAACTTCTGTTTTGGATTTCAGTGTGAAACAAAACGAAAATCGTGTATAATCATCCACAATTACCAATGCAAATTTCGCTTTTCCTAATGAAGGTGGAAATGGCCCTATTAGATCAGCATGTACCAATTCAAATGGTCTATTTGTCTCTCTGGTACTCTGTCTCTCTTTTGGGGCAACATGTGTTTTGCTTTGCTTACAAATTTGACAGTCCAGGTAATTCTTACAGTCTCTTATGTTCACATCTCTAGCCATATTTTCCATTTTTTTGCACTGTCTTAAAGTTTACATGACCCAGTCTTCTATGTAGTAAGTGTATACAATTGTCATGTTGGGGTTCATTTCTGTGTATCATGTGTGTGTCTCTGTGTATTTGGCCTTTTAATATGTATAAATTGCCCTCTTGCTTCGCTCTGGCCACTACTTTGTTATTTTTCTTAATTATACATTCTCCTTTTTCAAACATTACACAAAACCCCTGTTTATCGAGTGCTGACACACTTAGAATATTATAATCAATTGTGGGTGTAAGTAACACGTTACTTATCTCCAACTTCAGACTGGGAACAAACACTCTCCCTTCTCCTGTTACGTCTGCTTTTTGTCCATTTGCCAGCGTCACGTTCTTCAGCTCCGTCTTTCCTAGAAAACAAAACATCTCTACATTGTTAGTCAAATGATTTACGGCCCCCGAGTCAATTAGCCATTCAGCTGCGTGGGTGTCCTTGAAGTTATCTCTTGTTTTTCTGCTGACAAGAGAGACCGATCTCTTGCTGCTGCTCTCTGCAGAGTGTTTGTAAACTGCTGCTTCGGAATCCTTTCTGTTTGGGAACATCTCTCCTCTCAAACAATCTTTTTGCAAATGATTTCTGGACCCACACTGGTAACAGGCTTTGATCATCATGGCATGCCCACGCTGCTCTCTGTTTGTCTCTGGCTTTCGTCTTCGGGACACGCTGCCATCTGGACTCCATCTCCGTCTCTCCCGGTCAGCTCCCACGTGGCTTTCTTCTGCAGCTTGGAATCTCTCTTTCCAGTGTTTCTCCTCCTGCAAGATTCTGCTTGTTACATATTCAAGAGTTAGTTGTGTATCGGAAAGGCTTTCTAAGCTTGTAATAAGCATGTTAAATTCTGAACTTAAACTGCTCAAAATCAGGTAAACCTTCTGCTCCTCAGGGAAAACAATGTTCATTAACTGCAGTTCATTGAACAGTCCCTTCATGGTTTGTAAGTGCTTTGAGGCACTTTCCCCAGACCTCATTTGGCATTTATAAAGCCTCCTGGTTAGGGAAATCTTTGTGCCTGCTGTTTCTCTCAGATAGATGCCTCTCAGTCTGTCCCAGACTGCCTTGGCTGTGTTCAGTCCTTGTATATGTACTAATTCTTCATCTTCTAGGGACAAAATAATAGTACTCAGAGCTCTCTCATGCTCTTCCTCTTGCTCTTCTGTTAACTGGGCTGGAGGACGGCTCACATAAGACCACAGGCTCTGTCTTCGTAATAACATTTCTGCTTTGACTGCCCATGTCCTATAATTTTTACCATTCAGTCTATTTATGGCCAAGCCTCCTACGCCTCCCGTGCTGTATGCCATCCTGCCTTCTCTTGCAGTTCTCTGTTTCCTTTCCCCTCCTGGGCTAACAGACAAACTGTCTTCTCCCAAATCTTCTACTTCACTGCCACTGTCACTTTTGCTCTCTTCCTTCATTTATTTACTTCACCCACGTTTACTCACCACCGTCTTGCGCAGTGCACGTTTCTGGGCCCATAACCTCTGTTACGCTTCTGGCGCAGAGTAAATGAAGACACTTTACCAGTTCTTCTTTGACAGTTATATTTACATATATGTACACTTATATACAGGCAGGTCTCTACAGCACATCTAGAGGTCTTCACACAGTCCGACAGCATGCGTGGCAGAAAATCACATCAGAAGAAGAGAACATTTCACAGACACAGTCCATATTTATACATAATCTTGTCTCTGTCCAGTCCAATCGGGTTCCAGGTGACCTCATCTCTGCACCTGGGCTCTTTCTGGTTTCACCTCATTGCATCAGCTTAGGATGATTCAGCTTTTCTCTCATCTGCACATAATGGTAGCTCGTTAATGAAACATATATGGGTTCAGGTCTATAAAATTCTATACCCTGACAGACTACTACCCTCATTACCGGCATGGTTAGTGGTGTGTAAGTTCCCTTCACATGACAAAAAAAGATGGTGAAGAGATCCTGAATGCTGGTCTCCCCATGCAGGTTCATGAGTTCATAGGCACTAATTCCCATTAAATGGCAAATGTACTGTGAAGGAGGGTCCATTCTTATGATTGTACCCTGCTGAGTACAATTTGTATACTTTCTAGGAACTGTCTTGTGCAAAGAGGAAATATGCATGTGTAGCATATTTAGAAGTTAGCTGTATGGATATTGCTAAGCAACAGAAAGCTTGAGTTTGCAGCACTTCAGTGCCATGGAAGCTCCCCTTCATTCAGGACCTCTCCTGAGCAATAAATTAAATGTACAAAACCATGGTTGCTAAAGTGTGGGGAAACATTTTGGAAGGGGAAGGATTAGCTATTCAGTCATTTTTAAAACCACATGAGGGAATCAAAATGAAGCACAGTTGCATTTGATATCCTTGCTGCAAAGCTGTTCGTCCACTGGCTGTTCCTGCCACAATGGCTGACCTGCTTTTGTTCAACTTGAGGTCATGCCTTACCAGCTGCCCTTCTTTCTACTCCTAAATTTATCACCAAGACATTAATTTCATGTATTCGCGAAGGCTTTCACGGCCGGGATCTAATGGTTGTTGTGGGTTTTTCGGGTTCTTTGGCCATGTTCTGAAGGTTGTTCTTCCTAATGTTTCAACCAGTCTCTGTGGCCGGCATCTTCAGAAGACAGGAGTCATAACTCTGTCTGTGCTCTTGTTTGGTGCAGGTTGTTTGGATAGTTGAGTATTTATAGCTTTTGTCCTTTTCAGGAAATGGGTGATTGTGGTGATCAATGTGCTTTTTGTTGCGCGTGTATTGTTGTGATAAGAGGGAGAGATGATCTGTCACTGTGATTGATGGGTGTCATTAGCTGGTCTTTTGTGTGCAGTGATCACTGGTCCTTGTAGCTGGGTGGAGTTCTTTGACCTTTTGGAAGCTATATTTTTTCAGTGCTGGGAGCCAGGCCTTGTTTAGTTTTAGACCTTCTTCTTTTTTGTTGAAGTTCTGTTGATGTTTATAGATTTCAATGGCTTCCCTGTGCAGTCTAACATAATACTTCAGTGTTTTGAAATAGAATTTCATGTCCAGCTTGTTACAGAGCATGTTCAGCTTCTGCCTATTTTTCCTGTTGTTTTAGTCTGCAGTGTCTCTCATGTTCTTTGATTCTGGTGTGGATGCTGCATTTTGTGGTCCCAATATATACCTGGCCACAACTGCAAGGTATCTGGTATGCTCCTGCAGGGCTGAGGGGGTCCCTTTTGTCCTTTGCTGACCATAACATTTGTTGTATTTTTGTGATGGGCTTGAATACTTTTTGTATGTTGTGTTTTTTCAAAAGTTTTCCCATGTGGTCTGTGACCCCTTTGATGTATGGCAGAAATACTTTATTTGTGGGTGGCTGTTTTTCCTCTTCAGTTTAATGTTGTTTTCTTGGTTTGATGGTTCTTGTGATTTCATTTTTGGAGTAGCCATTTGCCTGTAGGGCCCAATTCAGATGGTTGAGTTCGTTGCTGAGAAATTGAGCTTCACAGTTCCGATTTGCACGGTCTACCAGTGTTTTGATTATGCTATAAATGTGCTGAGGTGGCTCTTCCATGTAGCAAACTTCTACATGGAACATTTTGAAAAACAAGCCCTGGCTTTGGCACCCTTCACACCCAGAATTTTATGACACACTCTTTTGTAAGACAAGGAGCATTAGCAGCCAATAAATTACTATTTTTTAATGCCATAACATTCAGAAGTTAATCAGAATAGCTTCCCCGCTTGTAAACATTAGACAGAAATCTGGCACTGCTGCAATCTTTTCAATGCTGAAAACTCAGTCCTGTTAAATGGGGACCAGCATGCAGTGCAAAACTATTCATTGTGAGAAAAAGTAAAGTTCCCAAAACAGACATTATCTGCTTCAGAAATTACAGTACAATATAAGTGACATAAAATTTGTAGTGCAGCAGTTACAGTGTCATACGTAGACATGGGAGTCAAATAATTACTTAGCCACAAAGCTCTTTGAGTGATCCCTTTTTTTCCCTTCTTCCTCAGACTATAGCTGCTTTTGTGATATTTTTCTGTTACCTGTTCATGATAAATCAGTGAAATCTTTCACTTTTTCTCCTACTAATATCTCAGAATGAGTTACTGAGACTATAAGTGCCAGTTAATGAGATAAAAGATGTGAGCTAAACTGGGGAAATTGAAGCTATTCTGTTCGGTGATTCTCTGCAATTTTGCTGCACAGCTGCTGCACAGCTAGAGGAATTTAACCACAATTCAAAACTTTGCAATAACTAGCTAATATAATTAGGAAACTAATTATATTAAACAATCCAAATGTTGCCCTTGCTTAGCTTGTTAATACTTTGGTTAGTAGCTTGGTAGACCAAGACCCATCAAATTGTCATCAGACTGTCTTATGGTGACACCATGTCAGTCTTCTATCAGGAGGAAGATTTTCCTCTAGTATACTCTTTTTTTGAAATTTGCCCAAATAGTCATATTTTAGAAGGCTTTATTCTCTGAACATAGAGGAATATTGTATATATGTATTTAGAAGCATGTGTTCTGAGCAAAGTAAAATTAAAAATATTAATGACAAGCAATTGCTGAGGGAAAGTAAGTCCAAGACAGTAGACAGCAGTAATTCAATTCTCTCTCTCTCTCTCTCTCTCTCTCTCTCTCTCTGTGTGTGTGTGTGTGTGTGTGTGTGTGTGTGTGTTTGTGTGTGTGTGTGCGCGTGCACATGCGTGAACCTCTAGGAGTTCTTGAGAAAGGAAAATCCAATAGTATCATATGTGACATATTGAGAAAGGTAGAATTTCTATTTAATTAAATGGAATTGGCAATTGTTAATATAATCCTATACATGTTTTCTAAGAGGTTGTATTCAATGAGTTCATTTGGGTATATTCCCTGATAAATAGATATAAGACTGCAGCCTAAATTCTCTCACTGGCTATCAAACAAAACATGGTTTTACTGGCTGGTCCAGTTTAACAGAAAAAGAAGACCAATATTGGATGTATGTAGTCCACCGCAGTATTTATATAATGGCTGCTTTGATGTCTGTGGGAAGCCCATGAGCAAGTAATGCGTGCAATAGTAGAGCATGCTCACACTCATAGTTCTCAGCCAGTGACAAAGAAACATAACTTGTCAGCGACTCTAGCTGTTGGAGATCTATAAGTTCTCTGTAGGACATGTGGCACATTATGTTTCTTATACAAAACTCCATTTTTTAAAAATGTTGCTATGTGTTTAAAATTACATGTATCTTTCTGATACAAGGAACAGTTCACTCATGGAAGGATAGTGCTGAATCCCTGAGGCATATTACACTCCATCAGAGTAGTTCTGCATACAAAGATCACAGAGAGCACCCATTTAAACCAGTGGGGCTGTGTAATCAAGCACACAAGTGCTTCAGATATTAAATTGCTGGTACTCTGGAATACTGTGTGTGAGAAAAGATGCGACAGATTTATACTCTGTGGGATGAAGTCACAAGTGGGAAACATGAGAAAATCTAGAAGAATGTTTTCAGATTTCAGGGGGCCTCACCAGCCCTAGGAACAAGCAAAAATGCTGAACAACCCAAAGTGAATGTTGCCAGAGGCCAATGTTTCCATTTTTGTACGTTTAGGGTTTGGAGGGTCCCTGCAGCCTGCTTCTCTATGTAACCACCAGTTTGAGAGATTTCCAAGCACACCAACAAAATTAACATCTATTCGAGACAGGTTTTGATGGGTGGGGGGGGGCATCCAGGTTCCTAATGTGCTACATTTTGTCACTGGGAGTTGCTTTGATCACCCCAGGATTGAATTCTAACTGCAGTGAATGGCTTGTTTTCTTCTATGAAAGTACCAAACCTTGCTTGCTTTGAGGAGCCATGCATGAAAGAAAAAGGAAGCAAATGCTTGCTAATGTTTCTCACATTCACACTTGTGCTTCAAATTATTGCCTAATGTCCCTCTCTCATTCTTTAAGGGCAGAGTCCCTGCTAGCAATAATTTTCTTTGTTGAGCTGTTCAGTATGCTGAATTATTTGTCATTGGAGGATAATGTAAAGAGGATAAAGGGAAAGGTGGGGGGGCGAAGGGGTGAGAGTGTTTTCAAGCACCTCAAGGACTTATTTTCCTGAGAGCAATAAGATCAACCAAATTTCGGATGAAAAAGGAAGACTGCAGTGAGCAAGCAATGCTCATATCCCATGAGAATAGAAAGTAATTACAAAGCAGTTAAAACATATAATGCATAATGGATGATCTCAAAGACAATAGCAATGTGCTGTCAGAACAGTATTCCTTGCCTATATCAGGAAGCCATTGTAAAACATTATCAGACAGTTTGAGGGTGAATTCATTGAATTGTTAAGTATAATATTATTGTGTGTGGACGTTCAGGTTAGTCACTTTACTGATCCCAAGTGGATTTACTTAAGGACACCCACACAGTAGACTGGAAAGCGAAGGTTATGCTTAAATATATAAAAATGTTAATGGACTTTTCTTGAAAAGTGTATACTTTGGGACCATCAAATATGACAAATCTATATAAAAATAAACTATCTGTCAGCCTGTACAATAACACAATGTAAATCATAGACACCTCCCTTACGTGCCAGCTTGTAGCTTCAAAATACAGAGGATAAACTAGAGTAAGGAAAATATGTTGCCTTTACTGTATTGTGCCTTTTAACCATTCAAACCCTTACCTGTTTCTATCCCAAAGAGAAAGAATTTGAGAATGCCAGTAAATTGTGAAGCAATATTCTCCTTCATTTTTACCAGTCAAATTTAGTAAGTAGGTATGTCCCCAGCATAGTTAGGAGAACACTGTACCTGCTTGCCACATTGTTATAAACGGTTGGGATTCTTTCAGAAAAGAGGCAGCTACTCTAATTTAAAACTGAGATCTTTTCTGTGCCTCAGTCAAATCATTTGTCCAGATGAGGATTGCAGCCAAGAAATCAGAAGCTTGAAGCTTGGAATGGCAACTATTGAAGGAACTAGGAAAAGATCCTCAAGAATAAGGATGTGTCACTGAAGACCAAGATTGTCCATACAATGGCATTTTCAATTACTGTATAGCAATGTGAAAGGTGGACAATGAAAAATAACTAATAGACAAAAAGATGGTTCATAATGTGGTGCTGCACCAGAGATTTACAGGCACCATGGAACACCACAAAGACATATAAGCCCAAAGTCTTTCTAGAAAAAAAAGGACTAAATTGAGCCTATTGTACTTCAGGTTATTGTGAGAAGTCAACACTCACAGGAAAAGATATCAGTGCTAGGAAAATTTGCTTCGTTGAGAAATAAAACCCTCTCGTCCCCACTGGGCGTTTGTGACTTACCTGCAATTTCTACTCCTTGCACCCCCACTCCCAAAAAAGCACAGTTCTTCTCTGAAAGAAACCATCCCAACTTCCTATCCAAACAATGTCTCTTAACAGCTAAAACAGTAATAGCCGTCTTTGAAAACTTACAAGTCTGTAATCAAATTCAGTTGAAGAAAGTGCCCTGGGGAAACTTGCTGAGACCCTTCTTCAATCAACGGGTAATACACAAACCAGGGGGTTCAAAGAAAGGGCGGTTGGTAGATTTAGCAGCAAAGACAGCATACAACAACCAGCTCCACAACCATTGGCTTCCCAACTGAAAAGGGAGACAAACTCCTCAAAGATCTTTCAGAGCACTCAGGTGATATTGCAAATTGCTCCAATTAACACCAACAGAAAGAGATGGGAGACACACAGATCAGTAACACACAGATGAGTCAACTGTTAAATATAGAAGCGCAGAAGATAGTCCTCAAGAATATTTGATGGCTCCCACATAAATATGATCATCAAAGACTTCATCTCACCTTTGAACATGCTGTGATCCCTCTCATTCTCCTAAAAATGAGAACTTATCTGGGCAAATTTCAGATTACTCTTTCAAGAGAGTTTTTTCTGAATCAACGGCTTTGCCCCCCATATGGAGTAGGCCTACTTCTTTGATCCCTGGGAGCAATCCTCAAAGAGTAACCAGAGACGATTCCAACTTTAGATTTGGTTCTAATACTGGGAAATCAATAAGGGTACAGGCAAAGAAGTTAAAGGTCTTCCCCTTATCTGATAACAGGATTCCCCTTTGTAACAGAGAGGAAACTCAAGCTCCCTTGATTGACCTTAACAACAAGTGGGAGGAAGTCAAAACTAGTGTTGCTTCCCTATGTAATCAGACCATATCACTGAGAAGTAACCTAATAACGGATGACTCGGGCTTATGAGCCATAGCTGCACCCCTTAATCAATTTGTAACAGCAAGTAACAATATCAGCTTGATACGAGAACCTAAGTGAGATCCTAAGCACCTGATGGTACCTCATCAGGACATTCCGATTCTGATTTCCTTAAATAGTGAAGAAACTGAAAACAGTCAAGGTCGTCTCATGTATGGGGCTAGTTCATGAGAATCATTTGATTCTGAATCTCAAACATTAGCCACTCAGGAGAAGGTCATGCCTACCCATCTTAGCCACTTAAAAAATTGTATCTCAACATACTCTACTGTAACACAACACAATTCAATCTGTAGACATGCATCACCTTTGTACAAGCAACATGTCTACACCTCTTAATGTTAACATTCAGAATCCTCCCCATCTCCTGATCTTATGGACTGACATAAAACCATAGATGGCACCATCTCTGTTCTATCATGGACTATAGCAGGATAGAATGCAAAGTGTAATGACAATTCCTTTATTAAGTATCTTTCTAAGTTTGATGTCTTGATGCTGCAAGAGACTTGGACACTAGGGGAAATTGAAGTAAATGGTTACTCTGACCATCAAATAAGTGCCACTCCCAGTGAAAAGAAGGGCAGAGCTAAGGGTGGTCTTCTTATATTGATTTCAACTAAGCTCCATATTACAATAACCAAACTTCCCTCCCTTGATCAATATGCTGCAGCAGTGAGGGTCAAATTTAATCATTGTGCAATAGTGTCCATCAATGTGTATTTACCACCACAGAGTCAGAACATCCAGATTGAATGGATGCGCCAAGACCTTGAATCTTATATTGAAAACCTTTTGTTAACTAATGATGACAGCTAGTGATTTTAATACCAGATTGGGTACAAATGACTTGTCTCTTTATGCTGTTTATAACTTATGCCCTCCTGATGGTCTACACTTCCCCATAGTCACTAGGCGCCTCTTTAAAGATAACACCAGTAATTATGCAGGCCTTAACTTGGCACAGCTAGTTTATCGGCTTGACCTGCATATATTAAATGGAAGCACTACAGGTGACATACCAGGGGAACTAGCTTTCTGGTTGGGAATGAGAATGAATACATAGATTACACGATTGTCAGCCATAACATATTGAATAATCTCATCAATCTGGTGATTGATAGCAGGATTGATAGTGATCACCTGTGATTAAAATTGCACCTGAAGTTACACAAACACCATATTCATATTGAGAAAGCCTTGCCTATGAATCCCTAGATGATACTAACCAATTCCAGGATTAAATGATCAGGAAAAGCCTCATTTTATTTTATTAATCAACTTAATAATAATCAGTTGTCTGAGATCCATTCCACCTTTCTCAAAGTGGGCCGAAGTAAGAACATAATTGCGCTGCATGAAAAACTAATAAACTGTTAGATTTAGCTGATACAAACAACTCAACAAAAACCCATACTATCAAGCACAGGTCCTATAACTAGTTTGATAACGAGTGTATTGATGAAAAAAATGGTAATTTCAAAATATAAACAAAATAAAGATAAAAATCCATCATCAAAGGAAATGGAGGAACTGCTGCAACTTAAGAAAGGCTATAAGAAATTAATTAAAGAAAGAAAAGTAGAGGTCAACAGATAGAATGGGAAAAACCCATCAAAGTAGTCAGGAGGAAAGATATGAAATCATTTTGGGAATCCATAACATTAGCTACCAATAATCTTTCAGTTAGGACAGACTGCTTTATTAATGCTCAAATGTGGGAAGCCCACTTCCATGAGCTTTATGCTAAAAGAGACAATCCCTCATTTCATGTGAGTCGTTTATATATAAATCTACGAGAATGGCACCCTGTATCAATCTCTGAAATAAATGAC
The DNA here is from genome assembly GCF_051106095.1 of Pogona vitticeps. NCBI lineage: Eukaryota > Metazoa > Chordata > Lepidosauria > Squamata > Agamidae > Pogona > Pogona vitticeps. Next base: position 155,464,059 of record NC_135785.1, read on the forward strand.
CTTGTAAACCAATTGAAAATTGGCAAGGCCCCGGGCTGTGATGGCATTCCTCCCTAACTTATTAAGAACAACTGTGAATGATGGGACCCAATTCTGGCAAACCTTTTCAGCTATATTGACCAAAAAGCTTACATGCCATCTGATTGGGGCACAGCCAGTATTATCCCCATTTGTAAAAAGGGCAAGAAAAAAAATCAGCTAATTATGGGCCAATCAGTTCACAACCCATAATTAGTAAGCTTTATGCTAGACATTTATCTTGGAATTGATAGACTGGATGGACTCTGAGAGTGTTTTGGCAGATGAATAAACTGGATTTACATCTGGTAGATCTACACAGGATCATGCCCTTATTTTAAGGCACTTAGTAGACAAGCACTCTAAGAAACCCTGAGGGTCCCTATTTGGTGCTTTTGTTCAGTGGTTCTTAACCTTTTTTACTCAAATGCTTTTGAACTGCAACTCCCAGAAACCCCAGTCAGAACAGCTGGTGGTGAAGGCTTCTGGGAGTTGCAGTCCAAAACTCCTGAGTAACCCAAGGTTAAGAACCAGTGCTTTTATTGATCTTAGATTGACTTTTGATTTAATTTGACCAAACAGGCTCTGGAGTAAGTTAGAGTCTTCCACAATAGATCGATGCCTTCTGCTGCTTATGTATAAGCTGCATGAAAATACAACTCTCAAAATTAAATGCAACAAGGAAGGACACTTGTGTGATAAAGTTCCTATCTATAATCATGTGAAGCAAAGTGTATATTAGGTAAAGGTAAAGGTTCACTATTGGTGATCTTTTAGTTTGTTATTAGGTGCAGGTATAGCTCTGGGATAAAAACTATTCAGAAAACGTGTGGTCCAAGTCCTAATTGTTCTGTATCTTCTGCCAAATGGCAACAGTTCGAAGAAGTTGTAAACAGGATGGGAAAAGTCTCTAAGGATGTTGTGTGACTTTCTCAGACAGTGGGATGCAAAGATGTCATCCAGGGTTGATAGCTGGAACTATCATTCTAACTCCTGCCCTCTGAAGATGCCAGCCACAGAGACTGGTGAAACATTAGGAAGAAAAACCTCAAGAACACAGCTAAACAGCCCTAAAACCCCACAACCATCAGACATATATCCCTTCTGTTATATGCAGATGATGCAGTCCTAATTTCACAGACACCGATAGGACTAAAGAGAGCATTACATGCTCTCACGCAATATTGTAAAGAGGAAATGATACAAATAAATTACTCAAAGACCCAAGTTTTAGTGTTACCTCAGAGGCCCAGGATCTATAAGTGGTTAATTGATGAACATGAGATGGAAGAAATTAAGGCTTACAAATATTTGGGTGTCGTCTTTCAATATAAAGGAAACCACAAGGCTCATGTTAACAATGTGGTACAAGCAGCACAAAAATCTAGTGTTGCTATATTAAACTTCTCCTACACAAAGGGAGGTCAGTATGTATCAGCCAGACTAAGATTGTTTCAGGCCACATCCCTTAGTCAGGTCTTGTATGGGACACAATTGGGCCTCTATTCTTCATTTATCCAGTTAGAATTAGTTCAATCTAAATTCATGAGGGCTGTCTTACAAGTTCCAAGAGGGGTATCCAATGCAGCCCTTAGGCTTGAAGTGGGCTACTTGAAGGTTAAAGCCAGAGCTTGGCTGGCTATTTTTAACTTTTGGCTAAAACTAACCTTTCAACCAATTGGATTGACTTCACTGGCATTACGGGATAACCGTCAATCACCTTGAAGAACAGTATAACATAAAACCAACAGATATGGCTATTCGGTAGAATGTATCCAATAATGGGGACATGTTAAGGCCAAGAGTAATCTTAGGGAGCATATTATTGAGACAGAAAGGCAGCAGGACTTTGATGTCATCATAAATAGGCTTATACTTCAAAACGCACTGCTTCTACCCAAACTGGCTGAATATCTCTACTTACTCTTAACACCTAAACAACGCAAAGCACTTTCTCTGGCCCATTTCAATGTGCTTCTGTCAGCAGTCCAGGAAGGGAAGTATAACAACATCCCTTACACTCAGCGTATATGCCCCTGTAACTCTGGTGAGATCAAAACCATCTCCCATGTATTACTTCATTGTGCTTTTTATTCTGGCATTCAAGAAGTCCTCATTAACCCTTACATAAGGGCATTTCCTGGACGATCAGAGGTGCATTACAAACTGCTCTTGCTGATAGGGCGATGCCCTGTCAGATATACTGGGCTAAACGAAAATTCAGATATATTGACAAAAGTAGCTAAATTCTCTGCTGCTGCAATCAAAATCCATGAAGGAAAGGTTCCACCCAAAGTACAGCTATAGTATCTGTAAATTGGTATATACACATAGAGGCCTTAATGATATACAGGCTCTATGAGCTTCTAAGTAACAATTTTGTCATTCTATGCAAGCTACAAGGGACATGGTGGCAATGTGGGTTAAACCACAGAAGCCTCTGTGCTGTAAGGTCGCTTGTCCCAGCTCCCACCAACCTCGCGGTTTGAAAGCATGCAAATGCGAGTAGATGAATAGGGACCACCTTGGTGGGAAGGTAACAGTGTTCCGTGTCTAAGTCGCACTGGCCATGTGACCATGGAAGTTTGTCTTCAGACAAACGCTGGCTCTATGGCTTGGAAATGGGGATGAGCACCACCCCCTAGAGTCAAACATGACCGGACAAAAACCGTCAAGGGGAACCTTTACCTTTACCTATGCAAGCTACAATAGCCTATAGACAAGGCCTATGATAGGGAGGCAGGAGATATCTAATAAGATATATGAATGTAGTTATATATATGTATCTAGAAGTTTTTTTGTGCTTTTAGATTGATTTTATGTTCCCTAATTTAAATAATCTTGCTTACTTTTGCTGATTAATGACCTAATAAAATTATTTTTAAAAAAATCAGTGCTTGGAAAATTTGAAGGCAGTAGGGGAAGGGCAAAAGTGAACATGAGATGGGTTGCCTTCATAAGGAAACCACAGCCTTTAGTTTGCATAACCTGAACAGGGCTGTTCATGAAATGATCCTTGGGATATCACTAATTGAAAGAGTCTACATAGCTAGACTTAGCAAGACTTCACAGCACATAACAATCATCTTAATTCAACACTGACAGATTTTTAAGAGCTAAGCACTTAGGCCCTATGATGTTCCAAATTTGAATTCCTTAAATATCAAGTTGTAGCTGTCCCACATACAGAGAAATGTGCAAATTTTCTCATCAAGAACGAACTAAAACCAATTTCTCACCAATCCTTAGCACAAAGGACTGCTTATTCCTTGGGACTGTAAATGGACTGCAGGGTATGGAGTATTACATATATGTAAATAGACCACTGAATATATGTACTGATACTAGAGATGGGGACAAATAAAAAAATGAATCATGATATTCATTAAAAATCACTGATTCATTTAATATTCATCCCTCCATATTCATCAATTCCACAGGCATTGGAAGGGACAAATATTTTTCAATTTTTATTTGTTCTCCATGGCCTTCCCACTCTGCTTATGGGCTTTGCTTTTAGAATCCTATATATGTAGTTACAGATTGGCACTTGCATATGCAAGTTTATGGGATGGTGGTACAATAGGTAAATTGCCCCACTACTCTTTTGCACTTCTATTTGATAAGCGTATTTCTGTGGTTTGAGATGGAATATGAAGAAATCAGATCAGTCCTGTCTTCTGTGTTGAGAACAGGCTGTCTTGTCATGACAAAACAAAACAACCTAGTGAGGAGTCTCCTGATGGCAATTTTTAGAGTATATATTGTATTTTACTGTAGTTTAATTGTTGTAAGCCACCCAGAGACCTTTGGGTAGTATGGGCGGCATATAAGTTAAATAAAATAAAATAAATAAATAAATAAAATAAACTCCAGTGAGACTATGTGTCTCCAGTGCAAGAGTGGGACAGAAACACTCTTTAAAAAAGAAAAATGTTCTCTGCATTTTGCAAATAATGTGACAACACAAAATTAGTGCTTTTTCCTTAAGTACATGTAGACAGCAATTACAGCCAGATTGGATGAGTGACCAAAACACACACACACACCCTACTAAGCCTGCAGGTTTTGCCAGTTCATGCAAGACAGCAGCCATTACTATATTTTCCGGCCAGGTACATATTACAGAAGTGCTTAAAAGTCTGTCTCATAGTAAATGGGCAAAATCTCTCAGAGATTGACCAAGGACCCTGTGACGGACAGGTCAGTAACCACTCCTGTCCATCACAATGGAACCCTGATTCAGGAGCCAATGGTTGAACAGAAGAGGCGGAACTAAGAAAATATAAGAGGAATGGAAGATAGTTAAAGATCAGTTAGGGATGAGTTGGGGATATGAATTAGAGTTAGGGACTTCAGTTAAGTATATTAGAAGCAGTTTAGGCAGTTAGGACCAGTCTTGTGTTAGAGAAGAATAGAGAGATAGAGAAGGAGATAAGAAATGAATAAATACCTTGATTAAAAATGATTCTACCCAAGCAAATATAAATGTTACCAAAGTACAAGTTGTTGAATGAATAAAATAGACCATCCATGATTCACTTTACATGATTTAATGATAAACACATAAATAAACATTGTTATATTGGAGAACTGTGATTTAAGAGTCATATTTGATAGAGTGAGGAATAAATCTTCTGGTGGCAGCAGAAAAGGGTTGAAAAATAAATGTCATACCCGAAAGTGAACCTGGGTTGTGTGGAAGAACAAACAGGGGAACTGGGTATATGTGACAGACCCTTCTTTTCTTGCAATCTCTAAGCAAGAAGACTTTTGTCTATATACACGTTTTCTCATTTAGTGTGTGAAGACAAACAAGATCAGGATTTCCCTCCTTTATTTTGATATTCTCACTGAGAAAAAATCCCTTTCATATTTTGTAATAGAAATTTGTACATTTAGGAGGTTTCGGGTCTGTTTTGAAATCATAGATATGAATTTAGTTGAAAACTATACACGAATACATTATAGAGAGTGGGGACTTAATGTACAAAAATGGATATATAAATCCTTACACTACTTTATTTGTGCTAAGAAAAAAGACCAGTTCCCCAACTCAATATGAAGAAACAGTAGGATGGAAATGTAGGTCTGACAACTCCATGTTGTACCATCACAGCAAATTTGCTGTTGGCTTAACTTTGCTCTTATTCTTGATTTCCACATCATAAGTTATTGTTTTGCCTCATTACTAAGTATACTGTTGGTTGCAGTTATAAGGAAGGCTACAGGACAGTAACAAAAGCACATAATGCAAAGCTTTCTTTTAGTGAAGAACTAAAGCCCTATTAAAACAGCATTTAGCCAGCACTGTGAATATGCTTAGAAGAGGAACATTTAGCCCCATCATCCTCTGATGTCATGTTTTGAGTACTGAGAATGAAAAGAGAAGCTCCTGATTGCATGTAAGTTTTACTCATGAGCAAACCTCTTGGAAAAAATGTGGGTTCATCCTCCAGTGTTGCAACCCAAAGAAAGTAATTAGACCAAAAAACATTGTAGGAATTATTGAATGTCATATAACCCACATGCTTATTTAGGCAGTATGGTAGAACATGCTATTTTATGGTACCTTATTGTATCCTATGTCATGGTGGTCCCAGCTTCACTACCAAGCTGATGACAGTGTGGTGGACCTACCTTCCAGATCTGTGTATTCACTGAAACAGAGACATAGGACTCCATGCATCTGAAGCTACCATTCCATATTATAAGTATTCAACTAGTAACTAGCATAATCTGCCTTTGGAAGGATCTTGAAGGTCAGCCAGCCATTTCCTCACTTTTGGGAAGTGATGTTAGCATAGAAAACTGTTAACCCAACATGTTAAGAGTTTTTGTGTTACAGACACTGACACACTCTCAAATTCTTATTCCCAGACTGCTATGGCAAATTGTTTGTTAAGTATTCATTCATTTTCTGAGTCCATTTGACCATACAAATAAAGAGCCAGATACTTGGTGAGGCCCCTGATCATCTTAAAAAACCTGCAGAATCATAAACAATTGGGTTAAGTAAGTGTCACTTTGTGCCTATTTGGGATAAGATAATGTTATTAATTATTTGAAATGTGTGGGAGGATATCAGCAATGCAGGCCTCCTGCAAAATGGAGCTTGTGGTTTTCATATGTGCTCCACCCTTTTAAAAGGTGTTACTCTTTTTAAGTTATTTCAATGGAAGAACACTGTCAAATGGGCCTCTTTTAAACATGCATTCTTATATGTTTAGAAGAGGTTTTTTGGGGGTGGAGGGTAATGGTAATTTGTGGTTTCTACAGCTCTTATGAGAACATGTTCTGGAATTTCAAACGTTGATTTCCATCTCTGTAAATAGGAATCAGAACACAAAAATCTGAATTGGCTAGCAACACCTCTGCACTGATTCATAAGGATGTTCCATCTGCACAAATTCACCACAACACAGTTCTAGTTGACAATGGATTGATCATGTTGTTGTCAATCAATTTGTTTAGAAATAAGTATAAAGAAGGTGTGGGTCTGCAGTCCACACAAAGCTACAGGCCATTCCAAATCACAAATCTAATTCTCTATTATGGAAATGCTGCCTTTTAAAAAGATGCAAAATTGTACCCTGACATATTTAACTGGAAAGTAGTTACATACAAATGTGTATGACCAAAATGTTAAGATCTTAGGCACACTTAGGTTCCCCTTGACATTTAGTCCAGTCGTGTCCGACTCTAGGGCACAGTGCTCATCCCCGTATCCAAGCCATAGAGCCAGCATTTCTCCAAAGACAGTTTCCGTGGTCACGTCGCCAGTGCGACTAGACATGGAATGCCGTTGCCTTCCCACTGAGGTGATAAAATTGTTTTAATTATATTGTTATATATCTGTTGTAAGCCACCTAGAGTGGTCCTGTGGGGCTAGATAGGCGGGATATAAATAAATAAATAAATAAATAAATAAATAAATAAATAAATAAATAAATAAATAAATAAATAAGTACCTATTTATCTTCTTGCATTTGCATGCTTTCAAATTGCTAGGTTGGCAGGAGCTAGGACAAGCGACAGAAGCTCATTCCATTGCGTGGATTCGATCTTACAACTGTTGCTCTTCTGACCTTGCAGCACAGAGGCTTCTGCGGTTTAACCCACAGTGCCACCACATCCCTTTAGGCACACTTATTTCTGTGTAAATATTCACTCAGTCTATAGACAAATAACTTATTGTTTATTTCAAGTTTTTGAAGCTTGCTGTTTAATTTACCTGGGACCGGCTTAACAAAGATGAGCATATTCTGCACTGCAATGTATAAATGTTATAATAACTTCCTCTGTTTGCACAGTGCCAGATGTTTAAGAGCAGCTGAAGTAGATGCTCTCAGTTCATTTATAAGACATGATAATTTATTGGTCCCAAAGCTCAGGCATGTATTTAAATATAGCTCAACATGTATCCTGTCTAGAAAACAGTGTTAATAAAAAAGGTGTGTATTTTGGATTTGGAGCTAAATTGAGCTGATTTGGGTAGGTTCAGAGGATAAACAGAAATCAAAGTGGGATTCCCCTGAAGGAGAACAAAATCACTTATGAACACTCATTAGCATAAGCAGCAGGTCATTCCAAATCATATCTTAACCAGAACTTGGGAAAATTAAAAGTTGCAACCTCAGAGAAAGTGGCCTCTCTGAAAGAACACAGCAGCACACCTAACCCAGTGTTTCATTGAGGTACAAATTACCTTTAAGCATGGCACCTTCATGAAAACACCAGAATCTGGAAAGTTATTTTGAAAAAAATAACTCTGCTACACATTCCCCAGACTCCTGGGCAAGTTATTACTGTTACTAACCTTCTTTGACACAGTCTGGGAAGCTTTTGGGAAGTGCTACTGTTGTCATTTCTGGGAGTGTTCTATATACATTAGAAATCTCCAGAGCATAACTTACAGAACAAGATTTCAGCCATTAATTCATATAAATAAATGCATTGGTTGTTGTGGGTTTTTCAGGCTCTTTGGCCGTGTTCTGAAGGTTGTTCTTCCTAATGTTTTGCCAGTCTCTGTGGCTGGCATCTTCAGAGGACAGCACTTTGTGCTCTGAAGTAAAGTGTAAAATTAAAGAGTAAAGTGCTAACTTAAAGAATGTGCAGATATTTTCCTGGATTTCACAATGGATGTGTACATCATGGTTAAACCTTCTCAACTCAACCCTGTTTGGATTCATTGTCTATTCCAAAATACTTTGAAAAGTTGCTCATTATACCTTTCTTTGCTTCTTCTTCCTCTCTCTCCCCATGCCCCAAAAGTCACTTCATGAGAAATTGTCTGTCATCCCCCCCCCAAAAAAAGTTCTTCTTCACAAAAGCAACTTATAATAAAAATGCTCACACCTAATCTTTAATTCTGGGTATGAAGTGTTGAGCGCTTGTTAAGCTATGTTGGCAAGCCACACATGGAGTTATAAGCAGACACATGCCAAGTTTGAGGCCACAAGCCGAATAAGATCGATAAGGAGCAGAGAAACAAAAGTGTTAAAAAAACCCAAGGTCATGAGAGGAAACAAGCTTGCCGTATAGTTCGCTAGCCACAAAAGGGAGAAGCAGAGATGACGTCTGTTAGCAAGGGGGGAAGGATGCCAGCAGAACCAAAGGTCTATCAGTAACTGGGACCAGATGAAAAATGGGACAGGATTCCTAGTTGCTTAGAAGAGGAAATTTCAGCAAGTACAGCTTTTAAAGCAAGTTACACTTGCTAAAATCCCTCCTCCCTGCAACAATTGAAAATACAGGAACCACACCCTCTTTTTCTCCTGGCCACCCCAATCAGGAAGTGTGAGGACTTGAGATAACCAAAGGGAGACCATTTTTTCCAAGGATCTCTGCTTCTTCAAATACTTTTTTTTTATGCAGAGGGTAACAGCAGCTCCCCACTGATGCACAGTTGAAAGTAACCAAAAGCTGCTAGCAGAACAGGGCTTCTATGCCCATTTACCCTGAGGAATTCTCCACTGCAGTCTTGGAGGCAGGAGGGCAGCTTTGACTCTGATTCTGCTGCGCATCATCCTCCCTCTGTTGGAGAACAATCCTAAACCATTTTTGCTGAGGACCTCTCGTGCCCAATAAATCCTGAGTGGTCTGCTTTCTGCAGGGGCAGAATCTGAGTCCTTATCAGAGAAGGATTTCTCCATCTGATTCAGATTGTCCTTTGAAAAGCATGGGTAGCACTCTCCAGCTATGGAAGACTACAGATTCCATTATCCATAGGCAACATGGATATTTACTTGCTGTCCCGCACACCTGGGGGATTCCAGTTTGAGGCACACTGCCCCAAGGTTGAAGAGGACCTAATGGTTTGTGGTTCCAGCAGGCCAGCCACCTTCACATGATACCTTTCTGTATCTGTCTTGCAGGCACATGGTTTGGGTGGTGTATGGGAGAGATCTGTAAACAGTGTAATCAACTGAAAATGAAATGCACATCATTCAGATGGTGACAATTATCCCAATTCAAATCATGGGTGGTAGAATTGCACTTCTGGCAAATTGTAATTCACTGGTTTCAGATTCCAGACTTCTCATGCAACAAATCATTTTTTTTAACATCCATATGTTTCATTTTATGCCGCACTAACTTTTTTTCCCCTCCCAGTTTGGAGCAAAAACCATGATACATCTCCAACACTCCCTACCTGCATAACAAATTCTCCTGGTGTGTCTATAAGAGCTGAAGGATAATTCCACTGACCTGCCTGGAATCTATTCCTTTTTGAACGTGTCTAATAGCAAGGGGATTCAATCCTTTGCTTGCGGGAAACAAACATCAAGCGGAGCCATTATCTGTACACATGGCAGCCTGTATGGTGAGCATCTGCAGCCCCTCTGAAGAGTTCTGCTTGTTATCTCTCCTGCAAATAACAGCGACAGCAAATGACAACGAAGGTGTTGCTGTGCTAACGAGCAGATATAATCTCATGAACGTTGCCACACATTACAGCCATATGATGCTCAACAGAGCCAGGAGTAATGGGATGCCTTTGATTGTACAGCTTGATCTTCTCAGCCACTACCATTATTGTGATAATAATTTTAAAAATTATATTACCACCACCCCACCCACTCCAAAAAGCCTGAGGCAGCTATTTTCCCCATTAAGCAATTAACATACTATTTAATCTCATTTTATTTTTTATGGAGAGGCCTTGTATATCTGAGAGTTGCCCCATCAAGCTACAGTCTGGAATGCTGGTGTTTTCTTCAGATGGAATTGCAATAACACTGTATGTACTTTCCTGCTTTCTGGCCATGCTAATTCCTTGTCAGAGAGTTTAATTAACCTTTTAGCCTCACACTGATTAAGATGAACTCTGATTCAAGCCAAAGTCATGTCCTGTTTTAGCTGTGGGTCAGCATGTTACCAGATTTTAGTTGACAATCTACATTGGGAAACATTTTAAAAAGTTTTTATTTTTTCCTCCTTATTCTGATACATGCATTAAGAAAGCTGTTCTTTGTAACCCTGCCCTCACATATACTGCTTGAAGGGTGGCATAGATCTCAACTGATAGCATAGATCTCACCATAGTAAATACTTGTGGATATGAGGCAGGCAACCTGGTGATCTGATATTTGGAATACAATATTCATCATTCCTGTGTTCACTGTGAATGATGGGAACCGTCATCTCAATTTCCTGGACAGTGTCTTGTATCACCTGTTGTTGTTGTTTAGTCGTTTAGTTGGTTCCCACTCTTTGTGACCCCATGGACCAGAGCACGCCAGACCCTCCTGTCTTCCACTGCCTCCCAGAGTTGTGTCAAATTCATGTTGGTAGCTTCAATGACACAGTCCAACCATCTCACCCTCTGTCATTCCCTTCTCCTCTTGCCCTCACACTTTCCCAACATCGGGGTCTTTTTCAGGGAGTCTTCTCTTCTCATGAGATGGCCAAAGTATTGGAGCCCCAGCTTCAGGATCTGTCCTTCCAGTGAGCGCTCAGGGTTGATTTCCTTCAGAATGGATAGGTTTGTTCTCCTTGCAGTCCAGGGGTCTCTCAAGAGCCTCCTCCAGCACCACAATTCAAAAGCATCAATTCTTCGGTGGTCAGCTTTCTTTATGGACCAGCTCTCACTTACGTACATCACTACAGGAAAAACCATAGCTTTGACTATTTGGACTTTTGTTGGCAAGGTGATGTCTCTGATTTTTAAGATGCTGTCTAGGTTTGTCATCGCTTTCCTCCCAAGAAGCAGGCGTCTTTTAATTTTGTGGTTGCTGCCACCATCTGCAGTGATCATGGAGCCCAAGAAAGTAAAATCTGTCACTGCCTCCATATCTTCCCCTTCTATTTGCCAGGATGTGATGGGACCAGTGGCCGTGATCTTAGTTTTTATGATGTTGAGCTTCAGAACTTTTTTGCACTCTTCTCTTTCACCCTCATTACAAGGTTCCTTAATTCTCTCTTTCTGCCATCAGAGTGGTATCATCTGCATATCAGAGGTTGTTGATATTTCTTCCAGCAAGCTTAATTCTGTCTTGGGATTCCTCCAATCCAGCCTTTCGCATGATGTATTCTGCATGTAAGTTAAATAAGCAGGGGACAATATACAGCCTTGTCATATACTTTTTCCAATTTTAAACCAATCAGTGTTTCCATATCCAGTTCTAACTGTTGCTTCCTGTCCCATGTATAGATTTCTCAGGAGATAGATAAGATGGTGAGGCACTCCCATTTCTTTAAGGACTTGCCATAGTTTGCTGTGGTCCACACAATCAAAGGCTTTTGCATAGTCAATGAAGCAGAAGTAGATGTTTTTCTGGAACTCTCTGGCTTTCTCCATAATCCAGCGCATGTTAGCAATTTGCTCTCTAGTTCCTCTGCCCCTTCAAAATCCAGCTTGTACTTCTGGGAGTTCTCAGTCCATACTGCTGAAGCCTATCTTGGAAGATTTTGACCATAACCTTGCTAGCGCGTGAAATGAGTATCACCTGTAGGTTCCATTGATTCAAGTGGGCCTTCTCTAACTGCAACTTACTTTAGCATACTAAGTCACAGTTAGAGCAGGCCCATTTGAATCAACGGATTGTATGGAACAGTTGACTCACTTAATCCCCATTGATTGACAGGCCTACTCTAGTGAGTTTTACTACACCAAGCAACAGGATTTGACCTCTATGTAAACTGTAATAATGTTGCCTTCACCTGTTGTTCCCAAAGGGAACATGTTATGGATAATATGTGTAACCTTACTGCATTAGTTCAAAACAATGCTGAGGATTAGAGATGGGGGGTATTCGTATACTACTACCCCTGCACAGCTGGACTTAATGAGGTTCTGGTCACCGGGGCTGGACTGTCCACTCACAGCCTTGGTCAGCCTTCCAATTGCTCCCGGAACACTGCTTTCTTTTCACTCATCTAGCCAGTCGGCAGGCATGAAGGCAGACTTGTCCTCTCTCCTCCTGCCTGGAGTTGGCTAGATGAATGGAGAGTGGCGCTTGATGAGCGATTGGAAGGCTAACCAAGGTTTCCACAGCAGCTGGACATGTGAGTGGATGGCCTGGCTCCAGAGGTTGTAACCCTCATTAAGACCAGCTGTGTTGGGATATTCGTATTCATATACAAATACCCCCATCTCTACTTATGGTTCCATTTTTAGGGCATATGAGTTCTGAAAGCTTGTGAACACTATTGACTGCACACTATTGACTGCACACCAAGTTAGAGAGACATTTTTAATTTCAAGGAGTTGGGGTTCAATACCTACTATATTATCTCCTGTGCCCCCCACTGGGTCTCTAATGCTTCACCTGTTAGAGAAATTGCCTGACATAATGTGAAGACAGTACAAACTAAGTAGTAATACATTGGTCTTCTCAACAATCAAATTACACCAGCGTTAATTGGAGTTATGCAAATAACAAGGGACTAATGGCAGACTTAAATCTAGGAACGACTGTAGTGCAGAGCATTGTTTTATGACATATTAGAGCTGCTGATCAGGTACTACACCTTTTATGCTTCCCTAAAATGAAAACTCAATATTTTTTGCTTTGTCAAGGCTATAATTTACATTTACTGGCCTTCCACTTGAAATAAGGCTCATGAATTTCATATCGGCACTAAGCTAGCTCTCTGAGCTACCTAGGACATTCCTTTCACAGCCCTTTAAGGGAAATGATTGCGGAGACCTGATATATTATCTTTTTCACTTCTCACCATTGAACACAGTTCTCATGATATAGTAACTTTAGCCCTTCATAAATAAGGCCATTTGACTTACCTATTGCTGTTTGGCATGGCTGAAAATTATGTTTAAACTGGGGAATGGGCAGACATTTGGCACTATACTTGTACAGGCTTCCTGCAGGGCAAATGTCCTGCCCATTCCCCTGTATAAATCACTTCATCAGAATATATAAGCTAAGACAGGGAATACCTGGCTATCTAAATGAAGGTGGACTCCATCTCCCATCAGTCCCAACATAGAAGCTGGGATAACAGGAGGATAACAGGAGTTGCCTGATAACTATTTGAAGATCCATAGGTACCTCAGCATTGCTATAAGTAGTATTACATAATTCAATTTATTAGTTAATTCTGAATAATTTCTAAATTTTACCTCAAACTACATTGGCTCCTTCTGTTTTTTTTTTTTTTCCATTTGTGAGGCAAGCCATGCTGCTCTTTCTACAGGTGAATAAACTGAGATGTCACCCAAAGTAAATGCACATGGCCATTTAACAAGTTAGTAATTTGCCAAGTTAATCCAATTGTCATTTCTAGCATGCTGCAAGCAGATGAGGAGATTATTGTCCCACATGGCATCTGGAAGCTAGGAAGTGGTGAGATTTTCATACTGCATAGCAGAGCAATGAAGAGAGCATGCTTGTCAAGTGATGATGTTCTTGTACTGTGATATACTGAATCCGATTAAATCCACAACTATCAATTCTTTTCATGATAAAAGTATAGCCTCACTGCTGCGGACAAGTAATTGAGGAAAGCTAAAGAACATCAGGATACTTTGAAGTGTGCATGACCATTAGTAGACTTGATTATTTAATATTTGAGCCCTTTTCAGGCCTTCAAGATGCATATTTAACAAAAATGTGAGAATTTTATTAGTCTCTTCCTTCTGATCCATCAGAACACCTGCAAATATTTAGCTCATGATGGGCAACCTTTAACCTACGTAAATTTTTGGTCTGCAACTTGCATAATTTTTCACCATCAACTATGCTGGCTAGTTGTAGGCCAGAAATATCTTGAGGATCCACCTCTGCTCCTGACATATAGCTATGCATCAAGAAGCAAATGTTTCAAGAGGAATAAAGGAAAATGCCTTAAACCAGCCCATACCTCCTAGTCCCTTAAGTCTGGTATTGTCTATGTGGACTGTCAACAGATCTCCAGTCTGTCATTCTTGGCTGGAAATGCTAGGGATATCATCTGAAGAAGAAGCTTATGGATCTGATAAAAGGACTATCCCATTCCATTACAAGCTACCTTTTTTTAAATCTGGGACCACTACTATTCAGAACATTTGCTCTATATTTGAGCTCCCTGCTCAGTCTGAGGACTGAGACAGATGCAGGTAACCTGCTGATACCAATAAAAGCTAGGCTTGAACTTTAGTGGGTGCTGGAAAGAGCACTGTTTTGGGAAAATAGAAAGAGATTCAAGTGAGAACATCAGTCCAGCTGAAAAAGCAGGAGTCAAATGGCCCAGAGTTGAAGGGAAAGAAAAATTCTGAATACTATCAGTATCAGGAGTGGAATAGCCCACTACAAGACGCTATGAAAAGCAATTAAACACCATTTGTGTGTCTGCAACTGTTATCAAGAAGCTTTGAGTGCCACACTTTTGTTAACAATGTCTGATCTCAACAAAGATAATGGACTCCTGTAGCCTTTGGATGCCAAATTGCCCCTAATGCACGGAGAAGTGTTGTTGTAAGGACACAGACTTTGGCAGGTTAAAGGAGAATCACATACACTATTGCCATGACTTCCTTAGATGAAGGGTCAAAGAATACTCAGGTTGCTTTGAAACTTACAATAATGCTAACAGGCATAATGTGGATCAGAGAATGGATCTACTACACTAAGCACTGGATCATACAGTGTTGTGGAGGGCACTGAGGGGGCAGCAGCAGCATCCTTCAGGGTGTTATATTTGGCCCAGGTACCACAAGCCATTGGCCCCTCATCTGAGCTGAGAAGTGGGATAATGAGGACAGTGTGTGCCCTTTTGGTTTCATCCAATCCACTGATTACAAAGATATGTCAAAATAGAGTTAGTTCTCAGCATTTGGTCTGAGGAGAGAGGAGCGGGTGTGTGCCATCAGTTTTCTTTTCTGCTAACCAAGAGCTGAAACATCTGAAGTCAAAATGTTTAAGGCTGTGAAATGACTGCAAGAAGACACATGCTTTGTAAATAATTAATTATGCATCTTCTTGAAGTCTAGTGCAAAGATTCAGGACATGATCCAATTAAATCAACCTCTCCTGACTAGCAGGGAAATAGAGAGTAAAATGTATTATTTCACCCACACAAATCTGCTCCAACATCAAATGGGGACCAGATCTTAAAAATTAAAACGGCCATCTCCAGTTAATCAGAGTGACCTTGCCACAACAAAAAGGGCACTGTTGCCTCCCAGCTGGCTGAGAGAACACAGTTTCCTTACAGAGAAATCAGCCATATGCTAGTGAGACCTTATCTTGGCTCCATTGATGGCTGATATTTTTCTTGCCTTTCTGGAATGATTGTATCAATATTAATTCTTGGTCCAAGTCAAAAGGAACAGAGTGTCAATAGGAGCAGCCGTCTACTACATATGCTGAATTAATGCTTTGGATCCAGACTTGAGTAAGCTTACAATAGATCCATTGAATTCAATGGAACACATCTCTAGGACAAACTTAGTTTTACTGGTTTCAAAGTGTCTTGTCCTAAGCATGCCTGCTCCTGGTTCCAAGCCATTAGAACAGGTTTAGGGAACCTGTGGCCCTCTTTCATCACTAAGTATGCTGGGAAGGGATGATGGGATTTGGAGTCCAATATCACCTGGAAGGCCACAGATTCTTCCCCCTTTGCAGAGTAACTAGAGATGGAAATATATAACCAAATGTTTTCCCATGTCAAAACTTTGCCACCCAGAACAACCTAGTGACTCAAAGGCCTGGGTTTGCATCCCAGGAAAAAGAGGAGTACAGAGAAGTACTGCAGGTTCCAAAATCAGCTTTGGGAGCTTGTAGTTCACCTAGCCTTACTGTATGTAGATATTTTAATAACAGCTACAGCATTCCCAGAGGCTATCGCCTGCTCCATAGTAGTGTTATATCAAAAATTGTTCCCAGGTTAGTTCCAGCCATCCTAATAGAGTAAGATAGTAAATAAATCCCTTCCAAAAATTTTTGCAAAAGAAAAGACATGAGGTTCAGGATTCTTGTGCATGTTATGCCCATAGTTTGGCTGTGAATATAGGTAGATGCTTTGTCTTTGTACAATAATCTCTGTAGCACTCAGTATCCTCCAGTCCCCACTCCAACTTGGTGCACTTCATCTGAAGCTTAGGTAAATATGTCATAACTCAACTCACAGAGCTTGTTCAAATAACAAAAGACAGACTTCACACGTACCTGTAGGTAGGTCGGTAGGTCGGTAGGTCGGTAGGTAGGAAGGAAGGAAGGAAATTCAGAAGGGCCCTGAAAATGAAGAATTAAAATACGAGCCTTTTCCCCCATGAGAAATAAAACTTTCAGGAAACTAGGAGGCAGTGTGGCACAGAAACAGCTTTGCCTTTCCAGGGGTGTAGAACAGAACATTCTCGGTTCTTACATTGATTACAGGGCTTGCAAGGAAGCAGTTTTGTTAGTACAGTAGAGGCAAAGTGTAACTACAATGAACTCTACAAAGCTGGGAGGCCCTAGAGAAGGTGCTGAATCTGGAAGTATGTCTCATAAGATTTTTTTTTATTTTTTTTTCAGTCCTATATAAATAGAAGGCCATTTGATTGAATTATCTTCAAAATTATTCTACCAATTTTTTGGGGGTAGCTAATCCCCACCACCCCAACAACACTTTGCATTGCCCTCCCACCCCAGAATAATGAAGTGAGATGCAGGTGATGGGTAAAACTAGGGCCCCACTTTATTGGAACATATCCATAACAGTTGAAAGGCAGGGGCCTGCAGTGGTGCAGAATCATGTTTGGTGTCAAAGGTCTCCTGGGACACCTCACCAACCTTATATGGGCGAGTCCCACGCCTCGTTGTCGCGCTGTCCTCCAGACAGCATGACCCCGGCTGGCGTAATTTTAACTCCATCCCCGGGCCTGTAAGCCCCCTGTTTGGCGGCCCTCAGCCCGGGGAGGACCCCATCAGGTCTTCCCTCTCAGCACCGTAACCTCACAATACACAATGCCTTGAAGTCGGACATGCTAACCCCCTAAGTTGAACTCCATGGGCACTCGCCAATTCCATTTTCTTCCGCACTACCCGCCATGGAATGGGCAAACTAACTATGCCCCATTCCCCCCATCAAGCTGAAAACTTCGGCATGCAGGCCCCTGTGCAGGTCAGACTATAAGACCTCCAAACCATCATCCGATAAGTGAAGCCCATCACCTCTGTAAAGCCACAGGTGGTCCAAACAGATCTCCGGGTGTCCAATAACTGAACCCAACTCTTTAACTACTTCTCTACAAATCTCCTTATTAAGGTCCCTATGTGCCCTATTCAAACAAACGGCAGCACAAACTGCACAAACGTGGGATGATAGTGGACCAAACAATTCTGGAACTTGCATACTTGGTCTTCCAACTGCTTAGGTCTCTCAATATAATCAGCACTAGTGACTTGCCACTTTATCTAGCCAAATGATTACCACCCAGATGGAGTAACAGCACATCTGGAGGTGCACTGAAACTTGCAGCTGATATCACAGCAGTGAAATCTCACCAATGCATTCCTCTCCAGCCAATGCAGCTCATCTTAACAGTTGGTCCCAGTCCCAAATCAGGGCCCCAAGGCGATATTGCCGCATACTTTGCCTCCCAGTAAATAAAGGTGTGCCTGACTAGCTGGATCGTCCACCGCCAGCCAGTCAGTTCCACTCCTGAAACAAAATACAAAGAGCCGGACACCGCCTACAACTGCGGCATGTCACGGACATAAAGCTTGTATTGATTAGATGACCATCTACCAACCCTCTTGATCTCCTCTGAGCTGTATCCTAAGCTGGCTGCAGTCGAAGCTGCCCCAGTCTGGAATGAATGAGTTCTGAATCACCCCCCACGAGGCCAACTCATTCCAAAGCAATTCCCATGATTTTCCAGAACTGGTACAGTCAACCCTCAACTTACGAACTTAATCCGTTCCGGAACAGCGTTGAAAAGTTCATAAGTTGATTTCCCATTTCCCATAGGAATGCACTGAAACCCCGTTAATCTGTCACGGCCGAATAAAAAAATACACAAAAAAATTAAATTAAAATAAAAAGCACCAAACACTGCAAGCCCCTGGGCCTTCAAAAAACAACTCCACCAGCCCAATCCCACCCTGAAAAAGGGGAAAAAACATAAAAAGCAGCACCTTAACTCCACTACCGCTGCCAGGCCAGGACTGCTGCTGCCAGGCCAGGAGTGCTTGGGAGCAGCCCTTTGGGACAGGGTAGAAAGGCTCTTTCTTTTCCGCCTCGTGGCTTCTCTCAAAGGCTGCTCCGGAGTGTGTGTGTGTGTGGGGGGGGAAGGCTGGATCACCTTTCTCTCCCGCCCTGCAGCTTTTCCCAAAGGCTGCTCTGGACCATGGGTGGCGGGAGAGAAAGGCTGGATCGCCTTTCTCTCCTGCCCTGTGGATTCTCCCAAAGGGCTGGTCCGGATGGTTTTTGCGGCAGCAGAGAAGCCGAGTGGGGGGGGAGGCGATCCGCAAAGCCATCAGGAGCAGCTCTTCAGGAGAAGCCACGAGGCGGGAAAGAAAGGTGATCCAGCCTTTCTCCACTCCCACGCTTGGGAGCAGCTCTTCAGGAGAAGCCACGAGGCAGGAGAGAAAGGTGATTCAGCCAAAAAAGTACAGTCCATACAGTACAGTACCAGGCAGTAGAGTACCAGGCAGTAGGTAGTCTGAAGTCTCTCTCCGTATTCACACTCTCTAACCACTGGGGCGAGTGAGGTAGCAGACAAGCAGTCTCTTTGCTGGCCAACGGTTAACTGAAAGTTCAAATTTCCCGCCTTCCCCACATTTTTTTAGTTCGTAAGTCGAATCTCCATTCGCAAGTCAAAGCAAAGTTTTGCGAATGGAGCTGTTCGTAAATCAAAATTTTCATAGGTTGGGATGTTTGTAAGTCAAGTCATCACTGTATTCACTGCACTACTGACCCCACCAGAGTGAGGTAAAAAATACCCTCTATGTAAGAGGATCTGTCAATCAGTGTGCAACCCACTAGTAATTAAACAATAAATTAGCAAAATCCCCACCATTTGTTCCAGTCACAATTTATTTATTTCCTCTATCCTGAATATTTAATACTTAAATCACCCCTCCAATAAAAGCAATCTTGACCAATCTTGTCCTTGACTGCTACTTTAAATCTTTTTTTTTTAAAAAAAAAATATTATCCTAGCCACCTATCAGTGGGTGGTGGTGGTAAATCCACTCACTAGCCCCCAAGGCATTGTCCCCAGACAGGAGACAAAGTCCCAGGGGCCCACAAGTAGCCCTCCAACTACTCTCTCTAATAATCTAAAACAACAACTAAAACAACCCCCTGTCGTCCTTTCAATTTCCTTCCTGACGCAACAAACAATTCCCTCAGTGCGCTGCAGATGAGTGAGCTCTTCTTGCATCTCGTGTCACCTCCCTGGGAGAAGGCAAAGAAGGTCCATGCAGCGATGGGTGCCAGCGGACCCAACAATGTCACAAGATAGAGTACATTGTTCAGGAAGCACTGGTAGGCAGGCTATCAACACCACTGCCTTTCTTCTTATTTATACTGTTAGTACAAAGCCCAGAAACATTCTTTTGGGAAAAAGGACAACTGTGTGCTAATCACCCACTGCTAATGGTGAGCCCTGATTTGAGTCAGTGTTGGAGACCTTCCTTGTTTAATTCAGTGAAATTATCCTTCCACTGTCTCCAATCACACATCACATGGATAATTTTTAAAAGGTAATTCAAGCACAACTTGACATGGAACTAATGATGTCACTATTGTGGAAGAAACATAGCAGAAAATGATTCACTAGATTTTATCAGCCTATGAAAGGAAACCACTCATAGTATAACCTAAACGAAATGAATAGACTGTATGTGGTGTGTGTGTGAGGGGTGGAAGGTTTTACCAAGAAACACTGCAGTGAAAATCAAAGCAAACCCAAAGTATGGTTAGACATACCTATGCTAGGAACAGTATCTGATAATCTGTTGAAAGCAGTACAAATCGGATAATTTAGACATGCCCTCCCGACTGAGATTCATCTGGCACCGACGCTGATGACATTTCGGTGCCAGGTCAAAACCTTCCTGTTCCAGAATGCTTTTAATTGAAATAATATCAATTGTGGGTCCTGGTGGCAATTTTTAGAGTATTTTAATTGTATTTTAATTGTTTTATCTTTTTCTTGTATTTTAATTGTATTTTAATTGTTGTAAGCCACCCAGAGACCTTTGGGTAGAGTGGGCAGCATATAAGTTAAATAAATAAATAAATAAATAAATAAATAAATAAATAAATAAATAAATATCCATTATCTAAAAAAAAGATTCTGCATCTAAACTACACAGCAAAATAAAGAATGGGAGGGACACAAAAATATTTTTCTAACTATGTACCAAATTAAAACATTTAAGGTAACAGAGAATTTTTCCCCTGCCCCAGTGACTTCATTGTGAAACTTAAACAAAAGCATAAATCTCACCCACCAAAATATGTGAGAACTATGCACATTTAATGTTGCTCTTACCAATGCAATGAATCTGAAAATTATTATATCTTTTATTTATACATAACTTGGATTTCTAAAGAAAAAAGTAATCAGCTTTTGTCACAATAAAACATTGCAGGTTGTTCCATTTAACAGATCTCCCACTACTGTAACAACTGAGTTTTTAATTGCTGTATTTATAGGATTCTGAATTACACAATGTAAATAAAAATGATTTAAACACAGAAGGCATCTTCATGAAGATCACAGCAAAGCATTTTACTGGCATACAGAAGTTTCTGGGTTCTGTCTCTGCTGCCATAAGTTTAAAAAGAGGACTTGGTGAACAAGTTTTTTCCCTACAATATCCACTCCTCTAACTCCTTGTAATTAGATTCATAATTTTTAATACAAACAATTCACACAATCAATTCATAAACAAAGGTAAATACATTTTGGAGACGGCTTTGTGAAAATGAAAGATGACACATTCAGGGAATGTGAAACAGAAATTTAACGTATTCAGAGAATTAACTGTCAAATGAAAAATTGGATGGAATTAAGCCGATGGTGGTATTCTGGTACAGCAAAAATAAAAACAAAAGTTTTTTGTTATGAAAGACAGGATGACAATGGGATGTTGTTTGCACCTGAGCGGTCCCTCATTTCAAATGGCCTGAATAGCCACTGTGACATTCCTCCTGGGAGGATGTAGGAAAAGCAATTTGGTGCTGTTTTGCTGCAGACTGAAGGTACAGCTTCACGTAATAGAATACTTGGGCACAACAGAGCGATTCCTGCAGATAGAAAACTAGCATGTCAGGTAAAATAAACCTCAGTAGAACTATTCTTTTAAAAAAAAAAAATCCCAGCATCCCTAGGAGAAAAGGAGGAGAACAGACTAACATTTGCCAGGGAAGAGAGTGTGTGAGCCATCCAATACCAGCAGCTTGCTTCCTGCTGCCCACTCTTCTCCTAAAAAAATGCTACTTCCTGTCAGTACCAGGCCCCTTCTTGTGTGAGGCAGCAGCCATCTTTTCCACCTCCTCAACTGTTTCAGCTTCTGGGATAAAAGGATAAACACCTGTTAGTTGTCACTAACTGTAGGCAAAGAGGGTTAACCTGTTCAGGAGACATGGGGGTGAAGGCCAAATCTCAGTTGGAAGAAAGAGGATTAACAGGCCAAACCTTCTTCATTATTTGCTTGCCTGCTTCTATACATCTGCAGAGCTACTACAGTTTAAGTCTGCTGAGTGCCAGTGGAAGGATCTTTCTATAAGAGGGAGGGCAACAAACAGAAACAGAAAATAACCATTTGAACTATACAGAACAGTGGGAGATTTGTAGTAAAAGGTAACTACTGTAGTATGAGAGAGGGGCGCACAACTGGCTATTACTGCCCCCAATGTACTACATATTTCAAGTAGCTGTGGTGGTAGGTGCCCTGCATTGAAAACTTCAATATCCAATATCACTTTGTGAATGAGAAAAGAACTATACAGGATTGGATCCTGCATAGGTGTGCTGCTACAGTGCATAGGCATGCTGCTACAGTGTGTATTACAGAGCCATGAGGTGTGTTAATTTGCTTTGCTAGGCTTCACTGTACAGGTGTAGATGAGAACTAGGGGATGGGGAAGCAGAATCCCTGTGGTCCATCATGATTTCATTACAAGTGTGCCACTGTGTAGTCTTCCAGCTTTGAGTATGTCTATTTAGAGGTGGATGCCTGGGACAAAATTCTTGTGCTGGTGTACTGACGCTCTGCTACTCAACAGTCTTCCATGCCATTCTCTATTATTTTAAAATATATTTTAAAATATTTTTAGAAGCAAATGCAGAATCCCTTTCCCTGCAACAATGCCTGTTTGGCCAGGAAAGAGTTAAAAAGTTCTACTTGGATAACTTCTAACCAGCCCTAGGATAGGGTTCCATATCACAGTCAAGTCCCATTGAAATCAATGCCTAGTGTGCTTTTCTCTGGATCTATGGATTATTGTTTAAATAATGATTTAAAATATAATGGAATTAATAAATACTGTGTATTACTAGGATAAACTGGCTGGATAGCTCAATGGTTTCAGTATCTGACTGGAAAGCCAGTGCTTGGGAGCTCCATTCCTCTCTATGCCTCTTAGGAGAAGATTCAGCCTTTGTGGCCTTGGGCAAGCCGCAGAGTCCCAGGGTATCCCCAAAAGAAGGGAAGGATAAACCATTTCTGTGTATTCTCTACATAGAAGACTTTGGAAAGGGTTGCCATAAGTCAGAACTGACTTAATGGCACACAATTATTAATAATTATTACTAGGATCAGAGCGTGCTGCGTATAAACTATGAAAAACATCACTACAAACCTAGCAAAAATATGCTATGAAGATGGAACAGAACATTTCAAATATGTCAAGAAGATTAGTTCTCAAACATCATCATTGGTCGTATTATCCCATTATTTTAATTTAATTATGCTAATTCACTTCACATTTTATTAGGCACGTTTTCTATCTGACAGTAGACATAAAACTTAATATATTTCAAGTACAGCAGAGTAATCTAAGTTTCTGTGTTGGCTCAGGCTGTCCTCTTAATAGCAACTCACAATATACTTCTACAGAGGTTAACAAGCAGAACAATCCTTTGGAATGGAGGGAGAAAACTAAAGGCTAGGGAACTGTCAGGTCTAAAACATTGCCAAACTCTTCCCAGGCGATTTTGAGCCAGCCTACAGAAAAGTTCCATGCCAGGTTTATTTTGTAGAAACTCCTGGGTTATGGGTTTTGCTCTTTGAAACATTTTGCAAACATGGTCCATGATAAATTGAACCTGGTATCCTACCCACCCAATTGTTACAATTGTGCTGAATTCATTTGGGTACAATTGGATTTGGTTGCCATTCTCTCAGTACCTTCATTTACTATTGTTGCATGCCGCCAAGTCAACTCCCACTTTTTGCAACCCTATGAATGAGTGATCTCCAAAATGTCCTTCCCTCAACAGCCACTTTAAAATTGAGACTGTGACTTCTTTTGTGAAGTCAATCCATCCAATATAGATCCTTAGATTTATAGCTTCCTTAAATGATACCAAAGCAAAACTGTAATCCAATCTTTCTTCAAACCTATACTTTTAATAAAGGTTGCTTGCAATATTACAGTAAAGAAGGTCAGTTAGTAACAGTCAAGTCAAATTTCCAAACCTGTGTTTACAGGTGTTTTTCAGATATAATTCCTAGATATTAAGATATTATAGTAGCGTTAACCGCTAACACTTAGTAGTTTTGTGGTTGAACTCAATCTAAGTGTGGCTAATCAAATGATAAGTGTAATTATAGATACTTTTCCTTTGTGGAGGGAGGCTGTGTATGCACATCTGCTCTCTGGAGAAGATATACTCATATCTACAATGTTAGATATAAAGAGGGGTTTTTTTCAGAATTAGTTTAAAAAAACAGTGTTAATGCATTAATTTGAATGTGTTACTTCCCCAAGTTCTGTGTGAGAGCTTAAAGTCCTATACCTAAATAGGTGAATTTATCACTTTTTATTTTTAAAAACAAGCTCAATTTGTATTCATTCTGTTTCTGAAGAAAACTACAAAATATAATTAAAATAATGAATTAAACAAAATATTCACCGATCTTTTCCCAAAGCAAACCAGTTAATTATTAGCATAATCTTCAAACCAGTTCATTACTAGAATACAATCAGGCAAACAATAATCACTACCATGACCAGCTGCCATTATGTACTCAACTGAGCTAAAGGAATATGTTATCTTTTCAAAGAAGTGGAGTCAAAGAATGCCTTAAAAGACACTGGGAGAACTAGTCTTCAGTAACTCTACTCCAGCTGGATTATGCTGGCTGTGATTCTCAGAGGGTAAAGAGATGTTTTCGCAATTTGATGTCCCTGAATTGCTTTTCTGGATTTTTCCTGAGTTGCTAACATACTTGAGAGGCTCCAAGGTGAGTCTTCCTTGGTCAAAGGTCAATGAAACATTACATTATCAGGTTGCAAAGATATAGAAGAGGGCAGCATTTGTTCCCTTTAAACTGAATCCATCTGCAGCCCATTTGAATTCTGCTTTGGGTGATCCTGGGCCTTGGAAGCAGAGTGCCTTACGGCCAGGTTTGTGAAGACAGGCCAGCAACTGTTCCAACAACAATCTCCCTCCTTCACAGAAAGGGAGATGCCAGCAACCAAAACATTGCAGCCATGGTGTGTTGGGGCTTACTTATACTTAGGTTTGCTCAGATCTTGGCAGCAGAAGCATTCAGAAATTAAAGCCTACCACTCCATCCTGTAGCCTCTAATAGCTTCGCCATGATGAAAGGGACCCCAACAGAGCCTCAAACATTTTGGGAAGGAGGGGTAAGATTCTGTAATTCCTAATCCTCCTCAAAAAACCCACCTATTATGGCTGATGATGTAATCAGCCTTACATGGAGTAAATTAAAGCAACAGGATTTCAGCTGTTTGATATTATGGTTTTGTTGCTAACTCACCTAACTTTTACTGTTTTCCTATCACTGCTGGTTAGTTCCGCCATATGAAAGTTGTTCCTTCCAATGATAAGAAAGAAAGAAAGAAAGAAAGAAAGAAAGAAAGAAAGAAAGAAAGAAAGAAAGAAAGAAAGAAAGAAAGAAAGAAAGAAAGAAAGAAAAAGTAGTACCATAAAGCAGACACATAGGACCTTTCTACTCACTCTTGAACCATTTGAACTGAAAACAACTTTTGCAGTATATTATCCAAACATTTTTAGCATCTTAGAAGATTTCATTGCATTCACAAAAATTCTGACATTAACTTTGAAATTTATTATCCCTTAATTGTGATGCTTCTCTGAAAATTCCAGAACTTCCCTCAAATACTTTGCACCATCTTTATGTGGCTGAAATTCAAGGAGAGGACCCAGCTACTACAAATTATTTGTGCTGGGGGCACATATCCTGGCACACTGTGCATAGTGCACTGACAACTTCCAAGTTACTCACTTCCTTCCTGCACCCCTTCCTTTGGGAGGCCAGGTTGGCATTCTTGTCTTTCAGACAGCAAGCAAGGACATTCTGTTTTGGGCAGGCTGAAAACAACTGAACACAACTGAGTTTATTTGCTTCTCTTGAAAGTCGCTTTTTTCATCTGCATATTCTAAAATTATTTTTATTACAATAGCAGTTTTAGAATACTGTATATTTCATTCTTTTTAATGTTAATAATTTAACTGTTTTTAATTGGGTTTTTCCCAGCTGTATATGAGGCTCCTTTGGTGCCTCAGCTGGGAAAAATGTACCATAAATATAAAGTATGTATTATCACCATCAACCTGTCTTGCCCATACTACAATGCGGGACAGCATGCATGCTATAGTTACGTGAAAAATAAGTAATATGTTTACACATACACTTCCCCAAAACAAACCAAAAACATTTCCATGGCAAAATTTATACTTTTGAAGGCTCCAAAATGTATATGATAGACATATACACATATGTGTGCAAATGCACGCCAACACTCCCGAACACTATACATGTAGCAAAAGAGGACTCATTTCTTATACCATATTCAAGTGTTACAACTCAGTGGAAGCCTCTCTTCACACACACACATTGCCCTCCCAGCCCGGAAATAAAGAGGCGAGACACAGGTTGTTGGATTAAAACTTGGGCCACAACTTTATTAACTGTTCAAACTAAATCCCCCGACTACAAGGGGGCCTAAATGTAGTCCAATATTCTTCCAAATACAGAGCAGTCTCAACCTCTGGACTATTATAGAGCAGGGTGAGCTCCTAGTCCTGAATCGTGCTGTCATCTGTACAGCACATCTTCAGGTGCTTAGTGACTATGGTATCCGCCACTGTCTCAGCCCATTGAGCCTTGTGACCCTAAGTGAACTGTTAGCCGGGAGGTCACCCTATGAATAAACCCACCTGTCCTCAGGTGCCCGATTGGGTCCACCTGACCAAGAGATGGAATAATTTTTGCACCACGTGTCCTCCATGAACTAACCCCGACTCTTCTCTTCACACTACCCACACCTGTGACCAAATGTGGCTTTAACTACTCACATATCATTTTAATTTATTTAAATTAACCACATCCCACTGTAAGAAAGGGATGGGCGAAACTGCACTTGCATCCTTTGGGCCAATTTAGGATTCAGGCCAAAAATTCCCATCTGGCTCCACAGGCAACCAGCTAGTCTCACCTTCAGGGTAGGCGGGAGGGATGCTCAACAGATGAAAGGAAGAAGCTGAGCTGGAGGGACCTTTCTTTTTTGAAGGCTGTGTCCCTCCTCCCCTCCAGAGGTGGCATCATTCATCTCCGACGCCGCTTTTCCAAATGGGAGGGCAAAGCGACCGCGCCATGGTGACTCAGCACCATGGTGGAGCGAACACACACACAGAGAGAAAAGAAAAGAAGAAAAAGGAATCATTTAAGGACTACTCATCTGTCATCACTTCCATGTCCTTCCTACATGTGGAAGGTAATCAGTCTAGAGGAGCCATTGTCAATGGGGGTCATATGGTTCCCTGTTGGCCCTGACACATTTGAAGGGGCCACAGAGGGGAAACACATTTTCACACACCATCCTATAAGGTTCATTATGTGACTTGCCCAATCCTGATTTGGGCTTTATTTCTTTCATACTGTCCTTTATGGACATGTTCCCCCACCCCCCACCCCAAAAAAAAGGTTGAGAATGGCATGACCCTGCAATGTTTGTGAGCTCTCCACATGAAATGAGACATGGGGAAATCAAGCTGCCAAATTGCACGGCTTTGTCTCCTCCGTGTATAGGAGGGTGATTAAACTGGAGATGGAGGAGGCAGAGCTAGAAGGCGCTTCTCTATATTTAAGCTTTTTGTCATATATATGAAACCAGAATAGAGCTCCGTTCCTTCCTAGCCTTCCCTGGGGATGCCAAGGGTCAAACTCAGGAACTAGGACATAAAGACCACAAGTTCTACACTGCCACAATCTAATCTGCAGTGGCTTCAGAGCCAACCAGTACTCTGAGTCATGAGACTCAGCTGGTAGAGTGATTATGGTAGTGAATTTGTGAATGTTTGAAGACAGCACACACAATCATATTTAGTTGTGTGGTGATGCCCTGGAGACAGAAGACAGAAAACATTCCTTCACTATAGAGGCAAACAGACCAAATACTCTTCCTTTACCATTCATTCTTTGTGAACAACAGAGCATCTTTTCCAGGCTCCATCCCTGCAAATTAATGAAATGAGGGAAGGGAGGAGAATGCAAGAAAATATTTATTAAAATTCATCATTTATGTTCTTTTTATGTAACTGGGCTCTTCTGGAAATAGAATCTCACATTTATATCACAATATGTCATATGGGTATGTTGCTAATTAGTTGTGTAAGAGGAATTTATATATCATTAGACACTATTAAATGAACTTTTAAAAACTACATTTTACAGTAATGGTATCCACTTGGGATATGTCTATCATTAGCACTTCTTTAAAGAGGATATGGAGGTAACAACAATGGGCTGAGTAAATTGAAAAATTGTTAAAACTTTATGTATGTCATCTCAGAAGATTATGTTAAGTGGTGCTGGGTGGCACTGCTTGTGCAAGTAAAATGGATGTAAATTAAACTCTACAGAATCATAATCCTTAAAATGTTAATGCAATGTATGGCTATGTTTTCTCCACAGAGAAAAAAAATGAGATAAAAATTACAAAAGGTCATCTACGGCAGTGGTTCTTAACCTTGGGTTACTCAGGTGTTTTTGGACTGCAACTCCCAGAAGCCTTCACCACCAGCTGTGCTGGCTGGGGTTTCTGGGAGTTGTAGTTCAAAAACACCTGAGTAACTGAAGGTTAAGAACCACTGATCTACGCCAGTGGTTCTCAAATTAGGGTCCCCAGATGTTCTTGGATTGCAATTCCCAGAAGCTGTCACCACTTGCTATGCTGGCCAGGATTTCTGGAAGTTACAGTCCAAGAACATCTGGGGACTCAAGTTTGAGAACCATTGAACTTGTCCACCCATGAGTACCATGTAGCAAATAAGCACTCAGAGACCTTTAATACAGAGGTCCCCAACCCCCAGTCTGTGGCCTGGTGCTAGTCTGTGGCCATGGCAGGACCAGGCCATGGAGCCAGATCTCCTGCCCCCCACCCCCCCATGCACCCCATCTGCACACACAGCTTGCCTACACACACACATGGGTGCCCCGCCCACCCGCAAGTGCATCCCACCCACCAGCAAGCATGCCCCATCTATCTGTGCATGAGTGTGAGCACGCCCCACCCATGAATGCACCCTGCCCTCCATGCATGCATGCAAGCACACGCATGTGCATGCCCCACCTATCCATGCATGCGTATGAGTGTGCCCCACCCATCCACAAACACGCCACAGCATGTGCGCAAGCACCCCGCCCACCCGTGAGCATGCCCCATCCATCCATGAGTGCACCCCCCACTAGTATGGGGGTGCCCCCCCACAGACCCCATCACCCCAACTGGTCTGCTGTTCAGAAAAGGTTGGGGACCACTGCTCTAATAGATGAACTGAAGATCTGCCACACACACACTAAGATATACTCATTTGTTCTTGGACTATACTACTTCAGACTGCAAATGAGAAGGCTGGCATGTACAATTGCCAGAGGAGGAAAAGCCATCACATGTCAGAAAGAAGGCAGAAAGGGAGCAATTCACCCTGACATCTTGATTTCTATGCCAGGGAAGTGGCCATGCTGGTTAAGGGATTCTGAAAGTCGTGGTCTTTTCTAAGGTCCGATTATGTTTACCTATAGCTACATGTGCAGAGAAACATTCAATTCTTCAAAAAACTCTCTGATTTATGAATGTGGATTATTGTGCTTCTGTACCCACAATTCAAAAATCCAGGAAATGGACCATGTTGCCAGCAGGAAAAAGGATGCCATTCACACTTGAGCTTACTTCCATTCATGAAGCGACACCAAACAAAGAAAAACTCCTGGAAGGTTGACTACTTTTTTGATCAGTTAATCACTTCTCACCAAATACAATGCAATTGTCAGGGCTGTTTTTCAACAAGTGTGAATGGTAATGAGCAGACAAGGGTATCCTGTAGAGCCTCTTGTCTGCTGCCATTGGTATTTTCAGCATTCAGGCTGCCCTTTGCTAGGTAAAGCTTCGCATCCTTCTTCCTGCTGGCAGCGTGGACACAATATTGTGCAGCAATATCGGGCCATTTCCTGGCTTTTTGAGTTTTGGGTACAGAAGCACGTTCATAAATTGGAGGCTTTTTGAAGAATTTAATTTCCTGGCTTTTTGAAATGGGAATTTAAATATATACATGCTACCCACAAATTCAATCAGAAATTTCCCTCATATACAATTACTCAGTCGTAGCGGATTCCAGAAGATTAGCATATGATCTGTACTATAACACTCAGTTTGACCAAACTCTGGGAGGCAGTGGAAGACAGGAGGGCCTGGAGTGCTCTGGTCCATGGGGTCACGAAGAGTTGGACACAACTTGACAACTAAACAACAACAACATGATAATCAGAGAAGACAAAAGTGAGAACTGTTTGGATGTGCCTAAAGTCCCTGTGTGCCAAAATATTTTGAAAGGTTGTTTTGGAGTTCATGAAGGTGTGAGCAGGTAGAACACTTAAAATGAAGAAACATACACATGCTTTAACCTCTTTTTGAAACTAATGTTGCCATGTTTCCTCCATCAAATGCAGACTGGAAAGCTATGTTCCAAATTCCAGTCCCATTCTTTAAATTAGGCAAGCTGAGGAAGGAAAGCTGTATTGAACCAAAACCTCTAAGGATATGTTGTGTGTATGTTTTTGTAGTATATATGCTGCTATAAAATAATGCTCTGAAGGAAGTTGATGTCAGATTGTATCCAGGCAGTGGTACCTGCAGAATGTGGAGGAGGCTTAGTGTGATAAATCTAAATGCTATCATATACTGCAAGGGAAGAATGCATAATTCTCTATAATCTCCTGCTATAATGGTCTGGAGGAAAGAGTCTATACAACCTCATAAAGCATTCTTTGAATTTAGTCAGACTCGGCTACCCAGTAGGAACAAGAGGATCTGTCAATTTATTATGTTTCTGTTCCTTGATTCATTCTTTGCACTATTGTAAGCATTTTGTGACCATTTTCTCTTTGAATACACAATTTAGTGTGTAATTTTTTTGAGAAAAAATTCCTCTGAGGTATGAACAACTCAGGTTAACATTGTGATTGAATGCAGATTTACATTCTGACTAAAATAAGAACCAATTACAGATATAATTATCCCCATTCCTAAGATGTGTTTCCCTGTGGTTGCCAACTCCATTCATTGGACTCTGCCTATTAATATAATCTCCACACACAGGACTGACATTTGTAGGTCAAAAATAAACTGGGCTGGAGACTGAGTATTAAAGAGATAGGCCAAAACTAGAGATGGGGACAAATTTTTTAAAAATGGTGATTCATTGTGATCCATTATTCATCAAGGTTAATGGATCAATGAATACAAATATATGAATATTCTTTGATGAATCAACAAATCAATTTGTCTGCACTTTAACTGGCTATAACACTGGCCCCCAACCACCTAGAGACACCAATTTTGCAGGGAAGCTTCCTCAGACACTTTCCTACAACCCCTGAACATTGGATCACAGATCCCTGAGTGATATAGTCACAAAGAAGACCCCCAAGGAAAGATCCGCCCAGATACCTAGAGACTCCAGAATCACAATGGAGCTTCCTAAGTCTTTCCCCAACATGCTTGCCAACTTTGGTGAAGACTGTATATTGGACATCCGAGTTATTCACCCACAAATTGGGTCCCCCCAGGAGAGTTTGCCACATGACACAGAAGCCCACCAGCCACAGATCAGCTGATCAGAAATTGATAGGCAGCTGCCCCCACACTCAACCACCCCAACAGTTGACCCCCACACTACTTCCTTTCCCTACTTTAGCCCCCACCCAACTCCCACCGACACCCCCTTACCTTAATAGCTGCTACAGAGGTCTCCATCAGGCCCTTGCAGCCACAGCGTGTAAAAAGGGAGAATGGCTGCCCTTTGGAAAGATGGCAGCTGTGACTTCACTTAGGGTAGGGAAGTGGCAGCTGCCATCTTTGCAAAGGGCAGCCAGTCTCCATTTTTACATGTGTGGCTCCAAGGCCAGAAGACCTCGGCAGCAGCAATTAAGGTAAGAGGGTGGTGGTGGTGGTGGTGGGGTAGGCTGTGGTATTGGGTGGCTGTGTGGGGTGGTGGCTGCCTTTCTGCTGCTGATCAGCTGATCGGCGGCCAGTAGGCAGAATGTTTTTTGTGGTTTTTTTTAATACAAAGGACAAATAAAAAGGGGTAAATATTCATCCCTTTGTATTCGTCAGGGTCTCTGGAACCCACAAATACGGATTGACGAATATTTAATGAATTGGCTATATTGTTGGAAAAAGCAATCTGTTTTTATATTCATCCCCATCTCTAGCCAAAACCCTATTGCATAGTGTAGTACATTTTTACTCTAACTGTGACGTAGGATGCAAAAGTAAGTAATGCATATGGTACTTCCAAAAGGATGCTGCTTTTTATTTTTCACATCAGATTTGAACTGGCAGGCTTTTAAAAACAAGATACTTCCAAAAGTAGGATTGTCCTTTGGAAGCTGTTGTAACAGAGAATCGTACACCATAAAGGAAGACTTATGGGCACCATACTTCCTCTGCATTGTCTTGACCCAAGGACTATTGTGAGGACAGAGGAATATTGAAATACCATGAAGTAGAGCATCTTTCTATACTGAACTAGGAAGACCAGTCTCATAATGCCTGTTGTGACAAGAGAATAACCTTTATCATTTCCATTTAGAATGTGTAACTTGCTGTCAGTCAGTTTATAGAACAATAGATAGGTATCTTCTTAGAGAACTGTGCAGGAATCTATTAACCTTCCATTTCACACAAAGGTGTCTCTAATATAGCATCTCTAGACAAGATTATCCAGCATCATAATGGTTGTTTTCTGGTCAGATCCCAAATTCTGCAACCAAATGCTGTTTCACTCCTTGTTTGTTTGTTTTAACAGCAGTACTAATGTGGTGGCTGTATAATCAGGAGTGAAAGCAACATTTTATTTCTGCGTTGAATGCAAACAGCACATCTCTGAGATGTTATAAATCCATCTGGTGCCTCAGCAACAGGATTTTGGTGGAAATTAACAAAACCAACCCTATCTACACCAATAAATTGAGGATTTTGTACATAGTACCAAAATATGTCTGTAATCCTACTTGTCATAGTGTGTGGCACAAAAAAGAAATTCCTGTCACTTACCACTCTTTCAGTCATATCTAGGACCATTTTCTAAGAAGATTCATTATAGCTGACCTCTCTATTGGAGTTCTGATGTCAACAAAGAAGATACAAACATATACCTGCTATTCTTAGGATATGAATACCTTGAAAAATGAACAAAACCATTTTTAAAAGCTATCCTAACAGAATAATGTTCACAGCTAGAGATGGGGACGAATATAAAAACGGATTGGCTTTTTCGACGAAAATAGCCAATTCTTTAAATATTCATCCCTTCATATTTGTGGGTTCCAGAGACCCCCACCAATATAAAGGGCTGAATATTTACCCGTTTTTATTCATCCTTCGTATTACAAAACAAAACATTCTGCCTACCAGCTGCTGATCAGTTGATCGGTGGCCAATAGGCAGCCACCCACCCCCACCGCCACCCATCCCCACCAATATCCCCTCACCTTAATTGCCACTGCCAATGTCTCCATCCGGCCTCCCAGGCACGGTGTGTAAAAATGGAAACTGGTTGCCCTTTGCAAAGATGGTGGGTGCAGCTTCATTTAGGGTAGGAAACCTGCAGCTGCCATCTTTGCAAAGGGCAGCCGCGTGATGGGGGTAACAGCAGGGGGGCGGAGGCGAGGGCGGATTTTTTAAAATAAACCCCTGTGAATTGATGAATAATTTTGCTATTCATCACTTCATGGACGCAACTTCATGCTTCATGAGTTGTCAACTTTTGATGACTCATGAAGCGGGATGACTCGCCAAAATGGTGAGTCGTCCCCATCTCTATTCACAACACACAGGACCATATATTCCACCAAATTCTTTTCATATCAATGGCAGTAAGAGAGGCTGGTCTTCAGTAATGTTGCCAATGCTAAATATAGTGGCACAGAAGCCATGGTAGTTTTCTTCTTTTAAAGCTATATTTTAGGTTTTAAATAAGTTTGGGAAGCATGTGCCTTGTTCTAAAGGAGAATCACACTGTTGCAGAATTTTGAATGTTGGCTAAACTCCTCTAACTGTGCAGCAGAAGTGCATGGGTTCACACAGCAGAATTAGTGTCAAGTTCCCCAGAGTAGTCTATCTCTTTTTTTCTCATCAACTGGCATTTACAGTCTTATTAACTCACTTGAGACATTAGCTGGAGAAAGAATAAAAATGTATCTTTACTTGCATTTGAACAGATAACTGAAGTAAACAACATGACTGCTTTGAGCAACAGGTCTCAATGGACTCACTGACTGCTTTCAGCAGACTCCTTGAATAATCTAACAGCCAGTAGACTAAAAGAGAGGAGGAAAGGGCTTAAGCAAAGAGGCAAAACTGTCTTTGAAACAGAGGCAGGGCAGGAACAATTGGTTACTGCTAGATTTATTGACAGTCGTCCCAGCCAATAAAGGACCCTCCCAACCAGACCTATTAAAGGCAGCATGCAAGGTTGAAATTACTCCAGCACACAGTTCCTGAAGCCTCCAGGAAGAAGAAAAAACAATATGACTCCCAGATACCTTGCTTGAAATGTAAGAATGTCCCAAATCAGACTAGAGGCATGACTTCTCATGGTTTCATCACCTGCTTTCAGTGGTGAGTGGCAGTGGGACATGGGTAAAAAGGTGTGGGTTCAGAGAGGGAATCAATGTGTGACCCACTGTCTTGCCTACTAGCACTGTGAAAAAGCTTTAAATATTGAATTTTCTCATTGTTGCATGGGACCTATGGTGGCCCTTACATAGTTTTCAAGGTATGTGATAAATATTGAATTACTTAACCAGATTTGCAGTAAGGGAATTAAAGCTTATAATTAATTTTAGGAATAATACTGTGATTTTTTTTCTTTAATGTCAGCAGAATTTTTAAAACAATGTCATGTAAATTGCATGTAATGGGTTACATCCAGTAGTAAGTCACAGCTACGGCAGGGCCAGTGGGGAAATGGTCAGTCAACTCCTCTGTAAGTTCCATTTATTCAAGAAACCTACTCTAGTTGTGACTTACTACAGAATTTCAGCCAGTGTTTCATGAGGAGATTGCATACTTTTCTGGGAAATTTAATTCAATGTTAATTTAAAAAGGAAGATAAAACATAAGAGTAGGCCTAGGAAGTGGTGTCAAGCATAAACAATAATAAATATAGCACCAACAACAATTGTAAGTATTCCTGAGTGTGGGTTATTTCTTGCAAATCGCCCAGCAAAAGTTGAATGTCTGTCACCTCCCCCAAAACCACCCTAGCTTGCTGATGATAGTGGAGGAGAGTTCTGGATCTGTACATTTTCCCCAGATGCCCTCTGCATTTGTATGCTACTCATGAGGGCACAACATATTTCATGCATTCATTAATTAAATGTATATCTTCCTTCAGACAACCACTTAAAGTCATGCTCAGGCAGCTAACAATAATATAATACAGATAAAAGCAATCCCTGTTGAAATA
Organism: Pogona vitticeps; assembly: GCF_051106095.1. NCBI lineage: Eukaryota > Metazoa > Chordata > Lepidosauria > Squamata > Agamidae > Pogona > Pogona vitticeps. The sequence goes on from NC_135785.1 coordinate 155,499,706, forward strand.
GAACACTTTAAATACAGAGTGTTAAAAAGAAAGAAATTGGGTTCAGCCAGTTAAAAACCATTCAGCAATGGATATTCTTAAATGCCCAAGGCCTGCTTGAAAGACACTTGGAGACAATCAACTTCACCTCTTGCAAGGATGTGGTTAAAACCTTTGAGGTTGATGGGTTGGCTACCTCCCATCATACTGAATGATTCAGAACAGTTTTCTGTGTTGGATTGAACCCTTCTGTTATGCTATCTACAATATGTGTGTGCATGTGAGGGGGGGAAAGTGTGTTTAGATAGATAGATAAAATATCTTTAATTTGATGGAGAAATTAATTCTTATGAAAATTCCAGTTTAATTATGAAGTGAGAGTCTGCCATTAACATTTGTTTTGAATTAATTATTCAATATTTTATAAAATCATAGCTTAAGAATAATTAATTTAAGACTTCTGTTCCATTCATCAAGAAAGCAGCAGCAATAGCAACAGCTGGGTATGAAGCGTAAGAGGCTGACATTCAAGGCAAAGAACAGTCTGGTGTCTGAACAAGCCAGATGACGCCAATAGTCTTTTTAAGGCTCCGCCGTAAGGCCATTAAGAGTTTTGCTGCTAGTTTATAAAATACTTTTGCAAAATTACACTGCAGTAGTACAATGTAATAAACGTTAAGCATGCAAAACCAGTCTGTATCTTACTTAATTCTCTTATGACATACTGCTGGCACTACAAGCTTAGCAGCATATCATTTTCTTGGATCTGACAGTGAAAGGCTGAGACCTAGGGGCAGGACCTTGGCAGTGTCACACCAAGGGGGTCCATATCATGTCACAGGGCTCAGAGATGTATGAAATAAGAAAAAGTGGTGGAAGAACTGCAAGCTTCATTCTGTTCCAGGATTCAAAAAAGATTTGTTGGTTCAGAAGTATCTAATTCTGAGTGTTTCTGTTTTGCACCAGGCTCTGTGTGATGGAGTATGACACTCTAACAAAAAGCTAAGTATATCTCACAGAACTGAAATCTGCTCACTTTTCTTCTAAACTTCAGAAAACCTTTTTTTTATTGTTTATTTTATTAACTGCTGGCATCTAGCTTTTAAAGCGGCCTTTTAAGGGTTCAAATAAGTTCAGAGAAGGTGAAATTATGTTTAAAGGGCATGTTATATACCCTTTGCAATTTTTTTTTGGACTTATATACTGCCCCATAGCGCTACAAGCACTCTCCGGGCGGTTTAGAATTTAATTATACAGGCTACACATTGCCCCCCCCTCCCAGCAAGCTGGGTACTCATTTTACCGACCTCGGAAGGATGGAAGGCTGAGTCAACCTTGAGCCGGCTACCTGGGATTAGAACCCCAGGTCGTGAGCACAGTTTTAGCTGCAGTACAGCATTTTGTTTTTTGGGTAGCTCTGGGAGATACCTGGAAGTTTCTGTAGGGCAATGAGTCTACATACAAACTGTAGGGCACACTCTGGCTAACCCAGACATGGACTTATGAAAATGAACGGCAAAATCTTGGGTTGCCTGGTCAACAGAGTATTCCTTGACATTCATGGCCAAAGTGTGAGACCTTGAGAATGGAGCCCAATATAACCAATTATCTTAGTTTACAACAAAATCATTGGTTAGATTAGTCATAGTTGCTATAGCTGTTAACAGTTCTCTCAGTGTGAAAATCCAGTTTGCTTTAATGTGAGGTAGGCAGGAAAATCAGATGCATAAATATAGGATGAGTGCCAGTTGACTTGGCAGTAGTCCATGTGAAAAAAGAACTAGAGAACTTAGGAAACCACAAGATAAACAGGAATCAACAGTGCAATGTGTTGACAAAAAAAAGTAAATGCTTCCTAGAGCAGGGCAAGCTCCTATTACTGAATTGTGCTGTCCTATGAACAGCATGCTTTTAGTTGCTCTATGAAATGGTACCTCCCTACCAGCTCTTCCCATCAAGCCTCGAGACACTAAATGGGCAGCTGGCAAGGAGGTCCTTCCATATAGGACACCTCTCACCTGGTAGTCGATAGGCTCGACCTGCCAGCGAGATGTCCTAATTTTTTGCAACCTCGTGCCAACATGAACTCGCCCCTACTTTTTTCCTATCACTACCCGAGGCTGTGACCGGAACTGACATTAACTGAACTCTGTTTACATGTGTATTTATAATGCCACACCCTGTAGTTAATAATCGGATGGGCGAAAATGCACCCGCAACCTTAAGCCAATTAGGATACGGGTCACAAATTCCCATCCAGCTCCAGAGGCAGCCAGCTAGCCTCACTCTTAAACTAAGGGTGGGCAGGAGGGACTGCTGGCTCAATGGGCAAACGAGGCTGAGACATGAAAACGAAGCCTTTTTGAAAGCTCCAGCTTCCCTCCCCTCTGAAGGCAGTGTCAACTGTGCAATGCCGCTTTCTGAGCAGGAGGGCAAAGCATCCCCGCCACAGCAGGAGAGCGCCAGGGTGGAGCAGACAGTTCTGGGTACAAGCTTTTAAGAAAGATATTGACAAACTGGAACATGCCAAGAGGAGGGCAACTAAGATGCTTTGGAAACTAAGACCTATGAAGAATGGTTGAGGGAATTCAACATGTTTAGCCTGGAGAAGAGAAGGCTGAGAGGCACTATGATAGTCATCTTCAAGTACTTGATGGGCAGTCATGTGGAAGATGGAGCAAACTTGTTTTCTATTGCTAATGTGAGGAGATTCTGAGGTAATAGATTCAAAATATAAGGAAGGTGACTTCACATAAACATTAAAATAAACTTTCTGGACTGTAAGAACTGCTCAGCAATAGAATGGATTATCTTTCATTGCAGATTTTTAAAATGGAGGCAAAATGACCACTTATTTGAAAGCTATAGCTGTGGATTTCTTGTTCCAGCAAGGATGTTTATTTGATAGATCCCTTCTAGTTCTACAATTTTATTATTGTATTGTAATCTCTTTAAATCATTTTACTTTTGTATCTGTGTATATAAACTGGCATATGCAGTTTTATGCAAGTCAGTGCCTTCTAACGACTAAACAACAACAAAGTGGTCATTCTGTGCATGGACCATGGTAAGACATGGCATATATTGGGCTGATGGATTTCCTCCTCTCTCCTTTTCTGTGGGCCAGAGCAGGAGATCCAAATAATTTCTTTGCTGTAGTTTTAAGGTTTTTTTTTTTTCATATCAGCACAGTGCACAATTTAAAATAATGGACATATAGGAAATACAGGTAAATTTAAAAACAAATTTAAAATGTTAAGATTTAACATTTAGAATGTTAATTTAGAATGTTAAGACTGTTTTTCACCCAAAATGGGGTACTTCAACAGTTTTATCTTGGCCATAAGTGCACACTGATTGAACTTCTCCATCATCACAGAAACTTTGTCCGCTATCCAAGTAGCCCCATTTTACTTGATTTTAGTTTAAACTAACCAGAGTTAATAAGCAAACTCAGGAAGCTATGATTGTTCAAAATCTAGTTAGCAATAAACCAGGATCAGAAATCACATTTATTTCTAGCCTGCTCTAGGAAACTAAACTTTAAATTAACTAGGGCTCCCTGAGTTAGTTAGTTCAATGCAGAAGGAAGGACATCTGGGTGGGGTGCCTGTATGCAAGCTTGAGGCTTCTTACAGCTTGCACATGTTAGAGGAAAATAAATTTCCCCCCATTATATGTGAACCAACTCTTTGTCTCTATAGAGAGTGTTCTTTCCTGCTCAGAGGGGAGGATCAGTTAATATTTTTGCAGTGTTGTAGTAGAAATAATACTTTTCACTATCTAGAAAGTACTGTTTTGGCATCATAGTATGTGTAAAGTGCAGTGTCTAATAATATTATCTCTGGGTTTTTTTTTAACAACCTTAAGAGAAAATGACAACACAGAAAGACATATCAAATGGGAAACTGTTCCAAGATTTTAAAACTCTGTTGCTTGGAAGTATAACAGCACATACAATTTTTGTAATAATGATGTAGCTGGTTGGATTCCTTTGAAATGTCCTAATGAGCCCCATGACCAGACTGCAGTTCTTCCCCTTTGAACCTTTTCTGCAACCAGAGGTCTAACAGTTATGATTAAAACATTCACGTTGCTTTATCCTGCAGCTACCAGTAACCACTGAACACTGGAAATCCGCCACTGTGGTTTACGGAGAAACACTAATCAATAAAGCTGGAAGAAACAAAGTTAACTCTTTCCACTGGGATTCTTACTAATCAAGAAGAATACACACTGACACACATTTCCCTCTCTCAAAGCTGTCTGGAAAACTCAGTGAGAGGGAGCATCCTGAGGCAGAAGCATTCAATTCTCCATTGTGCTGTGTAGTAGAACAGCTGGGCTGTGTGGCTGTAGGAAAACTACACAGTCACAGAGTGCCCCCAGAAATAAGGGCTGTTGAACGACTGTTGAATACTCTATACCTACCTCAGAATTGAGTTGAAGTACATTGTTATTATTATATAACTAACACATTGTAGTTCATATATCTAAGACACCATTCGGATAACTCTCCGTTTTAAAAATAAAATATGTGACCCATCAAAATAGCAGTTTGTTTAGTTTGATATACACATGCATACATATTAGCAAAAACTGGCTGGATAGCTCAGTGGTTTATGTATCTGGCTACAGAGCCAGAGGCTGGGAGTTTGATTTCCCACTGTGGAAAAGAGCCAGCTTGTGTGGCTTTGGGCAAGCTGCACAGCCCCAGGGCACCCCTGAAAAAGGGAATGGTAATCTACTTCTGAGTACTCTCTACCTGGAAAACCCTGAAAAAAGGGTCTTCGTAAGTGAGAACTGACTTGATGACACATGGCTGTTATGAGTACTAAAAAAGGTTAATAGTCTTTGCTCATACAAGAGACAGATAACAAATTAGCATAGAATTATAGCATCAAAGCTTGGAAATAAAATAATTGCTACTTCACCCTTGCTATACTATGTTTATGCTTAAAAAAAGAGGGATGTCTCCTTTCCTAGGCAAACACTCTCCTGCTTGCTTTACTGTTGGATACCCTCTAAATAATGTGCAGGAAATAGCACTGAAGTTCAGAATTGAACTATATGGCACATAATCCCCACCTAATTGAAGTCAATGGCAAATCTTGCATTGATTTTGTGGGAGTTGTTTGTGACCTAAATTAACAACTCATATTTCCTTCTGATACTTATCTACATTTCTCTTTCCTGGTGGCTTATATTCACGACTACAGCACATTACTCCTGATATATATCAAGTTGTAACATTCTACGATTTCCTTTGCCCCTTGCTTGGTCGGCTAATTTGGAAGGAAATCAATAGAATATAGACTTGTTCCTAGTACACCAATGGACATTGTACTGAAATTGTAATAAGATCCTTTGCTGAGGGTTCATAAATCTGTTTCTTGACATAAAGGCTTACCCGCTTCTACAGTTTCTTACTTACCAGCGTCAGTGGCAAATCACTGTAAGTGAATCCAACTGTTGACCTACCTAACGCACTGCATAGACATTTAGATCAGGTCATTCACTTTGAGAAATCTCATCCTTAAGCATTGTTTTTAATCAGCACTGTTTGTTTATTTATTTATTTATTTATTTATTTATTTATTTATTTATTTATTTATTTATTTATTTATTTATTTAATATCCCACCTATCTGGTCGGGTCAGGACCACTCTAGGCGGCTAGCAATCATAAAATGAGACAATAAAAATATATAACAATTCAACTAACAAAAGCATTTCACAGAACAGAAGACACAATAAGAGAGGAAAGAGGGGGCGTCATGAATTATCTGATGGGAAGGCCTGCCGAAACATCCATGTCTTTAATTGATTCTTAAAGATACCCAGCGAGGGACCCCTACAAATCTCAGGAGGTAGATTATTCCAGAGGCGAGGAGCCACTGCCAAGAAGGCCCGATTTCTTGTCTTTTCCTTCCAGGCCTCCCTCGGCGTTAGGCTCCTCAGCCTCACCTCCTGGCTCGCACAAGTGATACGGGTAGATCTTGGTGGGAGTAGGCGTTCTGCCAAGTATCGAGGCCCTAAGCCGCTGTTGTTGTTGCTGTTGTTCTTTAGTACGATGGGAACATCCATTTGGCTCAACTATGTCTGGGCCATTTTCTTGCTGAAGTTCTGTTCTTTTGGCAGGATTCAGTATGAACAAGAGAGGGAAACTCACATCGCTTGTAAGCATGGAAAGTTCATGCTATCTAAAGATTATAAAGAACTTTTCTCTTTAAAAAAGCTCTTCTAAAGAGCTAAACTTTCACAAAAGAAGCATGGCCTGAGAGAAAGGTTAGCACAGCATATTAAGCATTCCTCAAAAAAAAAGGGGGGGGAAGAGGAAAGAAAGAAAAATACATTGATAAGATTTTCTTGTAGGAGGAAAAAAAGTCACTGAAAGATATTCTACAGTGAATGGACAATCCAAATGCATTGGCAGTAAATTCTACATTTCTCTCATTAATGTATAATATTTCCCTCCTCTAATCCCCAAGGGAACTCTTTTGTAACTTTTAGAGATCTTACACTGTTTAGAAGAATACTTATGAGAAAGAGATTCCAGCAAACACTTCTGGTGAGGCAATACTTTTTAATGTGAGCACTCTCTCTTAATATGAATTCAGTCTTACCCTGCATCTTCTTTCCATCTGCCTGTGATGTCAAGGCACAATGAATTAAATGCTGTGATATAGAAGTGCGATTTTTATCAGCACACCTTGGGTAGAAATGTCACCATATTTTTCACCGGAAATAAAGCATCAACCTGCCACTTTGAAAGATGAGAACTCTGTGATAACCTTGTGCAGAGAACTTTGAAACCACTTTTTGTACAAATAGGATTTACAACGTGGCTTTAATTGATTATTTTATCTCGCCTCCAACGATGGCCCCAGCAGAATTATTCTGTGACTTTAGTGGCAGAGGGCTTGCTAAGGTGGCAAATATGTACATGCTTCAAAATGCAGGTGGGGGTTGATGTGATAGACAGCTCAGACATTCCCAGGCTCTGGTCTTTAAGCATTGAGTCATCTGGCTCCTAAAGAGAAAGGCAGAGCATGCGGGTATCCTGATATTTGTACTCCAATTCCCACGGATCTCCTATGATCCTGATGGGATCCTTATTAAGGACCTCACTAGTCTCTCCATGGTTCTTCTCACCCCATTAAGAACTAGGCCAGCACCCCCTTTGTATCTTTGAAGGGAAAAAAGGCAAGAGTTATTCTTGCCTTCTGGAGGAAGGCACAATCCAGACAATGGTACACAATAGCTGTATGGAGGATGCCTTGGAACTTTTGTTTTGCTGATTGATTGATTGATTGATTGATTGATTGATTGATTGATTGATTGATTGATTGATTGATTGATTGATTGATTTGTATGCCACATTTCTTCCAACAAAGGGACCCAAGGCGGCTCACAGCATTAAAATTTGCACACTGATTGGCAGGTCCACTGAACTGTTTTGAAGGCTGGAGACATGTTCACCAAGCAGAAGTTTCCAATGCTTGCTATTCTTTACTATCTCACCTGGGAATAAATCCCAAGGATGCCTGTGGACTTAATCTGCAGTAAACATGCTTAGAATTATGCTATAAATATTTTTTCTCTCTCTTCTTCAGGGTTATTCCACCAGCTGCAGTGTGCTCTATAGAGGGAGCATGGAAACAACATCTAAACCTTCAGTTCTGTTTGAAAACAGGCAAACAAATATTATTTTAAGATATTATATTTATAGCATAACAAAAGCAGAAAAGTTGTGTTGACCCCAATTTACACCACTGAGATTTTTATGTTGTTTTTAAAAAATCAAAATATAAACTATTACTTACATTTTAAATTTTTATTCTTAGTCTCTGTTTCAAATGTGCATATTCTCAAAAGAGAATGAAACAGAAGTACATATATATAAAGAAGAGGTAAAGATGGAATATTAGGGATGTGCACGGTGAAAACATTCAATTTGCTTTCGTTTTGGGTTCTTTTGAGGGCTGCTCAGTTTCAAGTTTGTTCAGGTACAAGTTCTTTTGATCAGCCTGAAAATATCCAAATCTTTCAGGTTTGTTCACTTGAGTTATCCTAAACTGGTTTCTGATGCTACAGCCAATTAAGCCCAGAGAACCCTCAAAAGTAGCCCCCCCCCCAAAAAAAAAGATACCACCAGGGCAAGAGAACATACAATGATCCACTCAGAAAGTGTGCAACAGCAAAAGTATGTGAGAAAGGGAAAAAACCAAACCAGTTATTCTCATACCTATGAAGGCATTCTATAGGCCATATGTATAAACAAAAACGTGGCTTGATTTGGATTTCATGTATAGGTTCTTTCCATGTGTCTAAAGCAGTGGTCCCCAATCTTGGGCCTCCAGATGTTCTTGGACTTCAACTCCCAGAAATCCTGGCCAGCAGAGGTGGTGGTGAAGGCTTCTGGGAGTTGTAGTCCAAGAACATCTGGCGGCCCAAGGTTGGGGACTGCTGGTCTAAAGGACTTTTTTGACTGGAAGACTCCTGCAAAACTGACTGCCATAAGTGCAAGGGGTGCCTTGTAGATGTGGGCGGGCACCTCACCCCAAAATTTAGAAGAGACGTACTCCCTAGCTCTGGTCATGGCCCATCCTTGGTGCAAGGCATTGTGTAATCCTTTGCATATGGCACATAATGCAGTGTTTGTCATTAGGTCATGCACAGTAATTCACAAGACTTTGCACATTCACAGAAGAAAACTGCTGCCAGAATTCCTCCAGCAAATCAGTACATCCAGTACTCTGAGTATAGTTCCAATCATATGAAGGACAGTATAGGCAAACAATGTTATCCACAAAGTTTCTTCAATGTGTGAACAATTCTTCTGAGGGATTCTGGACTAAGCACCAAATCACACATGCTTTGGGGTTAGAAATTCATACACATGCTTTGCTTGTTTTGCATTTCTGTGAATACGGGAAAATGTGTTGGACATCACACATTGAAAATGATGACAAAAGAACATGTAGCTGTCTAAACTATGCACAAATACATGTATGTCAATGGGAACATGAGTCTATTGACAGATGCACTGCAAAATGCTCACAAAATATGTATGGATGTTTTCTGTTAAAAAAATCCCTAAAGAACAAACTTGAAAATAGTGGGAGGAAGGAGAGAGAAAAATGTACCCCTTCCCAACCAGTGAATTAAGTAAATGGATTAACATAATAATCGTGACACCATGCTAAGTGTGGAAAATTTGGAATTGGCTGCCCTCTTTGGCAAACAGATGGAATTGGCCTTATAAGTTTAATGTTTGCTAAAATTACTGTTTCTCCTGTATCCAGCTACCACAGGTTTGCAAGAGCAATGTGCTGGTAGTGATTGCCTTAAATACAATCAAATTTTACTCCCTAGCAATAATTCTAACCTCAGTCAATCTCTGTTTTATTATTTCTTTGTCTGCACTGGAGATGGAAAACATCCTCAATTTAATATTATCAGAAAATTTAATGGATGTTCTATTTACTCCACCTCTAAAATCAGTAATATATTTTTTTAAATCAAGCTGGCTCTGACACTAGTCTAGTTGGCACTTCTGTGGGATGACTCTCCACTTTAATGAAATTAGCTCTGCCCTTTTTTCATTATCAGTCTTCCTCTCTCTTTCTTTCCATGCAGGCAGAGTTGATATCCAAGCCATTGACATTAACTGAGACATTTCTCATTTATATTTCCTATCTGGAAAAACTACATCTTCTTTGCTTTCATGTGAGGCTCTGGATACATCTACACTGTGTGTGTGTTGACAAGTCAGAACTGACTTATAGTGACCCTAATAAAGCTTTCAAGGGGACGTGGTGGCGCTGCGGATTAAACGGCAGAAGCCTCTGTGCTGCAAGGTCAGAAGACCTGCAGTCATAAGATCGAATCAATGCGACGGAGTGAGCCCCCATCACTTGTCCCAGCTCCCACTAACCTAGCAGTTCGAAAGCAAGCAAAATACAGCAATGTGTGTAGATAAATATTTACCACCATGGTGGAAAGGTAACAGCGTTCTGTGTCTAGTGACCACGGAAGATTGTCTTTGGACAAATGGCAGCTCTATGAGTTGGAAACAGAGTTGAGCATCACCCCCTAGAGTTGGACATGACTGGACAAATTGTCAAGGGAAATCTTTACCTTTACCTTAATAAAGCTTTCAAGCTAGGTGGAGACTGGTCTAACATCACTAGAATGCAGCGTGTGGCTCTCTGCTTTTAGATTTTGGAACAAGGTAATACAGTCGTGCCCCGCTGGATGATTACCCCACTCCATGATGAATCCACATTACATTGCCGTTTTTGCAATCACTTTTGCAATTGCAAAACAATGTTTTAAATGGGTGAATTTCGCTTCTCGTTGATCAGTTCCCTGTTTCAGGAACCGATTTCGCTTTACGACGATCAGCAAACAGCTGATCGTTGAGTTTCAAAATGGCCACCGGCTTTCAAAATGGCCCTCACTGTTTTCTAGGATGGATTCCTCACTATACAGGCACCGAAAATGGCCGCCGTAAGGAGGATCTTCGCTCGACGAGCAGGTATTCATCCCATTGGAACGCATTAACTGGGTTTTAATGCATTTCAATGGGTTTTTTATTTCATTTGACGATGTTTTCGCTCTACAGCGATTTTGCTGGAACGAATTAACATTGTCAAGTGAGGCACCACTGTACATGCTGATCTATCTATGGGATATCTTACCCTTCTAAAGAAAGATGTCCATAACAGCTCATGGCCTAAATGTTTTCCAGCCAAACTGTATCTATTACAGTTCTCTTTGGACTTTCTTTATGCCCAGGAACCCAAGGCAGCCAACTCTATCTTAGAAAAGCGGATCAGGGACATTGACTTTCAGTATTCCATTTCAATAGCTTGCAAAACATGCTCTATCTTGCACCTTGGCCTGAACTATAATTTCTCCCAAAGTGCTAGTTATTTAGAGAATTTGATTATCACAAAATACAGGCACGTCTTCTCAAGAGCCCAATTTAACTGTCTCCAATCTGCAATTTTAGATGGGCGATATTCTGGCACCCCTTATGAAAAAAAAATGTGCCCTTGTAAGGACAGAGAAATAGAAACTGTGAAGCACATCCTTTTGGAGTGTAATTTTTACAGAAACGAGCATATCAAATTCCTCAAGCCCATAATGAATGTCTTCCCAGGTAGGACTCTGATTTAGCATACAAAATATTTATTAAGCGACACAAACAAGATAACCATCGAATCAGTGGACAAATTCCTTCTCTCTGCTCAAAGAATATGAAAAACAAACTTGATCTCTACCTAACCCCATCTTAAAAAACAAACAAAACAAAAACTAAAACAAATACAAAATTAAAAAAAATATGGGTAATCTATATCAATTTTCACTGTTTTAGCTATCTTGAAATGTTTTAATTGCTTTCATCTATTTTAAATATTACATGTATGTATTTTAATGGGTCGGAGACTGCATAATTAAGATTGATTGATTGTATATAATATTAATACTAAAAACATCGTATGGGTAATCTATCTTATTACTTTATACTGTTTTAACTGTCTGGAAATGTTTTAATTGCTGCCTCTTATTTTAAATATTATATGTATGTATTTTAATGGGTCAGAGACCGCAAATAAAAATTGATTGATTGAAAAATGTGAGTAGATAAATAGGTACCACCATGGTGGGAAGGTAATGGCGTTCCGTGTCTAGTCGTGCTGGCCATGTGACCATGGAAGATTGTCTTTGGACAAACGCCAGCTCTATGGGTTGGAAACGGAGATTAGCAACCCCCCTAGAGTTGGACATGACTGGAGAAATTGTCAAGGGGAACCTTTACCTTTACCTTAATAAAGCTTTCAAGGTAGGTGAGAAACTTAAGAAGTGGCTTCACCAGTTCCGTGCCTTCAGTGAGTTTTCATGGCTAAGTGGGGATTGAAGCCTTGTTCTCTGGAGTCCTAATTATCACTCTATCCATTACACCACACTGGAAATTACAGCTACACATCTACACAAGACTACACTAAGTTTCATGGAAGTAGCCACTTTAGTTTGTTTTAACATGCACAACAAAATGAAACAAACATATTTTGGTACCTTGAAAACATTTACTTTTAATGTGAGTTTTTATGGATTACCATATTTGCCGGTGTATAAAGCGACTGGGAGTATAAGACGGCCCCCCAACATTCCCACTCAGAATGTAGAGTTTGTTATATACTTGCTGTATAAGACTATCCCCTCTTCCACATGCGTGATTCTGCTTTGGCTGCATCATGAGGAGAGTTCCTTTTGCCCCTTTTGGTTCCTTTTCAGAGGTGGCAGCCATTTTGGAGAGGCAGCAGCCATGTGGTTGCATCTCAAAATGGCTGCCACCTCTCTGCTGTTCCGACAGTCAGCTGTTCGGCGCTAGAGTCAGGCTGTTCCCAGGCTAGGAGCTGGGCTCTACTGGGTCTTACTACCAGGTAAGTGACTTCGCTGGGAGAGAGGGAGGGTTTGCTAGACATGCACCCAGCGTACAAGACGATCCCCCCCACTTGGAGGCATGTTTTTCAGGGCCAAAAAGTCGTACGCCGGCAAATACGGTATAATCCATTTATGGACTGCAGTCTAAGAGCTCATACTGAGATACATCTATTTGTCTTAAAGATATAGCTGCCTCTCCAATAGCTATTAAAGGCACAGAAACTCTGTAAAAAGAAGTGGTAAAGAAAGGGATGGAGGAACGAAGCTGCAGGATGTGTATTCCTGCTCTATGTGCAATGCCCCTCCATGTATTTTAAATCCTTGTTTTTAATCTATAAAATATTTTTGAAAAACAGTATTTCTGAATAGGAAATTAAGTCTTTGTGTGTTGGTCCACCATTTTTTCAACCATTTTATTATGTGTTTGATTATCAAGAAATTTGCATAATATGCAAATATGACTGCTTGGATTTGGGGAACCCAGAATGGATTATGGCACCTCAGTGAGAGAGAATGCCCTGGTTTCTTGGGAGGGTTTGGAATACAGAGGGAAGAGCTGAATGAGCACAGGGTGGAGTGAGAAATAATAAAAAAGTGAGTGGGAGGAGAGAGAAAAGAAACAAGACTGGGACGAGGAGGGGAAAAGGATTTCTAACTATGTAGGCATCCTTCAGTCTCAAGAGACTATGGTATCGTGCTCTGTATGGAGGTCTTGGAACCGTGTCTTGTGTGGCTGAGAAGGCCAATTCGAGAGTGACAATCCCTTCCACACTGGAGACAAATCCAATCTGTCCCCTGTCCAGCTCCCTGGTTTTGCTTGTTTCGGGACTGCCTCTTTGCCTCAGTCTGCTGGGCGAGGGTCTCTTCAAATTGGGAGAGGCCATGATGCACCGCCTGCCTCCAGGCTGAACGCTCAGACGTCAAGGTTTCCCATCTGTTGAGGTCCATTCCTAAGGCCTTCAGATCCCGCTTGCAGATGTCCTTGTAACGCAGCTGTGGTCTCCCTCGGGGGCGGCTTCCCTGCACTAATTCTCCATACAGGAGATCTTTTGGAATCCGACCATCAGCCATTCTCACAACGTGCCCAAGCCAACGTAGACGGCGCTGTTTCAATATTGTATACATACTGAAAATTCCAGCTCGTTCTAGGACTACTCTATTTGGAACTTTGTCCTGCCAGGTGATACCAAAAATGCATCGGAGACAACGCATATGGAAGGTGTTCAGCTTCCTCTCCTGCCGTGCACAAAGGGTCCAGGACTCGCTGCAGTATAGGAGTGTGCTCAGGACACAGGCTCTATAGACCTGGATTTTGGTGTATGCCGTCAACTTCTTATTAAGCCATACTCTCTTTGTGAGTCTAGAGAACATGGTAGCTGCTTTCCCAATGCGTTTATCCAGCTCGACATCTAGGGAGAGAGTGTCAGAGATTGTTGAGCCAAGGTACACAAATTCATGAACAACCTCCAGTTCTTGCATGGAGATAGTAATAGAGGGAGGTGAGTCCACGCCCTGGTACATGACTTGTGTTTTCTTCAGGCTGATAGTTAGTCCAAAGTCTTGGCAGGCCTTGCTAAAATGATTTATGAGTTGTTGGAGGTCTTCAGCAGAGTGGGCAACAATGGCTGCATCATCAGCAAAGAGGACGTCCCGCATGCATTTCAGTTGGACTTTGGTCTTCGCTCTCAATCTAGAGAGATTAAAGAGCTTTCCATCTGATCTAGTCCGGAGATAGACACCTTCTGTTGCACTTCCAAAGGCCTTCTTCAGCATGACAGCAAAGAAGTTCCCAAACAGGGTTGGCGCAAGGACACAGCCTTGTTTTACTCCGCTTTGGATGTCAAAGGGATCTGATGTTGAGCCATCAAAAACTACAGTGCCCTTCATTTCCTCATGAAAGGACCTGATGATATTAAGGAGTTGAGGAGGACATCCAATCTTGGGAAGTATTTTAAAAATCCGTCCCTGCTAACCAAGTCAAAGGCCTTTGTGAGATCTATGAAGGCCACAAAGAGTGGCTGTTGTTGTTCCCTGCATTTCTCCTGCAGCTGTCGGAGGGAGAATACCATGTCAGTGGTGGATCTATTAGCTCAAAAACCACACTGTGATTCTGGATACACTCTGTCTGCAAGCACCTGGAGCCTCTTCAGCACAACACGGGCAAGCAGCTTCCCTACCACACTAAGAAGAGAGATGCCACGGTAGTTATTGCAGTCACCCCTGTCTCCTTTGTTCTTGTACAATGTGATAATGTTTGCATCCTTCATGTCCTGTGGTACTCCACCTTCTCTCCAGCAAAAAGAAAAGAGTTCATACAGTTCAGTGGTGATTTTCTCTTTACAACACTTCAAAACTTCAACGGGGATGTTGTCCTTTCCAGGTGCCTTGCCAGAGGCAAGGGAATCCAAGGCCGCTTTTATTTCTGCTAAAGTTGGTTCACTGTCCAGCTCTTCCAAGAGAGGCAGGCACTCAATGTTATTTAGTGCCTCTTCCGTTACTACATTCTCTTTAGAATATAGCTCAGAGTAGTGCTGCACCCAGCGTTCCATCTGCTGTGCTCGGTCCTGGATGATCACGCCTGTAGTAGACTTCAAGGGAGCAGATTTCTTCTGTACTGGACCTAAAGCCTGCTTGATACCATCATACATTCCCTTGATGTTACCTGTGTCCGCTGCTATCTGTATCTGTGAGCAGAGCTGAAGCCAATAATCATTGGAACATCTCCTGGCAGTCTGTTGGACTTGGCTACGAGCAGCTCGAAGAGCCTGCAAGTTGTACTCACTAGGACAGGCTTTGTATGCTGCTAGAGCTCTCCTCTTATCCTCGATGGCTGGAATCAGCTCCTCTGAATGGGCTTCAAACCAGTCAGCCGTCTTTTTGGTCTTCTTGCCAAATGTGGACAAGGCAGTGTTATAAACAGAGTTCTTGAAGTGTTCCCATCGTTCAGGTGCATTTGCATCAGCCGGGCCTGGAAGGGTTTCCTGAAGCGCTTGGGCAAATTCCTCCACTTTTCTTTGATTGCGAATCTTGTTGATATCTATACGGGGTCTTCCTTCCTTTTTAGTGTGATACAATCTCTTTGTTCACAGTTTTATTCTGCTACACACCAGGGAATGATCAGTATCACAATCAGCACTCTGGTAACTGCGTGTGATCGTAATACTAGATAGGCTAGAACATCTAGTGAGGATCAAATCAAGCTGATGCCAATGCTTCAATCTTGGATGTCTCCAGGAAACTTTGTGTTGAGGCTTTGTATTAAAGAACGTGTTGGTGACACAAAGACCATAATAACAGCAAAACTCCAGCAAACGTTGGCCATTATCATTCATCTTCCCAATGCCAAAACGGCCTAGACAGGTGGGCCAAGAGTTGTCATCAGCACCAACTCTAGCATTAAAGTCTCCGAGAATGAACAGCGGCTCTCTCTCAGGGACTTTTTTGATAGTAGCTGCCAAATCGTCATAGAATTTGTCTTTGACTTCTGTTGTGGATGACAGTGTTGGTGCATATGCACTGATGAGGGTGACCAGTCCCGCTGATGACTGGAGCTGCAGAGACAGGATTCTTTCACTCCCCACAGTAGGTGGAACAATGGATCTCAGCAGAGTATATCTGACCGCAAAGCCAACACCATATTCCCTGGTCTCGTTCAGTGGTTTTCCCTGCCAGAAGAATGAGAAGTTTTTTTCTTTGACAGATCCCATGTCTAGCAATCTCGTCTCTTGCAGGGCAACAATGTCCATCCGCAGTCTACTCAGTTCAATGTCTATAACAGCTGTCTTGCGCACGTCGTCTATTTCCTGCAGGTTGTCAGAAAAGCCAGGGGTCATTGTCCGAACATTCCAGGTTCCCAACATTAGGGCAGATGTTTTCTTCTGATTGTTGCATGGTGCATGGTTATTGATCTGTTTTTCGGCTCTCCGACCATCAGAAGTAGCCCCTGGCATCATGCTCTATGCCAGTCAAGCAAAACGTATAACCAGTAACTGCTAGTTCCTGTGTTATTTCAACACTGTATGCAAAGCTGGAGTGACCTCTCCAGAGCACGAAGCCTGGGTAGAATAATATGGAGGATAGGCTGTTACCCAAGCAGCAAATCCCCCCTCTCCACGTCACTGAAATAGTCCAATGGAGAGGCAAGAGCCAATACAACTGGTTCCAGCGACGTCGCAGGAGTTGGCAGAACGACACAAACTGTCTACGGGACTCCGGCTCCGGATTTTGCCTCGAGGTTATCTCCTGAAGCCTTTTCCATCAGTGGATATAGCCACAAGGCAGTGGAGGTTTGAAATCAGAGTTTTCCTTCTCCTAGATGGGCTGCCTTACATGGCTGACGAGTCCCACCTACCCGGCCTGCTCCCTAATAGTGCGGAAGTATGATCCTACTCCTGAAACATTCCTGCCCCCAGGAATGCTATTTGGCTATCCAATTAAAATGTCCCCCAAACACAGCTCCCTCCTGCCTCTGCTTCCTCTTCAGGAAATTTCTTCAGGAAATTTCTAACTAAGCAAACCTGATATAGGCTGAATGACTACCATAGGAAAGAGACAAAGAACAGTGCAAAATAAAATAAAATATATTTAAAAATTAAAAAAATACAGTGGATGGAAGAGACAGAAGTACATTAGGGTGAAAGTGGGAATAACACTTCATTAATTCACATGCAGCTGGGCAGTTTTTGTAGACTAAAACACTTTAAATAAATAGAATCATACCCAACTTTTCAAGTGATATCAAGTAATGGAAGAAAATTACTTTTGCCATTGGACTTTTAGTTGCATGTCAATGAAACTGGATGGGAAGCAAGTAGTGAGGTGACTGGGTGGCATTTAGATAAAGTTGAACAATTCAGTTCAAATCAAATATAGTGGTGCCTCGACTTACGAACATCCCAAGTTATGACCATTTCGAGTTATGACCAGCTCTGGTCGCAAAATTTTGCTTCAACTTGCGGCCGGAGCTTCAAGTTACAACAAGAAAAAGGCAGGGAAAAAAAGCCAGGAAATTCAAATTGCTAACTTATGGTAGGTGAAGAGGCTGCTTCTTTGTAGCTCTTTCACCCTAGCAGTTAGTGTGCATTCGGAGGAGGCTTCAGACTGCCTGGTAAAGCAAGATGCTGCTTTTTACTTTTTAAAAACTGTTCTGGGTGGGTTTTGCAGCTTGGTGTTGAGTTGGGTGGTGGGATTATGTTTCTATGCTGTGAAGGGTCTTGCAGGGTTTGTTTGTTTTTTGTTTTTTTCCCATTTCCAATGGGTCTTGGGGGGTTTCCTTGCTTTTTGGTTCCCCCCATTTCCAATGGGTCTTGGGGAGTTTGCTTGCTTTTTGGAGTTTTTCCCCCCATTTCCAATGGGTCTGGGGGGGTTGTTTGTTTTTTGGTGCTTTGCTTTCCCCCCATTTCCAATGGGTCTGGGGGGTTGTTTGTTTTTTGGTGCTTTGCTTTCCCCCCCTTTCCGATGTGACTTGCATGCTTCGCTTGCTTTTTGCTTTGGTTTTTCCCCATTTCCGATGTGTCTTGCATGCTCCACTTGCTTTTTGCTTTGCTTTTCCCCCATTTTGATGTGTCTTGCATACTCCGCTTACTTTTTGCTTTGCCTCTTCCCCATTTCTGATGTGTCTTGCATGGTCCACTTGCTTTTTGCTTTGCTTTTCCCCCCCCCCCCCAATTCCGATGTGTCTTGCATGCTCTGCTTGTTTTTTGCTTTGCTTTCCCCCCCTTTCCGATGTGTTTTGCATGCTCTGCTTGCTTTTCTCTCCCCCCCCCCTTTGGCCAAAAGGAATTAGCCACGTTTCCAATGGGTCTTTCAGTGATTTTTTTTCTTGTGATTTTTTTCTTTGGCTGGAACGGATTAATTGCATTTCAGTGCTTTTCAATGGGAAATGGTGCTTCGACTTATGACCATATTGAGTTACGCCCATCTTCTGGAACAGATTAAGTTCATAAATAGAGGCACCACTGTAGTGTTTTGAAAATTAAAACCTTGTGGTTATGCTGCTGGCTCTTTTGTGCCCTATATTGATTGTGACAGCTGCATATTATTTCTTTCCCCAGCTTAGTATACTGTCTCCTATGAACCATACTGCCTGTCATCCAGTGCAAGTGTCACATTAATGGTTTCTGTGATTCTGTACCTGTACATAGCATGATCATGAGGACATTTAGAATTGGTTGCTTCAAGCAACACAGTCCTTTCTGCTGGTATGGCAATGAGGTCTGAAGTTATAATTTGAATGTACTGCAACACAGGCCTTGGTATGACACATCATGAATGTCAGCATCTTTATACTGATTTTCAAACTGTCTTAAAGGGATCTAAAAATCTTATCACCATCTTGTACATTAAATTTCTCATGGAAATTGAGAAAAAGAAATGTTAAGGGAATTGAGAATATTTGCATTATTTCAGTTCCCTAATTGCACCATGGCTCTTTGAAAATAATTGGCAGAACTCTATAGAAAAGGGAGCTGTGCTTTTCTGAATATATAATAATGAATGAAATAACCAGTGTGGAGTTTTGATGGTTAGGGTAGTATTTTCCTACCCCATTTTTCATTATTTGCATGAAATCTTTGGCGCAAAGAAACTTTTGGCCAGGCAGCAATTAATTTCTTTGGTCTCAGAAATGAAAATAAATAATTGGATAAAACCCACAGAAGAAATAAATTTGTGAAGAAATAGTTAAAGAACCTGGAGATTATTAAGATTATTAAAGTGGCTTAACAACAACCTAACTATTCATGCAAATATTTCAGCAAACTACATAGCCCATAAGCTCCTCATTAATGGGAGAACATCTCTACAAGAAATAAGAACTTTAAACTTGAAAAGAGCACACAACTGGAGACCTATGACCTCAAAAGATAATTCAGCTTAAGTGAAATGGGAAAAGCTATTTGCAGCTGCAGACATGGCAAAGCAGCAGGCCTGGATGACATCTGCACAAAACAAATACAGTATTTTTACACATTAACAAAAAAAGTAGCTACTTAATTTCTTTAATAATTGTTTGGACTCTTTCAGAATTCCAAACATCTGAACTGAGTCATGAGTGATTTCATTTTGAAATTTGAACCCACAGATCTAAATAATTTAAGGCCAATCTCACTACTTTGCCATCTTCATCAAGTCCAAGAAAGAATGATTCCAAACTTCTTATTGGTGCTAATGGAACTACTCCTAGAGAAGAATTGTACAGCACAAATTCTGCATTTAACACAATATATTGATGATAGCTCTTTTAACTATTTTCTCAGGGCATCAAAATTTTATTTATGCTGATTATACCAGACATGCTGCTCAGACAGACAGTTTTCAGATAGTAGAACATCACTTAATAAATACATTAGAAGAATTTGGTGTATATTAGGATAGAAATGGTAGCGCGCTGAAGGGGCGAAGGAACGCCCTCGGAAAAGCGCAGCGGGCTTGCTTCCCTCAGCGCCGGAAGCGCGGACAGCAAAGGGCCACGTGATTTTAATGATGCAACCGGCGCTATTTAAGGGAGCGCCGGTGCGTCCTAAGGGGCTCTTTTGCTGTTGGCTGCCAGAGAGAGAGGCGAGGAGCTGGAAGCTGTGGACGGAGCGGTTCACCCTCCCCCGCTCTCAATTCCTTCTTACGAAGCGGAGGCTGCAAGTAGTGGGAAAGAATTAAAAAAAAAAAAAAGGGACGTGGGGCTTTGGTAGGGAGGAAGCTTCGGGGGAATAGGGTGTGCGGGCGGCGGCGCGGCGGGCGGGCTGCGCCCGCGGCCCGACAGTCAGCTGGGAGTGTCCTCCACCTCTGCCCCCCCGCGTTCTCTTTCGGCAGCCCAGATTTCGCGGGTGGCTTGGTGGCGATCTGGGCACTTGGCTGGTGGCTGTTTGGGCTGGTAGGGGAGTGACCGGGGGGGGGAGCAGGCAGGCAGCACGGTGGTTTTGTTGGAGCGAAGCCTGCCGCCATAGGACGCTGGGAGGATTCCCCCCCCTTTTTCTTTTCCGGCTGGGATCGCCCCCCCCTCTTAGTTAGTCGGAGGCTGGCTCCACTGGGGCCATTGCTGGTTTTTGGTGGAAAGGGGGCCTATTTGAGGGAGCGGTGCTGGTCTGGGGGGGTGGTTATTATAGGGGGAGTGTGTCCACCCGGCAGCAGCACGTGGAGGGAAGCTGCAGCCAGGTCTTGGGTCAGGCGCCATTTTGTAGATTCTGCCTAGCCGCATGGCCGAACTGGTGGCAGCCATTTTGTGAGTTGGTTTCGGTTTCACATAAGGCATAGAAAATAAAGAGAGAATTCTTTCTGGGTCTGGCTTTAGCAGTCTGTAAGGCATTTGGTTTACAACAGGGTGCGATTGCAGGCGGATTCGTGAAGACGGATACTGGCTGTATATATATATATAAATAAATAAATAAATAAATAAATACACACACACACACACACACACACACACACAAAATTAAATTTTTAAAAAAAAAAGAGAGAGAAAGGAAGGGTATATAGTTACATACATATTACAGTATAAGGGAACCCCTTTCCAAGATGCCACCCAAAAAAGGAGGGGGCAGGAAGAAGGGGAAGGACCCCGTGCGTGGGAGAGTGGCTATTCAGGATTCAACCCCACAATCATCCTCTGATGAGGAGTCATGGGCTATGCTACGGGAACTGCATTCGAAGGTGGTAAGCATGGAAGCTAGGAAACTGGAGACGCAGGCCCATGGGGGCGTAGGGGTTACGCCAAGACGGTCGGCTAGGGAATCAAAGGGAAAGCGCAGGGCTGAAATGAGGGCGATGACTCGTGAATTGACCAGACGTTTTGATGTTCTTGAGTCCGGGCAGGGGCATGAGCATGAAGGACAAGATGGAGGTGAAGAGGTATCATCAGAGCCTCCCGGGATCCTGGGAAGCAAACGCAGATGGACAGGGGCGACAAGCAATGCAGATGCTGGTGAAGGAACTTCATGTGGGTATGACCCCTATGATGATGCATATCCATACCCGCAAGGGGCTGCCCAGGACACAAGGAGTGAGAAGAGGGGTGAGTATGATGGCACATGCACCACAGCAGCACAGGGGGTATGTTGGCCGTGGTTTGAGGGTCAACAGCAAGCGATGGGCACTCCCAACATGGGCATGGCATCGCCTATGGCATGGTCCGGAGGGTTTTGGCCGCCAGTTGCTCCGCAATGGTTGGGTTGGGGCATGCCTTTTTCAAGCCCTAACAAGAATAATTCGGCACAAGATGGCAGCGAGTTCGGGATAGCACGGCACCCTTCCGTGCCGAATACGGGCTATAATTCAGCCCCATTTACAGCTATGCCTTACACAGACTATAATTCGCCGCTAGGCGATCACCTGACGCCAGCAATTAAGGAACGAATTTGGAGAGGCGATTATATTGACTTCTATGACCTCCTGAATAGGGAATATGAGGTAAAGGAGCTGGATAAGGATGACGAAAAGGTTAAAGAAAAACACAGGCGGAAGAGGCCTGACAGAAATTGGAACAATTGGGTTACTGGTTTTACCATATATGCAGGAGTTTTGGTAAAAATGCAACCATGGAAGGCTTCCGCCCTGTTTCAATATTATGACATATTGCGCAGAGCAAAGGCGGAATTTGAGGGACAAGCATGGCTTAGGTATGATGAGGCGTTCCGAATGAGGAGCGCCATTAGGCCAGAACTTCGTTGGGATGAGGTTCACCCGGGTCTTTGGTTGCAACATATGTCGCCAGCTAAGACGAATTTGGGTGACAGATTTGATTGTGGGCACCTTAACATTAAGTTCGCAGGGACTTCTGGTACCCGCCAGGGGGCGGGGCAGACGGTTCAACCCCGTCTGCCTTGCTACGAATACAATAATAGAGGGTCCTGCAACAAGTCCCCTTGCAGGTTCAAGCATGAATGCATTACTTGTGGGGGAAAACACCCCAGATCTAATTGTTTCAGGGCCGGGGGACAGCGGCAGGGCAAGCAAGGCGGTTTTGGTAGAAAGTCCGACGGGGGTGGCGGTCCTCCAGGAAAGGGGACCAACACCAATCAAAATTAATATTTTGAGAGAGGGATTGCTGCATTATCCCCGGCAAGAAGATGCAGCATATCTGCGCTCTGGCTTTCAATATGGATTTAGAATTCCAGCATTGGGTAAGCGTAGGGCATTTTTTGCCAGAAATTTGAAGTCAATACAGGGTATGGAGGAGGTAGTTCAGAAGAAGATTGACAAGGAGGTTAGTGAGGGTAGGGTCGTGGGGCCATTTTCTAGGCCTCCGCTGGATGACCTGAGGGTATCGCCTTTGGGAATTGTCCCAAAGAAAACCCCAGGGGAATTCAGGCTAATACATCATTTGTCTTTTCCAGAGGGCGAGTCTGTCAATGATGCCATACCAGACGAACTGTGTTCTGTTCGGTATACATCATTTGATGAGGCGGTAAAAATGATTAGATCTTGCGGTGTCAATGCAGAAATGGCCAAGGCCGACGTGAAAGCGGCCTTCCGGATTTTGCCTGTTCACCCAACAGATTTTAATTTGCTGGGTTTTCAATTTCAGGGGCATTATTACGTGGATAGGGCCCTACCTATGGGTTGTTCAATCTCGTGTTCGACCTTTGAACGGTTCAGCACATTTGTGGAATGGCTGCTTCGGCAGAGGATTGGCTGTAAATTGACAGCACATTATTTGGACGATTTTTTGTTCTGTGGACAGGCAAACACTGGGAGGTGTCAGATATTCTTAGACACATTTAGGGAATTGGCAGCGGAGTTAGGTTTGCCACTGGCGGAAGAAAAGACTGAAGGGCCGTCAACGACCCTTACGTTTTTGGGCATAGAATTAGACACAACACAGCAGTCTTCAAGATTGCCGCAAGACAAATTAGTGAATATTCGGAGATTGGTTGGTAGTTTTAGGGATAAAAAGAAGATAACATTAAAGGAGCTACAACAAGTGGTAGGGCATTTGAATTTTGCGTGTAAGGTCGTAGCGCCGGGAAGGGCTTTTGTGCGCCGTCTTTCCAGCGCCATGTCAGGGTTGAAGAAACCATTTCATAAGACGAGAATAACGAAAGGTATGAGGGAGGATCTGAGGTTATGGGAGCAGTTTTTGGATCATTTTAATGGGGTTTCTTTTTGGAGATCTGACATGAACCTCAGGGCTGATGTACAAGTGAATTCAGATGCTGCTGGGGCGTTGGGTTTCGGAATTTATTATCAGGGCAGATGGTGTGCAGGAGTGTGGCCGGACGAATGGCATATGCAAGGTATTACTAGGGATTTAACATTTTTGGAGTTTTTTCCAATAGTTGGGGCACTGTGGTTATGGGCCAAGGAGTGGTCCAATACCGTGGTGCGTTTTTGGTGCGACAACCTGGCGGTTGTTTACATCATCAATAACTTAACCTCACGATCGGAAAGGGTTATGGATTTGGTGCGCGCATTTACATTGAAGGCACTACAGAATAATGTTGTAGTGCACGCGCGACACGTGCCGGGCATAGATAATCGGATCGCTGATGCTCTTTCGCGCCAACAGATCCAGCGTTTCAGGGAGCTGGCGCCGGAAGCCAGGGATCTGCCAGAGGTGCTTCCGGCGGAGGTCTGGCAGATTGGCGTGAGGAAGCGTCGCGGGCGATAGGTATGGCTTTGGCCCCGAGAACGGGTATAAAATATAGAATGGCTGTGAATGAGTTTTTGGAATTTAGGAATAGGGCGCGATTGGAACAAGAGTGCCCAGCACCGGTAGGACACTTGCAGCAATTTATGGTGGATTTGCATGGATGGGGGCTAGCCCCAGGTACTATTCAGGGTAGGTTGGCAGCGTTGAGTTTCTATGCGAAGGCAAAAGGCCTGAAGGATTGGTCGGGGGATTTTAGAATTAGGAAGATGATTGAGGGATGGTCCCGTGAGCGGGGAAGGCTAAGGGATGATAGGACACCCATTTCTCCAAGGATTTTGGAAAGTTTAGTAGAGCTTTGGGGTACCTTATGTAGGGATAGATATGAGCAGGTGCTTTTTCATGCGGCGTCGTTGGTAGCCTTTTTTGGGGCGCTGCGTATTAGTGAGTTGGTGGCTTTCAGTAAAACGGACGAATCACGGACGGCATTACAGTGGGATGACGTAGGGATTCAAAATGGGCAGGTTATAATTAAGATTAGGAGATCTAAAACTGACCAACAAGGCAAAGGCGGGCAGATAAGGCTGGGACGGTGCAGTATAGAAAGGATCTGCCCTGTTCAAGCGGTAAGCCACTTTATTCGTTTGAGGTTAAGCACGGGTGGTTATTTCTTTCAACACAAAGATGGAGTGCCCCTTACAAAATATCAGTTTTGGAAACTAACTGACATGGCACTGGAAAGAGTTGGTGTTCAAGGCTTGAGATTTGGTACGCATTCATTTCGAATAGGGGCGGCATCGACGGCGGCAGCTCTTGGATACGACGATGAGCGAATCAAACAGTTGGGTCGCTGGTCATCGGGTTGTTACAGGAAGTATATAAGACAATTGCCTAACGTATAGGTAGGGGTTGTTTTTTGTCTTTCAGGAGGAGAGATGCCGGGGGCACGATGGAACATCATGATTGTAGGACACAGCTACGTATATTGGGCAGCTCGCTATGCGGCTGCTTCCCATTGGGGAAGTGACCTAGGGCTTGGAGCCCGGGCTTCGATTACTTGGAAGGGCATGCGGGGCATGCAATGGATTCAACTAGGACGGTTGACTACCTTTGGATGTTCGCCTCCGGACATCTTGGTAGTTCACTTGGGGGGTAATGATTTGCCCCAGGTACCTGGTAAGGCTCTAATATTGGATATTTTGAGGGATTTGGATAGGCTACATGCCTTATATCCCAGGATGAGGATCCTTTGGTCAACAATCATTCCACGCTTAAATTGGCGTGGTGCGATTGATGGGGACAGGGTCAACAATGCCCGTCGTTTGGTTAACAAGGAAGTTTGCAGAGGTGTCAGCAAACGCGGCCTCGGTTCTGTGATTGGACATCGCAGAATTTTATTAACCAGTTTGGAGTATTTCCGGGAGGATGGGGTCCACCTGTCTGAGGCAGGTTTGGACATTTTTTTGGATGATTTGAGAGGGGGCCTGCTTGAGGAATTTGGTCTTCTTGGTGGGTACATGGGACATAGCCGATGCTAGTCCTCATGTTTGTGGCGGGTAGTGCGGGAATAACTGGTCGTCACGGTGTTTCCCTTTTGGTAATATTCATTAAGTAACAGTGCGTCAATGCTGACAGTTCCTGCGGATCGTGCGATTACAGGGCTGAAGGCAACTGAGGCGCTGAAACACTCCCGGACCAAAAAGTCATTAGAGGAGATGGCTGGAGGTACGGGGTGTTTTTATTAAGCCTTCCAGGTTCCACCCGTCGGTAGTACAGCTGGAACCTGGGGGCTGGGACTCGCCCATTGGCATATAAGGATTTATTTGGTGTTATTTCCCCGCACTACCGCAGGCCCCCTCAAATATGGATATGGTGTTTATTTGGTTTAAGGAAATTTGATTTGGCTAATAAAGTGTGGCCCATGTTTAATACCAAAATAATTGTTGTCCGCGTCTTTATTTCGGGGCTTGGGGAAGCAAACTAACTTAAACTGAGTTCCACTAAGTCTCAGATATTTACCTTTCAATTGAGAGAAAAAAAGAAGGTGTCTTGGATTCTTCAGGTTACCTGGAAGAGCATCCTACTAGATCACTGTTTTGCTCCCAAGTGCCTAGGTGTTACTTTGGATGGTATTGATCTGTAAGAAACATTGCCAAAATACAAAGGAAAGGATCTCCACAAGAAACAATATTCTTCAAGAGTGACTGGGAACCAGTTAAGGTTCACAACCACAAACTACAGCTTTGGCACTATACTACTCTGCAGGTGAATACTCTAGTTCAGTGTGTTGCATGTAGAACATGTAGATGTAGCACTCAATGAAAAGTTCTGAGTCCTGTTCTTATAACACCTCACAGGACAGAAACATCATTCAGGTAGCCTTTGAGAATGGCTACAGCCAGATGATAGTTTAGGGAAGGCTACGATGTTTACTTTTTTAACGGAAGTAGAGAAATAGCACTGCTCCTCTTCTCTCCATCATTGCTGAAGCGAGCTAAAATTACATTGGGGAAAGGAATGTACTATAAATGTGTTAATCTAAAGGAATGTCAACGTACTGCACTAGCTAGGATCAAGGACACATCAGTTCAAATTCACAATGTCCTCTAAAGCTGGTTGACTCCCATAAAGCATAATCATTATCCCCTAGCCTAACCTACTACATGGGACTGCAGAGGAGATAGAAGAGGCAGCCAAGGAATACAACTATATATGTTGTCTTGAACATATGGCTGAAATCCTTTTGTTTAGTTAGTAAGCGACAACTAAAATAGGCCTATTGAATCAGTGAGGATTTAGTGAGTGAGCTCCTCAAGCTCCATTAAACCAATAGGCCTCCTCCAATTGTGACTTACTATATTAAGCAATAAGATTTAATCCAAAAGATTTAAAAAAATGATTTAAGATACTGAACTTGAATCTCATTACAAGGAATTGGGCCAGACTTTCCTTTGACACTAGTTTTGTTTCTATACAATGAGAATCACACTTCACAGAGGAAATCAAGGCACTAAGATTCCTTAATAGAACTATCTTACACTATTTTCTTGAGGAAAAGAAACCCTGGGTCTCAAACTGTACAATACAGTTAGTATATCATTACAAACAAGTATCCTGTCATACATAAAATACATTTGTTTATCTTAGCATGAGGTTTTTCTAAGAAATATGTTGGCACATTAGCTTACTTTTGTTTTCTGATTGGTTTTCTGATTGGTCATCATGGGCTTCATTTACAAGAGTGATTGAGCAGGCTTGGCAACCTTGAAGACATTTTTTTCTTTACAGGGATAGCATCTTCTCAAAATGTCTCATTTTGAAAGCAGCATCTTGCATAGCTTGGCCCTTATTTCTAAAGATGCATGTTCAGGATTACAGTGTGGCAGAAGCACATAGAAAGTTATATAAATGATCTTATGAAATTATTAAATTTCCATTATTAAATCTCTAATTCTTACTACTTGCATCTTTTCTTACCGTGTGTGATGGGTTTCCTTCTGAATTATTCAAAATGTAGCAACGTATGTGTTCTGTATTGGAAGATACATGGCAATATATTGTGGGCACCACCAAAATCATAAGCATTGGTTTCAAATACAGGTTCATTAAAAACATCATGTCTCCCAAACCCCTAGTTTTTCTTTGATTTGGATTGTAAACCACCATAAATAAGTTCTCCTTTATTTCTCTCTCTCCCAATGTGCATGCATGATTGTAATCTTATAAGAAGTCAGCTTATCTCCTTTGCTGTTTTTCTGTTTACCATCAGGAACAAAACTATGACACATGTTTGATGCCTAGAGCCTTGGGAAATGTAGTTTTCCCAGTGCTCTTGGGTATGGATAGACTCTAAAGACACCCACTCTAAGAACCAAGGGGGGAAACACAGAGGTAAGGAGAGGGAAAGAAGAGACATGATTTTCATCCTTTCCTGTATGTTATTGCTGTCACAGGTGCTAAAACTGATTCCACTTTAATGGTGAGGTGAGAGTTTTTGGAAACTCACAGGTAAATTGGAAAAGGACATTTAGTCCCATTTGTAGAATTCAATTCCTCACTGTGTCTCCATATAGGAGAGCCAGCCTGTGTGGCTTTGAACAATCCCAGGAAGCCCCCACATGAAGGGAATGGTAAGCCTAAGTGGTTTTCTACGTAGAAAGAGTCACTATAAATTGGAATTCACTTGATGGTATGCAATCATTATTGTTGTTGCTATACCCCCAATTACGCGGTAGGGATTGTGACAGATTTTAAATTGCCCTGCAAAGGTATCAGGTTACTGGGAAAGATGTGACAACCACATGGCTAACACAAATTGTTCAGAGAGAGAGAGAGAGAGCCAGAACCAGCCATTCCTACAAAACTCAAGCAAGCTATTTCAATGCGCGTTATCTCATTACAGCTTTTTCTGGAGGATAATTTCTTAAGAAAAAAGTTGAGGTGGCTGGTCCATGTGCTGAAGTACCATTCATTTTCTGAAGCCGTGTATAAAGGCATCAGTGAACCATTTCATGTGGTTTCTTCATGCAATTCTAATTCACAAATTGGATTTTCATCTTTATTGTACATCTGAGCTATAATATAAAAGATTTATATTAAAAAAAAGTTTGATTTCCCAGACAGACAAAAAGTATGTTGCCTTGATGTAGATTAACATTTAGGTGCTGATTAACATCTGTTTCATAATAGCCATCAGGACCCCAGGAACTCATTATTAAAAATGTGTGAGAAATTTGCCTGGCTGTGGGGTTTTTTTAATTGTCATTTTAAGACCCAACCAAACAAAACCATCTGGATCTTCCAGCATTGTTCATAGACCCAGATGCAGATGTAATCAGAAATGTGTAAATTTCCTGGCTTCTATTAGAGAAATGTGGAGAGAGAATTGTTCATTTTTCTAAAATAATGCACAGACACACTATTGTCATCAGGTGCATTCCTTGAAAGATTCATATGAATGCATCCTGTTGAAAATGCAAAGAAATGACACACAAAAATGTATACTATTTTAAAAGGTGTGCTGCAGATGTAGAGAGCTGGGGTACAAAACCACTGTTATTAGTATGTCCAACTACAAATTGGAAATCAATATGTTTAAAACCCCATCCCTGTAAACCTGGTGTTTTCGGAAACCTTAGCGGGTGAAATTAAGGGTCTGATCTGTAATTGTTGAATCCAGATAGCCTTACTCTATCTGTGTTCCCACACAGAATTATACAACAATATGCAGCTTTGGAGGAAAAATGTATGTTTTTAAGGAGGATTACTGCTCTTTGCAGTTATGCATATTTCTTTGTGTGTCTGTACGCAATTTCTTACTTACTGCATCACTGACTGTATGAGGAAATCCAAAGGCACTCTCAGTGCTTGATTTCCCGTCATCTACCAAATATAATTCTAAGCCAAGGACAGTGCTAAGCTATTCCAAATAACCTGCTAAGCTCCAGTATGGAAATCTCTCTGATTTACAGTTTTTTGCCTAAACTAATCCTTCAGCAGTGCAGTTTTGAAGCACATGATCTCAACTTTTATTTCCTTGAAGGTTAGTTGCAAATCAATCACCTGATTGATTCTTTGCAGTGCAGAAGATATTGATAGTATTGGCCAACTGTAAAGAAATTATTTCTGCATTCTTATTTATAGAAGGTAATAATTCCCAGTTTCCTCGATAATACCACATAAGTACTTGATTATTTTAATTAGTCTACTGAAAAATTGCAGCATAGTTACAAGCTAGAAACATGAACTTCTCTGTGCAAGTATTCCCAATATAGCTTTTTAATATCTTTTTCAACTTGAACATGTAGAGGCTGGCGGTGGGGGCTGGTTGGAAGCATCCTATAATTCAGTCAGTGAAATTTTCTAGGCAAAAAAAGAGGAGATATGATTCATGCTTTCCTTTGGGGATGAAGCCAAAATAACATGGAAGAGAAAACCCACCTCTAATTTTTGAAAATCTATCTCATTTTCTGACCAAAAAGATACAAAAAGTGTACGTTTGCACAGATGCAAAGAAATAAGCAATTTGTACTAGAAAGGATCAACATGAAAAAACCAGGATCATGGCCACTGTTCCCATCACCTCCAGGCAAATAAAGTAGAAATTAGAACCTGCCCTACTTTCAGGTAAGGTGAGGTAAAAACTCAGGCAGCAGATACTGCTAGTCTGCTGTCTCAAGTGTTGATAAATAGTTCTCTGGTTACAGAATGTTTTGGACTTCAGTTCTCAAAAGCCATGCAAGCAATTAAGCAGAGATTATTGAATTCAAATCTGAAATATTGGGGAGAGGGAGGTTGAAAGCCATTTAT
The DNA here is from genome assembly GCF_051106095.1 of Pogona vitticeps. Lineage (NCBI taxonomy): Eukaryota > Metazoa > Chordata > Lepidosauria > Squamata > Agamidae > Pogona > Pogona vitticeps. The sequence continues at coordinate 155,530,027 of NC_135785.1, forward strand.
CCCATCACTATCCCATCAGCAGCACTGAAGTATATGATTTGGCAGCCAGTCCAATCAGCATTTACACATGCCTTTCACCTGAAACAGCAAAATGTGATTGCTTGTAATACAATATGAACCTAAGAGTGGTAGCAGTTACCTTTGTGATTGGTTCTGTTTCCCTCCCATAGTTCTGAGACTGAGTGTTCACCAGGAAAGGAACTTAGGTGTTGTCCTGAACCTCAACCTATCATAAGGGGTGGGCTAGCTAGGCATTATGGGCAATACCAAAATCAGATTGATTGTGTTCTCTGCAGCCAAACATGGAGAAGCTCTATACAATCAGCAAAAACAAGACTGCAAGCAGAGTAAGGATAAAGCTGATTGTGGCTCTGATCATCAGCTTCTTATAGCAAAACTCAAGCTTAAACTGAAGAAAGTAGGAAAAACCACTGGGCTAGTCAGGTATAATCTAAACCTTATGAATACACAGTGGAAGTGGAGAACAGATTCAAGAAACTTGATTTGGTGGACAGAGTCCCTGAAGAACTATAGATGGAGGCTCATAACATTGTACAGGAGGCAGCAACAAAAACCATCCCAAAGAAAAGGAAATGCAAGAAAGCAAAGTGGCTGTCCAACGAGGCCTTAGAAATAGCAGAGAAAAGAAGGAAAACAAAATGCAAGAGAAATAGGGGAAGTTACAGAAAATGGAATGCAGACTTCCAAAGAATAGCAAGGAGAGACAAGAAGGCCTTCTTAAATGAATAGAGCAAAGAAATAGAGGAAAACAATAGAAAGAGAAGAACCAGAGATCTGTTGAAGAAAACTGGAGATGATAAAGGAACATTTTGTGCAAAGATGGACATGATAAAAGACAAAAATGGGAGGGACCTAACAGAAGCTGAAAACATCAAGAAGAGGTGGCAAGAATACACAGAGGAATTATACCAGAAAGATCTGGATGTCCCAGACAACCCAGATAGTGTGGTTGCTGACCTTGAGCCACAAAACCTGGAGAGTGAAATCAAGTGGGCCTTAGAAAGCATGGCTAACAACAAGGCCAGGGGAGGTGATGGCCTTCCAGTTGAACTATTTAAAATCTTAAAAGATGACGCTGTTAAGGTGCTACATTCAATATGCCAGCAAGTTTGGAAAACTCAACAGTGGCCAGAAGATTGGAAAAGATCAGTCTACATCCCAATCCCAATGAAGGGCAGTGCCTTACAACTGCACTCATTTCACATGCTATCAAGGTTATGCTCAAAATCCTACAAGGTAGGCTTCAGCAGCATGTGGACTGAGAACTCCCAGAAGTACAAGCTGGATTTCAAAGGGGCAGGGGAACTAGGGACCAAATTGCTAACATGTGCTGGATTATGGAGAAAGCCAGAGAGTTCCAGAATAATATTTACTTCTGCTTTATTGACTATGCAAAAGCCTTTGACTGTGTGGACCACAGCAAACTATGGCAAATTCCTAAAGAAATGGGAGTGCCTGACCACCTTCTCTAGCTCCTGAGAAACCTATATGTGGGACAGGAAGCAGCAGTTAATACTGGATATGGAACAACTGATTGGTTCAAAATTGGAAAAGGAGTACAACAAGGCTGTATATACTGTAGCCTTCCTGCTTATTTAACTTATATGCAGAATACATCATGTGAAAGGCTGGAATTAAGATTGCCGGAAGAAATATCAACAACCTCAGATATGCAGATGATCCCACTCTGATGGCAGAAAGTGAGTAGGAATTAAAGAACTTCTAAATGAGGGTGAATTAAAGATCTTCTAAATGAGGTTTGTGTCACTGGGGAGGGATCAGCACCAACAGGCCTATTATATTCTTTTCCTTTCTACTGCTTTAAAAACCCTAAACATTTTATTACTTGTTGGTTGTTGTGGGTTTTTCGGGCGCTTTGGCTGTGTTCTGAAGGTTGTTCTTCCTGACTTTTCACCAGTCTTTGTGGCTGGCATCTTCAGAGGCCTGGAGTAGGAACTCTGTCCATGCTCTGTTGCTGTTTGTTGGATAGTTGGGTATTTATAGCTGTGGGAACAGCTTTTGTCCTTTTCAGGAGATAGGGTGATCAGTGTGTTTTGTGATAAGGGGGGGGGATGATCTGTCACTGTGATTGATGGGTGTTGTTGGTCTTTTTTGTGCTATGATCCCTGGTCCTTGTGGCTGGGTAGAGTTCATTGACCTTTTGCAGGCTGTATTTTTCAGTATTGTGAGCCAGACCTTGTTTAGTTTTAGGCCTTCTTCTTTTTTGTTGAAGTTCTGTTGATGTTTATGGATTTCAATGGCTTCCCTGTGCAGTCTAACATGATTGCTGGTGTTTGTCCAGTACTTAGTAATTTGAAATAGAATTTCATGTCCAGCTTGTTTTAGGGCATGTTCAGCTACTGCTGATTTTTCTGGTTGTTTTAGTCTGCAGTGTCTCTCATGTTCTTTGATTCTGGTGTGAATGCTGCGTTTTGTGGTTCCAATATATACCTGGCCACAACTGCAAGGTATCCGGTATACTCCTGCAGTGGTGAGGAGGTCCCTTTTGTCCTTTGCTGACTGTAACATTTGTTGTATTTTTGTGGTTGGTCTGAATACTGTCTGTAGGTAGTGTTTTTTCAAAAGTTTCCCCATGCGGTCCGTGAACCCTTTGATGTATGGTAGAAATACTTTATTTGTGGATGGCTATTTTTCCTCTTCAGTTTGGTGTTGTTTTCTTGGTTTGATGGCTCTTTTGATTTCATTCTTGGAATAGCCATTCGCCTGTAGGGCCCAATTCAGATGGTTGAGTTCGTTGCTGAGAAATTGAGCTTCAGAGTTCCGATTTGCACAGTCTACCAGTGTTTTGATTATGCCTCTTTTCTGTCATGGGTGGTCATTGGAGTTTTTGTGTAGGTACCGGTCTGTGTGGGTGGGTTTTCTATAGACCTCGTGTCCCAATAGGAGGTCAGTTTTTCATATGACCATGACATCTAAGGACGGGAGCTGGGCCTCTATTTCTTTTTCCATGGTGAATTGAATCTTTGGGTGGATGCTGTTTAGAAATTCTTCTAGTTTTTCTTCACCATGGTTCCAAGTTTCGAAGGTGTCATCCACGTATCAGAACCAGACTGTGGGTGTGAAGGGTGCTGAAGCCAGGGCCTGTTTTTCAAAATGTTCCATGTAGAAGTTGGCTGAGGGGTTGTTCATAGAACTCGTTATCCCACTGAAAGTAGCTGGTTGTTAGGCAGTGTTAGAAAAGGGCCTTGATGTTTTCTGGAAAGATCTGCTGGAGGAATGTCAGGGTCTCTTTTTTTCCGTATCGTGGTGAATAGGAATACTACATCAAAGCTAATCAGTCTGTCCCTGGGCTTGAGTTTTAGGGTGCTGATCTTGCTTATGAAATGTCCTGAGTCTTTGTTGTAGGATAATGTGGGTCCAATTAGGGTCTGTAGGAGGGTCACTAGGTATTTTGCTAATTCATATGTTGGGGAGCCATTGGCCCATTGTAAGTGGATCCTTTGTGGATTTTGGGAAGTCTGTATACTCTTGGTGGGAGAGCTTCTGTCTTGCACGTTCGTTGAAGGATGTTGGGGTACAGGGAGGAACTCCTGATCAGCATGTTTGTTTGTTTTTTGATTTTGTTGGTTGGGTCCCATTTCAGTTTTCTGTAGGTGGTGGGGTCTAGAAGTTCCCTGTCCTTGTATTCTTCTTTTGAATTCAATGCAATAAACTATGCGCTTTGCATTTTAAAAGTTTTCCCCCCACACATATGGAAAACACGCAATTTGATTTTCATGTGAAAAGCACAGAAACAGAACTTTCTGGGAGAAGCTTCAGAATGGAGGGAGATAAGTTTTCAGTCAGCAAGTTCACAACAACAATAATTACAGGTCAGCTGAGAATTCTGTTGCCTTCCAATAAAAATTCCCTCACTGCCACAATCTTTACAAAAGCCTCTTGGATTCTTATCTACAAGTTTTCCTTTGAAATGTCTGCATGTAATTTCATCCTCCTTGGTTTATCAAACAGATTTTTCTGGAAAAAGAGTGAGTGGGAGAAAGAGAGAATGAGCTCTTCTTCACTGAATGGAAAAGATAAAGTATAGCAGTCTTTTGTTGTCTATACTTGTTTCATATCATCTAGTATTCTTATGAGAGAACTAGATGCTTGTAATTGAGTTTATGATAAATGTTTTTCATCTTTTCTGCAATGTTTGCCCCCTCTCCTTCACAATACAAGTAGTAAAAGAGATTTTCCTGTGAATGAAGACCGTTTTTGTTGATCATTGTTTCAGTTTGAATATTTGTTTGTTTGTTTGTTTTATTTAAATTATTTATATGCCAGCTTTCTCCCCATAGGGGACCCAAGGCTGCCTACAACAGATAAAATAAGAAAATTAATGCACTATATAAGTATCACATTTAAAAAACAATTAAACATACATTAAGATTTAAAAAATCAAATATGAAAACAATTCAAAAAGAGTTGAAAACTTGTAAGTTAAAAATCAGCATTACTGATATAACTTACTGCTTAAAGGCCTGCCACTCATCTCAGTGCTACTGAAAGCTTTCGAAGAAGTTATCTGGATGCTGACGAGACAGGCAGTTCTTAAGAGTGCTTTTTATTTTGCTGTTGATGTTGTTTGGCTTATTGCCTGTTTTGTATGGGTTAGCAAGGTATATTACACAGCAGCATTACAAAAAGTTTAAGAAGAGAAGATGATCTTCCACTGTTCCACATATTTTGCACCAGTAATCATAGCAGCTGTTTCTCTAATCTGCTGATATTATTTTGCCTCTTTACTTGCTCTTCCCTTGCTTCACACATACTTGGAGATGAGTAGATAGAGCATATTGTGTAGGAGGAGGTGTATTCCATTTGTATCCCAAATATTTGCATTCCATGCATGAGAGTGAGGGTGTGTCAGTCCCATTGCTTCAGCAAAGAGGATATATCATGTGCTCCACTTGAAAACCATGAACACACACACACGCATACACACAATTTTGCAAATGAGTATGAACATTCAACAAAACAATTGCACATTTCTTCAGTGTAGGGAGAGGACTACTCATGAAGTTGCAGAGCTTTTGCAGAGCTTGGAAAAAGTTTTTTTTTTTTTTTTTTTTTTTTTTTGTAGGGAGGCGTAACTTCCACATTTCAAGACAGACCATGGTGGCTGTAACATTCTGGGAGATAACAGTCTGTAAAACTAACTTTTCTAAGGCGTGCTCTAAAAGTACTTTTGGCCAATAAGGCAGTTCTTGTGAATTTTCTTTTCTTCCTAGGAGGCTTTCTCTAAATTATTAAAGAAAAGAACTGTGAGGACTGCTCCTGAAGATTCCAGAATCCTCAGCTTTAAAGCACAGTAAGAAACAGGTTTCTGAACGAGGTGGGCCTTTGATTTGATCCAGAAGGGCTGCACTGGTCTTCTGAGTTTGTTGAGATAAACAGCAGATTCTAGAACCTGGAGAACTCCAAGAATCCTCCAGACAGTATGGCTACCAAAAGAGTGATTAAGAAAAAAAATCTGTGCTATTTTCTGTTGAAGAGGTAGCTGTAGAGAAGAGTGAGAGGCCAAAAGAAAATATGTGGTGATCGCTTGACGAAAAGACACCAACTCATAGCTGTTGGCCAATTTGTGGTTGAAGATCTGTGGTTGTAAGCTATGGAGCTTCAGAGTCTGGAATGGACATCAGAGTTTTGAATGCCTGAATGCCTCTATAAAGGTACCATTCTGAATTCAACAGCTACATTATGGTGGTGAATTTTTAATAGAGATTGCGATAATGCCTTCCTGCTATACAACTGTCATTTGGCATTGTCTGCCTTCCTCGTGCTTTTAAGGCCCACTCTATAAAGATTTTACCTTCTTCAAAAGGATCCATTACCAAACACATCTTCTTTATTAGGTCTGAAAAAAATATTGTCATTGCTATTGTTCAATTATCTCTGGAAACTACGTACAATTACTATATCATCGGTAATAGTAGATGAAACTCCACTTTGCTAAAATAGGTAATTCGGGGTGGCATAATTTTCAAGGAAGTTGTCAGGAGGCACCAGTTGACAATTGGGACTAACTAACAGAAAAGTACATGTTCTTTCAGAATAATGCAACATGAAAGCTTTTATTGCAGAAAAACAGCTACGCAAAAGCAGGGATTATTTATTTATTTATTTATTTATTTATTTATTTATTTATTTATTTATTTATTTAACTTATATGCCACCCACACTACCCAAAGGTCCCTGAGCGGCTTACAACAATTAAAATACAATTAAAAAGATAAAGCAAATAAAATACAATTAAAATATATACTCTAAAAATTGCCATCATTTTATATGCTTAGTCCATAATCAAGGCTTTTGAGAAATCAGAGTGTTTCATTGGACTTCCCAAATGTTAATAGTAATAAAGCTACTAAAATTATTGGCTGTAATCCAGTAGCAAATAGAAATTAAAGTAAGCCCATTTGAATCAATTGAACTTACATAGGAGTTAGGTCACCAAATCCTCATTGATTCATTGGGCCTACTCTACCTGCAGTTTACTGTGTGATTTCAGCCATTGTCATCATCTTTAAAAAAAAAAAAAAGAGCTTGATGGACAAAATTCTTGCCTCACACCTGAGTTTCAGTATTGTGATTCTCAAAGCAATAAAACCAGATGTGCTGTTCCAAATTAACCCACATTATGTATCAAGAAAGCTAAAAATACACTGGGCCACTACTCTGTATTGTGATGGGCAACAAACTATTCTGGACATTAGCGCCTGTGATGTTTGCAGTAGCAGTGAAATATTTGACATATCCTTAGCATCTGTTTCCCTCTGAAGCCAGAACCTGTTCCAGGGAATACCCAGCTTTTCAGAACAGCTTGTTAAAGGTCTGTCACACCCACCCAGCTCCTCTATGTGTTCTCTCTAACAAACAGATTTGCCTTCGGGCATGACAGTTTCTCTTGTCTCCACTTCCGCTGCCACCAGAGGAAAACCTTCCCCAATTACCAATTAGGACCACAGAATCAAGTGTGTCAAATATAATATTGTTTATTAATAGATTAACATATTTAAGAATCAAGGAAATCATAGATGGAATTGTATTTGCTATTCATTAAACTTCATTTAACTTAGAAATCTGCTGGTTACTTTGTATTTAGTTTGAATCACTTTATAACAATTTATTTCTTATAGTTTTCATTGCATTCAGTTCTCTTATACGTTTCTTTCCAAGTGTTACTTTTTGACTTTAGTAATCACTCTCTCTCTCTCTAAAATCTTCTCCTAGTTCTAATTCTTCATAACAGTTCTTCCATCTACCTAACTCTTTCCCTAACTCCTGACTAGCTGGCCTATCTCATTATAACTGAAACCCCTAACCGATTTTTAACTGTCCTCCATTCTCTTCTTATATTTCCTTGGTTCCACCCTCCTGCTCAACCATTGGTTACTAAATCAGTGTTCCATTGTGATGGACAGGTGTGGTTTCTGGCCTGTCCATCACAAGGGGGGATTGTTCACTTCTCCATGTGTGGATCCATGATAGCTCCTCCCATGAATCCAGTGATAGCTCTGGGTCCTGATCAAAGCTTCAGCCATGGACATTCTTCTTTAGTCTCTTTTCTGGATTCTTTTATTTCACCAGGCATTGGACATGTAGTTTAACAAAATTTCACACACACACTGCTGTTCTTAGGAATTTGACTATTAATATACAACTAATACACCATTCTGCAGCTTATCAGTCACCATAACAACATAGTTCTGAATGCAGCTAACTAGAATCAGGCTAGTCTAATAAATAATTATTTATTTAGGGACATTTCTAAAAATCTAAAATCTGTCTGCCAGATATTTGTGAGGTGTCCTGGGAAAACCGCATTCACCATGACCCTCCGTCCGCATAGCTGCTCTTTTACAAGATGTCTAACTGATGACTGCAGACGCTCCCTCATAAAAGAGCAGCTATGCAGAGTGAGAAGTGGAAGAATTAAAAAGAATAAAGAGTTCATCATTATTTTGGATTAAAATCTGAGCCAGATAAGACTTTGAGACCACAGTTTTTTTTCTTGCTTTTAAGCAAGCATTATGATTCCTATTCTGAGTGAAGAAATCAAGAAGCACAGTGACATTCTTAACACAAAAACAACTGTTGCTGTCAGGCATGTGTAAGATTTGGGTACACTTAGATTTAGGCTTGCATTCCTTCAGCTATTGCATTCATTCATGAATCATCATCAAAGCTATTTATATCACCTGCCCATGAATCCTAATGTATTACTCCTGCAGTTGCCAATGCCATAAATTGTTCTTACATATCTCCTGCTGACATCTCTGTTGGAGCTGAGGACTCTTGATGATCTGATGAATGCCTTGGCAGATTTGAAAACCACAGGTGCATAGTCGACTCAGTTATAAGTAGACTAAAAATTGCTCAGATAGAATGTTTGCTCTTTAAAAAGTATATCAAATAATGATGTGCTTTCATCTTAAAAGTAATACAGTTGGAAGCCTTTGTGTTATTTCCTGCAAAATTGCTAGAGAACATTGCAATTTTCCTGTTAATGATCTTACATTAAGCAACTCATTCAAAATGATTATATTTTTCACAGTTAAAAATGACAATTGTGTGGGTAGGAAGAACTTCTCCAGCTAGAGCACTGATCTGTCAAATCTGGCCTGGATCTGTGAAGCAAGAGGCAGGAGAGACACAAAGGAAAAGCCATCTGCAGCCAATAAAAATCAGCCTCCTACTTAGACAGACCTACAAGGCAACTGACCCAGAAACTTTCAAAAGAGTCAGGGATTGTAACCTACAGGTGAGCATGCTGGCCTATTTCTGTTGTGCTATTATTCTGCAGATCTGCTGTGCCCTGAGCTCTCCTCTGGTTGTAGTATGGTGAGACAAGACAAGTGTGAAAGGTTGAGAATGGAATGTGCACACAAAGCACGCTTTCAGCCTTTGAATGTTTTGTTAAGGAATACCATCTTCCTTTTTTTAAATATGATTGTACTCCAGTAGGGAGCAATATGATGGTGATGGTGAAGCTGAAGCTGATGGAAATAATGATTAGCTTTTGTTGAAAAATGAATCTCCTTTCTCTAGAAAACACTTTGATCTTCTTCTGCTTATTAGATGTCTATGTTCCAGCCAGGAAAAAGGGTGATGTTATATTCTTATCTATATAGATATATGGAATATGTTACCAAACTGGCCAGGTTTGCAGAACATCCCTTCAGAATCTCCATGTCACCTAGACATGGATGTGAATGCCACAAACTGTTTTAACTGGAAAACTTGTCAGATCAACAAATATAGGTGGAGAAGAAAGAGCCTCAAGGCTCTAAAGGTGGGGAAATGATAGCTATATAGCTCTAAACAGCCCACATCAGAATAACATAAGAGATATGAATAACCTAACCAAAGAGCCATCTCACGGAATAGCTCTCTTTTAGAAAGTGAGGCCAGATTAATTTAATCATCTTTTGTTTTTATACTAAAGGATTGTCTGGGGTCTGGGAAAGCGAATATTCTAGAATGGTCTACCTGTCTACTTCTTCCTGTTTAGTAAATGTCCTATTTTATGCCCATGGTCTCTGGATTAGCCAGGTAGGATGACAATGGTCAAGGCAGGATAAAACATGTGACTAACAAAGGGCCACATCACTAGTCACCCTGATGAAAACCATAAAAAGACATATAGTAGCCATATTAGGGGTTCAGGTGCAGTTCAGTTTAAGTGTAAGATTGGGTTCTTTTTGCTGTGTCCAAGGTTCCTGCGATTCCACTTCCCTCCGTGCAGCGCTCTTCCTCCTCTGTGCAGCAATCACTTTGAACCCCTTTGGTTCTGGTTGCGACAGAACCCTGTGCGTGGGGGAAGTAGAGTCGTGCACACATGCAGGGGTGAAGTTGTGAGAGAAAGAGGTGGAGCGCCACCCAGCAAGGCTGAAAACTAGAGGGTATGTTGGTTGTGTCGCTTCCTGAACCTTCCAGTCGAAGTTGCCAGCTGGAGTTCCAATACTTCATAGTTCCAAGACTATTTAATGAGACTAAGGAGAGGTAATCTTTGCCACACTTATCTATCTTCTGGAATATTTCCCCAACCCATTGATGGTTGCCCAGTCTATCCCCACTTTCCTATGTCTGCATGTGTAAGAGGGTGATTTAGGAAAAGATTCTTCCTTTGAGCATTTTCAACTATGCAGATTTGCTTCTTTTGACCTGCATTTTCCCATATTGGTTTTAAACTTCATTATGAATCTATTAGATTTTAATTCTTTTGTGTTCAATAAAATTCCCCAAATCTATCACTCTCCACAGTACACTACACTACACTGGGTATTGCCACAACTAGAGTGGACCCTTTAAATCAGTGGAGCTTATGGAGGAACTAATTCACTAAATCTTCACTGATTTAGTGGGCCTATTTTAGTTGTGACTTACTGTGCTAAGCAACAGGACTTCAGTCAAAATCTTAGAATTTTCTTGGTTCTCTTTTCTGTCCAATCCCACAATGTAATTATATAATTTAATATAATTATATAATTTGATAATATAGTTATATAATTTACTATAATGGATCAATCTACTAGTGTCTCCGCCTTCATGGAAAGCACATCCCACACCTTTGGAAGCTTTGTTCTCTATATCTGATATATCATTCAGTTCCTGATGGTGCTTCATTTTTCCAGAATGTCTCCCAGCCAGATTTCAGGGAGATAGGAAGCCTGGGTTGGTAGATTAATGAAAATCAGGTGACTATCCTTGCCCTGAATGCCAAAAAGATATTATTTCACACACACCCTCAGATGTACAGGAATGGGCAAGGTTCCACACACTATTGCAGCCCAAACAGATAAAGTCAGAGAATGAACATCTGAAAAATCCAAATCCAAAAGAACCGAACACAATATCATCAGTGTTTCTCCAAGAAAATGTTCTAGTAATCTGGACACCACAAATCTGAGAATATATAGGGCACAATCCTAACTAGCTAGGCTGGGTATAATTTGACTGAGTTAATTTTAAGCCATCTGAGGCTACATTGTATCCAAGCCCCTCCCAGCTCAGGAAGAGAGAGACTTCATTTGGTCAAAGCGAGAAATACTAGGGGGAGGAATTAAAAACCACAAGTCAGGCAGAATTGCAATGAAAACTGTTCTGACAGCTACCAAACAGCAGCTGGCAGTAAGCACAGTCATAAACTCCACCCAGCAGCATAGCTAGCCAGTGAGAGCCAGCCATTTAGTACAGGAGACAAGAATAGCTACACATTTAAAGGGGAAAGGGCAGTTAAAGATGCAGTGCATAATTCACTGAAATGCAAACCCTTCCTGCAGTTTGTTTGAAACACATTACACTGCAATCAGAGTGCTCTCAAACATATATATATCATATTTGCATGCATGCACACACATGTATCACAGTCTGAGGCAACAAGCAGACAGCCAAAGAAGAATTCTGTTTGTTCATCACCAGATTGAAATGTACAGGAAATCCAGAAAAGATCAAACACAGATCAGGGTGCCAAAGATAGCACCACAGTGAGAATACACCCATTTCAAAAGCTCAGAAGGGCAGACACATTGTGAGTGCCACTGCAGAAAGTCTGAGATGATACTAGAGGAATGAAGGAAAAATAGACAAAAAATAGAAAAGGAACTGCCAAGTAGTGACTAGATGAAAGAACAGAGTGAACAGTGAGCAAGCAAGGGGAGCATAGCACAGCAAGCATTCATGCAAGTGGTCTTCATGACAAGAGGAGGACTCAGTTGGCAAAGAAGGGAAGCCAGCTTTAGCAGCACACTTGCATACACACACCTGGCTCATAAACAAAGGAAAAGAGAGAGGGACAGCACCATGCCAGCCGGCAATAGCAGTCCCACCATGGAAGGGAAGCAGGTGTACAATCTCACCTAGTCCAAAGCCACTCTCCCCAGAACCCCAGACTGGTGTCTGCCAGCTTGGGAACTCCTTTGCCTCTACCCAGGCCTCTCAGGCACAGCAGCTGTAGAACCAGGATTTGCTACGTATGCTATGAGCACACCACATCACAAAGAAGTGGAAAGAGCTGGGCTGTCTCTGCATGTTGTGATGCCGTCTCCTCCCTCATGTCCCTGCCCACGTGCAGGAGCAGATCCAAACACTTATGCAGCTTCTTAAAGCCCCCTCCACATTGGAGTTGCCATGTTCAGGACCTACTTTGTCAGAACCTCCAAACTCCTGCCAAGAATAGCAGTAGCCTCCTAGGGAGACGTTGTGGTTTTCTACCACATACGGGGCCCTTCCTGCCACCAAGATTCAATTTGAGCCCAAAGGAAAGCCAATGTTGGAGCAACAGCTGTTCTGGTCATTGATTTACAGGCTCATGGATGGAGCACCAGACAATCTTCAGCCCCTACTGCTTCTCTGCTGCTGCAATGGGATGCTGCTCCCTTGGACTGCTGGCTTAGCAAGAAGTCTCCCCAAACTATTCTCCATCTCAACCATTCTTCCCTCAACCCACTCCTCAGATAATCCACATCTCTCACCAGAGTTCAGTGTAAAGGCAAGCAATGTCAGTTCCTCCCCATTAAGTCCTTGGTGTAGTGAAGATGGTGCCTCCATGCGTAGTAGATCCTGCCCCCCCATCACACATATCGGGAGGTTTTCTAGTGCTTGGTCTGTCAATCCTTGAGGTGGCTCAGGAAGAGATGCAGACCCCTTTCCACTAGCATTTCCTGCAAGGCTAGACTGATTTGGTAGAGAAGTATGAATAGAAAGGGGGAAAACTGGCACACACCAGGAATAGTGTTCCATTCTCCTCACCCAAACAGATACATACAATCAAGTGAATCAAGGCTTGTTCCACACACAACAGTGGGGGATGTAACAGGCAAGTAAGTCCCTTTTTAAAGGCTCATACTGAGCCATGCCTGCCCATCCTCTCACGGGACTCTCTGCTTACCCCTCCACCGGATGGGTGGGCAAAGCAACCCCACCCAGGCAGCTGCACATCTTTTACAGAGTGCCATTGATTCTTGTGAAATGCCCATGCACTGCAAATGGTGCTGGTGTGAGGAAGTAGCCGGAGGGGGTGCCAGGGAGATATGATCTGGCCCTGAAGTTTCTTGGGTATAATCAGTTGTTCCTGAAGTCTCCTGTGACATGTATCTAAGTAAAAATGTAGTTTCCTGCCCATGAAATAACAACTTCTCTGAAACATTATAGTCAGGAAAATGCTGATAGTGTAACAATAAATTTAATAAAGACATTGATTTCTTTTGTTCCTTTGTAATGCATAACATTTAAACAAATTACCTTTCATTGCATATTGCATGTCACATCACCCAGTATGTCCCTTTGTGATAAAGTAGGAATATTCTGCCAAATTACAGCACTGCTTAGAAATTGACAAAGCAAGAGAAATCCATTTTGCAGCAGATCAGCCCTCTTTACTGTGCACATGCTGTTCAAGATGATGAAGAAAGAACAGCGTATTCCAGGGTTGGAGCAGAAACAGACATGGTTAATTTTCTGCAAAACCAGCTTCAAGTTGTGATGATGTTCATTCTGAGTCTGGGCTTCTCACCCAACATTTAGGCTCTGAAATATGTTGCCAGGACTTGTACTACTGCCACCTACACCACTTGTGCAGCACTCTGTACTATTTTCTTCTTATCATCATGCAATTCTATGGACTTGCTGAGATACTCATTATGGTTTTTGTAATCACCCACAGGAGGAGCACTAATGTCGGTCAGCAAGCTCCCATACAGCACACCTGGGATTCCATGCATGATCTGATGTGGGAGATGAGTATCAACTCTTCATAAAACTTCTGGATTATGAATGTGGGATATGTGCTTCTGTATCCATGATTCAAAACACCAGAAAATGGCCCGATATTGCTGCACAATATCATGCCAAAATTGTCAGCAGGAAAAAAGGATGCCAAGTGTGACATAGCAAACAGAAACCTGAATATTGCCAGCACCAATGGCAACAGTCAAAATGGTCTATAGAAGTGGTTCTTAACCTTTTCTTTACCTTTAAATATCTTTTGGTGCCATTGACTGCCATAATTTAACTCAAGACTGAAAACCCTACAGTGCATCAAGTATTTATTTAACATTTGTCATGAAAGGTCTCCTTGCTGTAACAGCAACACTTTTTAGATAGCTGGAAGAAGGTTCATTTTGGTTTAAACAGGATGCAACCTTATCAACAGAATCAGTTCTTTTATGTTCAAATTCAGCCAGAGATCCATTGTGAGGCTCAGCCAAAATGTATTGTTACAAAATTCACTGTGATAATATAAAAATGTCACTTGACCCGACAATAACTCAATGGGTTTACTAGCAGAAGAAGAAACACAAACATGATGTCTGCTCAAACACTCACTCACACTGACACTGACTGACTCCAACTCTCTTCCTGTGGCTTCTGACTGTCTGGACATGACAAGAAATGTCATGTGCTATCTCTCAGCCACTCAGCATAATTCACTTGCATGCTCTCACCATGTGCAGAAATATCAAACGGTTATTTGCTATCAAACAGTTATTTTCATAACTGATTTTTACTTTTGTTTTTAATGGAGGTGGTGGGTTAGAAAGGCCATGTTTTACACAAACAAACAAGGGGAATTAAGATTTTGTCCTACATTTCCATTTTTCTTGCTTTATTTCATTAATTAATTCATTCGGTTTTAACTATAGAAGATCATAACATGTGGCTCCCCCTGGGGTCCACAGACCACAGTTTAAGAACCTATGGCCAACAGGATGCCCTCTTGTGCTCACTACCATTCACAAAGTGACATCAAGCAAGGGAAAACCCCAGAAGGTGACTCTTTTTTAACTTAGTTAACCATTTCTCACCCAACACAAAGTAATTGTTGGGGCTATTTTTTGACAAGTGTGAATGCCATGAGCATAAGAGTGTGTGTGTGTGTGTGTGTGTGTGTGTGTGTGTGTGTGTGAGAGAGAGAGAGAGAGAGAGAGAGAGAGATGAGAGTTTTAAAAAAAGGTTTCTTGTTAGGGTTATAAACAAATATGTTTCAGTAGCTTATTATGTACTATAGTGTGGTGTAGTAGCTAGAGTGAAGAACTAGGACTCAAAGAACCTACTCAGCCATGTAAACTCAAGGGGGGGGTGGAACTTGTAAAACAGTTCCCTAAAGAGTTCACTATTAGGGTCATTATAAGTCAGTTCCAACTTGATGGTACATAACAGAACAGTTTATAGTAGACTGGACCCATAAGGGCACAGATTATAATATAATTTGGGCAGATGTGCTGCTTTATGCTTTACAGGGAGCATCTTACATTTTTCTCTATGTCCCTCACCTGCACTCGGAAGGGGTACAATTTGGAAATGTGTCACACAGGTATCCAATACAGCTCCATTCAGTTATTACTTGCCTGATTCTCAGGAATGTGCTTCTAGATGTGTACTTAGTTCCTCCCATCTTCACTATCTCTTTGTCCATATAGGGAGCTACCTATCTGAAGAGAAGTGATTCCTGCTTGCAGAAACACCTGGATAGGTCAGTGGTTTAGGCATCTAACTATGGAGCTAGAGTTAGGGAGTTCGATTCTCTACTGTGCCCCCTTGATAGGGCTGGATTCTGTGATCCATAGGGTTTCTTCCAGCTTTGCAGTTCTAAAACAATGATGATGTGAATAATGATGTACACTGTCCACAAAAGCAAGGACCCAATTTTCCAGGGTACTTGCTTGGAAAGAACCTTTCAGACACTTTGCTTCCCATGTGGAGAAAGCAATAATGAAGAGAGGAAAGGCTAGTCACGCCTCTCTAAATGTGTTCCAGAGAACCAGGCAAATAACAACTGGATGGGGCTTATTGTATTCAGTTCCTGTCTGAAATCCTACCATGACAAGAGAAAGCTAATGTTTCAAAACTATCATGGAGCATAAAAGAGGTCTGAAAACATTTGTAGTGGCAACCAGTAGCATTAGGGCTCTAGTGATAGATGTTGATTCACATCTGGCTGTCTAG
This sequence comes from Pogona vitticeps, assembly GCF_051106095.1. NCBI lineage: Eukaryota > Metazoa > Chordata > Lepidosauria > Squamata > Agamidae > Pogona > Pogona vitticeps. The sequence goes on from NC_135785.1 coordinate 155,545,999, forward strand.
ATATTTATGTCTCACTTATCAAGACAAAACACCCTGAGAAAGTGTAATACAATGCAACTGCAGAATTTTTTTTTTCATTTTTTAACTTTAAATGCATCAATAGAGTTCTGATAAAGAAAACGAAAAGAACATACAGTTCACTGAACAACTGCAAACCTCTCCCAAACACCCACCTCACAATGTTTCTTCACAGACGTGACTTATTACTGTAACAATTCAGAAATTTTCTCATGTTCAATGCTGTCTTAAAACATCAGGATACCCCATTAAAATTGTCAGCTGCTGTGAGATTCTTTTGTTCATGTATAAGAGTTAAAAGAGCAACACTTTCTTTAGCTAACAGCCATATTACCAAAAAGTCTTTTTTCTTTTTTCTTTTTGTAAAACATGTTGCATTTTTCTGCCAGGAAATTACATTTTGTGCAATTGTCTTGTTTACAAAAAAATCATGTTTTTTACATGTGATATTTATTTTCTCTGTTGTGATCCGCCTTGGTGGCCTATGGGGAGAAAGGCAGCATATAAATAATTTAAATAAAATAAATCATAAAAGAAATACTTCTCCTAATTCATTTTGTGTGTCACTCCAGCTCACCTAGATTAGATTTAATCTAATTGGCTGCTGCCTGGGCTCCCTGAGCAGAACCCATCACAATATTCTAGTTATCATATCTTGAATACTCCCATTAGTTTGAATGGGGATGTTCAAATGCCTATAAATTTGAAAGAGTTTAATACAGCACCATGAAATGTAGGAACATGGTAGACATCAATAGGCCAGATTGCACACAAGCAGCATTTTTGGCTTTCGATACAGGCAACCCTTAAATTTTCTTGTTTTCTCCCTTGTCTCCCTTTCCTTTCTTTCCAGCTGCTGCTGCTGTTCACTCCTCAGTACAGAAATGGCCACCCTTTCCATCAGGAGACTAACAAACTTTACAAGCCCATGGATGGAAAGGAGTGGGCTGAGGCACAGCAACATAACAGGTCCTACACTTTCCATCTTGCCTTACCAAATAAGTAATTAGTTCTCCCTTCCTAAATTATGAGCCTGGTAATAGTGTCTGGTAGGGCATGCAAAGAATGAAGCTGCTTCCCACTGGAATTTGGTACTTTTGGACTGTTCATAACCTTATCTGCATGGAGGAGGGGTGCTTGCAAACTTCAGAAATATTAATTCCTTAGAAGTATTACTGGAATGGGAATTCATGGCTGGGCAACACTGCATCAAATCGCTGCTCCACTGTAACTTACCTGAGCACTCAAAGCTCACACAATAACAGAGGCATCCAATGTGTACATGCACACACTCATAAGCATGGAGACTTTCTCTTTCAAACACAGAGTCGTGGACATAAATTATTGGTGAGGTGACAGAATCCAATATGCAGAATCTACTGAACCTTAAGTGAGAAGCTAAGCTGAAAACCGCCTAGAGTGGACTGGTAGCCCAGATAGGTGGGGTATAAATCAAATAAATAAATAAATAAATAAATAAATAAATAAATAAATAAATAAATAAATAAATAAATAAATAAATAAATAAATAAATGCAGAAAAATGCAATGTGCAAGAGGACATAAACCCCAGGTGGTCTCATTCAGGGATCCTCTCTACACACTGAGTGAGTAGACAGGTCCTCTGTTCTCTATTTGTGTCTGCTTTATGGTATATTGTTATATTTTCTTTCTTTCTTTCTTTCTTTCTTTCTTTCTTTCTTTCTTTCTTTCTTTCTTTCTTTCTTTCTTTCTTTCTTTCTTTCTTTCTTTCTTTCTTTCTTTCTTTCTTTCTTTCTTTCTTTCTTTCTTTCTTTCACTCTCTAAATGTCAGATTTTTCCAGTGCAATCCAGGGCAGATCACTGCACTTCAAATATTCTATTTCAAACATTAAGCCATTTTTGACAATAACAAATTTTGTTAGTATATCTGCAATCACTTGCTAAAATGAAAATTTCATTATGATGGCACCACTTGAAATAGAAGGGTAGGGAGGAGGCAAAATCACTGTTCAGAAATTCAGTGGAAAAGGCAATTCCACAAATGGAGCACTTGCTTTTGCATGATCATTAGTTCATTATTTTTAATATAGTCACTTGAGAAATGTCTTTTGCCTTGTGAAATTGAAGCAAATCTCACAGTACATTTAATTGCCATTATTATATATATATTTTTATACTTACAGGCTCACATTATCACTGCATGGAAGTGTAGGGATGTTATTATGTGACACAGAAATGCAACACTCTACAAGGCAATTCTCGAAGTAGGGGCAGCCCAAGCAAAAACTTGTAAGTTTTAAACCCAGGTTTGGATCAGTGGGTCTGAATGCCTCTTAAAAGGCACAGGTTGTTCCACTCTTAAACTGTATGCCCAATATTCAGGTACAGATCAGGTCAGGGGACTTCCCAACATCTGAACTATTTATCTGCTTCTCTGCTTAATAGACGTATTGGATTGGAAGCTATTGTTGAATAAGAGCTTGGAATAGTAGACTGACATATTGATAAGGTAATACAGTGGTGCCTCGCACAACGGGCGCCTCGTAGAGCGATGAATTCGCTCTACGAGGCCGTTTTTGCGATCGCAAATGCGATCGCAAAACGATGCCCGTATAGGCGTTAATTCACAGAGCGAAGGTCGGTAAGCTGCTCGCTTACCGACCTTCGCTTTGTGACCCACCGATCAGCTGTCCGGCGGGTCCAAAATGGCTGCCGGAACAGCCGAAAGGGGCCGGGGCGCAGCGTTTTCGCGCCCTTAGTAAGCAAGGGGAGCGCGCGAAAACGCTGCGGAAGCCCCGAAATGGCTGCGCGCAACCATTTCGGGGCTTTCGGCAACGTTTTCGCGCGCTCCCCTTGCTTACCAAGGGCGCAAAAACGCTGCGCCCTGGCCCCTTTCAGCTGTTCCGGCGGCCATTTTGGACCCGCCGGACAGCTGATGGCAGCCATTTTGGTGCCCTCGTTGTGCGAGGGGAGGGCGCGAAAATGGCTGCCGGCCCCTGGGAAGCATCACACTACAGTGAGTATTCTATGGCATTGGAACGTATTAAACGCTGTTTAATGCGTTCCAATGCCTTTTTCTGTTCCGTAGTGCGATGTTTCCCACAGCGAAGGTTAATCCGGAACAGATTAACCTCGCTGTGCGGGGCACCACTATACTCTGAGACCACTGGGTTGGCCACACTAAACAGATCAATAACAAGTTTAAGGGACACTTTGAGAAGGACTGTGTTTTTCTCTGCATAGGTTTGTTATCCAAGCAACCTAAACGCAAGAGTGACTAAAAATAAAAGCAGCAGAATATAGACAAAGGGTGCCTGTCAATTTTTACTAACTTACAGGGCAGGAAATGCAAACACGCCAGTTTGTCACATTATATAATGCAAAGTACAATCAATAAGTGCTGTGCACAGTGCTTCTGACATTTTAAGCTTATCAATCATGCAAGAAATCCTTTGCATTTCCTTTTCCCCCTTTTTTCTAGATCCTATTATTATCCTTCGTTATAGATGACAATCCATCTGTAAAAGTTGTCTGTTTTTATAGTTGATATAATAATATTGTTGCTTAGTCATTAAGTCACTTCTGACTTTTCGTGACCCCATGGACCCGAGCACGCCTGGCCCTCTTGTCTTCCACTGCCTCCCGGAGTTGGGTCAAATTCATGTTGGTCACTTCGATGACACTGTCCAACCATCTTGTCCTCTGTCATCCCCTTCTCCTCTTGCCTTCATGTTTTCCCAACATCAGGGTCTTTTCCAGGGAGTCTTCTCTTCTCATGAGGTGGCCAACGTATTGGAGCCTCAGCTTCAGGATCTGTCCTTCCAGTGAGCATTCAGGGTTGATTTCCTTCAGAACTGGTAGGTTTGATCTCCTTACAATCCAGGGAACTCTCAAGAGTCTCCTCCAGCACCACAAACCAAAAGCATTAATTCTTCAGCGGGCACCCTTCTATATGGTCCAGCTCTCACTTCCATACATCGATACTGGAAAAACCATAGCTTTGACTATATGGACTTTGTTGGCAAGGTGATGTCTCTGCTTTTTAAGTTGTCGTCTAGGTTTGTCATCGCTTTCCTCCCAAGAAGCAGGCCTCTTTGAATTTCGTGTCTGCTGTCCCCATCTGCGGTGATCATGGAGCCCAAGAAAGTAAAATTTGTCACTGCCTCCATATCTTCCCCTTCTGTTTGCCAGGAGGTGATGGGACCAGCGGCCATGATCTTAGTTTTTTTTTTTTTTTTTTTTTTTTTTGATGTTGAGCTTCAAACCATTTTTGGCGCTCTCCTCTTTCACCCTCATTTAGAAGTTCTTTAATTCCTACTCACTTTCTGCCATCAGAGTGGGATCATCTGCATATCTGAGGTTGTTGATATTTCTTCCGGCAATCTTAATTCCAGCCTTTCACATGATGTATTCTGCATATAAGTTAAATAAGCAGGAAGGCTATATACAGCCTTGTTGTACTCCTTTTCCAATTTTGAACCAATCAGTTGTTCCATATCCAGTACTAACTGCTGCTTCCTGTCCCACATATAGGTTTCTCAGGAGCTAGAGAAGGTGATCATGCACTCCCCTTTCTTTAGGAATTTGCCATAGTTTGCTGTGGTCCACACAGTCAAAGGCTTTTGCATAGTCAATGAAGCAGAAGTAAATATTATTCTGGAACTCTCTGGCTTTCTCCATAATCCAGCACACGTTAGCAATTTGGTCCCTAGTTCCTCTGCCCCTTCGAAATCCAGCTTGTACTTCTGGGAGTTCTCAGTCCACATACTGCTGAAGCCTGCCTTGGAGGATTTTGAGCATAACCTTGCTAGCATGTGAAATGAGTGCAATTGTATGGTAGTTGGAGCATTGTTTGGCACTGCCCTTCTTTGGGATTGGGATGTAAACTGATCTTTTCCAATCCTCTGGCCACTGCTGAATATTCTGAACTTCCTGGCACATTGGGTGTAGCACCTTAACAGCGTCATCTTTTAAGATTTTAAATAGTTCATCTGGAAGGCCATCACCTCCCCTGGCCTTGTTGTTAGCCATGCTTTTTAAGGCCCACTTGACTTCACTCTCCAGGATGTCTTGCTCAAGGTCAGCAACCACACTATCTGGGTTGCCTAGGACATCCAGATGTTTCTGATATAATTCCTCTGTGTATTCTTGCCACCTCTTCTTGATGTCTTCTGCTTCTGTTAGGTCCCTCCCATTTTTGTCCTTTATCATGTCCATCTTTGCATAAAATGTTCCTTTAACATCTCCAATTTTCTTGAACAGATCACTGGTTTTTCCCTTTCTATTCTTTTCCTCTATTTCTTTGCACTGTTCATTTAAGAAGGCCCTCTTGTCTCTCCTTGCTATTCTTTGGAAGTCTGCATTCAATTTTCTATAAATTTCCCTATCTCCCTTGCATTTTGTTTCCCTTCTCTTCTCTGCTATTTGTAAGGCTTTGTTGGACAGGCACTTTGCTTTCTTGCATTTACTTTTCTTTGGGATGGTTCTCATTGCTGCCTGCTGTACAGGGTTACAAGCCTCCATCGTTAGTTCTTCAGGCACTTTGTCCACCAAATCTAGTTCCTTAAATCTGTTCTTCACTTCCACTGTGTATTCATAAGGAATTTCGTTTAGATTATACCGAGTGGCTTTTCCTGCTTTCTTCAGTTTAAGCTTGAGTTTTGCTGTAAGAAGCTGATGGTCAGAGCCACAATCAGCTCCAGGTCTTGTTTTTGCTTACTGTATAGAGCTTTTCCATCTTTGGCTGCAGAGAACACAATCAGTCTGATTTTGGTATTGCCCATCTGCTGATGTCCATGTGTAGCATCGCCTCTTGTGTTGTTAGAAAAGAGTGTTTGTGATGACCAGCTTGTTCTCTTGACAAAACTCCATTAGCCTTTGCCCTGCTTCATTTTGAACTCCAAGGCCAAATTTGCCAGTTGTTCCTTTTATATTTTGACTCCCTAATTTAGCATTCCAGTCCCCTATAATGAGAAGAACATCTTTCTAGAAGGTGTTGTAAGTCTTCATAGAATTGGTGAATTTCAGCCTCTTCGGCATTGGTGGTTGGTGCATAAACTTGGATTACTGTATTGTTGAAAGATCTGACTTGGATTGGTGTTGAAATCATTCTATCATTTTTGATATCGTATCCCAGTACAGCTTTTCCCACTCTTTTGTTGACTATGAGGGCTACTCCATTTCTTCTATGGAATGCTTGCCCACAATAGTATATATGATAATCATCTGAACTGAATTCACCCATTCCTGTCCATTTTAGTTCACTGAAACCTGTGGGTGATCATGGAACAAAGAGAAGGCAATCAGCTTTCAGAGAAAGTACAAAGAAGAGTCGACAACAGATGTCTGAGCCAGAGGAGCATCAGGAAATGCCTTGAGAACTTTTTTTTATTAACTTAGCATGATTACATAGAATGTTGTGAAAATTAAGATAGGATACTAGTTACCTAATCGCCACTAGGATTGGCCGGAGAAACCCTTTGATCTAATACTCTAACTCTAAGCAAAAAGGCAGAATGAGGGGTTACCCTGCCTGCTGGGTGTCGCCGCTCTCTGCCAGGAGTGTGTGCACGTCACTGAAACAAAATGCAGCTAACAATCGTTAAGCAGGAGTTTCCCACAAACACCCAGGATTTCAATGTTTACTCTTGCCATCTCCCGTTTGACCACATCCAGCTTACCAAGGTTCATACATCTTACATTCCAGGTTCCTTTGCAGTATTTTTCTTTGCATCATCTGACTTTCATTTCATTTCCGGGCAGCTGAGTGTCCTTTTGGCTTTGGCCCAACCACTTCATTAGCTCTGGGGCTACTTGTACTTGTCATCCGCTTTTCCTCAATAGCATGTTGGACACCTTCTGACCTGAGGGGCTCCTCTTCCAGCGTCATATCATTTAGCCTTTTGTTTCTGTCCATGGAATTTTCTTGGCAAAGATACTGGAGTGGCATTGCCAGTGCCTGCTCCAGGTGGATCACATTTATTCAGAACTTTCCACTATGATTTGTCCGCCTTGGGTGTCCCTGCACGGCATAGCCCATAGCTTCTCTGAGCTACTCAAGCCCCTTTGCTATGACAAGGCAGCAATCCATGAAGGGGTGATATAATATATATACATCTATTTCTGAGTTTGCCAGTTTTAGGGAGAGAAAAAGAATCTGGGGACCATCTCTGGAGCACTCAGTTTATTGACAGGATCAACATGATCTCCCTTTTAAATTCCACACACTGTTCGGTCCCAGACAAATTTTTCTGCCGCCTATCCAGGGAATATTTTCTCTGTAATACCTATAACACAAAAATGTGTATGCCGATCACTACATTATTGCTGCAGAAATGCACTGCACTTGCAACATCCCATTTCCACAAGCGTTTCAACCCCATTTCTACCAGGTAATCATTAAGCATGTGCACTGTGAAAATGTTGACTTTGTTTGCATTTCAGCTTCCTCTGAAATGGGAGCAGCTCTATCATTGTCAGATCTATTCTGGGCTGGTTCTTCTCATGACCACAGAAGGGATTGGGGTTTTCAGGTTATTTCCTTTTGCTTTGCTTCCAGCAGGAGGGTGCAGGGGAGGGGATAAATAAAGCAAAGCACTCCCATTACTGGGTTAACCCATCTAGGCTCTTTCACAGGTCAAAATGCCTGCTCCTCTGTTCCTCAACATTCTGATTCACTGATAGCCCTCATGACGCTACTAACTACACACCATTTGCCTGGGAGAGAAACAGGGAGGGGCTGCTGACAGCCATAGGAGCAGTTAGGCATGTTAAGAACTGACATTGGAAGACTTTGCCATTCAGTTTCCTGTGATGACAATACAAGGCCTGAACTGGATCTGCTGCTTGCTGTCTCAAGAGTGTGTGGAAGGCACAGAGGAACTCCAAGGAGAAAAAGAGCAGTAATGGATTGGTGTTTTTTGAACCCCAATCGACCTATCCAACATGAGCACCCCACCTTTCCTCCCCCAGACCCTGCGCTAGCAAGCTTTGCATCAGGCAAGAGCACCCACAACATACTGCTCCTACTGCTGCCACCAATAAGAACACTGCCACCACTGCCATCATCTTGGCTCCTGGAGGCAGCTCTTCCACAGTGCCTGCTGCAGCCAGTCTGCTTTTGAACCCTGGGGAGGGGAAGGCACCCCATTCCCTTGCAAAGGAGAGGGAGAGAGAACTGGGGCAGCAGTTAGCAGAATCACCAGGAAAGGTAGGTATAGATAGAGAAAAGCTTGGCTCTAACTCTGCCCTTGAAGTTATAAATGTTTGATTAAGTGACAAAAAAAATACCCATGTACTACTTCTGTCATCTGCTCTTCACTAAAATGAAGCTTCCGTTCCTAACAGGCTCTCTATTGGAACACAATGAAAGACAAATCAAGGGCTCCTGTTGTTGTGTTTATCCTTTGTTGCTTAACGAAAACCCCATGCCTAACACTAATGGCCACAAGAGAAAATGAGAAGGACAGGGGTCTTTTTGTTTCTAAACTCATAGAACCTTAGAGTTGAAAGCAAGGCTAGCCAAAATGTGACCCTAACTCCTTTTTTGTAGTCCCTACGGCCCGTCTGTGTTCCTCAGTGTTCACAATTTGCTGCCAAGTAAACCATTAAATCTAAGGAGGCACCTCAGTAAGGCAAACTTAAACAATAACTTTAAGTATTAATCAGGGAAAGCCTGCTTTAAATGAGGAGAACTTGGCATTTCCTTCTGGCCATGATTTTTGGGACTTTCTCTTTGCTTCTGTATCTTCCAATCAACCCTATAATGCACAACCTGATTCGAGATCCTGCAGTACTTGAAAGCTAGCTTTTGTTTCTGAGTTTCTAGTGTTCAAGAACCTCGTGGCCTTTTCTTTCTTTCTTTCAATGGTTCTGCATCTTTCTTTCTTTCTTTCTTTCTTTCTTTCTTTCTTTCTTTCTTTCTTTCTTTCTTTCTTTCTTTCTTTCTTTCTTTCTTTCTTTCTTTCTTTCTTTCTTTTTCTTTCTTTCTTTCTTTCTTTCTTTCTTTCTTTCAATTCATTTTGAAGAAGGAACCTTCAATTAACACTCTCTTCCCCAATGTTTCTCCAGCATTTCCTTCCCTTAAACCTTGATTGTTTATGTATTGTTTATTGTAGAGGATAAAGCCTTTTGTTGTTTGAGATCTCAAGTGTTAATAGTTCTATAAGAGGCTTAATGAGGTAACCTGGGGACTATTAACCATAACAGGACCGGGAGGTCTGTGGTTCTCTGGTGGTGCTGCTGTTATGCAAGCCTGAATAAATCCTTAAAAAAGGAATTGATGCATAAATTCTATTCAGTGGTCTACAGAAATACATGTGATTTTCCACAGAATGAATATTTCATGAAATAAAAATAACATTTTACATTTTAAATGTCTTTATTTATCATGCATTAATTAGCATGTGTGCCTGTTTGGGGGATTGGGAATTCATATACATTGCAAAATAAATTTTGCATAAGGAAAAATATTGAATGCCATAAAAATTCAAATAGGTATAATGAAACATTTTATTTGTACATTCTGCACACACACACACACACACACACACACACACACACAGAGAGAGAGAGACGTACCACATCCTTTATACATATCTATCCAGATATTCCTTTTTACTTATTTCACATAGTTTCAGTGTATTCTAGGAATTTTTATACATTTAGAGATTCCATTAAAGTGCTGAAATACAAAACAAAATACAAAAAGAAATTATTTTCTGATTAGCTACTTCAGTCCAACCCATTTCTTTGGCCACACCTCTTGGAATCATGGTCCCGAAATGGCTGGTCAATCTGAACAATGGTCTCACTGAAGTTGCCAACCCCAGTTTAAAGGGATTCAAAGCTATCCAGTCTGACCATGAAGCAAATAAAAAAGGTTTGTCCATGTCTAACCTCACAAGACACAAAGCATTATGCTGCAGCAGAGACTCTGGTTGTTGTTTTTTTGCCAGCCCAGCACCTATCCTAATTACCCAAATTACTTATAAGAGCTCAACCAAAACCCTTTATCATAAGATGTAGATAGCCATCAATGTCAATCACATTATTGCTTCTTCTATATTTAAGGTCACCTTCAAAACAAAGCAATCAGTAAGAAACTTATGACAATTAAATTAATGCTATATCGTTGAAACTTCTATAATGAAAAATATCAACAAAAAAAATCAATGAAGTTTTATTACTTAGATATATTCATTTTTTATATTAGTGATCTGAAAATCAGGAGCTGCTCAAGAATTTTAAAAGACTCTCAAAATGAGGATTATTATGTGAGAACATTTTTGCTTATCTGTGATGGTGGATATCATGAAAATTATACACAGACCTTTTTTTGTTCATTGGCTTTCATTAGTGTTGTGTATTTAATGTGTGGCTCAAGATAATTCTTCTTCAATGTGGCCCAAAGAAGCCAAAAGGTTGGACACCTCTGACCTAGACAAGGCTGAGACCTCCTTCAAGACCTTCTTCTAAGCCTTCATTCACTGTTGCAGGAAGTGCTTCGTATAGAGCCTCGTGGCGCAGTGGTTAAAACGCTGTACTGCAGCTAAAACTGTGCTCACGACCTGGGGTTCAAATCCCAGGTAGCCGGCTCAAGGTTGACTCAGCCTTCCATCCTTCCGAGGTCGGTAAAATGAGTACCCAGCTTGCTGGGGGGGGGGCAATGTGTAGCCTGTATAATTAAAATTGTAAACTGCCCGGAGAGTGCTTGTAGCGCTATGGGGCGGTATATAAGTCCAAAAAAAAAAAAAAAAAAAACAGAGCAATGAGACTACTATAGCCAAGAAGTACTGGGACAGCTTCCTCCAAGGAAGCCATGTCCAGGTAACTGAAATGAAGGTATCAATAGGTATAGGTTTATGGTCTGAAACTCCTACAATTCTGCCTGAGGAATTCTTGGAGAATTAGCATACAAAAAACCTGAACAGCACACCCCTAGCTATAACCTCCCCCCATCCAAGACGTCCCCTGTGTATGATAGTATTTTCAAGGCACAGCTTCACAGGCTTCAGAGAAAGGAGAAGATGGCAGCTCTGGAAAATTACTGCTGCTGTTGTAGTCAACTAGTCCTCCTCCTGAAACCTTTGCCCAAATGTGCCCTCAATAATCCAAAATCCTCTACCCCAGTCTTCATCCACCCATGAATACTTGGTGAACAGTGCAACAGCTCTTTTGCAGCAGTGCTACATGAAACAATGTATCATACATTAGTCCAGCAGTCTTATGTGCAAAGTTACCTGGAGTAAATTTACTCCAGGTAACTTTGCACATAAGACTGCTGGACTAATGTATGATACAATATGAGGCAGTCAGCTACATTCTGTTTAAGAACTCAAGTCAGATTTAAAAACAAAAACCTAAGAAGTTTAAAAACAATTGGCATACATTTAAATTTAAATGTAGACACTCATAAAATTTGAAACTTGGAAATGTTTCTAGTGTATAGTGTAAGCCACCCAGTAGTATGACACTAAAAACAATATAAAACTGGATGTACAAATGGTATATTAATCATGCATGCATTCTTATTATACCTCTTGCATGTTCCTAATCCAGATGAGGTGCTAAAGTGGATGTTTAAAGCTCTCTATTTTCTCAGTTGCTGATCTCATATTAATTTATGAAGCTGACTGCATTCATCTTAGGAAAATCTAGGACTTAACTGAATACAGCACTTGTTAGTTCTTTCACAAATTATAAGAATGTTTGTATAATTTCCTCCTCAAGTTTCCTTTTAATCATTCTTTAGTGTTCCTGGTTTGTCTCTGTGTGTGTGTGTGTGTGTGTGTGCGCGCGTGCGCATGTGTGTGTGTGTGTGTGTATGTAGGCTCTTCATGTGTTTTATGGGTACCTCCACACCTCAGTGGTGCCTCATATTCCCTAACTGGCTTGAGCAATGGTTCGGGACTATGGAAGCCATAACAGAAATCATTTAAATCAGGCTTGTCCAACCTGCGGCCCGAGGGCCACATGCGGCCCAGGTCAGCTCATAATGCGGCCCAGTGCAATTTTTTATTTTAAAAGAAATTCCAAAGTTTCAAGTTACACTGCCGGCGCTTGCGGCTGGAATGTGGCCGGGGCATGTCACAACAGTAGAGGGGGAAAGAGGGAAGGAAGGAAGGAGTGGGAGGGGCACAGGGCAGGACGGCTGCGTGACTGCATTGCGCCGGCCCCGTCAATAGGTGGACCCCCTCCCGGCCCCATAAGGCCACAGGAGTCGAAGCTGGCAGCCTCTGCTGTCTGAGATTGCAGCTGCCAGTAAGCGTGCTTGGAGTTGGGCTGCCGAGGATGGCTAGGGCTGCCCCCCCATGCGGCCCAAATCAAATGTATGTGCGGCCCAAACCAAATTTTCATCTTCTAATGTGGCCCAGGGAAGATGAAAGGTTGGACACCCCTGATTTAAATGGTACTGTTGAGATGGTTATTTAAAGAAAAAAAATTTTTAAAGCATTACATTTGCATGCACAATACACAACATTAGGGCCTTGGATGGTACACCTGATGCTCTAGATTAGCAGCTGTAATCTCTCTCTCTCTCTCTCTCTCTCTCTTTTTCTCATACTCAGGGGCCTGATCTTGTGTCTTGAATGCAGGTAATTGCCAGATTTTAGGGCCGTAGGGCAACCCTTAAGCCATCTAAGATTAACAAATAGAATGTCACATTCAGATGGCTTCATTCAGCGCTGTCTTCAGATGTACATTTTCCTGGCCTGTGCTGTTTAATAAAACATGTCATTGTAGCAGTTTGTATTTTTTTTTTTTTGTTGGAAAAGGAAAGTCATAAAAAGAAAATATTAGTTTTATTATACCAAATGAAGGAATCTTCATATGCTGTATTGTGCGGACACAGATGAATGCCAGAAAAATGGGATTTCACACTACAGCAAAGTGCCAGCTCCAGTACAATGTCTCAGCTGAGTTTACTTGACACCCTAAGAAGTCTCCGTATTTGCCACACTCTGCAGGCAAAGGTAGAATTTCATGGATGTCTTTCACATATAAGTATGATAAGCAAATTGACAACCTGCAGCCAAATGCATTGGACAATGTAGGAATGTACTTCTTTTTTTCCTCAGCCACTGCTTTTGTGACAAAAACGCAATTAAAATAATCTAGGACAAAAATGAGTCTGTATCAAAAGAAATGTATTCATAACAGAAGCCTGTGTAAGCTTTTCATCACTAAATGGAACCTGGCAGTCAAAAGAAGAGGAAAGAAACTTCATGCAAAAGCTTCACTACTTTTGTGTTTGCTATAAGGATTTGCCATTGAGACATGTGGGAACCACCACCTGAAAGGGCAAGAGGCCTGAACCTGAGTCATATTAAATATGACACTATGCACATCGCCAGCGGTTGTGGATAACATGCAGATGTGTGAGTCTTTTTATCATTCAAAAGAGCAGTATGTTGAGAAGGGGAACAAAACCCCATATGTGTAGAAATTAGGAGCTGGGAAAAACTCCTCCCACCAGAAATCTACTACTTTTCTTTTTTCTCCTATATTCAGCCCAATTTTTTTGTGGATGAATATCAAGAATTTTTTTTCATAAAATTTTCATTGAAAATGAACTGAAAATGCACCCCCACCCCCATTTTGCATTGGCCAAATAAAATAAAATACAGCTATTGTATATAGAAGGTTGGTAGGCTAGCTCAGTGGTTAGGTATCTGGCTGCAGAGCCAATGGTTGAGAGTTTGATTCCTCACTGTGCCTCCAAGGAGAATAACCAGATTGTGTGACCTTCAGCAAGCTGCAGAATGTCAGGGTGTCCTCAGAAGAAGGGAAACCCCTTCTGGAGAACCCCGAAAAGGGTCACCAGAAGTCAGAATTGACTTCATGGTATATTATAATTATTCAAAAAAAAAAATACCAGACACAGTCAATCAATGTATTCTCGAAGGCTTTCACAGCCAGGATCTGATGGTTGTTGTGGGTTTTTTGGGCTCTTTGGCCGTGTTCTGAAGGTTGTTCTTCCTGACGTTTTGCCAGTCTCCATGACTAGCATCTTCAGAGGACTGGAGTAGGAACTCTACAGAGCATGGACAGAGTTCCTACTCCAGTCCTTGAAGATGCCGGCCACAGAGACTGGTGAAACATCAGGAAGAACAACCTTCAGAACATGGCCAAAGAGCCTGAAAAACCCACAACAGCTGTAGCGGGCCACTCTGAAGCCTCTATCCACTCAGGCCTCCAGGAGTGCTCACTACTCTTCCTCTTCAACTGCTGCCACCAATTATAATCAATATTTAAAAAGAACAAGTTCTTCCAAAACAAAACTTGTTTATTGATATAATAAAATAAAATGAGTAAATCACAGGTAGATAATCAAGTTGTAAATCACTGTTTCTCATTCATTGAATCACACAGACTTTTCCTCATTGACTATTTTGGCTCACAGGCCTCCAAACATGCTCATCACTAACTCTCAATCTATCAATCTATCAATCTCTCTAACTCCTCTTCTCTCACACCTCACACACCCCTTTTATATTTCAGTCCCTCCCCCTTCTGCACCACCCTCCGTCCCTTCATTGGCTGATGTTCCACTGCCCAGCTGTGACGGATAGGTGAGAGCAGGGCTGAATGTTACAACAACCAACAGTCAATCAAAATTATATTTTAAAAAATTGACTGGTATTTTACAACAGATACAAGTTTTAACCAGTGTCTGTAAACTTTGGCACAGTATGCATGTTGTTCCATTTTTTTTAGCTCTGGTGATGTTATTTCTGGAATCTGCAACTGCTTATAATACAGTGTGAAGTTTCTTGATATTGTTCCCATAGCCCCAATGACTATGGGAACCATTGAAGTGTGTTTCATCCTCAAGTGAGATGTTTCAATTGCCAGATCTTTGTATTTTGAAGGTTAATTTTATTTTCAACTCTGGCATCCCCTGGAATTGCATTTTCAGTGATCCAGACATTCTATTACTACTATGTCTGGTGTGTTATATTAAAAACATCTATCAGTTTGGATCTGAAAATCCCACAAGATCTTGATGTCATCATTTTCTGACATATTCTCTCTCTGATGTTCCCATGGGGTTTTGGAGGCAGCTTTAGCATGATCATAGGGACGTGATAGTGCTGCGGATTAAACCTCTTAAGCCTCTATGCTGCAAGGTCAGAAGACCTGCAGTCATAAGATCGAATCCCCGCTACAGGGTGAGCCCCCATCATTTGTCCCAGCTCCCGCCAACCTAGCGGTTCGAAAGCATGAAAAATGCAAACATGTGAGTAGATAAATAGGTACCAACTTGGTGGGAACCGAGTCAGAGTAACCAGAAGCTGGACTTAGTGCTGCAAGTCAAGAATTGCTTAATATAGTGGTGTGATGAGACTGAGAAACAGTATGCCCCTTGGGATGTTGGGAATCGAAGGAGCAAAAAGAAGAATTTTCGGAATGTCATTCAAGATTTCTCCATAAATCAAGGCCTTGCTGTGTCTAAAGTACAGTGAGTTCATCTAGGATTTGACTAATTTACTGTGCATTTATTCTGTTAAAGGTTTTGATAGTTTCTTGGGAGATACTTTTGTTTGCTTTTGGGAGAGTGAGCCAAGGTATGTATTTTTATGTATTTATTTATTTATTTATTATTAGACTTAATACCCCGCTCCTCTAGACAACGTCTACTCGGGGTAGCTTACATGAATAAAAGCACAGCAATATAAACAATATAAAAATCATCTAAAACACAATTTTAACACTTAATTCTAAACAGCATATTACCAAGATAGCATAACTCAAACAAGAAAGATAGGGATCAGCTAGTTGACTGGAGGGAAGGCCTGCCTGAAGAGCCAAGTTTTTAGATGGCTTTTAAAAACACCCAGCAAGGGTGCCAGTCAAATTTCAGTTGGAAGGGAGTTCCATAGCCGAGGGGCCACTGCCGAGAAGGCCCAGTTTCTTGTTTTTTCCTTCCGGGCCTCTCTCAGCGTCAGGCCCCTCAGCTGTCCCTGTTGGCTATATCAGGTGATTCAGGTAGATCTAGGTGGAAGAAGATGATCTGCCAAATATCAAGGTTGAATGGCTGTGGTTGTGAGAATGTCTGGATGGCAGGTAGTTGTTTAATCATTTTGAAATTATTAGTATTTTATCAGTAGCTTATTCTACATTTCCAAAACTAAAGTGAAGATGAGAAATTAGTTGCTTATAAGTTTTTAAGTTTTTGAAATTCTTTGGCCTACTTTAGGCTGTGGAATAACACATTAAAAGACATAAGAAAATATGCTACACAGGACAGAAAGTAGATTTAAAATAAACATTTCAAATGAAAACATGTTTTCAATGTTCAAATCATATATGTGTGTACATATAGGAGTACATTTCATACCACACTGTTATTTACCTCAGGAGTGAAATTAATCTAAAAACAATTTACAAGTAAAAGAAATCAGAGAAGCCTAGACTCTTTTTGGCATTATAAAAAGAATGGCCTGCAGCAATGTTAATACTTCCAATATCTCTGATTGATATACAATAATCAGATTTCATAAATATGTAAACATTTGACTGCATATAGCTCTCATTTCCAGTGTTGAGAATGATCCATTTTCTGCAAAACCTGCAATAATCTTTTGCAACATAGTCAGCTATAAATTAGTGGTGTTGTTTTCACACTTCCTTCTGCTTGGCACCCATGCCTGAAGACCCTTCCTCCTCCGCCTGATCTTCACTCTCAGGAATATGCATAGATTCTAAAGTGACAACCCGCTCCATAAGATCTTGTGCTAAAGCTTTTAAATTAGCCTTGTGACAGCCCTTAGTGTCCCTAACCAATCTGCGAAGGGTGGTCTTGCGTTGTAGAGGTGCTTGTTTTGATAACCTCTGAATCTCAAGGGTCGAAATTGTTTCTTGCAGATCCTTCCAAATTGGCCAGGATTCTTCATCAAAGGATGATTGTTGTTGTGAAACCTGTGGCACAAGTCTCTTTTTAGCTGGATATTTACCTTTACTTGGACCATGCCCCTTCTTAGAAGCCATTATGACCCCAGGTTGCCCAGGTTAGCACTCACCTGCTCAAAATCAGCGATCACTTTTAAATTGCCCACTAATAATCCTTCTGAACTTTAAACAACCTTTATAAACTGAGCAACAGATGGCGCCCTATCAAGCCTGTCCCTATCCTTATACTATGAATAATATCTTTAATGATAATTATTATTTTATATCTGCTGATAAATCTATTATAATAGCTTAATGAATTGTGTGCAATTCCATAGCAAAATTAATTCAATTAAAATTTATTCTCTAATTGAAATAATTTAATCTTTAAAGCTAACCCCCACCAATAATTCTATCAGATAATTATATTTAAATTTATTCCTATCTTATTCTATTATTGATCTGAAATTTCCTAATTATAACAATAATCAATAAATTCAATTATTCTATCAATAATATTATTCAGCAATTAATCTAATGAAATGTACTTTGTATAAACAAACCAATAATATAGTTATCTTATATATGCTGCTGACAATCCAAAAGGTTTTGTCAGCAACAGCCGTTAAAACAAAATGGTGGGTGGAAAAAAAGGCGCAAAAACCAGAAACAGAATGGTGTCTCTTCAGCAAACTACCTCTTATCAATTTATTAATTAACCAAATTAATAAAAAACTTAATTCTTCAAAGCATTTACATGGAAAACGTTTAGCAAATCCAAAACAAACCCAGTTAATACACCATTAATTCAATGGAGTAGAACACCATGCCACACCATGGCAGGGGCAAACCCACCCCATTGCTTCCCGCCTCTTTCACTCCAATAGCTAATCAATAAATTTATTAATAAAGTAGAAAACGCTGTAAACAATGGACAAACAAATTAAAAAGCCTAAAATAAAGTGTAAAACCCAGGGAGGGAGCGAAAAGCTGCCTTCCCATCTACATCGCAACTGCTGTTGCTTCTGAAATGACCAAATGCCAGCCAGCACTTGCGAAACTGCTCGAAAGTTTGACTGCCACAACTCCTGTATCGGTGCCCGAACAAGAAAGAGGGCAAAACAAGGGGGAGCACTTCTTTAAATAATTGCGCTCCCCCTCCCAAACTAGTCACATGACCCCTGGTTAGCCTCACGTCATCCAGTGCAGTGGGCAAAAGCCAGCTATGCTGTTCCAGGATGGTAGACCATCCGTCCAGCGGATGAAACCTTCCCATCTGCTTACTGTATATAAAGAAACATAGGCCTGTGGCAATAGCTTTATCACTCAACAAGGGCCTAACTACACCTGCCAAAAGAATCCCAGTTATACTGATTCTTTCCATATTCCTGTTTCTTATTTCTCATTGTTGGGTACTCTGTTAAAACTGTCAAAAGCTTGCCTGCCTGTTGTTCTTGTTAAAAATTCCATGCACAGTCAATCAAAAGTATAAAAACCTTGCCTGTTATTACATAACATGTTTAACCAAAAACCTAAATATCTTTTAAATATTGATGTAGAATGTATGCTGTTCCTAATATTGCTGTTTTTGTAGCTCTGATTATGTTATTTCTGGAAACTGTAACTGCTTTTAATACTGTGTGAAGTTTCTTGATATTGTTTCCAAAGCCTTGATGATGACTGGGACCACAGAGGTATGTTTTATCCATAAGGGAGATGTTCCACTTGCCAGATTTCTGTATCTTGTTAATTTTCCCATCTTTAGTTTTCACTTTGGCATCCCCCAGAATTGCAATGTCAATTATCCAGACATTTCTTTATGCTATTACTGCAAGTCTGGTGAGTTACTGTATTTTTTGCTCCAAAAAAAAGTGGGGGAGAAAGTATGTGCGTCTTATGGAGCAAATACTATAAAAATACTATAAAAAAGGGTTCAGGCACCATCACCCAGAAACCATCACCAAAATAAATGAACAAGGAAACAAATAAACATAATGGAGATATCTTCAATATGCAGGAAGCAATTGGCCAATGCTGGCAGTAGCAGTCATGGCTTTCCATGAAAATAACATAGGAAAAACTTTCCTGGACCAGCTCACAGTACTGTCACATCTAGCATTTACATAGTGGTCAACTATACAGCATGAGAAGACTGACAAGCAGGACATGAGCACATTGTGCTCTTGTGCAACAGACATGCAGGAAGAGAAACTCCATTGTAAGAACACTTTATTCCACTCTCTCCTTCCTGTTCTTCAGCCTGTTTCTGATCTGTGAGAGGTTTGCTAAATTTGCTTAGGAGTCTTTGTTAAAGCTTTCCCTAAAGCTTTGATTACAGAGTTCTTGAAGTCTGTGTAAACATCAGATGATAGATCACCACAGTGCACTACCATGATCTAATCTGACTCCCACCTAATCATACTTAAAGGGAAGGCACATTTCCATGTTTACTGACTTCTTTCTTTCTTTCTTTCACTCACTTCATTTTGTCTCTCACAATTCTTTCTTAAGATAGTGTATCTTCAGGCAAGATCTGTCATAATTTTAATTATGTATAGCATCTCATTATCTAGTTAGGCAGGAATAATGATGGTAATGGCCCAGCAGAAATACTATGATGCAATTTGAAGTGAAGAGATCACCATCTTTGTATTAAAACTTTAATATAAAATGTTGTACAAATATACACAAAAGAAAAAAAAGATTAAATAATATATGTTTTATTGATTAACTATATACAGTTTGTAAAACATGGAGATGAAGAGAAAGAATATATATTTCACACTGAGGCAACACACATAGACATTCACAGATAATTATTAAATATTTATGAGAAAAGTATAACTTTAAGACAAAGGTGCAAAGCTTATGAATGACAACCCACCTCAAGCCCTTAGGTATTTCAATGCTTTGGTTGCTTTAGTGTATGACCTAAAATGGAAACTGGATGGGGGGGATGTGTTTCTTTTGGCTCTTCTGTAGCTTTTAATACCATTGGCCATGGTATCTTTCAGAACTGTACCATGGTATCTTTCAGGACGGTCTCCTTAGGAGGCACTGTCTCACAGTCTATTTTGGGACCACTCAGACAATCTATTCACACCAGTTATTTAAATAATACAGAATGGATCCTAGTCCAGGCAGAAATCTCTGCCATGAGGCTTTAGGTGTGATTGGGGGGGGGAAGGTCTGGATCCATATTAATGTTCAGGGGTTATTTGTTGGATGCTTTTGGGCTTTGTGAAGATACGCCCATATAACCCAGGATGTAACACCGATCACAACTGTCCTGATTGGTGAAATTTAGTAGAACTTTAGCCCTTCACCAACAAAAGGAATGATTTCTATGGAAATAGTATGATAGAGTTTGCACTTTTACACCACAATTTTTGGGCAAAATGCCCATTGACCTGGAACAGAAAAACACTCAGAATCAAATGATCAAACAAGACAGACAATTGAACAATAGGGTGAACAATAAATTGGTGTACAAAGTCATATCTTTTAAGAAGCAAGCAATTCGATAATTTATGTAGTGAGGTGGCTTTCATTTGTTATCATTTTAGTTCTATATACTAAGTTCAGGTACAGTCATAGTGGAGTGTCACTCTTCAGATTCCGTAAATGAAATCTAGGATTGTACCATCAGATTATCTAAATTCTCCAAGATGTAAATACTTTTAGGAATTTGCCTTGCAATGTTAAAATTAAATTATATAAAATATATGGTATATAAAATACAGCTACAATGGGTCCTTGTACTGCCAGAAAAGTAAGATAGAAATAAAATGCATAAATAAACATAGACAAATTAGAAGTTGTGAAGCACTTGGTGTCTCTGGACAAAACATAAAAAGTGTAATGTGAAATCAAGAAGAATTAAAACAATCATTAGAGAAACAAGGAAACCTATTAACAATCATTTGGAAACAACCTCTTTACAAACTAAGAGATTTGGCAGTTTCTGAAATATCGAACACTTTTCCTTTAAGAGGATAAAAAGGGGTTTATACTGTGGTCAAAGGCTGTCAGAGAGGAGTGATATGGATCTTCCTGGATATATTTACTCTTGTTTCACAACTCAGGATGGGAGAACATGGCAAATAGTACAGGGTTTGCTGTGAAAGTAAAATGGATACATTTGATTTTTTTTACGGATCACATGACACAAAGGCCAATGCACCTCTGCATGGGCAAACAAAAATAAAAACAACAATCAATATGAAATTGAAATAAGTTCAACAAACTGTATCAGTCTACTATGTTTACATGGTTTGTGTATTATAGATAGCATCACAGCAGCAAGGGCAAGTGGAGGTGAGAGTTAGCCAGCAAGAGGGCTTGTTAAATTAACATCGACAGTAGTGTTCACAGATAAGAACTAAATTTATATGAAATTGATTCCACATCTCAGTTAAAATAAATGGTCCTTTGGCGGAAGAGTAAAATACATCACTTTTGAGCAAATAAAATTTTTCCCTCGCAAAGCAATCTGTGCTTTCATGTGCACCATGTCATCATAAATGTAATTTTTATAATTTTATATATGTTATATTGCCGTGTTTTTATATATGTAAGCCGCCCTGAGTAGACATTGTCTAGAGGGGTGGGGTAAAAATCTAATAAATAAATAAATAAATCATCCTCTTCAAATCAATGCAAAATGCTCTAAACCCAATTCAAATATCATTCTTCTTCCAAGTAGAACTGTGTTCTCAGTCTCTTAACCATCATGAAACCATCTGTGTAGAAGATTTTGTCAAACAATAGGATGTTTTGGGGCAGTAACTGGCAGTCAGAAAATAATATTAAACACATCATGACTTTTCGATCCTGACTCCTTCCCTCCATTAAAGTACCTGCTCCTACTATTGTTCATCTCCCTCACTTAGACACAGTTTGGATTACCTCAGGCACATCTCCCTCTGTCTCAGGTAGCTGTTCTCTTGTTGGATCTGCTCAAATTGCCACAATTTGTCAGGGGGTGAATTAAAGTCGATGAAATGTTTCAAACAGAAGTTTTCATTGTCACCCAAGTAAGACGCCAGAAAGGTTGTCTGAATGGTTGGCAAGTATTTATAGCCCATCTTATCTCTTAAGCCTCACAATGGATAACAATGTCCCCTTGTAGCATTCATCTTTATAATAGAATGGTGAGATTAGTGACTAATACTAGTCCTTTTGTACTGATCAAGAATCAAATCTGAACACAATTTGAAGAAGATCACCTAAGGTCAATTCTGGGTTAAAAGAGGACATGACCTTCAGTCTGCCTGGTAGAATCCAGAGCTAAGAGGAATGGGGACAGAGGACTGAAAACATGAACATTGCTCATGGATGGAAAATATATCCAGAGCATTTCAGCTCTGCACATGCTACCATTTCTTGCATGAGTATAAAGTGGTTGTAAAAGGTGAAAGGACCAATTCTGGAACAGTAACAGAACATAGTGACTTCAGTAGAAGAAGATCAATCCTTGAAGATCCTTTGCTGTTTTTGATGCAGAGTTTGTTTGTTTGTAGGCACCTTTGTTAGAAAAAAGAATTTTCAATGATAGTTATAATAAATACCTTTGTCATAGCATATGTCAGTCATTTATCCTTCACATGGACTTTCAGATATCTTCAGGTTACAAGATTTACAGATGAAAATACATTTTAGACAGTACATTTTGTGGTTTGAAGTTGACTTGTGGTTACGTTCCTCTTTTTAAACATCTGTTGTTAGTCTGATTCATTTCTTTGGTTCATTTCCAAACTGGTGCAACAGTTTCTCAATAGCGTCTCATTCAGAAGCTTCAACTTTGCAGGTATTCCATATGCTGCTATGAATGCATTTCTTGATTAATATGGTTAACTAAATTTGATTTCCTAACACCTTCATATACATCTTTTTGTGTGTGCATGGGTGAATGCATGTGTGGAGCTGCTGTTTGCTTTAAAACATTAAAGTGTACACCTCTCGTGCCACACATACACTTCTAAGAGCATTTGAAGCTGCTACATAACATTCACAAAATGCTGGAATTGGTTTTGTTTATTAGATTTATTAAATTAACAAGTGTGTCTGTTTCTAGTTCTCTGTTTCAGTAATGTCATAATACAAATCATATAACCTAGGTCCTAAGCTCTTCGTTATTGCTCTTTCCTATGTCCCTGATATAGAAACCTATATAATGCAATTTTAGCTTGCAGAGCAACTGAAACAGGGATATTTTCTATTGATTTCTTGTAACTGCAGAAGTAAATCAAGCTGTTTTGAAACAGCCAGGAAGGAAGGAAGGAAGGAAGGAAGGAAGGAAGGAAGGAAGGAAGGAAGGAAGGAAGGAAGGAAGGAAGGAAGGAAGGAAGGAAGGAAGGAAGGAAGGAAGGAAGGAAACTGCATGTAGATGTAGATTATTGTATTGTAGTATTTGGTATGGAGGTGTAATGTGATACCAAAGCCTTAAAGACAGTCCATTGGGACATATTGCCTTTTCATAAGAACGTGATAAGATAATCAGGATTAGGTGAGTGGGGTGGCAGAGATGACCTATGAAAAAGAAATAAGACATATGAACTAAGGAAGGATAACAGTGTGGAAGAGAGGATTTCCTGGCTGAATACTCTCAGAAACTGGTTCAGATGCAACACAACATTATTATTTAAGCTGTCACATCCAAAATCAGTACAATCATGGTGATGGCTAGTGCAAGAAGGGAAGAGGCAGCAGCTGCTCTCTGTAACATTACCAGTCTCAGGAGAGCAAAATGGATTATATTTCCACATGGAAACGTGAAATAAATACTTCAGAAATTTTTTTCCATCCCTTGTTGACAGTGAATTTTGTTTGAAATGTATTCTTTACTGACTTGTTTATATTTATATCTCATCTTCACACTAAGAAGCAGCACATAAGGTGGAGAACAAACATAATTAAAACAGACTAAAAATGAATTGTATTTTTTAAATGAAACATAACACATAAAAATACCATCAAACTCACAACAATGCAAGTAGTAATTTAATTCATCAAAATAATCAGGGTGGTGGGGAACAAAATCGATTTGTATTTTGGTTTATGTATTTTATGTTGAAGTTTATAATAATTTTTTTTAAAAAGAAAAAATTCAGTAGAACAATTTAAAATGTTAGCCTGAAGTATTCTGTAGAATTTGAAGTACATGTGAAAGACCGGGCAATGGAAAACTTTAGCAGGGCTTTAAAAGGGAACAAAAGAAATGTCTAATTACACTCCCAAATGAAAAATCAACATAAAAATCCATTTTATTAGCTCTCTTTTGTGACTTTAAAAATCAGAGCTTCATAAACCATTATAAGAAACTTTGACAACAACAACAACAACAACAAAAACCACAGAAGCACAACAACCCTGAGGTAAGCTTCAATGTCTGTATTCAATCAAACATGTTACTGCTGAATTAGAACTGCCACTCCCGTGTAGGTGGGACTCGTCAGCCTGGGAAGGCAGCCCATCTAGGAGAAGGAAAACTCTGATCCCAAACCTCCATGCCGTGAGAAGGAGGAGGCGCCGCCATCACCCATGCAGCAAGGGAGCAGCCTGGGTAGGTGGGACTCGTCAACCTGGGAAGGCAGCCCATCTAGGCGAAGGAAAACTCCAATTTCAAACCTCCACTGCCTTGTGGCTTTATCCACTGATGGAAAAGGCTTCAGGGGTTAACCTTGAGGCAAAATCCAGAGCCGGAGTCCCGAAGGCAGTTCATGTCGTTCTGGCAACTCCTGTGACATCGCTGGAACCACTTGTATTGGCTCTTGCCTTTCCATTGGACTATTTCAGCAACATGGAGAGGGGGGAATTCGCTGCTTGGTTAACAGCCTATCCTCTATATTATTGTACCCAGGCTTCGTGCTCTGGAGAGGACACTCCAGCTTTGCATACAGTGTCAAAGTCCTCCATACAGAGCACGTTAACATATTCTATTGAGACTGAAGGATGCCTATGATGATGAGAATTGCCACTGTTTTTCTCTGAGAAGCTCATCATCTTTAAAAGCTGCATAGCAGGCATGTATAGCATAGTGTTGTCCATGGTGAGAGCACTGTACCTTTTGAATTTGGCCAATGCAAAAGGAATTACTAAAATTTGTAAAAGTTTTCATGTGCAGAATTGAAGGAATGTGGAATTTTAAAAATCCTAAAGGCTAAGACAGTGAAGCTTATACATGATCCAATACCCAACATTATTTAGTTATTTTTCTAACCTTCACATACACATTGATGATCTATATAAACAAATAATATATGTGATATCTGCGGATCTATGGTGAATAATTTGAATAGAATGGAATAAAACTGTTCCAGTAAATTCAGCATTTTGTCTGCCAGTGTATTTGTCACACAAAACAAAGCAATTCATGTTCTTAATTAAGATGGGTTCAGCTATCTTATTTAGGAAAGAAATATGAAATGATGCTACACTGTGTGATTTGTTCTTGTTTTGTTTGTTGTGGTAATTAGTTGTTTATCTGCATTTGCAATACATACTGAATAAAGAATATGGCCACACAGAGCAGAGATCTCAACAAAGCCACTTAATGGTGTATCCTGTTAAAACCTATTCACACACTCAGTAGTTATAAGACTCCTTGGAAAACATGGAGGATAGTTAAAGTATGGAGGTTACTGAGGGGCACATGGCAATAATCGCTCCACCATGGTGTCAAGTCACCATGGCAGTGAGGTTTTGCTTTCCTGCACAGAGAGCGGCATCATGGTTATATTACGTCACTTTCCGAGTGTAGGAGGCACAAAACCTTTAAGAAGGTTTTGGTTCCTCTGGCTCAGCCCCTTTGCTGAAGTCATTCTGGTCACAGCTGCAGGTAATGCAAAGACAAGAGTTGGGCTGAGTTCTCGGTGAACACGTGGTGTGATAATTATGCCATCTCTCTATCAGGTGAAGCCAGTCAGGCATCGGATGAGAGGTGGATTTCCATAGGGGGACCTCCTGAGACTCAGTGGGCTGAGAAGGTGTGGCTACCCTTAGCACAGAGCACCTGAATGTGTGCTGTACAATGTATAGCACAAATCAGAAATAGGAGCTCCCCCTGCTCTGTGAATGGTCCAGACATATAGGCCACTCTGGATTAAGAAGTATACCTCACTACGGTCAGCCCCCCCCCCCCCCGTAGTTGGGGGAACTAGTTAAAATAGTTAATAAAGTTGTGGCCCATGGTTTAACCCAACAACTTGTGTCTTGCCTCTTTATTTCCGGGCTGGGAGAGCAATGACATGAAAATGATGACTGAAGCAGAAGCAAATGGTGGTAAGGCATGGCCAAAGTCAAATGTTGGCTGCTCCATCCATTGTTATTCTCTTTCTAATCTACCATCATGTGAAGAGAATATCTGAATGTGCTACGTATGCACACATATCCCTATTTGTCTCAACAGTGGACACAGGGATCTCCATCTGAATTTACAAGTCATCAGGAGTATGAGGAGAGAGTGGCCTGTGCATTCAGCTGTCTCCTGATAGCCCAGAATCATTAACATTTTCCATAGACAAGAGTGGATTGAATGGATATTTTAAGCAGACAACTGGCCAGTGGGGGTGGGCTACTAGCCACTTCCCCCCGTACCACTGAACCCTGCAGCCCCCCCATCCTGGCTTTTCATTTAAAAAGTAAAGCCCTGTTGCGACTTGACCTTCAAAGTTAGTGTTCCTAAGCACTGCAATGCTAAGTTGAAACGTATAAGGACTGAAAGTTTGTTGTAGTTATGTCAAGGTTTGAAATTTTGTATGTATAGAATGTTAAAATAATGAAGGGGATAATTAATTAATATCTGACCTGGCAGTTAACTACTTTAACCAAATGCTGTGACTTTGAGCAGAGAGAAGTATTGCTCCCTACTGCTCTATCCAGTCCCATGAGGAATAGATGTGCAGAGAAAAAAAATATCAAGAAAGGTTAAAAAATGTGTGTGTTTCCAAGGGAATGACATTTGTGGAGGGACCATTGGCTGGTGTCTGGAACTTCTTAGTAATCTGCTTTAGAAAATAATGGGTGTATCATGATGGTTCTACTTTTGAACAAGAACTTTGTGTTGAAGCAGCTGCTCAAATAAGCTCTGTGCTGAAAGTATAAAACCTGGGACCCTTCCAATGGTGATGAACCATTTTTTCCATCATCTTTCACCATGACTTCATGGAGGTGAAGTCTGACACCATAAGGAAGGTCACCGGTTCTCCACCTCTGCTCTATGCTATCTGCTTATCTTATCCTGAAAAAATGTGCAGATTTTTCTTCCTAGTCATTTCACTAAAGCTTGTCAAGCGTTATTTAAAATTCCATGTTCTCTGGGGTAGAACTTTAGTGGAGCTCTGAGGAATATGCTTGATGACAATATTATGATTACACTGGGAAAATGACTCTGTCATTAGTCTGGGGACTGCTGCTGTTAATATGTTTAATTCAAGCCAGTACTGGAAAAGGTCATGTCAAGCTCCATGGATTGAAAAATAAGCCTTCCCCAGAATTAACATGTTAACAGCTAGTGGAAAGGCACTTCTCTGATCAAAAGGATTAATTTAATAGCCCCTTTGATTTAACAAGGGAGAGAAAAAGTAGATTGCAGCCACTGAGTATAATATCACTGAGATGAAACTATACAGAAATCTAGAGCTCCTGTGTCACAGCTTGCTTGCTTTATAGTGGCTGGGGTGGACTATCATATATAGGATCCATAATTTCAGTTTCCTTAAAGATTTTAGCAAAATCGTGGCTACTTCTCTCCGTGCTGGGTTCTTCATAAAGCTAAATCATGCATTCAGCAGGTTTTGATCATTAGGCGAATGCTGTAAACATCAGAGAACAAAGCAAACAAGATTCTATCCATATGTCGCTGTTTTTCATTGACAGAATGAATGAGATAATTTCTACAGCCACAGCCCAGCAAGAAATTAGAAATAGCAAGTTACTATAACAGAATTACCTGTAATGAGTTTCCTTTTTATTGGTAATGTAAGTATAATGAATTTACATGTCAAAAGCAATCTTAAAAATCATATTTTTTTTGTAGCTCTGATGGTGTGATTTCTGAGATCTGCAACTGCTTATAGTAATGTGTGAAATTTATTGATATTGTTCCCAAAGCCCCAATGACTATGGGGACCACTGAAGTGTGTTACATCCACAAGCGAGATGTTTTGATTGTCAGGTCTTTGTATTTTGTTAGTTTTTCCAATTCTTTATTTTCAACTCTAGCATCTCCCAGAATCGCAATGTCAATGATCCAGACATTTCTTCGTTCTATTACTACTATATCTGGTGTGTTATGTTTAAGGTGGCTATCAGTTTGGATCTGGAAATCTCACAAGATATTGACTTCATCATTTTCTGACACCTCCTCTATCTGATGTTCCCATGGGTTTTTGGAGGCTGGCAAGTTACTTTTTTTTCATAATGACCAGTGCACTAATTTTGCCAGTCTATCGTATCTAAAGATGAGGTGTGACAGTTTCATCTTTTTTATCTTGACAGAGTTGACATTTGCTGTTAGCACTAATTCCTTGCAACTTAGCTTTCATCAAATTGGTTTGGAGTGCTTGTTATTGTGCAGCAAAAATCAAGCCTTCAGTTTTTTTCTTAAGGGTCCCCAGTTTTAGCCATGCCCATGTTGAATTATGATCATACTTTCCATCAATATTTCTCAGGTGTTTGTTGCCCATGCAGTGGTTTATTTTTCCAGCCAATTAATTTATTTACAATTGTTGTTTCTTATACTGAGCCTTTGTTTTTATTTTCAAAATATTCTGCATTTTCATTGTCTTGCTATGTTTGGTGACTGGTCTTCAAGAACGTAAGTATGAGATTCTTTGGAATTCTGCTTTCACAAACATGGAAACACCCCCTCAGTCACCTTTCTGCAATATTGCCATGCTCTCATTGTGGGCTGTTTCTGATGTTTGTTTCTCACCTCAGTCAAAGGTGGACCACCTCTTTCACCATAAGAGCTGAATGCAATGATGCAGTTTCAAAGTTTTTATAGCCTACATTCCAGTGGCAGGGGGAGTCAAAGGAGAAGAGTGGGATATTTCAGCTTAAATCTTTTACTCCTAAGTCTTAGGAGAGGGATTTCAAACTTTTAGGTTGGAGTGGGGGACATACAAAAGCTGGGTATCATTTGGCTCAAAGGCCTGAGGCTTGTTCCAGTTCAACTTTAGAGAAAACTGAATTTTGAAAAATAAATAAATTGTCCTTTTTAAAATTCTGCTTAGGTGCCTTGTCCTACAGCCCATAGTCTTGGGCTGCCAGGGTCTCTGGATAGTCCTCCAGGACACATGGGGACAAGGCAGACAGCCCACCAGAGATAATGGATGCAGTATTCAGAAGTGGTTATCCATTCTCTTCTGGGGGCACTCTAGGGCTGTGCAGCTTGCCCAAGGCTACCTGGACTGGCTCTTCTCCCAGGAGGCACAATGGGGAATCAAACTCCAAACCTCCAGCTCTTCAGCCATGTACCTAATTAACTGAGCTATCCAGCCAGTCTTGTCTACATTTTGTGTATCCTTCACATGCATTGCAATCCCCTTTATTCCCCCAAAACTAAACATTTTCCTAGCTGGAGATATTGAATATATTGTAATCTGACTGTGCAGCTGGGAGGTGTGTCGTATGCAAATGGCAGGCAGCCCTTCCACCATATGGAAGAATGCTACAGGCTGGGCAGCAAACACAAAGTGAGAAGACCTCCATTTTCCTATGCACTTTTATGAACAGGACATTCAACCCTCTGCTTACCTTCAGTTCATGTAGGTGGTTTTGATACAGAGAAATTAATGAATTTTGGATGGTATGGCTTTTTTCAAAAATCACTCTTCAAAGCTTCCTAAAATGCAGTTTTGAAAAAGAAGAGCTGTAGGTGGTTAATACATTAAATTGTATGACACTGTCACGTAACTCTCAAAAAGAGACACTTGTGTTATACAGGTATTGCTATTCTTCAGTTAGTCTTTTTTTAAAAAAATTACACAAATAAGAAGAAAAATGAATAACAATCTGTTCCTTCCATACCTACAGAGCACTGAAGAAAGCAGAAGAAAGACATCAGACCTACATTTTTAATGACATTGATTTTGTTTTTTTCAACAGGTCTTCACAGGGGCTTGTTTATTCAATCGAAAGAGCATCAAATACCTTGATGATCCTAGTTAAATAATCAATTAGAACTACCCATTTCTATAACGTTTTAAAACTAGAATACATAAACGCCTCAAACCAGCCACTGGGCCTTAAGGGTCTCTTTACACATGCGTACTTTGCTGGGTGGAAAATTATTTATGCAAGCAGATGTTAGGTGTGTTGCCTCATATTTAAAGTTGCCTCAAAACAAATAGGCAGATAAGATTGACCAGCACAAACAGTCTAGTCTGGGGAAAATAATTTGTTTTTAATAGGGACTCACACTTGGGACTCGGGACTTGCTAACAAAGACTCGAACTTGGGACTCTGACCCAAAGACCTGCCACCTTTCCTGGCACAAACTCTTCTGACTGGTTGAGGTTCTCTAAGACTTCAGGCAGCTGTCTTTCTTTGACATGCTACTTGAGATTCTTTGAACTGAGATACCACCCTCAAAATTCAATAGGTTGTGCAAAGCAGAAGAAAACAAAAAGCCGCCTAGAGTGGTCTTAACCGACTAGATAGGTGGGATATAAATCAAATAAATAAATAAATAAATAAATAAATAAATAAATAAATAAATAAATAAATAAATAAATAAATAAATAAAAATAAAAAGGTCTTACTCCATTTTTAAAATTATTTGAATATGGGAGCCACGTCATCATCGTCATTTAGTCATTTAGTCGTGTCCGACTCTTCGTGGCCCCATGGACCAGAACACACCTGGCCCTCCTATCTTCCACTGCCTCCAATAGTTGTGTCAAATTCATGTTGATTGCTTTGATGACACTGTCCAACCATCTCATCCTCTGTCGTCCCCTTCTTCTCTTGCATTCGCACTTTCCTAACATCATCGTCTTTTCTAGGGAGTCTTCTCTTCTCATGAGATAGCCAAAGTATTGGAGCCTCAGCTTCAGGATCTCTCCTTCCAGTGAGCACTCAGGTTTGATTTCCTTTAGAATGGATAGGTTTGTTCTCCTTGTAGTCCAGGGGATTCTCAAGAGCCTCCTCCAGCACCACAATTCAGAAGCATCAGTTCTTTGGTGCTCAGCTTTCTTTATGGACCAGCTCTCACTTCCATACGTCACTACAGAAAAAAACATAGCTTTGACTATGCGTACTTTTGTTGGCAAGGTGATGTCTCTGCTTTTTAAGATGCTGTCAAGGTTTGTCATTGCTTTCCTCCCAAGAAGCAGGCATCTTTTAATTTCGTGGCTGCTGTCTCCATCTGCAGTGATCATGGAGCCCAAGAAAGTAAAATCTGTCACTGCCTCCATATCCTCCGGTTCTATTTCCCAGGAGGTGATGGGACCAGTGGCCATGATCTTAGTTTTTTTTTTATGTTGAGTTTCAGACTGTTTTTTGCACTCTCCTCTTTCACCCTCATTACAAGGTTCTTTAATTCCTCCTCACTTTCTGCCATCAGAGTAATATCATGCGCATATCGGAGGTTGTTGATATTTCTTCCGGGAGCCAAAGTCTTAATTAAATTCCTTCCCCACCATATGCTTGCCAACCAGTTGCTGAGATTCTATTTTCCTCTCAAGAGGTCCATGCCTATTACCAAACAAAAGGCCCTTTATAAATCAGCATGCTTCCTAAGGACCATTAACCCTATCGTTAGCTGATGCCTGGAACACCACTTCTGCTATAGGCCATGATATATTTATTTTTAAGGGACATGGTGGCTCTGCGGGCTAAACCGCAGAAGCCTGTGCTGCAGAGTCAGAAGACCAGCAGTCGTAAGATCGAATCCATGCGCCTGTCGTTTGTCCCAGCTCCCGCCAACCTAGCAGTTTGAAAGCATGCAAATGCAAGTAGATTAATAGGGACCACCTCGGTGGGAAGGTAACAGCGTTCTGTGTCTAAGTTGCACTAGCCATGTGACCACGGAAGATTGTCTTCGGACAAAACGCTGGCTCTATGGCTTGGAAACAGGGATGAGCACCGCCCCCCCAGAGTCGAACACGACTGGACAAAAATTGTCAAGGGGAACATTTTCCTTTAACTTTACATTTATTTTTAATTTAAATAACTGTATCATAGTTGTTTCAATGAAGTCCTTGCAGCTGATGTGAATAGGGACTAGGTTTCATGTTGCCATCCCCAGATCGCTTGTATCTTAACCCTTCTCTCCTTAGGCAGGCTTCTATTGCCCTAAGTTAGCTTAGGTCTTGGATGTTCAGTGAATTCCACACCAGCTCCATCTCAATTCTCTTCTCCATGCCCAATCATAGAGTATCATCATTGGAGGTTTTCCATCTGGTCAATACTAGCAGAAGAAAGTTCCACCCACACAAGCCCCTGAGGCCCATTCCCACAGAAGAGTCCCCCATTGCCTTTATTGACAGCATTCCTCTTTGTTGGTTGCTACCTAACACCCATAACTCCTCCTGCGAACATCAGGGTGAAAGGGTTAGGACTGGATTCTTCATCTGGCTCAAGCCTGAATATGGCAGCTCATAACCTGACTCATACAACAAGAAAACAGCCAAGTCTCGGTAGTACTGTAACTGCAAACCTCTTTTTTAACAGATAATGTTCTCAAGCCTGTTGCTTGTTTAGGACTCTTATGCACAACAGGAAACAGGCAAAAGTAGAACATTTATAATAATTGTGTATAAACTTGAAATTGTGTGGCTGTGATTCTAGCCAGATAAACTAAACAGCATTGAATTATATTTCACTCAAAAAGTGAGCTCTGACTTAAGAGAAGGTTGTAAAGTTTACCTCACACCAAACTTTCCTCTCTCTCTCTCCCCCCAAGAGAAAGCTGGGTGTTAAACCAAAACTTGTGTTTTCATAAGTTTGAAAAAATGGACACAGCTACCTATTTTCCAGCATTAAGAAGTAATGGAAAAACAAGGACACTTGATTTGATGCATTCTGCAGGTGTGATGTAATGAGAACAACCAAGAGATTTGAAGTGGTGTATACACATTGCTGAAAATGGCTGAGTGGATCCTCGGATAAGAATTCAATTAATGGTTCCTTTTTATGTTTCTTCCCCCCCCCCCGCATGTTTTCCTGTTGTTTTGGTGGAAGTGTTTCTCAAGTCTCCCCTTCAAAGACTTGCCTCCCTCTTTTAAGTATTAATATTTTAAAAACTTCCATTTAACAACTGAAGGAAAAGACTGAACTAAGAGCTTACATCTGTCATTCTTACTCATGCAGACAGGGACTCGGAGCAGTCTCGTTAACATCTGTGGAATATGAAGCAGCTTAAAATGCTGAGCAATAACTAATGCAAATCTATGCTTTCTCAAACCAGCTGGCACCCAGATAAGTTTCGAATCTGATTGAATAGGTGACAAAATTAGCAACTTGTATTTTATTGTCCAGGCTTGAGATTAGGGACATGGGCTTGTGGGGCAGTCCAAAGTGTAGACTCAATTTACATGTCCAGTATCTATGGACATACCCTATCCACCTCAAAATATCCGTATTTCAAAAGTGTGCAAAACATTAAGTATACTTTAATTAACAAGGAGATTGCACTCAAGCAATGTGTAGAGTTTAAAACATCTACTTACATGGCATAAAGTCAAGAAAGAGATGGATCTAATCTTGTTAAATCGCCACAGTCACTAGCCAAACTGGCCACATGAGAAAAGAAGGATGTCAACAGATATAGATTTTATACAAGTGCATGTCCCTATTTCAGCTGCCTGCTATGGTTCAAACACAGATATTCAAGTGTGACTGGTCCAACACAACTCAACAAGTTTTGTGGCCAAGTGGGAACTTGGACGTGGGCCTCCCAGGTCAAAGTCTGATGTTCAAAGAAACCACACTTGCTGGCCACTTGGAGTAACTCTTCGTTTAAAAACAGTTTTGGAATGAGAAAATGAAGAGGAAAGATCTCGTTCCACCTCGTAAATGTACATAGAATAATTCCTGCTGAAAGACAGGTTCTCTTCCCTACTCAGATTGTCCCAACTCCCCTCTACTTCATTCGGAAGAAAAGTCTAAGAAGGGTGACTTCTGACCAACACTAGTATAATGTTGTGGGAGGAGATTGTATAATCTGGAAACCACAACCATGATAATAAATCATGAAGATTCAGTACTGTAAGAAATAAACTCTCTCCCTCTCTCCCCCCCTCTCTTTGTGTGTTAGATTTGAGTTCCACCATTTGGGATGGTTGAGAGACTGAGAATTATTGCTATAAGATTGTGAGGAACAGAAAAAAGAATAATACTTTATGAGGGACTCTGGAAAAGCACTCCAAAAAGACTATGTGGCCAGTTGCAATATCCATTTCTCAAGGAACTATAACCACACAAATTGTAGCAAATAGTTGAATAGAAAGGTCCCACAATGTTGGTAGGCAGGAAGTGCGGGAAGCTGCACCATCAAGTCCATTTCCTAGTGTTGTGCTGCCATCCAGAATTCTAAAGTTCAAGCTAAGAGTTACACACCGTAAACCATTACCCTTGTCAAACAGAAAGCAGATGGAAGTATGGCTGTCAGTCAGAAGCAGATGGAAGTATGGTTGTCAGTCAGTTTGGGTTGCATGGAATTCCAAAGATCCTAGGCAGGAATGGCATCAGGCATAGACTGGTTAAGCGTGTTGTCTTCACCAATCAAGACAAATGTGGGAGCAGAATTAAAAGCTCCC
The DNA here is from genome assembly GCF_051106095.1 of Pogona vitticeps. Lineage (NCBI taxonomy): Eukaryota > Metazoa > Chordata > Lepidosauria > Squamata > Agamidae > Pogona > Pogona vitticeps. The sequence continues at coordinate 155,580,656 of NC_135785.1, forward strand.
ACTGTGCTTCTCCCAGGCATCCAGCTGTTTTTGACTAGTGATTAGTGGTTTGATCTTGAAGTACTATTTGTGTTTCTGCTCTAAAAGTTAAACCTGGTTGCACTCCTTTGGGCAAATAGCCAGGTTCCTTCATTCTCCGACTCCTCCCTGGCTGAATTAGCCTCCGCCCTCAACTCCTGAGGTTCTGAGAGAACACTTCCAGCTGGGCTATTGAATTCCCCTTCTATTGTGGCTTCCTCTGGCTGAGACAGATAATCTTCCTTTTCCAAAGACGACTCAGCTGGGTGAGACTTAATGACACTATTCTTATTTAGAAGCATTGGTTCATGAAATCAGACCTTCCATATAATCTATAGCAGTTTATAAGCCTCTGCACATCCTGCCAAGTACATTCCTGCAGGAGGTTGCTTGCGGGCTGTGGAATTTATGAACCAGACTGCTGTGTCTCATTATGGAAGCTAACAGATACAGGTTAAACTCTTACAAAACCAGCATTCTTTACAAGCCCCAAAGACCAGTGTTTGCCTCAGAAATCCAGATGTAATGTTGAATAGGATGTCCAAGGCATTTTCAGATTCCTGGAGCTCTCCCCAAGCCCGCATTTTATGACACACAGGTTTTTGTCCAAGCGAGGACTTTTTCCATATTTAAACATTTGTGAGCATCAACGTGGACTGCAGATGTAATTATCACTCATATTGTATGACAATATTGCCTACTGCCGGGTTGCTTATAAGACTGAAAGTTTGCTGTGTTCCAAGTGCCTATGGAAATGAGTTATGACACAGTAAGGTTTGCACTGTCATAAATCTGTCTGATATCTATTTTGTTAATTAAGGCAGTCATATCAAAGCTATACAATCGGTATAGCTGCATTTTCCCCACTCTGCAGTTGCACCCTCAGTCTGTGAGGAATTATGTTTTTGGCCAACTATTTCCCCCAAAGTCTTTACATGTCTAATCCAGAAGCCGAAAGATATTTTAGAATACCATAATTTCATCCTCCCTGGCTTTACCTACTAATTTCATTCAACTTCAGTAAGGATACCACCCAAAGATTGAAATGCCACTTTTCAAAAGAAATTAATAACAGTTACTGTTATATTTAAAAGCTCCCAAAACAGAGTGTCACCATTATACCTATTTTTTTAAAATGTAACACTACTTTATATTTTCCACAACGAAAATCAGGGTGGTCATCCAGACCCTGGATGTGCCATCTCTGATGAGTGCTGCTGAATTACAACTAAACCAATCTGTTTCCCTTTCTTTTACATTGAGTAATTGATTGCATGAGAGTGTACTTTTTGTTCCTCATTATATGGTTGAAATATTGAAATATTCTGTCATTAATGACAATGATGCACAATCAAGTAAATTCTGACTTACATTGACCCCTTCCAGCATTATTTCTTCTTCTTCTTCTTCTTCTTCTTCTTCTTCTTCTTCTTCTTCTTCTTCTTCTTCTTCTTCTTCTTCTTCTTCTTCTTCTTCTTCTTCTTCTTCTTCTTCTTCTTCTTCTTCTTCATTTCTACAATGTTATTGTTGGTCACCGCCATTAAGACTTCTCTCAGTTTAATGCAAGTATTTATATCTGAGTGAAACCATCACACTATATTTCCCAAGTATGGCTGTCATGAATAGACTGAAATGAAAAATGCCCTCAGTCCCCAGCAGACTTCAGATGGACAGAAGATATTAATTTTTTCTGGTCTGAGAGTGAAGTTAGGATGGTTAAAAAACTACACAACATCATCAGAGAAAAGAAAAGGATGAACTTTTACATACTCGAAGCTAATCAAAGCAGCCAGGCCAATAACAACAGAATGGGCCACAGTAATAATAAATGAGTCTTTCCTTGAGGGCAGATTTCCATCTGCCCTCAAGGAAACACTCATTAGGCCCATAAGAAAGAAACCTAGTTTGGCGGCGGACGAAATTGGCAATTATAGGCCCCTCGCCAATGTTTCTTTCATGAGCAAAGTGGTCGAGAGGGTGGTGGCCGATCAGCTCCAGGCTCACCTGGACGAAACAGATGCCCTGGATCCATTTCAGTCAGGCTTCAGGCCGTGCCACAGTACTGAGACGGCATTGGTCGCCCTGTACAATGACCTGTTGAGGAAGGCCGACAGGGGCAAAATCTCTCTGCTGGTCCTCCTCGACATCTCAGCAGTCTTCGATACCGTCGACCACGGTATCCTCCTGGGGAGGCTCTCCAAGTTGGGAATTGGTGGCTCGGCACTTGCCTGGCTCCGTTCCTTCTTGGGGGACCGTCCCCAGAGAGTATAGCTTGGGGAGAGCGTCTCCGCCCCGTGGAGTCTCAATTGTGGGGTTCCACAGGGGTCGATGATCTCCCCAATACTGTTTAACATCTATATGAGGCCACTGGGCGGGGTCATTAGGGGATGTGGGGCTTCGTGTCATCAATATGCCGATGATACCCAGCTCTACATCTCCTTTTCACCAACTGCAGGTGATGCTGTCCTTTCCCTTCAGCGCTGCCTGGGGGCCATACTGCAATGGATGCAGGAGAACGGGCTGAGGCTGAACCCGGACAAGACGGAAGTTCTGAGGGTGGGTGCCCCCATGGCAGGTGGCTTGGGTGACTCTCTTACGTTTGGGGGGGCCACCTTGGCCGCAAAGAGTGGGGTCCGCAGCCTGGGCATATATTTGGACCCGACGCTCACCATGGAAACGCAGGTGGCGTCGGTAGTCCGCACCACATTTTTCCATCTTTGGCGGATTGCTAGACTGCGACCCTATCTCGACACGGGGGCGCTCACTACCTTGGTGCATGCGCTCGTAATCTCAAGATTAGATCACTGTAACGCGCTCTACGTTGACTGACCAGGAACACTTTTGTTTTGTCTTAATTTTTTAGTTTGTTATTATTCATTAAGTCCAACAGGGACACATTACTCTATCCAGTTCCTACTGGTGGTCATCCACAAGGTGGCCAAAGCTGTCTCTGTACTGTAACCAGGCCTGAAGCCAGATCTGAAATGCATCTAGAAAATCTGCTTCATCCAGATGCAGAAACAGGTAATACCTTTATTCAGCCATTAAGAATATATATGTATAACAGTGAAATTTTGATGATAAATTGTCTTCTTCCAGGCTGTGCACCAAGGTCTTGTGGGTAGTTCCAAAATTAAATGTTATTAAAGTTCAGAAGTCACATGGCTGATGGTGAAGCCAGGCTAGCTTAACCCAGGAATCTCTGGAACTGAGATGCCACGACATGTTCTAAGACCTTGCCTAAAAATGGAACATTGGAAACTGGCTGATAATTGTCCAGTACAGTGGGATTCAACAAAGGTCTTACTGTTGCCTCCTTTAGACTTTCTTGTATCTTTCTGGTTTGTAAGGAAACATTCAGTATTCCCTTTACCCATTTGGCCATTCCCCCCAGCTGCATTCATAAGCCAGGAAGGGCAAGGGTCTAGCACACATATGGTGTCTTTCACCTCCCCAAAGATCCTGTCCACAACATCAGGCTGCACCAACTGAAATATATCCATTATAATGGGACAAGCAGGGGCCAAAGTTACAGCAACAGGACCTACATCAACTATAGCATCAAAGTCAGAGTCGATCCAAACAACTTTGTTAAGTGCCATGCAAAATCTTCACAGTGGGCCATTGAGTGGTCAGCATCCTTCTTTTCTGGATATCTGTGCAACAATTGACCACCTAAAAGAGTTTTTCCAGATGGTTTTGGGGAGATGTAATGATGGTCGCGAAGAATAGCATCTTTGTTGCCACTACAGCCATGGAGTAGGCTTTCCTGTGTTCAACCGAATCTCCTTTGAATTTCCCACAATCAATCAATCAATCAATCAATCAATCAATCAATCAATCAATCAATCAATCAATCAATCAATCAATCAATCAATCAATCAATCAATCTAACTGGTTACGTCCAAGCTCTGGAACCATGATATATAGTTCAACTTTGCCCTCCTACATGCCTGTAAACCCATATTTTTCCTCCTTGCCTTTGATATTACACGTGAAGCTTTCTAAAAATGGCTGACTTGTTTCTGGTTTAATAGTATAATATAAATAGTAATTGTACACCATCAAGTGGATTCCAACTTATGGTGATTCTTTCCAGGTTTTTTAGGCACAGAATATTGAGAAATAGTTTACCATTCTCTTTTTTTGGGAGCACCCTGAAACTGTTCAGCTTGCCCATGGCTACACAGGTTGGCTCTTTTCCCAGGAGGAACACTAGGAAATCAAACTCCCAACCTCTGGCTCTGCAGCCAGCTATCTAAACCACTATCTGTCCCACCAGCTTCATAACATAATACTACATTTGCTTCAACACCCATGCTTCTAGCTTCTAGGCATTATATCAGTATGTACTGCTCCTACAGATAATCATAATCAGTGATATAGCAAATGTGTTCCAGTGACACCATCTAAATGTAACTTAATACAGACAAGGTAGCTATGTATTCAGCATTGTTCTAAATTATTTTAGGAAGCAGAGAAACACAGGTAGGCAAATATTTCCATTCCTCCAAGCGATGTACTCTCATGGGTTCACCCTTTCCCCAGTTATAAAGTCAAACATGAGCTCTATGTGTGCAGGAGAAAGTGAAGCTTAGACTCTAATTTGATAGCTTCTGCATCCACCATTCACACTTGCCACAGGCAAGAATATTTGGTGGTGAAGTGAACAAAATCAAGAAATAATGATGACTCTTCTGTCTGTCAAAATACAGCTGTACATTTATTTACCTGTGCCACTGCTTCTCTGACTCCTGTAAGAAAGAAACAAATATCATGGCAACAGCAACAAAAAGTGAAGATTTTAATACATATTACATTCCACTCTCTGAAGTCAGGTATGGTATCCATCTCATTTCAGGCTAAGGAACCTGAGTCACTATTGAAGAAATGGCCAGATCTTAAGAACATTGCCATTCTAATTTTTAATACAAGTGAGTCCTATTTCCTCTTCCTTCTACCTAAGACTATATAGGATTGCTTGTAGAAAACGGTTGCTCACTTATGTTTACAGGTCCTAAGCTAGACGGTATGAGACAGAGCTATTAGTCAGTTAGCTATGTTTGTATCTTGGCTTTTCTCCAAGGCAGCATTCATGGTTCTCCTCCTTCCCTAGACAACAACTCTGTGAGGCAGACCAGGAGAGAAAGATGACTTGCCCAAGGTCACCCTGTGATTTTCACGGTTCTGTGGGAATCAGAAATCAGATCTCCCTAGCACAATATGCTAACAACTGTGTCACACTGTGTTTCAATGTGCATATTTAAGCTGCATTTGAGTTGTCCAAGAAACTGTCTTCCTCCTTACTTTGAACACTCTCATTCAGTTCTAAAATTGCTTTTAACATTTTCTGAAGGTATCAAGAGTGGGATAGAGGGAAAATGGAGGGAAGGCCTGAGAGAGACTCCTCTGTTGTTGCTGTAACTATAGGAGTCATTGCAGAATTGGATAGGGCAACGGAAAAGTCTTCCCTCATCTGCCACAGGACTCCACACTTTCCTTTCTTTAATTTCTAAAACTAGGTCTCTAGACCTTATAGAAACAGATGCAAGACAAAGCATGCAAGCATTATGTGGGCTAATTGCTTTTTGAGAGAAATAGGCCTTTCTGTGTAATTAGCCAATGTATGGAGTTATCCACAGTTTGACAGGATTTCTTAGAGATTTACAAATAAAATACTTCCCCTTTAACTAGTCAATGTTGCAGTTGTGGGTATGCACATACTTAGGTAGTTTGCAAACAGATAAAATGTGCTGTTACAGATGACAGTGAAACCAAAGGGATAAATGGTAGCTGAGGAATTATGGAAGCTTTAATTCAAGAAAGAAAGTTGGTTTCCAAGTTGTGACATTATGTATCTTTCCTGCCTTGGCAGTGGCTTGGTCCTGATAACCCCAGGGTCTCTGCCAGCTCTGTAATTTGTATTTCTATAAGGTTATCATTTGATTTTCCATCCAGAAATAATCAAGTTCCATGTAATTTTCAAGGAATTCACGTGGCTGTTGCTCCTGAGGAAAGAAAAATTGAGCCACGGGGGGAGAAAAGGGAAGGATTAGGAAAAAGAAGGTGAAATCTTCTTCTTCTTCTTCTTCTTCTTCTTCTTCTTCTTCTTCTTCTTCTTCTTCTTCTTCTTCTTCTTCTTCTTCTTGTTATATTTGCTGTAAATCTCACATTTGGATAAGATACTTCAAACAGTGGTAAGGAAATAATCATTTTTAAAGAACTAAATCTACATGCATTTGTGTTAATAGAGCTTTGCCAACTGCTTGCTTAGATATTTGTTCTACCATTTTAAACAGGTATTATACCTGAGTAAATATGTATAGGAGACCGATGCAACTTCCCTTTTGAGGAAGTAGAGATTGGCAAAATTATTTCACAACTCCCAAAATCCACCAGTTTAACATGGTCAATGATTGTTCCAGTTGAGTGAGTATGGACTGCAGTGATTTAAAAAGTAAATGTCCACACTCTACTATGAATCTCATTCTCTACTAAAATCTAGGCCATGGGAGTGAAATAATACAACTGCTAGGGAAGAAAGTTTTTAGGAAGAATGTATACGTAGGAGGAAAAGCACAGAAGGTGCAGCATTGCTTTGGGGTGGGGATAGTGACAAAAAGCCAATCACAGCAAAGAAACTTAAACTATAATATTTTCTACTTATAATAAAATATTCAACCTGTATTCTGAAGGAATACATACAGTACTTCTGTTTTTTCACTGATTTCACTCAATTCCTCCTGCACCTCCCCACCCCCCACACAGACAACAAAGTCTCATGTAAGGGAGATTCTTTTGGCATACCTATCAAATTTTGTAGATTTTTATTTTTATTTCCTCATCAGCAAAAAGTGGTGGGGAAAAAAGAAAGACATTTCATGAAATATTACCAGATATTCCCTGTGCGTGGAAAAATGTCATTCCCCCATCTCCATTATATGCACTAGTTACATGGTGGTTCTACATGGCTCTCCTCCCCTACTCACTACCTGTAAGGTTGGAATGGCTAAGAGGCACTGATTGGCTAAGCAGGAATTGGAACTTGGTGTTCCAAATCCCCACTGCATGACTCTCCATTCCAAATCCATACCATATTGGCTCTCCCACATCAATAGTTACTATGTAAAGGTTGACATGTCTGAATCTTATTGCTAGGAAAACAATGTACCAGTAAACACACTTAATTTGCATATTATTCAAATTATCATACATATGCAAATTAGGATGCTCAGATATGGCAACTCTACCAGAGGAGGCCCCACTTGTCACAGCTGCTGCCAGGAAATAGATCTTCATTATGAATGAATGGAGCTGTTAGGGAATGATCGTGCCAAAGCATTTGAATGTTATCATCTTATCCCAGTTCACACTGAGCTTGGTAAAACTGACTCATCTCCATGCATTTTGAATGCGTACTGGGTTATATATATCTTGATAATATTTCAGGTATTTAATGGGCCTTCTTTACCTGTATCTGCCACTATCCAGAAGGCAACCACCTCCAAACCCCTGTGCTAAATTCAATTAAACTGAATAGGGATTCCTTTTCTTGGATTATTCCCATCACCAACCCAAGCAAACAAACGATATTCTCCTTTTCACAGCTCCTTAACGCTGGGACCACTAACAGCTGACTTCACACTTCCCTTTTAAAAAGTAAGGACATTTTTGATGACACTTCATGAATGATGTGTCACAGCCCTGATCAATAGTATATGTGAGTATAATATCCTACTTTTGTTTTCTATAAAAACAATACACAGGATTTGTAAGCTGAAAATATTGTATTTTGTTTTTTAACAGAAGAATGAAAAGGTCCAGTGAACAGGAAACAAAATCCTTAGGTATAAGGACACTGTTTCAAGCTGTCTGTTCAATGTATAATCACAACTGTTTATTTTTCTTTATAACCATAAGCACTTTCATTCCATATAAAGGCAGTTATATATCTACTGTGATACAAGCTGTAACAAGATCACACTTTTATTCATAACCTGTTCACAGACCAAACTTATTTTTCACTCCCAAACATAAACTCACAACTCCAACTAACAGCACTTACCCTAACAAACATACAGCTTTTACTTACTAATTGCCTCACAAACACACTCTTACAAACAAAACAGAATGTCTCCAGTCAAGAACTGTCCAGCCTAATCAGCTTGCATTTCCATTCACAAAAATTCTTCCATATTTCTCAGATGCTTCTGGTGCACATCCTCTCATTTAACTGTCAATCAAACTCAATCACCTACCAAGTCAATACAAACATATGTATTGAATTTATCAACAGTGTCCAATTACAAAATAAATAAATAAATAAATTAAAATCAGGTTACGGTCTGGAATGCAGTTAGTTTAAATGGCATAGAAGATTTTTGCTAAAGAACTGAAAACCTAATGTATTTTAGATTTACATTAAATGTACAGTTTCTAATTAATTAAGTTAAACATTACATGTGTTTAAAGGAAAGAAAGCATAGGAAGAAGGGCATATGTTTCTATAATTGAGACCATCCCTCCTAAAGGCATATTTTAACTTCTTCATTTTTTTGGTTTTTTAGTTTAAATGATCTACATTTCTTTCCCTTTGTTTTCCAATCCACTGCTGCAAAACATAAGTTGATTGTCTGAATTGAAAATCATTAATAAAGAAAGATCTCTTAATTTAGATAACATGGAGTAAGTGCAAAACTGAAGATCAGCAGTAAATGGTGGTCAGCTGGCAAATCAAGGGTAACAAATTCTTAGATTATTTATTTATTTATTTATTTATTTATTTATTTATTTTTGGGTGCCTATGAGTAGAAGCCAAACACTTTCTCCACTGCTGTATGCTGCATCTTCTGTTACTCCATCTGCTTAGAATTCAGGAACATGATTTAATATGAAAATACAATGTCATTGCCAGTAACTGTTAACAGTCCTGTTGAAACCAATCAACTAAGTGTTTAAATAATTAGGCCGGAGCCTAAGTTAAAAAAGAGAGATCAATTTATTCTATGCTCCACCTATAGTAAAAAAAATGTTCAGAAATGAATCTGGCTAATTAGGTGTTAAAAACAAAGGTCACACATCTTTCAGAAATGTGCCATTGCCAACCTGATGAAGACATCTGAGATGGCAGCTGCCTCAGGTCACAGGATCTAGTTGTCACAAAATGGCAACAAATTGTTAATTGCATAGTTTGCTATTACTCTGTTTTTCATTTACAGATGGAAAGGGGCTTGTGGGCTTGTGTGTGTATATGTCATGTGCCAAAATGACTTGGCTGATTTTGTGTCCTGTTCCCCCTTCCGTGAGATGAGTGGTAGCAGGGGACCAGATGCTATTCCAGCCCAGGCAGTAAAATATATTGGCCTGGCTCTCCTTCTACACAACATCAGCCCTCTATAGTTTCACCTTTTGCAAAATATTGCAGAGAAACAGAAGCAAAGGGTTTAAAATATATTTCACACCTGATATCAATTCACTCTATACAGTCTTGAGACCTCCAGTCAAATTATCCAATGACCTGTCCAATTACTGTCATGGCAATTTACCTATATTTCCCCCCAAAACATGCAAATGCATTTTCACTTGATTTTTACCATACAAGTTGATTGCTGAGGATAAAAATAAAAATACCATGTGTCAACTAGCTAGCAATGGCATTTGCACAAAGCCTTATGCCAGCAGACTTGTTGCTGTAACAGTATCGGTCTCCTCTCTTTTTTTGCAAAAGAGATTCTACTGAACATTGGCCTGGGTAGGTGGGAGAAAGAATTATGGGTTTTGGCAGCTGTACTGCATTTGCTATGCTGTGTGTTTCTTCTGTTACAAAGCAGGTAATATCAGCCTGCACTGAAAGGCAAATGCAGCTTGGCACATCTTGAATAAGGTGTTTTACACAAAGTAGGTACTGTCTCATCAACTACAAATGCTGTTTACCGCTGGCGTATTTCTGCTTTATGTGTAGGCTTGGGAAATGTGAAGAGCTAGGCAAGAGACATCAGCCAGCCATGGCAACATTGATTCAACGCTGTCAGCTGAACCCCCCCCCCCCCCCCAGCCTCCCAGCCAGGTTCAGTACAGACCAAGAAAAATGATTGCTTCTGAACTTGGGATTCGCCTGTTATCCCAAAGGGGCTCTTCAGCTTGCACAGAACATCTTGAAAGGAATCAGAAGAGTGTTACGCAAAGCAGGTCAGTCATCATGTGTGCGGCTGATGTTTTACTGTAAGGCTCCTCGGCTTTATCATTCCACTCGTAGGCCTATTTTATTGTGTGATTGCCCCTGTAGGAAGTATGTGTCTTGTGTGAACACAACTGATGATATATAATAACAACTTCTAACTGAGTTTTCATTTTATTTATTCCAAGGCTTTGTTGATGCAGAACAAATCACGGTGCAGCATATATTCAGGCACAGAGGCAGTTCCATATTAGTTTCTGCTTCTTTAGTAAATCTGTTTGGTATCCGGAAAAGTAGATGAAATGTGTTTGGCAGGGGTGGGAATGGGAGAGATAATCATTCTGAAAATTAAATACCTTGTTTATCCTGTTCTTACCATCCACTGGGATATGCAATACCTTTCCTTTCCCAATTCCTCAGCCTACCTAAAGGTTGGTAAAATGCCTATAGAGATCTGTGGGCCAATAGTGTCTGCCTCTCTGCAGTTGTGAATAGTTGGTCCTAGTGTAGGTGAATAGACTGGATATGGATGACATACAATTTCTGGGAAATCAGGACAGCCTGGGCAGGCTGGATAGCTCAGTGAGTCAATTATCTGGCAGTGAAGCCCAAGTCTGGGAGTTTGATAACCCACTGGGCATCCCAGGAGAAGAGCCAGCTTGTGTAGCCTTGGCCAAGCTGCATAGTTTGCCAGAATTAACTGTGCCTTTACATATAGACAATGCTGGAAAGCAGCATGTGTATGGAATATGGGTATGGAATGTGTAATGGTTAAACCTTTGATAATCACGAGAAACGGTGAGAATTCTATTTCTGTTTAAACTGTTTATGTCTATCTCCCTCTTCCATATTGGTTTACAAAACTATATCTTTTTTTTAAAAATGGCTACTGTTACTGCCTCCTAAATAGGTGAGATGGTTAGATATCACTTACCTTTTGATATACTTGCTAGTGAATCTTTGGTCTTATGTGCTGTAACACATCTTTAAAAAGGAAAGGGAAAGAAGGAACTACTTGATTGCTCCCAGAGAGTACATTAAGTCTTTAAAATCTACTTTTTAAATTTATTTCCAATTTCCTTTTGCACTGACTGCAACTGGTCTCAAAAGTCTGCTTGAAGGTGCCAGTGTGTGGTCAATATGGCTCCTTGCTTTCCACTGAAACTGGACCAATTAAATATGTCCTGTAGCTGTTCCAGCATCTGCACTTGCTACTAAAGAAAGCCTGCAAATAGTATCTGCTGCTGGATTGCCCTATTTTGGAGGGTCAGCATGGGATGTCACAGCTTGGTAGCCATTTTTTTAAAAGAAGAGAATGTCCACGTTCCTTTCATTGTATTTTGCCATCTTTGCCATTGTATTTTGCCATCTCACTTGTGAGAGCGGAATTAAAACCACCTAAGTCCTCTTGAGAGTCTCCTGGACTGCAAGGAGAACAAACCTATCAATTGTAAAGGAAATCAACCTTGAGTGCTCACTGGAAGGACTGATCCTGAAGCTGAGGCTCCAATACTTTGGCCATCTCATGAGAAGACTCCTTGGAAAAGACCTTGATGTTGGGAAAGTGTGAAGGCAAGAGGAGAAGGGGACAACAGAGGATGAGATGGTTGGACAGTGTCATCGAAGCTACAGTGGTTCCTTGACTTACAAACGCCTTGACCTACGAACATTTCTACTTACAAACAGCTCCATTTGCAAAATTTTGCTTTGACATGCGAATGGAGCTTTGACTTACGAATGGAAAAAAGGCAGGGAAAAGGGGCAGGAAATTCAAATATACTAACTGTTGGTGGTGAAGAGGCTGCTTCTTTGTAGCTCTTTCACCCCAACGGTTTGGCAAAGGGATGCGGTGGCAGCAGTGGGGGTCTGGCCAGGAGGTGAAGTCCCATCCCAGCCAGGCTCTGGCTCCTGGTGCTAGCTCTATCCCCGCTGCTCACTTCCCAGCCAGACTCTGGGAGGCAAAGCCCAGCTGGGAAGCAAGCAGCGGAGAGGGACTCAGCAACAGGAGGCAGAAGCCCAGGAAATTTGAATGGCCACCTGGCGCTGGCTCCATCCCTGCTGCCCAGCTGGGAAAGGAGCAGTGGGCATGGAGCCAGCACTGGGAGGCAGAGCCTGGCTAGGAGGTCATTTGATTTTCCCAGGCTCCTGCCTCCTGGCGCTGGCTCCATCCCCGCTGCCCAGCTAGGAAAGGAGCAGCACAGATGGAGCCAGCACTGGGAGTCAGAGCCTGGGAAATTCAAATGGCCTCCTAGCTGGGCTCTGCCTCCCAGTCCTGGCTCCATCCCCGCTACCCAACTGGGAAAGGGCTGGGGATCCGGAGGAGCAGGAGGCGGTGGGCAGTGGGAATTCCTATTGTGGACATACTTAATGAGCATTCTTTCCCTGCTACTACTGTTGTCTGTTTTTGTCCCTTCCCTTCTCTTCCTGTGTTGACAGACAAAACAATAGGTGAAAAACCTTAGTGCATTAAAATTGTGCTGAAAGTTCTCTGAAACCTTTTGGCCAATCTGTGTTGTACTAAGAAAGTCAGGTGTGAAACTGTGTGCAAAACTTGATCACGCCTTTCACTTTATTTGCTTATAGCCAACTGGGCTTTGACTCTCCAGATGCTGTTAAGCCTTCCAGCTTGTCTAATGAGAGATGATGGAATCCATAGTCCAAAAACATCTGAAAAGCCACCTTTCCCCCCGTCCATTTTATAGGATATAATAAACAAAGCCCTGTCTCAAGGCAGGGAGTTTTTGATACAGTAGGAATTAAATGATTTGGATTCTGGTCCAAGACTCTATATTGTAGGGGCAAATCCTGTTGGGAAAAGAGAAATGTGAGCACAAGAGCAAAAGTGGAAACCGCCTTCTAGCTGGACTGTTCTCCATGTAATTGGTCATGTGACTAGTATCACACCTTAGGCCACCACTAAGTTGCATTAAAGTCAACTGATCACAAGAAAAGATAGTTTTAGCCCTTCTATTCCATGTTTCTTGGACAGGATTCTGGCCTAAATGTCAACAGAGAGGAAGGGAATGAGCAAAACAGGTAACAGTAGAGAGCCTCATGGCACAGTGGTTAAACTGCAATACTACAGTCAAGCCACTGCTCATGACCTGAATTTGATTCCAAAAGATTCAGGCAGCTGGCTCAAGGTTGACTCAACTTGCCATCCTTCCAAAGTGGGTAAAATGATTATCCAGATAGCTGGGGGGGGGGGGCAAAATGCTGTTTGCATAATTATGTTGTAAACTGCTCAGAGAGTACTTTAGTATTATGGAGTGGTATGCATGCAGGAAACACACTTTTTGCTTTTTAATTAATAAGTCAAAACAACAACAATAGTAGTAGGGAAAGAATATTCACTACCCATGTCCAGCTTAGGCAGTCAGATACTAGGGGTGCTCTTAGATGATTGTGTGTGTTTGTGTGTGTAACCAGCTTCCCCAAATTGGCACAATTATGATGTTGTAAAAAGGAGCAGGGAGGGATTGCCTCTGAAATGGAATTAGTTAGTCTCACATCAATCTTCTATGTTTAATGGGAGTCCATCTGGCTAAAACAATAGCAAATGAAGGGACAATAAAGAACAGCAATAATGAAATCTGAAGACAGCAGGGAAGAAACAATAATGGATGGTGGTGGAGGGGAAAAACAGGTTAATTTATCTGAGGAATTTCAAAACCTCATTGGGCACCTTTGTAGATCCTTCACCTCTCATTGTCAGTATTAATAGCTACCACGCAGATGTTAAAAGCCTGGCACATTCATGGCAGGCTCTTGTTGAAGTAGCAGAAATGATTTATTTTAACATACTTGCCAGACATGTGTGTGTTTGTCATTTTCCTACTTTGGTATTCCCTTCTGCTGCATTCATTAGAAAGTTTATGGCAGTTTTCAGTTCATCATAAAAGAATCGGGGAGTTTCAACATCAGAACTTCCATTTGGGAGGAATTACAATATTCTTCTTTAAGCAGTGCCACATGGCATATATAAAAGTGTACTATATTGAGTTACTTATTTAAAACAGTCTTCATGTGTTAAGACATATATAATTCAGAGCATGTATTTGTTATAAATGCCACTCAAAGCACAGGGATCTGAAAAGGAATTATTGTGAATTTTTAGTTTCTTTTTATCTGATTACTCACAGTGAAGCCACTGCAGTGAACCTGATGGGATTGAAATTGGCTTTTAAAAAATGTTGATCAGGGGGGCAGGGGAGAAGAATGAGGCAAACTGAGACCAGCAAAGAAATCACCTGAAGATGGTAGACCCTGTATGGTTCTGAAACTACAGCTCTTTCCATGAATTCCTGCTCTCACTTACTCCCAGAATTAATTTGGCAGCAACTGGGAGTATCATGGAATAGCTGGAAAATATTACAAACCTTGACCGAGCACTATGAGCATGAAAGTGTGAATAGTTTGCTTCCTGTGGGCTGAACTATATTTTACAGAGGATGCATAATTAGAAAAGAGATGCTCCAAGTGTTGATTGTGAGTGGTTTTCCTAGCAGGAACTCAACTTGAGATGTGACAAATGCTTCCCAAGCATCTTACTCTCCTTAATTTAGGCTGTGTTGACTGGTGCAAATTCTCATTTGATGGGAACAGGATTCTCAGTCAATTAATTCCCCACCTTGCCCTTGAATCTGTGGGATGAGGACTCATCTCCTTCCTTCTTAGAACTCCTCTTGTGAATTCTGTCCCCGCCTTTTTCACATTAAAATCAAATTTGCTTGCTGTGTCTGCAAAAGACATTTGGTATGATACTAAATACTGCATAGCAGACAGTTTATTGCACCTTGTTCTGAAGAAAAGCAGTTTAGACCTTGAACATCACCGATTTGCTCCTTCCAATAAAACTGAATAGGTGGAGAAAAACTATAAGTGGCAGAAGGTAAAAGAATATATGAGGTCAGTTGATTATGCTTCCCCCCTAGGCTATTCCCTCTTTCTCCCAAGTCCCTATCATTAACCCTGGCCTCTAGAGGTTAAAACAAATTCTGTGAAACCTCACAACTAGACTGAATGTATGAATATCACAAAAAATTTCTCTCCCATCTTTCAGCAAGCCAGGCCTTCCTCCTATGGAAAATAAAGATAACTCATTCATGAACAAAGGAGGGAAGGAGATGATCAGATGATATGCTGAAAGAATCTAAAACACGCATCCACAAAGTGTGAGAATTGAGATTTTAAAAAGAGAAAAACACACTCTTCTCTAGTCTGTTGAAAACATATGCCAGAGTGATGCTCATTTCTGCTGCTCATGGTCCCTTGTGCAAGTGGTTGGATGGCTTCCAGGCTTGCAAAAGGATATATGATCTGGCGAGCTCTCTTTAGTGCCCCAGAGGTTGAAGAGATGTTGGGTATCATTGGGTATGTGCATGTTCAATTGTCATTCACCTTCTTGGCTATGAAGGAACACCAACAATCCCTTGCCTTAATACACATTCCTGATCATTATTTTAACCCTACAAATGGAATATGAAAATCAAACAAGTATCCCAATTAGGTTGATTTTCTGAACACAATACCCATGGTTAATAATAAATATCCATAATTGGCTTGAAGGAAGGGATATATTCACTTATTCTATGTGCTGTACTCCTTTTTTAAAAAAAACAAAACAAAACTATATAACTAGAATTCACTGATTTATGGCTGGATTTAGACCCCTCCACCCACTATGTGGTGCAACTGACAAATCTTTGGCATGGCTTATACTTGCAGCCAGGTTGCTCAGCGCATATCAACTACAGATGGAAAGAATGATCCCTCAGTTCATCATTCTCATCTATTTAAGCTATCATAAGAAGGCAAGACATTTCAATGAGGAAATTTAAAAGATCCATAAGATTCTGTGACTCCAGCCAGGAGTGAAAGGTGAAGGCTCCTTTCCCCCTACTCAAGGTCTATGCAAGTTGCACAAAGTGGTTCTACTCTTCTTTGCCTTTGAGAAGCAAAGGGTACTTATACACATACACACAGCAAGCATGGGAAGACTGTAGGAAAGACACAGAAAATCCACCTAGAGCTTCAAATTCTTGAAGCAGCAATCATCTTAGTTTTGGATGCAATGTGATCTGTTATACAATAATGGACAATTTTGTAAAAAAAAAAAAAAGCAAATTAAAAACAAATTAGTAGTATCCAAAATATTATTATCAGAGCTGGAACTCTGTCAGGAATAAAAGGAAATTTCTCACCTTTCTAATCAGTGTGGGATGCTCTTGTGCAAGAGCAAGACACAAGAGGAAATATTTTCCTAATAAAAATGCATCTACCCATCCACATACAAACACCCACATGCAGGGATTGAAACTGAGCCCCTGAGGATTGCAAGTTGAGTCATTAATGTAACTTTGATTTGATCTTTTTGTTTAGCATGCCTTTTAATTCTCCGTGTGATACACTTAAGCACTGTGATGTTGCCAGTTGAATGGGAATATCAGAGAATACAGCAAAAGCCCCTTTGATCAAAGAATAAGCAAAAGAATCATACAATGCTCTCCTTCATGTACATTTTCTCTCTTCTCAGCTACGATTCATCAGATATCTATGCTGACAAAATTAAAGGTCAGGGGTCGATGTAAAAGTGTATGCCGGTATGTAAATGTAATCATGTTTTAGCTTTGCAGCTGCCAACTCCAGTGTTTCTTGACAACAGGTATGCACTACAAGACCTGAGACATTCTTGATTAAAATATATTAAAATATATATCGCATGTGTAGCATTTGTACATAAAAAGAGACACTGTGGCATAATTTTTAGCCTGCTGCATTAGGCAGGCCTTATTCAAATCTTCACCTATTCAACTATATAGATCCCTTCTGCCATTGCCTTCAATACTAACAATGATGTTCTGAAGAGGGAGTGACTGTAGGCATCCCTGTCTTCTTAGGCATCTGAAGTAGACCCCAGCTATGTTTGTGTTCTGGCTTCAGTGGGAGAGTCTACATGGACACTCTTGTGTTGCTGAAAGTGATGACAAAATGGTGCCCTCCACCAGCAAGGGAATTTGCCAAGAGGAGCATCTTTGCCCTTCCAGCCAGAATAGTGCGATATGTGTTATTCATGTCCTGGCTATCCAGAAAGGGAGAGGGAAGGAGTGCCTTATATAACAGGAACTCCTCTTCCAATTGGACTCTTTTGAGGCTTGCATGCTGCTGCGTCGGTGTGCTCTGAGTTTGCAGGGCTGGTCTACGAGTGAGGTTAGGCAAAAATCCTCACAAGCCTGCATTGCCAAGTCTTTTTGTCTCAAATGTTAGATCTCTACCCAACAAGATTGAGGAGTTGGAACTTACTATCTCCCTACAGAAAAATATTTAAGATTTTTTGTGTTATGATCTTTACAGAGACATGGCTTGACTCTTCCATCCCAGGGGATGTAATTGAACTACAAGGACGCAAAGTACATTGAGCAGACAGGTCTATTGAATCTGGGAAGAGCAGAGGTGGAGGGGTTTGTGTTTGCACAAACGATAATTGGAGCACAGATGTTAAAATAATGGACATTCACTGTTCTCCTGATTTGGAGTATTTGGCAGTGAAATGCTGCCCCTTTTACCTGCCTCGTGAGTTTAATGTTATTATAATAACAGCAATATATATACCTCCTGATGCTAACACAACCACAGCTTTGATTTGTTTGTTAACTGCTATCAGCAAACAGCAGCAGGCCTACCCAGATGGAGTGCTGGTGGTAGCAGGTGATTTCAATCAAGCCAATTTAAAGACCGTCCTCCCTAACTTTTATCAGTATGTGGACTGTCCCACTAGAGGGGGAAATACCTTGGATCAGGTATATAGTAACATCATGCATGGATATAAGATGAAGCCATTGCCTAGCTTGGGACAGTCAGATCATATATCTCTGTTTTTGATTCCATCATCCAGACCTCTTGTTAAAAGAATCAGACCATCAATTAGAGAAATACAAGTGTGGCCAGTGGATGCATCAGAGCAACTTCAAGATTGCTTTAGGAGCATTGATTGGGCACTGTTTGAGGAGGACAATGTTGATACTTATGCCTCAACAGTACTGTTTTATATCAAAAGCTGCATCAATGTTGTTACTACCACCAGACAAGTACGAGTGTTTTCTAATAACAAGCCTTGGCTAAATAGAGAAGTGCGCCTTTTATTAACAGCCAGAAATGCTGCTTTTCATTCTGGTGATGAACTACAGTATAGAGAGGCCAGAGCTAAACTGAAAAGGGGCACTAGGGATGCCAAAGCTATGTACAGCCAGAGAATTCAGCAACATCTTGAGAGTTCTGACACTCGTCGAGTATGGCATAGCCTACGACAAATCACGGGGCAGAGTAACAAAAACAGTCTGTGTAGCAGCAGTGATTTTTTGGCTGAGCAGTTAAATCAATTTTTCAGCCGTTTTGAGGTGGAAACAGGAACAACCATTATTCCAGCACCTACTGTCTATAATACATCACTAGAATCTACCATCGACAGACAACCACTAGTACTGCAGATTTCAGATGTGAGACGCACTTTCCAGAATATTAACATTCGAAAGGCAGCTGGACCAGATGGAATCATGGGACGAGTTGTTAGGGGCTGTGCTGCAGAATTAGCTGGAGTTTTTACGGATATTTTCAATCTATCCTTGTTGCAGTGTTCTGTCCCCACTTGCCTGAAGACATCTAGTATAGTGGCAGTCCCCAAGCAGTCAGCTGTGGTATCTCTCAATGATTATAGACCAGTAGCTTTAACATCTGTTATTATGAAATGTTTTGAGAGATTGGTGCTGGATTACATTAAGGCTAGTCTTCCACCTTCTTTGGACCCATGGCAATTTGCATACAGGAGAAATAGATCTACTGATGATGCTGTGTCCATTGTACTCCATACTGTATTGAGCCACTTAGAACAACAGGGAACTTATGTGAGGCTGTTGTTTGTGGATTATACTGTAGCTCTGCTTTTAATACCATTCTACCAAATAGGTTGTTTTTTAAAATGATCAACCTGGGATTACCTCAGGAGATCTGCATGTGGATAAAGGATTTTCTGACAGATAGGCCACAGTCAGTAAGGATGGGATCTCACCATTCTTCTACCCTGGTACTAAGTACAGGAGCTCCCCAGGGCTGTGTGCTAAGTCCCTTCCTCTATTCCCTGTTCACACATGATTGCACCCCACTGTATAACACCAATGCAATTATTAAATTTGCGGATGATACGGCAGTGGTGGGGCTCATAAATAAGAACAATGAGTCTGCTTATAGAAAGGAAGTACAAAGGTTGATACTTTGGTGTAAAGAAAATCATCTCACACTTAACATAAAAAAAACCCCTAAAGAACTCATAATTGATTTTAGGAGGAAGAGAAATGTACATTTACCACTCTACATAAACGGTGAGGAAGTGGAGAGAGTTGGTAGTTTTAAATTTCTGGGTACTTACATCTCAGAGGACCTCTCATGGACTATAAATGCCAACATGCTAATGAAGAAGGCACAGAAGAGGCTGTATTTCCTGAGAATGCTTGGCAAGTTAAATTTATCTCAGCATTTACTTCCGTCCTACTATCGTAGCACCATTGAGAGTGTCCTAACCTATGTCATTCTGGCATGGTTTGGGAGTAGCTCTGTAGCGGACAAAAAAGCTCTACAGAGAACCATTAAAATTGCCCAGAATATCATCGGGCTCCAGCTACCAACCCTGGATGACATCTTCACATCCCGCTGTCTGAGGAAGTCACACAGCATCCTGAGAGACTCTTCCCATCCTGCTTATAACTTTTTTGAACTGTTACTGTCTGGCAGAAGATATAGAGCAATTAAGACTTGGACCACACATTTTTTAAACAGTTTTTATCCCAGAGCTATAATTGCAATTAATAATGAGCTTAAAGACCACCAGTAGTGAATAATTAGTTGGACTGTGTTACTTGGCCTGCGGTGTAGATGTTTGTATTTTTAGTGGGGGACTTTTAGTGGGTGGGAGCGTTTGGGGAATTTTATGTGTGTGCATGTGTCTGGTCTCTGGGTGTCTGTGAATTTCGTTGTATGGGTATACTGTGTATATACTTACAATGACAATACATTATTATTATTATTATTATTATTATTATTATTATTATTATTATTATTATTATTATTATTATTATTATTATTATTATTATTATTATTATTATTAACTGAAGGAGGAATTCACTAGCTGGGATTTGGAAACAAGGGGGGGATACAGGGGCAACGATTGCTAGAGGTCCTATCCACAATGGGGAGGGCACCTGGCGAACCTCCCCATAGGAGTACAGAGGAGAATAAATAATACCAATAGTATAAAAAATATAAAGGAGAAAGGACAGATTCTATGTATAAATAAATTGAACAGAGAGGACAGCATTATTGGTGGGTTCCCTCCCATTGGGCAATAGCTTGGTTTAAAAAAATTAGAAAATAAAACCAAGTAATAAAATAAGTACAGAGTGAGAGATAAGGTAAATTAAGGGAGGAGATTATTATCAACAACACTGTGTGAATAGGGGTGGAGTATTTAAAGATATATATATATATATATATATATATATATATATATATATATATATATATATATATATATATATATAGTTGCATACAGTGTTGATGATTATTATCAAAAACACTGTGTGAATAGGGGTGGAGGAATGAAATGAAATAAAATGGGGGAGGCTCCCGCCAATTCCTTGTTTTGTACAAGGGGTATCAAAGAAAGTTATGGGTCCCAAAAGGGTCAGAGTGCAAAGAAAGGAAAGCAGGCAGCAAAATGGAAGGCTGTGCCTGCAATTTTCCCTACCCAGCTCATCTTCAGATGAAGAGAGTTGGCCAGTCTGGGAGGTAATGCAAGCAAAAATTTCAGAGTGGGATGCAGAATGTGCAGCACAGGCTCAACCAGTAGCAAATGAGGAGCAGCCACAGCATTCTGCTAGGGACTCTAAAGGGCACAGATGTGCTAAACTGAAGGCACTTGCTATTCTAGAGGCAGAAAGGTGGGGGACACTGAAGGCAGTGGCCTCTAAAGCAGCCCGGGCAGAGTCAATCAGAGAGGGGTCAGAGGAGGTAGAACCTACCAGAATCTAGGTTGGTCAGGGCAATAAGAGGATGGACACAGTCTGAGATACTGAGGTGGTGTGTTTGGAGCAGAATACAGCACTGGTACCTATTACAGGTGAGCTAGCGTTTGCACCTGACACCGACCCTACACTGTCACATGGCCTTGGTCTGACATTGGCCAGGCACAAATGCCCACAACACAGCAGTATAGTGTAGGGAGTCTGGAGTGTTCTATGGGTCAAACACATGCATTATCATTACAGGTCTAAGCAGCAGGAACATAGAGTGCTCCTTACCTGCCGGTCACCTTCCCAGCTCCTATCGGGCTTACCCTGGGAGTGGGAGTTTGGCCATACCCCTCAGTGCAGGATACAGGGCAAAACTCAGCTACACTTAAGGCCCTGCCATTTGGTGATTATGCTATGCTCTTGGGTGATCACCTGACTCATGCCACAAAAGAAAAAATTGATGGGATAACTATGTTGACATTTTTAACTGTTAAATAGAAACTTAGATGTAAAGGATATAGAAAAGGGCAATGACAGGGAGAAAGAAAGGTGTAAGCGTACGGAACCAGAAAGCTCTTGGGCAAATTGGTTGCCAGGGTCCCTCATTTATGCTGGGGTACTAGTGAAAGCACAACTGTGTAGAGCCTATTGTTGGTCCAGTATCTGGATCAAATCTACAGGTCGTACGTGTACTACCCTGGCCAAGCATGGCTTCTTTACGATCAAGCATTAAAAATGAGAGCAGCAATCCATCCGAATATGTGATGGGAGGAGCCACAGCTGAGTCTTTGGTTGCAGTTCATGACACCTGCAAGGCAGGCCACAGATGAATGATTCGATAGTGAACACTTAAGACACAGAGCAGGCCAGCCCAACAATCCCCATGTAGCCATGGAGCAGGCGATTCAACCCAACCTGCTGTGTTGGGAGTTTAACTCCAGAGGGATCTGCTGTAGAAAACCATGTAGATATAGGCTCAAATGTTCGGTCTGTGGGGGCCAGCCTGCTGACTCCAACTGCTTCAAGAGAAGTCCGAGAGTCAGAGGCAAGGAAAAAGATGAGGGAAAGAAAGCTGATGGCAGTGAGCAGCCCCTGCAAAAAGGCCCGAGACCCGTTAAGGCAGCTGTGTTGGAAAGGTGGCTGCATGATTATCCAAAGAAGGATGAAGCAGGATACCTCTTGGAAGGATTCAAGTTTGGCTTTAGAATTCCAGTACAAGGAGAAAGAAAGGGCTCTTGGTCCGAGAATTTGAAATCTGTGAAAGGTCAAACATCGTTTTACATGGGTTGCTTACAATTATTTGTTTTTTGCATCTTGGTGTCTTTCCAGTTGTCCCCCCAAATTCCACACATCTTTCAAACATTCGAACCATTCATGTATGTATTTTAGTATACAATATTGGCTACTATCATAATATTACTTTCATAGTATACAATGTTCTAAAAATCTCTAATAACATGCTTAATAAAAGTAATTCCATTTCCAAAATCTATATAATTTGAAGTGACTTAACCGACAAACTTTGTATTTTATACCAATTATAACTAAGTAAGTTTCTAACACATAATACTTGTTATCTAGAACAATTCCAGAAGTTAGGTATAGACATGCTTTTCAACATTGATGGCCACCTTCCTATTTTTCCCTTTTTCATCTTTCTAAGTGATTGCTTCTCTTATTTGTCTTTTTTCAATTTTTGCTTCTGTCTCTATAAACATTCTGCCATCTTTTGTGTCCTCTGAAAACATTTTATGCATTTGATTTATCTCCAATTGATCCTTATACACTTGGTCTATCTCCAATAGATCTTCCAGGCTATATTTAATTAATTCTGCTGATTTTCTCACCTTATCTTCCCTTAAAATTCTCCTCAGCTCCAAGGCTAAAGTTGTTTCTCCTAGGTTTTCCCCATTAATTTCCTCTGGCCCCAATTTTGGTTGGCATACACAATCCACCACCCTCTTATTTCCTTGTTCATTATTCCCTGTCTCCAGTTGACTATAATTCTTCTTCAACTGCTCTTTGAATAATTTTTCCAGTTTGTGTGTGTGTGTGTGTGTGTGTGTGTGTGTGTGTGTGTGTGTGTTTAGTCGTTTAGTCGTGTCCGACTCTTCATGACCCCATGGACCAGAGCACGCCAGGCCCTCCTGTCTTCTACTGCCTCTCGGAGTTGTGTCAGGTTCATGTTGGTTGCTTCGCAGACACTGTCCAGCCATCTCATCCTCGGTCGTCCCCTTCTCCTCTTGCCGTCACACCTTCCTAACATCAGGGTTTTTTCCAAGGACTCTTTTCTTCTCATGAGATGGCCAAAGTACTGGAGCCTCAGCTTCAGGATCTGTCCTTCCAGTGAGCACTCAGGGTTGATTTCCTTTAGAACTGATAGGTTTGTTCTCCTTGCAGTCCAGGGGATTCTCAAGAGCCTCCTCCAGCACCACAATTCAAAGGCATCAATTCTTCGGTGGTCTGCTTTCTTTATGGTCCAGCTCTCACTTCCATACATCACGACAGGAAAAACCATAGCTTTGACTATTCGGACTTTTGTTGGCAAGGTGATGTCTCTGCTTTTCAAGATGCTGTCAAGATTTGTCATCGCTTTCCTCCCAAGAAGAAGGTGTCTTTTAATTTCAGGGCTGCTGTCTCCATCTGCAGTGATCATGGAGCCCAGGAAGATAAAATTTGACACTGCCTCCATATCTTCCCCTTCTATTTCCCAGGAGGTGATGGGACCAGTGGCCATGATCTTAGTTTTTTTGATGTTGAGTTTCAGACCGTTTTTTGCACTCTCCTCTTTCACTCTCATTACAAGATTCTTTAATTCCTCCTCACTTTCTGCCATCAGAGTGGTATCATCTGCATATCGGAGGTTGTTGATATTTCTTCCGGCAATCTTAATTCCGGCTTGGGTTTCTTCCAGTCCAGCCTTCCTCATGATGTATTCTGCATATAAATTAAATAAGCTGGGGGACAGTATACAGCCTTGCCGTACCCCTTTCCCAATTTTGAACCAATCAGTTGTTCCATGACCAGTTCTGACTGTTGCTTCCTGTCCCACATATAGGTTTCTCAGTAGATAGATAAGGTGGTCAGGCAGTCCCATTTCTTTAAGACCTTGCCATAGTTTGCTGTGGTCCACACAGTCAAAGGCTTTCGCATAGTCAGTGAAGCAGAAGTAGATATTTTTCTGGAACTCTCTGGCTTTCTCCATAATCCAGCGCAAGTTAGCAATTTGGTCTCGAGTTCCTCTGCCTCTTCAGAATCCAGCTTGTACTTCTGGGAGTTCTCGGTCCACATACTGCTGAAGCCTACCTTGGAGGATTTTGAGCATAACCTTGATAGCATGTGAAATGAGTGCAGTTGTAAGGCACTGCCCTTCATTGGGTTTGGGATGTAGACTGATCTTTTCCAAGTTCAACTGGAATGCCATCACCTCCACTGGCCTTGTTGTTAGCCAGGCTTTCTAAGGCCCACTTGACTTCACTCTCCAGGATGTCTGGCTCAAGGTCAGCAACTACATTGTCTGGGTTGTTCGGGATATCCAAATCTTTCTGATATAATTCCTCTGTGTATTCTTGCCACCTCTTCTTGACGTCTTCTGCTTCTGTTAGGTCCCTCCCATTTTTGTCTTTTATCATGTTCATCTTTGCGCAAAATGTTCCTCTAATATCTCCAATTTTCCTGAACAGATCTCTGGTCTTTCCTTTTCTGTTATCTTCCTCTATTTCTTTGCATTGTTCATTTAAGAAGGCCCTCTTGTCTCTCCTTGCTATTCTTTGGAAGTCTGCATTCAATTTTCTGTAACTTTCCCTATCTCCCTTGCATTTTGCTTCCTTTCTCCTCTCTGCTATTTCTAAGGCCTCGTTGGACAACCACTTTGCTTTCTTGCATTTCCTTTTCTTTGGGATGGTTTTCGTTGCTGCCTCCTGGACAATGTTACCAGCCTCTATCCAAAGTTCTTCAGGCACTCTGTCCACCAAATCTAGTTCCTTAAATCTGTTCTTTACTTCCACTGCGTATTCATAAGGGATTTGGTTTAGATTATACCTGAGTGGCCCAGTGGTTTTTCCTACTCTCTTCAGTCTAAGCTTGAATTTTGCTATGAGAAGCTGATGATCAGAACCGCAGTCAGGTCCAGGTCTTGTTTTTGCTGACTGTATAGAGCTTCTCCATCTTTGGCTGCAGAGAATATAATCAATCTGATTTCGATATTGCCCATCTGGTGATTTCCATGTATAGAGTCGCCTCTTGTGTTGTTGGAAAAGAGTGTTTGTGATGACCAGCTTATTCTCTTGAAAAAACTCTATTAGCCTTTGTCCTGCTTCGTTCTGAACTCCAAGGCCAAACTTCCCTGTTGTTCCTTTTATCTCTTGGCTCCCTACTTTAGCATTCCAGTCCCCTAGAATGAGAAGAACATCTTTCTTTGGTGTCAGTTCTAGAAGGTGTTGTAAATCTTCATAGAATTGTTCAATTTCAGTCTCCTCAGCAATGCTGGTTGGTGCATAAACTTGGATTATTGTGATGTGGAATGGTCTGCCTTGGATTCGTATTGACATCATTCTATCATTTTTGAGATTGTATCCCATTACAGCTTTTCCCACTCTTTTGTTGACTATGAGGGCTACTCCATTCCTTCTACAGGATTCTGGCCCACAGTAGTAGATATGATAATCATCTGAGCTGAATTCGCCCATTCCTGTCCATTTTAGTTCACTGATGCCCAGGATGTCGATGTTTATTCTTGCCATCTCCTGTTTGACCACCTCCAGCTTCCCAAGGTTCATAGATCTTACATTCCAGGTTCCTATGCAGTATTTTTCTTTACAGCATTGGACTTTCCTTTCACTTCCAGGCACGTCCACAGCTGAGCATCCTTTCGGCTTTGGCCCAACCACTTCATTAGCTCTGGAGCTACTTGTACTTGTCCTCCACTCTTCCCCAGTAGCATGTTGGACGCCTTCCGACCTGAGGGTCCCATCTTCCAGCGTCATATCTTTTAGCCTTTTCTTTCTGATCATGGGGCGTTCTTGGCAAAGATACTGGAGTGGCTTGCCATTTCCTACTCCAGGTGGATTGTGTTTAGTCGGAATTCTCCACTATGTCCTGTCCGTCTTGGGTGTCCCTGCACGGCATAGCCCATAGCTTCTCTGAGTTACTCAAGCCCCTTCGCCACGACAACGCAGCAATCCATGAAGGAGCCAGTTTGGGTATTTACATGTGATTAATACACTTTCGTCCAAGTCTAAGTGAGTCATGAGGCTGGTGAGAGACTTCACACTGTGCAAACTGAAATTGAACATAGTAATACAGACCAGGCATATCCCGCAGCTGGATAACAACATAGCTGATGCCCTGTCATGCCTACAGATGTAATGGTTCAGGAAGTTAGTGCCAGGAGCAAGAAAGTGTCCTGAGCGTCTTCCTCCTGAGGTCTGGCTAATTGGCAAGAAGAGGCTGAGTGTCCAATAGGGCAGGCATTGGCTCCCAGGACTTGTAAGGGGTATACAGCTGTGAGTACTGAGTTTCAAGACTTCAGGTCTAGTGTGGGTTTACAGCCCTTGTGCCCAGCCTTGGTAAAACATTTGAAGCAATCCTATACCTACATAGGAAAGACTTGTTGCCTAGTTCTATACAAGGTAAGATATTGGCTTTGGCATTCTATGCGAAAGTATGAGGCTACCCTGACTTCACAGGAGATTATCCTATTAAGAAAATGATTGAGGGATGGAGCAAAGAAAGGGCCAGGCTTCTGGACGATAGATCACCATTCACCCCTGAGATTCTGGTGCAGCTTAGCAACATTTGGGTGGATATATGTAGGGATAATTTTGATGTAGCATTGTTTAAGGCTGCATCTTTGGTAGCCTTTTTATGGGCCCCTGTGAGTTAGTGAATTGGTTGCTGCAAGCAAAACAAATAGATTGTGGGCGGCATTACAGAAGATGATGTTCAAGTTGCGGAAAACAAAATTTATATGCACATTAGATGTTCTAAGGCAGACCAATAAGGAAAGGGAGCAGATATCGTGTTGGGACAATGTTCAATTAAAGAAATATGCCCTGTCCAAGCTTTAGAGATTTACTTACAATTCAGAGGGGAGCATAGCAGGTATTTATTTTGCCATAGCGACAGCCTCCCACTTACTAAGTAGTAGTTTTTGAAGTTGGTAGAGATAGTGCTCCAATGGATTGGGCTGCAGGGAGGGCACTTCGGGACACACTCATTTAGGATAGGTGCAGCATCGACGGCCACTGCATTGGGATATTGTCATTTTTTCAATGATAATTCTGTGATGCATATGTTAATATGGAAATGGCAGATTATATTTTTACCATTTTTTATGATCAGTGTTGACCACTATTTTGAAATATGTTGGACAGTGGCTACATTTGTAACTTTCAGTACATTTATCTCATAAGTGTACACTACAAAGTCTGTTTTCCAATGTGCTGATTAGATAACACAATACTGTTGGGCCACTGATCATTTTCTACATGCAAGCAATATTTGTGAAATGCTTACTTTGTCAAACACTTGAATTGGTGCCTAATTGTGCATTTATCTTTGAATGTAAAGTTAATTTGCCAGTGATTTAGCCAATGATGGCATTATGCTAACTGTTACAAGGACACTCTCAGATAAAGAAGAAGCTGCCTATTGGAAATAGAAATCTGGAGAGGAAGTATGCTTTTGGCCCCTAAAAAAATACACAACTAGCTGTATTTTAATATTTGCATTTATACAAGAGCACATCCACCGTATCGACACAGTTAAGTGCAAAGAGACAATTTGATATATAGAGGAGGACTCCCCTCCAGGAGTAAATCAGTCAAGCTTCTTGTATTTTACTTTGGATTATGCAAGATACTTCTTCAAGATGGGATGGAGACAACAAAATTTCAGTCTATACATATGGGCTCATGAGAAGAGAACCTTGACCCCAATCTTCATCATTTTTATGAATATATTTACATATGCCAGGAGACCCTAAGACTTTTTTGCCACTTACTGCAAGTTAAGCAGAGACCCATACAAGAGTCAAGAATGATAATCCTTGCATGTAAGCCTGAAGAGGAATTATAGGATGTCTATTTGTCAGTCAGATAATCCAAAGAATTGTGGTCCAAAAGATCTAGAACGTGCCAGGCTGGGAGAGACTGCATTCTGGGATATACATTTGGCTCTACATCCCAGTTCACATCTTCATGTGCCTCTTTCTTCAAGGAACACTTTAGCTTGAGAGCATCTGTACATGGATGCACATTCCATTGGACATACCAGAAACAGTTTACATGTCTTGTATGTGAAGGCAGCAATATCTCTGTGGGCCTTCTCCGTATAATCCATGATCAAGGGTTAGAATAAAGAGAAAACGCTGTTGAGCTTCTATTAAATAGAATGTGTAATCATTGCTGTTTTGCAAGTGTAGGGTAGATTTTCTTCATAGATATCACTCCTTGTGCGATGACAATGTCACTGCTGCTATTTTCCATTTAGGAGCCACTCAATAGAATAATGAACAATGGAAACAATACAGTTCCTACTTTTGTTATTGACCGGATGTTTGGAAGAAAACTGTAGCATCTGTAGAGGCAGGAACAAAAAACCATGGGACAAGAATGTGCATGCTCGTATTTAGGGTGTTGTGGAGATATGTTTACCTAAGCACCAATATCAGAAAGCATAATTCAACCAGAGTTAAACATATCTAAGTAGAGATGCTTGTGGAGTCTGATTTTTGCAAATATAACCTCAAACTGATCCGATTTGTACCCTCTGGATTAAAATACACATTAGAACAGAGCTATGTTTGGGATTGTACACTTTTCATAATGCTGTAATGCAGTTCTTGGCTTCACTTTGGATCCTGCATCCTATATGAAAGGCATGAACAAAAAGAGGTGGAAGGATACTTAGTTCCACTGAAACACAGGGGGAGCCGTGTGGTCCAAGCAAAATAAAATACAAGATGGAAATGCAATATTTATTTATTTATTTATTTATTTATTTATTTATTTATTTATTTATTTATTTATTTATTTATTAAAGGTGATACCTTTATAGACCACTTAAAAATAATCATAAAATACATGAATTTTAATGGATCAAAATACCACTTCATTGGGCTGTACAAGTGTGAAGACTTAAAGTTCAAAAGTTCACACCATGATGGATTTTGATCCACTGGACACACTTACCTAGTTTATCTCAGATTTGTTACAGACAGCACAAAATGTGAGGCTATGATGCTATGTCCTTTGGACAAAATGTAGCTTTCCATGAAGAGGTTAAAAACACACACATCCGTGTTGCTTTTAAAAAATGTTTTTAATGTTGCTTGTTCGCACCCTGATGTTTTTTTTGGAAAAGGGTCATTTTGCTCCAATTATTTTTAAACACAATGGGAGTAAATTCAGGCACCATAAAATTCAAACCTCTTTTTCTTTTCTGTGCACACTATCAAGAGGCAGCAGCTTTGGAAAATCCTGTGCTGTGTTTTCCTTGGGCTTTAGAGCTGAATAATCCTTTGCACAGACCTAAACAACGAAGGAGTTTGGAATGGCACATGGCAGTTTATTAATTACTTTCTACCTTTTCTATGCCTATAAGAATATTTGAAATGACTTTACTAGAAGAGCATTTGCCAATTTTCTACTTTACTTTAATTACTCCAGAGAAGAGAAGAGCTTCCAAGTGTACTTGACATAAAGTTAGGTTAAATGGAGTATCAAAATCAGAGAGACAGTTGAGAGTAGATGGGAAAAAATAGGGGATTTTTTTTTAAATTAAAGCTGGAGCACCACTTGGAATACTTCACCTGAAAACCTATCAATGTGTTTCTAAACTATCCAACAGCACCACATCCAAGCACGGCCCAGTTAATAACACAATTTCTTCTCCGATCTTCAAAATACTTCTCATAAATGCTTGTAATAGTCATAAGGGTCATTCAGCCATTTCCTGGGGAAAGATTTACATGTGCAAAGAGATATTTCTGAACTCTTAACATATGTAGCAGGCCATAGTTTCTTCACATGAGACACAGCCAGTATTGGATGGGAAATGTGACAGACAGAGTATCTTTATGTGCCTAAAGCTAGGATGGAATCTTAAAATAGGCAGACAGACACTGGTCTAGCAATGGTCCTTTGCAGTTATATAGCACACATTTACAAGTACAGTGGTGCCTCGCTTAATGGCGATAATCTGTTCCAGGAAAATCACCATTAAGCGAAAACATCATAAAGCAAAAATAAAACGCCCTTTGAAACACATTGAAAACCTTTCAATGTGTTCCAATAAGCTTAAAACTCGCGAAGGTCCTCCCTACGGCGGCCATTTTTGCTGCCTGTATAGCGAGGAATCCGTCCCTAAACACAGTGGGGAGCCATTTTATTTACCCGGTAGCCATTTTGAAACCGCCAAACAGCTGTTCAAAAACATCGTTTTGCGAAGAATTGGTTCCCGAAGCAGGGAACCAATCATCGCAAAGCGAAATTCCCCCATTTAGACCATCATTTTGCGATTGCAAAAAGATCATTGTAATGCAAATTCATTGTAATACGGGGAAATCGTAAAGCGAGGTACCACTGTAGTGTAAAAAATTGTAAAGGTGAGTAGAAGACATTTCTGTATTTACAAGGAGTAACCGTCTGTAGGTAAATGAGGTTAACTAAGAAGAACCACCCGCTTAATTCTGTGAAACTCCAGAAATATTAGACTGCACTTGGCTTCCTATGTGTAGGCCTGTTCGTGGTGTGTGTGTGTTTGTGTGTCTGTTGTAGGGATGTTAGGAATACCTGCTAAATTTCAAATTAGGCTGTCAGAACTCTATCAGACACACTGATGGGAAATTTCCAGGTCTGTGAGATTCATGATTTCTCAAATGAGAGAGAGGGAGAGAGAGAATAATGTCTGCATACAGATGCAATTTGTGCACAGCGCCTCTGTGGAAATCTGTGTAACTACAGCAGTCTTTTCTTTCCAAAAGAAAAGCATACCCAAACAAATATAAACAGAGAACAATATGGAATGACTGGTGTTTTTTTTGGGGGGGGGTTAAAAAAAGGTAAATGACACATCTGTTTCTTCATAAAAAAGATAATGACAACTGGGACTGTATTATATACCATAAGATATACAATTTGCACAAAAACTCTGATATCATTAGAAAATATTTCCCACCACCATATATTATATATACTGTAAAGGGCAAGAAGGAGTATTTTAAAATTCTTCATCCTTTCCAGTTAGGGTGGGGGAAAGACTATTTATATCCCTAGCCCACAGCATTGTATTGTACTATAGAAACAGTTTAGCTTTGGAAAAGATCTTGCATGAAGATTAGATGTTTAGCAGAATGTTGTTAGATAACCACTGATTAGTTCAAAATATCTGCAGATCTCTTCCTCCCCTTCAATTTCTATCCATCAAACTGACCCACAGATACAGTGGTGCCTCGCTTAACGATGTTAATTGGTTAAAAAAACCACCACTATGGGAAAACATCGCTAAGCAAAACACCATTTCCCATAGGAATGCATTGAAAACCGGTTGATCCGTTCCAATGGGAACAGATTGCCGTCCTTAAGCGAAAATCCCCATAGGAAACATCGCTAAGCGATACAATGTTTCCCCCATTGGAATGCATTGAAGCCTATTCAATGCATTCCAATGGTTTTGCAATGTCCGTTTTTGCAATTTTAAGTGTGTCTTAAAAGGTTCAAAAACGGTTTTAAATGCTTGGGAATTTTAACAAAGACTCAGAACAAAGCCAAATTAAGTTTGCACACATTTTAGAAGGTGCTGTAATGAATCCAAGCATTTAAAACAGTTTCTGAGTCTTCGTCAATTTTTGGTGAATTCCCCCCCCCATTGGAAAGCATTGAACTGCAGGTTTGACAGCTGTCAAAATCGAGTTCAATGCATTTCAAAGGGGGGAAAATCACCAAAAATTAATGAAGAGTCAGAACAAAGCCAAATTAAGTTTGCACACATTTTAGAAGGTGCACTAACAATCCCAAACATTTAAAACTGTTTTTGAACCTTTTAAGACACTTTAAAAATAGCGAAAACGGAACATCACTAAGCGAAACAGAGGACCTAAAACTGTCATCGCTAAGCAAGGTAAGGTCCCAAACATCGCTATGCAAATTTTCCCCATAGGAAACATTGTTAAACGGAGCGCAAAATCGCTCCAAAAACCTCATCGCTAAGCGAATACATCATTAAACGAGGCAATCGCTAAGCGAGGCACCACTGTACAGCCTTTTGCTGATATATTTGGAAGTGGCTGTACGTATATAAGCAGAGACACCTGACTTCTTCTTCCCCTGGGGAAACTCTCTTTTACTGTATTTCAATTAATTAATTAATATTACTTTTATACCACCCAGTTGTTTATGTCTTCGGATCAGTCCTCCCATTTGCTGCTTAATTTTTTTGCTTGTTTGTTTAAAAATCTTTAATGGAGCATATAAAACTGATATATGCCCCAGCATACAATAGGAAGTGCTCCAGATTCCACTACTTTCCATTTCCCATATCAAAAGGTTCTTTAGATCTTGGAAAAGACAACAGTACCTGCATCATCAGGTTTTCTATCCTGATATAAACACCTATAGATACATTGAGTCATTCAGTACTTAGATGTTAATTCTTGTGTGGTTAATTATTTGTCTTGCAAGGTAAATGCGAAGTGATTTTGGCAGTCTTCCCAAACTGGGGCTATACATCCAAATACCTTGTGTAGGGCCTCAAGTTCACTTTCATGATGTGTACAAATTGGATGAGTATTTTAAATACAATCCACATTACATTCACTGTTTGCTCTACAGTGCTTCACTATCCTCTTAAGTGCTGAAAAAATTTTTGAGAAATTTCTTGTGTGCCCTGTAGTCAGCTTTTTAAAAAATGTTTTTAAACATGCTAAACCCAATTCAAATATGGTTTTTTTTTATCCTAGTGTTACCACATTCTCAGTTTCAGAGTCAATGGATAAGGGTAATGGTTCAAAATATATTCCTGGAAAGAGTTGCAGGCTTCCTCCTGCATCCAGTCAACTCAGCTAATAAAGCCTCAGCTGCAGAAGCTGCCGGAACAACACCTAGCTTTAAACACTGTCAGTCTTTCCTAGATGGTTTGCCTCTTGCTTTGACTTTCTCTTGGTGCTCAACCTTGCTCTGGACTTTATGTCTGTGCATTTCTGATTTTCTTTCTGGCTCTGGATCACACTTGATTTATCTGCTTTTTAGGCAGATTGTATTAACACAATCCCTGTGTTCTTTTTCTTTTCTTTTTTCTTTGGAATTGCTTACGTATGTCTAAATAGTCTATTGATAACGTGCTTCTGGTTGGTTTGTTCTGTGGACTGTTGTGAACTTGCTATGAGAGTCTATTTGACCCCAAAACAGGGCAGTTCTTTGAAGATAGTACATAAAATTACAAATATGCAATAAACTATAAAATACAGTAATATAAAACAACTTAAAATATTGTTCTATAAAGCTGAGTCCCCGACCCACCTGGGGCTCATGTTATTGCTAGCATAACAAACTGGCCTAGACGTCAACAATTCAGTCAGCCTCCTGGCATGGTGGCTCCATGTGGCTTATGCTGGGAGGCCAACAGCATGTGCCCACAATAACCAAGCCTTTGGACACTGTGGTAGTAGGGAGTGGGGCCAGCTGTGGTCTGGTTGTAGTCTGGTTGGGGGAGTCATCACAGCACATCACAGCTTAATGTAAAAGCAGGTGGGTGCCACTGCCCCCCGTTACTTGATGGCCTTTCCCTCCCTCCTGCTCTCTCATTTCTTTCAGTAATTTTTGGAGCAACATTGTTATGCTATATACATGCAGTGGTGGTGACAATGAACATTTTGGGTCATTCTGGTGTTACATTCTTGAGATCCTTTGCATTAGGTTGTGAAAACAGGAATAGGATCTGGCATAATTTGGTGAAGAGTTGTTGGCTCTGTACTATTGTTACAACTTTGTCAATGTGTGGTTGGGAGCACTGGGATGGATTTAGGTAGTGGAAGGACGGCAGGCAAGTGGCCTGTGTGTCTTTGCTATAGTGAAATCCCCATAGGCTTAGCGCCAGGACCAGAAGCCCAGCCATACCCTTGGAGAGGCAAGTCGCCATGGACTAGTGTACACCCCCATGGGGCCCCACAAGAGTGGAACTCCTGAGTTGCCCTCCACGTGTCATCTGGAAAAAAGGTGGTTGACACTGGGCAAGCTTCAGGTCTAATGAACTGGCTCCATCCACAATTCTAAGCTAGGGACGCTCCTACTCTAACCCATAAAATTGTGGCCTTTTCCAAGCAGTGGTATGGTGTGTCGATTTATGTAGACTGGACCAGCTCAGCCCCAGCCAACACATTAGTTCAATGGGAAATTTAGGAAGAAAAGTGGGATAAAATTTGAATCAACACATAAATCCAAACTGTAAACCAGTACAGAAATTCAGGTCACAATCCAATGCTGTGGTTTAGCTGATACATCGTTCATCAGTGGCAGAGAAAGTGACTCTATCCTCTCTTTTTTGCAACCTGTGCCTGCCTCAAATGTATTCCAGAAGGCTGGTGCTCCCCTTTCTGGGTCTGTTTTCTGTTTTCAGTGGTCCCTGCAGGAGGGAGGGGAAGTTCTTTCTGACTGGGAGTAAAGCATCAATGTCATGTCTCTTTGAGCCAAGAAAAGCAACACTACCTGTTTAAATCAGCCAATTAGAGTAATCCAGTAATAGGCAATAATCCTTTCCCTTTCCTCATAAATACTGATCAACAAACTGCTCATCGCACCTGTTTAGGCAGTGCCAGAAAATTCCCTGATACAAGAGCAATACAGAGCAACAAAATTTCTCCCTGTTGTTTGCATCTCGTTATGATCTGATGCCCTGCAGATTGTGTGCATTCATTATAGCCATTCATCATTTTCTAGATGGGCTTCTAGGTATTCATCTGTGTTTCTTTCTACAATTACAGCCAGGTGTTTAAAATTTGATTCTGGGCTGTGCTCGGATTAAACATCATCACTGCAGTATTTTTTTTTCTTTCTTTCTGATCAGTTAGATTCTTCTCAGCACTTTAAGGTTCGAGAGGCTTTTGCACTTACGTGTCTCGGGAAAGAAATAGAAAGAACAAAAAAACATCTCTGTCAAAATCAGTTGCCAAAACAAAAGAAACAGAAATCTGCCACCTCTGAAGGATAAAATATGTGCTGAAGAGAATCACATGGCTCTGCATGGCAAGGATTTATTAAAATCTCCTTTTCCCCCCTAGACACTAGAACATAAAGTCACCCAAAGGTCACAGAAATATTCTCACTGATTTTTTTCTTCCACTCAAGAAGTCCCTGTGTGTCCTCTAGAACGTGTTATGGTAATTTTGCTATGTCATGGGGGGCTCTCAGCAACTCTAGGGCTCAGTATCTTTTGTTCTTAAAATTATTTTTGAACATTAAAGGCCCAAGGAAGGACACAAGTTTTTTTTTTTAAAGTTTAAAAACAAAATGGAGGCCATTTTCTGGGACCTAGACTGTCATACTTCGGCAGTAAATCAGGTTGAGATGGCCACTGCACCAGCTTGTCTGGTTATTTTACATCCGAATCAGCCTGTTTCATCATCTGAGATTGCAAGGCCATCACAACATCCCTAAATCCTTGTTGGGCCTGGCTTTTAAAAGCTGCCAGGCTGGTAACAACGGAATAGGCCACTTCTATCATTAATGTGTCTCTCCTTGAGGGTTGGGTCCCCCAAACCCTCAAGGAGAAACTTTATCAGGCTTATCTGGGAAAAAAGAACTTGGTGACTGACGATTGTAACAACTATCATCCAGTCACCAATGTTCCTTTTTTAAAGCAAGCTAGTGGAGAGGGTGGTGGCTGACCAGCTTCAGACACTGTTGGATGAAATCAATGCCCTCAATCCATTTCAGTCCAGGTTTAGGCCATGTCATGGCACAGAGACTGCATTGGTCACCCTGCGGGATGACCACCTGAGGGAGGCTGACAGGGGTAAAATTTCCCTGTTGGTCCTCCTTGACACCTCAGCGGCCTTCAATACCATTGACCACAGTATCCTCCTGGGGAGGCTCTTTGGCCTGGCTTTGTCTTGGCTCTGGTCCTTTCTGGAGGACCTCTCTCAGAGAGTGTAACTTGGGGAAGTGGTCTCTACCCCTTGGATTCTCAATTGCAGAGTCCCTCTGGGGTTGATCACCTCCTCGGTTGCTGTTTAATAGCTATATGAGGCTGCTAGGGGAAATCATCCAGAGATTTGGGCTGATGTGTCAACAATATGCTGATGATACACAGCTCTATCTCTCCTTCACCCTTCTGCAGTGAATGTCATCCCATCCCTTGAGTGCTGCCTGGCTGTGGCACTGAAGTGGATGGGGGCCAACAGATTGAGGCTGAACCCAGATAAGATGAAGGTGCTTTCAGGGTGGTGCCCCTCCTATCTGCAGATTGGGCTCCTCCCTCTCTTTTTGGGGGGGGCTACTATCTCCGCTAAGGATGAGGTTCACAGCTTGGGCATTCTTCTGGACTCAGTGCTATCAATGGAGTCCCAGATAGCATCTGTGTTCCACTCTGCCCATTTCCATCTGAGGTGAATTGCCCAGCTGAGTCCCTGCCTTGACACGGGGTCCCTCACCATGTTGAGCCATGCCCTGGTAATCTCAAGTTTATACTACTTCAATGCTTTCTATGTGGGGCTACCTATAAGGCTGTCATGGAAACTTCAACATGTCCGGAACACAGCAGCCACACTACTGAGTAGAGTAAGTATATATCATCATATCACTGGTCCATGTTACACTGATTACCTGTCTGTTTCCATGCCAGCTTCAATATGATGGTTTTAAACTTTAAAGCCCCAATGGACCTCACTACCTGGCAGAATGCCTACTTCCAGCAAGACCTACATGTTCTACAACAGTGGTTCTTAACCTTGGGTTACTCAGGTGTTTTTTGGACGGCAACTCCCAGAAGCCTTCATCCCCAGCTGTGCTGGCTGGGGTTTCTGGAAGCTGCAGTTCAAAAACACCTGAGTAACCCAAGGTTAAGAACCACTGTTCTACAAGAACATCCCAAGCAGGCCAGCTGAGGATGCTAACCCTGAGAGACGGTCAGAGGGAGAAGACAAGAGACCAGGTCTTCTCAGTGGTTGTTCCTCAGCTATGACATAAACTCTCCCCTGCAATTTGTTTGGCCCCTTCACTGGTGAGATATAAAAAGTCACTAAAAACCTGGTTATTTAGACAGGAATTCGAAGAAATTATACCTGCAAACTCAGCTGAGTCTAATTAGTATATCTGACCAATGTCCACCATTTGAAATGTTTTAAATGTTTTTAAATGTTTTATTTTGATGCATTTCTATGTTTTGAGTTTACTGCTTATTTCTTTTTTATTATTTCTATTTTTTTGTTATATTAAATTGTTTTTACTTGTATTTATATGTTGCAAACTGCCTAGAGTGGCTTCAGCCAGATGGGTGGTATAAAAATGTAATGTAATGTAATGTAATGTAATGTAATATAAATAAATAAATAAATAAATAAAAAGTAATTTAGTAAGTATGTAAGTAAATAACTATTATAAGGTGGAAAATGTTATAGGTGGGTGCAGGTGTGGGTGTAGCCCTCAAGACTCTAGGGATGGATGTAGACAGTACCAGATTTTTGGAGGTTGCTCACCCCCCATGACAGAAGGAAGCTGTAATTTAACTTCAGTCACACTATTACAAGGCTGGCCTGATAACATTTTTTAAAAAATTGTCTCCAGCCTGCTTAAAACAATTCTGTCAGTTTTCAACATCAAATCAAGAATCCTCCTTTAAAGCAAACAAGGAATGCTTGTTTTCAAGGATTTTCTGCAGCCCACCACCATAAATTTACCGGGGGGGGGGAACTTGTTCAAAGGTAATGATCGGATGTTCTTGAGAATTTGCAAAATGTTTATTCTGGGCCGTAACTATATAGAGAATAAAAATCAGGTGATATTTGCAGTGACTCTGCCACTGAACATGACATAAGCTCTACTGTGGTTCAAAAATGGTTCAGTTTACACATTTAAGAAAAGGATTAGGGCTTCTGTTGCCTGCTGTCCAATTCTGGGAGGCTTTCTGGCTACTAACAGCAATAGTGTTAGGGCAGCAGAGTCCTTGTCCACTTGACATGTATTTGAAAGTGGATCTACCAGAGTTACACTCCCACTCCAATGTTGCCAGTTGGCCAGTTCTGGAAAGCTTCCCAGCTACCCTAGCACTGGCTGGCTAGCAATTATGTTCTTGCCCAAAGAAGCAGCTCCAGTGGTTCCATTTTTGCTGCATGCTAAGTGTGTGAGGATTCTCAAAGGCTGCCCCACCCCTAGTGCTGTCCATAGTCATGAAGCCTCTCGGCAGTGGCCAAGTTGCTGGAACTATACATCCTGCCTTAATGAAAGGAAATGTCTGTGTGTTGCAAGCAGATTTGTGCTTGTTTTCAGATAATCCACAGCAAATATCTTTACTGTGGGTTATTGTAAACAAGTAGTTCCTGCCCTGATGGGAGATGATAGGAGTTGTAGTCCAAAACATGCAAGAGGATGCCAGGTTGGGAAAGGCTGTCACAATATAAGAAGTAGAATCAACATAGAAAGACTATGCTGAGGAAGATTTCAACAAAGACAAGAACAAGCTCCAAATTATGTAGGTACAGAAGCCGCATTATAAGTCTAGGTAGAAAAAGGTTCCTACAATTGTTTTTGCAATCTGTCACCTGATTTTAAAATCCAAGTAAGTTGTGGAGTGAAAATCATGTCAAGACAGCCTGGTGAGATTTATTGGATCAATCAGAACTCAGAAGTACGATTTAGTGATGGCAGAAATATACCCCCTCCTTCTTTAGTGCTTATCAACTTTTGTTTGAATCTCTAGTTATTCCAGCAAAACAACTTTCTTCCCATGACCTATTTAATACAAGCTCACTTGCTTCTCTGGGTTTTGTAAACTTCTTTCAGGCCTCACTGCAGCCTGCTTGTTAAAGCAGACCGCCCTCAACCCACTCCACACTGTTGAAACAACATTAAGGTGATTATGTGCTTAATAATTAGGGTGATTATATGCTTAATCTGTTAAACAAAACAGATTAACAGGGAAAAAGCAGTAACAATGCTCTTCCTGTGAAGGCCAAACAGAACATTTAATCTCTAGCATCCTAACTGAGGAGTGCTTTTTTGTTGCTGTTATTTCCAACTTTGTAAAATAATTTAGTTAGCACTTTGATTAAAACTTGCTGCTTAATGGACTGTGGCCAGTAAAATAAATCCTCAATAATCTACTGCTTTCGCACAATTTGAAAGAGGATACAGTACATGGATAGCCTAATGGTTTGTGCTATTTTGCCTAAAACAGGGACATCCAGTCCGTGCCACTCCTTTAAATCCAGGTCACCAAAACTCAAACATGGCCCTCCCCACTTTTCTGATAAGTATACTACACTAATAAATGAAACAAGTAAGAATTTTGTTCCCTTTCATGACACTGAACCTCTCCTTCCTGAAGTGCTATCTCACTCTGCCTAATGTTGAAGCTGGCTCCAATACAGGACAGGATACTTGCAGTAAGCATTCTGTGACTGGAAATGTCCTTTCAGTTGTCACTGCCATCAAAAGAGCACCTGACTGATCCAGCTGATTTTCAATATGAACCTTTGATTTTTATGGATACCTTGACGTTGGTCTTTAAATCACAAATACTGTGGTGACAATATACAACACAAACACAAATAGTGACTGCTGCTGGTGGCTTGAGAAATGTTCTGAAGTCATTCAAAATCATTCTTAATTTCTGGGACAACTAAAGAGAAAGAAATTAATAAAGTTTGCTGACATGGATATCCTGGTCAGATATGAATGGGGAATATTGCAAAGTTTTCCAGATACACATGGTTCATGTTTAAAATATCTTTAATTAATCTAGCAGAGAATGTTTATGTCACAGTGGAAATATAACATCCTTTCATCCCTATTCCCCACCTTTATTGTTCTTACTACAAAGCTATCTTTATAGTTTGTGGGAAGCGGACACAAAATGCCTTGAGACATTGATCTTGTTTGAAAATAAAGGTAAGCAAAATGTAGTATTTATGCATACAGTTCATGGAACACTGCTCAGAAACGTGAGCAGAGGGAGAAGTTCTTCCTCCTTAGGGAGCAGAGAAACCCCTCACAGGATAGATCAGTAAATCCATGTTATCAGTTATTAATAGTATTTATGAATGTAAGCAGTGCAACATCTATTGGCCCAGTTAAACCTGCAAATAAAGTACCTCCACAACACGTCTGTAACAAGCTCTCTATTCCCCACTCCCCAACAACTGAGAGATGTATCCTACCAAGTAAAATTCAGAGTCTGACTATTCCTTACTAGAATAATACACTCTTTTGTCACTTTGTCTGTTTGTTTGTTATTCTGTCTTGATTGATCATTGCATGCTAGCACCAAGTGATACTTTTCATTGAGATGTCTACACATTCTATTTGCTCCTATTTGAGAGGTAGTTCAGTTGCTCATTCATTCAGAGTAGTTCAGCACATCTACATCATTTTTTGGGTAGTCAGAGTAGTGTACTGGACAGAGGAATGGTACTGTTCCTTATTTGGATTACAGCCAAGGAAAAATTAAAGCAGGAATGAAACTTTGGAGTGCATCATTCTGGATCTATGGAGGAAAGTGATCATGGTTCCAACCCATATCAATCAGAGTCACACATCTAGTTTGGATGAGTACATATGCTACTGGCGATTGTTCCATAATTCATCTCATTCTTTTACTACCCCCACTCAAAATCAGATGCTTAGGCATAATAGGTTACATTACAGTTATACCTCAGTTACTGATAGCTTTTCTCTTTTTGGCAAACATATTTTTTAAGTGGCTTGCATCCTTACAAGGGTGTAGCCTCACCGAATGCTGGAGAAAGAATATAACATGCATGGTTCAAACATTAACTTCTGTTGCTGCATCATGTTCTGTTTGTTGTGAGTACTGAAGAGACAAACAAAGTGTATGGGAGGAGAAGGTGACTTGTATGATAGGCCACTGGACTGTATTAATCAAATTTATTAAATTGCTGGACAACTCTGTTCTGTAGGCATCTGGCTGTGGAGCCAGAGGTTGGGAGTTTGATTTCCTAGTGTACCTTCTTGATAAGGGTTCAACTCAATCATTCCTAGGGTTCCTTCCAGCTTTGCAGATCTAAGATTATTCTTATAAGATTATTAAAAAGCAAACATTTCAATTAAATTTGAGAAATGGGAGAACAACATAAACAAAAAGTCCTTGCCAATTTGTAGATCTTAGAACTACCAATTTCAAAGTAATGTTCCAATCACTTTCCTCAATAATATGTAGCTTCTAACCCATGGAAGGTAAATGTCACACAACTGGTATGTTGCTATGCTACCTTAACAATGTGGTTATAAGTACAAATGCTTGAGGAATGTAATCTTCTAATATTTGCACTGTACACTAAGAAAAGATATATACAAATGCTCCAGCAAATGTTTGGATCAAAATGTAACCATTTAGTACCTATCCTAACTGTCTTAAACAGCTATAATACATGCTTAATTGTGATTAAAATAGCTTTTCAATATCTCTCCAGAACATATTTTTAAAAATGCCAAAATAATAGGAACGTGCAGAA
This sequence comes from Pogona vitticeps, assembly GCF_051106095.1. Lineage (NCBI taxonomy): Eukaryota > Metazoa > Chordata > Lepidosauria > Squamata > Agamidae > Pogona > Pogona vitticeps. Next base: position 155,622,594 of record NC_135785.1, read on the forward strand.
TTACAAGATCAAAACATGCAAAGGCACTGGGGGAAAAATAAGCAACTTCTCATCTCTAGTTAGGAATTTATGATTGTGGTATGGAAGCAGCTATAAATGAGCAGGAAATACATACACAACTGCCAGGAAGGCATGAAGTGGTCTTCAAATGCCATTATATGCTTGCACCACTACAACCTAAACCTATCATGTAGAAAGCACAAGCATAAAAACCAATGAAGCCTAAACATATGCAACTAATTTATAGCTAAGATCTCTTTCTCTTTTAAAGGAACAGTGAAATGTATAGAATAGTATAAATCCGAAAAGAAGGTTTATTGCACAGTTTATGGAGGTACTGTAATAATGAAGGAGCACGACATCACCTATAAAGATGATTGGCACTTTGCTAGTTTATGAAATGCATTAGCTGATCCCATTAAGTGCTAATCCATAGAGCTAATGGAAGGTATCAGTACCTTTCTTTGGGAACAGCTAGAAAAGGAAAGCTTCTGAGAGGAAGTCATGTGTTAAGGTAACATCAAGGCAGTCTCCTTAATTAAAATCACTTCCACTCCTTCCTCAAGGTTTCAGCACCATGCTGAATGGTCCCTGTGTAGGATTAACACACAACCAAGAACCCTGAGCACCTGGGAACAAGGACACCATCTCCCATTTATTCTGATATGAGATGTGAACACCCCAAGGAAAAAGAAGAAGAGAATGTCAGATCCCTCCCCAAAAAGGAAATATATGTTTCCCAGATGTTGACTGAAATACCGATCTGCTCTAGCCAGAACACCCAGGGCTAAGGAATACAAGGAGTTGCAGTCCAACAACATCTGGAGAGCTGCATTTTGTCCATTCCTGCCACATGGGAATCACATGCATCTTTATTTGAGCTGCCCACCATCATGGTTCAACGTTACATACAGAAATATGTAGTTTCATTGGTGAAGATAGTCCCTCCACTAAAACACCAACAGTGTGTACTGATGACTGGATTGCTTTATTTATGTATGCTGTTTGCGCTATTTATTGTTACATGCAGTCAATTTGCTGCTGCGCACCTAGCAACCTGATAGAATTTTTGAGGCATGTGAGATATTCAAGGGAGTGGTTGAGAATTGCAGCCTCCCAGTGAGTTTCCATAACCAAGCAGAGATTTGAACACAGGTCTTCAAAATCCTACTTCCACAAGTACACTACACCATAGTGGGTCTTGTTTGTATCACAGCAGTGCACAATGGACTCTTTAAACTTCTCTACTGTCTCTGTTGGCAGAAAAACTGGGGACACCATATCTCCAAATTTATCTGGGGGAGCTGGCATTTCCAGTGGGTTTTCAGAGGTGTCGTCGTTTAGTCGTGTCTGACTCTTCACAACCTCAGGGACCAGAGCCCTCCTATCTTCCACTGCCTCCCGGAGTTGTGTCAGCTTCAAGATCTGTCCTTCCAGTGAGCACTCAGGTTTGATTTCCTTTAGAATTGATAGATTGCTCTCCTAACAGTTCTGGGGACTCTCAAGAGTCTCCTCCAGCACCACAATTCAAAGGCATCAATTCTTTGGCAGTCAGCTTTCTTTATGGTCCAGCTCTCACTTCCATACAACACTACAGGAAAAACCATAGCTTTGACTATTCGGACTTTTGTTGGCAAGGTGATGTCTCTGCTTTTTAAGATGCTGTTAAGGTTTGTCATCGCTTTGTTCACCCTTAATATTGGGATATTGCTATTTGTCTGAACCTCTTCTGCCAAGCTTGACTGCCTATCTTCCCCAGTCTTCACAGACATTACAGTTGTGGGTGTTAACTCACATAGAAGTGTGGAAAATGGGAACTAGATATTCTCTGCAGTGGCACCATCTCTTTGGAATGGTCTCTGCAGGAAATATGACAGCTGCCCTCCCTTTGTATATTTTAAAAAAGCTCCTAAAACAGATCTCATCAGAGAAGACCTTTGGGGAGAATCTCCCCAAATAACTGGGATATCGGAGGAAGGGAATATTGCAGTATTGTAGCATGTTCTAGAGATTGTTTCATCTCCTGTTTTACAATATAATTTATGTACATTGTATAATGTATGTTTAATATATCATACACCATCCAGAGTAGCAGTTTGCTAGATGGGTGGTATATAAATTAAATAAGATAAATACATTAATAAATAAATATTAGTTGCAGCACAGCATCATCCCCCTTCCATTTCTAAGGATTGTTACCTTTTTGCACTGACACTGCAAGTGGCCATGACAGCATCTGAGGACCATTTTGCCTCCTCTACAAAGTTTCTATTCTGAGCCACTGCAATGCTGGCAAAAAGCAGACCCCCATCTCCTGTGGTGGGGGGATCTTTGAAGAAAATTCTGCAGTGTGGCCTTTTCCTTATAAAGAATGAAATATAAAAATCTCAGGAAGTTTCTCCTTCAAATGGATTCAGATATATATTTTTGCTCAGCATGAGTTTCAATTTTTGTGGGTTCAGCACCTTTGCATGAGTCTTCTAAATGTTTCATTGTAAAGAGCCATCGTCAATATAGTTTGTCTCTCTTGCAGTTGCTTATAATATCATTCTTTCCCTACATGCCCTGTAGGAGGTATGAGGGAGAACAGTATTGTGGGTGGCTACAGAAAGGAGGGAGGGGAAGTGTTGTGCCCAAATCTGTCCTTCAATTTGTAATATTTTTTTTTAAAAAAAAGGTATTTTAGATTATCCATTCGCTATAGCGGCCCTGGCACATTTGAAGAGGGCTGCCGACCAGAAACAATTCTTCACACACCATCTTATAAGGTTAATTATGCACCTTATGCAATCTTGATTCGGCCTATATTTCTTTCATGTTGTGCTCATAGCCATGGCCAAAAAAGGTTGAGAATGGCTGCTTTGATAATGTTTTGGGGCTTACTGCAACATTGCTGAAGATGCTGCAATTCTCTCCCCCCCCCTTTTTTCTTTTTCTTTTTTTTTTTTGCAACAGCCCTGGCTGCCCACACTTCTCGATATGAAAAAGTCCTTCTGAAACCATTCACCTCCTTGGGATAAAACTACAGTATGGGATAATAAGGAGGCTGGCAGCTGCTACAGGGATGACTGGACAAGGCAAGGCAAGATACCCATATACACTCCTTGTCCACCTCATATAGAGGTCAAGTACAAGAATCCTGCACTTCTTGCATGAAAATATCTTTGAAAGTTCTCCTCTTTTGACATTATTTTTTGAAAATAAATTACTTTCTCACAAACTGAATGAGAATGATAAACAAATGAGGAAGACATTTCAGCACCGTACTAGTTTATACCCTGTTCAAGACCTAATTCCATACATTAAAATGTATTGTTTTTAAAAACTATACTCACACATAGCCGGGTGATGGCACAGTGAGGCTTTTGTACACACCAAAGAAATTCTCCTTTTTAATCCCATCCAAAATCTCATCTTTATTCTCACAGCCACACATTTTGGTTCAGCTTCTTTCTGGCATCCATTTCAAGGGGTTATTTAATGCCGAAATGAAGTATGACAAACTATTCTATTTCACAACCCAATGCCTTTACGCACATGCTCCACTCAGTGTTCCCCTCTAGCCCCATTTGACAATGACAATACTTTTTCGTAATAATTCCCCACCGCCAGGGCCACGGAACACTGATTTCATGGGGCTGCATGTTTATTCCAAGCTGCAGAAATACATAAACTCTTCTAAAGCCATCTTGTTTTTGATTGTTAACTTTAAAATACTTGCCTTCTAGCATATGCCAGATTTACCAGTGCAATAACATTTCTTATGTGACACTCTCTTTTAATGGTGGGACACCAGCTCAGTTCAATTGCAAACCTTTGCCCTTTTTCATCTCTTTCTCTCTTTCTTTGCAAGTCCTTATTAACTCTTTCCTAATCAGAAACGCTTTCACATTATGTTGGATTGGTCAGGTTAAACAAGATCAGTGTTTACATGCTAGATAGTTTTACTGTTGCCTGTAGATACACACATACTTGTTTAATTACATACGTGCATTTGTGTGTACTGTATTCAAGAAACTTCACTTTCTGCAAATCAAGAGGCATCATTCCTGGAAACAGTAGGAATCAAGTTTGCCATCAAGTTAATTCTGACTTATGGTGTCCCTTTCCAGGGTTTTTTAGGTAGAGAGTACTCAGTAGCAGTTTACCATTCCCTTCTTCTGGGGTTGTCCTAGGATTGTGGAGCTTGCCGATGGCTACAGAGTGTGGCTCTTTTCCTAGAAAAAACAGTGTGGAATTGAACTTCCCACCTTTGGTACATCAGCCAGAGATCTAACACACTGAACTATCCAGTCAGCTGAGCATCACTTACCACTGACAAAAATGCATGAACTGGCTGTATGTGGCTGTATATCAGTTGGCCAGAATATCTAAACATGTGGGCTTTTCCCCAAATACTTTTTCCCACTTTTTCTTACAGGCTTGCTTCTAAGAGGCACAACAAACATTACTTTAAGGCTCATCAACATCAACATTGTCATAAGGATTAACCTTTCAAAATCTGCTTGCAAGGCAGCTATTTGAGAAACTAATAATAACACCGCCGTTACTGTGCAAATATGCCAAGGGTTTATGTAGCAATCCAACTCTCCTTCTCTCTTTCATCAGTGGAAATGGCTGCTGACTTTAGAGTCTTGAGAGATATAGGTTTGAGAGCCCACTCAACCATGCAAGCTTTCGGGTCACCAGCCTGGGTCACCTCAGGCCAGACGTTCTCTCACAGCCTAAAACACCTCCTAAGGTAGAGGACAAAATGGAAATGAAAAGAACTATGTTTACTGCCTTGAGCTCTGGATAGAAGATGACTTGTGAATATAAAATGGATGTTGATTGTGGGTGGATAGATGTTCAGTTATAATGCATTCTGATGTACCTCCATATTTCTATTCCTCCTCTAGTGCCCTGCTTTGGTTTTGTTTCCCATCTTGTGAGTCTGGGGATGAAAACAGGTGGGTGTGCATTAATGGGGCTGCCAGACAGACAAGCAGGTATGCAGTCCTTAAGCTAAGCTGTGGCACTACTACTTCAGTCTAAAAATGCACATCTGACCCTGCTTAAGTCTAACATTGTGAACCCCAAGCTAAGAACTGAGAACTGTGAACCCTACTCCTCTAAAGAAAACTGTAAATCAGCACCACCATTGACATTACTAAGGACAAGGACACCTGGCGGAGAAAGTCAACTCTGGGTTGCATGTGGGGGATAACTATTGTGGGTTTTTATAATTAAGTTTGTTTGTTTTTTTGGTCACATTGTATATGGTTTATATCTATATATTCTTTTCTTTTTTATTTGATTTGTTTATATTAAGCTATATTCTTTTTTCCTTTTTTTCTCTCCCTCTTCCCCCTCTTTTTCCCAATTTCCCTTCCCCCCCTCCTTGTCATGGAACGGAAGGCCTGCCCTCCCAGCAAGGGGCCTCAAAACATCCCTGTGATCACGGGTAGGGGGAGATACGGCGTTGGCACTATCCCTACTTGTGTTAGAAGAACTATGGACAGATGCTTAAAGGCTGTTCATTGTTCTGAGACAGTGACCAACCCCCAGTATCGAGGTAGCCAGACCAGTCGGGCCTCCACTCTATGCCTGGTGTTGTTGAATGCCAGGTCTGTATCCAATAAGGCCCAGGTAATTCACGACCTTATCCTGGAGGAGGATGCAGACCTGGCATGCATAACCGAAACATGGATTGGTGGAGAGGGGGGTCCCCCCCTAGCATTCATCTGTCCGCCCGGTTATGCTGTCCAACACCAGGGCAGACTGGAGGGACGGGGGGGAGTAGCCATTGTTTATAAGTCCATCTTGGAGGTTACTAGGCGCTCCTCGGTGGTAAAGCTGGGTCTTGAGGCCATCCACGTGTCAATTGGGGCCAGGGACAGTATTGGGATCTTGCTGGGCTACCGTCCTTCCCGCGACCCAGCCATTTACCTACCGGAGCTGGTGGACTTTGTCTCCGCAGCACTGTTGGGATCCCCGAAGCTACTGGTTTTGGGGGATTTCAATGTGCATGCAGGGGCAAGAGACCTCTGGGCCAGCTCTTGAGTTCTTGGAGACCATGGCCTTCTTGAACATGTCCCAACATGTCAATGGCCCCACCCATGTGGGTGGCCACACACTTGACCTGGTCTTTTCCACCACTGGGAGCGTGAGTGGTCCGATGGTGACTGTCCTCAAGTCGGTACCCATGTCATGGTCGGATCACCACCTAATAAAATGTACCCTCAAAATTGCTCCCCCCCCCCCGCAGGGAGCAGGGACCTACTGTCATGGTCCGCCCTCGAAGGCTAATGGCTGGATTCCAGGATGCCATGAGAGGTGTTACGGCTGACCTGGATGGCGCTCCTGTCAAGGCTCTGGCTGACGGCTGGTTTGCCGCCACTGCTAGGGCTGTAGATACGATCGCACCTAAACACCCTCTCCAGCGCAGAGCCCACCCGGCACCCTAGTTTAACCAGGATCTCCGGGCACTGAAGTGATTTAGGAGACGGCTAGAGCGCAAATGGAGAAAGGACCTGATGGATTACAATTGGATGGCTGTTAAGGTCGCTACTAACCTTTACCTGGCTAAGGTAAAGGCTGCCAGTCGAGCATACTTCGCTAACCAGATAAGCAAAGCATCCAACCAGCAGGCAGAATTATTCCGTATAGTACGCGACCTATCCGGAATTGGTCCGAGTGATGGGCCTCCTCCTAGTTTTTCACCGGACCAATTTGCAGCATTTTTAAAATCGAAAGTGGAGGCCATCTGCCGGGACCTCTCTCCTTTTTTTGAACACAGTGAGTCGAGCAGTGACATCTTGCCTGGTGACTTTTGATTCCTTTCAGCCTGTCACGCCTGACTCTGTGGCCAGGGCGCTTGATCGCTGTTGTGCCACCATTTCCTCCCTTGACCCATGCCTGGCCTGGCTAATCAAAGCAGCCAGGCCGGTAACAACGGAATGGGCCACTGTAATAATTAATGGGTCTTTCCTTGAGGGCAGATTTCCATCTGCCCTCAAGGAGACACTCCTTAGGCCCATAAGAAAGAAACCTAGCTTGGCAGCGGATGAAATTGGCAACTATAGGCCCGTCGCCAATGTTTCCTTCTTAAGCAAGGTCATCGAGAGGGTGGTGGCCGAACAGCTCCAGATGCATCTGGATGAAACAGATGCCCTGGATCCATTTCAGTCAGGCTTCAGGCCGCACCATGGTACAGAAACGGCATTGGTTGCCCTGTGTGATGACCTACTGAGGGAGGCTCACAGGGGCAAAGTGTCTCTGTTAGTCCTCCTTGACATCTCAGTGGCCTTCAATACCATTGACCACGGTATCCTCCTGGGGAGGCTCTCCAAGCTGGGAATTGGTGGCCTGGCATTGGCCTGGCTCCCTTCCTTCTTGGAGGACTGACCCCAGAGAGTACAGCTTGGGGAGAGTGTCTCGGCCCCATGGAGTCTCAATTGTGGAGTTCCACAGAGGTCGATTATCTCCCCAATGTTGTTCAACATCTACATGAGGCCGCTGGGTGGGATCATCAGGGGGTGTGGAGCCTTGTGTCATCAGTATGCTGATGACATTCAGCTCTACATCTCCTTTTCACCAACCGCGGGAGATGCCATTCTGTCCCTTCAGCGCTGCTTGGGGACTGTACTGGAATGGATGCAGGAGAACGGGCTGAGGCTGAACCCGGACAAGACGGAGGTGCTGAGGGTGGGTGCTCCCATGACTGGGGATTTGGGAAACTCCCTCTCTTTTGGGGGGGTGACTCTGCCTGCCAAGGACGGGGTCCGCAGCTTGGGGATCCACCTGGACCCGGCGCTCACTATGGAATCTCAGGTGACCTCGGTGGTCCGCACTGCCTTTTTTCATCTTAGGCGGATAGTCCAGCTGTGATCCTACCTTGACGTTGGGGCACTCACTACCTTGGCACATGCGCTTGTAATCTCAAGATTAGACCACTGTAATGCGCTCTACGTGGGGCTGCCTTTGAGGTTGTTGTGGAAACTTCAGGTGGTGCAGAACGCGGCGGCCAGATTACTTAGTGGAATGAAAAAATATCAACATATCTCACCCACTCTGGCTGAATTGCATTGGCTGCCCATCCGATTCCGCATCGACTTCAAAGGGCTGATGCTTATGTACAAAGCCCTAAACGGTTTAGGGCCTCGATACTTGGTGGAACGCCTACTCCCACCAAGATCTACCCGTGTCACACGTGCGAGCCAGGAGGTGAGGTTGAGGAGCCTAACACCGAGGGAGGCCCAGAAGGAAAAGACAAGAAATCGGGCCTTCTCGGCAGTGGCTCCTCGCCTCTGGAACAACATACCTCCTGAGATTCGTGCGGCTCCCTCACTGGGTATCTTTAAAAATCAATTAAAAACATGGATGTTTTGGCAGGCCTTCCCTCCAGACAAATCCTGGTGTCCTCCTCTTTTTCCTTTCTTTCATTTGCTCCTTTTCTGTGCAAATGTTTTTATGTTTTCAATATGTATAATTTTATTTTATATATATTTATTGTCTATTCTATGTTGTTAGCCACCTAGAGTGGTCCTAACCTGACCAGATAGGCGGGATATTAAATAAATAAATAAATAAATAAATAAATAAATAAATAAATAAATAAATAAATAAATAAATAAATAAATAAAATACCCCTGTTCTCTATGAAATTTATTGTGGTACCTATATCCCATTGTGTTCAAGTCAAACAAGCACACACGCTGAGTCACAATGACTGTTTAAAACTCTGTGTAGTGTATCTTACCATAGACCTGGGGGGTTTCCTGGTTGCTTGCTGCTTGTTCAGAACAAGCATGGCAGCACAGTTATCACATGCTCCTTTCCCTTACCCCTCTCTCTGGCACCTCCACTCATCAAATGGCATGCAGTGCTCCATCGCTTCCCATCTTGCATCTTCCAGTCCAGACAAGAGCCTGGCGTTCCTTTCTCTGCCTCCTCCATCAGCTGGCCACTCAGACGAGGAGGTGGTGCAGGGGTTCCTGCCCAACAACTTAGAACTGACAGAAGGGAAGTGGGCGGGGGGGGATTTCAAGCATTTGGTAAACTTGGTCTGTGAGTCCCATTTAATTTCTAAAGTAATGTATGCTATCTCACTTTTGTTTTTTTCTGATTGATATTTAAAACTGTGGAACTCCTTCCCACAAGCTGTCCAAACAGGATTGTAATCCACGGCAGCTTGTTCTGAAATAAATTGATTAGTCTTGTAAGTATCAACACACTTTTTTCCTTTTTTTCTCCTGGAAGAAAGTAACATGTTTCTCTGAAAATTACTCACAGATGCAATGATGCAAGGGTGTTTATGCATGGGGTGGGGGAATGGAAGGAGAATGAGAGAGAAATCTTTTATGTACCTCAGAAAAAGATCCATCAAATGCTGTGAATATACCATATTCTGCCTCTCATATTGTTCTTAGCTTTGATCTGGAAAAGAATAGCTTTGAAAATGTACCAGTGAAGTTGAAAATGTGACTAATTTTCTATACTGCAGAAAAGGGCTGATTGAGAATTCTACCCCCAAAAAAGTCCTCCTGGCCTGCAAAGATGCACTTGTGTACCTATCTTCAAATGTGGCATAATTGGGATTGCTCCTGATGACTGTTCCAAGACGTTAATCTCCACTTGTGAATTCAATGGCCGGTGAAGGGTCACTTGGCCAACAACAAGGACTGGCACAAACTTTGTTCTTGCTTGTTGTGACTGTTGGCTCCCAAATGACATTTCCTTTATCTCCTCACAGCCAAATTTACTTTGGCAGCTGGGCTGGTAGAAACTTCACTAAAATTTCAGGTGAGATGGGGAAGATCACCAATCCCCTGAGACAAAAAAACAAAACAAAACAAAAACAAAAAGCAACCTCAAGAAATAACATATTAATAGAATTGGAGACAATGATTTTCACAATCTCTCCTCCCCCCAAAAATCTGTTCCTGTCCAAAGTTTACTCCATCATCTCTTTTTTAATATAGATCTCTGGCAAAAAAAGAAGAAAAAAAGAAATGGCAGTGCTGGTCTGTTTAGGAAGCAGTGATGTGAATAAATTGTGTCATCTTCCCAATTCGATGCAATTGCTCGGCTTGGGCAATCAGCTGAAATATCAAGGTCTTCATTCTAAATCAATACTATACACTGTTAGTAAACTAGCCAATCAAACAACATCTAGTTGTGTTCACTATGCAACTCTTGTTTGACTGATATTGGTCCCTAGAGCAAGGTATGCTTAGAAGGAGAAGTGACCCTGAAGCAGCAGCAGACAAGAAAAGCAACAGGTGTGGCCAGCTGTACTCAGCAAGGAAAACAACATTCTAAGCAGTAAAGGATCGTGAGAACACTTTTTTTGCTATAAAATCTGAAATAAGGCAAATCTTAACCCTTATCTGTGAGGAATCTTTTTTTTTAAAAAAATCACTTAATGAGTTCAGGGATGTTTTCTGATCCCACCAGAAGTTCAATGCATTAAGGTTAAGCAACTGGTTCAAGGATGTGGTGGCGCTGCAGGTTAAACCGCAGAAGCCTCTATGCTGCAAGGTCAGAAGACCATAAAATCGAATCAACGCGACGGAGTGAGCTCCCGTCACTTGTTCCAGCTCCTGCCAACCTAGCAGTTCAAAAGCATGTAAAAATGTTAGTAGATAAATAAGGACCACCTTGGTGTGAAGGTAACGGCATTCTATGTCTAGTCACGTTGGCCATGTGACCACAGAAACTGTATTCGGACAAACACTGGCTTTATGGCTTGGAAATGGAAATGAGCACCTCGCCACAGAGTCAGACACGACTGAACTAAATGTCAAGGGGAACCTTTACCTAACAGGTTCAGGGGTAAGGCTAGGGACAAAGGTGAGGGTTATGGTTAGAACTGTAGATAGGGGTAGAATTTTAATTGATTGCATATATCTTATATTTCTTGAGTTCACTTAGAATTTCAGTGGTGCCTCCAGCTGGGTCCTCTCTACTGACAGGCCAGATTATATAACTTTTGCTTCTTAACATCATGGTTTACTTAAAAAAGTAGATATTGACTAAGACAAAGAAGCACCTCAATTGAAATTTTGTCTCATTTTTTTCCGCTCAGGGAGACTACCTTCCTCCCCCCCCCAAAAAAACCCACTCACAAAACAAAACAAAATCCACCCCATGCTAAGACCTGGAAGACTACAAACTGCTCAGTCTTTGTAAGAGGAGATGTAGGGATACACTTCTCAGATTTGGACTGCCTGTTGAGAGCACTCCCATGTGGCATTCAGCTCTACTCAGCTCTACTCTCACCTGTCTGTCACAGCTGGGCAGGGGAACCTCAGCCAATGAGAGGGCAGAGGGTGGTGCAGAAGTGGGAGGAGCTGGGTTATATAAGCTGTGTGTGAGGAGTTTGGAAGATCAGTTTGAGAGATGAATGAATAGAGAGATTGACAGTGAGTGAGAAAGAGCTTGTCAGTGAGGGAAAAGTCTGTGTGAGCTAGTGTCTTATAAACAGTGATTGACAACTTGATTTTTATACCTGTGATTCACCCTTTTTATTTTGTGTAATCAATAAACACTTTATTTGTTTTGAAAGAAACACTTGTCCTTTTGATTTTAAAGGATAGGTTGGTGGCAGCAGTTTTTGGTGAGGGGTAGTGAGCACTCTTATAGGCCTAGATTGGTAGAGGCTTGAGAGTGGCCTGCTACACAGAGGTTCTTGACAAGTGTGTCCTTAGTATTGTGTTTGATTATGGCCATGAGATACAGCAGCCGTAGAAGAGCTTTCGTAACAGATCACCATCAAACTAAGGAGGTGACTACCTGGACCATGGACCCCATGATCTTCACCAGAATGGACACTAATGAATTTGAATTAAATCTAGGTGACTACATACCATAAAGCTGAATGTCGGGAAGCCTGCTCTGTACTTGTATTTCTTGAATGGGAAATTGAATTGTCTTTTTGTTGTTGTTGTTCAGCCAGCAGGGATGATTTAAATGTGATGCAATCTGCTTGGCAGCACTTTTGCCAGCTTTCTGCCCAGTGTGCCTTCTTGGAGGGAGGTGTCAGTTCCCCTCAAGTGAGCACCACTTGTCCCCAAAGATATTTTATTCTTCCTTTTTATAAAGAGGTTTCACCTCAGTGTTGGAACAGGCTTTTGCTAAAGCTCTTAGGAGACTAATGGGGAAAATGAGCAAGCAAGAGAGAGAGGTGAAAATTGCTGATGAGCATTTGTTAGCACCTTGTACGGGCAGCTTCTGCTCTTGGATAGACCAAACACTTTGCCTCTGCCGATTCCTACAAATCTGGATGTCTACAGTGAATTCACACAGAGAAACACGATTTCCCTGGGTGTGAAACACAACAGGTCAACCTGTATTTTTCCTGCTTTGTACACAGTTTTAGTATAAGAATAAAGGGGTCAGCTGTATGAAAGAGGGACTGAGGCAACAATCAATGCACATGTACTTAACTAGGTCAGCCACTTAGAAAATGGCTGGTGGTACTATGTGTCATGCACCCATTCCCCTGTTTGTTTCTCCACACAACCCAGGTTCACTTTCGGGTGTGACATTTATTTTTCAATCCTTTTCACTGCCACCAGAGGAGTCACTCCTCACTACATCAAATATGACTCTTAAATCAGTGTTATTCAATTAAACAATGTTTATTAAAGTGTTCATAAGTAAATCATGTAAAGTAAATCATGGATGGTCTTATTTTATTCACTTGTACTTTTATAACATTTATATTTGCTTAGATAGAATCATGTTAATCCACGTATTTATTCATTTCATATCTTATTCTCTATCTTGCTATTCTTCTCTAACACAAGACTGGTCCTAACTGCTTAAACTGCTTTTCTCCAACTCATATCCCTAACTTATCCCTAACTCTAAATGAAATCCTCTCTAACTGCCCTTTAACTGTCTTCCATTGTTCTTATATTTCCTTCATCCTGCCTCTTCTGTACAGCCATTGGCTCCTGAATCAGGGTTCTATTTTGATGGACAGGAGTGGTTCCTGACCTGTCCATCACACTATGGTAAGGTTCCATGTTGTTTAGTTGTTAAGTCGTATCCGACTCTTTGTGACCCCCATGGACCAGAGCACACAGGGCCCTCCTGTTTTACACTTCCTCCCAGAGTAGGGTCAAATTCATGTTGGTAGGTTTGATGACACTGTTCAACCATCTCATCCTCTGTCATCCCCTTCTCCTCTTGCCTTCACACTTTCCCAACATCAGGGTCTTTTCCAGGGAGTCTTCTCTTCTCATATTATGGCCAAAGTATTGGAGCCTCAGCTTCAGGATCTGTCCTTCCAGTGGTTCCATGAAGGTGTCTTATTCCATTCTGCTAGAGACAATTTAATCTCAGCTAGCAGAGACCTGCTGCTGAAATCCTAGACCTTATCTGACCTAGCACTCCTAATTGCACAGCACAGTGTGGAGAATTTATTAAGAGGGTAGATATCTAGAGGAGATTAGCTTCCGACAACAAATCTCACTTCACAGGTTGTCCTCATGCAGATTTAATCCCCAAGATGAAAAACACAAGGTATTATTCTCTCCTTTTCACTCATTCACTCCTCAGCTAGTAATTGTACCTTATGAAAGCAATGCTATCCCTTAACAAAGGGAAGTATCAAAAACCTCCTGACCAAAATGACATATTTGCGATTATAAAGGCATTAAAATGCTTTGCAATGCTCATGCGTTTCTGGCATTTTGCTCCCCCACCCCTTATTTTAATGGAAAGGTTAGAGATCCACATTATGCAGGAAAATGTAAAATAAGTAGTTAAAATTCTTCTAAGGGCACTAATGTGTAATCAAAGCAGTTCAAATTGCACACACACACAAACACACACACAGAGATACAGATACAATGTACGTAATCTTACAACAGACCTGAGGATTATTTACTTACATTTAGAAATTTTAAAACACCCAGTTGAAATGTTTCTTAAAGCATAAATTCTACAATTGAATCTGATTAAGTATAACCTTGTTTTAACAGGATGGGGGGGTGTTCTCCTCTTTGTTTTTGGTAGACTGCAGTGAAATTATCAGCATTGAAAGAAGCGACGGGAAATCTGTATCTCTCCAGATATTGTTTGATTATAACTTCCATCAACCAGAATAGCTAATGGTTCTGGGTGATCATGGAACAAAGGAAAGCAATTAGCCTTCAGAGAAAGTGCAAGAAGTTGACAAGCAGATGTCCGAGCCAGCGGAGTCTCAAGTCAACACCATGGGAATGCTTTCTATTGACTTAGCATGATTACATAGTATGTTGTGAGAATTCACATAGGACACTAGTTACCTACTAGTTGCTCTACCTCCAAGTGAAAAGGCAGAATGAGGGGTTACCCCACCCACTGGCAGCTTCTGCTCCTGCCAGGAGTTGTGTGCACATTAGTGGAACAGAATGCATCTAGAACCTTTAGGCAGATGTTTCCCACAAATGGTGGGGAATGATGGGAACTGCACTCCAGCAGCAGCTGGAGTCTCACATATTGTCTATAAATATGTAAAGTTTATGATAGAATGATTTCAATACGAATCCAAGGCAGACCTTTCAACATCACAGTAATCCCATTTTATGCACCAACCACCAATGCTGAAGAGGCTGAAATTGACCAATTCTCTGAAGACTTACAACACCTCCTAGAACTGACACCAAAGAAAGATGTTCTTCTCATTATAGGGGACTGGAATGCTAAAGTAGGGAGTCAAGAAATAAAAGGAACAACAGGTATGTTTGGCCTTAGAATTCAAAACAAAGCAGGGCAAAGTCTAATAGAGTTTTGTCAAGGGAACAAGCTGGTCATCACAAACACTCTTTTCCAACAACACAAGAGGTGACTCTACACATGGACATCGCCAGATGGGCAATACAGAAATCACATTGATTATGTTCTCTGCAGCCAAAGAATGAGAAGCTCTATATAGTCAGCAAAAACGAGACCTGGAGCTGATTGTGGCTCTGATCATCAACTTCTTATAATAAAACTCAAATTTAAACTGAAGAATGTAGGAAAAAACCACTGGGCTAGTCAGGTATAATCTAAACAAAATCCCTTATGAATACACAGTGGAAGTGAAGAACAGATTTAAGGAACTAGATTTGGTGGACAGAGTACCTGAAAAACTATGGATGGAGGCTCGTAACATTGTCCAGGAGGCAGCAACAAAAGCCATCCCAAAGAAAAGGAAATGCAAGAAAGCAAACTGGCTGTCCAACATGGCCTTACAAATTTCAGAAAAGGGAAACAAAATGCAAGGGAGATACGGAAAGTTACAGACAATTGACTTCCAAAGAATAGCAAGGAGAGACAAGAGGGCCTTCTTAAATGGACAGTGCAAAGAAATAGAGGAAGAGAATAGAAAGGGAAAAACCAGAGATCTGTTCAAGAAAATTGGAGCTATTAAAGGAACATTTTGTGTAAAGATGGACATGATAAAGGACATCAATGATATGGACCTCACAGAAGCAGAAGACATCAAGAAGAGGTGGCAAGAATACACAGAGGAACTATACCAGAAAGATCTGGATGTCCCGGACAACCCAAATAGTGTGGTTGCTGACCTTGAGCCAGACATCCTGGAGAGTGAAGTCAAGTGGGTCTTAGGAAGCAGGGCTATCAACAAGGCCAGTGGAGGTGATGGCATTCCAGTTCAGCTATTTAAAATCTTAAAAGATTATGCTGTTAAGGTGCTACATTCAATATGCCAGCAAGTTTGGAAAACTCAGCAGTGGCCAGAGGATTAGAAAAGATCAGTCTACATCCCAATCCCAAAGAAGGGCAGTGCCAAAGAATGCTCAAAGTACCATACAATTGCACTCATTTCACATGTTACCAAGGTTATGCTCAAAATCCTACAAGGTAGGCTTCAGCAATATGTGGACTGGGAACTCGCAGAAGTACAAGCTGGATTTTGAAGGGGCAGAGGAACTAGAGACCAAATAGCTAACATGCGCTGGATTATGGAGAAAGCCAGAGAGTTCCAGAAAACATCCACTTCTGCTTCATTGACTATGCAAAAGCCTTTGACTGTGTGGACCACAGCAAACTATGGCAAGTCCTTAATGACATGGGAGTGCCTGACCACCTTATCTATCTCCGGAGAAATCTATATGTGGGACAGGAAGCAACAGTTAGAACTGGATATGGAACAACTGATTGGTTCAAAATTGGGAAAGGAGTATGACAAGGCTGTATATTGTCTCCCTGCTTATTTAACTTCTAAGCAGAATACAGCATGTGAAAGGCCGAACTGGATGAATCCCAAGGCAGAATTAAGATTGCCGGAAGAAATATCAACAACCTCATATATGCAGATGATACCACTCTGATGGCAGAAAGTGGGGAGGAATTAAAGAATGTTTTAATGAGGGTAAAAGAGGAGAGTGCAAAAATTGGTCTGAAGCTCAACATAAAAAAACAACAACTAAGATCATGGCCACTGGTCCCATCACCTCCTGGCAAATAGAAGAGGAAGATATGGAGGCAGTGACAGATTTTACTTTTTTGTGCTCCATGATCACTGCAGATGGTGACAGCATCCACAAAATTAAAAGACGCCTGCTTCTTGGGAGGAACGCGATGACAAACCTAGATAGCATCTTAAATAGCAGACACATCAACTTGCTGACAGAGGTCCGCATAGTCAAAGCTATGGTTTTTCCAGTAGCGATGTATGGAAATGAGAGCTGGACCATAAAGAAGGCTGCCTTCTGAAGAATTGATGCTTTTGAATTGTGGTGCTGGAGGAGACTCTTGAGAGTCACCTGGACTGCAAGGAGAGAACATTTATCCATTCTGAAGGAAATCAACCCTGAGTGCTCACTGGAAGGACAGATCCTGGAGGTGAGGCGCCAATACTTTGGCCATCTCATGAGAAGAGAAGACGCCCTGGAAAAGACCCTGATGTTGGGAAAGTGTCATGTGTATAGCTGAAGATCTAGAACCTGAAGGGTTAACTGTGGCTGAGAAGAATGCTGAGCAATTAGAAATACAAACACCTGAATCGCCTCCAGATTCTCCTCCCCCAGTAGACAGGCTAAGGCCACATTTCGGGGAAGACTTATGACAAAAAGGTCAGAGAATCACTTGAAGGCTGCCCGTAGAAACATCCGATCAACTAGTCCTGAGTTCTGACAGGATGAAAAGGCTTCCACCAGTTCAAGGGGCTGTTTTACTATATAAACAGCTCTCAGATGTCTGGAAATCTGTGGAAGCAACAAGTCAAACCTCTGGCTTGTATCCATGCTCCTGACAACCTTGAACCTTGTTCTCTGGACCCTTGGCTTTGGACTCTGACCCTGGACTACGTTGTGCATTTTGGCTTTGGTATTTGGATATCGGCTGTGCATTCCCTGAATTCCTGACATAGGACTGGCTTATCGTATTCTGCTTTTGTAACCCCCGGGAACGTGACAGCAAGGGGAGAAGGGGACAACAGAGGATATGGTTGGATAGTGTCATCGAAGCTACCAACATGAATTTGACCCAATTCCGGTAGGCAGTGGAAGACAGGAGGACCTGGCGTGCTCTGGTCCATGGGGTCATGAAGAATCGGACACAACTTAACATCTAAACAACAACATGTAAAGTTTAAGTACTTGATGGGTTTTTGTGTTTGCAATTAGAGATGGGTGTATTTGTATACAAATATGAATATCCTTATGCAGGTGGAGTTAACGAGGGTCCACTCACACATCTGGCAGCAGTAGTGACTCCTCTCTTCCTTCCATTCACTCTGGAGCACTGCTCGGCTAGCGACTCGGCAGCTTTGCAGGGAGACTTGTCCTCCCTCCCTTTGCCAGGAATGGCTAGCCGATCAGGAACAGAATGGTACTTAGGAGCAATTGGAAGGACAAGCAGGGCCGGTGGCGGATGTGTGATTCAATGGCCTGGCCCTAGGGGCCGGATCCTCGTTAACTCCAGCTGCGCAGGGATATTCATATTCATATATAAATACCCTCATCTCAATTTGTAATGCATTGGGGAGATATATTACTTTTTTAATCAACTGCAACCCCAATGCTAATACTCAATACATTGAAACGCTGAGGGGATCAGACCCCTTTACAACATATTTGAATTGTTTCAGATGAGTCTAACGCATTAAACGCTTCTCAGTTTTCTCTGTATACCTTGCCATTGTCCCGCCTTCCTGCATGAGGATCTGGGAGGACTCACATCATCACCTCTGAGGTGCATAGACAAAGAACAGCAGGAGAGCATACCGATGGGAGGAATACCTTTTGAGCAATATAGCAATGGTGTCATTTCTACTTGTGGTGCAAGGAAGACAGTGCTATGTTGCATTTACATGTCCTTTTGAATAAAGAGTGCATGTCCCTTCCACAGTGTCAGGATCTGGCCCGCACCACCCTGGGAGCTGCAGGATCAGGGCCAATCTGAGCCAGGAGTGGCCTGGTGTTTGCAGGCTCAGGCCCTGGCCTGCGTAGCAGCTGCTGGGCCACTCATGAAGCTCACCCAGAGGCCTGGAAGGAAGGCCTATTTGAGTGGTTCTCCCTCCCAGAACTTGCCTCAGCAACAAAGGTCTTCTGCCCATGCTGTGTTTGCTGCTCCTGAGATCCAGAGTTCTGGCGCTCTTGCCCCTGTCCTTGCCTCCAGCGTTCCTGCATCCCTGCTTTCTGTTCTTGTTCCTGCCTTGGTCCCTGCTCTTGCTTGCTGCTTGCCCACTGCATCTCGGCACCTTAGTTCCTCCTCTGTGTTCTCAGCTTTGTGTTCCTGCCTCTGCTTAGTCATGACCAATGGCACAGTGAGTGCCCTGGGACTTGATATTCTGTGTGGTGGACTAGGTCCTGGTGCCCTTGCCCCTGGTGTGGGACTACCTGGGATATCCTGGACTGTGATACACAGCAGGTATTGTGAATTCTTTTCTTGTACTGGGGAGAACACCAAGAGAAAAAGTAGGACATCCTTCTTTTGCAGTCCAGGACAAACTCATTGATAGATAAATCTTTCAACAGTTCTCCTTAGTGCACTATGTTATTAATCATTGATGTGCGCATTTCAGATCAATAATATTACCTTAGCATCTCCTTTTTTCTTTCTACCACCTGCCATGCTCTGGGATAGTTGATGTGTTTTTTACAATATTTATGCACTAAATGATTAAAAACCAAAAAGTGTGTTGCTTAAATACCACCCCTTGGCACTTAAAGCATTCTCTGGGCAGTTTACAACTTAATTACACAAGCTACACATTGCCCCATACCCCAGCAAGCTGAGTACTCAGAATTCATCCCATGCATCACATCTACATGCCAGATGCATATTCATATATTGCTTATATTATATAATATGAAGTAAAACATCTGCATTCATTCCAATTTGGACTGTGCTACTACTGCTATAGCTATTGTGAAGACACAAATAAGAAAATATGGTTGATATATAAGAAAATGATAAAATATGGCCGAACCAATACTGCTTACTAGGGTTATGCAATACTATCCATTTCAAATCAATCCAAATCATTTATCTTACAAATCACAACTCATTTGCCTCAGGCTTATTTCTAACCCATTTGATTTGTATCTAAAGATTTCAAATTAGTTGTGTGTGTCTAAATGGGTGAAGGACTATAAAGGCGAAAATAAAAACCATTGACCTGGGTTGAGGGGCAAAACTCAGTATTATCAACTACTACTTGACTTCCAAGATACAGAAAAACTCCCCCGTTTCCCTCCTTCTCTTTCTGTCCAGGAGCCTGTTCTATCCTGTTCCTAATTCTATTGTGATATCCCTCCCACAAATCTATATAGCATCACAAATTTCACATTCAAATGCATTCAATAGGTTAAACTGAAATCTGTGATCTCCCATGAAAGAAGGAAACTCATTCTCCTATTCTCTACACCTCTTGAAAAAGAACATGATGCAAACTCCATACTACCTTCCTAAAACGGACTCTTTCCTGATTACATGAACAGAGAAACTGCCTCTGTGTGTCTCCTCCAACTAGGGTTTCCCAGGACAGCCTGGGCTTTTCATTGGCACCTGAGCTGTCAGTCTTGTGCTTTGGGCTTCCTCCTTCAGTTTCAGTGTTACTTTTATTTTCCAAAGTGAGTGCATTTTTTAAATGATCAGCTTTTTTAAAACCTCTGAAGTGCCAAAGCAATAATGGGTGTTTCAGATTTGATGCTGCGTTGTGCCTCCTTGCTTTACTTCAGAAAAACAACAAATATCCTTGTTTTGCCTTGGAATAAATTCCACAGCAAAAGCACTTCCTTACTGCTCGCTGTATTTGGAAACCTTTTGCTAGTACCAACATTATCTTTCCTACAACAACTACAGAAAATGTTTTGCAATATATTTCCATAATTGATGACTTACCATTCAGTGACTGAGCCAGTAGGACAGTGGCCAATGACTTTATTACAGTCATTGCCCACTTGTCAAAATCACGGAAGTATACAAATGTATATAAAAGCAAAAGCAATTAAGGATTAAACTAAATCACATTTGCTGAGGTTCAATTCTGATTGAAACATAAACTGAGTAGTAAAAAAATGGAGGCAATTGTGTCAGATAATAAAGATGATATATAAAATACATCTCTGCCTGGAAATGTAGAAAGAGGAGGAACTAATTAGTTTCTGTCTGAAATTGTGTTGAAAATTACAATAAACCAGAACATATTGGAGAGACTCAGAGTCCTTGAACCCCCACGGGTGATCATCTTTCACAATTGAACTCTTTTTAAACCTTCTCACAAGGAGGACAGAAGCCAGCATTATCAAGTGAAAATGATGCTCTAAATCCACCCCCAACTCCTAAGGAGATGGTGTGTCAAATTAGACAGGAGAAGAGAGTTCTTGCACTAGAGAATTATCTGGCTCTTCTAATGAAATCTGATGTAGTACTGTAAAAAAATTAATTACTATCCATTGGTGGTTATTATTATGCCCATTTACCTAAAAATGTATATTTCACATAGGTCCCCTGAACTGATACCAAAAAAAGACAGGAAGAAATTATTATTATTATTATTATTATTATTATTATTATTATTATTATTATTATTATTATTATTATTATTATTATTATTATTATTATTATTATTATTATTATTATTATTAGTAGTAGTAGTAGTAGTAGTAGTAGTAGTAGTAGTAGTAGTAGTAATAGTAGTATTAGTATTAGTAGTATTAGTATTAGTATTAGTATTAGTATTACTACTACTACTACTACTACTACTACTACTACTACTACTACTACTACTACTACTACTACTAATAATAATAATAATAATAATAATAATAATAATAATAATAATAATAATAATAATAATAATAATAATAATAATAATAATAATAATGGGTTTCACATTGCATAGCCCGTAGCTGCTCTTTCATTGACTACATCAGCTTTACTTTGAATGGCTTTAAAAAGAACCATTAGTATTAAAATAAGGGCATGACTACACTAGGTGCAGTGAACAAGCTAGTGTGGGGAGGTTTGGAATGGTTGGGCTTGATTAGAACAATCTAATCAAGCCTGACTGTTCACATGGAAATGGCTCCTGCAGGGGAACTTTAAAAGCTATATATATATTTTTTCTTTTTAAGACTATCTCTGATGCACTATGTCAAATATATATAAAGGACTAGGAGGAGGAACTGCTCCTGGGCCAGCTGTTTGTAGAGATAAATAGGTCCAGAATTCTGGTAAACCTGAACCAAGTGGTAATACTTCATAGAGCTGGGAGTGAGCAACATAGTTTTTGATAGTCAAGAATGCAGCAAAATGTACTCCACAGTTGCGGCAGTTGCTGTCATTCCTGCCAAAGCTCATGGCAGGAATGACAGAGCCTTTCTTATAGCACACGTGATGCATGTAGAGTTTGTCCAGGAACTACATTCTTGTTAGGATTTGCTGAAGACTCCCACAAGGAGGCCTCTCCAAGCTCTACAATGCTGGCAACATGAGCTCTGACACTGGTGATTTACTTTCTACCTTATTTCCAATGGCATGATGGGACCAAATGCACACACCTACCAGGTCTTGCACCAGTCATCTCCTCTTGCCTCTGGAATTTTGGTGGACTGATATTGTTCAAGCCCAACACCTTTCTGCAGAGTCAATAAGCCTTGGTGCCAGATAAAAATGGGTAAAATTCAATGCCCAAACTTTAACCCCCCAAACTCAAAGATCAAACATTCTTGTCCAGTGCTGCTCATCCTGAGATATGTCTCCCTGCCTGGGGGCACAGGTAAGCCTGGCAATTCTATGAGACTTCAGCTGCCACCCTAAGACCTAGCAACCATAAGGTATGGTGTGTATGCAATATTTAAACAAAGCCTGTTGTTAACCTTGTATTGCCAATATGATCTAGAGTGATAGATCAAAATTCTCTGTAGAATACAAGCTCTATCAAAACACATCTCTGGCATGCTGATGCCCAGATAGTCAATAAGTCAGAACTATTACTGCCAATCTCCTTTCTCTGAGATGAAGGTTTAAGCTTGTTCTCTCTACTTTGCGCAGCTTTCACTCATGATGGTGTCATTTAATCACAACAGACACAGGTACATCTGAATTACCAGCCCTCAGGGGCTATGAAAGGAACAAAAGTCTCATAGGAGCCTTTAATGATTTAATTAATTGGTCCCATACAGAACATTAGACTTTCTCTCAAGTCGTTCTAAAGAGCCCCAGCAAACTATTTCAGACTGAAACACATCAAACTGGTGATTCAACTTTAAGGACTTGCATAGAGGAAATACAAGCTGCATTTAGGCTGTAAAAAAAGTGAAAGTGCTCTGAGTCAGAATCTAATGCTAAAGATTTATATTCATGAT
This sequence comes from Pogona vitticeps, assembly GCF_051106095.1. Lineage (NCBI taxonomy): Eukaryota > Metazoa > Chordata > Lepidosauria > Squamata > Agamidae > Pogona > Pogona vitticeps. The sequence continues at coordinate 155,645,393 of NC_135785.1, forward strand.
GAGTCCTTGCCCACTGCCCCAGCTAGAAAGAAAGAAAGCAAACTGTTGGCACTTTTCATGTCAGCAGGGCTGTTTTGTTGTGTTATTTTGGACCGGTTTCATTGCAGAAATATACTACAGTGAGTGAAACAGAACATCAGAGGAACAGCTGCCTCACTGGTGTTAAAATGGCCATAGCCTGGTCCTTGAGTATCCTCAGGATACTGGTGCCATCCATTGATCCAGGGCAATAAGGGGCCAGAATAAATCCCTCTTTAAAACAGGCACTTAAGAAACATTCTGCTAGGGCATCAGCTGCAAAGAGAAATGTCATCCTATTTATCCCCAGGCAAAAACACAGAGACAGTGAACTGTGAAGAGTTCGGGTCGAGCCCAGGCAAGAATACAGATAGAAGCTAATTCCATATCCTAGGAATCTTTGCTGAAAATGCTTATCCCTCGGGCACTAGCTCTTTAAACCTGGAGGCATCACTACATCACCATTCTTGCAGTACACAACATGGACAGTGAAGCATCTCTAATGTGCAGAGGAGTGCATGAAATATTATCAGATCACACTTCTTGCCCTTTGTTGATCTTACCTTGAATCTTATGGGATAAGACAAGCACATAAAATCTGACAGATAAACAAAAGGAATTATTTTTCTTCAGTAAAATCCCTAGCTATTACAACAATACAAGTTGCAATTCACTCAAGCAGAGCTCATTTGCCTCCAAGTTTACCTTATCAGTAAAAGTAAATCCTGAACACTCTTTCTGTCTGATGGGATCCTAAGCTGTTTGAATAAAGACTGTCTGCCTGAAGGCAAATGGAAGAGAAGAAATGGATATAATGCTTCAGTGATAGCTGTGCTTGAGGCTGGCCCTACCTATAGCTATAGTAGATACCTTAGGCAGCAACATTTTGGGTTATTAAAGGACATATTATTCATTATGTCCATTATTATGATTATATTTTTACTATGAAGAATGGGGAGAGGCATCTGTCAGATTTTTCTGTGTCAGCTACTAAAATAACTTGACCGGCCTTAAGATACTGTAGATCTCAACTTTAAGAGTAGGAATGGCCACCCTTTGTGGCCAGATGGGTGGAGGGGAATTGGAATGGAATGAGGCACAAGCATGCAGCTCAGTTGTGCTATCAAGCTTACTTGTAATCAAGAAGCAACCTGACATAATGTCAGTTAGCCACTGCAAGTTATACAAACCTTATGGGAAAACCAATGGGATTCTGGCCATTGTCCGTATGGCTTTGAATGTTGCCACAGAGAAGCAGCCTTCACTACAGAAGTAACAACTGGGTGGTTTCAGTGGGAACTGTGAGGAGATAGAGGAGGTAGAGTGAGTAGGGAGGAATATTTTGTATATGCACCCAGAATCCAATTGACGTTTGCTGAGCATGAAATAGTGTTTGCAGAAGTGCTTCATGATCAACAACCAAAGAAAGAGCTGGTATATAATGGAAAGCTAGCAAAGCCAATAAGGTTCTACTCTCTCTCTCTCTCTCTCTCTCTCTCTCTCTCTCTCTCTCTCTCTCTCTCTCTCTCTCTCTATCTATCTATCTATCTATCTATCTATCTATCTATCTATCTATGTACATGAAAAGTAGTGATCAAGTATTGAGTCAGATGCAATTCCAATTGGATTTATTTCCCTATTATCTGACAAGATAAAATATAATGATGCACTCCTGATCATACTTGTTTATTGAGTTTAGTACTTTTAGATAAAACTGCCTAGGACCTGGCTGGCATGTATTCGATTTTATAGTATTGCTGATCTAGTATATAACCAAAAGGTGGCAGCACTATATCCACTTTACATTGACTGTAAGATTCATAATTGAATTGTTAGTAATGTCAGGAATTTTTCATTATTAGTGTTATTAGGATTTGCTGCTTACTTTTTGACAGGAAGGAGCAATATTTATAGTCCCACATAAAGAGATATTAAAAGGTGCAAAATAATCAGCAAAAACAGAAGAGTAAGAATATTGCAGAACAAAAACAGGTTACCCACAGTAGGTTCATGTTTTTACCAGCCATGCTTTAAAAAATAATAAAAAAGGGTTACGTTCATGTGGTGCCATGCATTATTCATTTCAATAAGAATGGTTCCACTATAGCTGGATGAATAGCATAATGCAAATCCTATCTTTGTAGCTTAGTGAAATTTTGTATCCATCATTTTAGCAGTCAATGGCCTAGAAAAGTTTTATGTCTGACAAAGTCTGGGTTAGAATATATAGGAATGCAAAACAGACCGAAGTCAACAGTAAATGTATTAACATTCTAAAAACAGAACAGTGCAGAGAGAAGTTGTATTAAATTAATATTGGGGGCTGACTGGTAGTGCAGATGAAGACCAATCATTATGTGATTGAATTTCCATTGGCACAATAGAATGCCCACCACTACCATTGACCAAGCCATCCCCAGTACCTATCTAGAGCAGGTAAGGGGAGAATCACTCTCTCCCTGTTGCTCTGGAAGAAGTCACTCTATCGAGGTTTTAACTAGATATCAATAATGGGATCCTGTACATTTTCAGACCACAACTGTCATTATTCCTGAGCAGTAGTTATTCTAGTGAGGGATGATGAAAATTTCAGTGCAGTTGTGTTTGGAGAACTGATGTTCCTATAGGAACCATTTGAAGTCAAAAGCAAGGATAGGAAACATTACTTGTTTGGATTTTTATTCCCTCAACACCCAAAAAGAAGACTCCAGGCAATGCTGGCAATGTTGTGGTCCAAAACGTATAGACAGAAGCAGGCTTTAGATATTTGTCTGAACACATTCAGAGTGCAAAATCCTTTCCATTACATTTGCCAATGTAATGCCATCAACATGACTTTCAGCAGTCAATTGCTGCAAGTTAAAAAGCTGGTGTAGGCATTTCTTATTGCACACCAGTTGTATAACTCAGTGAGCAACAGAAAATGCCTATAGTAACTTCTTAAGCCGTGGCAGTTGACCACTCACTGTTAGGCTGATTGATGGTGTTACTCTGGCAGGTGGACCGATTGGATTTTAGTTGCAGGAAGGAAACAGGATTTGCCTCCAAATTCCTTCTGCAGATCAGCTGCCTATAAAGAAACTGTAAAAATGAAGGGTGTGTCTATATAACTGGAGATATTTCAAAAAACTAGGATGTTTAATCATGGACATAAAGCCTACATGTGTATAGCTTATATAGGCCCTTTAGGCATTCCCCCTTACATATGTAGGAAGGAGCTTTTTAGTTGCTGCTCCTACGGTAGACCAGGCTCCCTTCACCTTCACTTTCCTTCAGCTGACAGGCTTCTCAGTTCTTAGGACAAATTCACACATATGCAACCCTCTCTCTTTTGATTCTCATGCAATCCCCTTTCCCTGATCATGTGGAGAAATGTCTCTCTGTGTAAATCAAATTGCAGGCTGATACAATAAACAGGAAGAAAAAAAGAGGGGAAGCTGCATACACAATCCAAAGACAAAGGTGGGTGAAACTTTTATTAAACTATCAAAATTTGCACAGGCAGAAGACATCTCTTTTTAGACTGCTGTAGGAGTCTAAATCTAATATCTGCTTTTGATATTTCAGCAGTCTAATAAAATGAATCACGCACCAAGGATGGGGACTTGTGACTCGCTGTCAAGTCAGACTTAAGTCACACCCATGACTTGACTTGGATTCTCGGGCAATTTGTGACTTGATTTTGTGACTTGGATCCATTTGTCAGAGTCATGTCGTCAAGTCCCTGTGGGCCCCCCACCCCTGCTGGCCTACCTGCTGCCACTGCTGCCATCTTCAAATGCAGCACATCAGAGGGCTTTTCATGGTGATGCTCTAGCCTGCTGTAGTCAGAGGGCAGGTCCTCCAACCCACCTTTTCCTGTGAATTGCCCTGGTGATGCTCTACCCTTCCATGGAACATCACCAGTACAATGTGCAGGAAGAGGCAGATCAGAGGACCTGCCCTCAGAATACAGCAGGCTAGAGTGTCACTATGAAAGGCCCTGCCTGCATTGGCCCATCAGATGGTCAGTGCATGCTTTGGGACCTGGCTCCCAAATGGAGGCGGCGGCAGCACACACTCCAACAGCAGTGGGGCCAGGCAGAAGAAGGCCCGAGTCTTTGGCACCAAGTCCTGAGTCCCAAGCCTCAGGAGGCAGGGCAAGTGACTCATGACTCGGACATGGGGCTTGGGACTTGGTACCAAAGACTCAGACTTGGAACTTGGGCCCTGAGACTCAGACTTGGGCTTGTTATTCAGATCCCAAGACTTACCAGCATCCCTGTCACCCATCCTTGTCTTTAGACAGTAAGCAACAACACTCAATGGATCCTGCAATTGCATCACTAGGGAAATAAAACTGATTGGGATGACACATGAGTATATTGTGCAGCCCACATCTGTGTATAATAGCTGGATATATATGCTGTTCTTCAGCATTCTTTCATAAGTGAGAATAGCTTTTAGAAATCACACAGGAAAAAGAGGACACCTGCTATTGTGCCTGAACAGAACTACCATATTAAACAGGCTATTGTGCATGAAGAGAACTACCGTATTAAACAGGCTATGGTTCTACTGTACTCCCCAAAGGCCAGTGGTCATTTGGGCTTTACATTTACTCTTTACATCTAGACACTGAACTAGCAGCAAGGACTACCCTGATTCAATGTATGACTCCCATCAAGGATGTTGTTTTAAAAAATCAATTAGAACAAATCCCCATCACTCAATCCCAATTATTTCATCAGCATCTGTGTGTGAGTCTCAAAGAACAAAAGCGGATGCTGAACAAATGAGCTGTCCAATTTTCAATAATGCTTTTGTTCGGTTGTTGGAACAAATCAAACTTGAAAACAAAGCAGGAAAATTATGGTGCACGATGACAGGAAGCTTATTTCAAACCAGGGAAATGTGAAATAATACTGTAAATGAAACATCCACAGCAAGAAAATGTGATCCTGTTGCTCAGAGTGATACAATCAAACAGGAATGGGAATCATGCAGATTAGATTACATTGGACATTATTGTATACAGACTGTGTATGCGTTCATGAGTATGCACTTGTGACAAGAGAGGAAAACATTTCTCATTCTTATCAAGAGAAATAAAAAGAACAAAAATATAGTATTAACTTTTAAAGAGGGCTTTGGCCATGAGTATTATATGCAGGGACACAAAGTGGCTTACAAGAAAATGTATTAAAATCCGGGCATAATTAAAAATATACTAATAAAATTTTAAAACTATGATACAGAGATATTTAAAAGCATGATGTGAGAAGTATAAGACAGATTTTAAGAACCCATTAAACGTCCTCATCTCGGTTGCCTCACGATTTCCCAAAAGCCTCTCTGAAGAGGTCTTCAGGGGCCAATCAAAGTAAGGTAATCTGGGACCAGCCACAGAAAAAGCCTTCTCTGAAGTCCTTTCCAGACATGCTTGTGAAAGTAGTGGGACGAGAAGAAAGAACACCCTTGATGATCTCAATGCTCATGGGGACTCCTAGGAGATAAAATCTCCTATTATTTCCCTTCAAGTCAGTGTTTGTTCCTAAAAGGCCTTTTCACCCATCTTCTTAAGAATTCATATCATTCTTTCTCCCACCTGCAGATATGAGTCTTTCTCTCTCTGTGTGTGTGTGTGTGTGTTTCCTTTTCTTCCTTTCTTCTTCTTCTTCTCTTCTCCCATCCTTCTTTCTTATCAGCTCAGCTAAATGCATAAACAGTCGTACACATGAAAATGTTTTCTCTGTTGTATTGCTGAAGAATTATGCACCTAATGGCAAAAAACATTCCTTGGATGGCTCCATTTTACACCATTTCTCAACTGAATACTAAAAGCATGGATTCCACCACCACGCCCCCCCCCCCAGGAAGCAAGTTTTTTTGGTTGCAAAGCAAGGTATTTTATTGAGCCATATGAAGGCTGTTTATTTTAAATAACTTGTGAAATCTATTTTGAATAGTTTGGGTATATGTGAATGCCTCTGTTGGTGTAAATTGTGTATATTGCACTTGTCAGGTAATGCATGTCTGGATCATGGATTATGGGCTGCAGGGGAACCTTGCAGTTTGATCTGGGAAAGGAAAGATGAATGGGGGGATATGTTTTTTCTTTTGCAAGCCTAGAAACTGCCAATTTTGTTAATTTCTCTTTCCTTCTCACCAATGTGCCCTGCTTCTCGCCAGCCCCCATTTCCCCTTTCCATTGCTCTATCTTGTTCCCCACTACCTAAGTGTGGGACAGCTGTAGAGAATTCTTGCATCTGTAATATGGTTCAAGCACTATCTCACTTTGAAAGAATTTTTTAAAATTAAAAATTATTAAATTTTTGAAAGAATTTTTTAAAATTAAAAATTATAAAAAAAATAATGCCACAGCAGCAGGAGCAAATGGTTATTAGAGGCAGACAGCATGAGGGTAGGCAGGTGCAGGATAAAGCTTCAAATGTGGCTATTTTTAAAGCCCATGTAGTCCCCTCAACTGATATACAACATCTAAAAAGAGATTGAATGTTTTCCAAAGATCATGTGACTACCATGTTACTTTAAACCAGACCTGGGCAAAGTGTGGCCCAAGGGCCACATGCGGCCCACGAGCCACTCCTGTCCGGCCCGCGGACAGTTTTGAACATCAAAACCATTTATAGCTTTTTGTCTACAGTTGATCAGTTGCTTATCTTTAACATACCACAAAAAACCTCTTTAGTATTTGTAAAGATTAACAAGTTTAAAATAAAAACGATCATAACATTACTGTTTCATTTTATTTTTAAGTAAAGTTGGTTTGGCCCCCGAACACAGTTCAGATTTTTCATGTGCCCCCACTATAAAAATTAATTGCCCACCCCTGCTTTAAAAGGACTTCAAAACCCCCAATCGACCTCCTGATTCATTTTTATAGTGTAACTGAACCTTTAGTATAGTGTCTCTACTGTGACCATACCTTGCTAGGTGTCCCAGCTTGCAATGGAGTCTGGCATCCCAACAGTATTGTTCTCAGTTTCACTGAGACACACAAATCCCTTCAACACATTAAAGTGTACATCCAAGACAGGTATCTCACTGTATCATTAGTTTATCACCCACACTGCATTTGTTACCACGAATTCTAGTTAAAACGTTAAATTTCACATCCTTCCCTTCTCACTTTATAAAGCGCAAGAAATCTACCCTGCCATGATTTCCTACATAGCAGAAACAGTAACCAAATTAAAAATCACAATAAGAGAGTCTGTGTGTGAGAGAAGAGGAGTGGGAGAGCAAATAGGGAGGGGGGAAAAGAGAGTTTAGTATTCACCCAGTCAAAAAGCCATCCCAAGTTCAAAAGAACAAATGAATTGCTTACAGGTCAATGCCAGTTTATTGTGCATTGGCTGAAAAACATGCTTTAAATTGCTTTGATTGATCTCTCTAATGGGCTGCTACCATTCTCTCCAATATGACAACAAAAGCCCATGGAGCTGTTATAAAGAATTAATCGTATTCTCCCCCTCTTTCTCCATTAGAGAAAATTCACTCACAAATTTAATAAGCTGAAGAACTTTTTCCTCCATTATTTATTCCAATGGAACCAATTAATTAAGCCTATTTTCCTTTATTTTTCAAGGAAGTGGTTGTCAGGGTATTACTTGCCTTAATTGCATTAGGAAATAATCTGTTCTGGAAGGACGCCATAACGTGTAAGTGCATTAAGCAGGATGTGTCAAAAAGATTTTCTTTTTTTAAAAAAAAACGTGGGGCTGTTGTTCTGCAGTGGTACTAATTGGATGACAGAAAGCCTTTCGAAAGAACTGTTGCATGTTTTTTTAGAAGAGTTAGCAGTTTCTGTCTGAAAGCCTTTAAACCTATTGCCCGCACTATCTATTTGCAAAGCATCCGGATGGGATAATGCATAGTTAAAGTGTCTTTAGAAAGAATCAAGCAGAAAATTCACAGCCAAACTGAAGCAATGCTTCACAGCTAAACCAAAGACACCTTGTTCGATAAATAGGAAAAGGCAACTGCTTATTGGAAGGAATTTTGTGAGTTTTACAGGAGCCTTGTGGATTTTCCAAAACAATGCCAAAACAAAATTAACAGATTTGCATGAATGGGATTTTCTAATCTAACTGAAGTTATAGCAACCTACAAGAAGACTAAAGAGAGGATTATGACACAGGCCAGAATCATGTGTTAGGGTGTGTTGATCGCAGCAGGTGAGGTGATGGAGAGTCCACATTTTTAACTTTTCCCAGTATAAAAATCTATGCCCTTTTACAAGCCAGACTTAAATAGGTATGGCTCCAGGCTCGGAAGCACCAATCACCAACCAAGCTTTCCTGATCAAAGAAGGTGAACCTTTCCTTTCTGAGCCAGGGAAAGTGGCAAGCAGGGAGAAAAAGATTAGAAAAGATTAGAAGAGTCAGAGTTACTAAGAGAGCCATAAAGGGATTTAGAGACCTTCCTTTCATTAGGTCAGGTGCTCCTCACAGACTCAGAATGCTGTTTCCTGCCACAGGTCATGGAATTCATTGCCATTCTGGGCTTCTCAATTCAGATCATTTGCAAAACTAAGTTTCCTTAACTTTTCTTTCTATATGAGTATGCTGGGGGATTGTGAATAAAAATGGATATTTTCAAGACTGCTCAGTAAAGGTTCAGAAAGAAGAATTCTGGAAAGTTCCACCAAATTCTTCCTTCTGAAGAATTTTGGACAATTCCAAGAAACAGAGTACTCTACAAAGCAAGCCAAGGTGACTGTGCTGATTCCTAGCCAGTGAAATGAGGGCTTTGGTTTCAGCAACCAGTGTGTCTGTATGTCAGTTAGGAAATAATTTTAAATGTCAAGGTTTTGCTTTTTTTTCCTTCAGATCGTCCCAATAATGCTATTGCATTTTGCCACAGGGGTGCCCTTTTGTTTCAATGAGTGTAACATATTAGGACAAATACTACTGCATGGCATTTTACTGTCCAAGCACTCTTCCAGAGGCTGCTGTTTGTTCCTTTTTGTTGTAAATTTCTTCTTTTGCTTCAAGTTGCCTCTTCATCTACTAACACATCCAAAACTTTTCCCTCTTGCTTTGCTCTCAGTTTATTTGATTTGTTTGTTTGCAATGTAGCTTGGTCTACAAGCCACCTGAACTTCATAATTATTTACCCAAGTGTCTTGCATTTTCTGTAACTTATTTCCATCCCTTTCTTTTCCAGCTTCCATCTCTATATTACCTCCTACTGGCAAGCCAGGTGCTTTCTATCAGTGGTATGACGAAGAGGGGGAACAGGTTGGGAATAGAAGATTTTCATGCTCTGGGGGCTTCTTGACTTGCCACAGGTGGCCAAACTCCTTAACCCCCTTCTTTTCTTACATAGCAATTGTTTTTCCACATTTGCTTTGAATCTAAAAATACTCCACATAATACTTTGCAAACTAACAGGGAACCTGTTATATTTGCCTCCTGTCCAATAAATAACCCTACTCAACTTGTAATTTACAATTCTTTCTACTTAACAACTTGACAGTGTTGTCTTATCTGTGCCTTATGCCATGCAACTCTTGCAAATATCTTCTGCAAGTTCTCCCCTTATTGTTATTATTTTTGCAATCAGTTGTAGTATTGCAAGGAGGAGACATACCAAGATAACCCCAAAAGACTAAAGAAGCAACATGCCTAGTGTCTTTCTCCTAAGACTTCAAAGCAATGGGAAGCAAAAACTTTGATGGTCTTGGCCATTATGTATCTGGATTTGAAATTGGTGGGGCCATAACATTGGCTGCTATGCCTCAGGTAGTAAAATACATTGAGTATGTCCTGTTGAATCATGTCTTGTAGTTTGTCTTGTCTTAGTTTAAACAAAGGCTGAAATCCAGTAGGAAGTTGCAACTAGAGTAGGCTCATTGAATCAGTGCGGACTTTGTGTGTCAACTTCTTTGTTTGTTTCAATGATTCAACAGGCTTTCCTAATGGTGATTTGCTATTGGATTTCACCACTGATTGCTAACTACATTCAGCTAAGAGCAACAGTTCATTCTTCATTCTGTCTATAAGATCACAATTGGTTTATTTTGCTGTGCATTTCTGTGGTATGAAACACAGCTTTGGTGTCTTTTTCTTTCTTTTTACTATTTCACAACAGAATTTAGTATCTGTCTTGGGCTGTTTAGCATGACATTTAATTTTTACTAAACAGCCAGCACAAAGACAGCATGAAATATGCTAGATGCAAACATTTCCCATTGTACTATCAGCAAAGTAGCATTTCTTTTCCATTGTGCCAACGGCGAGTATCCAACAGAGCACTTTATCATTTTATTAAAATACATGCAAACTATTCAGTGCCTGCATCTCTTTCAAATGTTGAACCCTTTGTGGTTTATTAACTGGAAAGAACAATGAGAATTTGAAGGTTACTTCTAAGATAGCACATGGCCCATTTTTCACATATTTGCCTGTTTGTTTTGTTTCCCTACCTACAAGCTTCTTTATAAGATTAATACGTTGTACCTTTCCTGTAACATATAAGGACATTGTGAAATACTAGGTTTCAGCCATTACACACAGGGTGATGGGAGGGGTTGAACACAGAAGAGCCAGAAAAAAATGCTGCTACTCTGATATAGCACTCAAGTGAAGAGAGACACACTTATGGTGCAGGCTTGAAAGGGGCTGGTAACTGAGGCCAATGGCGTCCTTGAAGTCTGAAACACTGAGGCCAAATGGGGTAGAAGCAGGCAGAGCATTGTTTTTTGAGTCAGTTGGGTTAGAGTGTCCTCCGCTAAGTAGCAATGAGTTGTCAACACACATAAAATGCCCAGGAAAGGCCAGCTTTAGCACCATATAGTTAGTGCGAAGTGGGCAGTTCTGCTACCCTGTTTCCCCAAAACTAAGACCTAACCTGAAAATAAGCCCTAGTATGATTTTTCAGGATGCTCGTAATATAAGCCCTACCCCCAAAATAAGCCCTAGTTAAGTGAAAACCCCGCCCTCCATCATTGTGAAGCATTGTGCAGCAGCCAGAAGATGACATGACTGTAAAATAAAACATCCCCTGAAAATAAGCCCTAATGTGTTTTTTGGAGCACAACGTCACCCTGTGGAAAAAGAAAATATATTGAGTGAATGTCCAGTCCAGAGAGTTGACAACATCTGGTACGGGCCTTGCAAAACAAATCTGCCACTGCCTCAATCCAAGGATAGAGGTTCTGAGAAGGCATATGAGGAAGATGAAGCCATCCCATGATAGCAATGTGATCCTTGGTGTCAGGTGTGTATAAAATTGCAGTAGGAAGAGATGGCATAGATAAAATTGCACAAGATAGTGAAGACCCAAACTTGGGTACCCTGTCGACAGCTTGCATCCAGAGTCGTTGAGCAACAAGTTGAAGTGCTGATTGCATACTGGGAGTAATGGGAATGATATCTGCAGGCGAAGTGTGTCCTGAGAGAGCAGCAAAAAGTGGAGAGAGCTCTTGTGTAGAGAGGGCTAGAAATGGACGAGCCCAGTTAATGTTGCCAAGTAAACTTTGAAGTTTCACAAGAGTAAAAGATAAAGGTATCTTCATTTGCGGGAGAGATGGTACAGAAGCTGTATCCGACAGCTTGTGTCCAAGATATTCATAAGGCAAAGTTGTTTGAACCTTTTCAGGTGCAAAGGCCAAAAGAAGTCAGAGAAGCAGTAAGGAACTCCAAGTGAGTTTTTTTGATATTTTCCGCAGCCACTAAGATATCATCCATATAATGGTAGACTAAAAGGTCAGGAAAAGCGGTACAGAATGGCTGGAGTGCAGAAGCAACAAATAATTGGCACAAAGTTGGGGAATTTGCCATCCCCTGCGGGAGAACACACCACTCAAATCTGTGGGTGGGTTGTATAGGACTTTCTGGGACCCTGACGTATGCTAGCAAAACTGGATATAGATGTCTACTGGGATCTTTTTCCACGAGTTTACCACAATATCAGCTATTTACAACAAAGCTTGGTCATCAAGGGCTATTTGTTGTTTGGGCATGGAAAAATTGCCTTCTCCTAGGAGCATGTCTCGGGTTATAGGGATCCGAGGATTTGCTCTCATGTTTTTATTTGCTTGTTCCTCCGCTCGCTGCCGCCATTCCTCCATGCATAACAGACTCTGAGCTGGGGATAATAGAGAATGAATAAGAGTCTCCCAATCAATTGGTGCTAAATGTTGGAGCAACAAGTTTTCTAAAATAGCTCTAGTGTAAGGGGTTTGAATATCATTGTCTTTTATGCTCCGCTGCAGTTCCTTAATAAATTGGCAACCCAGAGGGTCATATCTATCAGGCACAGCTGGGTTGCGTCTGGCGGCTGGAGTGCCGCGGATGATAGGGAAAGCAGCAACAGCATCCCCCAGATCACCAGATTCAAGAAGAGCAGGGGCAACGGCTGCAGCAAACGTGTCAGATCTTGACCCCCCATTGTGATCATCTGGGGGCTTACGCGGAGGGAAGTGCTGCGGCTCATAATGAGGCAGCGGAGCTGAGGGCTTCTATCCATTGCCATTGGCAGACCACTCCCACCCTTGGACCAGAGCACGCGGATGGCAATAATTGTGGTAAAGGCGGGAGAGAAGAACAACCCGCTTCTTGTTGATTGAATAGTATATTGCTAGGTGTAAGTCCTTTTAGGCAGGCGCAAACTTTACACCAGGTGAACAACACCCTTGATGAAATTTTTGAGTGATTCTGGAAATTACTCCCAATTTTGCACCAATCTTCCAATTTTATCATGCCATTCTCAGGCATCCAGGAACACACGTCGTCGATGGCAAGAACTAAGCCTTCAACCTCCTTTCTTGTAACTGTGTGTCCATTTCCTGTTAACAAAAATTGGAGGTCATCTGCATATTTCTTTTGAGCTGTAGACAATGAGGAGCCCATGTTGTATATGTTCTAACTTAACCCAATACACTCACCCGGGATCTGAAAATGCGTGGTGCACCTGTAACCCTTGCCAGGCGTGGGTGAGCAAAAGAGCTGATTCTTTTGTCGAGCCTCACATGGGACACCACTTGCCGGAGTCCAGCTCCAACACAAGTAGTTAAGGCACAGAAGAGATCTCTGAAGATAATAGACTGCAGTCAGAATGTTAAGTACAAAGCATACTCGGTCATGTCTCCAGGAAGAAGAACTACCTGGTCACGCCCTGCACCTCCTTTTATTAAGTACTTGGGTTACACAGGATATGATGTTACAACCAATAGGGCATCAAGTGTATTCTGCCTAGCAACAACTGACACAACTAGCGCATGTGTAGAACAAAGGATGAACAGTAAGCATAGCTGATGCAATACTCATGTGACCATGCTGCTTCTATCCATTGCCACCGGCAGACCACTCCCACAGTTTTGGTTTTCTCTTTTTAATAAGAAGGGGGTGTCAGCAGGGTGGAGGGGGGTGGCAGGTGTTTTTTTTTTTAAATAAATCCCCCACAAATTGACAAAAATATTTGTTATGCATTGCTTCATGGGGGCAACTTCGTGCTTTGTGAGTCATCAACTTTTGAAAACTCACAAAGCCCGATGACTCACCAAAATGGTGAGTTGTCCCCATCTCTAGTCATATTCTATAGGCATTTCAGAACTTCCTTTAAAGAAGAATGAAAATAGTGGCATATTAAAGTCCTCCACTTACACATCACCCAAAAGGACAAAATGCATCTCCAAAAAGAGAGAGGAGAAAACTAGACTCCAATTTGCATAAAACTGAGTATGTTTATATACAGAGATGCAAAATTCAAAATAATTTGTATAACTTAAACAGAATTATAATGCATTTCCCATAGATGAGGTAGTCTGTGGCCAGAGGACCTGAACAATGCCAGGTGCTGTGAATTGGAAGTTTCAAGATCTTTGACCTCCTTCTTTATGGTTCTCTTAATCTTAATTCAGTTTTGAATGGTGAGCTCTTCAAATACAGGACATATTCAAAGAAAAGACACAGGATGTCAGTCCTCTGGCAGTCCTTCAAACATAGGACTGCCTTCTACAAAGGAGAGCATGTGTCCACCTTACCAAAGCATCTTCAAACTACTGCCTAGTTATGGTAGGCTTCAGGACATGATTATATTTATCTTAAACTATTAACTTCCCAAGCTCTGCATCTGATTGGACTTTCTACAGATGTAATGCCAGACCTGAGAGGATTTTTGGCCCTGCATAGCTTTTATTTTTTTTAAGTGAGATGGACTGGAAATACACCTTCGGACTGCAAACAATTATATTTCAACTGGCTTTTTTAAAAAAAGAGGATGGAAATGGAAATCAATATATAAAATAGAACTTGGTCCCTCACATGTTTCCATTTCACAAATGTGTCACATTTTAACAAGTATTCTCTTTATGAGGAAATAGAGTCATGCAGTAAGGTAAGGGGAGTTCCACTGCAACTTAGAAATTCCAATTTAACAAAAGGTTTATTTTCTTCATAGCTCTAAACTGCTCGTGTGGGATTATCCTTCTTAAGATTCTAGTTAGATGAAAATGTCAGACCTTGAATTGCAAAGTGCCTTCTTCATACTTAAATGTTCATTGTTATGAGGAGAGTTTCAGAAGGGAATGCTTTTGAGAATCTATCTGAAAATTTTATGTTTATAATATAGTCATTTTATTACATTATAACAGAATCTGACAGATATCTTAGGCTTCTATTAAGCAAGTATTATTACCAAAATCTTATATAAGATTGTTTTGAATTTTACTCCTTCAAATGAGGAAAGACTGGCTGGATAGCTCAGTGGTTTAGGTCTGCAGAGGTGGAAGTTGGGAGTTTGATTTCCCACTGTGGTAAAAACCAGTCTTTGTGGCCATAGGCAAGCTGCACTGTCCTAGGGCACCCGCCAAAAGAAGGGAATAGTAAGCCACTTCTGAATATTCTCTACCTGGAAAAATCCTGAAAAAGGTCATCATAAGTCAGAATGGATATATTTTTAAAATGATTATTATTAAAATCAGGAAAACTATTTTAATATAATTTCCTGTTTGTTCTTCTGTAACAGAAATAGTAAACTACACACAGTTCTATTTACCTGCATATGTAAGACTAACTGAACTCTTCAGGGATTACTTGTGAATAAAAAGAAGTGAAATGGAAGTGTTCCCAAACTCTGAGGGGAAACAAAGTGGCTTGGATTTGATAGCAGCCCTGTTCTATGCCATTCACTGCAACCTGACACATGCAAACAGCTAGAAGCAGGTGAAGATTTTTCTGAATGCAAGGACAACAAAAGCTTCACCTGCTTAATCAGGCATCCAGCAGACTACTATAACAAGAAAGATAGACTATACAGTCATTTTAACCTGATCTGGCAGTCTTGTTTCACATTCTTAATTTTTTCACAGATAACTGCTGTTTAGCTCAGGTTTTATTTTTTAAGTATTCAATTTACTCCTGTTATGCAATAAACAAACATATCTGGTTACATCTGGAGATTTAGCTTTGCTTACCCCTGCTAAAATTAACGGATCAGATTAGTAAAAGATTTAAGATTGGACCTAACTGCACTTAGCTTAATGTTTTTTCCAGTATCCTTTGCATCACTTTTCTCATGCAGTTGTCATGGATTGTTCCATCCAATTTCACAGCACTTCTAGGTGACATCACTAACCTGACCTGATCCATCGTTTTTTGCTCTGTGTTAGTGCTGTATTTTTCCTTCATGAAAAAAGCTGGTTTCAGGATGGGTATCACAAAATGTTGATAAGAGGATTTGGAGGAGGAAATCACACAGTGGCTGAAATCCTATTGCTTTTTTATTCAGGTGGAAGACAAATAGCATAATATCCACTCACTTCCAGATGGCAATTAAAGAGTCACTGTTGCAATTCTTGGGCACACATGTGGCCATTCACATGGTGTGCATTTGAAAATCCCAGTGGGAACTCCTTGGTTGCCAGATGAAAGCTGCTTTCTGAAGGAAGGAACGTGTAGTTCTGATGTTGAGGGGAAATATTCCCATCCTCTGGCTTATGTTGCTGAGGGGAGAGGTAAGTCTCTTTTAATTGCCTGTTCTTTAAAAGGTTGTGTTTCCTGAGGCCATTCTCCTGGTTTTTGTGTGTGAAAAAACAGCTGCAAGAAAATGTCACTAGGGAAGAGAGGAGGTGGGAATGTCTGCCTGCCGTTGCATCACGAGTAAGTCCCACATTTGTTTTAAAAGAAGCTCAGAGAAGGCTGCTTATGAACTCCAAGTGTCTGACCTGGAGGGCATGGAGGAAACTGATGGTTGAAAGCACTTAGCGAAGCAAGGTGAAGTGTGAGAAGATGGGTAAGGGTTGGGTCCCCACCATCTTTGCTTTATGAACAATATAAAGCTCCATCCTTACTTTATGTATAACAGCAGCATAGTATCTCTGGAAAATCTGCAAATGTCTTTTCCCTATCCACAAAACTATGTGCATCCGATTGATATGAAAATAACACACTATACACCAAAATAGCACAAGCACATACAAGCCTACTGCAATTCTGACTTCAGCTTATGGAAAGCAGTGTTTTGGTAATACTATGAGCTTTCCATCTGGAACATTCACATCTAGCTCCAATCCATTACATTTAATTTACGTGGTACCACCATTCAGTAGGAATTGAAAAAAAATCAAAGCAAAAAAGCAATGTCATGTGCCACCTTTAGGACTAATAAATTTACCTCAATATGAGGTTTCTAATAATAATAATAATATAATAATATAATTTATTGTCATTGTAAGTATATACACAGTATACCATACAACGAAATTCAGTCCATTTTCTCAGACATACAGGATACAATATCTAGACCACAGGTTTATATAGAAACAAAATATATGGGATCTACAAGGTTGCATGGTAAAACATTTGTATATAATGTGCATGCAAACTTGTAGCCTAAATGTTGTATTCTACAGGGCAGGTCCTACCAGGAGGTATGGTGGTGAGATAACTGCTTCACACAGCAGATGTTGGGGTGCTATGAATTGGCAGATATTAACTTTGACATATTTTTATTGGTAAGAAAATGCTTCTGCTTGATGTGTTAAAACAACTTGGGCTGTCTTTTGGTATTGTGCACCTTGGTTCCAGTAGAGACTTCAAGCAACAAAATGACTTGAACAGGCCTTGGTATTTGAGTCTGCAGCAATGGATTATAATTCACAAAAACTCATACCAAAAGAAATATGTTTTCAAGGTACTACAAGAATTTTATGGATATTGAAAACATGCAAACATGTTCACTTCTTTGAAAATTCCTACTTATTATGAAGAGTACTCTGAAAGCTTCTTTTCAGATAAATTCACTTGTGGAATTAACTGGAAGAAAAGAGTCTGGAAGGAAGAGGAAAGGGAACTTGTCAACACTCACATGTTCCTTTGCCTTAAAAAAATAGACTCCTACTTGCAAGCCACCATCTTTTCTATACAGCTGGGGTATCCTCCGACTAAACTTTACAAAATGAAATTGCTGCCATCACAAAAGAATATGTGATACTACTAGACTTTTATAACCCAATAATATATAAGCAACCGTTTACACAGAGCAATCTCTTTCTCATGCAGGGCTGAATACAGTTCTAATCCCATGAGAACGGACGCTTGGAATTCAGTGGAAGTTACATTAATGTTAGCTAACAAGTGCCATTTACACCCACTTGGGATTAAAAGTAGATTTATTCCTTACTTACAGATAGTGAGCCCCTGAGCCCTCAGGTCTGCATTTTAAAATATGAGTTCTCCACACTCTAGAGAACCTGTATTGTTAAACCTATAAACAGTGATTCTAATCTCTTGTTCTGTTAAAAACAGCAGTGAAACTGGAATGTCATATCCTGTCAAAAACAGAAAAACATGGTACAAAATAGAATTCATTCTGTAGCACTTTTTTCTTTCTTTCTTTTCTTTCTTTCTTTCTTTCGTTCTTTCAGTATTGCATAATGTAAAATGATGGTCATATATGAAATATAGGTAAAATTATTAAAAATAAAATATTTAGAGAATTAGACTACTTTTTGTCAGAAGCAGGCTACTTCAACAGTGTTATCTCAACCATCTGCTAGATCTTCTTTTGTACATGTGGTGGAGAATAAATTGTAACTATGGACATTAATGCTGCATAGTTGATTGACTGAATTGATTGAATTTGATTAAATTTCTCCCCAGTTACAGAAAATTTGTCCTGTATCCAAGTAGCCCTATTTTACTTGATTTTTCTTTGATTTATTTTTATTTTTTTGGTCCTACATGATTCCTTTGGGGCTTACAGTTTATATTACAGCTGTTGATTTTATCCTTTATGGTTACAACTAAAACACAGCAAGTTTCCATGCCAGGTCCTCTGCCTTTTGACCCTTATTAGATCAATCCTTTGAAAAGTTCTTTCCTACCTGTGCTGAAATGTGTTTATCCTTTGTTTGCAAATTCTTTTTTCTTTGATAAGAATGATAAATTGGGGGTGGGGTGGGTTTGTTTTCCCCAAACCAGGACTGACACCACATTTCTCAGGACTCAGAGGAAAATGCTCTCAGTGACAGCGGGCTTACCTGATTGCAGACAGTGGCTTTAGGATAATGCAGTCCCTCACAGGTCAATGATGGTGGTGAGAGAACTACTGAGCTTATGTGGGACTCTGGTATGAGGCATTCTAAATATTCAACAGTGCAATGCCTGCAATGTGGTACCATGTTGATGAGTCCAGTCACATGAGCTGGTTACCTGTTTCATCACTGCCGGTAACTGTGTCGACAGGAACACCAGTCCTATAGCTGAACCTACTAGAAGACCCACCATTTTAATCTCTTCACAATGCAGAGCCTAATCAAGCCATGTCAGGCACAGAATTGGCAGGAAATCAAAATGGTGGCTGCTTCAAACAATAAAGTTGCTTGGACCCATTGCTCTGAGATGAAGAAATTAAAGAAAATTCACAGGAATCTAGTGTTAGTTGTCACCATGGGCCCACTTAATACCTCATTCTTTGCATGAGAAAGCCATGTGTTGGTTCTGGGCCTTTCAAGCAAGAAAACTTTACACTACAAAACTAGATGTAAAAATAATTTTCTAATAATGTTCATTTTAAATTGTTAAATAATTGCAATCAGATAAATTTCTTCTTCCACATAATGCAAGTTTAACTCCTCACCTCATCATATCTTCTGGTAAAAGCTAGAGAAGCAAAATTATGTTTTCTGAGCAGTGTCTTTTGCTTTCAGATTTCTTATTTAGGATGGGAAGCTGTTCTGCCTTTTAATTGCATCAGAGTCTGGTTCTGAAATATTTAGAATCCAGAAAGCGTGGGGGTGGGGGGACCATTTACAAAATTATCTATGAAAGACAGCAGAGTAGAAGGAGGGAAATCCACATCAGTGTTCCTCCAGCATTGTTAACTTCAAACAATTTGCTAGACGCTGATGCCTTTGGGGCTAAGAATAGTCTGCCTATTTTGCCAAATCTACATTTTTTTAAAAATGTCACATGTATTTATCTCAGTATGTAGCTTCCCTTCAGACCTAAAATTAAGGCATTAAATTAAGAGAAACTCATGCACATGTTAGTTCTACAGGAATGACACATAATACACTATTTTTTAGCCTGTGTGTTTTTCACTTACAGGTTATGATGATCTCATACCATGCACCATTGATGTCATCATCATCTTAGAAGTACAGAGCTGTAAAGGACCCAATGGATCATCAAGTCCAGCTCCTGCTAAGGAGGCACAGTGGGGAATTGAACTCCCTACCTCTGGCTCGGCAGCCAGATACCTAAACCACTGAGCTGTCCATTTATTTAAGTATTTATTTAAAATATTTTAATCCTGCCTTTCTCCTTAAAAAGGACCCAAGGTGGCTGACATCATTAACAAGACAATGTTCAAAAGCTAAAAGCAGTAAGTATACAAATATTTTTAAAAAATAACAAGCAAATATTATATTAAAAGTGATAAGGAAAATCAATACTAAGCACATTTAAAACCGCAGAGCACAATCCGTCACAATCATATCCAGCTAAGTTATAAACAGATTCCAAATTTACAAAGTCAAAAGTCTAAATCTGAAGTCTAAACTAAGATTTATTGTGCAAATATTTCAAAAGGAAAAGGAAGTTTCCACACGTCTCTTGAAAAGAAAGAGAGAGAGAGAAATTTAAAAGGATGATGCATGAGAAAGCCACACTGAATTTAATTCTAGTTCAATCATACTGTGAGTATTTCTAGCATGAAGGGGATCTCTGACCTATTCTTTCCTTTCTTATACTTCTTAATTTTGAAATGGGAGGAGGAAGTCATGGTTAGTGGGCTGACTGACAGTAGAGGCCATGACCCCAAGTGCACAGGTTTGATAGGAAGGTGTGGATGCTGACTCACAAAATGAATTATACATGAGCAGTAGCTGTTATTTTGTTCTTAAAATGCGTTTCTTGAAATTCACTAAATAAAATCACTCTGCTTATATGAACATCCACAGTGTTCATCAGAATTTTTGGCTGGCTTTGGACCACTATCATACTAAGAGTAAGGGCTGTAGTTTTAGTTCCACTCTTGGAGAAACAAGAGTAAAAGAATTCAGTCTTCTTGCCAGACCATACCCCTTCTGTTTGCAGGCTAGGAACTGATGCAATAGACTGAACATTCCCAAATGAACAACATTCACTTGAGTAGATATTTTGTCATCAGAATGACCCAAATTGAGTCTAAAGAAATGTGAATTTCTCTAACTTGATTCGACTAGGTACATGCTCAGGATCTCTCTTCTACATAATTTGTATTATCCTAGTTATGCTCATCATAAGGAAGGGGAAGTAACTATAAAGAGCAAAGAGACCATTGCTCCAGGAAATCATCTTATGGAGCAAAAGTAACATCTCAATGATATCTTTTTCTGCCATCACTGATCTCAGGCTTATTTCCAAGAACATCTATCCCAAGAGGGGAAATATGTACCTTCATATTACTGCCTCATCTACCACACCAGCCCTCCTAAGTGCTTTAGTACATACATAATTTCCCTTTTCTCCTCAGTGACCAAGCAAACCTTAAGAAATTTCAAGAAATGATGACAGCTGGAACTTTTGTAGCAATGGGTCAAAGCCTGTGCACGGGCCTAAGCCAAAACATAAATTACTAACTGAGAGAGAGTTTAAACAACCATTTTGAAGTGGGCCAGATTGGGCTAAATAGAGTCACTAGGAGGTCCAGTATGCTGTCTGCTGAGAGCCAAACTGCATGTGTACTTCAAGTAGCCGTATTTGACCCACTGTTAATATACCAGTATCATGAAATGGCTTAAGAGAGCCACTTCAGGATACAAGTAAATTAAACACTTCTCTGGGTCCTTTTTTGAAAACAGTGTATTAGGCAATGCATATCCCTCTCACTGCCCACTCCTATTTCCTTCCACTTTTTGAACAAAGTTTCTCATTTAACTTGTATTTCTTTTTTTAAAAAGTGGTGCAGGGTGTATGCACTATTCTAATACACTTTTTTTTTTAAAAAAATTACTTTTTTGGCTTCTCCCTGAAGCTGAGGAAGTATCCTGTGAAGTGGCCCTTTTTAAAAGTCACTTCATGATATTGGCAATTGAAAGGAAAGGAAAGCTTACTTTTGGTACATTCACTGGAAAAGAACCAAGCCAGAGTGATCCTACCCACACTAAAAAAGAAAAAAAAAAGGCCTCTGACAAGGGCCACAAAGGTGTGGACAGGAGAGCAGATGATGATGGCACAGAACAAGGCCACTTTGAGGGAGTTGCAGGAGATCGTAGGCCACCTTTGCTTGCAAGGTGGTGGTCCCAGGTAGAGCATTCCTAAGACAGTTGTGTGAGGTGATGAAAGGCCTTACAAAACCACACCACAGAAGAAGGCTGACTTGGGGTATGAAGGAGGATCTGAAGGTGTGGCTTCAGTTTTTCCAGGGTTTTAATGGAACTTTGTTTTGGAAGGCTGAGTTAAGATTAGGAGCAGATTTTCAGGTACAGACTGATGCAGCAGGATCGTTTGGTTATGGTATGTTTTTCAAAGGAAAATGGTGTGCAGGGACATGGCCAGTTGAGCAGCACACGTGGGGTATTACCAGGGACCTGGTGGCGCTGCGGGCTAAACCGCAGAAGCCTGTGCTGCAGGGTCAGAAGACCAAGCAGTCGTAAGATTGAATCCACGCGACGGAGTGAGCTCCCGTCGCTTGTCCCAGCTCCCGCCAACCTAGCGGTTCGAAAGCATGCAAATGCAAGTAGATAAATAGGGAGCACTTCGGTGGGAAGGTAACAGCATTCCGTGTCTAAGTCGCACTGGCCATGTGACTACGGAAGATTGTCTTCGGACAAAACGCTGGCTCTATGGCTTGGAAATGGGGATGAGCACCGCCCCCTAGAGTCGAACACTACTGGACAAAAATTGTCAAGGGGAACCTTTACCTTTACCTAACTTTCCTTGAACACTTTCTGAGTGTCGGGGCATTATGGTTATGGATTTACCAGTGGGCTAACTCAGTGGTTACCTTCTGGTGTGATAACTCACTGACATCCAGGTCCCAGAGGGTAATGGGGCTTGTTAGGGCCATGGTATTGCACTGCCTGCAGTTTAACATAGTATTCCAGGCCTATCATGTTCCCAGAGTTAACAGTGCATTAGCTGATGCCCTGTCCCTTCAACAGATGGACTGGTTCAGGGCATTGGCACCAGGGGCATAGGCTCAACCGACTGAGGTATGGAATCTTGGCAGGCTGAGGCCAACAAAGCCATGAGTTTAGCCATGGCTCCTAGGACTCACTGCTGTTATTCAGTGGCATGAACTGAATTTTTCACCTTTCAGGAGAGGGAAGGTCTTGAGCAGGTTTAGCCTCCTCTAGATGACCATATGATGCAATTTGCAGTATACTTACACCAAAGAACCTAGGTCAATTCAAGGACAAATGTCTGCTCTTGCCTTTTATGCCAAAGTGCAGGGGTGTAGAGGTTACTCTGTGGACTTCCACATAAGGAAGATGATTGAAGATTGGGGTCACAAGCGAGGTAGCTCAAAAGATTCTCATACACCTTTTCCTCCAACTATCCTAGCAAAATTGGCAAGCACATGACACCTAGTATGTAAGGATCACTTTGAGGCTTGCCTTTTTAAAGCAGCAACATAACATTCCTTGGGGCCCTTTGTATAGGTGAAACTGACATGTCTCTATCTGCCTGCATGTCTCTATCTTCTTTGCAGAGGAAGAACATGGCAGTGTCTTAAGGCCAGGTGGTTATTTATTTGCGTAGGTCAAAAATGGAAGGAGGACAGTTTATCTTGCTGGGGCGGTGTTCCCTAGCTGAAATTTGCCCCTTAAGAGCCACACTGGAATATTTGCACCTTAGGGGGGATGATGAAGGTGGATTTTTGTGGCATAAGAATACGTCACTCCTAATGTGGTATCAGTTTTGGAAAGTCACCTCCCAAGCCTTATGCATGGCTAGGATACAAGGACGGCATTTGGAACACACTCCTTTCATATTGGTGCCTCATTAACAGCGGCTGCCCTTGGGTATGGAAGGGACGATATCTAAAAGGTGGGTAGATGGGCTTCACATAGACATTGTGATTATGTACGCCCTCTGCCACAGTATTAGGTGCTGCTGTTTGTTTGGTTTTTTCTTGTTGCCGGTCCAAGAAGGCTGTTGGCCTGGGTTCAAGTTCTGTTGGTTGGGCACAGTTACCTGTTTTGGGCAGCAAAGTACGCCAGTTGGACCAATTGCGGTTGGAACTTGGGACTTGGGACTTTGGCTGCATTGGAGTGAAAGGGATGGAGAGGCATGCTCTGGGATGGTTCTTTGAACTGGTATCCCAGAGTACACCGGGTGTGACCCCTGGTATGATTCATGTGGGAGGCAACGACTTGGCTTGAGCCATATAGGGCAGATAGAGTTCACTTGTCTGATGTGGGGTTAGACATTTTCTTGAGTAATTTACAAGAGAGCCTTAGGCCCAAAATATTCGGGTTGGTAGGGGACATGGGGCATACATCGTAGCCCTTATGCTGTGGTGGGCAGTGCAAGGAATAGGTTCAAGCGATTTCAAAAGGGGGCAATCAGGGGGTGCCAAGCACCCCTCCTCTCAGGATGGCATTAGCAGATGTTAGCTGAGGGGAGGGGAAGCAGGGTATTCAAGTTATACTAAGCCCAAGAGTGTACTTTATGGTAAGACAGCACATTTGAGGAATAGGAATTCACTAAAAAGAGGTCTGAGTGGAATGTCTTGATAGACTTTGGGCACAGACCAGAATTGCACTACAGCAGGCCCCCGGGTATTCTGGTTATAGGATGCCTGACAGCATGCTGTATGGTAGGACAGCACACTTGCAGAACAGGAATTCACTAAGATGAGGTCTGGACCAGAAGGTCAAAGAAAACTCTGGGTACAGACCAGAATTGCACTACGGTAGGCCCCCTTGTGAAACGGGAATTAAATTTAAAAAGTAATAAAATTGTGGACCAGTTACTCCATGTTATTGTGTATCATCTCTTTATTCCGGACTGGGTGGGCAGGGTAAAACACTTATTACAAACTATCAGCCTT
Organism: Pogona vitticeps; assembly: GCF_051106095.1. Classification (NCBI taxonomy): domain Eukaryota; kingdom Metazoa; phylum Chordata; class Lepidosauria; order Squamata; family Agamidae; genus Pogona; species Pogona vitticeps. The sequence continues at coordinate 155,669,903 of NC_135785.1, forward strand.
CATGTGAGTAACAATGATGAAGAGGAAATGAGTCGAAACAGAAAATTGCCAAGAAATAAGATGAAGTTATTTGTGAGGATGGTGTCCAAATTCTTTCCTCCAACTGTGGCTTGTAATAGGAACTTCAAAGTAATATGCAATACCTTTATAATGAGCAATTATGCTATAAAATATCTCTTAGGACGATTTCTTCCTAACCCCAGGCAGTGGTTATTTTGCTGATTCCCTGAAGCATGATGTGTGATATATCCAAGTCTCCTGCAATTGTTATAGTTAATTTAAAAGCCAATGGGAAGTACAAGCTGTTTCATATAACATATTCAGAGCTGGGAGAGATCAGTGACATTTTCAAAGTTCTCTCATCATTGGATATTGTCTTTTCAACACATTGAATATATAATTATTTCTTTATGATCACAGCAAAATCCCCCAGCTGGTAATGGGAAGAACTTTGTAAGTATCTACATCTCCCATTCCAGAGTTTTTCCTATAATGATTTCTGATGAGTTAAATTTCCTCACTTACAACCTTCACAACTGACTAGAACATGAGGGATGTCATGAAGAACGTACGACCTAGAGCAAAATTTGGATCATCACAATCCTCTCATGGTGTTTAGCCAATAGATCTAGGGAAGAAATTCAATTCGTAAAACAAAACAAAACAAATCCTCAATTTTATGAATGTGGGATATTGTGCTTCTGTATCTATGATTCAAACTGGTAGGTAAGGAAAAGATCCAGGAGGTGACTCCTTTTTTTTTAATCTGTTAAAAAACAAAGCAATTTTCAGGGCTGTTTTTCAACAAGTTCTCTATGTTTCTATTGCTTGAAACCACAGTAATCAAAAGGCCTAGAAGAAATGTGTCTTTCAGATTCACTGTGTGCACATTTGGAAGGTACTGGATAATTAATCCCCAAATAATTTACATGAAGTTGAAGTGGTTCTGCCTCATGAAATCTGGTGCATAGCACTCGCAGCCATATGTATTGAGAATGATGTCTCAGCCATGTTTCTTCAGATTTGATGTTCTTTTATGCTCAACACATCCAGACTTTGAGAGAAGGCTAAAAAAATTAGGAATAAATGCTGCAAAACCTTGTGTTAAATCATCGGAGTGTGTGGTATGGGTCTTTCTTTGCAGAATAATGTTTACTGGGGATTCACGTAAACCATTGGGAGGGAAGAGAGATGGCTTAAATTAGGGTATCTGATTGCCTGTTTCTTTTGGACTGAAATTTTTAAATCAAGTTCAGTCCCCCCCACACACCTTTCTGTATTTGTTGAGTGGCTGCTCTACATCAATATGAATGGATCAGCAAATGAGATTATGGAAACAGTTCCCATAAAAGCTATCCCTGGCTCCCTCCCTAGTTTCATTCCGGAGGCAATTGAAAATCCTGCTTTTCAGGGAGGCATTTCACACTAACCCTGGCTGAATGTTTGCCTCACGTTCAGCTATTATTTATTGGGAAGTTTGTCTTTGGTGCCATTTGATTTAGTGATATTTGTGTTTTAATTTTTACTGTTTGTTTGTTTGATCGTTCAGGCATTTGCACTAACAGGGCAATATATAAATTAGATAGAGAGAGAGAGAGAGAGAGAGAGAGAGAGAGAGATTATCAAATATTGTTTCATACTCCTCCTTAATACTAGGATTTGTGAATCACCATCTTGAGTTTGAAACCTTGGCAGCACCCAGATTTTAAAAACAAGAGCTGCAGCAAAGATCCAACTCCTAAGGCAGATGAGAAGAAAGCAGAGAGACTTCCATCTTTTAAATCTGTAAAATCCAAGATCTAAAATGTAAAGGCATTTGGGACATCATTAATATAGTCACCACACAACAGAAATGATTTGATGCCATATCTTTAGAGTTTTTTAAAATTACCAAACAATTGTATGGTGACAAAATGAGTGGAATGGAGACTAGAGACTATAACAGGAGAACATCAAGTAGGACCATCCCCAGCCACACAGCAAAAAGCAGTAATTTCACAGTTTAAACAAATGAGCTTCTGAATACATGCTCTGGATGTTTTTCATATATTTCAAAAATATTTTCAACATCTATATACACATAAAGCTACATCAGAATGATAGCGTGCTATCAAGTCAATTCTTACTTATGATGACCGTTTTCAGTACTTTTAGGTAGAGAATACTCTGAAGTTGTTCACAATTCCCTTTTTCTAGGGGTGCCCTAAGATTGTGCAACTTGCTCAAGGCCACACAGGCTGCATCTTCTCCCAGGAGGCACAGTGAGGAATTGAGCTCCCAACCTCAGGGTCCACAGCCAGACACCTAAACCACTGAGCTATCTACCCAGCCTGTCACATCAGAAAGTCCCCTATGTTTTTAATGTTCCTGAATTTCTAAAAGAGGCTTCTACTAAGTATGCAAAGCTGATGCTTGAGTATGAAAGCCAATGTTCTGAGTTTAAGAATCAAGGCAAGCTGCCTTAAATAGGCCACCATCTTTGCCTATTCTTCTACTATTGTCTGCTCTAACTGATCAAGAACTTCCACCGTCTCCAACAGAGACATTTCCCATCTCTAGCTGAGATCTTTTTAACTAAAGATGAGATTGAATCAGAAGCCCACTGCATTCAAGACATGCTTATAACTAAGCTATGGCTCTTTGAAACCCTGCTGTGATTGACCCCTGGGAAAGGAGGTGGGAAGAGAACAGCATCCACCCAGTTCATGTAGGCTAGATCAGTGGAGCATATGTGACAGCAAGATTTCAGTCTTATTAACATGTAGGTAAAGGTAAAGGTTCCCCTTGACATTTAGTCCAGTCATGTTCGACTCTAGGGCGCGATGCTCATCCCCATTTCCAAGCCATAGAGCCAGAGTTTGTCTGAAGACAGTTTCCATGGTCATGTGGCCAGCGCGACTAGACACAGAACACCGTTACCTCCCCACCCAGGTAGTACCTATTTATCTACTTGCATTTTTACATGCTTTTGAACTGCTAGGTTGGCAGGAGCTGGGACAAGTGATGGGAGCTCACTCCGTCATGTGGATTCAATTTTACAACTGCTGGTCTTCTGACCTTGCAGCACAGAGGCTTCTGCGGTTTAACCCGCAGCAGCGCCACGTCTCTTATTAACATGTACCCGCCTTGAAAAACAGGTTGCTTGAATTGGTACCTTATAGTGGTATATAGTCCTGATAATAGTGGTGTGGTGTTCACCACTTAAGCAGTTTTATGAACTTCCAAAATAATTGAAAATTCACCCCACATGAGTTTGATGATTCAATATATTCTCTTTTTTATTTCTGACCTAATTTGGAATATACTCACAGCCTGATTCTCTGCATATTTACTTTGAAGCAAGTCCTGCAGAGTTCAATGAAAGAAACTATACATGTGCACAGTGGTGAATCCTTATGGCCAAGAGACTGAGCTATGACAGTCTGAGTTTGAATCACACCTTTGTCATGAACCTAGTAGGTGGCCTTCCACTAGTTGCTGTCACTCAGCCTTAGTTTCCCCACCAGCACTTCATCAGTACAAGGTATAATGATGCTGATATACTATAGAGGGCTATTGTGAAGATTAGAATAAGACGATGCATGTGAAGTACTTTGAACACTTACTTGACAGCATAAAAACAAATTTTAGCTAGGAGTAAAACCTGAATATTTATTGCTTCTGTTATGAAACCAAGTTACAAAAGCAAAAGCCTATAGATAGGAATATGGATATGATAGAAACGTACACGGAGAAAATTTTCAGGCTCCATTCATTTCAGTTTCTTTTGGGGACTACCTAATTCATTTTCAAATTTTTCATTTATTGGTCCTTTCAATAAACAAGAAACGGACTGGCTCTTCCAGGTTCTTTTGCTTTGTTATCCCTCATTCAAGTTTCAGGTGCTAGGGCAAATGAAGCCAAGCCCTAGAGAACCTTCAAGACTACTCCACATAAGCAGGGACAAGGCAACGGATGATCATTAACTCCAAAAGTGGGCAATAGTATGTGAGAATGAAAAATCAATCATCCACAGACCTATGGTGGCACTAACATTTATCATGACTTCACTATCCTCCTCCACATCATCAATTCACCAGAAGGAAAGAGCACACAGAGAAATAATCACAATAGTGATCATCATCAGACCTATGCAGGGCAGCACTACTTCATAACCATAATCAGAGATTATTGTATGCTGCTGTCAGTGTGACCTACATCACCGAAAAGTATGTCTCAGACCACATGAGTAACATTTGGGGTGCACGAGAGGATGGTGCCTTGCCTCAGAAATTGATGAGGTGATTTTACATATACAGGTCAAAGAAAAGTAATCAAAATGAGGAAATCTGGGTAGAATCCAAAATTTTCAGATTTCTCTCATTTGTTAAACTGGATGAAACGGATTCACTGGAAATGAATGAAAGAAGCTGGAAACAGAAGGATTCTTTTTCATTTTGTTTTTCATTTGTTGCAACCCAGAAAGCCTGTCCTTAGTGCATGATGCAGATCTGAAACTCGTGGAAGGAACGTGCTGTGCATTGCTAGACTTTACCTTTGCAAGTGGGGGTAGTGTTTAAAGTATGCTATATACAATACAAAACCAAGATACTGAAGAAATGTTTTAGGCTAACTTTTTAATTACCATTATACATTTTATGTTCAGGAATAGGCAAGGATTTGGACATTTAGCTCCTCATCTACAGTATGTGGTACAGCTCAGCATCTTCGATAACTGTGAACGCCAAAATTTGGAATTCCCCCAGAACCTGTGCCAAAGTTTGGAGCTGTTTTGCAGCAACGGTGTAAATGACAGATCAAATCATACTTTCTAGTTAACATCTCTAAATCCAGCACAGTCCTTTTCAGTCCAGATCTATGCCAAAGTTTAGCTAGTTGTTTTTTTAACATACTGTCACGATCCCCATGTGGTCCCTGCTTGTTTCACCAAACTAGGACCTCATGCTACATGCCCCTCAGCTGCCCCCAGTTGATTACATCAACATTATCTATTATTAATAATCAAGGTCCAGGCCATATTGTTGAGAATTTTGATTATAACATGTATTCTCATAACATCAACAGAGTAAGGAGATATTGGTTAGCAGAGATACTTATGACACTATGCCACTGAGAGAGTAAAACCAATAACTTAGTCTATTTACACATAAACATAGAGAGTAGACATTCCTCTGGCAGCATAACATGACATGATACAACACATAGCATAGAAAGAAGTGATCTGACTTACAGCAGATAAAGACGTTCATTTTACACATGACTTATGTACAGTTCTGTGACCAATCAGAAAATACATTACTTCATATTCTGTTACACAAAGTTTCATCATGTACACAGCTGTACAACATTAAGTCTTAATCCTTGATACCACACCTGAATACAATCTATACATAACTCAGGTAAAATCAGCCATTTTACATTTAACTATGCAACATTAATATTTAATACATTTTCATATCAAAATCTCAACACATATGTCATTTTAAAAGGACCAAATAGAAATTCTTTGTTGTTACAGGTGATGAAAGAACAAGCAATGTTGTTAACTCTTAAACAACCATTTTCCTCTATCCTTCTCAACCACCACTCTCCAGCCCAAACTCCAAAACTTTCTCAACTCTCAATCTCTAACTCCTTATCTCTCTATCTAAACTCCCCCCTCCTGCAGAGTCGCTTATATCTCATGACTCCGCCCCTCCAGCACTTCCATTGGTCTATGCAGATAGCATATGAATATTCATAACCTGGGCAGACACCACACATACTGTGTCTGTCCATTTGGGCAACTGACTAAATATGCTATAAAGACTTCATATATAGCAAGCATGTCATTTTAAGACAACAGATTTACATTAACTAGGGAATAATAAGAGCATCATTTTAAAAGTTTGGGGCCTGTCTTGTGTTCGATCTGTAGTATTATTTCAGAACATAGCCAAACAGCTCGAAAAACCTACAAGAACCATATTGTTGGAATTGCTTCTGGGAAGCCTGTCACCTTTCTCCTGCCACCTTTCTCCCTACGTATGTATATGAAAGCAATGACATGAGCACCTGATTTCTTACACAGACATGGAATTAAACCTGACTATTTAAAAAAAAAAGTATTTGCTCACATTTTCTTCTTTGTTATTATTATTATTTATTTTATTTTTATTTTTATATTTATTTGTTGCCTTCTTTTCCACCTAATTTCTGCAGATGAACTTCTTGGCGCTAGGAGAAACCACATTTTTGTTACAATCCTTACACCTCTGCAAGTAAACTCTTAATAAGAAACAGTATACATTGCCCTTCAACAACAATGAATTAGGGGCCCTGGACCCTCGGACAGTTAAAAGTCCTTATATAGCTCTTATGCACCCCCCAAAAAAACCAGAACTAAAAAGCATAAACAGTTGATTAACCTCCCGGTGTGTCCAGGCTGCCATATGGAGCCGCCATGCCAGGAGAGGTGGCTAGTCAGGTTGCTGCCATCAAACTAGGGCCACTGCATCACCAGCAACAGAACTCTTGGTAAGTCTGAGACCCACCTTCCTCAGGTCACTTCCTGGAGATGAAGAGCAGTATAGTATTTGTTTGTTTGTTTTAAAAACTCTCTGTATAACAAAAAAAAAAAAACATTCTGCTCAGATTTATGTAATCCAAAATAGAAGTATATATTCATTTGCCCTTCTTTTTAAAAAATCAGTTGCACATGTGCATCCAAGCAGCTTACTAGAGATGGGCACAAATCAACAGCTGGTTCTAGTTTGTTTATTGGTTGAACTAGTGTTCGATGCTTCCGTGACCTGATTCCTGTGGGTTCTGCCTCTGAGTAGACACCAGCTGACAGAGGTGGGGCTTTAAAGGGCTGAACACCTGTTCGGCCAATAAACGAACAAGCATGAAGCGTCGCAGTAGCAGCTCATGCCCATTTCTATTGCTTACCAAGACTTTGGCATATATTTTGGATGAAATGTGCAATGCTGATTTTAAGATACTCCATCAGGCCCCCTGCACTGAACACATCATTCTGAGGACACTGAAAATGTGGAATTTATGCCACATACCACTGCAAAACAACTTCAAAACCTTTGCAGTTTTGGAACAAAAAGAACTACGTAGGACTTCTGGTATTAATTAAGAACCCCAGTTTGATCCATCAGTCATATTATCAGGGGAGTGCTGCAGAAAGAGGGTTTTGACCTGCAGAATGATTGCAAAAGTTGGACAAAGGGTTTGAAATAATCTCAAATAAGTGAAATGTGTATATACACTTTTTATACACTTTTGTAGTGTATAAAATGTAGGCATAAACTTTAAAAATTTGCACTCCTATATATAGCTGCTTTTCTCAGGGTAGCTTACTTTGGAGGAAACAAGTTCAGGATTTCAATGTACTTAATAGGCATTATAAATAGGGTGCATTTAATTCAGGGTAGCATTTTGCACTTGACTTTTTTCTAAAAGAGCCGTCAGTTGGAGGAATCAATAAAGAACCAGACAGACAAAATGTGTAAATGACATGAGTTGTTTTTTCTAAACTAAAACCTCAGGTTTAATTGCACTGTTGGCACTTTGAAATAAATAATTTGGTTTTGTGTTGCCGTTTGGGCACTCGGGCTGAAAAAGGTTCGCCATCACTGATATATAGTATGATGTATGTCTCCCTCTAGTGGCCAGGCCTAGTAACTTCACCATTAAAATATATATATTTTGGAGGATGTAAAAATACATGTTTTAAATATTTTCAGACTGTACATAAGTGAATCAGCAGATACTGATCCTGTGAATAAGTGTAGTGTCTTAATGTACACAGAACTGGTACAAAATAGACTGGGTGATAGGAAAAAGGTGGTGTTCCCATAAATGGTTTGGAAAAATATGTTACTCCTTAACTGTACCCCAGTCCCACCATTTTGATGGATTTGTTCCCATATAAATGAAGAGCACTGTGTAGTTGAGTAATAGATACTGTGTTCTAATTGGACTTCAGAATGTTTTGTAGATTATCCTGTGCAGAGATGGAAGAATTAACTGTTTTGGACAGTAGTTTCCAGAATCACCCATCCAGACAGGCAATTGGCCTTGCTGGCTTGGTATTCTGGGTGTTATAATTTAAAACAAGAACAACAATAAATTTGCCATGCTCTGCTTTCTGTTATCAGTGATACCGAGACACACAGCATCAGATTAGGGTAGTATAACTGAGCAAACACATTTGCTGTAAAATAATATGAAGGACAAGTCTAAGCGATGACACTCTTTTCCCAGGATGACAGTTTCAGATTTGCTCATCTAAAACTGGCCCTTGCTGACTCTTACCATGAAACATGAACAAATAATGATCTGGCCCCCTTTTAAAGATGAAGTATTTGTCCTATGCAAGGTGAATTAGGTCACAGGTGTAGCAGGGAAAGTACTCTCTCCAGCTCCTTTGTAGTTTGCAATTACATAGCTAGCGGGAAATGAAACAAGGCAGACAATGCCCATAAAAGAAAAGGCACAAAGATCACGTCTCCCTGGCCAGCTGGGGGAATGTTCACATCAGACAGCTACAAATCTGCTTCCACTTCTTCTTTTTAAGCATGCCTGAAAAGGAAGAAAAGGGGAACAAAATTTAAAATCATTGTATGATCATGATTAAGTAGACAGGTGTACAACCAACCAAAGTCTGGCCCCTCTCTGGTAAACGTTTGGCTAAATACTAACTGATCAGCCAGAGGTCAGAGTCCCAGAGTGCACAGAAATACATATTTTTATCTAACAAGTCCAAAAATACAGATAGGAGAAAAAGATAGTGACTGTCTTTCCAGTCCATGTGGTCAGCTTGTTTCTTTTTATTCCCTCGAGACATTTTCCCTTCTTTTGGCTGTACTTCCCTTGTTTCTTTCAAGGTTTTTCCATCCCTTCTTTTATTGCTCTGCTCTGTCTTTCATACAGATGTACTTAGTATGTACATAATTCAGATCTATTATATTCCTAGCCTATATCTAGTTGCAACTAGAGATGGGCATGAACCACCGGTTCAGTGGTTTGTGCCAGTTTATTTATTGGCCAAACAGATGTTTGTCACTTCAAAGCCCCGCCTCCTCTGGTAGACACTCATTCAGATACAGTGCTCAGAGGAGGCAGGACAGAGAAGCCAGAGTGCTGCCTCTGAGTGGACACCCACTAGAGGAGGTGGGGCTTTGAATCACCAAACACTTGTTCGGCTGATAGACGAATTGGCACAAAGCTGCCGAACCGGTGATTTATGCCCATCTCTAGCTGCAACCAGTTCTTCTTATCTGCTTCTTTGGACTTACTGGTGTTCAGTGCTTCAAAACCCAGCCTCATCCTCTTCTCCCAACTCCCAAAATTAAATGGAAAGAAACCAAGGCAAAATATAGTCATACTTTAGGGTCAAATTACACATTACATTAAAACATTTTTTTAATTCTATTGATGTGAAAGATTAATATTATCCCAATTTAGCTAAAACAAAATTAAGAAAGCTGAATCCAGATAATCACAGATAATCAGATAATCACTTTTAAATATTTCTGTGCTGCCACTTTTTACTAGCTGTAACATATACATGCCAGTCAAATATCCTCCATAAGGTGTAATTCCAGCCTAGGCTATAAATCTGTTTTATGAATGACACTTTATAAAGATAAACATGAAACAAAAAATGTAGAGAAACTGTATATAGAATTGGAATGGATGGAAATACAGGGGTTCTACATTTTAAGATATATTTATAATATAGGCAATTGATTCCATCTTTTATCCAGCACTGCTGAAATCTATTGGCCAACAGGAAATATTCAATTAAATATAAAATAGTGAAATATATGGTTTTAAATTAATCTTTTGTACGTCTGCCTTGTTATGTAATGCGGTAGCAAGAGAATACAAATGCAATTTGTAAATAATCAATAGATTATAAGTGTAATGTATTGGCCAGTATCCTATTCCATAGCTGTACAGGTAGAGAACGAATGACAGCTCTGGTGGAGGCAGCAGGAGCAGAATGCCACTCATTAAAGAGTCTTTGCTTCAATTTCAGGTTGTCTACAATGAGAAGAAATGGCATGAAATCTGAAATTGAACCAGGGATTCTCTAATGAGTGGCATTCTGCCAGTGCCATTGACACAATTTCCATTGTACCAGAATACCTATGCAACAGGATTTGGGCCTTTAATGACCAGTATGTGGTATGAAAATGGCATGATTTTTACAACATGTTAACTATTAGTTTTTTTGGGTGGGTGGGTGTACTTGTGTTTTGTTTGTTTGTTTGTTTGTTTTTTGCAAAGATCTTACTTTATTCTTGGAGCAGAATTCAGATGCCAACCCAGTTTGGACTGGGCTTGGAATGGGAAAGGGCTATTTTTCCCCCCTCAGAAACAACATTTCTTACCACAAATTCTCTAGAGCAACTAGTCATCACCCTATGTCATCTTGCTGCCTATTTTTCTGGATCATGGTGATAATTTTGTTTGGAAATATCTCAGAAAACACACATTGCTCCAATCATCCCCTTTAACATGTCTCCCTGGCACTGTAAGGATGACTAGATTGTAGCTGTCTCCTTCACAGACATTCTTTAATTCTCATTTTTAGTTCCTTTGACATTCTTCAGCTGCTTCTGCATTCCTGTCCACATTTCTTAGTTCTATGTTTGCACTGGTTGCTCACAAGCTAAGCATACTGGTGTTAAGCATGGTTATTTGCACAGGTCATTCTGAAGGAACACCATATGGGCTATTGCTACTTGTTCACCTTTGTTGGAATTTTTCACAGATGGATGGAAGCTTCATGTGACAGTGGTAAGAATGAAGATCAGAAGAGTCTGAGGAAGAACTAAGACCAGCAAGAGCCAAACTAGATGTAATGCCAGTTGCATACATGCAAATGACTTGCAAAAGTTTTAAATTTTTTAAAGTGTATTTGTATATGCATCTCTGCTGTGTGAATAGTTCCAGGGAACCATGAGCACCCTCTGTTGAGAAATGAAAGATTTAACTCTTTCTCTCCCTGACATGGTTCTTCTTATGGAGAAAAATGTTATTTCTGAAGCTGCTGTTTACATTTGAAGCAAAGCCTCCGTTGCCAACTCTTCCAGCTCAAAGGACTGCACATAGCAGACTTAAAAGAACCCTGTCTGAAGCCCTAGAGAGGAAATGCACACCAGAATAGAAAAGACACCTGGTCTAAATGAGCAGCAAATGTTGGTGCAGCACAAAACAGCTCATTAAATAGAGAAAGCATTGCTGCTTTGAGGAACTGATTAGGAAAAAAAGACCATAAAGTCACAAATTAAAACAATATGTGGATGGTTTTCAGTCCTGCGTACATGCAAATAAAGACTATTAAAAGCAGATGGAAAGCTTAAGGTATTTAACTAAGCCATATGTGAACTGGTGGGATTGTAAGATGATGACTTAAAGAGGAAAATATATATCTGGCTTCAGAATTTCTGATGAAGGAAGATGTCTGAAATTCAGGATTTCTCTGCAGGTCTGGTTGCTAATGAAGGACTGCTTCTTGCAGGACTGTTACTGACTGGTCAGCTAATCCAGATAGATGTGGTGGGAGTGTCCCTTCCATTCTTATGGATGACTTAATGTTCTTTTCAGACATTAAATAGGTCCAAACATAAGTCTCAAAGCTCCCAGCAACTACAGAAATTCTAAAACGGTGCATTCACATCTCTCATTGAATACCTGGCTATGCCCTACTCAAAAGACAGTTCAACTGACACAATTTGCTCTGTATTATTTCTATCAGGATAGAAGATTAGCTAATAGAGAGAAGAGAGTGCATTATTCTTGCTGTTAGCCCAAGCATCGCCATTGCTTATATAGGTAGCTGGCACCAGAGTTTCACAGTCTGCCTCATCCATATCATTATACTATGTTATGGACATACAGGATGGCAATTTGTTAAAGTACATCTTCCTTATGTTTGTAAGAAATCTCTAGACTTATTCTCACTAAAGGAGTTTACAACATCATAAGACAATAAAAGAATAAAAACAACACATTGCAGTTTGCCTGTCCTCCTTGTTTGTGTTCGGTGCTGTCAGGTTGGAACTGACTTATAGTGACTCGAGTAGGGCTTTCAAAGTAAGTGAGTTATTTCAGGAGTGGCTTAATTAAGGAGTGAGTTATTTAAGGAGTTCCACACCTGCCCTCATTAGTCAACACCAATGATGTGGACCACCGTGAACCACCTAAACAAGGGAATTGAAAGTATAATTGCTACTGGTGATCTGGCAAAGTGTTGGTGCCACAGATGGGAAATTCTGCATAGAGATCTGAGTCCCCACAATGCTTGTTAGGATAACTTGGTTAGGATACATAATAGATTTTGAACCATAATCAAGTGATAAACGTTTCTTTGGGTTAGACCACACCCATATGAAAAAAAAGGTATGAATGAACCAGTGCATCAAAGTTACTTGCACCTTTTGAGGTTTCAAAGAGCTGTTGAATAAGGCCAAAGAAAATTTATCTCTATCAACTTCCCAGCCCCCGTTTTCATACCGGGTCATTGACGTTGTGGGAAACTCATTATATCCATTAAAAGCATCCCATCAAAGGAAAGAGAAATGTGTTTCTGCAGTTCAAGATCTTCCTTTCCTTTGAAAAGTAGCTGCTTCTGACAGACTTGGAAAAAAAAGGAAAAAACTAATAAGCATGTTAAGGCTTATCTGAGGGATGGATCCAAAGGCAATATTCATCTTCCAGTCTGTACTGAAGGGAGCAATAAAGACAAATGAACAGTGATTGTCAGTCACATTATACAGTGATAACAAGTTAAAATGAAACAGCTGTAGATCTTGTCCACAGCTGTTGCCATTTGAGTCTTGTGTGTCGCATCCATTCATTCCAACATTTATAATGAGAGGGAGTGTTGATCAAATTATGCTGGTGAAGAACACTAGGCGTGTAATCAGCTCTTGCCTTTTTTTAATCAAATGGTGGGTGTTTAATTTGGAAAGGGAAAAAAAGAAGTCTACACATCACAGTTCAAGACGGATCACAAATCCATTGTCTTTCAGATTTGAGGTTGTGCTAAAAGCGATACCAAGGTGAAAACACAGATATTGCTTGGGTCTACCCCCTCCCACATATAATGCAGAATGGGGAAGAATTTGGGACTGCATTCCTTTAGACTGTAAGTGTGGAGACCATGTTTTTGAATGCTTTTCATAAAGAGCACTTTTAACACCAATAAGCTGCCATCACAGACGAATGCTCAGGAAAGACCTGCACCAGAATCCTATTGACAACTGTGATGTGTAATAGGACTGGGGGAGGGTGTGACATGTTTTCTCCTTTACAATCTGCTGTTTTCAGTTAAACAAGCTGGAGATTGCTCCACTGAAATGAATGGGAATCTTAAATGCACAAGGGAGGTACTGAATACCACTTTACATGAGTCAGCTGCCAAGTTTGCCCAGGCAAAGCCTGTACACCTCTGGTTTCTGGAGGTGGGGTTACTGAGCAGATCCTGCAAACATGAAGCAAATCCTGCAACATATTCAAAGTCAGTGTACCCCTAGCTGTTTTAGGATCACCATTACCACCAGAACACACAACATTGCTGTCACTGCTGCCATCAGCAAGCCACCAAAGTATGCCAAAACAACCAAAAGGCCCATTTTTTCATTTCTTTCAGGAAAAGAAGATGACACTCTGTCCTGCCATGTGGTGTTGCATCATAAGTATATCACCACAACTGTAATTACTACAGTCTCCAAGACAAATGCCAAGCAGCATTAGCAGAGACAGAGGTATAACTGCTAATGGTTGATCATTTTTCATGTGCCCCATCATGAAGGCCATCCGATCCAAATAAATAGTTGGAGAAAATAAATGAGGAGCAGTCCATTTGCATTTTGACTCTGCCAGAACAATCCTATGCATGGTCTCTCTCTCTCTCTCTCTCTCTCTCTCTCTCTCTCTCTCTCTCTCTCTCTCTCTCTCTCTGTGTTTGTGTGTCTCTGTGTGTGTGTGTCTGTGTGAACTGACCATATCATTATGCAGATTTAGAAAGTTATTTTGGGTTGTGGGGGGCAAGGAGAAGTTGTCATATGCTTATGGACAGAGCAGTGATTGCCACGCTGCCTACCTTTGGCCTCCCAAAATATGATACTGTCATCAAGTAAAATGGAGGACTCTGACACATCAGTGTGGAAGATTCATTCCATATGGCTTTTGTAAGAACGAGAGGAGTCACCACCTTGTCCTTTGCGTTACACAGTCAAACATTTTGGATTGACTTTGTTTCAAAGCTGGATTAAGTATTATGTACATTTATGTGTGTATACACTGAAGTAAAAACATATCTTGGTGCTATTGAGAGCCAGTATGGGGTAATGGATATAGTGCTGGATGGAGACCTGGGTTTTAATCCCTATTTGGGCATAAGGTCTCATGGTGGATGGCAATGGTGAATCATTTCTTGAAAATCACACATGATTTGAAAGTGATTTGATGGCACGTTGAAACATAGAGAAACATATCTTCCAGAAACCTATCACGTGCAAAAGAAACTTTGGGGGATCCTATTTTACAAAATATACTAGAAAATGGGGACATATGTTGTAACCCAATTTTTTCTGAAAAAGCTGGAACATCATTTTCCTTGTGTGGTTGCCTTCTGTAATGTGAAGAGCAATTATAATGACTGCCCTCTCTCTTTCATTTGACTTTTAAGTGCAGTGAACAGTCACTAATTAGCAACCAATGAAGCATAGTGAATTATTTATATGTAGTGTTTCCGAGCTGTAATGGTTTATTCTTTGGTTCACCTGTTGTCAAATTTAATTTTGATTACTGACATAGATACTTGTCCACTAATCTATTCCAGATGTCACAACACCTTATGATTTAGCAGTAGTTTCTGCAGTTTAAAGCACTTGGAGGTAGTATGCATATATATATATATTAATATAGTGAAATGCAATGTTAATGAAGTCATAGGGCTAGATCCAGATTTAATTATACTTAAGAGAAGACCCATTGAAATAGCAGCCAAAATCCTAATTATATTCACAGACGTTTCATGTTACATGTCGCAGCTAATGGTTGCTGACTGATGAGGTGCCATGGTGGGTCTTAATCACATGGCTGGTAATGCATCTAATTTCATTACAGAAATATGGCTTAGCATCTCATCAATTAGCTATAGAAATTACACAAACCCTATGCAAACACAAATAGGATTTTGGCATCCGATCATCCTATTCCAACTAGACATAGATTAGTCTAGACTAACTAATTTCAATAGCCCTACTCTAACGGTAATTAACTGGATCTAAACCACACCATGCAGAACAGTGGTGAAACACCATACAACTCATTATGAGGGGATGGGTATTTAATGAGAGTCCTGTATTTGGAATCACAAGCAGATAACAGTGCTACAATGTAGGGTTACTCAAGACCCTAACAGTGTAAGCTAATACCTTAGGGAAAAAGTGTTCATGCTTATGGTCTGTTTTTTATAACCCTAATTTTAGAGCTGAAAAGGATAAAAACACATGAACTAAGTAACACACCGTCCTCTCCATGAGGTGCGGAGCTGCTGAGGCAGGGCTGCTTTGCCCACCCAGTCTGAAGAGGTGAGGCAGCAACATGGGCAAGCAGGCTGGGAACAGAAGCCTTAAAAAGGCTGCCCAGCCCTGTGTTGCCCTCTTTGTTGTTCTCCGTCAGCCCACCTGCCTACCTTGTACAGTAAGAAGGAGAGTAGCTGGTCGCTTCGGGGCTGGATGGGAGTTTTGACTTGAAGCTGAAATGGCCCTGGGTGCACGTGGTTTTTCGCCCATCCCATTCTTACTAGTGAGGGCAGTAGTGGTAAGTTAATAAGAAGTTGGCAATTAAATAGGTCACAATGACGGGCAGTGCAAAAGGAACAAGTTCAAGTGAGTTCAAAAGGGGGTAAACGGGGTGATAAGCACCCCTCCTCTCAGGATAGCATTAGCAGAAGTTAGCTGAGGGGAGGGGAAGCAGGGTATTCAAGTTATACTATACCCGAGGGTGTACTGTATGGTAGGACAGCACATTTGAGGAATAGGAATTCACTAAAAAGAGGTTGGAGCAGAATGTCTTGATAGACTTTGGGCACAGACCAGAATTACACTACAGCAGACCCCCCCTTGTGAAAGGGGAATTAAAGTTAAGAAGTTAATAAAATTGTGGCCCAGTTACCCCATGTTATTGTGTCCCATGTCTTTATTCCAGACTGGGTAGGAAAAATTTTCTGGTCTGAATTATACTCAAGCTATGCCAAATAAAGTTTAAGAATTTGTGATTGTATCTAAATTAAAAAAGGAAAAAAAAATATTTTCCCCCCTCTCATGCTTATAAACCTGAGGTAACATAGGGCCCAGCAATTTTTAATTCAGCCTTTGTGAGCTATGTCAACCAGTTCTGTTTTGGTCACACTTGAGCCCATTAAAACTATCGCTTTGTCTTTGGGTAACATGTTTCAGACTACAGGACCATAAATTCCACACACACAAACCAGAACTTCCTCTAAATTATGCAGGTTCAGGGGGTATTTTTCTATTTAGCTCAGTGAAAAGATTTGAGATTAGGTGGGTTTCACTTACATGGAGACTTCCAGGATATAAGCAAGCAACTTTTACAGAATTATTTTAGAAATCTTATGAAAGAAAGCCCTGTAGCTTTACTTAATGAGGACCTTTTACAGTGAAAGCAGGAAGACAGGTGATTGAATAAATACAGTGGATGCCAAGTTTTAGAACATCTTTCACACAATGACTACAATGGCCAGACCTACATGTATATACTCAGAGTTGGCTTAGAAGCTGCCTTGGCTCTAACCCTAACTTGGACGCAATCTGCAAATTTAATCTGAAATCCATGTGAAAACATATACTTGTTTTTTTGCGGCAACTTCTCCTGTATACAGTTCTGTAAAAGCCACATTTTTCTCATGTACACATTTTCTTCCTACAACATAACACGTTTTTTGTGCATTTCCCCATAATATACATTCCTTCAGTATATGATTTTAAAAATTATTTTAACTGGCAGACTTGCTCTCAATTTGCAGAAGAGTTGAGATTTAAGAACAAAACTCTCCTGCGGAAACTTGTTAGGTATGATGCAAAATGGAGATTCTCCATTTCCAGAGAAAAAAGCAGTTTGCAAAAGAATGAGGAAACCTTCATATTATATTTTATATTTTTATGTTCCTTGTGTAAACTCCCTAGAGTACTGGCTTTCATTAAGTTGGGTGGTATGTATGTATGTATGTATGTATGTATGTATGTATGTATGTATGTATGTATGTATGTATGTATGTATGTATGTATGTATGTATGTATGTATGTATGTACGTACGTACGTACGTACGTACAAGCAAACAAACAAACAAACAAACAAACAAACAA
The DNA here is from genome assembly GCF_051106095.1 of Pogona vitticeps. Lineage (NCBI taxonomy): Eukaryota > Metazoa > Chordata > Lepidosauria > Squamata > Agamidae > Pogona > Pogona vitticeps. Next base: position 155,687,305 of record NC_135785.1, read on the forward strand.
ATATCTAGAATACATCCATTCTTTCTCCCTCTTGTAAAATGAAAACTTGTCAAAGCATAATTTAAAAAAATCTACTCTATTCCAATATGCACAAGAATTTTGTCACAATGAAACACCTGTAGCAGTTGAATCTGTTTTAATTCCGGGACTAGACAAGGTGAATGTTCTTCTCTGACAATCCAACTCCATGTTGCGTTGATTACATTTGCTTCCGTTCAATGTAACAATCACAAAGAGAAAATCTCTGTGAGCATCGTTATGCTGGATTTAACCACTGTGCAAGCAGTGGCATGAAACAATGTAATGTATATATACATTGCATTGTACAGTTGGCTGCATGATGTAAAACTGCAGAGGAATCCTTCCTTGTGCTTACTCTAGAAATTCATTTCCATTAGTGAAACTATCCTTGATCTGGTGCAATGACCATGTTAGTTTAGGTCACAGTGAACAGCCCTCTATCGTTACTGTTTAATTGAAAGGAAATATGTGTGATCCCAGCCTGGAATGAGACTCCCACACCTGGAGAGGACCACCTATTCCTTCCTGCCTCAGCTGCTTCTGTACCAAACTCCCCCCAATGTCTCCAAAGTTGTTAAAAAAGGTGGAGGGGGCAATTATCAATGTGGATTGTTCTTCTTTTTCTTTTTTCTTTCCTTTCATTTTCACTTCTCAGTGTAAAAACAATATTTTAAACATAGGATGAGACTGAACATAATGAAAATTGTCTTTTCTTTATCAAGTTTTAGTTTGTTTGGCATCATGCAGTCCATAACTGACACAAGTGGAGGACCAGGACAACATCATTAGAATCAGAAAGGAGAAAGAGTTATTATTAGCATACTGATGGCACCAAATGCCAAAATTCTGGACAGCCTTTCCCACTGGTTTTCTTGTAGATGTTAAATACCATGGGGACAGAACTGAATGTTAGGAGATCCCACAAGCCAATGACCAGGGTGTCAAACAGAATTTCCCCAGCACCAAATTCTGAGCTTGACCCTTTGGGAATGATTGCAACCACTGTAAAACAGTACCCCCAAGACCCATCCCAGAAAGATGCTGCAGCAGTAGACCATGGTCAAAGACACTGAAACCCACAAAACCATATTTGGCCCATAACCAGACCTGAAGCCAGACTGAAATGGATCTAGGTTAGAGATGGGTATGAATCAGAAAAACAGTGATTTGTTTTGATTTGTGATTCATCAAGTTGACAAATCACAAATCATGAATTTACAATTTTTTTCTGATGAAGGAATGCATTGATTTGTCAATTTCTTTTTGCACTTAAAATCCTATAAAACAGCCCCCCCCCAGGCACCTAGAGACACCAAAATTTCAGAGAGGCTTCTCTCAACTCCCTTCTATAAGCCCTGCAAGTTTGGTAAAGGTTGGGTTTCAGACATCCAAGTTATATATCTACATAGAGGGGCCCCCAGGAAAGTTTCCCCAGGCACCTAGAGAAACCAAAGTCACATAAAAGCTTTTCCTCACTCTTCTCAACAGTCTCTCCAGGTTTGGTGAAGATTGGGTTTCAGGAAAAGCCTCTCTGTAATTTTGATGTCTCTAGCTGCCTGAGGAGAACTTTCCTTGGGGGGCCCTCTTTGTGTGTCTGTAACTAATACGTCCAAAGCCTGATCTTCACCAAACTTGGAGGAATACGAATCAATGAATTATTGATTAAAAAAATGCAATTCATCTTTAATTGATTCCCATCTCTTATCTAGATAATCATCTTCCTCCAGGAACCCTTGGGACAGAGAAACCATCACACTCTTGTGTAACTTGTGCAAAAATGGGTTGTTAGAGATGGGCAGATAGTAATCTGATATAGTGGGATCAAAGGTGGATGTTTTGTTTTTGTTTTTATTTTTAAATAAAGATCTTCCTATGATCTCCTATGAGCATGCTGCTACCTCATCTTACTGCAAGGAGGGATTTGTCACTTCCCTTACTCACTGAACCAATTCCACCCTTAGTTAGATACTTCTGTAAGCCTGGAAAGGAAATGGTCCAATATACATGTGGTGGCTTTCACCACTCTAAAGACTGTCTACACCCTGAGAAAGCACAGACTAAAACATCCATTCTCAGAGGAGAAACAGGAGCCAAAGTTACATTCACAGGGCCTTCAATAACTGCAGCTTCTAAGTAGATTTGAGCAATTTCTTTTGCAAAGTGTCATGCAAAATCCTACAGGGAGCAGTTGAGTGGTCAGCATACCTTTCCTGTGGGTATATGATCCATAGTCCCTTAGCCACCCAAAACAACTCTGCTAGATGGTTCGGTGGAGATGTGATGGTGGCAAAGAGGAATAATTTCTTCATTGTCACCACTGCCATGGAACAGGCTTTCCAATGAGCTCTACATTTCACCTTCATCACTCTAGTCTCTATCCCACTTGCTTCATTACCTCCAGCTCCCTAGCAAATCATGGAGCTTATTTTTCCTCACACCACGGGAGGGGAAACCTAGAAGTGATTGTATCCCTCACTCTGGCCACCTCCTCATTCAACAGATCAGGCAAGGCTCTGGCAGAATCACCTGTTAAGGAAGCAAGAAACTCCCAAAGAGCCATCAGGAAACATTTGGATCCATTAGCCTTCTAGGGTGGACCACTTACATCTGCCCCCACACTTGCAAAGGCTCAGAGTTAAATCAATCTAAACCCCACTAGGTAGTGATCTGTTTATGAGAATGAAACTATAGTAGGTGCTTCTACATCCAGACCATTGCCCAATACAGATAACCAAGTGCAGACTGTACCCTGCAACAAGAACGGGCCAAATACAACTTGGAACCGTCTCATGGTGAACATAAGCTCTGAGCATCTCCTGCTCTGGAGAACAGTGACCAAGACACTTTGAGGACATTGGCATCTTGAGGACACAGAGTGAAAAATCCTTTCAAAAGAAACTTATATTTTCATTATTTTAGAGTTTTTCTTGGAAAAGATATAGCTAGTTCTAATTCACTCTATTTTTTTAAGGGCTCTTCAGTGAGATCAATTCTGCCCACCCACACACACTCTACAAGATATTTCTTCTCATTTAAAGCATTCATGCTGAAGTTCATGAGGTGAGAGGCTTATGCTCATGTGTCCATATCCTCAACTTGCTGGAAATTGGCAGATTGCCTAGCATAAAAATCAGAAGTCCCACAGTAGTCCTGAATCAGATATAGTTAGCTGTGTCAAAATAAATATGGAAAATGACAGGAGAGTTTTTTCAAGTTTAACATGGGAGGAGAGTTGCTGCAGAATTGGATACTGTAGTGTTCACCCCTTGTTATGCAAAATAAGTCATGTATGATTCATGTCTATGCAAAAGTGGTGGAGAGGCACAGCCCAGAGAGAGGTTAAAAGGTGGAGCCTGCGAGCAGGAAAGTCAAGAGTCAGTCAGAATGAGTTGGAGTGAGTCAGTAGTAGAGGGGCTACTACTTCAGTCAAGAGTGAGTTAGTCAGAGTCAGAAGCAGAGGCAGAAGAGATTGAGTTAGAGACTGGTTAAGATAAATAGATAGAGAAGCTGGTAATTAATTATATGGCATGAAGAAAATATGTATAGAGAGACCTGTGAATGATTTGCTTCTGTACAATGAACAACTGAAGAACATCTGTGATTATTATTAACTTTGCTACACTTCAAGAAATAAGTTTTGTTTGCATTCACATGTAGAGTCTGATCAAATGTATTTAATATTGTGGATAGAGGTAATCCACTGGTGGCAGTGAGGGAAACAAAGACTGGAACCTTTGTGAGGGCACAAAAAGTAGGTGCTTCATAGAGATGAACGTCACAGATACCAGGGAGAGTTTGATTGTTTGTTTGTTTATAATATTTTAAAGCCATCTTTCTCCTTAAAAAGGAACCAAGGAGGCTTACAACAATTAAAATACGGTATTTAAGTTAGTAACAATGAGTATGCTATATTAGAAGAATCAATGATGATGATCATGATGAATTCAGTTTGTATACCGCCCATCTGACCTATGGTGATTCACAATACAATAAAAAATAAATATATTATAACAAAGTGATCCAATTAAACCAACTTAAATTAAGTAACAAAAATATAAACAATAAAAAATTAACAAAAAAAGTTTAAAAATAGACGAAACAGACAACAATAAATTTAAAAGTCTGATAATCTCACAAGATCTTAAGTTGTCTGATTCTGTTCAACCTACCAGAATGAAAAAAAAATCAAGACGTTTCTTAAAAGACATCAAGGAGGGAGCCAGATGAATTTCTGGAAGTAGTTCATTCCATAGTCAGGGTGCAACTCCCCAAAAGGACCAGTTCCTTGTTTGTTCCCTCCAGGCCTCTCCCAGGGCCAGTGTTCTTAGTCAACCCACCTGTAAAGAGCAAGTCGAACTTTACAGTTCTAGATGGGAGTAGGCATTCTGCCATGTACTGAGGTCCCAAACTGCTCAGGGTTTTATAGGTCAGAACTATCACCTTGAAGCTGATATTGAAGCAGACACATAACCAATGCAAAGAGGCCAAGGTTGGGGAAGTGTGATGGTACTTATTTTTTTGATCTCACCAATCTTCCTGCCATATTCTGGACCTCTTGATGCTTCTGTATCATTCTGAAGGGAAGCCCACATAGAGCATCTTGCACAATTAATTCTTCAGATTAGCAGAGCTGGGAGCAGCATGGCGAGGGACCCAGTATCATGACAGGGACATAACTGAGCCATCTGCCTCAGGTGGAAATAGGCAGACTGGAGCACAGATGCTATGTGAGACTCCACAGACAGTCCAGGATCCAGAAGGATACCCAGACTCTGAACCGTCATCCTTAGGGGAGAGAGTTGCTCCCCAAAAAGTAAGAGAGGTCCCCAATCCACAGACAGCAGCCCCCCATGTTTTTTGGGTGGTTGGTTGGGTGGGTGGGTTTTCTGTTTGTTTGTTTTTGTTGTTGTTTTGCTAGAACAGTGGTTCTCAACCTTGGGTAACCCAGGTGTTTCTGATTAGCAACTCCCAGAAACCCTGACCAGCACAGCTAGTGGTGAAGGCATCTGAGAATTACAGTCCAAGAAACTCTCTCTTGTCTGCGTTCAATTTCAGCCTGTTAGCCCCCATTCATCCCACGATTGCCTCCAGGCAGTGCTCAAGGGATAGGATGGCACTGATGGCAGAAGGGTGGAAAGAGGTATAGAGTTGGGTGTCATCCTGATACTGGTGACACAAAGCTCAAAATCTCTGGATGAACTTTCCCAGTGGTCTCATGTACTGTAGATATTAAACAGTAGAGGGGAGATGATTGATCCCTGGAGATTTAGAACCCAGGAGGAAGACAGCACCTCACCAAACTGCACTTTCTGGGGACAGTCCTCAAGGAAGGACCAGAGCCAGGACAAAGCCAAGCTTTTGATCCCCAGCCTCAAGAGCCTCCCCAGAAGGTTGATGGTATTGAAGGCCACTGAGAAATTAAGGAGGACCAATAGGGATGTGCTGACCTTATTGGCCTCCCTCAAAATGTCATCTTGCAGGGCAACCAATGCCGTCTCAATGCCATGATGTGGCCTACAACCAGACTGAAAGGAATTGAGGGCATTGGTTTCATCTAAGAGTGCCTGAAGTTGATCAGTCGCCACTCTCTCCACTAGCTTACGATACCAAAAAGTATAAACACCAAAATACATTAAATGTAGTAAGGTACAACAATCTATTTCAATAACCTCATTTGGCAGCCATTCACTCAAAATGGCTTCTTACCTGAAGAAAAAGGTCTTTGCCTGCTTGTGGAAGGACAGTAAAGTTGGGGCCAGTCTAGCCTCCTGTGAGAGAGAATTCCAAAGTCTAGGAACAGCAACAGAAAAGGCTCTCTGCTGTTTCCCCACCAAACACACCCATGAAGGTGGCATGACCAAGAAGAAGGCCTCTCCTTGTGGTGTTCACCCTTATTATGTTAAATAAGTCATGCATTATTCATGTTTTATGCTGATGTGTTTGAGAGGTGAGGCTACTAGAGATGTTAAAAGGTAGAGCCAGCAAGGAGTTTAGTTTACAGTCTGCATCTGAGTTTGAAGGGGGAGAGTTGAGTGTGTGTGTGTGTGTGTGTGTGTGTGTGTGTGTGTGTGTGTGTGTGTGTGAGAGAGAGAGAGAGAGAGAGAGAGAGAGAGAGAGAGAGAGAGGGAGGGAGGGAGGGAGGGAGGGAGGGGGAGAGGGAGGGAGGGAGGGAGATAGTTGGGAGATCTGAGGTGTGATTAGTCTGAGGAGTGAATAGTAACCTGTAAGATAATATAGAAGATAGTTATTGATGCTTGATGAACCTGAAGAAGATTCTTATGAATTATTATAGAAACATCTGTAATCAATAAACCTGTTTTATTCAAAAGACAGCGATGAATGGACCTTTGTGTTTCCTAAGCAAAGTACGTTGATAAAGAAATCAACTGGTGGCAGCATGTGAAAAGTTTTTTTTTCCCTTCATGAGCTCTCTGTTTGGGGGAGACAAACAGGGGCCAGAAAGGGGCAAATGTCACACTCCTGATGATCTTAATACTTCAGCAAGTTCATAGTGAGAGATGTGGCCCTTGAGATAGCTATATATGTGTGTGTATGTGTCTATGTAGCTATATATACAGTATACCACAGAAGTGAGTACAGGTTGTCACATTTCATAAATATTTTAGTATATCTTTTCATGTGACAATACTGAAGAAATGACACTTGGCTACAATGTAAAGCAGTGAGTATGCAGCTTGTACAGTATAACAGTGTAATTGTGCTGTCCCCTCAAATTATGCAACACACAGCCATTAATGTCTAAACCACTAGCAAAAAAGTGAATACACCTCTAAGTGATAATGTCCAAAATGGGCACAAAGTGTCAATATTTTGTGTGGCCACCATTATTTTCCAGCACTGCCTTAACCCTCTTGGGTATAGAGTTCACCACAGCTTCACAGGTTGCCATTGGAGTCCTCTTCCACTCCTCCATAATGATATCACAGAGCTGGTGGATGACATCACAGAGCTTGTGCACCTCCACCTTCTATTTCAAGAGGCCCCACAGATGCTCAATAGGGTTTAGGTCTGGAGACATGCTTAGCCATTCCATTACCTTTACCCTCAGCTTCTTTAGCAAGGCAGTGATCGTTCTGGAGGTGTGTTTGGGGTTGTTATCATTTTGGAATACTTCCCTGTGGCCCAGTTTCTGAAGGCATGGGATCATGCTCTGCTTTAGTATGTCACAGTACATGTTGGCATTCATGGTTCCCTCAATGAACTGTAGCTCCCCAGTGCCGACAGCACTCATGCAGCTCCAGACCATGACACTCCCACCAACATGCTTGACTGTAGGCATGACACACTCCTCACCTGGTTGCCACCACACACGCTTGACACCATCTGAACCAAAGAAGTTTATCTTGGTCTCATCGGACCACAGGACATGGTTCCAGAAATCCATGTCCTTATTCTGCTTGTTGCCAGAGGTTTAGACATTAATGGTTATGTGTTGCATTATTTTGAGGGGACAGCACATTTACACTGTTATACAAGCTGTACACTCTCTCTCTCTCTCTCTCTCTCTCTCTTTCTCTCTCTCTCTCTCTCACACACACACACATACAGAGAGAGAGAGAGACAGACAGACAGACAGACACACAGACACACACATAGAGGGTGTATCTCTCTCTATATAGAGAGAGCTACATAGACACACACATACATAACCAGATATTTGATGGAAATTTCTCCCAAAGTGTCAGGAAGCCATTTGGATCTGTCAGCATCCTGGGACTAATAATATTAATTGTTACCCCAGCAGAGACTTTGAGTTCTAGTGATTTGTCCAGGGCAATGGAATTACAGGGAGTTCCTCCACACAGAAAGATGATCAGCATCCTTTGCAGTATAAAAAAGCAGGTCAAGGTTGTGCCCTGCAGCATGAGAGGAGCTACCTGTAACTTGGAATAGACCCATGGCCATTGTGGAGAACATCAGCTACTCCTGATAAAGCGGTCTCAACAAGAATACAGGAGCTTCCCAGCACAAGAAGTAAAGGGACTCCAATGTGTCCCCTGAGATCAGCTTGACTAGCTCAAGCAGGAAGATGGCTTATATTCCAGGTGGCCACCTTCAGATATGTCCACTCAAACCCAATACACCCAATACACTGGCTTGTGGAGAAAGGGATGGCATCACAGTAGATCATTGTAACTCCATCTCCGTGCCCTGAGCTTTGCTTGTTGCTGTACACAGAACTTGGGTGGGCAGAGATTAGAGAGATAACCCCTACTCCAGCTTTCTCTGTCCAGGTCTCTGTAATTTTGGCCAGGTCAGGACCCACTCTGGATGTTTATTGTTTTGCCATTAAGTGACCTGGAATTTAAAAAGGGACATTTTCTACTTGGAGGCCTGATACCAGGACTATTCAGGCAATTTTTTTGTGGACTCAGTTTTGGGGCAACCAACACCCTATTGCCTTCTTGGTATCTCCCTCTGTATTATTTGTATGGCCACTCCCTGTTTCCTTTCATCAGCATGAAAGGAAATTCATTATCTGTACCTTACACTAAACAGGTCTTCAAATAAGCAGAAAGAAGGAGGCAAAGAAGCAGCAATAATTGCTAGGTTAAGATAAGCCTTGATAGGGAATAGGGACGGTTATCATACTGAACAGTTATTGGAAAGTTAATTGCAGGTATGGGGGGAGCACAATAAATTCTGAGTTTTTGAGGAGCAGGAAGTCAGCACATTCAAACTCCAAAAGCTTTGCTTATGGGGTAGCTTTTCTTGTCGGCAGAGTTTGTGAAGAAATTGAGTGTGGTTTTATATAAAATAAAAATTAACTTCCTTTATGCAGTAGATAAAATGGTTCAGTCAGGAACCTACAGAGCAGATTGGCTTCAAGTCCCCCTCATTAGACCACCTCTTATAAATTCCACTGGAATTTATTGTCTCAATCATTCACTCGGAAACTCTGGTAATAAGACAGAATAAAAATGTTTATGTTTACTTACTGTTCTTCGTAGATAAAAACAAGTATATTTTCTAAAAAAAATGTTACATCACTGAGCTTAACTCATTAACTAAATTCATAACTAACTGACTGACTGGTTACACAGCAGACAGAATATATCACTGTCTTCAGACTTCGTTGCTAACACTTACAGATGCAACTAAACCCTGACTGGGAAAAGGCAGGAAAAGAATACGAAGTAGAGAGGGATCAATTGGCTGCTACTTTGATTGACATTCAACTCCACTGCAGAAAAGTCCCTCCCAGCCAAAAACTTCATAAAGACACCATATATGGGTTGCAATATATCCAACAGTTTTATGATCATTGTTGGCTGTTTCAGTATTTGTTGATCATCTCTTTATTATCCTCCCATGTAAATCAGAGGTCAGCACAAAGATATGCGCAGACACGCTTATCTCTGGCAAAGTGTTGCTTGAAATGAGGAGGAACCATAAACATACTCTCATGGAGCTCAGGTATTCCAGCTCCTAGGTTCTCTCTCACAACAGTCTTCCCTCAATAGGTTGCTATTGACCAAAAAAAATATCACATTTTGGCCAATAATAATAAACCATTAAGTTGATTTCAACTTAGGTCTACCATTTTTTTTCACACTAAGTGGTCAGAATTGGTTTACCTGTCCCACCTTCTGCTGGCATGTTGAAAACATACAAGTTGCTCAAGGCTAAATATTAGTAAGAAATGTAATCTCAGCAACCACGCATTCCCCAAATGACCTCCACATGCAAATGCTCCAACCCCAACATCTTTTCAATACATCAGACAAGAAAATTGGGACCATTACAAAAGAAGTCCAAACCAGAAAGGGAATCAGTTGATTTTAGAACCATCTGGGGCATATTCTCACCCTTTAATATCGACAAGTTATATCACGGTAGTGAAGAGCGAGAATCTGTTCTAATATTTCAGAAGGCACTCTGTTTTGTCCAGATGTATCTCGAAATGGGTAGCACAACAGGAAATCATCTGACATTTGACAGCATGTCAAAACTGCTTAGAAAATGGCTATCTATTAGGGTGCAGTTATACATCCCACTTATACCTTACTAATTTTGGAGCAGACCTTGCAGAATCCTTCACCTGGGTTATTCTGGCAGTTGTACTCCAAAAAGCAATTTTCCAAGCTCTGATCATAGTACTTAAACGTGAAAGTTTACGGAAACATAAATTCAAGGGTAGAATTATTTTGAACACAAAGTCAGCCATCATTTTAGAGTCATTTATTCCTGTTCCTCATTTCATTCTCTTTTCTTTGTATAACCTTTCTTTCTTGTGCTAAAAGTATGTTAAGAGAGAAAACATTTTTGTGCTTTGCATGAATATGCATGAAATTGTTTTATCCTCTTTCCTGCTCTCTGAAAAATGAATGTAGTGTTCACAATAACATGCTCAAAAGATGTGAAAAAGAAGATGCACTACTCAGGTTGTTTCAGTGTCCTTGAACTTTCTTAAATCCTTATTGCAATCTCATTAGGACAAAGGGTACTATTTTATTGCAGAGCTATTGCTGCCTGTGACACATCCCTGTTTTCAAATGGTCTCCATAATCTGGCAAAGAAAACAGAACATATATGGTTTCCTTTGACTAGATAGTTGTTCATTTTCCTGGTAATCAGTAGGGATGTTTACCTGTTCAGAAAATTTAGCTGTATTTACTTTGGGACATGCAAGGGATTTAGAATTTTCCTGCAAGAAAAAAAAAACACAGCAATAAAAATCTGAAATTAGGACTGGATTATGCCTACTTGATTTGGAATTAAACTAGGGTCCTGAGACACAAAGAATGTCAGGGAAGCAACTTCTGGATTTCACACTTAATTCAGGAAATGAGACTTTCAGCTTCCAAATGGTCTCTCTAATTTTATACATCACCAACGGTTACCTGGAGGAAATGATAGTGGATTAATTCTGTTGCACTTCAAATGCTGTATTTAACCTCTACATTTTAAATAAATTTCTTCACTTGATAAAGCGCTCTTATATAGACATATTTATTTGATTAGAAGCAGCTGAAAGGCCATATGGCTGAAACATCAGCTCTGAAACTGAATAATTGGTCCATGGATAGCAATAACATGCAAGCTATCTTGAAATATCTAGCATAATCGCAACATTTAAAACTCTTTGTCATGTGATAATTTCCCCAGAGACCTTCCCAGGATTCTGACTTATTAGTACATATCATTGGTCAAATTATTCTTGTTGACATTTCTTCCTTCAGAAAGCTTCTCATTAAAAGTGAAGGCACAGCAGAGGGGAAATGCCCAAAACATTTTGTCTCCCATTTGATGTGGCTATTCTGTGCAGAACTCATCCCTTGGCACATTTAAAATGCCTTGCTTATGTGTGAATCTGTTTCTTTTTAATGAGGCACAAAAACTTGGTACAAACTGCCCTCATGCTGATTGGTTTTCATAATGTTTCTGAGGTAAAGTCTGCAGTCAAAAGGGATCGATTTGTATATCTTCCCCAAAAGCTTTGAAAATCTGCCCCAGCACAACCACATAATTTCACTGTACAAGGCTGCCAGGAAAGTATTCTAGAGCAGTGTGTAAAAGACAAGATTTTTATGTGCTATAATGCTCCTAAAATTTTTAAATGAGATAATTGGTGTTACTCATCTGAGTGCCATGTAATCCCCTCTCCCCCCCCCCAGTTCTAGGAGGAAAAAAACCCACAATGATTCTTTCCCAAACTTTGTGAGGCCTTTTCCAGCAAGATACTGGTGTTCTGTGGATAAATTCTGTTGAATTCAGGAAGCAAGTCTTGCTTGTTTCTTCCTTGAGTGACAGGGAAGGACAAAATGATTTTGTTCACCTTTGTAAAAGGGTAATATTTTTCCTGTAAATCAAGGAGAAGTATATAATAATTAGCTAATAATCATGTGCTATCATGTCAGCTGCAAGCTATGGCAACCCTTTCCAGGTCTTTCTAGATATAAACTGCTCTGAAGTGGTCTACCAGTCCTTTCATCTCATGGCGCCCTGGGATCATGCAGCTTGTCCAAGGATGAACAACTGGCTTTTCTCCCAGTAGGCATAACAGAGACCTAAACTCCTGACTCCTGCCTCTGCAGTTAGGTGCTAATATAGCAATGTGTTAATATAAATAAAAGAAGCTGTATGGGGTGAAAAACACACTGGAACCTGCATTGCTCCATGAATTTAGTAGTCAGTAGTCTCCGAGAGTTTGCTTTTTCTTGTTTTAACAACCAACCAGTCATTCTGTGCACTCTCTCTCTCTCTCTCTGAATCCGTGTTTAGCGTCTCAAAAGAAAAGGGCTCTAATTTTATACAGAGACAATTTGTATTAATTAAGAATACTTTGGTGAGAAAAAATAGCATTTGTTTTCCTGCTTTTGCCTCAGGGAGAGGAATCTTGCAGGCCTGAAAAGTTCATTGTATTTCATTTTTTCCCCATATGTCTGAAAAACTGGACTTGATCCATGAGAGTTCATGTTAAAATATAATAATCTCTAATGTGCCACATGTTTTTGTCCTTGTTTTGTTTCTTTGGCTTTTGCCTGATATGACTGCACAGATTAATATGGCTACCTCTTCTAAAACCTCCTTGTTGAGGTGTTTGCAAATCCAGACAGGCTAAATCAAAGAAAGTGAAGAATTTAGCAGGTGTTCTTTGCACCTCCAGTGATTCAAGGCTCTGGCATGAGCTATGTGGAATATGCAGATGGTACCCACCTTGAGCACTGTTTTTAGTGAAAAGTACAAATGAACTAAATAAATAAATAAACATTTTACCCCTGATATGACTATATAAAAACATCTGCCCCCTCCTTTCACATTTTTGCTGGAGGAGGCAATTATTATTCTCCAATTGAGTTCCAAGGTATCATTTTATCTTCATAGTTTGCCCATCAGCAAGACTCAAAGGAAGCGTCCCAAAATCCAAGAACATGTCTTTGGGGTTTTGGCAGTTCCCATAGAAGGAAAACTGATCTGTTAATAACCTCAGAGGTAGTCCAGAAAGCTTCCTTAACAGAACTGAGGGATAGGTCAGTGGTTAAGGTCTCTGGCTGAGGAGCCAGAGGTTGGGAGTTCAATTCCCAGCTGTGCTTCCTTGAGAGGAACTGGACTTGATGATCCACAGGGTCCCTTCCAGCCTTGCAGTTCTATGAAGCTGGGACATCTATAAGATAAATAAATGCCCACTGTCATACATCCTCATAGAGAGCCTTAATGTACCTTTGCAAAGACTAGTCCTTTGAGAATAATTAGTAGCAGCTTTTTATTACAACATGGTTTACCTTCTGGCATTTGCCTGTTAAAGCTCTTACAAAAGAGATATAACAAGAATCACTAGGAAAAGGAAATTGCAAACCTCTACAAAAACCTTTCAAAATCCCCCCACTTTTTTTTTCAGTAGATAAATGGCTCTATGGAAGAGGAGGTATTTTCAGCCCTGCACCAGTTCTATGCATATCAAAGCTCTAACAGCAAGCAACATTACAATGTTTAATCTTTCTTTCAGGTAACACAGCTACCCACTGTAGATACCATATGGTTTCATACTGCCCTTTACCCCAGTGTTTTAAACAGCATTGATCTTAAACATAGCAGGATAACCTTTGTACCGACAACTACAGAGAGTTGAGTCTTGAGTCAGTGGAAAGCTAGGCCTGCAAGCATATTGAACCAAAGCTGAGTTCACTCCTCCCAGATACTTTTCTTCTCCTTCTTTGTATGAAGCCTTGTTTGCTGCCATTTTACTCAGACCATGGGTGATTATTAAAAGTTGCCCTCTGTTTTGCAAGATAGAGGGACTATATAATCCTGTCTTTGACGGAAAACTCTAAATCCTCATTCAGTCCTTTCCTTTTTCTTGGAAGGAACAGGATGCACATCAGTAAAGACTAGAGTCTCATCTTCCTGCCCTTGGAAATAACCTCTTCTTTTTTCCCTCACCGCCTGTGGTATTTTTCCCCTCATTCCAGTCATCTGTGAAGGTCAAGCGTTCGATATCATAGCCCCTCCTACACTGTTATACACACATGGTTCCATTGTGATATTGTAAAATACCTTTTTTTTCAGGTTGAAGTTCAAGAAACAGTATTTTTAGGAAGAAGATGGCACCATGCTTTCAGTTAACAGATTACTTCTCCTCCTCTTCCGCCTCCTCTCAGTCTCTCTCTTAGTATCAGAGAATTCTCAATACCTTCCTACACTATATAGCTAAGATGTTAGCTGTTCTTTTGGTGGATGATTGTCACAGCTAAATGACTCCCAAACTGACATGTGCTCTATTGCTACTTCTGTATTTTTTTCCAGAATCACTGTTGTCATGTCTTAGAGTTGCTGACAGAGGTTATTGGCAGTTAAAATCAAGTATGTACTTAGAGTCCATTCTAATTTTTATTTGTAATCTATTGTGATCTCTTTTTTTTACTTGAAGCATTCATATCACACTTTTTCAGCTTATATAAGCTGCCCAATGCAGCTTACAGCTGAAGCAACTTAAAACAATCATACACTTAAAAGGATAATTAAAAACCACACCGCACATGATGAGGTACAAATAAGTGATTAAATCAAGAGGAAACAGATAATCAAGCATATGTAAGTCCAAAGACCTGCTGGAATAACGGCAATCACAAAAGTTGTTCAGCTGGTACAAAAATGTTGGTGATAGAGAAATCTGATACCAGTTGCCAGGAAAAATCTGTAGAAGAGTGTTACTGCTCACATATCCTACTAGTGGGTTTCCCACAGGCATCCGCTTGGCCACCGCAGAAATAGCTCATGTGTCCACTACTCCATTTTGACAAGGCCATCTGAGAGGAGTGGCATGATGCAGTCCTTTGTATGGGGTGGTTCTTTGTGTTGATGCAAGAACAGCAACAACAATGTGACAGCAAATGTATGGCGATATTTTTGGACACTATTTGCCAAAAGTACAGACTTAAGGATATTGCTGTTTGTGGCTTACTAAGTCATGATAAAAGAGTGACATCACAATCCAAAGTTTACCTCACAATTAGTTGTCCAAGAGAGTTGTTTTTAGACTCTTCATCATATTGTGAAGTTACTTTTAGAGTTATCCATTATGTAGCTGGGTGAGAGGAGGAAAATATAAAGATGAATTATACATTACTTGTTAGAGGCCATTAACAATGCCACATTTCCATATTTCTCCCAATTAGTACTAAAACCTGCATTTCTTTAATGAAAGTGCAGTATTAACTAATTCATTCCATGATTTGCTGTTCTCTCGTGGCTCATACATCTGCACAGAAATTACTACAGTTTTAAAATGATTTCCCCAGTTCCATGTTTGGCCTGCTGAAGTGTCAGTTCAGCATTACAGAAGATAGCAAGCTACCTAAGAACCTGTAGCATTCATCTAGTCCCTTGTCTCCTAAATGCCAAGTAACAGACCAATTGAGGGAGGAGGAATGAGAGTGAGGAAATAAGAAAATCCATCCTTGCTGAAGCCAGATATACTGTACCAGCTAGAGCAAAAAACGGGAAGGTGGATTTTTCCAGGGGCCCAGAACAATTTTACATCTCCTTGGCATCAACATGAAGAACCATTGGCACTGTCAATTGTGCAGTGTATTTGAAGCTTTAGTCCAAAACACAGAGGGCCACAGGTGCTGCTCACCCTGCCTCAAAGCAATATCACTGGATGCCATTGTCAGACTATGACTAGATTATATATTTCATATATAACATACATGTGAGACATTGATCAGCTGCTTTGCTTGTTCTCTTATAGCACTGTGAGAACAACAGAGCCACGGAGACCCCTATTGGCATGCTGTCACCATCCAACCAAGAACCTAAGACTCCCACCCAAAAGATTACACAGGTGACTCCACCTAATGTGAGAGTTATTGAAGGGCTGCACGCTACTATAACCACAGAAATTTACCAAAACAGAGATGTGGGTACACAAATAGAATATAAGATGGATTCATTGGGTATGGAAGTTGAGGGACAGTCTCTGGGAAATAGGTGGGAACTAGCTTTCCTCTGGAGGATGGGGAGTATAAAAGGGGCTTTGCCAACAAGGCAGGGGACAGAAAGAAAAGAAGAGAGAAAGCAGGGGAACAGAAAAGTATCAACCAGGGAAGAGAACTTTTGTCTCCCCAAGGAGAAGATGTCCTTTAGGAGAAAAAGAAGGTAGATGTGGCAGTGATAGAAAGAGGAAATGAAACCCCAAACCACCCAGTAGTAAATGGGGATCAACAAGAGAAGGATGAACCCCAATCTGAGGGAAAAGAAACTAATTCAGGAGTCACCTATCACCTCAACCCCAAAGGGAAAACTTCCACAGAGAGAGTAGGAGGTAGACAGAGGAGAGAGGGAGAAACCTAAGCCCAGAACCTGAAGAATTGGGGGATGCCAGAGAAGAGTGGTCCAGTAATTATTGGTCTGATGACTTTCCTGAAGAAGAAATTGCAGGAAAGTGGGGCTACATCTACAAAGATGACACCTGGTATGGAAATTGGGTCCAATTTAGGGTCCTGAAGAGGGAGGCAGATAAATATGAATATGACACTCCTCCTTGGCCTTCTAATTAGGGAGAAAGGGAGGGAAAGAAAGGTAAAGGTAAAGGTTCCCCTTGACAATTTTTGTCCAGTCGTGTTCGACTCTAGGGGGCGGTGCTCATCCCCGTTTCCAAGCCATAGAGCTGGTGTTTGTCTGAAGACAATCTTCCGTGGTCACATGGCCAGTGCAACTTAGACACGGAATGCTGTTACCTTCCCACCGAGGTGGTCCCTATTTATCTACTTGTATTTGCATGCTTTCGAACCGCTAGGTTGGCGGGAGCTGGGACAAGCAACGGGAGCTCACTCCATCACGTGGATTCGATCTTACGACTGCTTGGTCTTCTGACCCTGCAGCACAGGCTTCTGTGGTTTAGCCCACAGCGCCACCACATCCCTTGGAGGGAAAGAAAAGGATGGAAGAAATGGGGACAAGGAGCTAACTCTTCAAAGAGACATTGACATGGAAAGGAGTTCTACCATGATCAGAAGATAAAAGTACCCAGACCAGAGAAGGCAGAATGATACCACACCTGCACTCAATACAGGCATATCACCCTTCTCTTCAGGGAGTAAATACACCAATGAAGCTTCTCAACCTATGTGTGGACTCTGATTGGAACTGAGTCAGCTAGAAAGAGTGGAGACACCCTGGTGGCCACATCTTGGGTAGAACTGAACATTCCGAATAAATTAGGACTAGTGGACAGAACTTGAATTATTGACTTATAAAAATTTATTATACTACTTTATTATCTTCTACTCCTCTCCAAGTTCCAATAAACCCTTTTGGAGTTTTCTTTTTTGTCTCCTCCTTTTCTGATAGAGAGAGGGCGCACAACTGAGGCCTCAGGAAGTAGGAAGCCTCACAAGCACCTTTACCTAGGTTTCATTTTTCACAAACTTTTTTGTGTATTCTTTAGATGAAGAAGTATGCTTGGACATTTAAAGGCTTGTGAAAAATAAAAATGAGTTGTCTTTAAAATGCTGCAAGACATCTGGTTCCTCTTGTGCTATTACAGACTAATGTAGATACTAGCTAAATTACCTTTGCTTGTTAGGCAGGTGTTGAACATATATTTAGTGATGAACAGATTTGTTAACTTTGGTTTTTCTTTTCCTTTTCTGTATTTTGTTCAGCTTGTTTTCTTTAAGCATTAGTCTGAGGGTTCTGGAAGTCAGTACAAAAAATCAGTCACATATTTGTATGTGATTTATTAGCAATCAAACTTTGGTTGTATACTACATGTTTACATTATTTTTTAATATTATCAACCTTGTTGTGCACTCTTTTCAATAATACATGTGCTTGGTAGGCATTTGGGGGAAAACATTGTTAGAGAAATTTGTCACAAAATTCAGAAAAGTACACATTGTAAAGGATACTTGCGTTTTGTTTTAAACAGCAAGATATCTTGTAGCACTTTAAAAATTTACCAGTTCTGTTTGGTGTAAGGTTTTGTGAACTGTGATGCAGAGTGTAGCCTTCTCAGACAGACATTTAGACAAATTCAGAGAAGAGGGAACATGAAATGTAATAGAAGGGCAAAAGTTTCAGGATGGTCAGTCACTGATCGTTAAAGATTACAAGCAGTCCTTGGGGGCAACAGAAGGCTTAAAATGGATCATTAAAAAGTATTCAAGAGTCATTAATGGGTGACAAGCAGACAGAAACAGAGGTTAATGCATGTAAGATGGAGAGCAGTTTTTGCTCAGACATAATATAATGGAAGGGCATGACTCACTGTTGGTCCAGGGCTGCAGTCAGAAAGAAAGAGAGGAAAAAGTGCACAAAAAAATTAGTAGTAAGAAAGTTGTACAGATAGTTGCCATGAAGTCCACAACACTTGGTTTTCTCTTTCTGCAAGTCAGAAACTGGTCAGAAACCACAACGCTATTCTATTGCCAATTATTATTATTTTCAAGAAATGAAGATAATTTTTTAATGCAAGTAGCAAGAGAACTGAGATATAAATTGATTTTGTTTAGCAGCTATGGTGGAAAAGAACAATTACCAGTCATTATGAATGCTAAAACAGTTATGCGTACATTTCCACAAAATATAGGGAATATTTCTAGGGAGTATACAATTTATAGGCAAGTGCAAACGCATCTCTGAATAGATCTTTAGAACTCATTTAGAACTCATTTCAGCTTTGTGCCCTCTCTGTTTTCTCTCCCTGTGAATTATTGACCTGTGTGTAATTTAATATTAACCTCCTTTGATGCATCACATTCAAGACAGTGCTGTAGGGAAGATATATGATTTGATAGTTATTGTCCTGATACTTAAAATAAATTTCATGTCCCTTTCCCTGACAGCATTTGCTATTATCTGAAATGGGAGCTATTCACTCTGCCATTTAACAATCTAAAAATGTTCTGTGGAGTTTACCTCCAAGCACTTGTGCTTTAGGAACATCATTCTGAAAGCAGATATCCACATTTCTATCTGAAAAGGCATTCCAACATTATTATTTTTCCTCCTAAAAATTCAGGCATGGCTTCCCCAGCACAAGGGAGAGAATTATGTTGCATGTTCTTTGGGTAATATTACTATAGGGAAATAGATGATTCTCTCTTAATTTTGGCTGTTCCCTTGCTCAACATTAGTGTATGAACCAGAATGTACCGAATTTTCTGCAGCTGCATACGGTGGGTTAGTAGTGGGTAAGGATGCTTCCTCCCTGTTACAGGTTCAATCTATCAGGCTTGCTTTGTGGCCATTATAGGTCCATGTCAGCAGTGAGTATGATCAACTCATCTTCTCAAGACACTATGAGGCCACATCATGAGTGATACCTTCACTGTTCTGCCACCCTCTGAATTGTCAACTACAGTCTGCCATTTTACATAGCTTATTATGTCCTAGAATGTTTAGCATAACATCATTATGTATCTGAGGCACGTCAAGAAATGTAATATGGCAGATACCTGAAGCTAGAACTTTGGTCACACTCCTACTTAGCTAGTTACCTAGCAATTAGACCCATTAAATGTAATGGGGCTTACTTTAGAACTTGCATTAGAGTGATGTGAAACTCTATTGATGTTTTAGTTTTGCTAAAATGCAGGATGATTTTTTATTTTGCTGAGAAGCACTCTTCTCTCACTTGAAATGTGAAGGAGTGCTCCCATACTTATCCTTTATCTGTTAAACATGCTGTTGCATAGCTGAAACCTGGAAATTATTTTGGGAACAGGTGGACTGGAAGAGCTATATTTTTATAGAAATGAAAGATGAGGAGGAATGAGTAAGCAAGCAGGGAAGTAAGGAAGCAAGCAAGCAAACAAATCTTAGTGAAATGAAACAATCTCTAGCAGTTTTCTGCAGCTAATCATTTGGTTTCCTAAAGCATGAGATTAGCTTAACTTGATAATATTTTACATAATTACAAACATCATTATCTGGGCACAAAAACTATACAGGATTTTCTCACTTGAAGATCTATAAGAACAATGGGTCTTTAATGTTATTAATATCCTATGTACTACTTTTTTCATTTCCTTATTGCTTATATAAATGATAGAAATAAGAGGTGGGGTAAATAATCCTAAAACTGTGCAAGCAATCTTAATTTGACTGATAATGATAATCATGTACCATCAAGTCAATTCTGACTTATTGCACCCCTTTTCAGGATTTTATAGGAAGAGAATACTCAGGGGTGGTTTACGTTTTCTTCTTCTGGGGGCATCCTGGGACTGCACAGCTTGCCCAAAGCCACTCTTGTGACTTTACTCACAAGAGGCACAGTGGGGAATTCAACTCTCAACCTCTGGTTCCACCATCAGATACCTAAACCCCTGATCCATCAAGCCAGTTCTGATTTTCTTTAGGTAAAGTTTCCCCTTGACAATTTTTGTCCAGTCGTGTTCGACTCTAGGGGGCGGTGCTCATCCCCGTTTCGAAGCCATAGAGCCAGTGTTTTGTCCAAAGACAATCTTCCGTGGTGACATGGCCAGTGTGACTTAGACATGGAACGCTGTTACCTTCCCACCGAGGTGGTCCCTATTTATCTGCATGCTTTCGAATGGCTAGGTTGGTGGGAGCTGGGACAAAGCGACAGGAGCTCCCTCTGTAGTGTGGATTCCATCTTACAACTGCTGGTCTTCTGACCCTGCAGCACAGGCTTCTGCGGTTTAGCCCGCAGCGCCACCACATCCCCTCGATTTTATTTAGACCCCAATTAAGTGATTCAGAATAATCTGTGGTGCATTTTGGATCAAAAATGAACTTATCCAAACTGATTCTGATTTTGATCCAAACTGAGTTTCAAAAATTAAGATATTTATATTTCCCAACAATTTGCATGGATAAAAACAAAAATGGCCACATTATTTCATTTTTTTTTCTCTCCACAAGGGCTAGGTAAAAGCTGAAATGGAATGGAACAGAATGGACCAATATGGGCAACTGTTAATAAAAAGTGGGATATGATAGACACACATCAGAATAATATTTTAGAAATCAAACCCATCAAATATCATTCTTTCGTTTAAACCCTTTAATGCCCCCAAACCAGAAAGACAGGCCAGTGAAATGCACTCCTCCCATTAGACTGGTGGGTACCGATGCAATCAGGTTGTTTTGCACAATATGGATTTTATACGGGGGACAGGTGCCGGAATGTAGTTTTCAGGAATGCTTTGTGATTTTCTGTATCTAGTCACACGTATGTCACAAATTTAGTTGGTTTATCCTACCCGGAAATTGCTGTTGTGAGCCATTCAGTTCATTTCCAACTGATTCCGGTGCAATAAAAAGTTAATCTCCTTTTTGTTCATGTCAGAATCCAGTGGTGCTCCTGAAGTGGAACAATTAGCCAACAAGGTGTTGTCATTTCCTAGACGATGCCTGAATACATTCACAGATCTCACATCCTTCTGTGTCCCCTGTTCAAGGGTTAAAGACTGACATTTTGCAGGTTCGAATTCTAAAAAGCAAAAAAAAAACCTCGATACTTGTCGGAACGCCTTCTACCACCAAGATCTACCTGTGTCACTCGCGCGAGCCAGGAGGTGAGGCTGAGGAGCCTAACGCCGAGGGAGGCCCGGAAGGAAAAGACAAGAAATCGGGCCTTCTCAGCGCTGGCTCCTTGCCTCTGGAACAACCTTCCCCTTGATATTCGCGCGGCCCCCTCGCTGGGTATTTTCAAAAAGCAACTAAAAACATTGATGCTTCGGCAGGCCTTCCCCCCTAGTTAATCCCTGATTTCCCTTCTCGTTTCTTTCCTAGTGTTTAAACCAATTGTTGAAAGTTTTCCTTTATGTAATTCCGTTGTATTTATTGTTGTACCCCTTGCTGTAAGCCGCCTAGAGTGGTCTATCGACTAGATAGGCAGCATATAAATAAAATAAAATAAAATAAAAAACCTTCTTATGTGTGTTCATCACATCCCATGAACTTGGGCATTATTTTTTATCAACAAGGGCCTTTCAGACAATTCCATTACAGTTTTTACCTAGTCCTTAAAAAAAAACTTTAATATGCAAAATTTGGCAATGTGATAAACCCTCTTCAAGCACATATGGAGGGGAATCCATAGCTACTGTTGTTATTATTTTTAAATATAAATGAAATTTGGTGATTTGATATTCTACAAAAATTGGGTTAACAATACCAAACTGGAGACAGAAAGGTCCAGTAGTCTTTCTGCTGTCCTTCAAAATTTACTTTCATTTTATAACAGGTTTTGCTATGCATTTAAATTTTTATCAGATTAAAATAAAAAAATGAAATCTAGTATTTAAAAATGAAAAATGGAACTAAAATGCAAGGACGATGAAGAATAATAGCTGCCTAATTCAAATACTACTAAAATCAAACAGTCATAAACACACTCATTGAAGTAGACAAAAATATAAACAGTAGGGAGAAAACATCCTGGATTGGGAAAAGGTTAGGAAAAGGAAATTTAACTTTGGATACATGTAGGATGCAGGGAGAAGAAGCACAAGTGACAGGAAACACCAAAGTACTTTTACTGTTGGTTGTTTAGTCGTTAAGTTCTCTTGACTCCGCCCCTCCTATCCTGTCATAGGCTCCTGCCCTAGAGCTCTAAAATGACTGACAGGAGTGATGTGTGGGCTGTCCACCACAGGGTCCAAAGTACTACTGGACTCTAACAGACCACTTTCAGAAACTGTCATCCTATTCACAGGGGGCTAGAAAGGAGCAAATTTATATAATCTATAATAATTATATAATTCATAAGCATCCTGCAGTCTCGAGAGACTATGGTAACGTGCTCTGTATCGAGGAGTGTACTCTCCAGAGCATGAAGCCTGGGTAAAGTAATATGGAGGATAGGCTGTTACCCAACCAGCAGATCCCCCCTCTCCACATTGCTGAAATAGTCCAGTGGAAAGGCAAGAGCCAATACAACTGGATCCAGCAATGTCACAGGAGTTGGCAGAATGACACGAACTGCCTCCGGGACTCCAGCTCCAGATTTTCCTTGAGGTTAACTCCTGAAGCCTTTTCCATGAGTGGATATAGCCACAAGGCAGTGGAGGTTTGGGATCAGAGTTTTCCTTCTCCTAGATGGGCTGCCTTCCATGGCTGACGAGCCCCAACTACCCGGCATAGTTTATGTTTATAATTATATAAACCAGCACTATGATTGTTAAGGTGTTAGTGAAATTTTTAGTTCATCCTGGAGCAAACAGCTCCTTCTGCCAAAAATAAAATTACAGTTCCCTGTCTCCTCCTCCTTTCTCCCCACCTTCATGTTTTCCTTCTGTGTAGCTCTTTTCCACATGTTGGAAGCAAACAACCTGACTTTCATTTGGTATCCAGCTCTCTAAATCAATCTGAGCATTCAAAACACTCTGCACACCATCTAAAACCAAACAAAATGCATTAATCCTGATTTGGATTTGATCTGGATCAGTCTGCACCTGCCTGGTTCAGTTTTGGTTTTGGTGGAATTTGTGGCATATCCCTAACAGATTTACTCACTCCCATAATAACCTCAAATATGGGATGTCTCTTGCCCTCCCCCCCAACAACTGAGCCCATGCCCAAATTCAGTGTTGACAGATTATTTCCAGATCTTCATAAAACACACCATTCCCTCAAGTGGAGAAATGCCAAAAGCTATGACTTGGGATGAGAATGGGTCTACACAGTGCAGCACCATCTATTTTGGGCACATAGCACACATTAAATGATCAGAGACTAATACAAAGGAGAATTTTATTTCTAGCCACAGAAATGCTAATGGTGGGAAAGTCAGCAGGCAGATGTATTTGCACCACCAAACCAACAAGGAAAAAGGAGGAGGGGAACAAAGTGGGGAGCAGAAAAGAAGACTCTAGCTTATTAACCTTGACCTAGCCACTCAAAGTCTAAGCAGCAAGAATACAGGCCTTCATTCACTGTCACACATGTGGTCACATGAGGAAGATGTTCTCTAGTTCTTCTGATACTTTCCATACCTCTGTTGTACTCATTCTTGGTCACGTGGTATACATACTGGGCTGAATATCCTAAGAACTTCTAGTGGCAACAATTTATTTCCTCCTATTTGAATAATTATAGTTGGCTACACCATGGTACCTGTTCATATAGCCTCTTGAAGCAAGAGAGAAAATAAAGTGGTACCATGGTATAGCCAGCCATAATTATATATATAATATTTATTGATACATTGATATATCGGGAAAGGGCTTTTGTTCGGGAATATGTCCTTTGGTGGCTGCTCCTGCAGAATTGTTTTGGTCCATCTACTTCCTTCACCTCTGCATTTCAACTTAACCACCATTTCCCTTTCCTGACTGCAATCCCCCCCCCCCCGTGACTGTCACCCACCTCATAATGACTGGTGAAAAGTGGTATGTTGAAATGCTAGTACTGCAGCAATGGCTCAAATTGCTCTGTGACATACTTTTACCAATGCATCAATGCACCAGCCGTGAAAAATAAAACTAAAATAATATGCACACTGCAATAATGGTAGCCACCATCCTGGGTCCGTTTCTGAAAAGAAGCAGGGGAGGTGGTGCACACTGGCAATTCCAGTAAGAAATGCACTGATACAACAGAAATATAAAATAACACAACCCTCCCAGGCAATGGAAATAAACTGCAGTTACACTGCAGGGCAGGAAAATATTTTGATTTTGACTGTGCATGTGACTGGGGGGGGGGGAAACACAATGAGCTAACTGGGACATAATTAGAGAACCTTTCCCCTCATATGAACAGCATCTAAACTGAATGAGAAAGAAAGAAAAAAGACCATTCTAGAACACAACTCCAAATATTGATGATAACGATGCATGTTCTTCCCTTTGGCCTTCAGCTACAAAAAATGACTGGCTGAGTGACCATAAGTGAACGTATACTGTAAGTTGCAGTGATCTCACTCAAAGTCCTCTCTTGCACTTCGGTGGTGAGAGTGTCCAGGGGAAGCTGTCATTTTTTTCTTCTTCTTTGGCACATGTTCAGATTTCCAGGATATACTGTGCATTATATCCAATTCCCCCTTCCTCCCTTGGAACTAAAGTGTGTCTATTGACAAAATAGCCTGAGATGCTGGATTGAATACAATGGATCAATGTAAGTCCACTCCACCCCATTGGTGACCAAGAATTACTTACCAGGTTAAATGATCCTGAAAAATGCCATGTTATCAGCCAATTGCCCTGCAACACAGGATAATCACCCTGAAGCTAGCTGGTGGATGAGAGTGGGCCAAGATAAAGCAATGCTAGAAGAACCTGGGAAAGGAGAAGAAAGAATTGTGGGTCTCTGAGTGAAGAAGACAGTTGTGGCTGTACACATGAGGCAGTCCAGGACTCTTCATAGGGTCTGAAAAAGGAGGCTTGCCAAGCTTCAATCCATGGCTACAGCAGGGCTTCAGAGAGGATCTTAGGAGCAGAAGATAGAAGAATACCAAACCCTGCCAAGTTCTTCAGGCCTTCTAGGGCACCCCACAAGTAGAGATGTGAATTATTTGATTATTATTTAATTTATTTTAAGCCAATCTTCCCTCTTTTCTTTCCCCTTGCAGTCAGTCGGCTCCGGCCCATAACGGTGTTTCCTTATCTATACTCCTGTATGCCGATGATACAGTGCTGATGTCTCGTACTAGATCAGGTCTTTGTCACACTTTACTTAAATTTCAGGATTTCTGTGATCTTAATGATCTATCCATTAACCCTAATAAAACCCAAATTTTGATTTTTCCCACTCTTGGTCCCCTACACCTTGGACAATAGGCTCTTCTTCCTACTGTCAAGTACACTCTTATAAGTATCTGGGTCTTCTTATTCATCACAAACTCAGCTGGACATTTCATTAAAAAGCTGCCATCTCTTCAATTTCTCCCCAATTAAAAGCTATTTCTAAGTTTCATTATTCTTCTGGAAACCAATATATCCCAGCAGCCATTCAGATATTTCAGTCTAAGACTCTTTCTCACTTGCTATACGGTGTGCCTATATGGATACACTCGGTTAATTTGGAATTGATCAAGTTGCAGCAATGTTTTTTTGCAGAATATTAGGAGTTCCCAACTTAATTTGGCTTTCTACTATTTCTTTATAATTGGGTATTCACCTACCTTCCGCAACTGCCTGGTTACTCACATTTTGGCTCCATCTTTTCTTAAATTCGCATTCTGGATCCCTCATATATGATTTTTTGCAATTCTTACTCCTTTTCTTGGTTCCAGCGTATTGAAAGAAACTCTTCTCTCTTCACATATCCCTGGAATCTTTGGCAGATATGAATCTCACCAGAGCTTATTCCATAATCAAGGACAAGCTCTGTCATGCCGAATTCCATCACCTATGCAATAACCTTAATCCTGTATGTTCCCCTCTTTCTGTTGGATTTTTTCCATCTCAGGATCATTCTCCCAAATATTTCCATTCCCTAGTAAACCCACATCTAAGAAGAGCTTTTATGTTAGCCCGTTTTAATATTTTTCCTTCGGCCACCCATGCTGGTTGATTTCTTAATATCCCTCATGAAAAAAGACCTTTTTTTTGTTTAGAGACTCCTGACACCCTGGTTCATATACTGTTTCAATGTCCTGCTCATTCTCAGCTCCGATTTTTTTTTCTTGAACCTTGGATCTCTTATTTTTCCAATTCTTCTGAGTCAATTCTTTCTATTTTCATGAGTGATGAATGTAATTCCCTGACTGCTGCCATTGCAGGTTTCTTATCTACAATTCTGAAATTGTCCCCTGCTGACATTTGTGTAATTTTCCTTCTCCAGCCACAAAGACTGGCAAAATGTTAGGAAGAAAACCTCAGAACACAGCCAAACAGCCCCAAAACAACTACAACCATCACCAATGTTTCATTAATGGTCAAGACAGGCTGTCTTGAGATATTGAGATGGTCTGTTCTCAAGACCTCACATGAAATATTCCTTCCAGTACAATATTGGGAAAACAAGCATTTATATTCATCATGGTTTGTGTGCGTATTTTCTCTTTGCAAAGCTAAGTCCACAGCTGGTAAACACAAAAGCTGCTTGTTGTGGGTTTTTCGGGCTCTTTGGCCATGTTCTGAAGGTTGTTCTTCCTAACGTTTCGCCAGTCTCTGTGGCCGGCATCTTCAGAGGATAGCACTCTGTGCTCTGGTGTAGTAGGCTTTGGGAGTCCAGAACCCACAACAACCATTAGATCCCAGCCGTGAAAGCCTTCACGAATATACAAAAGCTGCTTGTTACCAAAGATGCAAACATACAAAGATACAAACAGTGCATCCCAGTGCTTCTACCACATGATGCAGAACTGCAGCTATTGTAATTCTAAAACTCACGTCTCCACAAAAATGTGCCAAAACTGGTTTTCCAAATGTGAAAAGTTTCTCAGAGGTTGGCAAAAAATAATTTTTGTGTCTCATGTTGAATGGAAAAAGGTTTATGCTTAAGTGTTTATTATGCAAGAACTAACCAGATAAAGTTTACACCTGTACTCACAGGACCTTTGTGTAAAAGGTTAGGAAGAGGAACCATTAGAAATGTAACTCCTCATTTTTAGGTGGCTGTTGATGGGAATGGAAATAGGAAGATATGGCACGCCCCTCCTCATGCACAGTTGTTATTTGATAAAATCTTTGAAAGGGTAAGGCTAAGTATTGGCAGTTTGTGGCACATGACTATGCAGCCCAAGAAAATGTGCATTTAGAAGAGTATTTCTTTATCTTTCTGGTTAACATATTGAGACCAAAGTATTGAAAGAAGGCTACAATTGCTAAATTTGCATATGATGCCTGCCCACCATTGACCTTTCAAGGGTTCCGTAGTTGTGTGATTATAACTTTATTGTGACATGGTAATACTTATCTTTCAGTTCCTCCTCCCTGTAAACTGCATAGAAAAATAATCGCCAAACTTACCAAGTGCTTGTCATTAATAAATATAGCGAGAAACTATATGTGGATTTTATTTTCTTTAACCAAAAAGCTCAGTAAAGAACCAGGAGGAGAATCTGTGTGCAATGGCAAAGACAGTGGTTTGATGTAATTCACAGTAAATATTGTTTTGTTACATAGAATCAAAAAGTCATAGCATCGTAGAATAATTAAGCTGGAAGGAGCCTATAAGGCCATTGAGTCCAACCCTTGCTCAGTGCAGCAATCTAAATCAAAGCAGATCTGACAGATGGTAGTTCAATTTCTCTCGAATGCTTCCAGCGTTGGAGCACTCAACACATTCTGGACTACAGATTCATAATTGCTCTATTAAAAATTTATTTCCTGATGTTCTAAACTTGACAAACACTATAAAATTTTGGGGTTATCACAAACATCTGTTATCTCTTATATACATATGCCAGGTTTGTTTTCTAAATAATTAATAAACCACTCCTTTCAGGAAGAAAATGACATAAAACACTCATTTATTTTGACTATGTGAAGAAGAAACAATGAGGGGAAAGATTTTTTAAAAATCAATGGCTCAAAAATTCCATTATTTTTCTTTAATATGATATATTATATCCTCAGACATGGAGACTTTTCCTCAAATATACACCACCTCTGTTTATGGTGGTATCACAATGAGTCTGAAAAGAAGGTTTCGCTCGCAGGAGGGGCGTGCAACGCCCTCGAACTGCGCAGCGGCTTTTGTTCGCCTGCCCCCAGAAGAAGCAAGCCAGTGGGCCACGTGACAGGGGTGAGGGCTGGGGTTTCATATAAAGAAACCCCAGCCCTCTATTTGGCCTCTTTCGCTTTTGGCATAGAGAACAGAGGACAGAGCTGGCTGGCTGTTTCACTGAGGCTTGGACAACGGTTTGAGGGGGGGTAGCCTTGAGCTCCCTTCCTGTTACTTATCTAATTTGGTTTGGTGCCTGTGAGGGGAATCACATCAATTTTATTTTGGATTGGGATCGGGAGGAGTAAGTTGTATAGGGAGGGCAAGTAGGGTAGCGTGCAGCAGGCGGGCTCGCCCCGCCACGCACCGGGAGTCATCATCCTAGCCTTGTTACCTCCCCTCCTCCATCCTTAGCGTCCCTTGGCTTCTCTTTTGCTTTTGGCAGTGTGGAGAGAGGCTGGAGCGATCAATCTTGGCTTTGGTTGAAGAAGAGCTTTTTTTGCGGTTTGGGGGAGGGTAGCCTTGAGCTCCCTCCCAAATTTGTTGGGGTTTATTGTTTATTTGGCTGAAGAAGTTGGGAGAGTGGGATTTACTAGGGTTTTTGGTTGTGTGCTGGGCAACTGTGCGAGGGAGGTCTGGTGGGGGGAGCGAGCAGTGGGTTCTCCCCACTGCAGCGGGAACCGGAATTTTTAGCTAGCCTCCCCCCTCCTCCCTTTGTTGACATTCGGGGAATCAGGCAGCTGGGGTGGAACGATCTACTGCAGCGTCACTTCTTCTCTTTAAAAAAGCAGGTCCTTAGCTAGGGGGCCTTAAATCAGACCATGGGTTGCTTCATAGGAGTTGAGGGGCTTAAGTCGGACTGTGGGTTGTTTCATAGGAGTTGGTGGCACAATTTTGAGTTAATATAAGCCACTTGGGCTCCCATTTTTATTTTAAAAAACATTACTTTCGGTTTGGTATTTAGCAGGTTGAGGCTCTTTATTGGAGGGCGCCATTTTGGGTAGTAAAGGTTCCTGTATGGTGTTGCTGGCAGCCGCCATTTTGTGTTTGGCAATGAAAAAAACCTAGTTATTAAAATTAGTTGATGCTGAATTGAAATAGTTAATAGGGGGGTGTTTTTACAGTATTACTGGATAGACATATACCTTAAGAATGGGAGTAAAGACTATAGATAATATATAGTAATATCAATAAGAATATATATATACAGTGATATTAATTACAGTTTGCAAATTGCCCATTTGATTTGCAGGTATTAGGCAAAGAGAGCTTAAATTCATTGGTGCAAGTTGATAATCAGGATTAACAAACAAGGACACAGAGATAAGGGGATAGTCTAAAGAATAGTGAATCAAGGAATAGGCAATTAAAATATATAGTTAGTATATTTATAAGACTAATAATAAAAGTTAAATAAATAAAATAAAATAAAATAAAATAAAATAAAATAAAATAATAATAATAATAATAATAATAATAATAATAATAATAATAATAATAATAATAATAATAATAATAATAATAATAATAATAATAATAATAATAATAATAATAATAATAATAATAATAAAAAAAGAAGGGAGAGATACATATATAAGGGAATTAAAGTGTATATACATACATATATATATACATACATATATACATACATATACACACACACACACACACACACACACACACACATA
This sequence comes from Pogona vitticeps, assembly GCF_051106095.1. Taxonomy (NCBI): domain Eukaryota; kingdom Metazoa; phylum Chordata; class Lepidosauria; order Squamata; family Agamidae; genus Pogona; species Pogona vitticeps. Next base: position 155,717,565 of record NC_135785.1, read on the forward strand.
TATATATATATATATATATATATATATATATATATATATATAGAGAGAGAGAGAGAGAGAGAGAGAGAGAGAGAGAGAGAGAGAGAGAGAGAGAGAGAGAGAGAGAGAGGGAGAGGGAGAGGGAGAGAGGGAGAGAGAGAGAGATTTATATAAGTAAAAGAACAAGAAGAGAAGGGTAAGCTCACAGGTGGCCTATCTATTTGGACAGGAAGCCTAGAAGTTTGACGTACACAGGCCTTGTCAGGCTTTCCTGAGTTGCTAAGATTTAAAACAAGGGGAAACCCAGATCTGTAATAATTACAATGCTGCCCAAGAAGGGAGGTGGAAACAAACAAGGTAAAGCACCTGCAAAGACAAAGATCATGCCTCAGATTTCTCCTCCACAGTCATCTTCAGATGAGAAGTCCTGGTCCATACTGAGGGATTTACAAACCAAGGTGTCAAACTTGGAAGCTCAAAAGTTAGCCACTCGGGCCCCTACACAACGGGAGGTTACCCCTCGCCGGTCTGTTCGGGGCACAAAGGGTCACCGTAAGGTGGAAATGAGGGCTCTGACATAGGATCTGTTGAAATGTTTCAATACCCTTGAATCTGAGCAGGGTCGTGAAATGGAAGGACAAACCATGGACGAAGGATCAGCGAAAGCAGACCAGGGGCCAGGAGGGAAAAAGCGCAGAAGGATGGAAGCAGCAGGATGCCAAGATACTGCAGAGGGAACATCATATGGGCACAAGCCCTATGATGAACTCTGTACAAGTTCACAAGGGGCATCAGAGGTTCCAGGAACATCGGCGGCTGCATTTGGTGAGTGCACAGCTATGCACAATACATAAGGTCACGCTGCCATCTGGCCATGGGCTGGAGGCATGCAGCATCCATATGCTTCCCCAACTCTTGTGCAACACCACCCATAGCATGGCCCAGTGGTTTCTGGCCCCCAATAAGCCCCCAATGGTTTGGATGGGGCATGCCCTATGTAAATCCTGCTACAGCAGGAACATCTAGTGAGAGTAAGGACACAGGAACTAAGCAACACCCTTCAGTACCCGATACTGGGTAAAACACGGTACCGATAGCGGCACTTCCATATATGGATTATAGCACGCCATTGGGAGATCATTTAACCACAGCAGTGAAGGAGAAGTTATGGAAAGAGACATACATAGATTTTTATGAGTTGCTGAACCGGAACGTTGAGCTTCAAGAAATAGATAAAGGCGACGAGACACTGAAAGAAAAATACAGGAGGAAGAGGCCTGATAGAAATTGACCGAATTGGGTTACTGGGTTCACTATATATGCAGGGGTCCTGGTTAAAACTCAACCCTGGAGGGCATCAGCCCTATTCCAGTATTTCAATATACTGTGTAGAGCAAAAGCAGAATTTGAAGGCCTGGCATGGCTTTGTTATGATGAAGCGTTTAGAATGAGGAGCGCAATCAGGCCCGAGCTGAGATGGGATGAGCCACACCCTGGGCTTTGGCTGCAACACATGACACCCGCCAAATGCAATCTAGGTGATAGATTTGACAGTGGGCATCTGAATATAAAATCTACAGAGACCACTAATGCCCGCCAGGGGAACAGCTGGCCCCGGCTGCCCTGCTATGAATTCAATAACAGAGGTTCCTGTGCAAGGTCCCCATGCAGGTTTGCCCATGACTGTCTTACATGTGGGGGGAAACACCCTAAAATCACCTGCCTTAAAGTGGGGGCATAGCAGCAGAATAAGATAGGGGGACCCAACAAGAAACCAGAAGGGGGGGTGCTCAGGGAAAGGGGACCCACGCCAGTTAGAATTAGGACTGGGAGGAGGGATTAGTGAGTTACAGAATGAGAGAGGAAATGGAATACCTGATATTTGGTGTCAAATTCGGGTTCTGAATATCAGTGTTAGGTGTTAGAACGGCCTTTATGGCCAAAAAGCTTATATTCCCGGGGAACTCTATACACTTCATTTGACATGGCAGTCAGAAGGATTAGGTATTATGGAATTGGCGATGAACTCAAAAGGGCTGATGTTTAGTCAGCCTTTGGGGTTTTTATCAGTTCACTCTTAGACGTTAAAATGTTGGGCTTTCAGTTTCCAGGGCAATATTATATGGATAGGGCCCTTGTAAAGGAGTTCGTTATTTTCCTCAGGCAACCCCTACATTTCAGCGGGAAATAATAAAGGCTTAGTCTTTTTAACTTTAACATCATGAACTTTATTCTCTTCTCCATCCACCTGCACATTCTTAAATGGTATTAACAGTTCTAACATCGGCAACTGGACATCTTCAACATCGTTTAAACTTAAGTTAAAGTCCCAAGGGGTTAACGGTGTGGTGTCCCATATGGTCCCCTGTGCACTGGCTGAGGGGGTGGGAGACTCCTCATCGCGCAAATTGTCCCACAGCATGAGTGTCTTATCCACCCCCTCTCATCAGGACCTTCGGGAAACGGAGTTGTCAAGCTGTTGTGTTCACGTTGCAATTCCGCCTCTCAGGAGCCACTTACTGTACATTCCACTCACGAACTGCCATTCTCTTAGGTGTCTCTTGAGGGTCCGGAGGATTAGGTAAAAGTCCTCCTACCTTTAAGTTCGGGAAGTCTCGTATAAGTCCTTGGGTTCGGACTTTCTCGAACGCCCTCCTTCTTTCTTCCCTCTTTTTCCTCTCATACTCTTTCACCATGGTACTAAACCATACAACCCCCTCCTCGTCCTTATATTTCTCCCCAACCATCACTTCTGACTCCTCCCACTCCCCTTCAGCCAAGCATACTTCTAACTTCCCCCCTCTCCTTCTGTCAACTCCTTTCCCTTTTCTTCTCCACTTTCACTGCTAGCCCATTGTTCTTTTCTGCTGTCATTGTCTTTCACTCTGATTTCCATGGACGGCTCACTTCTATTTTCTACACTTTCACAGCCCTACCCGTATATATAAAATTACAAGGGTTTAAAATATGAGATCTGGAACATGTTACTTTGGGATAGGGGCTGCCTCAACAGCGGCAGCCATGATCGGTAACATAGAACAAATTGAGCAGTTAGGATGCTAGTCGTGTGGCTACTACCACAAATATATCAGACCACTACCTAACGTATGGGCAGAGACTGTTTATATCATTTCAGGTGGTGAGACTGTGGAGTGACAAAGACACATCACGATATTTGGCACAGTTTCGTCTATTGGGTGGCATGTTGTGCTGCATCTTCCCCACTGGGGAATGATTTGGGGGCTTGGTGCCCATGCATTTACGTTTTGGAATGGCATGCCCGGCATGCATTGGTTACAGCTTGGAAGGATGAAATCTTTGGAAAATATGCCTCTGGGCATTTTGGTGGTTCATTTGGTTGGCAATGGTTGGTCCAGAGTGCCAGAAAAGGCACTGGTTTCTTGATATATTGGAGACCGATGGAGTTCACCTGTCTGATGCAGGTTTTGACATTTTTCTGGAAGATATAAAGGGGGTCTGCTTTCTGAGCTTGGTCAGCTCGGTGGGAACATGGGACATAGCCAAGGCTAGTCCTCATGCTGTGGCAGGCAGTGCAGGAAGAACTGGTTGTCTTGGTGTGCCCCTTTGATAATTATGCTAAGCCAACAGCGCATTGGACCTTCTGGCTCTGTGGATCATGCGATTACAGGGTTGGAGGCGGCAAGATGTGCTGGGCCACTTTCAGATGGACAGTCATCAAATATAGATGGCTCGAGGTCTGGGGTGTTTAATAGAGGCCTGCCTGGTTTCTCCTGTCGTCAAGACAGCTGGAACCTGGGGCCTGGGACTCGCCCATTGACATAAGGATTTATTGGATGCCATGCAGTTATTTCTCCGCACTAACGCAGCCCCCCTCAATTTTGAAATTGGTTGTTTGGTATAATCAGAATTTGGTTTAATAAAATGTGGCCCATATTTAATCCAAAGTTATTGTCTTGCGTCTTCATTTCGGGACCTGGGGGAGCAACTTCCATTGTATGGAAACACTCCATGTGGGTCAGAACCCTGATTTTCTGAAGTCTTAATTCATTTGGATATCCCAATAGATAACTGAAATGTGTCTCTTCAGATTCATTCTCCATGCATAGGAGAGTGACAATTCTGGAAACAGGTAGAGTGGGGCTGAGTACTCTTTTCTACCTATGGAGACATCAAACCAACAGAAAATATCTGAACAGGGTTACATAACAGTCTAAACTTTAGTTCAAACTTGAGTTGCATCAATTGGTCTTTGGTGAGATAATACTTACATAAGCCCCACTGTTCCAATTATTCTACTCTATTTGGGACTAAAATTGAATGTAAGTCATTCAATATGGAAAATATATAGATATTTTGGAACAAAGTCCTCAGTCCATAAAAGAAAGGTCAAATTTTGAAACGTAGTTTTCAAAATAAGAATATATCATGTTTGAATTATACGCCATTGAAAAAATTGACTCATGTATGGGTAAAGAAGTATAACAAAGGTAAAGAATGTACAAAGTATGAACAATTTCTTTTATCATATTTGAAGATATTGAGATGAATGTGTCAGTGAAGGGTGTAGTAAGTAAAATTTATGGACTCCTGCTAGATTTAGAAGAAAAAGAGATCGAGAATGAAGGATTGAAGTTAGTGTGGGAACAAGATTTAGGAAAAGAATAAACAGTGAAAGATGGATGAAGATATGGAAAATGAGAATTTTACAATTTATGCTGGTGAGAATAAAAGAAAAATTTTAAACTAAGTTTAAGATGATGTTTGACACCAATAAAATTGAATAAAATTAACTCTTAATTATCTGAATATCTGTTGGAAATGTGAGAAGGAAATTTATTTATTTATTTATTTATTTATTTTCAAGATAGTTTAGCCGCACCATTACCAGTGGTCTTTGAGTGGCATACAACAATATTAAAACTTTCAAAACATTAAAACCATTAAAAATAGGAAATATTATAATAATATCCTATATTAAAAACAATCATTAAAACATTTATATTAATAAATCCTGCTGCTCATATGGGCAGCTAAAGAATACTATTTAATTAAAATGCTGACTAAACAGAAAGGTCCTTGCCTGGCACCAAAAAGCCAAAAGTGTTGGAGCCAGGTGGATCTCTAATGGAGAAGGTGTTCCAAAGTTGGAGGCGCAACAACTGAGAAGGCCCTATTTCGACATACCATCCCCCTCACCTCTTTCAGGGATGGCACATTCAGAAGGGCCTCCTGGCCTCATCTTAGAGGATGGGCAGGCTCGTATGGAAGAAGGCGGTCCTTTAAGTAACCAGATCCTGAGCTGTTTAGGGCTTTATATGTCAAAGTAAGCACTTTGAATTGGGCCTGAGCAGCAACTGGCAGCCAGTGTAAATTTTTCAGAAGCAGCATGATATGAGTCTGTGTGGTGGCCCCACTGGTTCTGTGCCAGTTGCAGTAGCTGGACTGTCTTCAAAGGCTGCCCCACATATAGCGCATTGCAGTAGTCCGGTCTGGTTGTGCATGAGTGACTGTTGCCAGGCTCTGCTCATCCAGGTAAAGGTGAAGTTGATATATTCTCCACAGCTGTAAGACAGCACCCCTGGGCTTGCAAAGTCATATCTGGGTCAAGGAGCACCCCCAAGCTGCAGACCCTGCTGTCCTTTAGGGGGAGTGTAACACCATCAAAGGAAGGGAAATGGCCCTTTAACCTATCTGGTGGAGCATCTACCAGCAGCACTTCCAACTTGTCTGGATTGAGCCTCAGTTTATTGACCCTCATCCAGTCCATTATTGAGTCCAGGCACGAGTTCAGAACAGCAACTGCCACACCTGGATCGGTAGAGAATGAGAGGTAGAGCTGGGTGTTGTCAGTATATTGCTGACTCTTTAGCCCAATCCTCCTAATGACTTCCCCCAGCGGTTTCATGTAGATATTGAATAGCATGGGGGAGAATATAGAACCCTGGGGAACTCCATGAAACAACCGCCATGGATCAGAGCTACTTTCTTTTTAAATTTTATTTTATAACAATAACAATAACAACAACAACAATAATAATAAGTAGTAGTAGTAGTCATCATCGTCGTCGTAGTATTAGTATTATTAGTATCAGTATTAGTATTTTTATGGTTTTTAAAATTTTCTACACACACACATACACATACACAGAGGGAGAGAGAGAGAGTGGTGTCTCGCTTGACGAGGATAATCCATTCCAGCAAAATTGCTGTAGAGCGAAATCCTCATCTAGCAAAATAAAAAAGCCCATTGAAATGCACTGAAAACCGGTTCAATGCATTCCAATGGGCGAAATACCTCAGCGTCCAGCGAAGATCCTCCATAGGGCGGCCATTTTCCAATACCTGTGCAGCGAAAAATCCATTCTGAACACAGTGGGGAGCCATTTTGAACAGCAGGTGGCCATTTTGAAAACCTGATTATCAGCTTTTTTGATCGTCATAATGTGAAGAATCGGTTCCCGAAGCAGGGAACCGATTGTCGTAAAGCGGATTTTGCTCATTAAAATGTCATTTTGCGATTGCAATAGTGATTGCAAAAACATTGTTGTGAAGTGGATTCGTCATCAAGCAGGGTAATCGTTAAGCGGAGCACCGCTGTATATAGAAAAATTTAAAAAACATATTTACTTACTTACTTACTTACTTTGATTTGTGTGTGTGTGTATTATTATTATAATAAACCAAACAATGTGTAAAACAAGCCCTAACTGAAAACAAAATCAGCTGCACAAGCCGCGTTCACGCTGGAGTGCAATTTGCATGATTCGTGCAGTTGCGACACCCCTTCACCCTGTCATCTAATTCAAATTAAATTAATTAACAACTAGTAAATCAAGACAAATTAATTAAAACTAAATTCAAATTGAGCAAAAGCCAAGCAAACCATGGGAGGGAGCTGATGGTACCTCCCCAATTCCTGATTGCTGAACCATGCAGGCGTACGATATAGCACACAGCTAAACCAGTGCCAAAGAGCAGACTCCATCCTGAACTGATGCCAGCAAAGGAAGAGGGAGGAATGAGGGGGGGACGGACCTTAAATAGCCTATCATTCCCCCTCTACTCCCAAGTTGGCCTCAAGGAACTTAGAAGTCTCACAACATCCAGGGAGGTAGGCAAAGACGAGTTGCCCTGCTGAAACATGGCTCAACAGCGTAAAATGTTTGTGTTAGCCTTTTTTTCCAAGCCGTGGGACCTGCTGTATGTTATATTGGTAGAGGGCACCATAACTTTTTCAGTGCTTAGGGTCTCTAAAGATTTTAATCCAGCTCTGAGTTTAGTCATAGTTGAAAGCTTGCTAAAAATGGAACTGTGTAGTAGATTTTTTTAAAAAAGTATGTCAGTATTATTTTCATTTATTCTCCAGCTAACAGTTCCATGTTGTTGATGATTTTTACAAACAAAAATCCCAGCCCTATTGTCTAGCAAGTCCCAACAACTAAGATGTGTGCAGCTTGAGGCTACAATTGGCTGTACCTTGGGAGGAAGAAAAAAAATAATTAACCACTGTAATACAGATTTATCCAATTTGCAGTCTGTGGGATATTAGCAACTCTGTGTGTGTGTGTGTGTGTGTGTGTGTGTGTGTGTGTGTGTGTGTGTGTGTGTGTGTGTGTGTGTGTGTGTGTGTGTGAGCCCTGCTCATTTGTTTTCTCTTTTTGAATTGTAGCAAATTATACAGCACCAATTCATAGGTCTCAACAGGCATACAAACACAATGTAGATAGGAAAAAATGTACTATACAGAAGTGTGTGCATTAATATTGAATAAGATATCTGCATTTCTTAGGAAATGTATGTATGAAAATGCACACATATTTTCACATGATTCCCCCTTCCCTCAACAAAGTTTCCCAAACCAATACAGAACCAGGGTGGGATGTATCTGTTGGTAGGATTCCAACAGATTTTTTTTTCAAAAGGGGGGGATATATATATTTTCACATCTCAGACTGTCATTTCCCAAAAGCCCTGCTATTCACAATCTCAAGATCAGTGAAGGAATTCAGTGACACTTTGCTTTCCTCCCAGTGAAGGAGTTCAAACATCCCGCTTTCCTCCATTTTCTTTTTCTACAATTTATTTCCTCTTTGTTGTGTCTCATGATGATTGTTAGTCTTTGGCATCCACATGGTTAACTTCCTATTGTTTCTTTTCATCTCCCTCTTTCCATTTTTCCTTAAGTCACACAGCCACCTGCCCATCTCAGCCGGTGCATGTGATCTCCCTCTGCTTACCATGGCGGGGGGGGGGGGGGCGGGTGGAGAAAAAAACACACCCTCCACCAGCTTGGGCAGATACTTTCTTTTGAAATAAATCTGAAATGTTGTCACCTTTTGTTTTATTCCTGTGTTCACTAGCATTTATGGAAGTCGAGCATACTAATGACAGGAGGAGTGAAGCCATACAGAAACCACAATTTAGACATTTAATTGCAATATGTTAATAATTATGGGATCCTTCTATTACACTTTTCTTCACATTTTAGAGCATATATATTTGAAATGGATTTTCTATAATAATTAGTTATAGTGAATACCATTATCAGTCAGCAAAAGAATCAGAATTGTTTGCCATTAATTTAACCTTGAAAACATTTTGAAAAGCTTGACTTCCCTGCATTTCATTCTGTCTGCAATCATTGGCAGCTCTTCTCCTGCATTATAAGCCATTAAAAGCTTTTTATTTCTATTTTGTAGTAAAAGCAGGCTACCCTGGTAAAACTGGAAAATACAGAATGGTGACAATATGATGGATACTGCTGCTGAATCATTAATATAGTTAAGACTACAATGCTGTTGAGGCAAGGTAACATTTTTACAATTACAATGTGTGGCAAGAACATTTTCTTTTTGAGGCTGTGGGCTGATAAATTAATGTTGTCCTGACACAGAAACCTAAATGACAAAATTGCAGGTTCCATTTATATCACACTGAAAACACAACATAGACACACACACACACACACACACACACACACACACAGAAGCCAGAATCCTACTGGTGATCACATAAGGTTTGCAAAACTTGTTATGGCTGACTTGTGGCTAATTGACAAGATGCCAGGTACATTTGAGTTGCTCATGTGACCAGGCACATGACTGAGACAAATCCCAGCATTTTGTCAGTTTGTGACAAATAACTGTGAAAGTTACATACAGTTTAAATGAACACCAATAGGATTCTGGCCACAGTTTAGTTCATTGTTATGCCCCCTCTTGTGCTCATCAAATTATTTGTGTAGTCTGGTTGGCACAAGGAAGAGAGCTTTCTTCACAGAACCCACCCATGAGGAACTCACTCTGACCTCAGCAAGACCTCATCATTAAAAACTTTCAATGACAAGTCACCAGCTTAATTTCACCTACAATTTAACTACTACGTATGACCGGCTTAATTTCACCTACAATTTACATACTACATATGTGACAAACTCTCTGTCTCATTTTCATTGCATTGCTCCACATTCTACCTTCATTCTTCTCCTTACCTCTGTTTCTATAATTACGAAATATCTTTTTTTCCCTTCTTGCATAGGTATTTCTGCTAATGTGCCATAGGAATTTCCATACTGTAGACATCCATTTTGATCTTAAAAATATCTATGCATATTTTTGTAGGAGCCTCGTGGCGCAGTGGTTAAACCGCTGTACTGCAGCCAAAACTGTGCTCGTGACCTGGGGTTCAATCCCAGGTAGCCGGCTCAAGGTTGACTCAGCCTTCTATCCTTCCGAGGTCAGTAAAATGAGTACCCAGCTCGCTGGGGGGGGAGCAATGTGTAGCCTGTGTAATTGACTTGTAAACCACTCATAGAGTGCTTGAAGCACTATTGGGTGGTATATAACCAGCACACTTTGCTTTTGCTTTTCTCACCAACTAAAGTATCTTTCAGCATATTTTTCAAATGCAGTCATTTATAGCTGTTTACAGTTTTAAAATACATGCATGATTTCTGTGTGTCCAAAACATGAAAAATATAAGGCAAACCCTATAAATGTACATTTATGGGGTTTGTCTGAGGCAAGCTGCCTGAGGAAACTGCATTATGTTGTACAGCAAATCTCAAAAGATACAAAATGGGCACATTTCAGTGGGAATGCACTATTTTGAAACTGTGATTTTTTTTTCTGTCCCAGAATTCTAAAAGGGCCTTGTATATATAGTGTTGTACAATTTTAACTGTTAGTTTTGATGCTATCACAGCTGCCCAGAGTGGTAGAATATACCAGATGGGTGGGATATAGATAGATAGATAGATAGATAGATAGATAGATAGATAGATAGATAGATAGATAGATAGATAGATAGATAGATAGATAGATAGATAGATAGATAGATAGATAGATAGATAGATAGATACAATCTTTTGATATTGTAGCTATAATTTTCATTCTAGTTGAAAATATTATCTTGCCATGGTTTGCCCTAAAATTTAATTTAATTTAAATAATTAAATATGCATAACTGATACTGAGGTCTGGAAGAAAGCTCGAATTTAGACCTTTTCAGTGCTAAGACATCTCTAGTGTCATGTTCAATTCTCTTTGGAGAAGCAGAAAAATACATGAGCAAGTGTTTCAATACCATCTCCTCATGAACATGCATGATTTTGCATTGTTCTTCTGAAAGGACTCACAATAAAACAGAAAATAAAACACTAAGTTGTGCTGTTCTATGTTCAGGAATGGCTATATATTGAAAACAATGTGCCACTATATTTTGAAGGGCTAGACACGAATCTTGCCAGTAGAAGACAAGGTATTCTATTGTTCAATATGGTATGGGCCCTACTACAGTAAATCTCTTATCTTACCAAGCCCAAGAGTTCATAACTATTATGTGAGAATATAAAAGAGTAAAGTGTATACTTAATGGTTTTCATCAAGATATTGTCAGTTGTTGTCACTGACCCATTATAGAACACAGAAAGCTTTTATCAGAGCTTGTCAGGAGTTTTTCACAACTTGTTGTTCTTCCTGTCTTGTCGGAGACATTTATATCTACCCGTTAAGAACTCATTCATTTAAGAAAGATCCTAAGCTGGTGTTCCTATACTTGTGATAGATTCTCCTCAACAGATTTCAGGCTTGTTTGCATTCATTACCAAACCAAGCAGTTGTTGCAGAAGTCCTTCCTGAATAACTGTTCTCAGCCTCAGGAGGAGTCAATATAAAATCCACTGTAGATGAAAATTTAATTCACTAGAAGCCACACTTCGGTCTTTCTTGGGATAAGACAGATATTCTAAACAAAAGTGGTACAAAAAGGTAATAGGATCATTCTCGATACTATTTTCAGCCAGAAAATGAACAGTGCACTTAGAATGTGAAATTTCCAGAGCAATGAATTACATTACAAAATCATTTTGTAAAGTGATATGGATCCACTTGTTGTTTAGTTGTTAAGTCATGTCCGAGTCTTCTTGACCCTATGGACCAGAGCAGGCCAGGCCCTGTCTTCCACTGCCTCTTAGAACCACATATTGTCAACAAAATCACTGTTTCTTACAATCCTAGCTAAATAATACCCTGTCTAATTACATTTAGTAACTATGCTAAATGGGAAAGAAAAGGCTGTGACCTTGGGTTTGGGTGAAACTCAGTGCCATCAACCACTGCTTGACCTCCAGTGTGCAAGCAAAGCTTTCAGCTCTCTCCTTCCCTTACCAGTCCACTGTCAGGAATTGTGTAATGTACTTGTCATGAGTTCAGCTGAAGATCTGGAACCTGAGGGATTAACTACAGCTGAGGAGAATGCTGAGCGATTAGAAGTACAGATAGCTGAATCGCCCCAGATTCTCCTCCCCCAGTAGGCAGGGTAAGGGCCAGACTTCAGCAAAGTCTTATGACGCAAAGGTCAGAGGATGGCCTGAATGCTGCCCACAGAAACATCATATCAGCTAGCCCTGAGTATTGACAGAATGAATGGCTTCCAGCAGGTCAATGACTGCTTTACTATATAAGCAGCTCCCAGATGGCTGGGAAGCTCATAGAAGCAACAAGTCAATTCCTTTGGCTCGCATCCACGCTCCTGCTCATCTTGGACAATGTCTTCTGGACCCTCTGCTTTGGACTCTGACTTCTGACTACGGTTTGTGTTTTGGCTCCGGCATTTTGTTATCTGTTTTGCATCTAGTGGACTTCTGACATTGGACTGGTTTATCGGACTCTTGCCTGTTAAAACCCCTGGGAATGTGACAGTACTAAAATTTACTGTATAAAGTCATTTTTTGGAAGGGGGAGGAATACCTCCAGTTAGTATCCTCACTGCCCTCAGTACCTGATTTCTGCCTTGTGTGTCATGTTTAACACTTATCATAATTGGGATACAGGCAGGCATAGCTATTTTTTAAAAAGAGAAAAAGCCCAAATGTTGCAAAAATAGATGTCTACAGCAGACATAAAAACATTAATTATATCTGCCCTTGACCCACCTTGGAACCCAAGCCCTGGAAATACAGCAAGCCCATAAACACAAGGTGTTGGGCTTTTCCAAAGCAGAACCTGTTGACAGTCTTCCTGAGCAACTGCATTAACACTGACACCAGTACCAACCCATCTACAGCATCAGTGGATGTGAAGGCAGCAGTAGTTTCAGTAACTCTGCCAGGTGGAGAAAAGCATCTTCACTCAAGAGAACCAGGAAAAGGGCACTTAAGGTGAGGAGGGGGTGCCAGCCCAGCATCAGCCTGTGGACTGCTCCTGCTCAAGAGACCAGAGAATGAAGTTAACTACCTATACCAGACATGAGGGACCAGGAAGGTGGAGGGACTAGTTGAAAAAACTTTTGTTGTTGTTTAGTCATTAAGTCATGTCTGACTCTTCATGACCCCATGGACCAGAGCACGCCAGGCCCTCCTGTCTTCCACTGCCTCCCAGAGTTTAGTCAAATTCATGTTGGTCACTTCGGTGATACTGTCCAACCATCTTGTCCTTTGTCGTCCCCTTCTCCTCTTGCCTTCACACTTTCCCAAAGAACTATGTGGGACCAAAAGAGATAGTCTGTAAGTAGCTGCACATTATTACATTCACTATTCTAGTAGCATACTGCAGTCTACAAAAGGTGTATGTTTACATCTTAAGGATCCTTTGGTGACCCCTTGCCCATGAAGAGGCTGGAGATCAACACACTTGGGGATATTCAGTTTTAAGCTGGCACAGTGAAACCAAAGAAATGAATTTTTTGAAGCTGAAAACTCCCCTCCTTCAATATCATGGCTTCATTCTCAGGTCGCAAATTTTGGATCAATTCCCTTGTTGACTAGGGTAATGTCGTTATTTTAAAAAATTAGCAACTCAGTTTTCCTCCCCTGAAAATGTTTGTTGAACATGACTCTGATTGCACAGAAAATGCATATTTTGTGCAAAGATAAGAACAGAGTATGAATATATTTTCAGATTGTATTATAAAGATGTATTCCTATACAGTAGATATACTGGCTATGAGGTTTTAGGATTGGATGGTGGTAGTTGTGTGTGCAAGCATATCTTAAGATAATCCTCCAGTATGAAAGCAGCAGAAAAACCTGTGGAATTTGGGGTAATGAAGGAGAAAGCCACAATCTATAAAATACCTTAAACTTGTAAAGGTGCTTTGGGATTCTTTTGCCCATTCCTACCCCTAATATTCTAGCTGAACATTTTCATGTGAGAAGCTTCAGCTTGGCCCTAAGACAAACTGAAGTAGTAAGAGCGTTTTTAAAGAAGTTGGCACAGAATGTGACTTCACATTTGAACAGAACGTTAGTGTTACAGAGTGTGTCTAAGAAGATAAAATATAATGCAGAAGATAGACATTGAAATAATGATAGAAAAATTGTTCCAAATGTGAAATTCATTAAGTGAATAATTTTCAAAATGGATAGACGTGCGTCTGGCATGTTTCTGTTGTACAACAGGTGGAAATTAAAAGGAATCAAATGACAGAAAATGCAAACACAAGAGAATGGTGTGTAGGCATCTGAATAGTTAATTGCTTTGGGTTCATTCCATTAACGCAGAAGTCTACTGAGAGGTACGTTGTGAAAGGCAATAGTGACAGCAATAACTTAAAACTAGAAACACAGAGGAAGGAAGGGGTGAGAGTAAATGTGATCCTTAAGCAGTTTGTAGAGTGGTTTCCATAGCAGCCATCTTTCATCATTTCATAGCAGCTCTCTTCTCATTATTTTATACATACCTACAATAGTAAGAATTCTAGGCCTCAAAGATTTACAGTGTAATCCTAGGCATACCTACATAGAATTAAGTCTCAATAAGTTCAGTGATGGGTTGCCAGATCTCTAGGCACCAGCTAAAGTCACAGAAATAGTGCTATCTTTGGAGGTTGGAAGACAGGTCTCAGTTAACAATGCTGGGGGAAGAGAAAGTTCATTTGTCGTGCATGAGGTAGCTTTAAAGCCTATGTGTGCTTATCACCATCTATTTGAAGCTGGCACTAGGGCTCACCAGCTCAGCATGAAGGCATTTTTCTGTATGATCTGCTTGGGTAACATCAGCATACCAAAAAGTCTGAAGGAAGTTGAGGAGACTCAAGCTGAGTGGGTGTAGAAATTGGGGCCCACTGTGTCAAGCAAGCAGGAACACCAGAACTCCACACTCACTAGACCCAGAAAAAGGCCTCTTAAGGGAGCCTGGGAAGTCCAGCATCACCGTTCATGAGCTGAAGCCCTAACAGCAGAGGAACAAAGCTTGGTGGTGGTGCTGGGACTCTCCACAAAGGTACAGTGGTGCCCCGCTTGACATTGATTATCTGTTCCAGGAAAATAGCTGTTAAGCAAAATCGTCGGCAAGCGAAAAAACCACCCATTGGAATGCATTGATAAGTGCTCAATGTGTTCCAATGGGCAAATACCTCATCGTCCAGTGAAGATTGCCCATAGAGAACCACCAATCAGCTGTTAAAAATCACTGTCTTCCAAAGCAGGGGTCCGGAAAGCAGCCATTTTGTGAAGGGAGGGAAGCTATTTTGCGGAGGGAAGCCATTTTGCAGAATGGGAAAAATCACGGTATAACGAACAAACTGTTCATGAAGCAGCCTCTTAATCAACGTAATGCTGATTTCCCCCATTGGAACTGATTGCAAAAAAGTCATTGTTAAGCGATTTCGACATCATGCGAGGTAAGCGTTTAGCGGGGCACCACTGTATTTCTTTAATTGGAATTCAATTCTTGTCTTAACTGGTCAGGTTAAACAACTCACCTGGACTCCCCTCATGTCAATTTCTACAGTCACTTTGTCCCATCTGATAGTTCTAACTATCTTCCAATCACAACCTTTACCTGCCCAGCATCTGTGCCAGCACAAGGTCCCATCCCTGTGACATCACAAGGAGACATTTTCTAACTCTTCATCTCAGGTTTTGGCTCTGAAATCTCAAGCAATGTAATACTGCTGACTATGGGTGTGACTGTTTGACTGCTTCCAATGTGATCTATTTCCTGGCAATCACACAACACAGGGAGAAATGCACTCCAGCCCAACCCTGATCCATGCCTATGCTGCTCCTTTTTTGGCCAGCTGTAGGGCTTCTGCTTTTGGGGGCTAGCCAGCAGCAGTTCCCCAGAAGACGAAAGATCATACCCATAGATCTTCAGGACAATTTTGCTCCCAAGGAAGTGCGCAAAGACTGTAGCTTAAATAGAACAAAACAGAAATTATCTGATGCAATGGCTGTTTTCCCCAATACTTTACCATACTACTTTGAAACTACTTGATAGTCTAAAGAGATCCAACTGTGAAAGATGAGGGATTTGCTCAGAGGTAACTTATCTCTTGCTCATATTTAGTATAAGATGAAACTGCTAGTAATATATAGATACAAACATTTTAGTGGATTTTTTTTCAAGGGCTCTTTAACAAGTAGAATGCCCATAATGCAGATAATTCTGGCTAACACATTTTGCTGTCTGAGGACGAGTTGTAAATATGACCCACCACAACTTAAAGTGCACAGCACTCAGAATCAGCCAAATTATATAGCACAGGAAGAAGAAAGTTCCAGAAGCACCTCTTCCGATTCCTCACTGCAAATTTAGTTAATTAAAATTAGTGAGTTCAAGAGACTAACAATGTGTTGTTCTTTCATGATGTTCTGAGGCAACTGCCTTACTCTGCTTAATAGTAGGACAGACCCTACCAAGGAATCAACCAGTCTATTGATCTGTCTTAGCTGTGTGAATGAGATAAATCTGACCCTGCTCTGACTCTAGAAACAGTGGCGTGCAGACTTCCATTCTGTCTGAACACACACCAATGTGAAGATATCCTGTCCTCCTGATTCACTCGGCTCTTTGCGGGCTAGTCAGTGGGCTGTCATCTGAGGAGGACCAGAAACCAGCATTAATGGGAGGAAGCCAGTGATTGGTGCTAAAACAAAATCGGGAGTAAAAGACAACCCTGGAAGAGCGACTGAGGAACAAGAGATGAAATGAGCCACTAAATGGCCACTAAATCCATGGGGCCAAAATGTATGATACATCTATCACCCTTTCAAAGTGATGCTATCCTGGGTGGCAAAAGACATCTGTTTGTTGAAGCAAATGATTCTCTTCACCTGTGTATTTACCATGCTTTATTTTGTGACTGGAAAAGTAAATATGGGCGTACTTTGCCAGTTTGATAGCTGAAGAACATATATTTGAGGAAATCTCATTGTCAGAGAAAAGAATGTTTTATTGTAGGAAATAAATTTTCCAGTTAATGTTTAGCTTGATCCTCACTCCTTATTTTATCCTGACCATAAAACAGGAAAAAACATGGATCAATCCATTTGAAATTTGCACCCCAGAAATTGGTTTTCCCTGAGTTAATTCACTTTCGCCAATCAGATAGGAGTCAGCACAGAGAGGAAGGAATTGGCAGTCAGTCCTTGTTTGCAGTTTGTTAACATGGCTTCTGCTATAGCCATCCACATTTGCAAGAGCCATGGCTACAAGACAGCTATCTTAAGAGGCTGAAAACAAAAGCTGATCAGCAATTTCCTTATTTCTTTGTCTCCTGCCCCCCTTTGGTCTTCTAGGTGCTCTCGCGCAAATTTGTTGCAGTGCTGGCAACGAGCCTTTAAAAAGAGAGAGAAAGAAATAGCATTATTTAGGTTAGTCCTTTAATAAACATAAAGACTTTTGAATAAATAGAAAAATATTACAATAATTGATAAGCTTCAAAAGGTGTTCCAGTCAACAGCAGCACAGTGTCACTAAAGATGTCTTATCCCAAGCATGCTGACAATTTCTTGAAGAAGAGTGAATGGTAGAAGGATCAATTCCTCCACAATCTTAAGCACAAAAGCAGGCTGATATCTCAGCCAAGAGGACCAGCAAAATTATCAGGGCCTCATTTTGTGGTGTTAAGACCATTTAAATGGGAAGGAAAGCCAAAGAGAATCTGTCAGACCAAACCAGGGATTTGTAGACCAGCAAAATTTGGGGGCATGGTATATCCAAGTGATACTGCAATCTTCATATCCCCCCCCTTTGCCTAGTTGACAATAGAAAACTAAATGTTCTTCATCCGCAGTGTTTTGCTGTTGCTGTTTTCTCCACCATACATTATGTTAAAGGTCAAAAGGTCCATCCTATTCAATCTGTGCCACTGGGATATTTACAGAGTTAAGAATGCATCCACAAGCTGTTTCTTCAACTGAATGCACATCCAAAACTGGGGGCTTCCATTGTGTTATCAACTTTTTCAGGTCTTCATGAGAAAAAGTTTGGAGAAGACAGGATTCTAATGGCAGGATGTTTTCACCATAGCCAGGTTGAATGGCTTGAAACAGAAAGGCTACAACCTCCTCCATAGAAAGACACGAAACTGTATGCATCAGTGTAAGCAATCACATCATCTGAACTAATGTGAACACATTCTCTGCAAAAGAAGTGGAAGCCCCACAGCAAATGGAAATGATTTGGTTTGTGGTGAAAAAGCTCTGGGCTGATTCACGCTGATTTAAACATCACATCTTTCTTGATTTCAAAGGAAACCAAAACAGAGTGTAGCCACACACATATGCTGGATTTTTAAAAAGCCAAATCTCAGAACAAAGATGAGTAATGTCCCATGGCAGGAGATCCTACAAAGAAAAAGAGTCCAAGAAGGGTGGGAATTTCTTTTAAAAAAAGAAATTCTAAAAGCACAACTACAAATAATTCCAACAAGAAATAAAAGGTAGCAAAAAAAAGTCCAACGTGGCTTCATAAAAAATTCAGGGAGGACCTGAAACCAACAATGAAAAAGACATGCTTAAGAAGTGGAAGGAAGGCCAGGTCACCAAGGAAGAGTACAGACAATTAGCAAGGCAATACAGGGATGGCATTAGGACAGCAAAATCTGAGAATGAGCTAAGATTAGCTAGAGACACTAAAAACAATAAAAAGCATTCTTCAGGTATGTGTGAAGCAGGAGACAAAGAAAAGAAATAGTGGAACATCTACTCAGTGGAAATGGAAAAAAAAAAATAACAGATGACAAAGGAAAGGCAGAGGTGCTCAATTCCTATTTTAGCTCATTCTTTTCCCATAGGCCAAACTATGAACGTCCAGACAAATACAAAGTGCAAGTGGAGGGGACAGGGTTGCAACTGCAGATTGATAAACAAATAATCAAGGGATACCTTACCACTTTGAATGATTTCAAATCTTCAGGGCTGAATGAACTACATCTGAGAGTACTGAAGGAACTGGCTGAAGAACTCTCAGATCTGCAGTCCATTATTTTCTTGAAATCATGGGAAAGGTGAGATGCCAGATGATAGGAGGGGGGCTAATGTTGTCTCTGTCTCCAAAAAAGCAAAAAAGAGGAATCTGGGAACTACGGGTTCCCTGACATCAATTCCAGGGAAAATTCTGGAACAAATGATAAAACAGTCACTATGCAAGCATCTAGAAAACAATGCAATATTACCTAACGATTAGAAAATGATGCAGTGATAACTAGAAGCCAACACAAATTTGACAAGAACAAATCCTGCCAGATTAATCTGATCTCACTCTACCTCCCCGATAGACAGAGGGAATGCTGTAGACACAGTATATCTTGACTTCAGCAAATCATATCCTGATTAGCAAGCTAACTAGGTGTGGGCTGGATAGATTAAATGTCAGGTGGATACACAATTGGCTACAGAATTGTAATTGAGGGTGATGATTGATGGCTCCTTCTCCAGCTGGGAGGAGATAACAAGTGGGGTGCTCCAAGGATCAGTCCTAGGTTCAGCACTCTTCAAAAATGTTGTTAATGACTTGGATAAGAGGGTGCAGGGAATACCTGTCAAATTTTCAGATGACACAGAATTGGGTGGAATGACTAATACTCTGGAAGACAGAAACAACATTCAAAATGATCTTGATCTGCTGAAGCACTGGGCTGAAAACAACAGAATGAAATTCAAGAGGGATAAGTGCAAAGTACCGCACCTTGGAACAAGAATCCAAATGCAGTTACAAGATGAGGGATACCTGACTCAGCAATAGTACAAGCGAGAAGGATCTTGGAATTATCATAGATCACAAGCTGAATATGAGCCAACAGTGTGATGTGGCTACAAAAAAGGCAAATGCTATTTCAGGCTGCATTAACAGAAGTATAGTTCCCAAATCTCGCGAAGTGCTAGTTCCCCTCTATTCAGCACTAGTTAGGCCTCACCTTGAGTATTGTGTCCAGTTCTGGACACCACACTTCAAGAAGGATGCTGACAAATTGGAACAAGTTCAGGAGAGGGCAACAAGGATGATCAGGGGGCTGGAAACCAAGCCCTATGAGGAACGACTGAAAGAATTGGGAATGTTTAGCCTTGAGAAAAGACAGAAGGGTGATATGATAACACTTCTTCAATACTTGAAATGGTGACATACTGAGGAGGGACAGGATCTGTTTTCGATTATCCCAGAATAAAGAACACACAACAATGGGTTCAAGTTACAGGAAGCCAGATTTCAACTGAATATCAGGAAAAATTTCCTAACTGTTAGAACAGTAAGACATTGCGACCAATTATCTAGAGAGCTGGTGAGTGCTCCAGAACTGGAGGCATTCAAGAGAAAGACAACTACTTGGCAGATATAATTTGATTTGTATTCCTGCATTGAGCAGGGGGTTGGAATTGATGGCCTTGTAGGCCCCTTCCAACTTCACTATTCTATGATTCTTTGTAGTAAGTGAAAATTAATATAAATCTGACTAGCCCAATCCTGAAGCAATTCCCTAAATAATCCCTCTTTAAGTCATGCATAAGTATTTCACAGAAGTGAAGAAAACAAACAAATGGACCTATAAGTAAACCAAAATGAAACAAAACAGAACAAAAGAAAACAAAACAAAATATACCATTTGGTTAAAAGCCATCACATCAAATTGATTTCATTTAAATATTAGAGTAACTTTCTGTTCTATCCAACACAGTGCATTGAGACAAATAATGTACCATGCAAAATTTTAGTGAACCTTGATGTTGAGAAGCAGAAGTGGCAAAATCTGCTTATCAGTAGGTTAGTCTCATTCAAGGAGGAGGGAATGTCATTGAAACTCTCAATTCTTGGATTCAAGAAATATAAGATCCATTAAACTTACGCTTATTTCTGTGTTTATCCCTGTTGCTAACCTTTCTGTTAACTTTTAAAACACTTGAATTCCACTGGAGTCAAAAATACTCTAGACATAATTCAATGAAAGGATAGCTAGCTAGCTAGCTAGCTAGCTAGCTAGCTAGCTAGCTAGCTAGCTAGCTAGCTAGATAGATAGATAGATAGATAGATAGATAGATAGATAGATAGATAGATAGATAGATAGATAGATAGATAGATAGATAGATAGATAGATAGATAGATAGATATTATTTTTAAATGCCCAAATGACCCTTAAAATTTGGAACACGAAAGTTTAAAAAAATCATTAGGATCTCACCTAAAGTAATGAATTACAGAGAACACAGCTACTTATAACTGCTAATTTCAAGGTCCAGGTAAAAGATTTCTTTGAAACAGGTGATTGTTTATTATAGTTATTATTATCCACTTTGGTGAAATGACTTAATTTCTTGTAGCTCCCATAAGAATCTCACTTTCACATGGTGGGCACACATCACCAAATTTTACTATGATGAAAACCAGTTTCCATAAAATGCACAATAAGAACAGATTTGAGGAAGAATGAGGGCAGCTAATATTGTTCCTTTGCTAGTTAGAAGCAAAGAAAGGAGATGATGAAAACTGAGTTTTTAATTAAAGATGTCTTTTTATTTTCTTTAATGATGATAATGAAAAAATAATTTAATTTTGCTTGATGATATCGCATATTAATTTAGTTTTTTAATGATCCATCTCCTCAGTGCACAATGCATATTCTGGTCTGACATTTTCTGGAAAAAGAATACGATGAATTAGAAATGTATTACCCAATTGCTCTCCAGTCATAAATCCACCCAAAAAAGGTATTTTCTGGCCTTTTGGGAGAAAATTGGAGGAGCGGGGGAAATGAGCAGTAAATGAATGATGTTGGAGTTACCATGGAAACTGATGAGGTGGTATTATTTGTAAAGGACAATATAATCACAAAATGACCTAGCTCATTCTGAACTTTAAAAGGACAGTGATGCTAAGCATCAATACATAAGTTGAAAGTTATACCCCTTCTAAAAAATCAAAGACACCACAGAAAAAGATAACAGAATTGATTGAGTAATTCTGCTACCCTGAGGGAAACACTTGCATTTTCACTGCAAATTTGGCTAGCTTTTGGGTTTTTAACAAGTACACAGTTTATTTAAACTGTTAATAGTTGCCATAGAAACCCCAACTCTTTTCTCCCCCTGATATTCCTCAAGTAGGACTGACTGGTAACAAAAGCAAAAGTGCAGAATTCAACAAGGCACAGCTTCAAGAGAACGCTCAGTTCCAGGCTGCAGGTTCAGATGACCTTGGTATATTTAGCTTCTGATGTGAGAATTTTTTTGGAAAGTACTTGGAGAAGGATAAATAGGTAGAAGAATTTATCTGTTTCTCCAGGCGTTTGTCAGGAAGTCATACAGTATGTGTTTTAAAAATACAAGCATCATGCTTCTTCAGCTAACATATTTTAATCATTTTTACATAGTTTCCATTTTGAATTCCACAAGTCATTGTTGTAATTAATTGTTACTGCACAAAAGAGAAGGCAGAAAAGATAATGTATTCATACACAATCCTTTTAAACATCTTTGAACTGCTTTTTACTTCCAAGGCTTTTGTTTGTCAAATGCACCTATGAGTCCTGCCAGCACTAGCGGGGTCAACAGGACTTTCCTGTCCGATCCCTTGAACCATAGACACTGCCACAGGAAATTCATTTACCTGAGTTGACTGTCAAGCTGGCTTTCGTGAGTTCAGTTAATACAGCTTGCAGATGGGTCAGGTGTTCAGATCAAGAGACACCAAATATGATGATGCCATCTATATATGCCACAGCAAATTCTTGGAGCAGTTCTAAGACTCAGTACAGGAGCCTTTGGAAGGTAGCAGCTATTCCATGCTAACCAAAAGACATACTATACATGAAGTGAAACAACCACTTAAGGACTGTAAAAGCAGTCTTGTCATATATTTAATAGAGGGCATACAATAGCCATCAGATTTGTAGATGGCATTGATGCAGAGGAAATCAACACAAAACCATATGCTACTATGAAGTTCTGACACCAAAATGGGTTGACTTCACCAAGGATTATGAGAGGGTTCAATCACTTCTAACTATAACATGCTATTGATTTCATCCTCAATAACTTTCCACAACTGCCAGGTCAACATATTGCGGGTCTTTATGACTACCCAGGAGCATTGCACCTGGGTAGGCCTACCAGGAATTGTAGAGAAGTAATCTTTGAAACCTGCCTTTAAGGTGACTATGAATCTGCACCTGCTGATGGGGCATAAGGTGAGCTACTAGAGGCAACTTGCTCCCAGACCCTTCTTTCCTCAGGATTGCCCCAGGTCCCAGCATGGTCTCTTCAGTATCTCCAAACAGGGTTTCTCTATCATGACATGCCTTCAAATATTTACATGAAAGATTTGAAGAGGTTTCTTTTGGTTGGGCATACAGATTTCATTGCTCATCACCCCAACATATCTCACCACTTCAAACAAGTCTGCCACTGGGAGAATAACTTGGCAGAGGTTGAGGGTAGGAGCAACAAGACCTTCTGACTCAGCTTGAAACTTCAAGGTCACACTTAAGCACCACACCTCTGTTTCTGGTCTTCCAAAGCTCTTCCCAAGGATTCTTTAGCTAAATTAGCCACCAAATGTAGATATTCCTAATTTTTGTGATCTACTGGATCATTGGTCAAATGGTGTCCTGCTCTTGTTCTCATTGTTCTTTTATGAGATCTAACAGTCCAGCAAGCCATTTGTTTGGGGTGGTACACTGAAGTCTTTAATGGTTGTAGCCCTGGAGAATCCATATCTTCTGGACTGTTTGACTCATGAGTCATTGACTCTGTCTTGCCAACAAGAAACCTGCACTACTGTCCACAGCCTCACAAACTATTTAAGAATGTCTCTAGATTTGAGTTTGCTTCCAAACATGGAAATTAATTGTTGCCCACACTTTAAACTATAATAGATGGGGGGGAAAGATATGTCTTAAACAAATCCAAAACTAGAGCCATCATTGCTGCATTTTAAAAAAAACACTTAAAAAAGCAGAAATAAAAGTAACTTCAGGATGCAAAATTTAGTACCACTGGTTGCCCATGTGGAAGCATAGGGCATGTGCTTTTACATTAAAGGAATAAATGACATAGCCAATAGACAGTGACTTTGTATTTCACTGCCATGTCCCAGATTAGAAGAGTCATCCAGTCTTTGGGATGATGGACCAGGTAACAATTCACAGAAAGCCCTGTGAATTTATGTAGTAAGAAGACTGATATAGTATTTAGGCGTTGCAACATCATCTAAAGCCACCTATGGCTTGACCCGCTCTTCAAACTTTATTTCAGGTTGAACATTTCATCTAAAAATGCACAGCATTTGTATTTGGAGCAGCTGAGTGTCAAAAAAGTAGCAACAATTAGCAATTTACTGATTTTCATCATTGTTGTAAATTTAAGGAGAAGCAGACGTGATTAGAAGACCATAGAGTGAGTTGGAAATTGACCACAGTGAATAGAAAACACTGGAAGGGGGATCATCACAGATATCTGTAGCAGCTGCTTCAATCCATACCATTACTCAAAAATTTTCTCACTAAACAGACAAGAATTTTGTTTCAGTTCACCTTTAAAAAGAAATAAGCAAAATTTGCCAATATCTGCACACTTGGGAGGGAAAGTACCTGAGAGTTAACAATAATAATAGTAAACTGAGACATCTAACCTGACCAGCTTAGTCATTCATCTTCAGTTGAGTGCTTAATTCTTAAGTATACGGTTTCATTCTCTGAATATTCAAACATATTAATGCTGAATTAGAATTGGCAGGTCTTTTTTCCTGAAAGGCTCCGTTGAATTTGGATGGTGCAAGCAAAGAAGAATTTTATTCCATTCCATTTCCTAAGAATTTGCCCCAATTCAAAGACTTCTCCATGTCTGGGATACAGAAGCTTTAAAAAGTCAAAAGTGAGAGAAAGCAAAAGAGAGTTCCCATCCTTAACTCCTACAAAAATGGGAATTAAAAGTTAATTGATCATAGAAAAAAGGTTCATATTAGAGATGGGGACAAATTTAAAAAATGAATTGTGATATTTGTTAAAAATTGCTGATTCTTTTAATATTCATCTCTTCATGTTCATCAGTTCCAGAGACCCCCAACAAATATGAAGGGACAAATATTTCTCCATTTTTATTTGTCCCCCATAAAATGAATCAGAACTGCCAATTTGATAGTTCGTCCCCATCACTGGTTCATATACCAGACTGAATTGTGTATCCTGTGCTGCTGTTATTTTATATATAATACAACACTTATGAATTTTGAGTTGTCTTGGTGGTTTAATATGAGAATGACACCTGTGTGGAAGACTCAGAACCAAATATTCAAATGAAACATTTTTATTTGAATAAATGCAGATTAATTGCATTCCGTTGATTGGTTGAATGGTTGATTTGTATTTCAGAGTGCCACTTTTAGTGGTATAGCCACAAGGAGTCAGGTAAGCAGTCAGTTGCATTCATAGCGTGACTCAAATGAACAGCAACCACAGAAGAAGAAAGAGTGGGGATGGATAAAAAAATGAGGACTGAAGAAAAGAGCAACACAAGTGACAGTAAAGAGAAAATGGTCACTAAGCTCCAATAAAACTCCATTAGAAACATTCTTTCTGCTAACGAATAGCCAGCACAAGAGCAAAATATGATTGTTCACCATCCCTCCATGCCCACATCTTGGGAACCGGAGAAGGCTGCTAAGATTTTCCCTCCACGTTGGAAAAGAGGTGCTGAGCAGAATTTAAAGCCTCTTCTCCCACTTTCCTCACATGGACATTTTCCTTTTCATGTTTCTGATTTCCGATGCTTTGGGTGCTGTTTTTGTTTGTTTGTTTGTTTTTTTAACTGCCTAAGCTGCCAAATCAGTCTGAATCACTTTGGTCCCAATTCTGACTGACTAAATATTTTATCTGCTCATTTCCAGGTTTGTTGTTCCTATTCCAACCAAATCCAGCTTATTGAGAATGACTCAATACAGTGTGTCATCACTTCTCACAGACCTGTTTATTTTTCCTCATAAACCAATACACCAGCTACATGCTGCAGGCTGTCAGGAAACTGTTTCACCATCTCCTTTGGAAATGGTCCTGGGCCAAAATTGGGTCAAGAAGGAGCCAAGTGAAACAGTAGCTTCCAAATGGACTGATGGAAGTAGTCAATTGAATAAATTATTTGGCAAGGAGGACTTGCCAGAAGCCATCTGCAGCATCCAGTTTTGTATAATATTTTGGCTCCAGATAACTGCTAATATCTAGTCAACCTCTGGAAGCAGATGTCTCTTTTTGCACACTGTTTTTCTGAGCGGTGTAAAGTATAAACATATGCAGATTTTCCAGACAACCTCAGGTGCAAAAGCTATTCCTCTCTTTGCTCATTTTTTGTCATACAGTATGTTAGCTACTTATTTTATTCCTTCCCAAATTTTGGGCAGATTAACACACTGATGCATAAACATTATTCTACAATATAATCCTATAGTATCATTTACTACCATATATACTGTACATGAGAACCATAGTGTATGATATTGCATTGCAGTCTGAATTAATTTGCCTTGAAGCTGACAATTTGGTTCCATGATGAGAAGGGGAATAACATATTGAAGAGCCAAGGCAGATGTGATCACTGGTTAAAGCCGGTTAGGTAATAACAAGCATTGAGGGATGTCCATTTGAACAGCACTGGAGAATATTAATTGCTTCCACTCATAGAGGGGAACATCAAAGATATATCTTGAGATCCTCTGCCTCCACAGCTAGATCTCTAACTCACTGACTTATCCACAACCATACACTTCTAATAAATTAGATTTCACTTTAAAACAACAGTACGGTCCAGTATTTGGCCTCAAATACAATAGTAAATGATTCTTCAGAAAAGGAGGACGAGGGAACTCTGGAGACTCTGTTCCTTAATATGGAGGAAAGGAGAGGTTATAAATAGACATACAGTACTTATTCCCCAGTAAGGAAAACAGGATACAAGGCTTTTAGTAGAAGTCTATTTTGCCAGGATAGGGGATAGCAATAAAGTGGTGGTAGCAGCCATAAATTATTCTTATTAACTTACAAAAGAGAATGAGGGACAAAGCAAAAGGTCTTTCAGTCCCAATCAAATTAGGCTTCTTTGGGGAGGAGCTTTTAGAAGCAGGCTAAATGAACAAGGTTCTGGCCAAAATGTATCACAAAGGCTGCAAAGTTGCAAAGGACCTTGTTTAGCAGACTGAGTTGGAAGTTCTTTGATAACGCCTTCTGTTGATGCTCAGTGAACGTGGTGGTGCTCAAGTCACTCACCTGACAATACATTATGAGAAGTTTAACCTAAGCTGAAAGCTGTACCACACAAGGGAGTGGGCATTGTCAGACATTGGTTAAAGATCAAAGTACGTATGTGTTGTGCTGTCAAGTTGGAACTGCCTTATAGGGACCCTAATAGGGCTTTCAAGGTGAGATATTTAAGGAGTGGTTTTACCAGTTCTACTCTTCCCCCTTTGAGTTTTACATTGCCAAGAGGGGATTTGAATCCTGTTCTCCAGAGTCCTAATCTATCACTGTATCTACTACAACACTCTGGGGTCATAAAACTAGATCAAAATAGAGAGCAGAAATAAAAAGGCAGTCCTCACAAGAGTGGGATGTAAAGAGTGAGGTTCCCCAAGGATCTGGATTTTGGGGATGTGGGGCATATTTTTAGATTTTTTTTCTGTTAAGGATGTGTTTTCAAGATAAGTGAGGTATTTAAGAAGTGATTTTATCAGTTCTGCCTCCTCCCCTAAATTTCCATGACTGAACAGGAATTCAAAACCATACCTCTTGAGTCATAATTTATCACTCTATCTCCTAAATCATACTGCTTAATCCAGTGTCAGAGGTAGAGGCGCAAAATCTTTCAGTCTCAATTTTAATGTGCCCTTCTTACTGTTTTTCTCATCCTATCTTTGGCTCCTCTCCTCCTCCTTTTCTTCCTTCTCCTCCGTCTTGTAATAGAATTCCTATATATTCCAATATTTGGCATTAAAAGGAACTTGTACATTTTGTGTACATTTTATGTACACTTTTTGCATGCAATTCCCCTGCTTGCTTAATCATATTTTTTCCTTATTTGTAATTGCATGCTTTTTGTTTTCATTTTGAAAATGTTTGTGTGGCTCTGCATGTCATCATAGAATCATAGAAAAGTGAAGTTGGAAAGGGCCTACAAGGCCATCAAAGTCCAATCCCCTGTTCAATGCAGGTTTATTCCTCTACTTTGTGCTGCAACCTTCACCTGTTTTCAGACTTCTGAAATGAGACACATTTCGTGTCATCAGGACCTTAAAGGGCTGGAGAATTGATACTTCAATTGACAATTTTGAATACAATGACATTCTCCTCTCCTAGTTATGGGTGACTGAACCAGGTTGGATTATGGCGCACACAGACATGTAAAGCAACAAAGTAGAAAACAGCAGACAAATGTAAAATGATAAAACATGGCGGGGGAGGGAAGAAAGAAAGGAAAACAAAGTGACTTTGCTAATACTCTATGGGACATGAAGTAGCATTCTCTAACTAGTGCACACTCAAGTAAACAGAGAAGGGGAAGAGAGTGATTTCTTCCTAGTGCTGTTATCGTCCTCAACAGCCAAGAAGAAGGGGACACACCTCCCTCCTTGCCACATCTGTTGTCAGCATCATTGTCTGTGTTGTCACAGCAGGAGAAGCTGACAGCAGGAAAGGCTGTTTGAAGGCTCTTCAGGAGCAGAGCTGAAGTGTCTCAGAATGGATACTGAAACAGAATCCGTTACTTATTTAAAAGAACAAGAAACTGGATTTTCTTTGCCCAGTTACTGAATCAAAGCAGAGGTTGGGGTGGCAGGACCAGCCCAAGTTGTTTTGCTGCTGAAGGCAAAGGAGAAGATGCTGCCCCTCCAATTTGAAGTACAAAATCTGATATAACCACCTTCAGCACTGAATAACCACCTTCAGCACTGGTGGTGAAGTAGAATCAGCCACCTAACTGGAAGGCCCCAGATGAAAGTAAGAATGGGAAAATAGGCCAATTAGCACCCAGCTCTCTCTGTTAAGACCTTACTGCTTCCCTCAGGGATCTGTCACCCACGTCAGTTGTTTCAATTTGCCTAACGGTGGGGCCAGCCTTTTGGGCTGGATAGAGAAAACGGTATACCCTTTACTTTCCTCATAGCCTATTATAATATTTCTGCAACATTTGACCTTCCCAGGTGTTAAAGAAGAATGTATAGTTCAGGGTAACAACATAGAATACAGGACTTCCATGTTTATACTCCAAAGTCCCACAAACAAAGATTTCAGATGATGAGTAGCAAACAAAGAGGAAAAAAAATAGCTTCCAAATAAGAAGGTGAATTTTAAAATTTCAGTCACCTATCATATTCAGTCACCTATCATAGGGATGTGGTGGCGCTGTGGGCTAAACCGCAGAAGCCTGTGCTGCAGGGTCAGAAGACCAAGCAGTCGTAAGATCAAATCCACGCGACGGAGTGAGCTCCCATCGCTTGTCCCAGCTCCCGCCAACCTAGCGGTTCGAAAGCATGCAAATTCGAGTAGATAAATAGGTACCATCTCGGTGGGAAGGTAAACAGCGTTCCGTGTCTAAATCACACTGGCCATGTGACCACGGAAAGATTGTCTTCGGACAAACGCTGGCTCTATGGCTTGAAGACCGGGATGAGCGCCGCCCCCTAGAGTCGGACATGACTGGACAAAAATTGTCAAGGGGAACCTTTACCTTTATCATATTTTACTATTTTTTTGTCAGAATAGAAAGCAGCCAGGAATAGCTTTGATGCAGTATTTTATGTACAATAAAGAAGAAGAAAAGAAACAACAACAAAAATTCACTGTAGACAAGAGGTGGATATTATTTTCCAAGAGAGTTGGCAGCAAATGCCATAGCAACACCAATGGGAGATATTGCCTTATGTGTGCCAACTGTGTGACTCATCGCCATTCTCAATAATCTTGGCCATCCGATATAGGTAGTACTAAGGCACTCAGCTTGCCTAATATAAGCTGGGACTTGGGAGGTAGTATGGAATCAGAGCCAGCATGCTGAACTGAGCATTGCATTGAATTTAAACTAAGGAAAGCGGGCTCTAACCTCCTGCTCAACCAGGATGCTTTCTGAGCCACCTTAGATAAATCATTATCATTAAACATTTTCTACTTCCCATGGGTCTGGTAAAGCTAAAATGGGATACTTCTCTGTTGAGTTCACAGGTAGGAAAGGAAAATTGTTATCTTGCTGACTGGAGAGTTTTGGCTCACTAAAGGATTATCTCTCATGGTTTGTTCCTACAATAACATTAACCTGTTTTCTGTTTGCATTCTATGCTACTTCCAAACCAAAAAATGGCTAAATAGATGAATTCATATCATAGCTGGATCCCATCCCACTTGTACTTATTTCAGTGCCAGCACAAGACATAACCATGTCTGGCTCTGTGACCCTTTAGGGTTCACACAGGGTTTTAACATTGCCAAAGCACTGTAGGAAGCATCCACACTGCAACTGCTTCATTACTACTGACATAAAGTAGTATGAAAGTATCTGAAAAATGGTTTCTTAGAGGGACTTCTTTCTCTCAGTTCTGTCAGAAATAAATTTCTCAGAGGACACTCTTAGTTGATTCTCTTTTTGATGTTTTTCCTCTTGAACAGTGGTTCTCAGATTTGGGTCCCCGGGTGTTCTTAGACTACAGCTCCCAGAAATCCTCGCTAGTACAGCAAGTGGTGAAGATTTCTGGAAATTGCAGTCCAAGAGCATCTGGGGACCCCAGTTTGAGAACCACTGCTCTAGAACAATAGTTCCCAACTTTAAGTCTTAAGATATTCATGGACTAAAACACCCAGAATCTTTCACCACGAGCTGTGCTGACTGGGAGTTCTTGGAGGTGTAGTCCAAGAACATCTGGGGACTGATGGTTGGAAACCAGTGCCCTAGAAGAGGAGGTCATTTTATTTCATTGGTTGCTGCAGAAGGAGTTATGATGTCAAGAGGTGCTGCTTTTTTCTTGCTGTGTTTTTACTTATATTTTCATTCATCTAATCTTCTAAATGTTTTGTTTGATTTGATCTAAGCAGTGTTAGCTACTTTGACTGCTGTTTTCTGGGAGGAAGGCAGAATACAAAACCAATAAGTGAATGAATAAAAATAGACAAGGTTATGTGACACCATAATGGTTTTCAAAACACAAAAGAAATATTAATATAGGATCCTTTTAAATCTCCCATCACACCATCTATTCACAATGCATACCTTATAAAACTCGCCCTACTGTTCGAAAATGTGATCATGCCTTGAGTGTGTGTTCTTTCTCTGGTTGTATAATTGCAATAAGAAATGTTTTTCCCTCCAAATACACATGTTACAAAAATACCTACAGGAATATATTTTGTGCCAGTTAGTATTTGGCATTATACAACCCTTGTGGCTTTAGCCATTCTTGAAACAGTTGTTTCCAGAGTTGATTTTAGTTATGAAAGCACAGAATATTTAAATATTGGATGAGAGTAGACTTGGATCAAAACTATACTTTCTGTATCAAAAAAGTAGCTTGTATACATGTGCTGTCCCCTGTTCTTTGTGAAGATAAACCAGTTGGGTAGCTCTGAGATATATATGCCGGAACATGAAGCATAAGGGCTCTGTGGGCCAAAGGTTTATGCCCAAGCTATCTGGCTAGCATATATATAGATCAGAGACCGCCCCACTGAAAACAACTGGGATTTCTGCTTGCATAAAGGGTTACAGGATTCTCTCCTCTTGCAAGCAGTAGAGAAAGAGGAGTGTACGTGAACTGGTTCACTCCACAAATGGTCAATAAGCAACAGACACTAACAATAAATTAGAATAAATTAGGAAAAAGCTGTGTGTTCAGGATTACACAAATGCAACAGTAATTTTGCATTTTATTGTTTTATTTTGTGTTGGAAGCTGCCTAGAGTGGGCTGGTGGCCCAGATAGGCGGGATACAAATCAAATCAATCAATAAATAATAATAAATAAGTAATATCTTTGTTGAAACACTAAAAATCATACAAATTGCAAGCTTTGGTGAGTAAATTCCACTTCTTCAGCCTAGTCACCACCCCTTAATGGATAGTGCAAAAAACTGATGAATTATTAGTTTAAAATATCCATCATGTTACTAAGCAAGAAAGCTTTTTGTGATTGAGTCACTAGTTTTTATTGTAAATGTCTATGCAGTTCAACAAAATAGCATACAATATTTCAACAACCTCTCAGTCTGGCCAGCAAAAAAATAAATCCGAAAAGAGCAACGTCCCAGTCGGACAAATACTTGGAGTAATGGGCAAACCTTTTTTGCTTTGATTAAGAATATCTTTGGTTAACATGAGTTATTTTCCCCCTTTTAATCAGAACATTCACTTTTTTCTTGAAGTTCAGACTGTGCACTGTATGCACTCAATGACACAATGTAGACTGTGAGGGTATAAACCTATGCCCATGAATCCCATAGTCCACTTTCACACCCCCACAAAAAACATATCCAAGGAAAGTAGCTGGAAAAAATCAAGGTATTTTTGCAAGGTCTTAGTATCTGGATACTAGAATGGATGCATGACAGAAACCATAAGAAATGTAATTCTCTGTGAAAACAGAACACTTAATGTGGATAGCATACTTAGTATAGATACCACCTGGACACTTGATCAATGGTGTTACAGGATTTTAGAACTATAGACTTGGAGGGGTCATCTAGCTCAACTTCATGCCATTATTGGCATTATGAGAGCATTGATAGTATAAGAAGATGGTCCACATGAAAGGCTCTGGGCCACTGGGCACTGTGCTCCGGTGTCATATAGAACTATATTTCCCCAGAACTGTGACACATGCAATATTATTGTTTCAATATTCAAGAGCCTGCAAAGAACTCCTGCCCTGTAGGAAACGGAAAGACGAAGTAAGATGACAGCAAAGATGGTGGTGAAGAACCCATTGAAAGAGAGATCCTAACAAATGTCTTCTTTGGTGTGTGTATACACGTGCCAGACTCTTAATGTTGCTGCTCTAACCCCACCCCATTCCAAATTTCTGTCCACCATTGTTGACATTAAATGGTGAGAATATCAGCACATACTTGTAGTATATATTTATCAACTCCATGATTGTAACCTTAATGAAATGAACTGTAATAATTCAGCTAATCAGATTTATTAATGCCCCATTTGTCGGTGTCATTATATTATACTCTGATCTTTTAGCAATTTTCTTTGATGCTTCATGCTTTGGTAAGATAGAGCAAAAGGTGAAAACCCACACACCACAACATTTGCAATTCTTTGTTTAAGGCTTTGATCTAAAAAATTGTATCTGCAAGTTCAAGTTGTACAGATATAGCATCCAGTTATTTTGATATAAATTGGTTTGTGTCAAGGACAATGATTACTGTGGCAAGGATACTTCTATGACCAATGTTCCCATTCTCTAAAACAGCATTGAGTCATATTTTAATTGCTATTAAACAGAGCTGAACCAATTCCTAGATTTCATACATCCATCTAGAAATACTATGAACTAGATCCAGACATTAAGAATAGCTGGAATGTCAGTCAAAATATTTCATTGTCAAGTACAATAATCCCAATGGTTTAAGAAAAAGAAATGGCAAAAGAAAACCTGAAAAATACAGATTTACAGTAACATACGAAGGCAAGATTTGTAGCTGGTATCTCTTAGGAAAGACTGAAAGAGAAATTCTGTACATATTATATCATTTCTGTCATCCCCTGTGGAGTCTTTCTGTATCTTACATTTTTCTTCTTTACTTTCTTTCTTTTCAAAATGGAGTAAGGAGATCCAAATCTCACAAACTCAAACAGGACATAGTTCCAATACAATAAAGAGATAGACTCCCTTCCAGATATTCCTGTCACTCTGATCCATCAATATTAACTTTCTAATGTTCCCAGCTGGCTAGTGACTCCCAGTTGATTAGGGTTCCTCCCCCAATCACGATCCATGCCTTGGATTGGTGTTGTGATGTCACTGCAAAGCTATGTGGTTGGGGACTCATGATTTCTGTGGTGTCGTCTGTGGGTGCAAATGGGATCTATGATCTGACAGTGGTTTAGGGAGAATAACATCTAAAAATTACATGAAATCATGTAGATCCATAAACCTATGACTAAACTGGATTAACTTATTTATGAGTAAACTGGATAACACATGATTTGAGATCATTCAAAGCCACAAAGGGGGGGGAATGGAATTTCACAGCTTAAATGAGTGAGCTGCAGTATATTATGATCTGGTTTTTTTTTTAAATAGTTTTAAAAATATTTTCACAGGCAGGAGCTAAAAATGTGTGGCCAGGAAGGAGTTAAATGCTTTATTTCACACTGAAGGCCATGGCAGAGTTAAAAGTGACAAACACCTGCCATGTGGGCTGACTCCAGAAACATTTTGATTGGTCAGAATGCTGTGCTATGCAAATAGTTCCTTTGGAATTCTCAGAAGTTATTTAAAAGAGGAGTGATTTCAGAAGATTTCTGGAATCATAAGGACTAATTAAAAATTCTGAATTAGAGCCATGAATGGCCCAATTCCTGTGGATGAAAAATAAGAGAGGTTAAAACAGAGTTCCCCCCACCCCAGGTATCCAAATTTTATCTTATCTACATTTTTCATCTCTTTTCAATTAGCTGTAGCTAAAAGTCACTTGCTTGCATACACAGGCGTAACAGTGTTACTCATTTTAAAAATCACAAGTTGAAAACCCTTTTCCCAAATGACCCCATATTTGGCACAGAGCAAAAGCAGACATTGTCCTACATCTGTGCCAAATTTGGTGCTGATCCAAGGTCCAGTTTCATAGTTATATTTTTTTGTTTGGGGCATGCCTATTGATTTGACTTGTAGAATGCATTTTGCTTCTAAAATGCAAAATATATGGCTACACATTATTGTAGCCATAATATTAGAGTTTGATAATTTTTCAGTTTTACACCAAGTTTGAATATACCAAGTTTATAGGATTTGGCAAACACTTTGTGAGCAAAAGAGTCCCCCCAGAATAGCACTTTGCAGGGGAAAAAACTAAAGGGAAATGGGTTTGTGCACTGGCCTCCTGATAAAGTCCATGCCTAAATGGCACACAGAGTTGTGCCTGACACACACTGTGTATTTCTGGAGATCCTCCAACTGGCTACTTCTCTAGCTCTATTTCTGTGATTCTGGCTTTTTTTTCGGGGGGAGGGAGTTGGAGGGGACATTTCCACAAATAGAGAAACTTAAAAGATGATACTCTCGGTGGGTGATTACATGGCACTATAAGTAGTATTTTTTGGCAGACAGAGAACATAAGAACACGAGAAATAGAAGACAGATGTTATGAACTTTGGCAGTGATACCACCACACCATCAAGAACAATGAAATAAGAGTAAAAAAGGATGGATTTTAGCTTCTCAAAATTAACAATTCAAATGTGATGCAGAAATGCAGACATTCATCTGTATGCTCAGTCCTAGGAGTCTGCAGAACAATCCACGATTTGGCCTGCCCACTCGGAATCAGCAAGCACAGGCATTTGATGTTGGAGCCAAGGGGAGAGCTTACGAAGTTAGTCTATTAGGCTGGGTCTCTTTGCAGCACGGCCCACCTGCCCACCCTTAAGAAATAAGAATGAGAGTAGCTGGTCACTTTGGGGCCGGATGGAATTTTTGACTTGCTCCTTCAATTGGCATGTGAGCAGGTGTGTTTGTTTTCACCCATCCCATTCTTACTTCATGGTGTAATTAGCTAATGTTAAGAAGACACATTAGTTAGGACGCAATTGTGGGTAGTGAGAAAAGTAAGCACTTTGGTGAGTTCCATTAGGACACCCAAGGAGGGTGCCACTCATCCCATCTCCTGACTGGTGGAAATGGAAGTTATATGAAGAGGAAAGGTAGTAGGCAGCAGTGCACCTAGGGTCATGAGGCTTGGTGACTGAAGCATCGGGAGGATTCCTGCAGCTGGGCGGCTTTAGATGTGCTGGAAAGAGGTCAGTGCACTTCAGTAATAGGGACTCACCTTTGGTGGTCTGACCTGGTAAAAGATACACCAGAGTAAATTTCGCACTACAGTAAGCCACCTTCTGGAAGGGAAATTCAATGTTTAATTCATTTAATAAAGTAGTGACCCTAGTTTTATCCAAACCCTGTGTCTCACTTCTTTATTCTGAGCTGGGCGGGCAATGTTTCACATAGCTTAAGGGTATGTGAAAGGCTTGTACTGTCATGGTCACAGAGATTCATATTCCAGACCTTTATATATTTTTCTTTCTTCCTTATCCAGCTTTGTTCACTAAACTTTGCACTACGACAATCAAATATGTGTGTGGCTATGGTTGAATGCCTGAATTCTTCTCAGATAGGCTTTGAGCAGCTAAGTCAGAATTAATGTGCTAGGGTTGTCTTTCTGTCAATACTCTACCCCTTTTATTCTTTTTACTATTTGGTGACTGAAATGCCCGTGCCTGCTACCCTTTGCATTGTTATTGAAACTGTGCTTGTGGCAAAAGTAAAACCTTTTTGTTCTCACTCTGTCTCTCTGAGTAATTAATGTTCACCATGTGCATGAAATTGATGGTGCTATGTAGCCCCAGTCCAAGTCATAGCTTACTGCATTTCCCTATTTCCATAGATAACAAGGTACATAATTTCTTTAGCTAACTGCAGTCTTTATAGCTAGGAAATTCCAGCAAGGGGCAAGCTGGAACAAATGTGTCAGCATATTGATGTTGTTGTTGTCATCTGATATGTTACCAAAGCAATGTAGACAAACAATCAAACAGATACTAAATTCCTTCTTCCAGTTCAAAACAAGAGTCTTTTGTTCTACTTTAATAATTCTTATTTTGTGTAAACTTTTTAGGACAGCAGTCTGCGTGCATCTTATAAAGTGAGTGCAGTCCAAAAACAATGCCAATAAAATGAAATTTGTTAGTTTTTAATAACTCTTTTTTTTTTACTATGACAAATGAAGATGATTACCCACTGAGAATTTTTTTATATCAGCTTCAGTTAATCTCATGCATCAACATTAATCTCAATTATTATTGTGCAAGTCTACATTTAACTGGCTTATTACATAATATCTTGTGAGCTTCTGTATAAATAGGGCTTTCTGAAAAAATTTCCAAACATATCTTGTTTGGAGAGTTTGACAGAAGTGTGGAGAAAGTAAGTTTCCATCATTCTCAATAATAGATTTCGGAGTTGCCTTAGCAAACTTCTGCTTCCTCTGTTCCCATGAGGGTTGGGCAGCTTAAAAAGGTACATTCTTTGTGACACAGGCAAGTCTTTTGACTAAGTGTTGTGTTAAACATACACACAGAGAGACATACACATTTTTATTATTACCAATGTATCTCATGATTGCCTGCTTTAGAAAGCCACTTCTCATGCAACCCCATATTCGTATTTTTGTCTCTTTTCCTTCATTTCTTGTTTAACAGGCAGAACTTCAAGAAATAAAGCTCATTGAGTGTTGCTCCAGCCCTGAACACTGTCCCTTTCATAACAATTGTGTCTACTCTGAAGGGACAGGGTGTCTATTTTATTACTGTGATTCAGATTTTTTTGGAATTTGTTTCTGATCTTGACAATCAGTTCCAGCTATTCAAAAGAGCATTTAGGGGCAGGAGAAAAAACACAGTGTGCCTGCCTTTGTTTTACTTTGAGACTTTCCCAACATCTCCCCAACTACTGATCAGGCAGCCCTGTTGACCAATGGTAAATTATCCAATGGTCT
The DNA here is from genome assembly GCF_051106095.1 of Pogona vitticeps. NCBI lineage: Eukaryota > Metazoa > Chordata > Lepidosauria > Squamata > Agamidae > Pogona > Pogona vitticeps. Next base: position 155,754,983 of record NC_135785.1, read on the forward strand.
CTATCCATTCTGTGTACTTTGATTTTTTTTTAAAATGCATTTGAAATAAATGGGAAGAGCTGCCAGGTTCTGCAAACTGAAACATTTCAAAAGGAAGAGAAAAGAGAAATCACAGAGTCCATCCTTTTAATACTTCCTTCACAATTCTTCTAAAGCTTGAGAGGATATGAATATAATATGACATCTCTTGTAAACTGAGATCAGGACTGAGAAAACTAAAAGGTGCTTTCAAAACAACTTTCTTTTAGACATGGGGATGAATATAAAAAATGAATCAGGATATTCAATGTATTCTCAGAGGCTTTCATGGCCAGGATCTAATGGTTGTTGTGGGTTTTCCGGGCTGTTTGGCTGTGTTCTTAAGGTTTTTCTTCCTAACGTTTCACCAGTCTCTGTGGCCTGCATCTTCAGAGGACAGGAGTCAGAACTCTGTCTGTGCTCTGATGCAGTTTGTTGGATAGTTGAGTATTTATAGCTGTGGGACCAGCTTTTATCCTTTTCAGGAGACTTGTTGATTATATGGTGATCAGCATGTTTTTGTTTTGGGTGTATTGTTGTAAGGGCGAGAGATGATCTATCACTGTGATTGATGGGTGTTGTTAGGGCAAAGCAAGAGGAGGGAAAGCAAAAAAAAAAAGAAAGAAAGAAAAGAAAAGAAAAGAAAAGAAAAGACCTGACAAATGATGAATTGATTCATTGTTTGTTGGGTCACTGGGGGTAATTCATGCATCAGACTTGACCCACAAACCAAGACGACCCATGAACCACAACAAAGTGCCATTTTGATGCTTTGTCCCCATCTCTACTTTGGTTACATGTGGGGGTTTGGGGGGAGGGGGTTTGGAGTTACAACTTTATTCATATTTGCTATACAGTGGTACCTTGACTTACGAACGTAATCCATTTTGGAACGATGTTCATACATCGAAAGGTTCATAAGTCAAAGTACCATTTCCCATTGAAATGCATGGGAACAGAATTAATCCATTCCAGAATGTAAAAAGGCAAAAAGGCAGGGGGAAAGGGCTGGAAATTCCAATTTCCTGCCCTTTGTCCCTGCCTTTTTGGCTTCGGAGCTCTCAAATGGCTTCCTCCGATGTCGGGGGGAAAGCCCTTTGAGATCTCCGAAGGTGCCGATCGTGGTGGTGAGCACCCCCAGGGAGGTCTCCACCACTGCGATCAGCACCTTCAGAGCTCTCAAAGGGCTTCCTCCAATGTCAGTGGGGGAGCCATTTGAGAGCTCTGAAGCCAAAAAAGCAGGGAGAAAGAGCAGGAAATTCAAATTTCCAGTCCTTTCTCCCTGCCTTTTTGGCTTTGGAGCTCTCAAAGGGCTTTCCGCCCTACATCAGAGGAAGCCCTTTGAGAGCTCTGAAGGTGCTGATCGTGGCAGCAGGGACCCCCAGGGAGGTCTCCCATGGTGGTGGGCAAGCCCTGGGAGACCTCCCTGGGGGTCCCCGCTGCTGCAATCAGCACCTTCAAAGCTCTCAAAGGGCTTTCCCCCAACAATGGAGGCAAAAAATGGCATTGACTTGCCATTCGTAGGTTGAGGCTCCATTCGCAAGACAATGCCAATTTTTGCCAATGGAGCCATTCGTAAATTGAAAAGTTCGTATGTAGGGATGTTCGTGAGTCAAGGGTTGACTGCATGCCTTCCCCACTTGCCTTTTATTTTGTTATATGCAGCAGAATAAAGCTAATGCAGAGTCATATGCATATATGAGACTTCTAGCAAGTTCCTGGAGCACACAAATATCTGTTGAGAGAATTCCTGGAATAGTTTCCTTTGCATTAGGGGGGCTTGAGAAGTTTTGGCTTCATATGTGAAGAACATGTTTTATAAAATGTTACAAATTTTTGTTATATATAAAACTAGTGAAAGGAATCCACTGCTTTTGTTCTTTAAATAGCAACAAAACGATAAGAGAAGATGTCAGATGCTTTTAAAAAAAAGAATATGGAACTTCGAACTCGCTTTTAAAAGAAGTGAAAAGAGAGAAAGTTCTGCAATGCAAAGACAAAGTTTAGTTCCTTGATATAAAAAGCAGATGAAATGTTGTCCAAACATGAAATGTGTTATTTTTACAGCAATGGGGAACCAGAAACTGTCCTGGTGTTGTTGAACACCAGGTTCTGTCGACCCAAGTCAACAGGACCCTAGTCAAAGGCAGGGGTTTCTTCTTCTTCTTCTTCTTCTTCTTCTTCTTCTTCTTCTTGAAAGCACATTAAGACAAAATACACATATGGAAAAAAATCATGCTAGTATAGCTGACTTTTGGTATAGTTGACTTCTGCCCTCCTTGCAATATGTTCTCTCTTTGCTGTCTCATTTATAACCTTTCCTGTGTTACCCTGTTCTTGTTTTCCTTAATTTTTTTAACAACACATTCAACACATTCCTTATGTGAATAAAGGTCATGAGTAGAGATGGGGACGAATATAAAAACAGATCATTTTTGTCGACAAATATAGCTGATTCATCAAATATTCATTGATCCGTATTCATAAAAATATAAATCTAGATGAATATGGCTGGACGAATATTTCCTCAGTTTTATTCATTGATCCGTTAATATTCATATATATTCGTTACCTTTGAGAGGGGTCTCCCTGAGCTTGCTGGTGCAAATTAGAAGCTTTGGCGAATCAGGACAGAGATCGTGGATTGGCATGTCCGGCAGCCAATAGCGCTGCCGAAAGGTGCCAAGAGGCTGTATATAAGCTTTCCCCCTCCAGGTGTTGCACACTTCTGTTCATGCTCTCCAGAGTGAAGGCAAGGCATCTCATTGAGTTTTATTCTGGGAGGAAAAATACCCTACAGTTGTGTTGTGGTGGAGAATAGAATAGAATAGAATAGAATAGAATAGAATAGAATAGAATAGAATAGAATAGAATAGAATAGAATGGCTGAAAAGGGTAGAAGGAGGAAAAGATACATATCTGTAGAAGAAGGCAGTGTGAACCATCTCATTCTTATGCAGTATCTTAGTATTTTTAAACATCCTCAGGGAGAAGTGACATCTGTCCACACAAATGAATGCAGAAATCCAACATTGTGTGAATGTGTGACAATTAAAACGGGAAAATGTCCCATTTTAATTGTCACAGAGAGAGAGACAATTAAAAAGAGTTACTATTCTTATCTTAGTTCTTATGAAGTGAGAGACTTTTTAAAATGAAAATCTGTTAATGCAAATTCTAAAGCAAATGTACATTCTCCTCAATCTCAGAGGCTGCATCTGAAGAGAAGTGGCATATGACAGCCCTGCAGTGTGGTTCACAGTAAGTACTACAGTAAGCCTCTGAGTACCTTATTTATGTATTGCATAGGAAAGCAACCTGCTGCCCTCTAGATTTGTGGCTGATAACTTCCATGACTCCCTGCCAGCAATGCCTTTGGGGCGGGAGCCATAGAAATTGAGCTGCAGAACATAAGGAGGTTACTATATAGCCTTCCTCATTCACTGATTAAATTTTTAAAGAAGCCTTCAGGATGATTCAAGTCAGTAAAGCATTATATTAAACTTGCAGAGATTTAAGATATGACTACATCAGATAAAAATGTTTACAACCCTTCAGTGCAGTCCAATGGTATAAGATCCCTATTACCCAAGGCAGAAGGTGAATGATGAGTTGTTTCCAACAGCTTGAAGAGCCACAGGAGGCTGTTTCCCAGGTGGACTGATGGAGTCCCATCCAGTACACACCTGCAATTGTTCAGGCTATAAGAGAAGAGCCCACTTACAGGGTTTGGCCCCTGAGTCTTCCTAGGACAGAGACCCTACTCATGAGAAGATCTCCTCTGCATCCAAACACTCTACCTTGGGGCTACAGTCTTCTTCTATCCTGAAGGCTGGATGGTTATCCCACCTCCCTCTCAGGCACACCTCCTAGACTCCCATAATCCATAGGCTCAGCTTTTGGGTCCCTGAGGATCCAGGATCTGCAAGCTCAGGCTCCCTGAAGGTCCAGAATATCCAGGGTCAGTCAGGTCATCCACCCTACCAGCCTTTGGAATCCTTAGTCCCTTAGACTCCTCCTTGCTGGATTACTCCTCAATTGAAGTAAGAAATAAGACATTTGTTGTTACGTTTTCATTTTGATATTGAGATTCCATTTGTGGATGAACATGGCCCTTGCTGAGCGGCCATCTTGAAAACCATGAAAAGAGTGGAACAGGTAGTATAGGAAAAGCTTTGTAAGGAGTTTAGAAATTGCAGGGATTTAGGCCCACTCATGCCCCTCATTTCTAACTTGAGGGTTTCTTTCAGGGGGCTGTCTCTAAAAATCCTGAGAGAAATTCTCTCTGTTGTCAAGAGTGATTATGATGCTAATCTTTTTTTATGCAGCTTCATTGGCAGCTACCTTTGGTATAGTCAAGGTGGGAAAAGCTTGTTGTAGAGACAGTAGATCTGGTGAGGTTGTACAGTTGTAGTTGTACAGATGTACATAGATTATTTTTTAGAGTGTTGCCAGGGTATGGATCTTGTTTTTATCTTGAATGCTTCAGGTTGGTTCTAGTTAAAACCATCTCTTATCTGTTTATTCTAGCTGAGAGGAGGGACAAATTGTTCAGTCTGTCTGCCTTCTGAAAGTGTCCAATTTTCAATGAAGGTTGAATTTGGAGCTGATCCTTTCAAAGAGAAACTCATGTTGCCTCATGAATCACAAGAACCTGAAGGTAGCCAGATTTGCTCTGGGATTTGGCACGTTCCTACTACACCCCTAATTTTAGTCTTTTTTCACTGGAAGATGGCTGAAGTTGTTCATCTTTCAGTTACTATTCCATACTTATTTTGACTTAGTAATCTCTCTGAATTCCAGCAACCAAAATGTAGTTCATAATATCCAATGTGCCTGGGAGAAGCATGATCACACCAGCTGTTCTTGTTAGTGCCTGAGATGATATACACCCACACACCTTCTGAAATTAACTTATGGTCTTCTTTCTGTCCCTGCTGCATGTATCAATTTATAATAAATCACTCAGATATGCTGAATACCGAGCAGATGCAATATACAACAGAAGGATCCAGTAGAAACAGCAGTGTTGTACCAAGTTTCTCCCCTTTTCCAGGCTTTTCTAATGCACACTCATTGTGCGATGTGTAGATAAGCAGCAAGCAGTGTCAATGAATGGAGTGGGAAATCACACTGTAATGTTGTTTGTAACATTATAACAACATGGTAAGTTTACCATCCTAAAGAGTAGAAATGATATGATATCTTGGGTAACGTCATTGTAGGTGTGACGTCTATCCTCTCTCTTAGTTCTGTCTACCCAGTAACCTCACATTTGAAGGCATAGTATTGATGTATGTACATAGAACTAGAAATCTAGATGTGTGGCTGATTGCTTTAATAAATATGTAATCCAAGTGATTACATTCATCCTTCTAAAATGCAGAAGCAAGCTGGCTAATGTGCAGTCTGATGCTTTAAAATTCATATGTACATTACTATACTAGTTGTACAGAAGTTATCTCTCAGTAGTGATGGGTGAAAATCTTCCAATCAGAATGTCATCGCTCACATGCAGAGGTTTTCCTTTCAGGGTGTGTCAGTGTGTCAGTTTTCTTGAACTCTTTCCTATGTAGTGAGACAAAAGAGAAGAGAAATGACTTCCTCTTGGATAGGGATTCTTGAGTTCTCTCTTTGTGAATTTCAATGCTTACTGACCTTATCTGCACCTTCCAACCTAATGTGAGGATCAAAACATAATTATCCCATCAGAACTCACACTTCTTCCAAGACTGTGGTGCCATTCTCAGTTTGAGACAATGTACAAAGGTATGCTTTAAATGTAGATTTTGAAAGGAAATACTTTTAGAATTATGTATTTTGAAAGAAATGATTGTTAGAAACGCACATATGCTTTTGAGACAGGGACTGAAACCCTGTTTTATGACTTTACATTGCATAAGACTGATGGTATCAGCATTTGCAGTCATTTTTTCATGAATCAAAAGTTTACAGTTCTCTCAAGGCTCTCATTGTGTTGGTTTTCATCTTGGGCAACCTACTGGGGGGCACAGGATGGGGAGTATTCAGTTTCTGAAAACTTCATTGACTGGCCTTTTCATTTTTTCCCATTCATTTTATTCCATTCATTCATTCAAAAGCACTATAGAATACTGAGAGTACTACCAAAAAAAAAACCAGGTGCAAGGACGGCAGCAGAGATACAACTCAAAAGTCCTAAAGGATCTGTAAAAACTACTTCAAAAACCAGTGGCAAAGTGGACTATCCACAGTAAATTAACCAAACAATACTCTTTTTTAAAGGGGTGGGGGAACAATCTAATGGGGGGAAATATATATACACACCACCCCTCACCCAGAAACCAAGAGGCTACCACCAGCACACTGCAGTGCAGCAAACGTAATTCAAGAAAGGAAATGGGGAGAAGGTCATATCAGGGAGAAAGACAAGCCTAAGAATACCCATTGGCACTGCAGGTATCTAAAATAATCCTAAGAAATGTAGGAGGATACTCCCAAAAATCCAGGGGGGGGGGAGGGGGGAAAAGACCTACAGACACATATGGTCAGCACCGTCAAGATGGAGGGTAGGATACCATGGACCTCAGTGGCATACAGATCCCATTCACAAGGAATCATTGAAGCAAATTACTTATTCTTCACAAGGTCCCAACCAATCCATGGCTTTCTACAGATCAAAATCCCTTCTCCCTTTTCTCCTGCACATTCTTACTGGCTGCTGACACAAACCTTCATGACAGTACTTGAGTAAACATTATCCAGGTGATTTGACAGACAAGAGGTGAAAGGTAAATTAAAGAGGAAAACATGAGAAACCACAAAGCTTTGAGTCATTCTGTTTCACTAAAATGAAGCATTCAGATTCAAAGTGCCTTTGTTTCCAAAATCAATGAAAGAATCTGAAACCAAAAGTAAAAGCCTCTTTCAAGTTTTTCTCCATTTGTGTCATCCCATAAGTCCCATCTCTAGCAAGTACCTTTGCTAGTTATATTATAAACAAGTATGTCTCCATTGAAATATACTTCCACTGTACAAACCTATGCATACTTTAAAGTTATATCTAGCTGAGAAACGGCAACCTCTTTAAAATAATAGTCTGGTCACATTTTCTACCCGTACACCAAATATACTGTGCTGCATGTGTCATTTTGAGAGTCAATATGAAGAGTAGACTTTTTTGGCTCTCTGAAATTCAAAGATTTTGACAGACATATATTTTATCTTCATAATTATTTTAAATGCTTTTTCCAAATGCAAAACATTTGCTACAGTGACCTTGAGTTTGCTGTGTCGATCCTCTAGGAGTTAAGGTATCTTCAGGCATCAGATCATTTGACCTTTCTTTTGACATTCAGCATTCTCTAAGCCACTATTGATTTTCTTTGTAAAAACTTTTAACAGTCTGCTAAATTGTCATGTGGGATGAATTATGAAGTCGTGAACAATGAGGTAATAATAATTTGTCTGCAAGAAATTTTTAGGATAAAATTGTCTTTATCTGCCAGGATTTGGATTTCACCACTGGATGGATGGATGGATGGATGGATGGATGGATGGATGGATGGATGCATTTGTATATCATCCCATTAGTGCTGAAAAACTATTCTGGGTGGTATACAGATAGTTAAAACAAACTATACGGAAGTAAATATAACATAAATAATGAAAACATAATCTAAAAACTTAAAAGAATGGCTCAACCACTGTAGCTGCTGAACCTAGTGAGTAATTCAGTCTTGTTAATTTTTGTTTGACAAATTTCCATTGATGGGACTCAAGGATGTGGACAAATTGTTTGCTCAGATTTTGTGGCTATAGGATATAGATATGGATTTTTGGTTCACATATCTAATTAAAATCAGGGAAGGAGAGGATAGTAGGCTGAACTAAAGCACTAATGTCTCCTTTTGAGAGATAGTGGTCCTGGTCAGCCTTAAAGAGTACGTGCTGAGACTATTCCTATAGAAACTTTCCTTTGGTCCAGAAAATCTTAGTAACTTTAGGCCCAGGGCAAATGACTGCTTCCTAGGCAAGGACTAGGATGAGTCCTTGAATGAGTGATTATGATTAACTTTGGACACTCTTCAATTTGGATGACTGATTTCCTGTTCTGTACCTCCATCAGCATAGTGTGAATTACATCACCAGATGTCACAAATTGCTGCTAATAAATGAATTCATATTTCACTTTCAGGTTGTATGTGACCCATGGTCAATGACACAAATTTGATTGCAAATTGCAATCAAAGCAGGAACTGTTTAATTAGAGGCAACCTGCTGGTGACACTCCTGATGCATAACCAGAGCTAGAGAGGAGGATACCAGTCAATATTTACAGGTGCCTGGTACAGACTGCCAGCTGAAGTCTCATGGAATTTCTATTCTTTTCCAGGCCTCCAGATGGGAAGGAAAAGTCTCAGAGCAATCATGAAGAACAGGTGTCTTTATAACGTCCCATTCCCAATTGCCGTTTGGGGTCCCTGGATTGGTACAAAGGTGTAAGCACATGTGTAGTGCTTCCTTCCTTTCAACTTTTGCCTGAAAATGTTACATTCATCACTGCCTGTATGCACACATAATGCAGATGCTGAGAGATCCAAGTGATCTATATTTGTTAAGTACTCTTAGTCCAGACACTTTTCTTTTAGACTGTGCTGTATCCCATACGTTGTCTTCAGTCCTTGCTAGAAAGATCCATCATTATTTCTTCTGGATACTGTTCAGATTCAGTCTTCCTGCTAATAGTCTCATGTGGAGCAAGCAGACGACCAGTTATGATGGACAACACAGAAAAAGCTTTAAAATGGATGTCAGAAAAAAACAGGGAGGGGAAGAAGCAACTACAACTGCATCATCTCTCCTCAGAAACAACAGAAAAGCCATCCTCATTGAAAAATTGCAACCCTTCCCCAGATGCCCATGACTACATAGGAGTTGCTATTTCTAGCTTCAGAATTTTATATTAATCCCTTTCACTCTACCCACACTGATTTCTTTTATGCATTCTACAGAGAACACACTTCTTGTACAGTTGCTTTCTCTGCCTATGGGGAAAAATGAATGCTGTGGTGTGATCAAAAGCAATAAAAATACAATTGGAGAAATCGTTGAAGACTACACATTAATAGGAGCAGTACTACTTTATTCTACATAATACAAAAGCAATTCCCAGGAAGAAGGGCATGGCATTTTAAACCAGCACTGTGTTTTTAAACCTCTTGAGGCCTTTCCTCCAGAGATCTAAACCAGTTTGAAATATACTTACGATCACTCTCCTTGAATAATTTTCTCCTTGAAATTCGGCATTCTACTTCTTGTCTAGAGAGCACTGAGCTTTAGATAGGAGAGAAAAATGGAAAATGGCAAGTTATCCTAGGATCTCATTACCTTATTTTCTGTTAAATACAAGTCTGTAGCCAGAGTCCTATTTAGAAATATTGCATGAGCAAGGGAAATTTTGCAAATGTTCTTAACAATTTTTTGGCTATCTGTCATACAGCTGGGCATTCCACCAAGATTGCAACCAGTTGTGTGAGCTGGGTATGTCTGAGTGTATACACCAGTTTTGGGGTTGCACTACACAACCCAGTCAGGTTTTAGATTGTTTTTAAGTGATTAATCAATTAGCTACCCTGCAGGTTCTCCCTCTTTCTCTGATTTTGTGAAAGTCAAACAAATGTATGTTGGTGAACAGCAAATGTAATGAGAAGCAACACATATTTAGCATCTGATCTGAAGATTCCAAGCAGCAGAAGACGGGGGAGGAATGTTTCGAAAACAGTGATTTTTAAATCATGAGGACAAATTGTCTGTAGTAAGCTGTGCTCACCTAGAAGAAAGAGTTCAATAAAGGAGGGAGCTGATTGACAGATCTCCACATTGGACACTGGAAAATGGAAGAATGGTTAAGATTTAGACATAGGTTTTCTCCTCCCCTCATGAAAGAATATTGATCTCATAAAGGTAGAACTGTCTTTTTGTGTTGTTAATGCATGGAAAATCTGGATGGTGCTGGTGATGGTTTTGTGACAAGGAAATGGGAGGAGGAGATCAGCTTGATATTTCCATTTGCAGATGAAGGAGAACAGACCAACTAAAGTCATTGTAATTTATCACAAAATCTTCACATTCTGAGTAGCAGAGGTTGGGAAGGTTCATGGACTGAGAGTGGGAGAACCTCACCTCAGAATTTCAGGGGAGACACCCATCCAGCCAGGATCACAAGTTGCCATCAGCTGAAGGATCTACTTTAAAAAAAAAAAACACCTTTTATCTTTCTTGTCCAACAGTTAGTGGTTGTGGCATTATTTACAGAACTCCAAAAGAGAATTTTTCTAAATTATCTTCTAACTTCTAACTTCCTTAAAAAAAATTCACTTCTGGAATTCTCTTTAGAGAAGTTAGAAGTTAAATTGAAGTGGGCTGGTAATAAACACATAGGGCAAGAACACAAGAGGGGAATGTCTGGCACATATAGTAAGTACAAGTGGCTCATCCTTGTGAAAAAAATTCAGATTCAGCTGGGACAATTTTAAGGCATTTGTTTGAAGAATAGCCTCTGTATAATCTAATCCGTATAGAAACCCATCCATATCAGGGCAAAAGTGGATGTATATTCCTCCTGTGCCTCTCCTAGCCTCAGCTCCTATACATGACAGATATAAAATATATCTAGAATGTAACTATATATTACAATGAGCCATCAGTAGAAGAGGGAATCCCTTAACTGCAGAAAATGCATGATAGTTACATTACAAGTTTAAAGCACTTGCCATATCTTGCTAGTTAACTTGTTCTGTTTTGTGATTGGTTTTCAGAAGCAAAACATTATTTTGTTTGCAATTCTGATATCCTAGACACAAATGCTCACTTGAATTATGTATTTGGCACATTCATGTAGCTTCTTCTCTAATGACAGATCATCTTCAGCATGTTTGGGCCTCTGTTCCTTCTCAAGTCCAGCATGACCCTGGAAAAGAAAGAAGGTTAAAATCTAGCCTGGAAATTTATGGCTCTGGATAAACCAGTTTCTTAGTTTCCATCTACCATTTCCTCCACATTCTGGGGATTATTGAAAAATGTCAAGCAGTGATCCAGGGGCTTCAAAAAGCATAGCCAGAAGCTCTTTAAAATGCACATGAAGGCCACAACAGAGAAAAGATATTCAATAAGCTGAGCCTTTTAAGTGTTAATCATTTGGATAAAGAACAAATGTTATTGAAATAGGATGTTTTGTATTGACCATGCCTTCTGGCTGGTTAGCAAACACATGACTTATTACTGATCTCTTGAGCAAATCTTGTCTTCCCATTAAGATTTTATACAAATCAGTACCGTTAGCATAAAGGAATGACCATGGGAAATGAAACCTAATTGGCTGATTTATTTTATCGTGCTAGCTATCAATACTAATGCTTCACAACCAATTAAGAAGGATCATGACTTGAGGGTGAGTAAAGTAGAATGTGTGCTGACTACTGGAAGAATTACTGACCTTAAAGAATTGCAGGAGGACATTTTATTTTGATATTGTCCCTTGCCTCCCATAATGGTACCCAACATATTTCACACTAGGTTCGGTGCTTGTTTGCATGCTAAATGGCACGTTGCTGAAGGAATATGTGAATAATTTACTGTAAATTCAGTGCATATTTTCAGTGTACCTAGAGAAAATAATGATAGTACAAATTTGAAACATAACCCATAAAAGTGAATACAAGGAATATAGCATCAGCCGCTTGCCACCCAAACACAAAGCAATTGTCTGGCCTGTTTTTCAACTAGTGTGAATGGTAGTGAGCAGAAGTGAGTATCCAATTGACCATCTTGATTGCTGCCATTGGTATTTTCAGTGTTCAGAATGCCCTTTGCTAGGTAAAGCTTGGCATCCTTTTCCCTGCTGGCAGTACAGGCACAATATTTTGCAGCAATATTGGGCTATTTCCTGGCTTTTTCAATCATGGGTACAGAAGCACAACATCCCACATTCATGAACCGGAGCTTTTATTGAAGAATTGAATATATTATCTGCTGCTGGTGATTTGATTTTCTTTTTTATCTTACCTGATCTGTTATCATAGTTTAAATGCTACCTTTCATGTTGTTGTTCTTTAATTGCACAGCAAATAGAAATTTTCAGTTACTGTGCTGTTAAAAATGTGACCAATAAATCAATACTTACTGTGTTGCATAGTTCACAAATATGGTCAGATGCGGAACAAAACATGTGGAACTGGTTCAGACCTTAGGTTAATTTTTAGTTTCACAAACCAAGGAAGACTGGCACTATAGGAGAGTGATTCAATTAGTGGAATATGCCTTTCTGGGAGCACAACTCTCAATCCCTTCACAGAATGAAAAGTTAGGATACAGTATCTCTTGGAATGGCAGAAAATTATCAGGAAAGAAATACCACATAATAAATTATGTCCTCGTTGTTAGCTATTTGTTCTCTGCAAATTCACACTGTCTAAAAATCTTCAGAAATTTGTGTGTGTGTGTGTGTGTGTGTGTGTGTGTGTGTGTGTGTGTGTGTGTGAGAGAGAGACTCTATGTTGAAACTCTTGATCATTCTTTAGACCATCATTATGAGCTTACAGATGAGGAGTGAACAACATGGGGCTGCAACCTGGCTATAGGAACCCTATCTTAAAATCCATGAGAATTCAATATTTCACAATCAATATATATATAATTCTCAATTTAAGTATCTTGCCTCATTTGCAAGTGGAGTTATTCTTCTGGAAACGTTCGAGAAGTACATTTCAACATATTACTGAAACTCAAAAGATGAGTTGACTCACCTGTTCCTCACTGATTTGGACCTACTCTAGTTGCAACTAACCACTGTATTTCATTAACTGTGTGAGGAGTGTGTACCTTGTTTCAAGGGATAAGTTCGACTTTTAAAGTGGAAACACCACTTATTTTCTATGCCATGGCCCTGAATTTGAAAGCAAGTTTGGCTAAAAGGTGGAAGACAGTGGATTTCCCCACCCTCCCAAATTCCAGAGAGAAATTCCATATACAAAAGTTAGTGATGTACAAAAAGGGAGAATCTGGGTCTTCCTTTAAAATGCTTGGAAATTATGGGAAAAAATGACAGAGGGAGGTCCTCCAAAGGAAGCAACCAACCAACCAATCTAGGTTTTTTGGTCATTCTAAAAAACAAAACAAAACATGAAAAGCACAAATGATTTTTGATGAGAAGCATAGGAAGGTTTTTGAGATTCTGTGTTTCCTTAAGATTAATAGGAAAATTAGAGCTAAGCTCAAGATAGTTAAAGAAGGCACAGCAGCAAGCCAGAGGAAATTTTCCTTATTGTGAAACAGAACACAATTTCTACCAGTTGAATAAAAACCAAATGTGGGGATAATAATGTTCATCTGGGTTGTTCCACTTCTTTTTGAAAATATTGACACAGAGTAAATACGGAAAGTAAATGTCCTAAAAAAAGGGAGAAAAGTCTCAAAAGGTCTGACAGAGGATTATATTTCACTGAGACAATATAACATATTCCTTACTATATGTAATAGTTCTCAAGAAAGCCTTCCTTGAAAATCTCTAATTTTTAAAAAAATTAAATTTAGTTTTTCAATTATAAAATTATTATTCTTAAGATTTTCTAAAATCCCATTTAAAAGATTAAGTGCAACTCAATACAAACCTATTTCAGAATAAGCCTTGTTGAACTAGAAATGGGGTTTTGGACATTTTATTTTATTTTATTTTGGACAACAAATTCAACAATTCTTCATTATGGGTGTTCCAAATGAAAAATATGACTAATCCTGGATGAAGGGCTAACAAAATACATTTTTATTGTGAAGCACATTTCTTTCTGCATAGGAATCTTGGCTGAGTTAGCCCAGAAAGCCTTTCAGCATAGCTCATTCTCCCAAGTAAACCACATTGAGGTGTCTCTGACACTCCCAGAATGAAGAATTATGGGATTGATAGTCCAAAAATAAAAAATAAAAAAATCCAATGCCTGGAACTTACAACTGTGATTTACAACTGAACTGAGCAAATATTTTGAAAACAGGATTCTATGACTTCAGTGCCAGCAGATATGCCTCCCTTTGTATGTTTTCCAGTTGCTAGTGAGAATCAAGGGGAAATTAATTTAATTTGCCCATAATGAGTACCTACTCTGTTCACACTGTTTGGTACATATGAGTCAAACAACAGCTACCCTTGAGTGTTTGCAGCTTGCAGTGCATGTCCTCAATTGAAAATGTATTAAAATGCATTTATTTATTTATTTATTTATTTATTTATTTATTTATTTATTTATTTATTTATTTATTTATTTATTTATTTATTTATTTATTTATTTAACTTATATGCCACCCACACTACCCAGAGGTCTCTGGGCGGTGCTGCTAACAGAGAAAAAGCAATGCGTATATTTGTGAAAGTAATGTAAAAATGCATTATACTACAAAAAGTTGTTTGCAAAATTTCTGCAATTAGAATAGCTTATTAAAATGCATGTACTGGAATAAATGCACAGATGTTTCCATGTTGACGTTAAGAGAACTAATGCAAGATGGTTCAAGAATTGAATTAGAGAAGGGGACGAAGCGCCAAAATGGCAGTTCATCTTTATTCATGGTTCGTCAAACCATAGACCACAGATTGATGAATGTTTTACTGACAAACCACCAATTATTGGTTGTTGTAGGTTTTTTGGACTGTTTGGTAGTGTTCTGAAGGTTTTTCTTCCTAATGTTTCCCCAGTCTCTGTGGCTGGCATCTTCAGAGGACAGGAGTTAGAACTCTGTCTGTGTTCTGGTGTAGTGTAGTTGCCTATTATGGGCAACCAATTAGTTCATCAGTTTGTCAGTGCTTGTTTTGTTTTGTTTTAGATAAGTCAGTGGCTGTTTTAAAAAAGCTGAGTCCCTCCTGGCCCCACAGCCTGCCTCTTGCCCCATTCCCACTCCCTCATCACCTCTCTACATTGTACTGCTTCTGCCTCCTCTCCCACCGCTGCCACCATCTTTGTAGATGGCAGTGGCAACTTTCCATCTGGCAAGCTAACCTTCCCTCTTTGCCTATGCACCTGAAAAGGGGTAAATATTCATATCTTCCTATTCATCAGAGTCTCCGGAACTGACGAATATGGACATATATGCAATGAATCAGCAATTTCCTATGAATATCACAATTTATTTTTATATTTGTCCCTATATCTTAATTGTATATATACATACACACACACACACACACACACACACACACAAAAGCAAAATTGTGAAACATCAGTTTATTTTACTGTCTCTTCTATGGACAAATATGAGTTGTTTTTAGACTTGAGAAAAAGAGGGAATATGAAGAAGTGAGAAAAAATGAATCCATGGCAGGGTTTTCAATTTTTTATACCGTGAGAGAACCCTTGATTCACATACTTGCCAGATGAGAAACATTTCAGCACATAGACCTACTAGAAATCAGAGGTTTCTCTATTGTTCACCGAATGGACTTCTGTTTGTGATGGCACAGCAGCAAACTGGGGCAGTATTTTCCCAAATGATTAATCTGTGCTCCAGCAGGAAATATTCTTTCAATCCCCAAATTCCTAGTATTTTATCTGTCCTAGCTTAGCTATCCAAAGAGAGGAGATAAAGCAAAGTTAATGGCTTGTACCAAGGAAATGAAGACTCGGATCATAAATCTAGCCATGTCACTTTCTTCTTCAAAACAGTTCTGCAATGGAGAGTCACAGAATGTCTATGTAGATTGGTGGTCTAGAGCACTGGTTCTTAACCTTGGGTTACTCAGGAGTTTTGGACTGCAACTCCCAGAAGCCTTCACCACCAGCTGTCCTGACTGGGGTTTCTGGGAGTTGCAGTTCAAAAGCATCCGAGTAACAAAGGTTAAGAACCACTGGTCTAGAGCACAGTTGGAATCTAGATATAGAAAAGATAAAATAGAAGGTTTCTACTCAGAGCAAACGATTTTTGATAAACTTTTACTGGGTTCAAAAGAACAAATTGTCAAGAAAATGTATAATTATATGCTGGAAATTAAAATGCAAGATGAAATGGTTAAAGAATTGTATGATTAAGTGGGCACAAAACATAGGGCATAATATTGATATTGATCAATGGCTGAAAATAGGGCAAAGTAACATAAAGCTTACAAGATCCGTTAATTTTAAGGAGAATATATAAAAGATGTTTTATAGGTGGTACATGACTCCAGAAAAATTGTCAAAGATATATACAGATGTATCAAATGAGTGTTGGAAATGTGAAGCACAAGTGGGAAGTTATTATCATATGTGGTGGTCATGTAGAGTAGCGAAACAATATTGGAAAAGAGTACACGCTATGTTGCAACAAATATTGCTCGGTAAGGTGCCATTAACTCCAGAATTGTTTCTACTGAGTATGATACCTGACAATATAGACAAGTCAAAGGAATATACAGTGGTGCCTCGCTTAACGAGTGCACCGTATAGCGATGTTTCCATATAGCGATCCCTTTTTCGGGATCGCTATACGGAAACATACCCGATCTTCGCAATGGGGAAAACCCGCATTGCGAAGATCGGGTATTGCGGCGGCCATTTTGGAGCCACCGAACAGCTGATCGGCGGTTCCAAAATGGCCGCCGGAAGCCCGGAAATGGCTGCCAGCAGCCGTTTTCACGCCCTGCCCTCGCTTAGCGAAGGCGTGAAAATGGCTGCCGGCACCTGGAATCCTCGCTGAACGGGTAAGTAACAAAGGTATTGGAATGCATTAAACGAAGTTTAATGCGTTCCAATACATTTCCCCTACCCGTTTAGCGATGATTCCGTATAGCGAGGGTTAATCCGGAACGGATTAACCTCGCTATACGGGGCACCACTGTATAGTTATATATATTGTTACTGCAGCCAGAATTCTATATGCTAAAAATTGGAAAAGTCTGACAGTACCGAATCAAGAAGACCTTATTGAAAAGATACAGGAAATAGCACAAATGGATATTCTATCAGATGTGATGAAGGACTGTCCCTTGCAAAAGGCAACAGAAAGATGGGATTTATTCAACAAGTGGACTGTATCAACAGGCAACGTATGAATAGCATGTATTGAAATGAGAACTTAAACCTAGAAGGCAGAAAAGAGTAAATAGAATAATTTGAAATTTTGATATGGCAATAGGTATAGAATGGATGTTAGTATGTTATTGTCTCTCCTCTTCCCCATTAACTCCAATTTCCCTTTTCCTTTCTGTCACCCCTTCTGTTAATATATATATGCTGAGGGCTGATAAGTGGTCCCTTTGGTCCCTTTCTGGAAACATACTAAGTTGATGTTGAATATTTCTAGACCATTGTCAAAGCCTCACTCTGGGTGTGCACCTAATGGCTGCATGGGAGAGGTACCTTTGCCCACCCTGCCCAGATGGGGTGACAAGCACCACAAGGCACAGATTGATGTGTGAATCGCCTGATGGTGTCGGAATGAGGCCTATATTAGGCCTCTCATCATCTAAGAGGGTTCTTTGCTGGTACGGCAACCACTTATCAGCCC
Organism: Pogona vitticeps; assembly: GCF_051106095.1. Lineage (NCBI taxonomy): Eukaryota > Metazoa > Chordata > Lepidosauria > Squamata > Agamidae > Pogona > Pogona vitticeps. The sequence goes on from NC_135785.1 coordinate 155,772,509, forward strand.
TCAGCATCCAGTATGAGACTAGCTGGTCACTTCAAGGCCAGATAGGATTGGTAATTGAACAAAAGATGCACGGGTAACTTTTGCCTAATGGCGTTCCATGTCTAGTCACACTAGCCACATGACCACGGAAACTGTCTATGGACAAATGCTGGTTCTATGGCTTGGAAACAGGGATGAGCACCACCCCCTAGAGTTGGACATGACTGTACAATTGTCAAGGGGAACCTTTACTTTTACCTTACACTGAGGACCTTATAGGGCAAAGATTAGCAGTTCAGAGGTGGTGTTGCAATTAAATAAATAACACTGGCTGGTAGTGCAGATGCGGAATGGAGTGAACTCCCAAGGGTCACCTGGGGGTGTTTCTGCAACCAGATTCTGAGATTCAGTTGCCAAGATGGGGTGTGTATGCACAGGTAGTCAGAAATGGCCAGCCACTGCCTAAAGTCAATAGGCTTGGGTGGATGGCCACCAGGAAGGTCATCTGAGAGTTAGCTGGAGCAGGCTGCCAACATGATAGTATGGACCTGGGGCTTGGGACTCACACAATGGGGGGCAAGGCAGGGGTAAGCAAGTTCATGGCAGATTACATTTTATCAACATTTAATATACTTCTGGCAGGATAAATTGCACAATATTCATGTACTTTGAACAGTCAATATTATTTAGTATCTAATGTTTAGCTGGAGCTATAGGCCAAAATCCTATTGGGCAGGTTTGACGTGCACAATAAAAATGATGTCATCAGCAGGAAATTGTCCTTGATTAAACATGTTCATGGTGACCTATTTCCAACCCTCCTTCTACAGTTCTTCTACAGTGTTTGTCACTGCTTCTCATTGAAAAAAGAGAGATGTCTCACTAAACCCCTGCTGCAGTTGTACATTGCAGTGGCAGATCGGATATAATGGTTCATTTTCCTTTAAGCAGTCACCTGCTCTTTCAGATCATCTACTGGGCCAGAAACCCCAGGGTCCACCATCACCCAGTGTGAAACCAAGGAAATGTTATTCCATGCTGGGCAACCTTCTAAAAGCTCAGTGGGGTTAATTGGGTCCCTTGCTGCAGGTTTGCATAAAATTGTGGCCTCTGTCCAAAGCAATTTGTTGTACCTGGCTTGCCTGCATTCCAGCACTCATCAGCAATTGAAGAGTAACAGAGTAGTGCCAGCTTGGCAGCATGGTGTGTTCTTCAGGGCTCTGCCACTCATTAGAAAATTCAACCTCCATGCAGCCACCATCACTTTGTAGCTTGGGGGCTGGTGAGCTGCAAGGAGACACTTACCTTGCCAGCTAACATCTCTCTGCAGCTGTTGCAAGGCATGTGCAAGGCAGCAGAGCAGAGTCACTGTTCAGGCAATGCCAGAGGGAATCTATTTAAATGTCTGTCAACAGCTACATTATTACAAACTCTTCATAAGTCTCATAATCAGAGCTGTCTGTTTTCTATGGTGTTACGTGCAGCACATGCTGTACAAATGCTGGAGTGCTGATGTATATGCGGATTCTTAAATTTATTGCTGATTGAAAAAGTACACACTTTGATGGTAAAACTAACTCAAAGTTGCTGCCAGTGAACTGACATCATGGGTAGTTAGTTCTTACCTTCTGAAACTTTTCCTTTTCTTTCTTAATGTTTTCCCCTTTAAGTGAGGTGCCTGGCCCAGCTCTCTATACCTATATGTTTACATAGCACTTTGCAACCAGGGGCTTCAGAGTGGGCATGGAGAAGACCTAGTTATACCTCAAAACAGGCGACCTCACTGTTGTTCATTGAGACAGGAGAGCAATCACCAATTTACTCACATTCCCTTTCCTTCACCACTGCTTTAGTACTACAAACAGGTGAATGCAACTCATGTCAATTCAGAAGAGATGCAATTTGTTTCCTGCAGCAGTCTCAAGTTTGGCTTCTCGCTGAGGTATTCCTGAGGTCATCCTCAATAGCACAATGAAGCCTAAGCAGTTCCAACCTTTGCTTCCTAAAACACCCGGTGGGAGAAGCAGAACAAGTGGCAGAAGAAATTGTCTTGAAATGGAAAGTTTTGGATCAGGGCCTCCATTATGTTCTTGAATTCTGCTTCTTCTTGATGTCAGGATCCCTGGGAAATACAATTGTAGAGCTTATTGAGGGTAACTGGAAAGCCAATTCATTGCAGACATTAACAAAAGATGCAGCAACTACTTTATACTGCATGACACTTTGATTCCTGACTACAAGCTCTAGGTCAATTGGTGTTAAGTGTATCTTTATTTTGTGGATACATTTGGCCTTTTTTTCCTGGTGGCTAAATCAAACTTCCAGATCAGAGGTGGTATGACCTGGAATCCTAATCACTGCTAGGCAGTTAAGAGAAGTTAATGCATTTATAAACCTTGTAAGCTTTTATGAAACTTCTGGGTAGCTACAATTGGAATGGAAATAAGATGCTAGAATAGATGGATCCTTGATTCAACACAGCAGGTGTCTTCTGTGCTTAAGCAAAATATGTGTCAAGTTAGATAAACTAATGATTGACCCTCACTAGAAATTCAGAACTTTATAGATCTCCCGGGGGGGGGGGGAATCAAAATCCTCTGTTCATCACAGCTGGCATTTATCCCCATAAAAGAATGAAACTACACAATCATTAACAATCAGATGAAGACTTCATCTGAGTATCAAGGTATTAGTCTTTTCATTGTTGCATAAATTCCAGGCAACATCAGCGTCTCTAATTCTACAAGCTTTATTTCTCTACATTGTGTCTACATTCCATATATACAAAAAACTTCAAAGTTGTTGTAAAATACAAAAATCTTGCAACTATGAAGAAAACTTTACACACAAATATTTTTTTGAAAAAAATCCTTCCTTGAATCTTGTAAAAACCTTCAGGCCAAAATGTAATTTGTAGGGGGAAATTAAATCATGAATCCAAAATACAGGAACAAAAATATAAAGAAAGTTTTAAGCTACATTATAAAATAGCTTAAAATAGGCACATTTAAAAAGCATTAGATACATAATTTAAAATATCAAAGAAGTTAAATTTAAAAATATATAAAACAAAAAACATGATAACTTTAAGCAATCTTTAGCTTTCCTTAGAAAGTATGGAAAATATTGGAGGAGGGGGCGGAGCAACAGGCAGCGAGAACAGGGGAATTCTCAGGGCTCTGAGAACCCCTGGGTTTTATTCCAAGTCAGCAGACCCCCCCAAGAAAAGGGGGGGACAAGTTTTCTACAGGAGAAGTGGGCTTGCAGCAGGGAAGCTTGGAGACACCAGAGAATTCAAACTGCAATCTGCTTTTTTTCAGAAGAGTTTCCTTTCCTCATTGCAACTGACTCATGAAGTTGCCATGATGAATTGATGTGTAGCTGCCCAGAGAAAGGGGAGAAATGAAGATCTATGATCTGACTGCATGAACAGAAGTTGAACAGCTATTTTTTATGGCAAATAACAGACCAGATGTTTTTCTTTCTTTCTTGGAAGCCGATTGTGGAGATAGATCTCTGAAGCGGCAGAGAATCTTTGGCAATGTTGGAGATTTTTTTTTTACTGCACCACAACTGATAGAACTGAGAAAGTGAAACTAACTGTCTTTTCCACCTTAACCCTCCCTCCCTAAGATTTGCCTTTTTATAAATTAGAATCCTGAGACTCTTGAATAACTATGAACAACTTAATCTGTGGAACTTCACTTTGAGCAATAAAGGGGGGTTATGAATCAAATAGTCACTTTTATGACCAGAGTGTTCTCCGCAAGACTCTGAATTTGTTCTGGCCAAGGAGCTATGAGGGAAACCTGAGCAATTTAGTCTGTTTGACTCTTATGGTTTTGGATGAGAGATTGAGGGTGAGACTCATTATTGGGATTTAAAATGGAGGCTTATCTTGTATGCTGTCTTCAGGAATTTCAATTTAATCTCATCAATCATCTCAAGGCTCATGTTTCAGAACTGAAGACAGAAATCAAAACAATACTTCTTGGCTTGGACACTAAGATAGAGACAGGAGACAAACTGTATTTACTGAATTTTCTGAACAACTACTATCGTCAGAGAGAGAGGTTTTAAGAAGAAGGAGATGGGAGACAAAATGACTGACTGCTTTGAATTCATTGAACGATTGCATCCGGAGAGGGAGAGACTTTTTTTTTTTAGGTAAAGGTAAAGGTAAAGGTTCCCCTTGACAATTTTTTTGTCCAGTCGTGTCTGACTCTAGGGGGCGGCGCTCATCTCGCTCTTCAAGCCATAGAGCCAGCGTTTGTCCGAAGACAATCTTTCCGTGGTCACATGGCCAGTGTGATTTAGACACAGAACGCTATTTACCTTCCCACCGAGATGGTACCTATTTATCTACTCGCATTTGCATGCTTTCGAACCGCTAGGTTGGCGGGAGCTGGGACAAGCGACAGGCGCTCATTCCGTCGCGTGGATTCGATCTTACAACTGCTTGGTCTTCTGACCCTGTAGCACAGGCTTCTGCAGTTTAGCCCACAGCGCCACCACGTCCCTTTTTTTTAAAAGCACATTGAAATATTTAAAAATGAGGAAAGGAGGGGCGGGGACAATGTGGGAAAGCATATGGAGATTGCCTTGATGGAAAAGAATGTAAAAGGGAAGGCATGGGTGAATTTAAAGGCATAAATTTATGATCAGAGATCGGATAGATCTGTGTTGCTCCAAGATAAAGATATCAATTATATTGGGAGGAAATTAGTAAATTGGATAGAAAATGCCTTAAAGAGATTTCATAGATGGCATTTTAAAATGGCAAAAGGGGAGCAAGAAATAAATCTTGGAAGTATGATACTGGAGCTGAGAAGTAAAAATGAAAGGGGAGAAAGTAACCTGTGGATTAAATGATAAAATTTCTTGGTTTGAGAGATATATAGTCACACATAAAGCAATATGAGTAATTACACTATGAGCAATTTTGGCCAGGTGGGAATCTAAATGGTAGACAAGCATATGTAATTATGAATTTTAAAAAGGTTAATGAAGAATAATAATATTAGATGCTTTTGTTTTTATGGTACATATATAGAGATGAAATATGTGTGAATTACTATACTGATTATGTAGACAAGATTAGGTATATAATGTCTTTTACCTGCAAAAGTGGGGATCTTTGAGAAATGTATTGACCTGGCTCTGTGTGTGTGTGTGTGTGTGTGTGTGTGTGTGTGTGTGTGTGTGTGTGTGTGTGTGTGTGTAAGTTACTTTAATGATGAAATTAGGAATGATTATGATAAGTATTGCATAGAGGGTGTGATTGGGTTCTGAATCTTGTTCAGGTGGCCCCTGTGTTTGGGTGGGGAAAATAGTCTGAGGCATCTCAGAAGTTTGAACATTCTTCTTTTCATTGTTTAACAAGCTCAACTCAACTGTTTCAAAAGGGTCCATCAAACTCATCTCTGGTAGTATTCTGTAACTCTTAACTTTAACATCTGGGGTTAACAAATCACTCCTCACAGAGGGGCTGGACCAAACCGCTCTCTGTCCGATATTGGCCTCAGTGGAGTACTCCTCACAGCACAGGCTGTCCCACAACAGGGGTGCCTCGCCCAGTCCCCCTCACGCGGTTGGTGGGGAAAAGAGGGACTGGGACGGATCACCCTCCGTCCCCCATGCTGATTGTGTGGGTACACCACCACGGTCCATTCTAAGGGTTCCAATTCTTCTCCCCTTGCGCGGTAGTCTTTCAGGTCCAGCAATAACCCACCTCCAAGCTGGAGATTAGGGAAGTCCTTCAATAGTCCATGCCATGCTCCAAAGTCTCCACTCTACTCAGTCTGTACTGCCCGTTCTCTCTTCTCCGGTACTTCCCCACCCGTCACAATTCTGAATTCCCGTGCATTCGCACACTCATTTATAATCTCCTCCCACACAATTAGGTCATGCTCCTCCCCTTTATCCTCGGCTAAACACACCTCCACCGACCCTTTCCATGCTGTGTCATACGGCACACTAGCCTTCTCGCCTTCACAGAGGGATATGCAGGTGAAAGAATTTATAGAGACTTTAAAGTTGGCATTTTAAAAGCTAGTAAAAAGAATGTAGAGAATGAATTCCTAGATTTACATGGCTACATGGTTGTTCTTATTTGATGTTGGTGCTCAAAGTGATGTTGAGTTGTGATGATGAGTAGAATGGATGAATATGTATGCCTTATTTGTCTATATTTTATTAATTTAGTTGTTTTCCTTTCCTCCTATCTATAAACAAATCTCTGCAGGTCTTAAAAGTCCAAATGCTTAAAGACCCACAAGTATCTATTTCCAATCTTAAATTGTATTGTTGAATATATTGTAACTCTAGTTGTCTGTAATCTTCAATATATCAAGTTACAATTATGCTGATACAATTTTTTGTTAGACAGCGTTCTGTGTCTAAGTCGCACTGGCCATGTGACCACGGAAGATTGTCTTCGGACAAAACGCTGGCTCCATGGCTTGGAAATGGGAATGAGCACCGCCCCCTAGAGTCGAACATGAATGGACAAAAATTGTCAAGGAGAACCTTTACCTTTACCTTTTAACAATTTTTTGCAGAACTTTTATGAACACAGTCCTATAACATCAAAAATTGGAAAGCCTAAATCTTGGAACAGCTGCTTACTGCAATAAAAGGGCAAAGGAACTACAAAGAGTTCCAACTATCAGACATGCATAAATTATCTCTATATGTATAACTCATAATGAAAACATCATTCAGTTGCCAGGATGTATATGATTTAATTTGCTAAGCTATAGCTAGCTAATTCTTTTTTGGGGGGAAACACCTTATAATAACCTACTTCCTAGCTGCATATTTAAACATACTTTCATTTTCATTTTTAGCATGGAATTTTTAGCATGTATACATTATTGAAACAGTGATGTCTGTGTTGGCTTAGGCATGTCGTGAGAATGGCTGATGGTCGGCTTCTGAAAGATATCCTGTATGGAGAATTAGTGCAGGGAAAACGCCCCAGAGGGAGACCACAGCTGCGACACAATGATATATGCAAGTGGGATCTGAAGGCCTTAGGAATTGACCTCAACAGATGAGAAACCTTGACATCTGAGCATTCAGCCTGGAGGCAGGTGGTGCATCATGGCCTCTCCCAATTTGAAGAGACACTTGTGCAGCAGGCCGAGGCAAAGAGGCAGTCCCGAAACCAGCAAAACCAGGGAGCTGGACAGGGGACAGATTGTACTTGTCTTCAGTGTGGAAAGAATTGTCACTCTCGAATTGGCCTTCTCAGACACACTAGATGCTGTTCCAAGACCTCCATACAGAGCACATTACCATAGTCTCTCGAGACTGAAGGATGCCTACTACGTTTTCATTGGCTAACACCTTGTATATAAAAAAATTCAGATATTGACAGATGAACTCTTTACTATACAGGTGGGATTCCCTGTTGAAGAGTAAACCACTAGAGCACAGACAGAGTCCTGACTCCTGTCCTCTGAAGATGCCGGCCACAGAGACTGGTGAAATGTTCGGAAGAAAAAAACTTAAGAACATGCCCAAGCAGCCTGGAAATCCCACAACTATCATCAAACCACCATTCATTCATAGGATGTGCTATGACATGCAAACACTATCTTTTGTGGATCATTATTATTAGGATGCACACTTGGATACACATTAAAATGAATATCCCCTTTCGTATGAAGCCAATAGTAAAGAACCTGCATAGAACTAGAGATTATGTGTGGTTTCCCCACAGACCAAGATCTCACAGGACAACTTCACAAGATCTCAGATTCTCCAAGGTGGTACCATTTCTTTCCTCATGCTCCTTGCAACTGCTCATGCCAGAGGACATGGGGGCAGGTGCATTTATGTGTAAACAGTATTTTCTTTAACTATAGCTGAAGTTGGAACTGAATTAGTAGCAACCCCCTTGATGGTGCAATGCCTTCCCAATCAGCTTCTTAAAATTCACTTGAAAGGCATGATTCCTCTTCCACACATCAAAGAATGTATGATGCTAACAAGAAAGCTTTGATTGATGCTAGGTTTTTTGAGGAACTGCATCTTATATCAATGTCTTTTTGAAATCCAAAACTTCCCTGAGGACACAAGACATGCAGAAGGGTAAAACAGATACTTTCAAGTGCATATTAATCACATTTAATGTGCAGAACCATGGAAAAATAACAGTTAGGACAAAGGTATTAATAAGCTTTCTCAAACAAAGAAAACTCATTTAAAGAAATGTCATTAAAATTATTTCTTCTGAAGAAATACCTTGGATGAACAGGGTTTTGATGTAAACTCTACTGTTAATAAGCAAAGGGCAAAAACTGAAACTGAAATAACAACAAATTAAAAAAAACAACTATAAACCAAGACCACTATTTTTAACAGAATCCGAATGCATTTCTGATGTTTTCATGGTGGTTGTTAAAAATACAGAACTAATGTAACACTAATACAATTCCATCTCAACAATGCAATGTCAAAAAGTTATTCCTACTTTTTTTTGCTTTTGGTTCAGAAATAAATTATTTGCTAAATGAGAACTCCATCACTGAGAATCTAGTCCTCTACTATATATCCCAAATGCCCTGCTAAGTGCAAACATGAAGACAGAATTAGCATCATTACTCCCCAGGGTTTAAGAACTAATTAATGAAGATAGATTTACAGAGGATCCAAGCAAAGCAAAGTTTCTTTGGCAGCTTTCACATGGTTTGCTCTCACTACGGAGCCTTATACCAAAGTGTGCTTTTTAAATTAATTAAGTACTTTCCCACTACACTATGCGGGATGGAAATCACCCCAATATATCCAAATTAATATCTAATACATTCATATTAATATTTCTGCAATAATGACCACATTAATGACCATATGGAACACCAATCTATGTTTGCTCCATTTCAGTTAAAAGGTATGAAAGTAATGATATTGCTCCTGTTATTAAAAACCATGACACTGAATGAATAATGACCTAATTCTCAACCCCTCACTTCCACGCTCTAATTTTCAGCATGAAGTGAATAAAAACTAGCCAGAAAAGAAGACTTCTCGCTCTTCCAGGAGTTACTGTGATCATTTATTTTAAAATAGGTTGTGTGTGTCTTTACAAACATTATCTTACACTCACAACCCAGATATTATCATTGTACATAACTAAACTGTGGTCCATACAACCTATGCTAGTGGAAAGCCTCCCCTTAGAAGTTTCCATAGTAACATTTACAGTGATTGGCATTTAATAAAACAACATTTAATGACTTATAATAAAATGAGGGGAACCAACTCTTATTTTTGAGTGAGTCTAATGATTACAAATGAAAGCGTTTTAGTCCAAATTCAGTCATGTTTTCTGACAGCTAATTATGAAAAGAGAACAGAGATGGATGGGACACACATGGAAGCGCATACTAACGTGTCTAACCAGTAGAGTAGACCGAAATCTTCAAGGCAAGGAGGGAACAAGTAAGATTGATGACAACACAGAAAATCACTGTTGAGGAGAAATTAAAAGCAATCAAAATGATGTGAAAAGATGGGGAGACAGCAGTACACAATTGGAAAAAAAAGGGGAAAGAAATAATTGTGAATCTCTGTTTCCTAATGGGAATAGCAGATGAGTAGTGCCTGACTGTGAAGTGGCAGAACAAATGCTCATATGTTCATTAATAAATAACCTTTCAACATTTTTCCGTTAAGTTATTGAACAATGCTCTTTTTCCCCCTGTGAGGGGAAGACAAAATTCCTAAAATAGCACTGAAACACGATCCTCTCTCAAAGCTGTTTGTGGACAACTAAAAATCTGGGAACAATCAGTGAGTAGAGGGAATTTTTGATGTGGTTCTTCGACTCATTTCTAATCCCCTCCCACCCTGCAAAATGCAAGGTGGCTGCCCATGTAACTGCAAGTGAAGACATGAACTCCATTGAACTCCTGCTTGACCCGTTGGGGCGGTCAGCCCATCTTGGGGTGACTGTGGGTGTTTTGTTCCACCTTGTCATCAGTCAGAAAAAGATGCTAATGCATTTTATTTGGCCCATTTGGTAACTTTTCTCCAAAGACAGTCCATGTCCCTAATATTACCATTTAGATCATTTAGATAAGAGCAGTACTGTTCCTTCAGCTCTGCTGAGAAAAACATCCCCTGAAGTCTTATCCCTGAAATATTGGCACTGGCAGCCATTCTAGCAGATTGGAGTGAAGGAAGAAATGATGGGAGGTAGGGATATTCCATTATACTTGATTAAAGATCCCCATTTCTTTTTTTCCCCCTGACTAAAAACATGTAGATTATAAGCCTCTGGGCAAAGATAGTCCTGCTTTTTTTTTTTTTAATTTCAGGTAAACTGTTCCAGATATATTTTTGGCTGACAGCAGGATTTTGAATGAATGTGTTCAGGAAAATAATTAATGATGCTAAATGAAGCAACGGATGGCTATGAAACCTACTTATAACCCGCCAAAACAAAACAAAACAAAACAGCACATTACCTAGAGTGTGGCATGATGGGGTGCTAGGAAATCTCATGCTGTCTTGGCCTATTTAAGATTTCAGTGCTGGTCCCCCATAGAGTTGATGGGTTAGGTCTAAATCAGCACATGATTGACTTTAAGCCAGTCTATAATTTCCATTATTTCTAGTACCCAGTATTTTGGAACCTGATAGTCTGCTAAAGAAATTAGGTCTTATACTTCCCAACCCATCTCAGGGATTGGTTTCATACTATATAGCAGGGGTGGGAAATCTCCAGCATTCCAGATTTTATTACTAAAGCACCCATAACCCCTTATCATTGACCGTCATAAAGGTGATGGTGGGTTGGTAGATCAAAGTATCTGGGAAGTCAAAGATTTTCCACCCTTGTGCAACAGTCATGTGTATAAACTCAATATTTTATTCTGCACAGTAAATCAGATCAGGCTGTTTTACCATGCTGTTTTTCAAGGCAAGGCAGTCCTTTGAATGTCATGCTGATGTCATAGTCTTTAGTTTTAATTAGCTTCAGTGTGATGATAAATTGCAAGTGTCTTGAAACAGCAGTTGCTCGTCTCCAGCGGCCGGATTTTTTCTGCTTTTTTAAAAGTTTAATAAAATGAAGAAACTTCCTAATTCAACTCTGTTTGTCTTATTATTCAGTCATTCCCAATGGACACGATCCAAATAAAAGGAAGAATTAATGGTTATGTCCTGTTCTTGCTACTCAATATCTCACCAAATGTTTATCATGATTAACCTCTTAGCAACCATTAAAAGAAAACAAAAATGCAGTGCTTGCCTATCTTATTAAAGGCACACTAAATAATTGCCCTGTCATATTTTAAGTAAACAACATGATTCAAATATTTTGAAGACTCTTAGTAGAATTTCCCTTTTTAAAAATCGAGACAAAACTCATTTATACTAAGGGTGTACAATAATCTGTCCAAATACTGAATCTTAAACCAAACTGGTATAATTTAGATCAATTCAGATTGAGATAGATAATTTGCTGGGGCAGCCTGATACACTTCCATATTTATTAATTATTAATTATTTATTTTATTTATATCCTGCCTATCTGGTCAATTACAACCATTCTGGGTGGCTTACAACATAAAATACTCAGCTAAATACAAAAAGGATTATTACGTAATAAACAAATTCAACAAGATGGAAGGCGAACAATAAGAGAAGAGAGGAAAGGAAAACATCAGGGATTAACTGGAGGGAAGGCCTGCCATGTTTTTAGTTGATTTTTAAAGATACCCAGCGAGAGGGCTGCACGGCTGACTCTATCCAAGCTATTCAAATCAGTTTGGTGATCTGGACTTCTAGAGATGTTAAAATAAAAAAGCCAGACAGTGAGTCTCGTACAGGGTCATATAAGGAAGACACCAAGATGAGTATAGAGAAGAGAGTAAAACTTTGCTCACTGACACTTCTAGCTTACAATCTAAGGTCGGAATCTTACCAGCACTTTGCAATCACATGCTCGGGGGCAGTGAATTATCTATATTTAGTCACTCCTTTCCCCTTGTTATTTTTCATTACATTCCTCACCTACTTTATGAGCAGGATGTTTTGAAGAGCTTTGGTGGAGTTTGGTGGCAATTTAATTTCTCTTCCTATAACTTCTCTTATCTCTACTTTATCATAACAGTAGCCATTTTCAATGCTTCTTCCCATACCATTCTCTGATCTAGTCCCATTGTTGTTGTTGTTGTTGTTGTTGTTGTTGTTGTTGTTGTTGTTGTTGTTGTTGTTGTTGTTGTTGTTGTTGTTGTTGTTGTTTTAATCCATATTTTATGAAGAGACAATGGTCCTCTCCAGATCAGGGGAATTTGTAGCTGTCTAGTTCTCATTTAAAAGGTTCTTATCTTCAGTGCAATTGATTTTATCCCTCACTCAAGCGATCCTTCCGTTCACATGGGAAATGTTTATTCATCCATAAGAAGGGTCTACACATGTAATTCGATTTCAAGTTTACTCATAAACAAGGTTTATCTGGCTTATTCATGTGTAAGTTAATCCAGTTTACTTGTGAGGCAACTTCTCCAGTTTACTAATGGGCAAGAAGGCAGCAGCAACAGCAGCCAAGGATAGCTGTGGTGCTGGGTAAAAACACTGGGATGAAGGTTGGGGAGAAAGAAAGCAGGTAACCTCTCCCCCACCCTTTCCCTGACTTTCTCCTCATCTGGGGCTCTGCTGGAGCGGTGCTGCCTTGTGGGGGTGGAGCCCATGGAGTCGTCATAGCTCCCTGGAGCACCTATTCTGATAGCCATCATTCAGTGGGACACACTGACTTTTCTTTGTTGTTGTTAAATAGAGTTAGCGGCTGCATCATTCAGAGATATATACACATATGAATATTTAAATAGTGGAGAGAGTGTTTCCATCCTCCTTTTTAATGTTATAACCCATATAAAGCATAATAGGGTTGTCACCTCAGATAACACCATCCACAGCCCCATTTGGGTGTGAAATAACCATCTGTGCAGACTACACAATGGGATAATTAGGAGCATGCTGAATTGCACAACCCTCCCCCCACACATACACATACAAGAAGCCCTAGCAATGTGTCACAAAGGAGCAGAACAGCTCTTAAAGGGGCAAGATGGACTGAACTAAGTAGAAACATATGTATATACCATATAGTGGTTTGAACCGAACCATACGAACAGCAGTCCAAACAGCAATCTGTAGCTCCATCTGGACAGGCCCCATGTGTTTTATCTCAGCCTATTTGCTCAGTAGCAGTAGTTTTATTTCTACTCCTCTTTTTCTCCCCATCCTTTTGCCTCAGGTTCTGCTTTTTTGGTTCAGGTTTTCAACTGATCTGTGTCATTCCTATAGTGTTTCTCTTGTTATTTCATTCCTTTTTCCAACTGCTTACTATCTCTGTGTAAGCCACACACACCACACACACAAAATCTTAACTATATAAGTAGCACAGATGAAGACAACGGAAGAGCCAAAAACCATGTTACATATTGTGAGCATACCAAAGCAACAGATATGCTTCTTTTTCCAGGCCCCTCAGTACAGGAATATTTCAACTCTCAATATTAGAGATAGGGTGTTAGAAGCACAAGCACCATGTCCCAATATAATGGGAACTGCGATAGAACAAGAGTGGTATCAATTGGCAGAGGTGAGCTCGGCCGAGCTTTTTAGAAATGTTGTTTCGTTTGGTGGAAGGAATAAAGGGATCTGAGGGGAGAACCATTTGAAACTACATGCCTGAAATATGGCAAGTTTTAGTTACGCTGGAGGGGTTACCAGATCTCCACATTTCATTCATTTGTGGGTAGAGGAAATGGTTGCTTTGCCATCAGGCTCATATTTGCTGAGCAGAGCAGGATATCGCAAGGCAAGCAGGATTGAATGTGACCCGGGAAGGGAGGAGGAAAGAGCACCTATTTAAAGGGGCGCTCCTCCCCCATTCTATATTAACGTGAGTCTTACTGGTTACCTTTGGGAGCTGGATAGGAATTTTTATTCCACTACCTGACTGGCTGGCAGTAGCTTTTTTTTCTTATCCCACACTGGTTGAGGTGTGGAGGCTGTTAAAAGTCTCTAGTTTAGATGGTCACATTGGTGAGTAGTTGGATTGGTGAGTTCCCTAGCGAGCTCATGGAAGGTTATACCTCATCTGATCTCCCAGCACTGTGGATCATAATATTACAGAGCGGAGGGGGGAGGATGCGCTGCAGCCATTATACAAAATGGCTGGCCAATACAAAACAATTGCACCAATATGAAAATTATTTAACAGTCCCTATGAAAATGTAATACAGAAAAGTATATACACGCTTAAGATTTGAACAAATGGATACAGTGATGAAATGGGGTAGGTTTCAGGGTATCCCTTTAGATGATAGATTGTGTATTTGTGGAAACCCTGTTCTTGAGGACTTGGGTCATTATGTGCTTGATTGCCCCCTGTATATGGATATATAAGAGAAAAATATTTACAGCCCATCTTAAAGAAACTGGAATATAGAAGCATCCCAGAGAAATTAAGCTTGTTATTACAAACATTAAATTCACATACAATAAATAGAATTGCAATATTTGCTTTGAAAGCTGCTACAAGTAGAGCTAAGTATTTGGAAAATATTTGTGTAGACTGCCATAAAGATTTAGATGTATGAAGGCAGCCATATGGAACATAATTTAAATGTTATATTTAAGTTTTATCATTGAATTTTAGGAAGCTTTAGCTAAAATTGTTTAAATAAATAATAATCATATTTACAGACCCATTTTTAAGTATTAATATTAGCATTATTAGAATTCATTGTATTTTTACTGATACCTGTGGCGTGATAGTACTGTTGCTCTAATGCAGATTATTAATTTCTTTTAAAAATTTGCAATGATCTGTTGATTATGTGATCTGCTGATTATGCAATAAAGATTTGAATGAATGAATGAATGAATGAATGAATGAATGAATATTTATTACTTAAATTTGGCTAGTTACATTGAGTATGAAAAATTCAGTGGACAACAGACATTTTGGGACATCTGCTGTCAATTGTCCCCTATACAGCATCGTGGGAGAAAAGGGCCATTTTAGTAGCAGAGGGCTGAGAGCCAGAGAGATGTATGCTAACCTTCTCCTACCAGATATTGCCCCTTAGCAAAGCTTCCTGTCCCTGGCAACATCTTCCACAACCAAGGTTTAGACACCAGATCGATGTGGCAGTGAAAAGCAACAGCAATGCAAGAGGGCTGGAGATAAACACAGTGGCTGGCAGAACAGTTACGCTCACATCCTCTCTTCTTCTTTATTTATTTATTTAACATATGCCGCCCACACTACCCGAAGGTCTCTGGGCGGCTTACAGCATGTAAAATACAATAAAAAGGCAAAATAAAAGGGCAAAATAATTAAAATGCAAAAATGTCTTCCACTTTTCTACTGCAACAGCCCTTTGTGGTGTAAGGGGGGCAGGAATTCTCAGGTTAGAATTGCCATTTATCTGGTTGGTCAGATTCTACCCTGATTTAAATGTGCTTTGTGCTGACCGTTTTGCCTGTCAGCAGATCTAAGTTTTACCCTGTAAAAAGGAGTCTTAGACCTTATAAAACAGGCAGATATTGATTGCGCGAATTGTTTTATGAGAAGTAAGCCTTTCTATCCAATATGTGAAGCCCACAATTTGACAGGATCTTACAGATAAAATTAAACCAGTAAAATTACTGGGGAAAGTCCAAGTGACAAAAGAAAGGGGGAGGGAACCCCTAGCATGAATAGAGGCACCGGCATCCTCTTTTATCACGGCCTGCCTTGCCTTTAGGCTGAATGGGGCAGTTGTCTTGGTGGTGGAGTCCTGAGGGCAGCAAATTCAACACAAATTCCCTGCTCCTGGACTAGTGCAGTGAAGCACTGTCATTATGGACAGATGTCCACAAGGCACAAAATGAGCAACCTGGAGGGTGGCCATGATGGTAGCAACAGCACGGATCACAATGACCAACATTCCCATCCCAGGAAGAGGGACAGCAGCTAAACTGCACACACCTCCTTCCAGAGGCCAATTATCACTGCATGCGAGTGCAGTGATGATTGTGTTGGCAGAGCAAATCAACATTCTACAAGGCAATTCTAAAAATGGAGGCAGTTCAAATAAACAGTTATAAATTTGAAACTGGAAATCTAGCACAGTTGTAGTGAACCATCTACTCTTGCTCCGTGGCAAATTTTGGGGCTACAGCTACATCCTTGTTGTTCTTGCTTCTGTCCTCTCCCAGTAACAATAGTACAGATAATTTGATCATCCTCTGGATCTTCTAGCACTAAGTAATTTTTCATGAGGAAAGGTTCTGTTGAAATGTGTGTGTAGTATATGTGCACTTAAACTCCCATTATAAAAAGTATATGCTTGTAAAAAAAAATAGCCCTGACAATTGCTTTGTATTTTGGTGAGAAGTGGTTAACTGAGGAAAAAGGGAGTCAGATTCTGGAATTTTTCCTTGTTTAGTATCACTTTCTGAATGATAGTGAGTAAAGATGGTGGCGAATATAAAAATGAATCACGATTTTTGATAAATATCACCAGTTCATCAAATCTCCATCAATTCATATTTGTCAATTTTGAAGACCCAATGAATGCAAAGTGACAAATATTTTCTTAGTTTTGTTCATCAATTTGTTGATTCATCAGTATTCATTGATATTTGTTACCCTTTTATAGGCCTCTCTGTGCCATCTCTGAGCTTGCTGGTGCCAATCAGAAGCTCTGGCCGATTAAGAAATCCTGGATTGGCATGTCAGGCAGCCAATTGCACTGCTGAAAGGGCTGTGGGGGTGTACCTTTTCCAAAGGCTTTATAAGCCTTTTCCCTGCAGCCATTTCCCACTTCTGTTCTTATTCTCTTGAGAGCGAGAACAGTTGTTTATTGCTAATTGCTAGCTATGGCTGTGCTTTCACTTTTGTGGCAGCAAAGCAAACGTATTTTTCTCATTCATTTTATTTCCTGTTTCATTCATTTAATTACTATTATAGTAATTTGAGGAATTTGTAATTTGAGGAATTTGAGGAGAGATTTCTTTAGCAGATTTCAGTTAGGCTAATTCTTTTTGGAGGCTTGTGTTCAGGCAGGGTGGGTGAGAATTTTGTGTGTGACTGTGGAATCCCTTTCCCCAAAAAGTGTTTCCTGAGTGGTTGCATCTGGTGGTTCTTCTGACTGTTAGCCTCCCCAGTCCATGTGCTGATAAAGCACATTCAATTTAAAAGAAAAATATTCTAATTTTGTTTAGTGGGAGAATTAGTTGCCAGGGCTTTGTTTAGGCTGGTGATGGTTAGTTTAAAACTTATTCATTTTTGGAGGCTTGTTATTAAGGCAGGATGAGTGATCTTGGGTGGGGTGGGGAGGTTTTGTGTGTGAATGTGGAATCCCTTTCCCAAAAATTTTTTTCCTGAGTGCTTGAGTGTCTTCTAAGTGCTTCTCCAACCAAAGCACATTCAATTTAAAATAAATTTATTCTGTAGAAATTATATCATTTTCATTAGTGGGAGACTGGGATGGGCTTTGTTTAGGCAGGTCACATTTTAGTTAAATAATTAGTTCTTTTTGAGGGTTGCGTTCAGGCTAGGTGGGTGATCTTTGGGGGAATGCTGTGTGTGGGTAGTGTGTTTCGTTTAGTTTATTTTAAAAATAAAATTTATTAAACCCTCTCTGACTCTCTCTAATCTATTATCCCTCTTAGATTTTCCTTTCCTTTCCATTTATTTGTTTAATGGTTTGGCAGGTGGAAAGGAAGGGCAGTCTCCACCATGGGGTATCCAAAGGGAAGAAGCCTGTGAAGCTATGTAGGCTAGGCACCACCATCACCATTCCTCTTCCAGTAGCCTTGTAGGCGGGCAGGGCAGCAGAGCTTCTGGCAGTGCCCAAAGAACTGCTGCTGCTCTTCCTGGAGGAATCTGAGGAGTTACTAATTTCCAAAGTTCTAGAAACCTCCCAGTCCATTGGAACCCATAATGGTTTGTGGGAAACATTCAAAGCTTCCCTGTGAATTTAGTGTCTCTAGGTGCCCGGGGTCCTGGTTTATATAATTTTAAAGTGAAGATGAATCAAGAAATCAATTCATTGTTTCATTGATTTGTCCAAGACTTTTCATATATTCATATTCATTGAGTCAGCGAACTTGATGAATTACAAATTGCAATTAATCACCTTTTTAAAAAATTATTCATCCCTTCTAATAGTGAACACAAGAGAGTATCTTGTAGATCATCTTGACTGTTGACAAGCGTGCTGTCAACATTCAGGCTGCCCCATCCCAGATAAAATTTGGCATCCTTTTTCCTGCTGGCAATGTTGGCTTGATGTTGTTCAGCAATAGCGAGCCATTTCCTGGGATTTTGAATTGTGGACATAAAAGCACAATATCTCACATCCATAGACATTTTTGAAGAACTGGGCAATGAGCACACCTTCAGCAACATAATGATGTTTATTCACTTTCTTGGTCTCTCTCTCTCTCTCTCTCTCTCTCTCTCTCTCTCTCTCTGTGTGTGTGTGTGTGTGTGTGTGTGTGTACACCTGCACTTTGCTTCTCAAAGGAAAATGACACAAGCTTTGCAGAGATAGTTTGTGGAGATTCTGAAAACCTTCACAGTCAAAAATAGCACTCTTTATCTCACTCTCACCTCTTGACAAGGGATGTATCAAGGACTGAAAAATCCACACTGAGGTTTCTTGTTAGGTTGAGGAAGACTAAACTGACAACAGAGTAACACAAATATTTCCCTGGAAATTCTCATGGTGACAGTAACATATCTCTGTTTTATAAAAATAATTGCTTTTATTGAAGTGTTGGCATACATTTCCTCCATGAAGCAGGAATATTATACTCATAAAATCTTTCTTCTTAAATAGTACCCCATTGTGCAACTCACTCTCTGGGTGTTTACAGCAAAGCATACAAACAAGGAAATAATAAATACAAGCAAATACAAATCAACAAACAATAACTTCAGTCAATCAAACAAACAAACCACTGAACTAGCTAATCTATATTTAGAAAAAATAAACAATTCAGAACAACACTGGACATCACAGGTAAGGTCACTAATAAAAGACAGCTTTAAATGGTTCTGTTTTTAGTTTTTAAAAACTGTGAGGAAAAGCACCTTGTGAACCTCTCCTGTTAGTATATGCCAGAGTTGTGAGGCCAGAACTGAAAAATCTCCTGATGTTTACTTTTTAAAATCTCTTTTGGTGTTAT
Source organism: Pogona vitticeps (assembly GCF_051106095.1). Taxonomy (NCBI): domain Eukaryota; kingdom Metazoa; phylum Chordata; class Lepidosauria; order Squamata; family Agamidae; genus Pogona; species Pogona vitticeps. The sequence continues at coordinate 155,791,694 of NC_135785.1, forward strand.
TGTTTTTAACATCCTGGATTGTGAAGAGTAGGTAGAACGAGCATCTGTTTTGTAGGAGATGGCTCCTGATGTTAACTAAAACAAGATTCACAAACAAATTCAAATATTTATCTGCAGTTTACTAAATATAATAATTTTGAAGTTTACTCCTGCTTCTTTAAAAAAAAGCACTGAAGTGTCTGAATATAGTGCAGGTGGCAGATGGTTTATGTTCACAATTGTTTAGTAATTCTAATTACCTGCAGGCTCTCTGTATGAGAACTCACAAATAAATGGTACACACAGTGGCCGTTAAAGTAATTCCATTTGTACATAATCTACTGGACTGTTCAGCATTTTAGCTGATAGGTTTCCCATGCTTTGTCCAGTGTCTTTCTCTGTTAAAAAAATAACGAGACAGATATCATCTGCAGGAAAAAGAAGATATTATATCTCATTATAAAATAAAACAAAGTTGCTCCCAAGTTGCTGAAAGCAAGCTAATGTGGGGATTCCTTCTCAGACCAAGTAGCTGAAGACTTTTGAGGGATATCAGTTAGAGTTTAGATGAGGCAAGTGAAATTTCCCAGATAAATTTTATTGTGGGATATATATATTTAAAACCCTTTGACAGCTGCCATCAGGATTTTCTCTTCCTGAGCTCCACGTGAAGTCACTGGAAGACATATATAGTTCTCAAGTGAGAAGTCATTGTTACACTGTGGGGAGGCAAGCTGTGAAAATCATCTATCTGCAGCGAGAAATTCAGTGTCAAGGCTGAGTCTCAAGAAGATGGAGGTTCTGCTGGTCAAGAGTAAACAGGTTTGGGATTTGGGACATTGATTATGGTATTAAACTCCATCCAAAGAACAGTCAGGTGACTGTTGTGAGCAGAAATACTTTTGCCCAGCTTTGGCTGATGTGCTAGCTGGGGCCCTTTCTGTGAAAGGCAAATATGCCCCTCCCTTAACCAGTTGTCATTTAAATGACTATAGTCTGGGCTCCATGGAAAAGTAACCCATTGGTTTCCATAGAACTTAAGCAATGCACATGCGCAAATTCGCAAAGTAAACTGCATTGAAAAGTAACCTGTATGGCTTCCATAGAACTTAAGCAATGCACATTTGCAAATACTAAATGTAGTTTCAAAGTTCCTCCTCTCCATTACCAGTGTTAAAGCATTTAAAGCCTACTATCATTTCAAGATGGCAATGGGTGTCTCTAAGTGCCTGGGGTGCTTATTTAAAAAAATAATAATTAAATTATTACTTTTAGTTGAATGGATGATTCAACAACTAGTAAAAATAATTGATTCATATTTGTTGGTGTCACCACATTTGACAAACACAAATCAATGAATTAGCCATTTTCAACAGATTTTCTGATTCATTTTTAGCTTCATGCCCATCTCTAGTAGCGAATCCCTATTAAATTGCTGGGTTAGCCAAACAATTAGTTTGATCTAGCTGAGCAACCTCATTCTTTTCACAAACAACAAACAATTGTCTATTTATTTATTTATTTATTTATTTATTTATTTATTTATTTATTTATTTATTTATTTATTTATTTATTTATTTATACCTTTCTTCTTAAAAAGACCCAAGGCAGCTTACATAATTAAAAAGACAATGAATGAATGAATACTTTATTATGATCAAAGACCAGTAAAACCAAATCAATATAAAATAGATACATATAACTATAGATTGGTAAAGTCAGTCAGGGTAATAAAATTCCATTAAAACATGATAAAACAACCCCTTCTTTCCAGTTAATAACATCATGTATCCTTAATATAAGTAAAACCTCAGACAGAGTTATATTAAAAACATATCCATCTAAAATCACCTACCCAAACATTTGATTACGAATAACTATTGCTGCCGCACAGAATTTGGCCACTTGTCTCGTAATATAAGGGGTAGTGTCAGAGAGTAGCAGCTGGTCATAATCCTCCTCTGATCTCCCGGGACATTTACAGATAATAGGTGATAAAAGCTCCATACGACGATCCCGATAACAAGTATAGAAAAGGAGAACATGACCAACTGATTCAACTTTATCACTATTACAAGGGCAGAGACAATCTGATGTAGGCAAACGTCAAAATCTTCCCTCCAAAAGCTTAGAAGGAAGTACATTGAGCCTAGCTAGCATAAAAGCCCTTATGGCTTTAGATGACATAGTGCTGGCTAAATACGAAGAGGTGATTGTGACGTGGCTGGCCACTCTGATGTTACTGCCAACTCAGGCCTCTCAGAATGCCCACCATACTACTTCGCACTCGCTGCCACCAATTGTAATGACTATTTAAGAAGGACAAAGGTTTCCTTCAAAACAAAACAGGTTTATTGAAATAACAAAATAAAATATGTAAATCACAGATAGCTAATCACGATGTCAATCACTGGTTCTTATTTAATCAATCACAGACTTTCCCTCACTGAACACTTCGGCACGCAGACCTCTAAACAAGCTCTTTCTCTCTCACCCTCCAGATCTGATCTCTCACACTCTCTTCACACCCCTTTTTCTTCCAGCTCCTCCCTCTTCAACCCCACCCTCCATCACCCCATTGGCTGATGATTCACTGCCCAGCTGTGATGGACAGGTGAGGTCAGGGCTGCCTGTTACATTATAAAAAGCAGATTTCTTTAGAAAATTATATTTCCCTAACTGGCCAACATGGTCCTGTAGTTCAGTGTCCCATACCCTTAACTTCACTGCTTTGATGGCATCCTTGAGACCCATTGCTATAAGTATACTGGGGGGAAAGCCAATTTTTGATAACTCTTCAGTTATATGCTTCTTCCACTCCAACTGAAAGGAATCTAGTAGGATCAGTGGGGCCAAGCCTTCTAATGCAAAAAAAAAAAAAATAATTAAAAAAAAAATCAGTTTAAGCCAGTATTTTGCCATAAGGACTTTAGCCCGTGCTTTGATGGATATTAACCCAACCTCTAAGCAAAAAGCCACATTGGAAGTACAAGAATGGCTCTCGCAAATTTGGTCTGAACAATCTCTAGAGGTTGTAGATTAGCATAAGCGAATAGTTGTGAGCCATAAAGCATTTGTGAAATAATTCTGGCCTTAAAAACTTGTATTGCCGATGGTAAATTTTTACCTCCATCAGTATGGAAGAATCTTAGTGCTCCAGTATTTTTCTGGGCACTCATTGCTGCGTGGTTTACACGAGTAAGCCAGGATCCTGAAGAGTGAAAAACTATGCCAAGGTATTTGTAGCATGCTACTTGCTCTACAGGGTGTCTATTTAGAGACCACTTATGCTTTATTCTCCTTCTACTCACAACCATAATCTCAATTTTAGCATAATTAATTATTAGTTGTTCTTTATTACAGTAAGAGGAGAAGGATCTCACAATAGAAGCCTACTATCATTTCAAGATGGCAATGAGTGTCTCTAGGTGCCTGGGGTGCTTATTTTTTTAAATAATAATTAAATTATTACTTTTAGTTTAATGGATGATTCAACAACTAGTAAAAAATAATTGATTTATATTTGTTGGTGTCACCACATTTGACAAACACAAATCAATGCATTAGCCATTTTCAATGGGTTTTCTGATTCATTTTTAGCTTCATGCCCATCCCTAGAGCTAACGCCTATTAGATTGCTGGGTTAGCTAAACATTTAGTTTGATCTAGCTGAGCAGCCTTATTCTTTTCACAAACAACAAACATTTGCCTATTTATTTATTTATTTGTTTGTTTGTTTGTTTGTTTGTTTGTTTGTTTGTTTGTTTGTTTGTTTGTTGCATAGCTCTCTGTGTACAACAGTGATGGTGTCATCGTAAGCAGGAAATTGCCATTGAGTAAATGCAATTTCAGGGTACATGCAACTCATATGCAATGAGACAAAGCTGTGTGCACCCTGAAATCCCCAAAGGATGCCTTTAATCAGTGCCAATTTATTATTGATAATGATGTCATTACCACTGCTTGCACAGAGGTCTGTATTGCTTAACATAGTAAATCACACGAGAATAGGCCATTTGAATCAGCGGGGAGTTGATGAGCTAACTCCTCTGTAAATTCAATGGATTCAAATGGGCCTACTTTAGTTGCAACTTAATATGCTGGTAAAAGGTGAAAACTACAATCTACTTCTTTAGTTACTCTCCTATGCAGGTTTTGTTTCCAGCCCCAGAATACCATGCTGCATTGCCATATTGTGGTATAAATTGGTGGACCTTATTCCCCCAGCAAAGTAATCACAGTTTTCCTGGTGTGATTTTTGAAAGTGCAAGATTTTTGTCTCTGGTATATCATGTTGAATATAAAAGCAGATCGCTTAGCACCACAGACTGCAACACATTTATTGTAGCATATGCTTTCATGAACTGGAGACCATTACACCTTATGCTGTGGATGCTAATCCATAACAACTTATGCTGTCATGAATTTGTACATTTCTAAAGTGCTACCAAAGTCCATCTTGTTTTCACTGTTGGACAGACTACTATGACTGCCCCTCTGTAAATGCTGAATTCAGTAAGCCAAGATGTCTTCATTTTATTTCAGAAAGAAACATTTATTCATGGAAAACCTTTTGCAAAGGTCAGGCCGTGTGTCTTATGTCAACTTAGACTAATGGCTCTTCAACATGATTAATAAGTGCAGAAACTCTTGAAAGAGTCATATTCCTTGATGAGGAGTTCTGTTCTCTGACAATTTATTAAGTCATTCTGTCAGTACTTAGAGAAACATGATATTAGATTTTAAACTATTATTTTAAAAAATAATGGTTCATATTTTTCAGGTGGTGCAAATGCTGGAACCGCTGCCAAGCCAAGGCTTTGGCAGTGCGGCTCACTCTTTGCCAACCTGCACGGATAACGTGAGACTTTAAGGTCTAATGAGAGTAGTTGGGCAAGAGGGGGGAACGGCAGGTTATTTGAAGGGTGTTTCCCCCTATCCACCCTCTTCCTTTTCGGGCATTGGGAAAGAAAGAGCTTCGCTTCTCGCTGTAATTTTGGTGCTGCATCATCATCAAGGCTTTTCTTCACCAGTGACTTGGAGGCTCTCTCCCATGGTTTGCTCGTTACTTTTGAGCCATTGGGCTTTGGCATTAATTGATTGAATTTCATTTGGTTTAAATTAATTAGGCATCCTTCAGTCTCGAGAGACTGTGGTAGTGTGCTCTGTATGGAGGACTTGGAACAGCATCTAGTGTGGTTGAGAAGGCCAATTCAAGAGTGACAATCCCTTCCACATTGCAGACAAGTACAATCTGTCCCCTGTCCTGCTCCCTGATTTTGCTTTTTTCCGGATTGCCTCTTTGCCTTGGCTTGCTGCACAAGTGTCTCTTCAAAATGGGAGAGGCCATGATGCACCATCTGCCTCCAGGCTGAATGCTCAGGCTGAATCCTCATCTGTTGAGGTCCATTCCTAAGGCCTTCAGATCCTGCTTGCAGATATCCTTGTATTGCAGCTCTGGTCTCCCTCTGAGGTGCTTTCCCTGCACTAATTCTCCATACAGAATATCTTTTGGAAGCCGACCATCAGCCATTCTCACAACATGCCCAAGACAACATAGACGTCGGTGTTTCAGTAATATATACATGCTAAAAATTCCAGCTCATTATAGGACTACTGTATTTGGAACTTTGTCCTGCCAGGTGAAACCAAAAATATTTTGGAGACAACGCATATGGAATGTGTTCAGCTTCCTCTCCTGTTGTGCACAAAGGGTCCAGGACTCACTGCAGTACAGCAGTGTGCTCAGGACACAGGCTCTGTAGACCTGGATCTTGGTATAAGCCATCAGCTTCTTATTGAGATATACTCTCTTTGTGTGTCTAAAGAACATGGTAGCTGCTTTGCCAATGGGTTTATCCAGCTCAGCATCTAGGGAGAGAATGTCAGAGATCTTTGAGCCAAGGTACACAAAGTCATGAGCAACCTCCAATTCTTGCATGGAGATGGTAATAGAGGGAGGTGAGTCCACGCCCTGGCCCATGACTTGTGTTTTCTTCAGGCTGATTGTTAGTCCAAGGTCATGGCAGGCCTTGCTAAAAAGATTCATGTGTTGTTGGAGGTCTTCAGCAGAGTGGGCAACAATGGCTGCAATGACATATTAAAAACAGCAACATGGTAACCACTGCAGAAGAGAAAAATATGACTGTAAATTATTTATTTCATGGTGCCAGAACACAGTTGCTGAGAAACTCACTAAATGAAATCTCTTCACCATATTCAGCATAAAAGGAAATATTTAAAACCATTTATTTTTGTAAAATATTATGCCAAAAGGGACAACTTAAAAGTAAGCAAACAAACAAACTACAGTACTTGTAATGACTCATAACATTTCCTGACATTGTAGTGGATGTTTAGAGAAATCTTATCCTGCTATATAATCCTCAGTTATAGCAAAGTAGTTTACATAGCATATTTAAAAGCTCAGTGAATACCACTAAGTTCCAATCTAAAAATTCTCTCAGAATGCTTAAGTCTTAAATGATTTGCAAATGCTTTAATTCCCTGCAGCTTGTCACTATAAAGGAGAGAAAGAAACTGAATTCTTCACAAACCAAAGAAGAACATTAAGCTTTGTAAATGTGCATGCTGCAGTTTAGAAAGCTTGCTGGATTTCATGCTGACAGGAAAATATTTTGACCCCCAAAGAATCAGATAGGGGAGAAAATAAATTAGAAAACTTACAAATTATTTCATAGGAAACCAACCTGAAAATATGATCTCCTAAAGAAACGGTCAGCCTTTGTGCACTAAGATTATATATAAAAAAAGGGGGGGGGGATTGCATTGACTAGCAATGGGTTATTTTTCCAGCTCATGGCTGAAATCTTGTTGCAGTTCTCTATGTGCAACGGGGTTGATGTCATCAGTGGAAGCAATTCACCACTGACTGAAGTCAATTTGGGGTGTGAATAATTTGTACACCATGCAATGAACTTGCTTTACCCCAACAGTGCCAAAGGAAATCTGTAATCAGCAGTGTTTTGCTGCTGTTGATGGCACCATCATCATTGCACACATGGAAATACAAACAGAATTTCAGCCACTGACATTTCCAAAATATTGAGAGTTAGTGTTAGGACTGTTGGGAGAGATGGCTTTAGGATCAGGGTTTCATCTGTATTTCTGTTGGCTTCATACTGCAATGAAAATCCCAGAGTTATCTCTGCACCATCAAATGGGGCCAACCTACTGACAACTAGAGTATGTCATTTCTGCTTTGCTGCCTTATGGGTAATTGAAAAAAAAATAGCATAGGGCATGGGGGGATTTCAATTGACCACATTGGGTAGAATAACAAGAACACAATACCTCTGTGTCAAGAATCAAATGATTCATTGTGATTTTGTTAAAAATTCAGCTGTTTTATGTCTCTGTCTGCATTTTTTTTTAAAAAGCCATTAATCAAACACACATTCATAATTTCAGCACAACAGGGCTTCCGGTATTTGTATATTAATTAGGTTGGATGCCTGACATTAGCCACCTCTTCAGTGGGGCAGCATAGGTAAGTCAAGGTAAGTCTTGTGTTGTGTACTTACCTGGCACCTCTGTTCCAGTGCCCTGAAAGGCCCTCCAACCTTCTTCTGTAGCTCAGGGTTGCAGACTGTGAAGTCCTTCTTCTGTGTTTCTTCCTTATGATTTTCCTGCTCTACTGAGTGAGGCACTAACACTCCCCTCCTTATAGCATGCTTGGCTAGGGTTGGAAGGAAATTTTTTCCTTTGCTGAGGGTTGTCTGCCTTCTGGAAGCTGCAGGTGCCCTCTTCCCAGTACAACCCTCCTGGCCCTCCTTGACTGCATGTAAGGTCGGTATACTTTATTCCTGTTCTGTCAGTTGACTGAGCCATCTGAAGAAGTTGCAATGTTTGGTAGACTGATCTGCTGGTGCTAAAGGAGAATGTAAGTGACAAGCTGTCCCCACAATAAATCCCAAGATCTCTCTCTTGGACACTCCGCCAACTGAGGCACTAGGGAGGAGTCAGACCAAGGACACCGAATGGTGCATATCCCTTTTGTAGCTCCTCATTAATCCATTTTGCTGAGTTGCACAGCAAAACAAGGGAGTGGATTTGCCTCTGTGTTCTGTAGTATTTGTTTTCTCAGCTGAGTTTCCTAAACTTTGCTCAAAATATCACACTGTTAGAATCGATCATTGCTTTGCATTTGATCCCAATATTTTTGTATACTTCTGTATATTCATATATTTTGATGTTTTATTTGTGGCTGGTCTTTTGACCGTAATAAAGTTTTACCTATCTACCTTAGAAGAGGATGTGTGTGGGGAGGAGGGAGAGATATTTTGGAAAGGATGCTTGTTGTATGAACTTTGAGTAGATAGGCCTCAACAGTTAGGATGCTAACACCTGTCTTTCCTCTCTGCTGGCCATTATTCCTTTCTTTTTTATGCACTGTTGTGGTGGTGCAAACACCACTACATACCGTTCTCTCTGTATGTGTGTTTTAAAAGGAGGTTTGGAAATATACATATATCATGGATCTAGACAAGGAGAGGGTTGGTGTGTCTCCTAAAGAGTATAAGGTTAGTCAACTCCAATCTGTATTTCATTTATTTGGCCATGGACAAGGTGGATGGGGCTTTTGCACATGCCTGGTAAGAATCCTGAACCCCAACTGAGATAACTGAGACTTGCTCAAGGACCATCATTGGATGCACAAAATCTTTCAGCCTTGAAGAGCCCTGAGTCATTTTGTCCCCCTCTCCCCCTTTTAAATTCATTCTGGATTCTGGCCTTTAAACCAGGATTACAGAAATGAATAAGCACAACAAAATAAAATGGGATAGTAAACTTCTGATCAAATTAAATTTCTCCTACATTTCCTACACAGGCCTATATCTAGGTTTTGTTTTTAATTTTGTTTGTTTTTTAAGTTTAGTTTGCCAGTCCAGAGAACGATACAGAGAAGTACCATGTTTCGCCCAAAATAAGACATGGTCTTATATTATTTTTTGCTCCAAAAATGCATTAGTACTTATTTTCAGGGGATGTGTTATTATTATTATTTTTGTCATGTACAACAATATACATTTATTCAAATACAGTATAGTGATGTCATCTTCTGGTTGCTGCACAATAGTAGAAGGCAGGGTTTCACTTAACTGGGGCTTATTTTTAAGGTAGGGCATATATTATGAACATCCTGAAAAATCATACTAGGGCTTATTTTCAGGTTAGGGCTTATTTTCAGGGAAACAGGATATTTTGCCATTGATTTCCACATGGATTCTATTCCAATTCACAATGCTTTTAGAAGTTCAGGCATCACTATTGTGTGCCTAGCTTTTGCCTGCTTCATCATCACTAAAAATTAAAAGAAGGAAAAAAGAAATAGGACAGGTGCAGAATAGAAAAGTTAGAACAGAAACATTTACCCAGGACTGTAATTAATATATTATAAAAAGCAGGTTTACAAACACTAAATGCAATTTTAGGCATGCTATTTGTAATATGTTGCAAAAATGTAAACAGAGCATATTTTCTTCTGTTGGCTATCCTGTTATTAAAGCACAAACATGGATTATTCAATTAAAATAACTTTTTATGTTCATAATATGAAATCATATTAAAAGCCCCCAAAACCGAAGATTACCTTCATCACTGGGACATGTATGAAAACATTATCAGAGTCATCTCTGTCCTCCTGCCATATCCCTCTTAGGATAGTAGAGTTCTCCAGGAATCTATCTGTGCCAGCTATAGTAATTACCTCTGTCCGGCAGTACTAGGAGAGATGCTGTCATTTGTCTCCATTACGGTTTAGGCTAGAGCTGTGAAATGCCTTGGTACCTGATTGTGCAAACTTACTGAAGAAAGGAAGACAAAGAAATGGCAAATTATTGTCACAAAAATAGATAAGAAGAAGGATGGAACCTATTTTGTTAAGTCTTCGTTGTTGCTGTGGGGAAAAATGGAAAAGTTCTGAAGTGCCAGCAAAATCTCTGTCTGAAACCCTCTCAAATCTGGTCCATTTCATTCTCAACCTCACATGCATGGTTAGAAGTGAACGGTGTGGCGCCATCTTGATTTGCATGTGTGAAACAACAATGGATTAAACATGACAGACAGAATATAATGGAACCCTTTAAAACATGTTTTTCAACAGAAACTGCTTGTTCATTCAGCTGTCAGTCATCAGTGTCCCCTTTGCATACATACGTGTTCATCACCAGAAGGGCAACCTTGCCTCTGCGAATGACAAATATAACAAGCCACAGAAGTAATTTTGTCACATCGCAAACACAATGCTTGCAGCTCAGCCTTCGGCTTCAGCAATCGGGTTTGGCTGGAGTGGGAGTAGGCTGGACTGGGCTAAACAGAGTCCCAGGAGGTCAAGTATACCATTTGATGCAACCCTCACAAGCAAATGATATATGGACCTCAGTGGTCTGAGCAGCCTTTCCTCAGCCAGCCTGGAATAACGAGGTGACACACAGGTATAAAACAGGGCCACACTTTATTGAACTTAATGAAAACGATCATCCCTTTTCAAAGGGGGGGTATAGCAGTGAAGAAGCATGATCTGCATCTGGGGCTGGCCTTGCCCCAGACCCAGACCTCCTCATGGTGTAACTCACCTAAAAAACCCAAACCTTCTGAAGTACCCACCAGTGTGACCAACATTTGAAATTAACAGAGCATCTCTCAACTGACGAATTTGGCAATAAATGAAAATAAGAACAGGATGGGCCAAAACACACCTGTACTTAAGTGAGCCAATTACAGGTTCAGGTCCGAAATACCCATCCAGCCCTGAAGAAGACATAGCAGGAGCAAGCTCTTTTATTAAAGGTAAGTTTTGGCTCACCCCTACAAGCCCCCATAGCTTTGCCTGTGCACGCTCCATCTGGGAAGTTAGGCAAAGCTCTCCTGCCCTTGCAGCCATAGCTGTGGAAGAAGTCTTGCAAATACTGTAAATTGGCTTAATAAGACAGCCAATTCAATATATTGAGAAATTAATCACTTCTTCGGCTCCATGGAGGCACTAAGTGAAAAAAAAATTAAGTGTGTATTTGACAGTGAATATTCATGGCATCATTTTAAACGGAAAGCTTCCTCCTGAATCACTCAGGCTCTCAACCGAATTTTGAAAAACAGGCAAAAGCTTGTGGGAGGAAGCTCCATTGAGCTGAGGTGCTCACACATGCTGTAAATGGGCCAAAGCAGATCAATCCCCTACCTGCACCAAAAAAAGTAGAAGCCCATAAGAGGGACCTGAAAGGTGCAAGTAGAAACACTCTAAGGTTGCTTTGGTTCACTTCAGATATTACATTGTGCGATAGTGTCCTGAAACCCATCCCCACAGCAGTCCAAACAGTGGACTAAATGTCCATCTGACTACACGCAAGACTTATATTAACATTGTCAATGTTTGTGTGGAGTCTGAAATACACAGGTCACGACTCGCAAGCAACCCATGCTCGTAGTCCATGTTGGGATAATAACAACATTTGGATTTACCCTCCTCCCCACAGTTCCAAGTGCTTTGTACCTGCAACAGAAGTTCAAATGGAAAATGAGAGCCAAGGCATTCAGCCTGAAAATAGGGAGAAGGAGAGGGAAATCACAATGTGGTGTGTGTGTGTGTGTGTGTGTGTGTGTGTGCCACATAGACACACATGCATTTCAAAGTCCCAACTGTTTTCAAGTGATACATTTTCCAACAGTATTTGAAATGGATGTGCACACATGCACATGCACACACACACACATACCCAACACATTGGGATTCCCCCATTCCCCATAATCCACACATCAGAATAGGTCAATTACAGGATCATCACCACTTCTCCTCACTTTCTTGGCTCTAGTTTTCTCACACAAAATGATAAAAAGTTCAAAGAGGCAGGACCAGAAGGGTGGGCAGCGGTAGGGCCAGAGGAAGGAATGGAAGAAGGGGGATTATAGGCTGGAATGCTACTTCCTTTGCAAACAGTATGAATTGTGCACTCTTGAAATAATCTACACCCCTTGTGTGAGACTGATTGCAATTTCAGATAAAATAAAGGCTATGAATCAATACACAGCAAAGCCAAAATGTTCCAATTCAGGTCTCCAATGTAGCCACACTCTCAGACAGCTTGCCTGAAGAGAAAGGTCTTTGCCTGATTGCACACTGACAGCAATGATGTCAGTGTGCAAGCAGTCTAGCCTACCATGGGAGGGAGTTCCAGAGTCTGGGAGCACACAATTCATAGTGAATAGGTAATAATTTGGTGTTAAAATTTGGTATAGTTCTTCGGGGAATACTGCCAAAATACATATCAAGGTAGAGAGCGAGGAAGTGTGGGCCACTTAGGAACAATCAGGTTTTATTAGAATGATCTGATCAAGCCTGACTCTTCACAAAAGGAAATGGTACTGCCAATATCATGAAGTGGCTTAACAAGTAGGCCACATCAGAATATTGGGAAATGAATCACTTCCCCTGCTTGGCAGAGGACAGGGGAAGTGAGAAAATGGTTTTTAAAAACTGTATATGGACTATTGCTGATGTATTGCATCAGTTGTTTTTAAAAGTAGATTTTTTTTTCTTTGCCTTCTCTTAAAGGACTGTTAAAGAAACTTCCTGCAACCAGAGCCACCACTGTGAATTCAATGGCAGGTGATTTCTTGATTAGCCCTTCAAGATGAGGCAAAGAAAAAAAAATTTTTTTCAGTAACAGAAGATATGCATTAGACACAGTCTACATTGCCAGTATTTTCACTTCCCCTGCTGTCTGTGGAGCAGAAATAATTAATTTCTGAATATCCTGAAGTGGCTTGCTTATTAAGCCACTTCAGGATATTGACAAATTCAAACTGGATAGTTTCCTTGGATTCGATTCCAGCGGTCATACACACTGAAACGGACCCAAACCAAAGCAATCCTATCCGCACTAGAAAAGTAAAAGCACCTTGGCAGGGGCCAGAAATGTGTGGGTAGGAATGCTCTGAGAGTGGGCTAGTGCATACTGACAAAAATGTTGTCTGATAGCCATCCCTGCAGTACTCTAATCAGCATGCTAAACAGCCTGTGTAGTCAGCCTCTAATGTTGATACAAACTATGAAAAAGTACACAATGCACAATATCAAGCTACTGCTGGGGGCAATATTAGTTTACTGAATATTTACATTTTTCCATGCTACTCGGTAGTCTCGCCCACTCCCCATCCTGGCCATTCTTCTCAGCACTATTTTCTTTCTTCTCCATCATAATCCTTGGCCTAATTTTTTCACAGTGCCATTTCATTTACTCAGCAATGGGAAGCCATATGTTCGTTTTTTAAAATGAGGGCTCACTACCTTAGTTTACGTGTACCATTGTGATGGTATCTTCAAAAGCATATAGATCAGTGGTTCCCAGCCTCGGGAAACCTAGATGTTCTTGGACTACAATTCCCAGAAGCCTTGGGCACCAGCTGTGCTGGCCAGAGATTTCTGGCAGTCCAAGAACACCTGGGTTACCAAAGGCTGAGAGCCACTGATACAGAATATCCCAACCAATATGATTACATAGCAGTATGGGCAAAGGGGATCCAAGATTATGAGAACAAGGAGAAAGGGATATTATGCCAGCAGTAGCAAACTAACATGTATGTTCAGAACTAGTGCTGAAAATTACAAAATATGGAAAGCACTCTGACACACATGGAAGACATAAACTGAAGCAAATAGTTTTAGTCCAGCCACACTGAATACACCTGTGATGCTCTTTACTCAGATCATCTGATGTTAGAAATCTAAATTATGCCACCTGCGAAATACTGCCCATTAAACTCAGCAGAACTTTCCTTCTAAATTAATGAAGATGCTTGGGGTTGGGCTGCATGATGTTCAGATAGATGTACATTAAAAAGAACTGAATTCGCTAGAAACAAAATCTTTCATAAGGCCATGTGCAAAAATGTCTTAGCTCCTTTCTCCATTATATTGTTGTTGTTTAGCAACAAACATGACAGTTGAACTAATGTGACATCTTCATTTAGACAGGGCAGAGAACAGTTTCAGATGAGGCTTTTTTCACACTAGCAGTGAAAAAGCATTTTACACCACTGTGTTTTTTCTTCTTAATGAGTTTTCCCAGATAAGGGATGGGGGAAGAGACAGGGTCTGTGATGGAAAAACAAGGCATTATTACAAGTGAGTGACAATGATGTATAAAGCTTTGCAAATTGTGTGAGGCTCTCCTGTGTCCAAGAACTGAGTCAGAACAATGCCAGGTTAAAAGCCTTGTCCCAAAGTGTACATGATAGTTGCTCTAACTTAATATAAGGTTGACTCAGCCTTCCATCCTTCCGAGGTCAGTAAAATGAGTACCCAGCTTGCTGGGGGGGGGGCAATGTGTAGCCTGTATAATTAAAATTGTAAACCGCCCGGAGAGTGCTTGTAGCGCTATGGGGCGGTATATAAGTAAAAAAAAAAAAAAAGAATGGTTGCCGGGATGCCGGTATTGTCTACTCTGCAGTCTTGTTATTCAATCATTCTGAAAGCACAGGGAGAGAGCACACAATGAGGTGTGGGGGCTGGGAGGAGGGGCAATTGGATTAGCAGGGGGCGATTGGACTGGCAGTGGCAACCAAGGGTGCTGGAGAAGACAGTGAGGGGGCAGGCAGGTGATTGAGTTGGCAGGGTGAGATTGAGCAGGCATGCAAGGGGCAGGTGTACGACCAGGTGGCAGGAATGATTGGATGGCCAGGAGGCAATTGGGCAGGCAAGGGGGCAGGTAGGCAAACAGGCTGGCAAGAGGCCATCAGGCTGGTAGAGGTGATCAGGCTAATGGAGATGATTGGGCAGGCAGGGGATGATCAGGAAGGGGGGCAAATCAGGTGGGTGTGCGGCAACTGGGAGGATGGGAAAGAGGACAGGTGGGCAATAGGGCTGGTGGGGGCAATCATGCTGGCAGGGGTGATTGTGCAGGCAGGGGCCAATCACATGGTTGGGCTAGGGGGCAGGCTGATAATCATGTTTGCACGGGGGCGATTAGGCTTGGAAGCCAACCAGAGTGCAGGAAAATTAGAGATGTCAGTGGAACAAAACACAATTTTTGCTTAGGATAAGGAGACTAAGACTCATAGTCACATTCATTCACTCTTACATGCAGATTTTTTTTTCAGTTCATGTTTTCTCATGTGACTTTTCTGCAGATTTTGACTTCTCTGGTGCCTTCGAGCCTTCATATATCCTGATTCTGAGAGAAGCTTCAGAGAGAGACTTGTCTACTTTATTTTACATATTTCTTTCCAATTTTTCCCATCTGGATTCTCCTGGATCAATTTTCCTGCACATTTCCATGAGTCTTCAGGAACCTGTTCCTTGGAATGGGCAACTATATGTCTTGCTTTCTCAGTCTTTAGGCCAAAGACTATTTGAAGAGCTGGGGCACAGTGAGCATCATCTAGAGCAGTGGTCCCCAACCTTGGGCCTCCAGATGTTCTTGGACTTCAACTCCCAGAAATCTTGGCCAGCAGAGGTGGTGGTGAAGGCTTCTGGGAGTTGTAGTCCAAGAACATCTGGAGGCCCAAGGTTGGCGACCACTGATCTAGAGTACAGTGGTGCCTTGACATACGGAAATAATCCATATTGGAAGGGTGGCCTTACCTCGAAATTTTTGTAAGTCAAAGCACTAGTTCCCATAGGAATGCATTGAAAAGTGATTAATCCATTCCGGCAGAACAAAAAAACAAATCACAAAAAAATGACTGCCACTGCTAGGGAAGCCCAGGCTTCCTCACCACCATGACAGCCACCATGGGAGGCCTCCCAGAGACTGCTGCCACCGGGGAAGCTCGGGTTTTCCTGCTGCCATGACAGCCACCATGGAAGGCCTCCTGGGACTGCTGCCTTCCAAAGCCATCCCCGCTGCCCTCTGCCTCCCATCCCTGCCACCTCTGTCGCTTCAGGAGGCAGTGGGGATGGGAGGCAGAGTGCAGCTGGGATGGGAGGCACAAGACAGTGGGGATGGCTTTGGAAGCCAGGAAGCTGGGCTTCCAAAGCTGTCTCCCGGGGAAGGGGGGCAGAGGACAGCAGGAATGGCTTTGGAAGCCCTTCCTCATGGGGAGGGCTTTGCAAGCCCAGCTTCCTGGGCATCCAAAGCCATCTCCGCTGCCCTCTGCCTCCCATCCCCAGTACAAGGCAGTGGGGACAGGAGGCAGAGGGCAGTGGGGGCGGCTTTGAATTTCCCACTTTATCCTCCTGACTTTCATAGGTCGAAGTTCCAGCCGCAAGTAGAAGCATAATTTTGCAGTTGGAGCTTTTCGTACCTCAAAAATTTTGCAACTAGGGATGTTCGTAAGTTGAGGCATCAAGGTAGTGGCTTCCAACCTTTTTGCCACCAGGGACTGGTTTAGTTGAAGACCATTCTCCCAAGGACCAGGGGTGGGGGTGAGGGGCCTCCATGTCTGTACGCATGTGGGGGCAGAAGTGCACGCATGC
Organism: Pogona vitticeps; assembly: GCF_051106095.1. NCBI lineage: Eukaryota > Metazoa > Chordata > Lepidosauria > Squamata > Agamidae > Pogona > Pogona vitticeps. The sequence continues at coordinate 155,808,108 of NC_135785.1, forward strand.
ACGCATATGTGAGTATGCACACATTCCTTTGGCCCTCAAAAATCTGTCTCAGCGACCCAGTCCTTCCAAGGCCACAGACTGGTATGGGTCCCTGACACGGGGGTTGGGGATTCCTGATCTAGCACCCTGGTGAAAGGTAAGGGGAAAATATAGGACTAAATTTTGGTTATAAAGGACTAATTTCTGGCTAATTTTGCATAATTGTAATTTCATTTGATACTTTAACCCATATTGTTCTGCTTTGCACTTTTCATCGCACCACTATATTGTACTGTGTTAGAAATTCACTGATTTTCCTTTGATTTATTTTATATTGTGCCTTCATTTTGTGGGTCTCGATCTCTGTTTATCTGCTGTGATTCAAAGAAATCTTCAAATTAATTGTACCTGTGGATAGTCTCAGCTCATCTCTGGCTACACCTTTTTTCCCACTGGGGCAAATAAAGGGCCTTGTTTTCAGTATTCACTTACGCTGATGGACTGAGGTACTAGTTTGAATGGAAATGGAAAAAAGAAAAGCTCAGTTTGGCTAGGGGAGTAAGTAATATTTTGCTTTTGAGCATTTCCACTTACTAAATACCTAAGAGATTCAAATGAATTTAGAGCTTCTCATAATAAAAAATTAAATATATGTCTCACTGGGACAGAGTATCTAGCTTTTAAAGGTCTCTGTGCCCAGTGATTAAATGTCATTTACATAACAGGGGAAATACATTCTGATCTCATAAATCCAGGAGAAGCTTAAAAATAATGATCACATACCTTTATTTTAATAATCACAAAACTGCAGGGACAAATCAGCTCATCATGAAGCCACAGAAAAGCTTTAAGATGACTACAGCAGAAAATGGATGACCTATGCTATATGACATAGTAGCATAGAGCTGTTTTAACATAAAGAGCAGGACTTGATGTTTGAAAAGGCACAAGGCTATGGTGTGACTCATGCCAATAGATGTTTTAGGGATCTAGCCATGAGGATTAACCTAAGGGTGCTATAAAGCAAAAGCTTTATAGCACTCTTAACACTTAATTATATGCCCAGACTGAAATGCATAAGCGGTTTGCCCTAGTTTCAAGAGAGTGCCATGACTAATGGTGCAGTGTTATACAAGTCTGATCAAAAAAAAGTTCCACAGAATTTAGTGGAGCTTACTCCCAGATAAGTCAGTATAAGAATAAAGTTCAAGTGTCTCTGCGGGAAAAAACATGTGGTCAAAGAAATATATATTTCCTGCTTTTAATACTGTTAATGTGACCTGTTTTGTTATGTCCGAGTCTAGAATTAGGCATATAAATGAAGTAATCATTTAAAGTATGAGAGATGAACCTAAAGACATACATGTTTGTCTGTTTAATATATATTCATAGAGGAATCAGCAGACATAGAATCACAGAGGACTTTTCAAAGATTGAATTCTTTTTCTTTTTGCAGCACATTTCTCTGTATAGTCTCCTGTATGGGGAATTAGTGCAGGGAAAGTGCTCCAGAGGGAGACCACAGTTGCGAAACAAGGATATCTGCAAGCAGGATCTGAAGGCCTTATGAATGGACCATGGGAAACCTTGACATCTGAGCATTCAGCCTGGAGGCAGGCGGTACAATATGGCCTCTCCCAATTTGAAGAGACACTTGTCCAGCAGGCCAAGGCAAAGAGACAGTCCCTAAACCAGCAGAATCAGGGAGCTGGACAGGGGACAGATTGTATTTGTCTTCAGTGTGGGAGGGATTGTCACTCTCAAATTGGCCTTCTCAGACACACTAGATGGTGTTCAAAGACCTCCATACAGAGCACGTTACCATAGTCTTTTGAGATTGAAGGATGCCTTCTATGTGCTTTGGCTCCAAATTCCAGACATACTGGTCTCAGGCAGAAGTAGACATTCAGTCACAAACACAGGAATTCCAGTATCATGTCTGTCTCGAATACACAGGCAGCAGGCACTGTTTTGTGAGGAACCTTTTCCACACTGGGATCAGAGACATATTTTCTTCTGATAAATAATAAACACAACAATATAGCTTCATGGGCTCAACAGTGCTTAATGGGTTTGTTCAACATCATACAAGCTTTTAAATATGTAAGAAACCAGGTGTGCCGCTATGCTTTCAAAATGACAATGTTATGTAAAGAGTTGTCAAATAGAACTTGAACAAAAAGAGGAAATATCCACAGTTTGACATCTTATTCTTTTCTAGGGTTCCTGTATGAAAACAATTATTATACCTGGCTATTGGCTATAGCACAGCATTTTTAATACTGATTGTCTAGAATCCAGACACTTTACAAGGCAATTTCACATGTCTGTTAAGTGACTGTCAGCTGGAGAAAGAAAGGTGGATCTTACGGGATACAAGCTTGAAAGCTATTACTCTGAAGACGAACATCTGTTGAATTAAAGGAACAAAAACAGCAAGGGAAAGAAAGATGGTTAGTGCCAATATATTCTTTACTGTGATTTCTCTGTGGTGCTAAACACCCATTGTGAAGATCATTGCAAAGATCGGTTCATAGGTTGCTTTCAAGTTCAACAGAAATGTTAACTAGGAGACAACCCTGCAGCATTTCAAGAGAATAGTTCTGATCGTTGTCAATGGATTTAATACCTATTGTTTTCTTCTACGAGACTACATTTTTGTTCTATAGCAATAAAAGTGTTCACTTTAATATTACATAGTGATAAGTACAAGAGAAATAATAATAATAAAAACATTATCCTCAGTGCAGTGGTTCCCAACCGTGGGTCCCCAGATGTTCCAGTAGCTTTCAGCACTAGATGTGCTGGTCAGGATTTCTGTTGTAGTCTATGAACATCTGGAGACTCAAGGTTGAGAACCACAACCTTAGTGGTTTCAAAATTTGGGTCTTCAGATACTGTGAAATGACAGTTCACATAATCCCTCTCCATTGGACATGAGGTCTGGGGTTTTGGGATTTGAAGTACAACGTATGATGAACTCAGCTTAGTAAACCACTCAAGCATATCCGTGAGGATGACTTTAGAATTGATTTCTGTGCTCCAAAGGATGTCAGGTTAATGTCAGACACAGGAAAGGAGTGACTGAAAAAGGAGGCAACTCAATACCAAATACCTCAATGCTTGATGATGAGCAAAGAAGAGGCAGAAACTCCACTATCTTGCCTTTTGTGGGCGTTTCTCCTCCTCTACAAAACCTAGAACCCACCTGCACTGTGGAACCTTCAGAAAAATGTCACCAGTCCATTAAAAAGAGTTTGTTTCTCCCCAAAGCATTTTGCTATTTTTGTTACCCCAAAATTGGTTCAGAACTTCAGATCAGTCCAAAATTTGAGAGCAATTTTAATTTCAGGTCTGACTAAAGGTTGATATATAGTGCTACAGGACTGGTGCAGCCTGCTTCATGTTTTTTTCCATTGACTACAATCCATATTTTTTTTCCTTTTGCAGCAGGGATTTCTCTTTTTTTTTCTTTTTTAACAGCAAATCTGTTTATATCAGTTCAGGTGGTGTAATTACTTCAATCAATGGAGAAAATTGAGCACCTTCCCACTTGCCTCAGAAGGGAGAGCGAGCTGGAGGCAGCTCTGCACGATTCATTTTCCACTTCAGCCAGAAGTTTGGTTCACTCAACCTGAATACAATCCCAAGCCTTTTTGTCTTTATTTTTTACACACACACACACACACACACACACACACACACACACACACACACACACACACACACACACACACAGAGAGAGAGAGAGAGAGAGAGAGAGAGAGAGAGAGAGAGAGAGAGAGAGAGAGAATGGGAGAAGAAAATTGCTAGTCAAAACTTAACATAATTCCCCTGTAGTTGTGCCTCCAGCAAAGCAGGAAAGGAACATTAAGAAACTGTAAAGGCTGTTTTGTCAATTTCCTCCTCTCTCCCTGTGTGGGGAAACCATACTTTCCAGGTGCAACTACACAGCAGGTCAATTCACATTTTTCTCACTCTGCAGTCCCACCCTAACTGCCCTCTACACAGCCTTTTTTTATACAATTATCCACTCAAGGACATGTTCACTATCAGAAGAAGAATGTTTTTTTTTCATAATGAAGAAGAGAGTTTGCACAATGACAGTTCCAAACATGTCTAGTTGTTAGGCTGACACTTATATTTCAGCTTCAGCTGACCAGTAAACTCACCTGATGGACTGATTACATTCAATCCATTGTTTTGCTGCTATAGAAACTGCATGTTACTGTGCCTCTACTTTAAGGCTGGGCAAGAATCAATGAGTTTCAAAAGTGGGAGCAGGAGGGGAGCAATGAATAGTTCTCTGCGTTAAAACCAGTCCTCCGGTTGGCATGGATAGTGAAAAACTATTAACTATTCAACAACAACAACAACAACAACAACAAGCCCTCTGGTTTAATGTCTTTCTGTATCCATGATTCAAAATGATAAGAAATGGCCTGATATTGTCACACAGCATTGTGCTTTCTTTGCCAACAGGAAAAAGGATGCTAAACTTAACATATCAAAGGACAGCCTGAATGTTGGCAACACTAATGTCAGCAAACAAGATGGTCTACAGCAGTGGTCCCCAATCTTTTTGGGACTGCAGACAAGTTGGGGTGTGTGTGTTCCATGCGCAGGGGGGCAGGGCCCCCCATGCCCGTGGGTGTGTGTGTCGTGCTCACACGCATGTGCGTGAGCATGACACACCCATCTGTGAGCGCAACACACCCCTCCGCAAGTGTGATGCCCTTCCACAAGTGCAACATGCCCACCCACGAGCACAACATGCCCCTCCGCAAGTGTGACATGCCCCTCTGCAAGTGCAACACACCCACCGTGTGTGCATGGGCGGTGGAGATCCGTCTCCACAGCCCAGTTCCAGGAAGCCCATGGACCAGGCCGGATTGAGGTTCCCTGGTCTACAGGATACTCTCTTGTGCTCATTTGCAAGCAACATCCCAGAAGCTGACTCCTTTTTAAATCAGTTAACCACTTCTCACAGAAGCACAAAACAGGTTTTTGAATATGTGTGAATGCTAGTGAGCACAAGAGGGTATCCTGCAGACCACCTTGGTTGCTGGCATTGGCATCATCAACATTCAGGATGCCTTTCCTATGCAAAGCTTTCCCTCCTTTTTTTTTTTTTTTTTTTTTTTGCTAGCAATGTGAACACAATATTCTGCAGAACCATTTCTTGGTATTTTGGATCATGGATACAAAAACACAATAAAAGCCACATTAATAAACTGGAGTTTTTATTTTTTTATTTTTTTTATTTTTTGGAGGAATTGGATGTCCTGACTTTTAAAAAAAGAAATGTAAGTATACATATGCTACACAGAGATTCCAAAAGAAACTTCCCTGATGTAGAATGAGCTAGTGCTAGAAGATCTGAAAATGAGCACATGATCTGTATTATGGTTGCTGGTGGAAAATAGAAGCAAGAACAGTTGGGATACGCTGTAATTCCTCTGTGCCATTAGCTATAATTCCTAGCAATAGCTCCTGCCAACCTAGCGGTTTGAAAGCATGCAAATGCGAGTAGATAAATAGGGACCACCTTGGTGGGAAGGTAACAGCGTTCCGTGTTTAAGTCGCACTGGCCATGTGACCACGGAAGATTGTCTTCGGACAAACACTGGCTCTATGGCTTGGAAACGGGGATGAGCACCGCCCCCTAGAGTAGAACACAACTGGACAAAAATTGTCAAGGGGAACCTTTACCTTTACCTTTATAGCTCTTACATCTCTTCACTTCCCCAAACTTGCAGCCTCCATCTTGCAGCTAAAGAGAAACACAATGGATAATATATTCAGCCATATTTTTGGATATTTTCTTCTTATATTCTCTTATTTTTGTACTATCATGCCTAATGACATACTATCTGAAATCAAAATCTTGTGAACAGAGATGGGCACAAACTGCTGGTTCCGCAGTTCAGCACAGTTTGTTTCCCAGTTAAACACCTGATCCATGGTTTGGCACCCTGCTCTCTCTAGCAGACACTCTTTCATCAGTGACGCCCGGTCCCACCTCCTCCAGGTGCTTCCTTTGAGTGGGCACCTACTGGAGGGGGCAGGTTGCCAAACTACAGATCAGCTATTCAGCTAGGAAACAAACTGTGCTGAACCACCAAACCAATGGTTGATGCCCATCTTTACTTTTGATGCTAAGGCTATTGAGAATTTTGATTAAACTAGCATTCTCATAACATTAACAGAGTAAGGAGATATTGGTTTGCATAGACACTATGACACTGAGGACAGGAAGCAAGAGAGAGTAAAATATCCACAGTCTATTTACATATATACATAGAGACAGCATAACATGACATGATACAACACATAGCATAGGAAAAAAGTGATCTGACTTACAGCAGATAAAATGTCCCTTTTACACATGACTTACGTACAGTTCTGGAACCAATCAAAAATACATTACTCCATTTTCAGTTACACAAAGTTTCATCATATACAGCTGTACAACATTAAGTCTCACTCCTTGATAATTATACCTGAATACAATTAGTACAATAACTCAGGTAAAATCAGCCAGTTTACATTTAACTATACAACATTTATATTTAATACATATTCATATCAAAATCTCAACAAAGGCACCATTTACAAAATGTGTCCTATTGCTTCTAACTATTCAATGCTGATTCCCAAAAGACACAGATTACAGATAAAAGGATAATGACAAATCAGCTTGGCTATGGGTAGAAAAACATGTTAGGTAAACGTCTGTGTGTGTGTGTGTGTGTGTGTGTGTGTGTGTGTGTGTGTGTGTGTGTGTGTGTGTGTGTGTGTGTGTGTGTGTGTGTGTGTGTTTTCCAAAGGGCAGCCTGGATGCTGACAACACCAAGAGCAGCCATCTGGCGGTCTACATGATACCCTCTTCTGCTCACTATTTATTTATTTATATATTTAAGCCGCCTAGAGTGGTCCTGAGGGACTAGATAGGCGGGATATAAATAAAATAAAATAAAATTAAAAAATAAATAAATAATAAATAAATTTATTCAACTTGTATCCACCTCCCATTAGTGTCACAGCACTACTCTAGGTGCATTTCAACTCATAAAGTAGGGGAAAAAGATAAAAGTAGAGATATTAAAACCAATAGGAAGAGCCCTAAACCCTCAACGGCCATTCACACTTGTCAAAAAGCAGTACAATTTAATGTATTCTTAAAGGTTTACAACATCCATCAATCACAGTGACAGATCATCTCCAGCTGTGCAGAATTCTGTGGCCTAGTACCACCAGTGCACACCCAATTTAATCTGCTTTATTAGATTTTCTAGGAGGCCCATCTCTCAGTCTCTCAGGTCCCAATGTGTTGTCACCAAGCCACCAACTGTTGTTATTTAGTCGTTAAGTCATGTCCAACTCTTCATGACCCCATGGACCAGAGCACGCCAAGCCCTCCTGTCCTCCACTGCCTCCCAGAGTTGAGTCAAATTCATGTTGATAGCTTCAGTGACACTGTCCAACCATCTCATCCTCTGTCATCCCCTTCTCCTCCTGCCTTCACACTTTCCTAATATCAGCGTCTTTTTCAGGGAGTCTTCTCTTCTCATGAGATGGCCGAAGTATTGGAGCCTCAGCTTCAGGATCTGTCCTTCCAGTGAGCACGCAGGATTGATTTCCTTCAGAATGGATAGGTTTGATGTCCTTGTAGTGCAGGGGACTCTCAAGAGTCTCCTCCAGCACCATAATTCAAAAGCATCAATTCTTCAGCTGTCAGCCTTCTTTATGATCCAGCTCTCACTTCCATACATCACTACTGGAAAAACCATAGCCTTGACTATGCGGACCTTTGTCTCTGCTTTTTCAGATGGCGTCTAGGTTTTCATTGCTTTCCTCTCAAGAAGCAGGTGACTTTTAATTTTGTGGTTGCTGTCACCATCTACAGTGATCATGGAGTCCAAGAAAGTAAAATCTGTCACTTCCTCCATATCTTCCCCTTCTATTTGCCAGGAGGTGATGGGACCAGTAGCCATGATCTTAGTTTTTTTTCAACCTCATTAAGAGGTTCTTTCATTTCTCCTCACTTTCTGCCATCAGAGTGGTATCATCTGCATATCGGAGGTTGTTGATATTTCTTCCTGCAATCTTAATTCTGCCTTGGGATTCCTCCAGTCCAGCCTTTCACATGATGTTGTCTGCATATAAGTTAAATAAGCAGGGAGACAATATACAGCTTTGTTGTACTCCTTTCCCAATTTTGAACCAATCAGTTGTTTCATATCCAGTTCTAACGGTTGCTCCCTGTCCAACATATAGATTTCTCAGGAGATAGGTAAGGTGGTCAGGCACTCCCATTTCTTTAAGAACTTGCCATAGTTTGCTGTGGTCCACACAGTCAAAGGCTTTTGCATAGTCAATGAAGCAGAAGTAGATTTTTTTTTTGGAACTCTCTGGCTTTCTCCATAATCTAGTGCATGTTAACAATTTGGTTTCTAGTTCCTCTCCCCCTTCAAAATCCAGCATGTACTTCTGGGAGTTCTCGGTCCATATACTGCTGAAGCCTACCTTGGAGGATTTTGAGCATAACCTTGCTAGCATGTGAAATGAGTGCAATTATACGGTAGTTGGATTATTCTTTGGCACTGCCCTTCTTTGGGATTGGGATGTAGACTGATCTTTTCCAATCCTCTGGCCACTGCTGAGTTTTCCAAACTTGCTGGCATATTGAATGTAGCAGCTTAACAGTGTCAGCTTTTAAGATTTTAAATAGTTCAACTGGAATTACATCACATTCCACGGCCTTTTTGTTAGCCATGCTTTCTAAGGCCCACTTGACTTCACTCTCCAGGATGTCTCGCTTTAGGTCAGCAACCACACTATCTGGGTTGTTTGGAACATCCAGATCTTTCTGGTATAATTCCTCTGTGTATTCTTGCCACCACTTTTTGATGTCTTCTGCTTCTGTTAGGTCCCTACCATTTTTGTCCTTTATCATGTCCATCTTTGCACAAAAGGTTCCTTTATCATCTCCAATTTTCTTGAACACTCTCTGGTTTTTCCCTTTCTATTATTTTCCTCTATTTCTTTGCACTGTTCATTTAAGAAGGCCCTCTTGTCTCTCCTTGCTATTTTTTGGAAGTCTGCATTCCATTTTCTGTAACTTTATCTCCCTTGCATTTGGTTTCCCTTCTCTTCTCTGCTATTTGTAAGGCCTTGTTGGACAGCCACTTTGCTTTCTTGCATTTTCTTTTCTTGGAAATTTTTTGTTGCTGCCTCCTGTACCATGTTATGAGCCTCCATCCATAGTTCTTCACGCACTTTGTCCACCTAATCTAGTTCCTTAAAGCCCCCAACTACTCCCTCTCAATTTGCCATCCTCTCTCAGACAGGTGAAATTCTACTAGTAAAAACAGCCTCGCAATCTTTATGTATTTTCTGTTTCATCAATTTAAAAATTCATTGTGAAAAGCAACAATATTCTTGCATGAACACCAAATCAATTGAGTCAAGTATTTTGATTCCAGTTCCAAGAATACCCACTCAGCACAGCCAGGGATAGAGAATTACAGGTATTATAATTCCAATACACATGGAGAGCCATGTTTATTATTAACTAATAAATCTAACTTTAATCTTTGTACCAATGACATGGTCATGAAATATCTCATAACTTCTTTATATACACCATTTCTAAGGATGTTTCAGTTCACATGATCACTGGGAAAAATTGTTGATTGATAAGCCAACGGAAGATGAATGGTATCTGCTTATGGGTATCCCTGAGAAACATAAACATATTTTTTTATTCTTTGAATGTGTTTTATAACAAAACAGGCAACCTCTGAGGGGCTGGGGACCCTTGTCTGCCACCCACCCCCAGTGTTGGTGGTCTGCACAACAGTCTCTCAATTTTTCACATCTCCCAAATATCTTGGGATAATAATTTGCATTTAAATGCAACACATGCACCCTGGCTAGTCAGAAATAGGAAGTGACAGTGTGGTCACTTCTGGTTTCTTAAAAAGGCTAACTCTGAATTAAATGAGGCCTGAGGGCAAAATTACATTTTAATGGCATATTTCATTCCTTGTAGATTTTATGGTGAAATTTGCAGGTGCAAGGGAAGGCAGGATAACCACACACTGGGGACTGAGAGACTGAGAGAAAGGCCTCCTGGAAGGTCTTAAAAAGCAGATGGAGTTGGCTATCATCAGCACATTGGTTATACCAGAAGTGAATATTAAAATTCATCAGTAGGGCATTAAAAGTTAAACACTTATGTCCCAGCACTTGCCCCAAAATATAGCAAAATGGACAGTCGTCATAAAATTCCATCCAAACTTGCCGAATTGTGGTTGATTTGTCTAGTAATCCTTTCCCTGATGCTTTTATAAATTCATTTTAATCTTTTATCTTTTAAATACAGTGGTGCCTTGACTTACAAATTTAATTGGTTCTGGAACTCCAGTTGTAACTCGAAATGGTCATAAGTTGAAGCACCATTTCCCATAGGAATGTATTGAAATTCAATTAATCCATTCTGGCTGAAGAAGAAAAATCACCAAACACACACACACACACACACACACACACACACACACACACACACACACACACACACACACACACACACACACACACACACACACACACACACACACACACAAACACACACACACACACACACACACACACACACACACATACACACAAACCCACTGCAAGACCCATCAGAAATGTGATTAATCCATTCCGGCTGAAGGGGGGAGGATTAAAGCAAACAAACCATGCAAGACCCATCAGAAATAAGGAAAAAGCAAAGCAGAAAGCAAACTGTACAAGACCTATAGGAAATGCAAAAAAAAAAAAAGCAAAGCAGAAAGCAAACAAACAGTGCAAGACCCATCGGAAATGCAAAAAAACAAAGAAGAAAGCAAACAAACTGTGCAAGATCCATCAGAAATGCAAAAAAAGCAAAGCAGAAAGCAAACAAACCCCACAAGACCCATCGGAAATTGGGAAAAAAAAACCCAAAGCAAACAAACCCCGCAAGACCCATCGGAAATGGGAAAAAAACCCTCAAAAAGCAAACAAACCCTGCAACACCTATCGGAAAAGGGGGAGGGGAAAAAACCTACAAGACCTGTCACATCATAGAAACATAATCTCACCACCCAGCCCAAAACCACACTGCAAAACCAACCCAGAACAGTTTTTAAAAAGTAGTAGAAAGCAGCACCTTACCTTACCAGGCAATCCGAAGCCTCCTCCAATTGCACACTCTCTAACCGCTGGGATGAAAGAACTGCAAAGAAGTGGCCTCTTCTCCACCAACGGTTAGCAATTTGAATTCCCTACCTTTTTCCCCTGCCTTTTTCTTGTTGAACTTGAAGCTCCAGCCACAAGTTGAAGCAAAATTTTGTGGCTAGAGCTGGTCGTAACTCAAAATGGTGCTATGTCTGGACATTCGTAAGTCGAGGCACCATTGCACTAATAAACATTTACCATAGAATGCCACCAATATCACAGTAGTAGAATACTAATCTTCAGACATGAAAGAAAATAATTAGAATTAAAATTGAATTTTAAAAACCCTCAAATGTATGCTTATTTTTCTGGTGTCCTTATTTATACATAGTAGATTAAATATAGTTTCAATAGCTATTTTACACAAAATATGTGTTGTTAGAATACTATTATATCCTTACTTAGTGAGTTCACTTACCTGAATAAAAATCATATGACTATTATTGTTTCCTTTACTCTACTCTAGGGGCTCACTAGGAGGATATAAGGTTGAACAAATTATCTCAGCTACTGCTCATAGTAGATCCACAGCTTATGGCGACTGTCAAGATTGCATTTTACTTTAAAGACATAGCTTAACATATTTCCCCTTCATAATTAAGTGTAAAGAGCATGATTTGAATTAAGACCCTAATCTGTGTATATGGAAGTGTTAACTCTTTCCCCCTGGCTGTAACCCTAATGGGGAAATAGTGGATTTGCTTTGATATCAGCCCCATGATGCAGTGGTTAAACTGCAGTGCTGCAGTTAAGCCTCTGTTGATGACCTGAGTTCGATTCCAACAGATCCAGATAGCCGGGCTCAAGATCAACTCAAGCCTTCCATTCTTCTGGGGTTGTTAAAATGAGCACCCAGCTCACTGGGAGGTAAAGTGCTCCTTGTAAAATTATGTTGCAAACCATCATAATTCTACCACTATGGGGTGGTACTGTATATAAGTTGAAGCAACAATAACAGTACAGCATACAGTGGTGCCTCACTTAACGAGTGCCCCGGTTAACGACAAAATCGCATAGCGATTTGGTTTTTGTGATCGCAAAAGCGATCACATTGCGGTGTTTTAAATGGGAAAATATCGCTTTGCAATGATCGGTAAGCTGTTTCGCTTACCGATTTTCGCATAGCGATGTTTGCCCAACAGCTGATCGGCGGTTCCAAAATGGCCTCCGGGTAAAAAACATGGCCACCCGCTGTGTTTTGGGACAGATTCCTCGCATACCGGGCAGCGAAAATGGCCACCGTATGGAGGATTTTCGCTTAAAGGTACGTTTTTTGCCCATAGGAATGCATTGAAGGGGTTTCATTGCATTCCTATGGGCTTTTTAAAATCGCTTAGCGATGTTTTCAGTTAGCGGCAATTTTTGCTGCACCGATTAACATCGCTAAGCGAGGAACCACTGTATTTAAACTGCAGATGCACAGGGATCCACAACAATACCGTAGGGGGCAGAAAATGGTGAATTCTGCTGCTCTGTCCAGTTTTTAACAACCAGGACCTGCCATAAGGCTTAGCTGCACTGCTGTTGCCAAAATCTGGGATAACCAAGGAGAAAAACATCTCAAAGAAACATTTCCTTCCTTTAAACAACACCTCCCCTGTTTGTTTGCCACTGAATTTCAGGGAAAAATTGGCACTCTCGTTTTAAAGGAAACTAACGCTTGCTTTAAAACAGGGTTATCCCAGGTGCTAGAGACTTTCAGAGGTAAAAGTCACAAGGAAAAGTCAACCAGTGCAGTTTTCAGGGTGTTTTGAGGGGGCACAAGAATGGCCTTGGAAGGGCCCATGAGGACCATGAGTGGCCTCAATCCCTCATGTGATGTAAAGTAAGACATGGTACAGGCTTGCTCAGAGGAAGCTTCAGAATTTGGATAATTCATACATTTGTTGAAAGGAGGATGTAAGTCTGAGAATGGGCTGGCCATATATATAGGCCTTTCAGTGGAATGAGCCCCGTATTTTGCAATAAATGCCTGGGGGAGAGGCAGTAGGGGCACTGGTTTCTATCTGCTACTACAGGATTCCTATCTACCCGGCATATATGCAAAATAGGATTGGATTTTACTTCCCACAGTGTAAGCCTTTTCTTCTTTACTTTTTCTCTGTAACATGCTGCTCCACCTTCATCCCAATTACAGAGACCCACAGTTTTGTAAGCCCCATCAAGATTAATCAGCAGCCAGATTCTGTGCCAGAATGTGAAAGCACACTCCCTCTCTGCCTATGCTTTATTAAAACTGGCATTCTTCACTTCTCCCGAGTGAAAATGTCAATCTTAACACTGCAAAGAAAATGAAACAATTCTGCAACGGAGCCATACAGAAGTCGCTACCACTCGCTGCTGACAAAGTTACCATGCTTCATTTCAAGTGGGGATTCAAAAGTTCGGGATCGACTGGAAAAAGTTTTTCATTTTGCAACTTTTCAAGGTTAATCAAGCTGTCAGAAAGAAATTGCAAATACATGTGCCTGCGCTGAGCAGGACAAATGTGCAATCACAGCAGGAAAAGGAATACGTTTTCCACTTGGTTGCAGTGCATTTATCGAGAGAGTTCTCAAGGAAAATGGTCTGTAACTTAGATACAGTTTGGAGTCATTTATAAAAAAATAGTGACAGACTCTTCCTATCATGTTGTTAATGCTTCTTCCAAAATATGGCTTTGTATGGAGATAAACCAGGTATGAACTTGTAAAGTAGAGAAAAACGTAAGTTGTATTTTTTGACTGGGTTTCATTTTCTTGATTCAGTCCACAGCTCATTGTGCATTTTGGAGGAAATGGGTCTGAGTTGCATATATGACACCAACAATTGCTCATCTAATTGGGCATGCAAGTGCCCTCGAATGCAGTTTAATCTTTATCGCGATGGCCATGTAGGAGCATAACAATTCAAGATTGATTGTATTTAGCTTTCCCCATCTTAAAAATAAAATAAAAATAAAGACAGGTAAAGTGTATACAAGCAGTGTGATTTCTGTGTAAGGTATTTCATCATGTTACCATGCTGCCAGAGTCAGCAAGGTGTCAAATAAGAATAAGCATCATTCAAGGAAACAGACATAGAAATTAAAATAGAGACTTGCTTTTGCTCCCCAAGCCCAGAAATAATGACGCAGACAACTAACTTGGGTTTTAAATTATGGGCCACACTTTATTAACGTTAATTAATTTTTTAACCAGTAAAAAGAACCAGTAAAAGAACCAGTTCCAAACTTGAGGGGGCCTGCGGTAGTGCGGGTAAATAACTCCAAATGATTCCTTATCGTCAATGGGCGAGTCCCAGGCCCCAGGTTCCAGCTGTCTGATGACCAGAGGAACCTATAAGGCCTAATAACACCCCGAACCTCTAGCCATCGTATTTGATGACCTTTGGTTCGTAAGTGTGCAAGCACCTCAGTCGCCTTCGGTCCTGTAATCGCACGATCCGCAGAAACCGTCAGGACTGGAGCGTTGTTAATTATTGATAATTACCAAAGGGAGACACCGTGACAGTTATTCCCGCACTACCTGCCCGTGTGACCGATTATAAAGAATCCACCATCAAAATTTTTTGCCCAAACAAAGAGCCCCCCTTCCAGTGTGGGATAGGCGAAAAATCCCCCCATCCATCAGCCAATCAGGATAGAGGTCAAAAATTCCTATCCGGCCCCAATAAACAGGCGACCACTATCACACTAGAAAAAGGGGTTGGGCGGGTGGGTGCCAACGCGAAAGAGAAACTACATCCAGGGCCGGCGCTCTTTTATAGCGTCACGGCCCTGGCTTTGTCCCACGTGGCCACGCTGTTCTCCGCGTCCTTCCGGGCAAGGAGAGCAAACAGGGCGCACGAGGCTCAACGGCGCGCCCCGGCGCCGTTCGCGCGCGCAGGTACTTGCTCCCCAAGCCCGGAAATAATGACGCAGACAACTAACTTGGGTTTTAAATTATGGGCCACACTTTATTAACGTTAATTAATTTTTTAACCAGTAAAAAGAACCAGTAAAAGAACCAGTTCCAAACTTGAGGGGGCCTGCGGTAGTGCGGGTAAATAACTCCAAATGATTCCTTATCGTTAATGGGCGAGTCCCAGGCCCCAGGTTCCAGCTGTCTGATGACCGGAGGAACCTATAAGGCCTAATAACACCCCGAACCTCTAGCCATCGTATTTGATGACCTTTGGTTCATAAGTGTGCAAGCACCTCAGTCGCCTTCGGTCCTGTAATCGCACGATCCGCAGAAACCGTCAGGACTGGAGCGTTGTTAATTATTGATAATTACCAAAGGGAGACACCGTGACAGTTATTCCCGCACTACCCGCCAAAGCATGAGGACTAGCATCGGCTATGTCCCATGTGCCCACCAGACGAACCAAGTTCCAACAGCAGGCCCCCTCTAACATCTTCCAAAAAAATGTCCAAACCTGCCTCCGACAGGTGGACACCATCCTCACGGAAATATTCCACATTGGATATATGGATTCTGTGATGGCTCACCACAGATCCGAGGCCGCCTCCGCTGACGCCTCTGCAAATTTCCTTATTGACCTGGCGACGCGCCTTGTTAATTTTAACCATGTTACGTGCCCCCCGCCAAGTTAAACGCGGTATGATTGTGGACCAGACTATCCGCATGGCGGGGTATAACATGTGCAGTCTGCGCAGGTCCCTCAGAATATCCAATATCAAAGCCTTCCCAGGCAACTGGGGCAAATCATTGCCCCCCAAATGTACAACCAAGATGTCTGGAGGAGTGCTTCCAAACGAGGCCATTCTTCCAAATTGCACCCATTGCATGCCACGCATGCCCTTCCAAGATATCGTTGCCAGGGCACCAAGCCCCAAATCGCTTCCCCATCGGGAAGATGCAGCATAACGCGCTGCCCAGTATACAAAACTATGGCCGATAATCAAGACGTTCTTCCGAGCCTCCAGCATCTCACCATCTGAAAGACAAAACAAAACACTGCCTACACGTTAGGTAGCTGTCTGATATAATTCTTGTAACACTTTGATGACCATCTACCTAACCGTTTAATCTTATCAACATCATATCCCAGAGCAGCTGCTGTTGAAGCTGCCCCTATCCTAAACGAATGAGTGCCAAATCTCATATCGCTAATCCCCGCTCTTTCCAGCGCCATGTCAGTTATCTTCCAAAATTGGTACTTAGTGAGAGGTATTCCGTTATTGTGTTGAAAGAAATAGCCACTGGTAATCCCCCTGAACATCATAAATTCCCTTAATGCTTTTACTGGACATATTTTCCTTATGCTGCATTGTCCCAAAATAATCATTCTACCAAGCCCCCGCTGGTCCGTTTTAGATCTTCTCAATCTAATTCTCACCTGTCCCTCTTCAACTGCTACGTCCTCCATCTGCAAGGCTTTCTTCGAGACGTCCCCTTTACCTGAAGCCACCAATTCACTAATTCTCATGGCACCAAAAAAGGCTAACAATGCAGCTGCATGAAAAAGAGCCTCTTCATACCTATCCCTACACAGCGTACCCCATAAATCACCCAGCTGCTCAAGAATCGCCGGTGACATTGGAGTTCTATTGTCCTGCCTTCTTCCCATCTCCCGAGACCAGCCCTCCAACATCTTCCTGATCCTAAAGTCACCCGACAAATCCCTAATACCATTTGCCTTAGCGTAAAACCCCAAGGCCGCCAACTTGCCTTTAATGGTACCCGGTGTCAGTCCCTTCCAGTGCAATGCCACAATAAACTGCTGAATGTGCTCCACCGGTGCCGGCCACAATTGCTCTAATTCCCTCAACCTCCTAAATTCTGCAAACTCCGCGCTGGCGGCTCCATATTTTTAACACGTTCTCGGGGCCAGTGCCATACCTATCGCTCTCGACGCCTCTGAACGCCAATCTGCCATACCTCTGCTGGAAGCACCTCTGGCATATCTCTGGCTTCCGGTGCCAACTCCCTGAACCGCCGCATCTGTTTGCGTGAAAGAGCATCGGCTATGCTGTTATCGATGCCCGGAACATGACGGGCATGCACCACGATATTAAACTGCAACGCCCTCAACGTAAACGCTCTAACTAATCTCATCACCCTCTCTGAACGTGACGTCAGGTTATTGACGATAAACACCACAGCCTGATTGTCGCACCAAAAACGCACTACTGCATTGGACCACTCCCTTGCCCACAGCCACAGTGCTCCTACTATTGGAAAAAATTCTAAAAACGTCAGATCCTTCGTTATACCCTGCCTATGCCAATCCTCCGGCCACGTTCCTGCACACCACCTACCCTTGAAATAAATCCCAAACCCGTGAGCACCAGCCGCATCTGAATTTACCTGGACATCCGCCTTTAAGCTGATTTCTGACCTCCAGAATGATGTCCCATTAAATTGATCTAAAAACTGTTCCCACAACCTTAAATCCTCTCGAATACCATTTGTAACCCTAGTCCTATGAAATGGCCTCTTCAATCCTGACATGGTGCTGCAAAGTCGACGTAAAAAGGGCCTTCCTGGAGCTACCACTTTGCATGCAAAATTTAAGTGGCCCACCACCTCTTGTAATTCCTTCAAGCTCACCTTCCTTTTTGTAGCCAATGTACGCACCATATTCCTAATGTTTTTTAATTTGTCCTGAGGCAACCGCGAAGTCTGCATTATTGTGTCTAACTCAATCCCCAAGAAGGTCAGAGTCGTATTTGGCCCTTCTGTTTTTTCTTCCGCTAATGGCAAACCCAACTCGGAAGCTAACTCCCTAAATGTATCTAAAAATCTCTGGCATCTGCCTGAGTTGGCCTTGCCACAAAACAGAAAATCATCCAAATAATGTGATGTGCTATTACAGCCCATCCGTTGTCTGATCCACCATTCCACGAAAGTACTAAACTTCTCAAAGGTCACACATGAAATTGAACATCCCATGGGGAGGGCCCTGTCGACGTAATAAAGCCCTTGAAATTGAAACCCCAGCAAATTAAAATCAGTTGGGTGTACTGGTAAAATCCGAAAAGCTGATTTTACATCCGCCTTGGCCATCTCCGCGCCCACACCACAAGCTCTAATCATTCGTACTGCCTCGTCAAACGAGGTGTAACGAACTGTACACAACTCCTCAGGTATGGCATCATTTACTGACTCCCCCTCCGGAAACGACAAATGATGGATCAGCCTAAATTCACCCGGGGCTCTTTTCGGGACAATCCCCAGAGGGGAGACCCTCAAATCTCCCATAGGTGCTTCCTTAAAGGGCCCCAATACCCTACCTTCTCTGACCTCCTTGTTGATTTTTTCCAAAACCACGCCCTCCAAACCAAGTATTGATTTGAGGTTTTTTGCAACAAACGCTCTCCTAACCCCCAAAGCTGGAATTCTAAACCCAAACCTAAAACCTAAATACAAATATTCAGCGTCATCCCTTTTCGGGTATAATGCTAAACCTTTTTTTAATATATCAATTTTAATTGGTGTGGGCCCCCTTTCCAGGAGGCCCCCCATCTGACTTCCTATTGGCTCCACCCATCCTGTTTTGCCGCTGTCCTCCTGACCGAAAGCAGTTGCTTTTAGCATGCTTTCCCCCACAAAAGATACATTCGTGTCTAAATTTGCATTGGGCCTTGTTACAGGACCCCTTATTATTGAATTCAAAACAGGGCAGACGGGGTTGAACCACCTGCCCCGCCCCCTGGCGGGCCCCAGTGTTAACGGAATATTTTATGTTTAGATGCCCACAATCAAATCTATCACCGAGATTTGTCTTGGCTGGCGACATATGCTGTAGCCATAGCCCTGGGTGTGTTTCATCCCAGCGTAATTCCGGCCGAATTGCGCTCCGCATTCTGAATGCCTCATCATACCTCAACCACGCCTGTCCTTCAAATTCAGCCTTTGCCCTACGCATGATATCAAAATATTGAAACAGGGCTGAGGCCTTCCAAGGCTGCATTTTTACCAACACCCCCGCATATATTGTAAATCCTGTAACCCAATTGGTCCAATTCCTGTCTGGTCTCTTGCGCCTATGCTTTTCCTTCAGTTTCTCATCGTCCTTGTCAATCTCCTTAACCTCAAATTCCCGGTTAAGTAATTCATAAAAATCAATGAAATCTCCACGCCAAATTTTTTCCTTAACAGCCGGCGTCAGATGGTCTCCTAGTGGCGAATTATAGTCAGTGTACGGCATAGCTGCTATAGGTACTGTGTTGTAACCCGTATTGGGTACCGATGGATACAGATGTGTGCCCGTACTCTTACCATCATCTGCCAATCCTGTCTTCGTCGGGGTGGGGAAGGGCATTCCCCACCCGAACCATTGTGGTCCCATCGGGGGCCAAAAACCGCCAGGCCAAGCTATCCCCGGTGTCGCATTTGCACTAGAGGCTGTGACGGACTGCTGTGTACCTCCGCCCCAAGGCCACTGAGGCCTGGAACTACCCGTGTTGTGCGGACCCTCATACTCACCATACACTGTCCTTACTGGTCCCGAAGCTGCCACGGCCCCTTGACCACTCATGGAAGGCTCATCATAAGGATCATACCCACATGACGTTCCTTCTCCCGGCTCAAGACCGCCTGCTGGATCCAACCTCATGCGCTTACGCCCGCAAGCCTCAAATGGTGCCGTCTCTGACTCTTCATCCATGTTCTGCTCCTCAAAATCATGTACCTGCTCCAATTCAATGGCATTAAGATGTTTTGTTAATTGCAAATTCCTACTTCTCATATCTGACTTACGTTGTCCTTTATTCTCTCTAATCGAGCGACGTGGGGTAACCTCACTGCTACCCCCGGCCTGTCTCTCAGACCGATTGCTCTCCAGACTCCTAACCTTGGCCTGTAATTCCTTAATCATTGCCCAGGCCTCCTCATTAAACGCAGACTGAGTCGGAGACTCTTGGGGTACAGCTTGCTTCTTAGCGGGGCTTTTGCCCTTCTTTCTTCCTCCCCCTTTTTTTGGTGGCATTATAACTAGCAACCTAAAATCCTACAAGCTGCTGAAATATTTTATCCTGTTTTTTTTTTTTTTTTTTGGTTTTATTCCTATTGTTCCTATTAGAAGCAACAGCAATAATAGAAGTGGTAATTGTTTAATATTCTGTATTCCTCTATCTATTCAAATTATTGATTTATTTATTTTACTTGCCCTTTTTTTTTTTAACTTATTTATCGACAATCCTAAACCCTTCCAACAATAGACCGGCGGAAATACTCCAGTGAAGGCAGCTGCCACCCCTGGCACCACACCGCTATTGTAAAGCTGTTTTTTTTTTTTTTAATTGTAATTTAATTTTTTTTAATTTACTATTTATTTCAATTATTTATTTACTGCTATGCCCCTTTTTAAATCCCAACTAACTCACCCCCTGCTAAAGCTCTCCTTACTAAATTTCTTTTCTTTTCCTCCTCCTCTTTTTTTTTTTTTTGAAACCAAAACCTAAAATGGCCGCCGAGCACAGACCATGCGGCCCACACACCAAGAGCACAAAATGGCTGCCAGAGCCCCACTCCCCAACGCCTCACCACCTATCTTATAATTACAGGCTGTGCGAGGAGAAGGGGAACAATAGCGCATAACTCCTTCGCACACTCCTCCTTTTTTTTTTTTTTTAAACAAATCCCTTGCTAGAAGTGGGGGGGGCAATCCTTCTGTCTCAGGCCAGTCGCCCCAAACAAAAAGAGGGGGTGTAAACCCCTCACGCCCCTCCAGGTAAGCCGTGCCGCCAGCGACCCGCTGCCTTACTACCCACCCACTCCCCTCGCCGTCCCTGATGGCCTGAACGGAGGGGAGGGGGGGCGCCAGCAGAACACCAACTTCCAAGTGTTCTGCTCCTCGGTCCCCTAAACGCTGCTGTAGCGCTGCCTGAGCGGCGCAGCGAGGGAGGGAAGCGCCCAACAGCTGATGGTCGGGCCGTGCGCGCGGCGCGCCCGCCGCGCTAACCCTCCCAACTGTCCCTGCCTATTGCTCTCCAACCCCGCCAACCCCCCCAATCACTCTCACATACACTCACACACACGCACGCACTCAGCCCCAATCACCCCCGATACCCCCAGTCCTCCTCCTCCCGAACCGCTAACCCCTCTCCCAAACCAGACTTCTCCTTTGACGATCTTCTCTCCTCGCTTGCCAACGTGAAAGAGAAACTACATCCAGGGCCGGCGCTCTTTTATAGCGTCACGGCCCTGGCTTTGTCCCACGGGGCCACGCTGTTCTCCACGTCCTTCCGGGCAAGGAGAGCAAACAGGGCGCACGAGGCTCAACGGCGCACCCCAGCACCGTTCGCGCGCGCAGGTACATCTAAAAAAAATTGTTGAAAAGTCAAATATAACATGGATTGCAATTCCCCAAAATTAAAATAAAAGCAAACTATTAATCTAACTTTTTGATAGAGAAATGTAACTGTACTGAGCAAGTTTTGCCTTCCATATATTATTCTTTGCTTATATTCTTCCCTGCTGCTCTGTGCTAGGTGCCCGCTGAAGAATTTCTGGTATGGGGTGGAACCTGACATTTAAGATGAGATGCAGCTTGTTTTGCAAAATTAAAAATGTCATTAGGTTAGAATGCCAAATCACGTACAGTGGTGACTTGCTTAACAACGATAATCCATTCCAGGAAAATCGCCATTAAGCGAAAACATTGTAAAGCAAAAAAAAAAAAAAAAACCATTGAAATGCATTGAGGCCCCTTCAATGCATTCCAATGGGGTCAAAACTCATCGTCCAGTGAAGATCCTCCATAGGGCAGCCATTTTCGCTGCCTATCTTGCGAGGAATCCATCCCAGAAAACAGCGGGGAGCCATTTTGTTTACCCGGTGGCCATTTTGAAACCGCTGATCAGCTGTTTTAAAATCGTTGCTTTGCGAAGAATCGGTTCCCGAAGCAGGGAACCGATCATCGCAAAGTGGAAAAAACCCATTTAGACCATCGCAATTGCGATCGCAAAATGATCATTGTAATGCGGTTTCGTCGCAATGCGGGGCAATCATAAAGTGAAGCACGACTGTAGTGGGGAGGGATTGGGGGTGTAACTTTAGTTAGATTGTGAGCTCATCGGCCAATTGGCCAATGAAGACAGAGAAGGGGGGGTTGTAGGTATAAAATCTTATGCACAATACTTTTTTGGCAGAGTGAGAGACTGTGATTTTTTGATCACTTTCTCCTTCACTTCGCTGTTGCAACTGCGCCACAATAAAGAACTCCTTTTCACTTTCACCCCAGCTTTGTAGATTTATTTCTACTATAGGTGGATATTTCCATAACATTTTAAAAAGTGGATATAATTGCCTCTTTCACCTTATAAAATCCTTGGATTTTAGTGCTTTTGTTGAAATCAGAGTTCTTGGTTTATTGATATAAAGCCACTACAGTTTCTCTTTTGACATAAGCTTTATTGATGCAATACTGAACAGTAATACCTATAAGATTTCATTTATCAAGAAAACCCCAACAAAACAGGAAGAAAGTTAGTTAATTGGTGTGACAATGAGCTATGATTTTATTTGGGTATTCTAACCTGTGAACTTCAAAGCTAAGTAAAGTATGAGGAAGACACTACAGCATATGTCCTTTGGTGCAAAAAGAATATAAAGGGGGAAAAAAACTCTAAGGAGCTTGTTTGTTTAGTTAGTCATAGGAGCTGATTAATTAATAAGCGATCAGATCAAAGTCTGTGCCAAATGGAAAATATCAATAGGGTGACATTTCAACTACAAATGTATAATATTAAACACACGCACACACACACACACAGAGAGAGAGAGAGAGACAGACAGACAGACAGAGACAGAGACAGAGACAGAGAGAGCATAAAAGTATAATAAAAGGTAAAATTTCAGGGCAATAGTAGAAAACCATTAAAAGCAGTAGATCTATGACCATACACAACATATTTGGTTTGCATTTTAAAAATAAATATACTTCTACACAGATCCTGCTGGGCTATCTATGAGATCATAAACTTCTAAATTTAGTATTTGAAACAGTAGTAGAGACAGACAAAGTGCTGTGGGCTCTCTGCTATACTTGCTCTCCTTTCACTCCTTCTCTGGAGCATGGGACTCCTTTGGGCTGCAAAACATGAGGATCAGCAGAGGCGGGACCAGAACAAAGGAAGAAAGGAATGGGTGGGCACTGTGAGCTGGAATGATACTCTTATCACAGGAATGGTAAACTCCAAAATCAATCTGCAGCCCTTCTGTGAATCCTGTTTGCAATTTCAGATGTAATGCAGGCTGTGAATCAAACCCAAGTCATTCCATTTCATCTCTCCAATGTAGCCATACCCTTAGGCTCAACAACAGTGAAAGGGGGGGAAAAGGGCCAGACATAAGAAAATCCTGTGATGCCACTACCTCAAGAAGAAGAATGATTGTGTGATTACAAGGTCGGTGTAAGGGTGTAGTGCATCATGGTATATGTT
Source organism: Pogona vitticeps (assembly GCF_051106095.1). Taxonomy (NCBI): domain Eukaryota; kingdom Metazoa; phylum Chordata; class Lepidosauria; order Squamata; family Agamidae; genus Pogona; species Pogona vitticeps. Next base: position 155,831,731 of record NC_135785.1, read on the forward strand.
GGTACTGTAATATATATAAAGAATTTAGAAAATGCAGTGTCAGTGCTCTATTTATTTCCTAAGAGCTTTGAAATACCAAGAAATTGTGCTCTGCATCTGACATCTCGGGAACTTGGCAGTGAACATTGTAGTTGTGAATCATTTGAGTAAATGGATTTAGGACGATGGCCAAATGTATAAAACAGCAACTTGCAATACCTGTGGATGGGATACACTTCGTAAAATTCAAATAGCAGTTGAGGGCACAGAGATGGCATTCCATGGCTTAATACTCCATAAGTTTATTTTACTGGAATTAATGTATTATGTAAAAAAGTGTACTTGTTTTCAAGATAGGTCCACATTTATGAAATCCATCATGTCCTTCAGCTGCAGAAAATACATGATATAAGAACATTGAAGAGTGTTATGTAATACTATTTATTTATTTATTCACTTATTTATTTATTTATTTAATTACTTAATTAATTATACATACCATTTTTAACCAATTAAAAAACCTAAATTAGATGACCTAAAGTAGTCATCTAGGTATAATCTTCTTACTATGATCAGATGTTTTGTATTTATATTTAAATTATAGTAATAATGTATATTTATGATATTTTGTTGTTATTACTGTATATGCTGTCAAATAACATCCTACATATAACAAAATTATGAATGTGAGACCTTCAAGTTTTAAACCATCTCATCGCAGTGTTTTTAAAGTACGAAAGACTCAACAGTGATTTACCATTGCCACCTTCTGTGCAGTGCTAACAAAAGTCAACTTGAATGTCCCTGCCATTGCCTGTGCAAGATCCTCCACCAGCATCACCTTGAACTACCACTGCACACGAGCTGCCCTCAGGAGTTTCTCTGCTCACATTACCATTGGAATTATGGAGAATCCCTTCTGCTGATGTGAGAACTATTCCTGAAGAGGGGGAGTGCCTCTTAGTCTAGTGCAAGGGTCTCAAACTCAATTTACCTGGGGGCCACTGGAGGCAGAGTCTGCGTGAGGCTGGGCCGCATCAGATTTTCCGCAAAGTGGTGAAAGAGCTTGAGGAAGCCGCCCAGGAGTTTCCTTAGCCCGGCTGAGGCTCGGAGGAGTAGGAGGAGGGGCGTGCGAGCCTTCATCGCCGGCCATGACCCCCTCCGGCTCCTTCTTCACTACCACCAGCAGCAGCAGCAGGACGAAGAAGCGGAGAAAGGAGGGGGGGGAGATGAAGGCATGACATATTTTTTTAAAAAAATAAACCTCACAGAATCGCCTTGCCAAAGGAGAAAAGCCCCCATCGGTACCTGCGAAATTAAACAGAATCGGGTGCCCCCCCGACAGGTGCTTGCACACACACACACACACACACACACACACACATACACACACACACACACAGAGGTCCGGCAACCTTTCTCTGAGGGCCCCCTCAAAAAAAGGCGCACTCAGCAGCAGCAGCTACCCCCACCACGACAGAAGAGCAAACATTACTCAGGCAGCCTCCATAGCTGAGGTGGCTGAAGCAGGACGAAGAAGAGGAGGAGGAAGCACTGACAGGTGCTGAGGTAGCCACTGGCTGGGCTGGTGCTGGGGGTGCCAAGAAAGAGAGCCAGATATCCACTTCCCTGGAAGAGGTGGCGTCGGTGGCAGCTGCTGTTGGCGGCTTGGAGGTGCTCTTTGAGGATGGGCCGGGGCGAGCTCTGCTCTCAGGCATTGCTCAGCAGTGGCTTGGGTGCTCAGGGAAAAGGGCTGGCAGTGCACCTCGCTCGCCGGCTCTCCCCCAAGACAGCACCTCTTGCACCCTCCATCCAGAACTGGAGCCTGCCAGCCAGCAGACAAGCAGGCTGGCTGGCAGGCTGCAGTTCTGGATGAAGGGTGCAAGAGGTGCTGTCTTAGGAGAGAGCAGGCAAGTGAGGTGAGGGGTTTTTTTTTACTCTTGACAGCAGAGGATGCGTGGGCGCTTGAGGGGGGCAGGAAGGGTGGGGGTCGCAAACTATCATCCGGTGGGCCGCAAATGGCCCCTGGCCGCATGTTTGAGACCCCTGGTCTAGTGTCTCCATGTTCAACATGCTGCCTTGGGTGACCCTGCTAGGAGTGCAGGTTCCTAGCCTCACAATGATATTGCTCTCAGCTTCTCTGACACACTCAGACTCTCTCACCACAGTAAGGTGCACATCCACAAAGGTGAGTTATGATGATATATGTATATAATTGCATGATATAGAAAATGCAAATTTTATTCAAAAATGTCCTCCTTTGTGGTGAAAAATGTCTTCCTTTTTGACAATCCTTGATCTCCACATCCCTCTTGTTGGAAATATATGTTTGTCCTCCATTTTGGGAGTACCATAGTGACCGCCCCAGCCGGTGTTCATCCAGAGGTTCACCCATCCTTGGCCTTAATGAATTAATGGGGAAGGGACTACATTTCCTGAGATAAACCACAAAAAACACCTGCGCTGTGATTTGTACTCCCTAGATATACAACGTATGGAACTGAGAGAAGATCAGTGGAGACGGGATGCGATTAGGGTGGCCACTGCTCCATCACCAAACAGGAGGACACTCTTCACAATAAAGGACACATTTGCATTAAATTTGGATATGCTTCCTAAGCTAATTTATGCAAGTATCCTCACAATTATATGACAATGATTCAACTGAAAATACACCACTGTTCACCATGTTGCAGAATAGTGTGACTATATAAGTCCTTTTAAGGAGACAGGCAGGGTAAAAATATTTGAAATAAATAAATAAAATTAAATAAATAAATAACCACTTTGGGACACAGGATTGTGAGAAAGATGGGATATAAATCAAATAAATAAATGTGGCATAGTATTTAACAACTCTGAAATGTCTCGTGCCTTCTGTTTTCTGCAGCTTACTGAAAAAGAATATATACAGAAATAAACTAAACAGAGATCACTGTATTATGTTAAAATATCAAGCTAGGCAACAATGAGTTATTTCAGGGGAATGATCTGAACAATGCTTTCAGAATATCTGCTCCCTATATCTGTTCATACAGAATTGATGTGCCATGCCATATCCTTCCTGCCATTCATCATTAGTTATATCAGTGAGAGTGGTGTGCATCTTTTCATACAAACATTATTTTATTAAAAAAATGAGAGAGAACTTATTAGATACATCAGAGCCTCTATATCCCCTGCTCAGCCATGGAAACTCACTGGAGGGAAGGGTGGCCATTTATATATTATCAAAAGGAAGGGAATGCCTCACCAAAAAAAAGAAAGAAAGAAAGAAAGAAAGAAAGAAAGAAAGAAAGAAAGAAAGAAAGAAAGAAAGAAAGAAAGCTCTTTAAATGGAGACCCATCCACCCTAAAGGAAGCTATATGGCCACCCTGGATGGGATAAGATCGGGCACATGACTGCAGAAACAAGAAGAGTCAGAGCAGCTCTGCAGGACTGCATTGAACCGTCTGAGGAAGTGCAGTTTTTTTCTTGTGCCATGCATTGTATACCCCTGACAAATTAATTAGAAGGGAGGGCCAAGCAACTAAAAATTGATGGATTCCACTCCATTTCATATGGGATTAGACACATGTTCTTCTCAGGCATCCTGATGTTCTTGTGTCTGCCATTTGTATCAAATCTCTTTATGGGTGAAGGTTAAAACTGAAGTCACAAAACTAAACTCAACAAGCTTCAAGGGGCTGCAATTGAGATCTCTTCCCCTCTGATGCCTGCTATAGCCCACATCCCACCGAGCCAAATAGGAAATTTGTATTTCAAAAACAGGTGTGTGTGGGGGGGGGTAGGTAGACCTGTAGGTAGGTACATAGGTAGGTAGGTAGATATATAGGTAAAACAGATTAATTGGCTGCCCTCTGTATGAATAGCTGGGTGGAAAATTTCAACCACATATTATCATGGGTGAAGCATTGAAACTCACTCCTCAGAGACTGGGTATAGCCAGCTTTGAGCAAACCTTAGGAAGCACACCTGGCAGATATCTGCCATGAATTTTTGGGACACTCATTTATAATGTTTCTGTACTGTCCACAAGATATTGGTGCATGGATTGAAAAAGTGAATTTTAACCATGGAAGCTCACCCAGATTGCTTGATTTGTGTATGTGTACAGTATGTGTACACATACAGTACACATCCCCTTCATGGATTGCTGCCTTGTCGTGGCGAAGGGGCTTGAGTAATTCAGAGAAGCTATGAGGTATGCTGTGCAGGGACACCCAAGACAGACAGGTCATCGTGGAGAGTTGTGACTAAATGCGATCCATCTGGAGCAGGAACTGGCAAGCCACTCCAGTATTTTTGCCAAGAAAACTCCATGGACAGAAACAAAAGACGAAAAGATACGATGCTGGAAGACAAGCCCCTCAGGTCGGAAGGTGTCCAACATGTTACTGAGGAAGAGTGGAGGACAAGTACAAGTAGATCCAGAGTTAATGAAGTGGATGGGCCAAAGCTGAAAGGACGCTCAGTTGCAGGCGCACCTGGAAGTAAAAGGAAAGTTTGATGCTGCAAAGAAAAATACTGCATAGTAATCTGGAATGTAAGATCTATGAATGGATTGACATCCTGGGTGTCAGTGAACTAAAATGGATGGGAATGGGAAAATTCAATTCAGACAATTATATCTACTATTATGGGCAAGAATCTTGTAGAAGGAATGGAGAAGCCCTCAGTCAACAAAAGAGTGGGAAAAGCTGTACTGGGATATGATCTCAAAATGACAGAATGATTTCAATACAAATCCAAGGCATGGCTAGCAAAAATGCCAGTGAGATGATAGCATTCCATTGAACTATTTAAAATCTAAAAGATGACATTGTTAAGGTCCTACACTCAATATCCCAGCAAGTTTGGAAGACTCAGCAGTGGCCAGAGCATTGGAGAAGATCGGTCTATATCCCAAACCCAAAGAAGGACAATGCCAAAGAATGCTCTAACTACTGTACAATTGCACTAATTTCACACACTAGCAAGATTATGTTCAAAATCCTACAAGGTAGGCTTCAGCAGTATGTAGACTGAGAACTCCCAGAAGTACAAGCTGGATTTCCAAAGGGCAGAGGAACTAGAGACCAAATTGCTAATATGCACTGGATTATGGAGAAAGCCAGAGAGTTCCAGAAAAACATCTCCTTCTGCTTCAATGACTACGCAAAAGCCTTTGACTGTGTGGACCAGCGCAAAGTATGACAAGTTCTTAAAGTAATGGGAGTGTCTGACCACTTTATCTATCTCCTGAGAAATCTATATTTGGGACAGGAAGCAACAGTTAGAACTGGATATGGAGCAACTGATTGGTTCAAAATTGGGAAAGGAGTACGACGAGGCTGTACAGTGGTGCCCCGCATGATGACGATAATCCACCCATGAAAATCGCTGTTTAGCGAAATCGCTGTCATGCGAAAACCCTTTCCCCATTAGAATGCATTGAAACCCGGTTTAATGCGTTCCAATGGGGAAAATACCTCATCGTCCAGCGAAGATCGCCCATAGGGAAGCCATTTTATGAGTGCCAATCAGCTGTAAAATGGCTGCCCTGTGAAGCATGGGTTCAGAAAACACAGGGCAGCCATTTTGTGGAGCCAGAAAAATCGTCGTCTTGCAAACAAATGGTTCACAAAGCACAGACCTAATCGACGTCCAGCAAAAAAAACCCCATAGGAATGACTGTTTTGCGAATCACTATAGTGATCACAAAAGGTCATCGTTATGCAGATTAGTCATTTAGCGGAGTCATCGTTTAGCGAGGTACCACTGTATATAGTCTTCCTGCTTATTTAACTTATATGCAGACAACATCATGCGAAAAGCTGGACTGGAGGAATCCCAAACCAGAATTAAGATTGCCGGAAGAAATGTCAACAACCTCCAATATGCAGATGACCCCACTCTGATGGCAGAAAGTGAGGAGAAATGAAAGAACCTCTTAATGAGGGTGAAATAAGAGAGTGTAAAAATTGTGTGAAGCTCAACATCCAAAAAACTAAGATCATGCTCACTGGTCCCCTCGCCTCCTGGAAAATAGAAGGGGAAGATATGGAGGCAGTAGCAGATTTTACTTTATTGGACTCCATGGTCACTGCAGATGGTGACAGCAGCCACGAAATTAAAAAACACCTGCTTCTTGGGAGGTAAGCAATGACAAACCTAAACAGCATCTTAAAAAGCAGAGACATCACCTTGCTGACAAAGGTCTTCATAGCCAAAACTTTGGTTTTTCCAGTAGCGATGTATGGAAGTGAGAGCTGGACCATAAAGAAGACTGACCACCGAAGAATTGATGGTTTTGAATTGTGGTGCTGGAGGAGACTCTTGAGAGTCCCATGGACTGCAAGGAGATCAAACCTATCAATTTTGAAGGAAATCAACCCTGAGAGCTCATTAGAAGGACAGATCCTGAAGCTGAGGCTCCAATATTTTGGCCATCTCATGAGAAGAGAGGACTCGCTGGAAAAGACCCTGATGTTTGGAAAGTGTGAAGGCAAGAGGAGAAGGGGACGACAGAGGATGAGATGGTTGGACAGTGTCATCGAAGCTACCAACATGAATTTGATCAAACTCCAGGAGGCAGTGGAAGACAGAAGGGCCTGGTGTGCTCTCATCCATGGGGTCACAAAGAGTAGGACATGATTGAATGACTAAACAACAACAACAACAGTATGTGTGTGGTCTGATAAAGAGATCACCATCTCCTGCATTTGTATTGTGTGAGGACCCGACAGTTCTCTATGTTGTTTTTCTCTGTGATCAACTTATCTTGCTTCTCAACTACTGGGTTTGAAGCCATGGAATTCTTTCTGATGCTTAATCAGAATCTACTGCAATGTGATTTATAACCATCCCTTCAATAAATAAGATTGGACAATTACTTTCCTACTTCTTCCAGTCCTCTCATAAAATATTTGAAAACTGTCAACATATTTTCCCTCAATCTTCTTTTCCTCTGGGTGAAACATACTCAGTTCTTTTTTAGTTTTGTTCTTAGGATTTGGCTTCTAGACTCTTTATCTTATTTATAGCTCTGGTCTGAATCCTTCATGATTTGTCAACATCCTTTGAGTTTCCATTCATCTTGTGTATGATCGTGAGGTTTATACTTTATTGGCGAGGCACTTTCTTCCCGCCGTCAAAAGAAGATTTTTTTTATTATTCAAAAAAATATAGCTCCAACTATCTTGTACTGGTATTGTAAACATACAATGTGTATTATACAGAATAGCAACATCAAAGTTTCACAGGACACATAATCATAAAACAAATATTTCTTATTTTTAGTGTGTATCTCATACCTTTCAGTATGGCAGATGCACACATATCTTCACAGCATGTACACACACATATACAAAGAGAGAGCGAGTGTCATGTTTGAACTGTTGACTTCAAGCAACAGGAGGACACTACAAGAACACAAGTTAAACAGTCCCCTAAAACAAGGTCTGAACAGGACAAAAGCAGGGTTCTTCTCCCTCTAGACACTGGAAGAAAACAAAGGGGGCAAATTACGGTATTTGAGGTAAGGAGACTTTGATAAGAGTGCTGAATTTGGGCCCCATACATTAGCAGCATTTTGAAGAGCTGACTGATTCTTTCAAAGCAGGGCCATCCAAATTTTTCAAGTTTTCAAATTATTTCCAAAAATATTTCCTGAAGCACTAGATGTCAGATGTTTCCTATTCAGGAGAAACAAAGCTCAAGACAGTTGGGGGGGGGGCACAGGCTACTCTTCATGATCTCAGCATTTGCAGTTCCAAGAATATGAAACCTAAGCACCTAGAACATGGTATGGCTGCTAATGGGACCAAAGGTTGAAAATTGTGGTGTTACTTGGCTTTAAAATACATTAAGTAAGTTTTGATCTGTCTGTTGCCTATGGTATCACCCAGCCACGTGTTTTATTATTATTATTATTATTATTATTATTATTATTATTATTATTATTATTATTATTATTATTATTATTATTATTATTATTATTATTATTATTATTATAAAAAGCAATTATTTACATTAAAGTTCTTTTTACTGTTCTCCCCAGATAATGTAAAATCTGAGCTCTTGGAGGTCATGTGCAGTCCCAATACATTTTAAACAGAGGAACCCTACTTTGAATTAGTCAGAAAACAGATTTCATTGACGGTAAGCCCTACTGAGTTCAATGAGGTACACTTGCAAGTCAGCATGGGGTAGCAGCCTGCCTGCCTGTGTTTTATCTAATAAAGACCCAAAATTAGGTTAGCTGTTCTCTCCTTCACAATTTATGCTATTCAATGTTGGGGGGGGGGGAGAGGGAAACATATTCTCCCTGCCTGCCTGGCCCACATATCTTCATCAAAATAAAGGTATTTTTTTAAAAAAGCTGTTAGATTTTGTATTAAAATGTGAGAAAGCAATTGATCTATTCCAATTATGATCCACTTTTCCACTTACTTGCAGAATTATTCCCAGTACTCATGAAACTCTGAGTCATTAAATGGTATGTTTTCAGTACTACCTCTATGGAAGTCCCTGATTTTAAGGATACCATAATTGGCTCCCATTGGCTCTTAACTGTAAACACCATCAGTTGTTAATTACCACCTGTTTTTTTCTTCCCAGAGCTATACATTCCACAGACTAGATCAGCAATCTGACACATTTCCAGACTAAGTGGATCTGAAAGTCTTTCATCTTGTGCTGCTTTTCTAAATTCACACAGATATTCCCTTGCTTCTTGGAACTCTGAAGGCTTTGAAAAATATTGTTGTTTCTCCTCCTATGTAGACTAAACTGCTCTTTTTCCAATGCTCAGATGTTCGGCTGACCGCCGAAGAATTGATGCTTTTGAATTGTGGTGCTGGAGGAAGCTCTTGAGAGTCCCCTGGACTGCAAGGAGAACAAACCTATCCATTCTAACGGAAATCAACACCAAGCGCTCACTGGAGGGACAGATCCTGAAGCTGAGGCTCCCATACTTTGGCCATCTCATGAGAAGGGAAGACTCCCTGGAAAAGACCCTGATGTTGGGAAAGTGTGAAGGCAAGAGGAGAAGGGGATGACAGAGGATGAGATGGTTGGACACTGTCATCGAAGCTACAAACATGAATCTGACCAAACTCCGGGAGGCAGTGGAAGACAGGAGGGCCTGGCGTGCTCTGGTCCATGGAGTCACGAATAGTCAGACATGGCTAAACGACAAAACAATTTCTTCCATAGACTTAAAAAAGGAAAGAAAACAATTAACTACTTTGCAAAGCAAAGCATGCTGCTTATATACCGCCCCATAGTGCTTCAAGCACTTTCTGGGCAGTTTACAAGTTAATTATGCAAGTTACACATTGTCCCCCCTCCAGCAAGCTATGTACTCATTTTACTGACCTCAGAAGGATAGAAGGCTGAATCAACCTTGAGCCGGCTACCTGGGATTGAACCCCGGGTCGTGAGCACATTTTTGGCTGCAGTACATCAGTTTAACCACTGTGCCATGAGGCTCTTTGGCTAGAATGTTATTGGCCAGTTGTACTGGTGTATTTCAAATTGCACCAACTGCAGCAGCACATTGCCAATAGTTAAAGGGTCACTGCTTGCATCCCTCATTATGTGCCAGCTCATGTAACTGCAGTGTGACAAAGAGTAACAGTGGCAATTCACAGCTGCAATTTACACCATTGCACGTATGCCAACACAGGATTCTGATTGCTGTTTCTCAATCTCTCTTTGCGTGAAGAGCCTTGGAATGATTTGAAATAAAACTCTACTTTTAGCCAAGCAGGAAAAAAAAGAGCAAGCCGTAAAGATAACACCTCCCCAAAATTCATGTGCAGATAAAATTCTTCAAGTTTGGTGTGATTGTCAGTTGTATTAGATGCAGGACCGATGACAAAAAGAGCAGTCCTGCATCCTGCTCTACTCATCTTCTTGGTAGTTTTCTGTGAGAATTACAAACAGCACATTATCACACTATAATTATTGCTTGTGAAGCTGGTGTAGCTATTGCTGGGTGAACCCTTCTCAGCAAAAGTAGAAACCAACTCTCACAAAAGGCTCACAGAAAAGTGAACTTATAATGAATCCAAGCCAAACTATTTCTTGCCTGACACAGATTATGGTGTAATATTGGCTCCTCATCCCATGTACAGAAGATGAATGAACTGACAGTCAGTGACTGTTACTTTGGGACTGGTAGTGAGATGATCAAAAGCAGTAATAACCGTGTTGGTGCAAAGTAAATTCCAAACTCTGTATGGGTGTGATACCTTTATAGCCCAACCAAAGAGGCAGAAAATGTGTGTGGAGATATACAAAATGCACGAGTGTTCAGGTGAGATGTTAAAAGGAAGCAACATGAGAAGAGGAGAGGAAGAAGAGGATGGCTGATTTAAGTCCTTCTACTCTGCATGCCATTGGAAGATGTGATGGAGGTAGAAGGAAGTAATGTTAGACTAGTTCTCACCTGGGAAGCTCACAGATTTACCAAGGACTGGAAGATGGGCTGGTAATGGGATGGTGTCCTCTACTACCTCTGAGGCAGCTGTGGCAGACCCAGCTGTCTCATTCAACATGTAGAAATAATGGGGGGGGGGCTGCAACTAATTGCCCCCCAAACTGCCTCCCAATCCACCCATCAGGATTTTTTTTTCTTGATCATTAGCTCACATCCCATCAGGATACAGAAAAGTGTAGTTAGAGAGAGAAAAATGTCTACAAGATTATTGCTTGCTTCGCACATTACATTTGCTACCTTTTTTTGGCCCTTTCTTTTGGTTGGAGAAATGCATTTAGAAGTCATTAAAATCCCTTGCTGTTTTTATCGTTCTTAATCATTTGGAATTATTTACTTGGCCACCTCAGTGCTCACAACTAAGGACCAAACTATATAAGCTCCCAGGTCCACAATTAGGAGATAAAACTTTATCCCTGTGGAGACACAAGCTGTCATATATGCACAATAATCTTGGAAATAAAGCTCATTGTTTGCCTCCCGATAACCGCTTACCAGACAATAACAACTTGCAAATTTCAATTTATGGAGCTGCAGGGACATCATAGTAGGGAAAACAAGTGTCTTTACTTCTTAAAGAAGCCTCAATTCTAATTGCAAAGCTCATCCCCCCCCCCCGCTCTGACTCATTTGTGAACAAGTTTGAAAAGCATTGATTTTGATACTGATCTGCAAATGGAGGAGAAATTATTTCATCCCTTCATTTTGAGACTGTTAATTGACTTGTGCTTTCTGCCTTCTCATTTTTAACCAGGTACCCTAGTATTGCAATATGGATTAGTCTGCATTACAAATCATGTAGTTATGACATTAGTAGTGGTGTCTAGAAAGTGTAAGCACAGTGATGTCACTTGTTATGAATGTCTAGATGTTACAAGAAAGGAAGAAAACAGTACAATGAGTAGCTGGTTCTGGAAGCAGCCCTTTGTCTGCAGCCCTGTCTAGTTCCAGTCTGAGCACTCATTTGTTACAGTTAAGGGCACAATAATCTCAAGTGAGAAAGGCATAAAACCTGTCTGGCATCACTTAATGCATGAATGCTCCAGAATATGTAGTTATGTACTTCAAGTGCCTATTAGAAACTTTTGCTCCTACTAAGTGCATGGAATTACTAAATAAGATCTTATTTGGAAACTTTGTACACCTTAACTTTTTCTTTGATCAATGTTTTTGTCTAGGGTTGTTATCCTTATTTATTAGTGTTCCACATAGGAAGAGACCATTAGAGCATGAAATAAAGAGCAGAAGAATAGAAAACACTAACAATCAGGAAGAGACACTGAATTACTGCAAACTACAGAATCAAAGGATTAGCCCTATCATTATGCAGAGTGAGGCAGCTGCCTCAGGCATCAGATTCTGGGTGTCATGAAAGACAGAAAATAATTAATTATTTAATTTGGTTCCTGCTATGTTTACTGTCAGGGAGAGAAAGGGGGCACTTGTGAGCTTTTCTTGACTGGTTGAAGGATTGTAAACTTTGACTTGGATGGTTGGTTGGGGCCGTACCACTTTGAGAAGCAAAATATCTGACTGACCTTTCAGTGTCATGAAAGGAGCCCAGGATCCAGAAGGAGTAAGCCAGACTGAGATAAGCACCCAATTGAATCCTCTTTTAGCTTTTAGCTTACTAGCATGGATGCTGCTTGAGTTTCCACAAAGGTCCATACTGATGGACAAATAAATGGAATTTTCCTCCTATGTGAGTTGCCACACTGTCCTCCTATGGTTAGCTATTCATTGTGGGGAGGCATTCACATTTAAAACCCTATTAAAAACATGGCTGTTTATTCAGGCCTTCCCTCCAGCCAACTCTTGATTTTTTTTTCTTACTTTTCCTTTTTATCTTTACTGCTATTTTTGTTTGATTATTATGTATTTGTCTATGTTTTATTATTTGATTTTATATTTGGAAGCCGCCTAGAGTGGTCCGGTGGGCCAGATAGGCGGGGTATAAATTAAATAAATAAATAAATAAATAAATTCATCCTGAGAAGGGAATGGAAGAGTTGCAGCATTGACAGGAATACCCTAATAGGCCCCATCATTGGTGGGATAGGATATTAATACCATATGGTACACTGAATCTCCCATTCCACTAGAGCCACAAAAGTGCAACTTCTTCATAATGAGAGGAAAAAGGCTCTTAGCCAGAAGACTATTTTTCCATTGGGTCCCTCTCATTGTCATTGGAACTGTCTTCAGCCTACCACCTGATTCTCTGAGGTGAGGTTTTTCATACCTTGGGGGATCCTGAGGGCTGTACTCAGAGGAAGCATATTGGCACACAGAAGTAGGAGGTCTGTTTGGGGCATGTAATGAATACTCAAAAATTTGCTCATCCTCAACCAAAACAAGTATCTCCACACATGGAGGTCCCCTAAATCAACCTTTTTTTTTTTTTTCTGCTCTGGTATGTGAGATTTTTCACTCCTACAAAAAGGCAACAATTTTTCATCAGCAGTGGCATCAATTTTAAAAGGGAGAGATTATGCAGGAAACAGAATGTACAGAAATTTTATAATGCAAGTTTTTTTGGTGCAAAAAAACTTAGTTTTTTTTGTTTTGTTTTGAAGTAAAGTGCTGAAAATGTGAAAAAATGTAGGAAAATACTCACAATCTGACCCAACAGATAGAATGTTTTTGAAACCTTTGTTCTCAGCTGAGATGACAAAATAAGCAAAGATTTATATCCTTAGTCTCCTTAAAGTCGGTTGTGTGTGTCCTTTACATTAGTGTGTACTTTGTCCTCAGGATTTAGAAATAGGGCATGGCATGCCAAGCAGGGATTCTCTACTGTCCGACATGCCTGCTTGGAATGGTGTTGCTCTCCCTAATCTGAACATATTAACAAAACGTATTCTTCCATTTGCCTGCCATACTGCTGGTTTTTGTGTCTCTCTGTGTCTGTTGACATTCATTATTCCCTGTTTAAGCTAACCCATAAAAGATAAAATGACATGAAGTTCAAACAGAAAGTAAATTCATGAACAACAAAGAAACAGAAATCGATATGGGTGTCACCTTCAGGGACAAGGCAGTTCTCATCCATCTATACCCTTTCATATCACAGCACCCATATAACAAGATCAAACAATGCTTTGTGGTGCAGAGGATGAGGAGATTCCCAAATTGTTTAAAAAAACACACACACACACCACTGCCAAATGTCCCATTTGAGTTCCAAAAACAGCAGCTTAAAGAGAAGATAATCACATTATTTTAAGTTGTGCTATATTCGTGGTCATACATATTCAGCTGCTAGGATGTCTTTCACTCCCAAAAAGAAAATTGCAATATTGTTCCAGTTGGCACTGGTCTGAACAATATACTGTATGTCCCCATCATTCTGTATCTGTCTCACAAGTCATGGATGAAAGCTAATTAGGGGGCTGAGGGATCTTCACCTCCCTTATTTACTCACACCAGAAACTAATTTTTCACAACCCTTCTCAATGTGTTACTGATTTTATATTGTACATTTTTTTTCTACCATTTGTATCTGATTTTTTACACATGCAGTTGTTAAACCACCCAGTAGAACTGTAAGGTAAAGGTAAAGGTTCCCCTTGACAATTTTTGTCCAGTCGTGTTCGACTCTAGGGGGCGGTGCTCATCCCCGTTTCCAGACCATAGAGCCAGCGTATGTCCGAAGACAATCTTCCATGGTCACATGGCCAGTGCGACTTAGACACGGAACGTTGTTACCTTCCCACCGAAGTGGTCCCTATTTATTTACTTGCATTTTGCATGCTTTCGAACCACTAGGTTGGCGGGAGCTGGGACAAGCAATGGGAGCTCACTCCGTCGTGTGGATTCGATCTTATGACTGCTTGGTCTTCTGACCCTGCAGCACAGGCTTCTGCGGTTTAGCCCGCAGCGCCACCACGTCAGTACAATAAACACTTGTTATTTTTTCATCCAGAAAACAAAGTAAGTTTGCCTGGTGTCTGAATCCAAATGTTCAAAGCCCAGATTAATTAGTGTATGCCCTCAGTTGTTTAATGTGATGAATAGTGGGCTTGTACCTATACTATCAAATTCTATTTGTGAGTCAGGGATGGGGGAAGAAAACAGAGAGATGACGAGAAATTCAGCTATACCCCACCTTATCACTTGTCTCCTATGGCTGACTCTGTTTTATCTAGAACCTAGTTTTGTGATCTGAGCAACCCATAACAGCAGAGGAATCAACATTTCCTGGAAACCACCATGGTTAATTAGTAGTGGTAGATGAACTCTCCCTGGCTCAATCCTGAACTGGCTTGGTAATTTACAATTTTCTTTCCTGGGTTGTAACTTTGATACACACATACTATTGGTACTGTGTAAATGATTGGTACAATGAATGATGACATGGAATCATTTGTTTTCACTGTCTTCAGCTCTTTTTTTCATTTAGCCTTATAAGAAAAATTCTAGCACCATAACTATCAAACATAACCAGAGTTTATTTTAATACATCTGCTTATGATCAGCCTCAACTTTTCATAAATATTTAAAATGTGGAGCATCGGCTATGCTTTCTGGGACTGCAGCAACCACTACAGTGCAGAAACAATCGTAGTTTTCTATGCTCTTGGAAAGGGATAGACAATCAAACACCTTTCCCTACAATTCAGATGTTTCGAATTACATATAACCATAGGAAATTTCCTCATATTGATTCAAACCATTGTCCCACCTAGCCCAGGGTTGTCAACTAGAAGTCTTTCTCCTTTCAGGTACACCTCCTTTCACCTGAAGATCCCTCCATTTTGAATCTGGGACCATCTGCACTCCCTACTGCTTGCTACTTACTTATGCCCTTTCAATATGCAACTGCCACAATTATTGCCCATTGCAAGTAATGACTGCCATTTCTGTTAATTGTAGTCCAAACCATTGGGAACAGTAGCCAAATCAGTTGGAGGACATAAGTGTGTTTGTCCTTAACCTAAGAGGGTAGCAAAGAGAGAAGAGGCGGGAGGAGAGAAAGTAATAAAATAATATGCATGCTACTACCTGAGAACTGAAATTGTACTGTTCAAGAACAAGTATAATCTGTCAGAAGATTATAATGATGTGAAAGATTTAAGGAGTTACCTTTTACCTGTTTTCAAACTTTTGTTTGCACTCATATAGAGAAGCTTTATTCAGCTTTGGTCATTATCGCATACCTATGGGGCTGTTTGGGGCCTAAACAACAGTGTACTTGGCCTATAGTAGAAGTCCCACAAGCCAATATAAGCACACAACACCAGATTTAATAGAGAAGAACTGGCCGGAACATTACTGGATATAGCTGCAGAGCCTTAGCATAACAGAGGGCAACAGATCCAGGCACTGGATGACTTATCTGCTGAACAATGAGGCATCCTTCCCTAGTACCACTTCATTGGATAAAATCATGAGGGGTGCTGAGGGGGGGGGTGTCTGTTTGCTGAAATAATGGTTGCTGGATTCTGTGGCTCCTATGGTTTGTGTACTGTGACATCTCTTTTGTTTTAAAAGGTGTTGGTGGGTGGGTTTAAAATATGTTTGGTTTTAAAATATGATTTGTTCAAAAGGTTCTTGGTTTGGTTTAAAAGGTGTTTGGTTTAAAATGTGCAGTGTTTGGTTTTAAAAGTGTTCAGTGTCGTAAAAGCGAGCTTCCTAAGAAACTGCTTTTACATGGAACAGAGAGGGGTCCAGGATGATCAGTTCCTACTCAGGTAAAACTGGGTCCTTTGATTTTACCCTAGGCAACTTTTTCACCGTTTCTCCCAAGTCTGCTCCAATTTTTAAATAAACAATCTCCAGTAGTTCTAGAAGATTTACTCTTCTTTATCTTATATGTAGGACCCTAAATTGGTAGCATGCGCGTGGCCTGATTAAATAAATCAATTTTAAAGTAGCCAATTAACTAGAGTAGCTTGACGGTCTATTCAAGAAGCTAACGTACAGACAAACAGCCTTTTTATATTTTATTAAAAAGATAGAGATTAATTTGAAACACATTTAGATAAGCCAATCTTTACACAAATAATCATTTCCAAATTACCCCAGCCATTACCAACAAACATTTCCTCTATAAAAACGAAAATAACAACCAATCTAACTACATTTCTAAATAGGATTTTATCTTACGGTTAATTAGAAAAATAAGAGTCCTTTAGTAGCTTTTCCTCTGCTGAAATTCATGCTGCGTTCCGGCAGTCGTCCAGGCTGTGTCTCCGTCCATCTCCTCTTCCTTCTCTCTTCTCCCATCTTTCTTAAATTAACAAGTTATGTCCTTGTCTGTCGGAGTTGAGATAAGATAAAGGTCATTTTGCTCTTCTTGACTTTTTTTTCCTTTAGCTGGAGAAGAACTGACCTTGTACATTTTTTCTTCCTAATTAGCACCTGGACACAAGTGGATTTCTAGCTTTTTCGTTGCTGCTCTGAAATAAATCCTATCATATACAACTCTATTCTATTTTCATAATCAAATTCATGACATTCAGTTTAAAAGGTGTTTTGTTTAAAAGGTGTTTTAGACTCCAAACTCCCCCCTCATTGTCTTCTCTCTATATATATTCTCTCTTTTTGTGCTTAACAGAACAAACCTTTGTCTGAGGGGTCTGTGTGCCCCAGTGATGATATTTTATCTGTGTTTCCTCTTTTCCCCATTGTTCCCTCCATCCCTCCCTCCTTTCCTGCCCTTTTTTTAACCTAAGTCAACTTAAGTTAAAAGAAGAAAAAATCTCCCCCTAATGGTAGAGGCCAGATTAACCGCTTTTGCATTAGTTCCTATGGGAACAAATGCCTCGACTTGCAACCAGCACCTCTAGATACAACAAAAAAACAGCTGGAACGGATTAATCAGGTTCTAATGCATTTCAATGGGAAATGCTGCTTTGACTTACAACCATTTTGACTTACAACCATCTTCTGGAATGGATTATGGTCGTAAGTCAAGGCACCACTGTATTTATTAGGACATTTTCCCTCCCCAACACATTAGGCCTTTGAAAGAGATGTCTATAGATATATCTAAGATTTTGTGCATGGCGCCAAGGCTAAATATGTAAAAATTATTCACCCCCTTTCAAAATACAAATGTTAGATGTCAGGTTTATGATGGCAGGGGATGATTTCAGTGACATCTAGCACACCACAGATGTTGTGAACAGATGACATTTTAAAGGTAATGAAAAGATAATGAAGAGTAAGTATGATGGTCACTAAAGAAAACACAATTGCAGAACAAAGACAGACCCTTCAAACCTTCACCTGTTTTGATACTTGAAATGAAGAATCTAACATTTCTAATGAGGTCTAATTTTGACATTTTCACAAAAACATGTTTACACGTTAACTGCTTAATGTGATTAGTATTTATTTTGTTTACACATTTCAATCATTTATATGTAAATTTATTCCTGAATAATTCATCTTCTTAAATACAATCTACTTGATGAGCTGTAATTAATTGCTCATATTATTCTATTGTATTCACAGTTCATTTAGATTTGGAATCTTATTGATTATTTCTCTAAATGTGACACTCTCATTATGTATATTATTAGTAACTTCCTGTACTTACATGTGGGATGTTGTGTGTGTTCTTATAAAAGAAATCAAAGACTTGTAGAATTGCAGAATCAGTGTGTGCAGGGGGGTGTTAGCTCTTTCTGCTCCTCTCTCTTATTTGTATCTCTTCATTAGTTTTTTGTTCTCTATTAATTGAAGGATACATGCTTTGGAGTTTTATTTTCAACCTCACATGCCCATGGTTCGTATGACTGGGAGGGACTTTCCTGGGCTGGGGTGATTGTGAAGCACTAACCATCATCTCTTCCAGGCTTTGATTTCAAAGAGAGCCCTGCCTCTATGCTTCCCCCCCCCCTTTTAGCAGTTGTTTGTTGCTGTTTATCTGTTCAGTTGGTTGCTAAGTATGTGTGCAGTAAAGAAAGCAATATGCACAACTCTGTAATTTCAAGCAATTATAAGTAAAAAAAATTCTTTCTCCTACAAATGTATTTCTCTAAAAGGAATTTTCCTAGAAATTCAAAACTGCAAGAACATGTCTACAGTAAGAATCTTGTGTATTTGAGTGGATTCTGTACAAAACCTAGATCCTCCATTGTGAAAGATCAACACAACACTTTAAGGATGTTCACACTTAGCAGAATCCTTAGTGCCCATCATTGTTCTCCAAAGCATGCAGATGGGACTATTGTGACATTCCCTCACTGATGTTGGCAACCTGGCAGAACCCAGTAGTGATCAAAATGTTGCATGCTCATTGTGCTTTAAGTCATAAAGAATTAATTCATAATGATGTTTAATGTGATGCTTAAAACAGAGTTTATGACATTTTAAATGTATAAACCAGAATTATTTTGCATAGTTATGCTGACTCAGTGTATGTTTTGGTAGTGAATTGTTACAAGTTAAGAAACCACCATAGACATTGTATATTGTATACTGAGCCATGTGACTCAATGTGCAACAAAACATGACTGGGAACCGCTATTGTGCAACTTTATGCCACATAAAATGATGACATAATCAGCTGTGGATACTGGGGAAAATTAAAATTAAATTCCAATTCACTCACTGCCCAGGTTCCTAGGATCCCTAGAGAAACCTAGCATCCTGGGGAATCTTTTTGGAAGTTTACTAGATAGGCAATATTAATCAAGAATGTGTGGAACAGAGCATATGAAGCCCATGAGTTTCAGGCTGAAGTGGGATAAATACTGTCAAAACCTAGTACTAATACTAGGGCATAGAATATATTGGCCTTTCTCCTTTCTATCACACAACTAAGAACTTCCTGTAGGACTACAGTTAGAGAAACAAGCTAGTGAATTTAGCTGCAGCAAAACTGCAGACAATATATGTCAAACTTTAGAGGACACTCATCAGAATTTAAATAAGCCATTTCGTATCCTCTTTGCTACACAGTTGGCACAGATTATTCTCAAACTGACCTCTCTGTCATTGCCAAGAGTGAGATTAATTTGTTGAGCTGTTTTCTGAATATAAGGCATAGGTGCTACTCTTCCCCCACCTTTCTGAGTATAAAGATTGACTTCAATTAATACAATCCTTCTTTAATGTCAGCTGCATTAATGTAGATCTATGACTATGGCACTATAATAATTGGGGGTGAAAATTGTGGTTTTTTAATGCAAAATTCTTGTTGAAAGTGCCATTTTGACATTTTCTGAGAGTCATTATAAGAAGATACCCACCATGCCTAGAATATTCACATGTCTGTGAGGCTTATAGGATGTTCCCAAGAAATAAAGTATGCAGAAAACAATGCACTAGTTATAAAATGTAAATGGCTACACTGTGAATAGTTTGGAGAGGGGGTTACAGAAACGTTCCATCAAAGAGGGAAGCTTCACTAATTTAGTAAGATGCAAAGGAACCCACACAATAGGAAAACAAAGTATTAAGAATGCAAAGAGATTTTATGAAATCATAATGTCTCATAATCTAATAGCAAATAAGAAAAGGCAGAGCATACAGACTAGATGCAGAAACATAGAATGAAATTGAAACAAGACAGATTTTCTGCTGAGTGGTAGATTTTGCAAGCAAAGCACAAACTGTTATTCAACAGGGACCCCACCAGAAGGTCTGAACCATATGCATTTTTACCATTCTGTCTGCCATTTTCTCAGTAGGATTCTGGCCAATCTGTGTTGTTAGATCAATGTGAGCACCTCTTTGCTCCTGCAATTATTCCCAAGGAGGCAGAACAAAAATCTGAGAGCTCATCGCACAATGTTGCTACATCAGCCCTTGCGTATCATGAAAAGTTATGAGGGAGAATGGAGGCAAACATACTGACCTGGCAAGTGTTGGCATCATGTTAGTTCCACCAAAGAGAAATAAAAATGTGAATATGGATCACTGATATAGTTTCTTCAGATAATGCATTACTACAGGCTATCATTGAGGGCAGCCCAAAATCTGAGATCTTATGGGAACTCACTAAATGATACTTTTTTTTTTTTTTTTTTTTTTTGGAAAAAAGGCAGAAATTTATTCCGTTATGCCATGTTAAAGCATTGGCTTTGTATTCAGGGTACTAGAAGCAAATTACCTGAGCAGATGGCTCACAGTATCTTGGCACTGATGGAAGAGGGGGGAAAACTGTGTTTCAGAAACAAAGGTAAATTTTAATCTCCCACCCACCCATACAATTAAAAAATTAATAGCTATGGAAACACATTTGATGGTATTTACAACAAGGCAAATTCACTATAGCCTGCTATACCAAATTAGACGCCTGACATCTGGCTCCTTTTCTATCAAGTTCAATTTAATGAGGTTGGGCTTTTAAGGCTGAAAAGAACTTGTATTTTCTGGATGACTGTATCTAGCAGCAACAATTAAACACTAAGTGTAAATGTACTGAATTGCATTTGACATGATTTTGAAAATAAAAGTGATTGTTTAAAAATTTTTATTTTTTAAAAAAAGTTTAGCAACACCCAGGCACTGTGTTTTTTTATAAAGAAATTCCCTGGAGATTATTTTTCATTACATGGACATGGCTGTCTCAAGAATGAATAACTGTCATCTTCCAATCTGCACTGAAATCTGGCTCTCCGTTTTTCAACAGAAAAACTAGTTCCTATTTTCAGAGTGAAATTCCCTGTGGTTTATAATATGCTTTGAAGCAGATGACTTCTCTAGAGCTGTACATGCTCACACTGGGATAACAAATGTGCTATTTCAAAAAGAGCATCTTCCACTTTTCATCAAGAAGCTTTTTCTGGACCAGCAGACAAACATACACCTGACTGTGACCCGGACCTGTGGGGTGAAAGACAGGATGTACTGGTACAGTGTAAGTGGCATCCAACTACTTATGGAGAGGTAAAAGGTATAAGTCATATGGGGCATCTGGACACACTTGGAGACTTTGCTGATCGTTCAGCCTGGAGGCAGGCGGTACATCACGGCCTCTCCCAATTTGAAGACCCTTGTCCAGCAGGCCGAGGCAAAGAGGAAGTCACAAAGGAAGCAAAACCAGGGAGCTGGACAGGGGACAGATTGGATTTGTCTTCAGTGTGGAAGAGATTGTAACTCTCGAATTGGCCTCCTCAGCCACACTAGACACTGTTCCAAGTCCTCCATACAGAGCACGCTACCATAGTCTTTCGAGACTGAAGGATGCCTACTACATGGCAGTTAAACCTAGATAACCACAGAAGGGCCAAGGGAAGAGGATCTTGAACTAAAAATAGGCTTAACTTAAGAAGCAGGTAGGACATCTGCAGCAATCTTTCCTGAGCGGCACCATTAATATGCTTTATACTTCACTGAATATGGTTTTCAAAATGAGGTATGGCTGAGAAGCTCTTTCCTGTGCAGGTTTCCCCAAGTGGCTGAGGTTCTCATTAAAATGGTCCTTCCATCATGTACTGGATCCCTTATCTGAAGTTTTCCTCTGAGGCACAGTTTAATGGTGTGCGAATGCTGTCTGCAAATATGTGCTTTCACTCAGAGTTCTTTTAGTTTTACTCTAAAGCAAAAGGAGGATGACCAGAATTCCTCTAACTTTCCTTGATCTACCTGGCATTTCTAGCATCTCCTTTCATGTAGCTCAGCTGCTATCTACTGTACCTATCTAACAATCTATCATCTATCACATGTTTACTTAGAAAAAGCTGCTCAGTGGGACTTGTTGCCATGTAACAATACAATGGTGCCTCACTTAACGATTGCCCCGCATTACGATGAAATCGCTGTTCGACAATCTTTTTGGTCTAAATAGGGTTTTTTCGCTTTGCGAAGATCGGTTCCCTGCTTTGGGAACCAATTCTTCGCATTACGGTGATCAAAACAGCTGATTGTCAGCTTTTCAAAATAGCTGCTGGGTGCTTAAAATGGCTCCCCGCTGTGTTTAGGGACGGATTCCTCACTATACAGGCAGCAAAAATGGCCACCGTATGGAGGATCTTCACTGGATGTTGAGTTTTTACCCCACTGGAATGCATTGAACGGGTTTCAATGCGTTTCAATGGGGGTTTTAATTTCGTTTTACGATGTTTTCGCTTAACAACGATTTTCCTGGAACCGATTATCGTCGTTAAGTGAGGCGCCACTGTATATATAATTGCAGTCTTAAGATAGTTATAATTTATTATCTACTCAATTGCCATCATAGTTCAAAGCAGCCCTGTTTTAACCTGCAACTGTATCTAGGTTTTCTTCAGACATGCTATTGTTATTGTTTTTGCTGCTCCTGTCCTACACATACAAGTTGGCTTTCTAATAGCTCATAACAGTGGCAAACTGGCAATAAAATCCAGTTCAAAATAAATGACAATTTATCACACACCAACTAAACTAAAAATAAATAATGTTGTAGCTTACCTCAAAGGAAACTCATGAACTATCAGCCACCAGCATGAACTCCCAAAGCCTTCCTGGTGCTTTTGTGTAGTACATTACTAAGATATCGAAAGCAAATTGTTCCCAGGCTTTGTGTGAATGGTGGGAAAGGCCTTGCATTTTCTCATGGCTGATCAGCTCATCTGACACATGAAGTAGGGTGGGCACAGGCTAAGGATGAGAGGATCTGTGAAGCTCAGTCTCAATTAAGTCAGTATCTCATTCAATATTTGCATGCATGGAGTTCTCAATGCAGAATCTGCTGCAGTAATCTGTGCAGGGGCCAGTTACATGTATTGGTCAGGTAAACTGGTTGTGCCACTGTATTAGGTTCTGCAGCTAATGTTCTGTACCTGTTAATATTGAACAGAATCCTGGCCTTGCCTTCTCATGTTTCCAATGTCATGTCATGATTATTATGCATTGTTTTGTTGTAGGGATGTAGTTTTCTTTTCCTCCACTGAAAACTGTGTTATCTTTATGTGCATTTTCTCACACAAATATGAACATTTTAAGGCAATTTTCAATCATACACTTTTTTCAGATGCCCATGACTATGGTCTAAAGTGTGTTCGCATCCTTTTTACTGATGTGTGTGCATCCTTTAGACATTTTAAAGATGGCTGAATGGTGCAGAGCTCATTTTCATTATCATTATTCAATTGCATATGCCTCACATCTGGAAATGATGGCCAGATGCAAATTTTGCTAATCTCTGGGTAACTCCATTTAAGAACTGGATAACTCCATTTTAAAAAGGGCTTAACGCTGAAAGATGCTGGTACTATTGATGTGCTGCTTTTTTCTTTGACCCACCCAACCACTGGAATGTATCTTACAAGACCTTCTCTGACACTGACTTTGGCTCTCAGGCCGAAATATATTCTTGTTTTCTATTGCTCTCATTTTTGTCTACAGTATAATTTTCTACAGTATAAATGTGCAGGGTGGCACATTTATTTATTCAGTCTTAAGAGTTAGGTAGAAGGTAAAGGTACCTCTTGACATTTTTAGTCCAGTCGTGTCTGAGTCTAGGGAGCGGTGCTCATCCCGTTTTCAAGCCGTAGAGCCAGCGCTTGTCCTAAGACAGTTTCTGTTGTCACGTGGCCAGCATGACTAGGGAACGCTGTTTTACCTTCCCACCGAGATGGTACCTATTTATCTACTCACATTTACATGCTTTCGAACTGCTAGGTTGGCAAGGAGCTGGGACAAAGCGATGGGAGCTCACTCCATCATGTGGATTCAATCTTACGACTGCTGGCCTTCTGACCCTGCAGCACAGGATTCTGCAGTTTAGCCTGCAGTGCCACCACGTTCCCTTAACTGAGGCATTGTCCGTGTATTTCTCTGTTATGTGCAGTGTTTGGGAACATGTGGCAATGTGATACTTGCTATGCAAGTAGAACAAATAAATATAGTGGCACTATATAGTTATTTGTGTCTTTGCAATCAGTAGGAAGCCATTTTGTGCTTTGCATGTATCTGTACTTCAAAAGACACCAGAGATATATTTTATACAAATTGCAAAAGCCACAACAAATATATATATATTTAGACATCTTGGTCTCACAAACTATCAGTGCCATGTCACAAGGAGGTGTCCATTCCTTGATGGACTGTCTCACTGTGTCAACGTGATATATCTTGATCAAACAGAAACTGTGCTATTTTTCACCTTAATGCATGCTTTAGTACAGCATATGTACCTTTACAATGCAGCAAGCTTGGGTGCTCTTGAAGGGGCTCTTTGGAGCACAGACACTACAATTAAGTTTAAGAGAAGACAGATGTTCAAATCAAGAAAACTGATTGAGTCACTTAAAACTCTAGGGATCATGTGTAAGGTGACACCTCATAGCCATACATTTTGGGAAATGTCAAAATCTACAAGAGATTAAAATCATAAAAGACTGTATGTTTTCCAAGATATATTTGCTCTGTGAATTAGAGTAGTAGTCATGTACTTAATGTCAAAAACAAAAACAAAAAAAACCACAGGAAATTATCCTTAAAGACTAAGATGTTTTATTTAGCATAAGCTTGTATGTATGGCAGCCCACTTCTTCTGATGGTCCACTACAATCTATGAGACCTTACGACAAATAAAACCTGTTAATCTTTAAGATACTATAGGACTTAAATTCACATCTTTAAAGATCAGAAAATTATTTGCATTCATTTATCTACTTATGAGTTGTTAACAGAAAGAACAATCTCCACACAGATCAAAGGGGAGCAAATCTGGTACTAAAATTCACAACACTAATTTTAAAAAAAGGGTCAGAAGTAGAAATGGGCATGAAATCTTGGTTCGGAGATTCATGCTGGTTCGTACACATAGTGTCACAAGTGCAACGTGTACCCTTCCCCTGACATCCCAGCTGGGTCCACCACTCACCAGACAGTGCACGCTCCTCTCCTCCTCCTCTTTGGCTGTTTGATCAGTCTCTGGCAGGAGCACCGGGTTCCCTACTCCTCCTCCTTGGCTGATTGACCACTCAGTGAAGGAGGCAGGACAAACAAAGTTTCCTGCCCATCTCTAGTGAGAACCTTTCAGCCTCCTAAGACATTCTGCTTTCTCATTGTGGCTCTTGTAGAAAAAAGGAATTGGTAAGAGAAAATTGAGAGGAAGGTTGCTCAATTAGCCAACTGGGCTTTTTAGAAAACAGTGTCTGAAATCCTGCTGATTAGTGTAGTGAGTTGCACCAAAATAAGCCCATTGAATCAATAGGGATTGGGGAATCAGCTGTTCCATAAGATTCAATGAGTCTACTCTTACTGAAACTTGCTACACCAAAGCAAGTCTCAACTGGAGTAGGCTCATTTGAATCAATGGAACTTATGACTCACCAGATCCCATTCTCGTGAGACTTAATATGCTAAGCAACAGAATTTAAGCCTACATCTGTATTAATAAACTGCTCTTTAAAAAAATTGTTGGCAAAACTGATTTCAGCACAATCCACTCTTTCCTGAAGGCAGAAGTCAATGCTTCATCACCTTAAAGACAACCTAACTATGATAAAGCAGCAAAAAAAATATTTACATAATTACTCTACCCATTTTCAGGATGTCTATATGATCCACACTTAGAGATTTCATTACTCATGTTAGAAATGCTATTGACATCTTCAATGACCATTACCCATAAACTCTTATTATTTAAGAAATTTCATTTCACACAGTCCCCCACAACTATCGTTGCTGTTTATATAAATCTATGGGCTAAATATTCTACTACATGCATTTAAATTTTTAGGATTATTTCATTTATTTCATTAACCACTGATATAAATATTCTCAATAAGCAAAAGAAACATTTAATAAACCTTTTTGCAGTGAATTGTAAGAGTCCAAGGTCTAGATGTTTGAACTGCAGAACCAGACTTTCGTGGTTGCTAGCAAACTGCATACAGTTCCCAGTCATGGAGTAGCGATTACTCCAGATTCTAGAAAAACATAAGGAATCCACTACTTCAATCCAACAATAGTCCTATCTAGGCAGACCCACTGAAATGGATGGGTCTTAAAGTACTGTAGTTGCAACTGAGAAATCATTTTTATTTCAATGAGTTCTTGTTGCATTCCCTGCCCTCACCTTGATTGTTTCACCAGACAAAGGCTCACACCGTGAGCTGTTCAGCTGCCACCAGTTGTTCCCAACAACTTTCAATGTTAATGACAGAGGTACAGACAACGTGTCATTTTATATAAAGCAGAAATAGTTTATTGTAACAAAGAATAAAGGTTAGGCCAACATCTTTTGTTCTGAACTAAACAGTCCTTAATGGTCTTCATGGGTGTAGTACCCATCAGCCCTTACTCCGCAATCTGTCTCCCCCCCAAAATCCCAATTCACCATCCTCCCATTTCCTCCTCCTGCAGAGATTCTTATATCTTGTGACTCCACTTCTCCAGTACTCTCATTGGTACATGCAGATAGCACATTAATATTCATGACCTGGGCCAACGCCCCAGTTCTAAATCCAAATTCATTGAATTTATTGATACATTTGGAAGAAAGTTCACCAGTTTACAGTGCCCAGTTCCAAACAAAAGAACAGAGACTCTAAAAATTGTAATGTTACTTGAAGATAGAGGTGCATTAGGAACATGTACCTCTGATCTCTATGGCATCATTATAATAAAGTGCCTCATCATAAGGAAAGTCATCTGTATTATCATGATTCCTCCCCCTTCTGCTGTGTATCCCAATAACATCTAAATAGGTTGATGGACTTTTACACTTGATTAAGGCTTACTCTTGAGGTTCACAATAAGGTTTACTATTTTCTGTATTTAAACATTCCTTCAGTAATGAGATTTGTAAGCATTCTAGGTGATTTTATCTATTGTGATTTTTACCTCTTGCCCCCCCCCCAGCAGGGGTCCTTTGAACATCTGAGTGATTATGGGTAGTGAGAGTATGGCAATGGCACAGTTCCTACTCATTTCAGAAGAATGGTGAACAGATGTTTGAAGGCTGTTCACTGTTCTGGCACTGTGACCAACTGTCAATCTCGAGGTAGTCAGATCAGCTGTCACTCCACTCTAAATCTGGTACTGTTGAATGCTAGGTCTGTATCCAACAAATAGATTATCCAAGATCTTATTCTGGAGGAGGATGCAGACCTAGCATGAATAACTGAAACTTGGATGGGCGGGGAAGGGGGTGTGCCCTTGACTCTTGCCTGTCCTCCCGGTTATGCAGTCCAACACCAGGGTAAACTGGAGGGGTGGGAGGAGGAGTAGCCATTGTTTATAGAAACACTCTGGAGGTTGTTAGGCATTCTGTGGTGGTGAAGCCAGGTCTGGAGGCCCTCCACATGTCAATTGGGGCCAGGGATGGTATTGGAGTATTGCTGGGTTACTGTACTCTCCGTGACCAAGCCATTTCCTTACCAGAGCTGCCAGACTTTGTCTCTGCAGCACTGTTAGATCCCTGAGGCCTCTGATCTTGCGTGATTTCAACATCCATGCGGAGGCAGAGATTTCTGGTCTGGCTCTTGAGTTCTTGGAAACCATGGCTTCCTTGGGCATGTCCCAACATGTTAACAGCCCCACCCATGTGGGCGGTCACACACTAGACTTGGTGTTCTCCACCGAGTGGAGTGAGTGTGGTCTGATGGTAACTGACCTTGTGTCAGTTCCCTTGTCATGGTTGGATCACCACCTAATAAAATGTAACCTCTTAGTGGCTCTCCCTCCCTGCAGGGAGCAAAGACCTATTTTAATGGTCCACCCTCAAAGGTTACTGGATCCTGTAGGATTTCAGGACTCCATGAGAGGGATTCTGGCTGATCTGACTGGTGTTCCTGTCCAGCCACTAGGGCTGTTGACGCAATCACTCCTAAACACCCTCTCCATTGCAGAGCTCATCCAGCACCCTGGTTTAACCAGGAGCTGTGAGATATGAAGCAAAACAGGAGAATGCTAGAGTACAATTGGAGATGGAACCTGAGAGAATATAATCAGAAAGCTGTCAGGATCACGACTAACCATTACCTTACCAGGGTGAGGGCTGCTAGTTGAGCTCACTTCGCTGTCTGGATAAGAAAAGCTTCAAATCAGCAGGTGGAACTTTTCGGTATAGTCCGCGATCTATCTGAAATTGGTTTAAGTGATAGGCCTCTTACTAGTATTTCACCTGACCAATTTGCAGCATTAAAAATTTTTTAAAGTGGAGGCCATCCACTGGGAGCTCTCTTCTTTTTTGAACACAGTAGATCGAGCAGAGACATCCAGTGCTCCACCTTGCCCGATGAGACTCAATCTCTTTCAGCCTGTGATGCGAGATATGGTGGGCAAAGCGCTTGACTGCTGTTGTGCCACCATCTACTCCCTTGACCCTTGCCCAGCCTGGCTAATCAAAGCAGCCAGGGCTATAACAACTGAATGGGCCATGGCAATAATTAATGGGCCTCTCCAGGAGGGCAAGGTTCCCCTTGCCCTCAAGGAGACACTCATTAAGCCCATAAGGAAGAAATCAAGTTTGGTGGTGGACAGCATTGGCAACTATAGGCCCATTGCCAATGTTTCTTTCCTCAGCAAAGTGGTAGAGAGGGTGGTGGCTGACCAGCTTCAGGCTCTTTTTGGATGAAACCAGTGCTCTGGATCCATTCCAGTCGGGCTTCAGGCTATGCTACAATACGGAAACGGCATTGGTCGCTGTAACGTTCAGCCCTGCCCTCACCTGTCCGTCACAGCTGGGCAGTGGAACAGCAGCCAATGAGGGGACGGAAGGTGGTGCTAAAGGGGGAGGAGCTGGGATATAAAGGGGTGTATGGTGTTTGAGAGATCAGTTTTTTGAGAGATTAGAGATGAGAGTTTGTTAGTTATAGTGAGTGAGAGAGCCTGTCAGTGTGAAATAGTCTGTGAGAGCCAGTGATTTATTTACAGTGATTGACTTATTGATTCTTTACCAGTGATTTACTATTTTTATTTCCTGTAATCAATAAATCAGATTTTGTTTTTCAAAGTTACACTTGTCCTTCTATTGATTTTTAAGGATAAGTTGGTGGCAGCAGAGGTTTTTAAAGTGAAGTAGCAACCACTCTGTGAAGTGTGAGGGAGGCTGTTACAGTCGCCCTGTTTGATGACCTGCTGTGGGAGGCCGACAGGGGCAAAAAGTCTTTGTTCGTCCTCCTTGATATCTCAGCTGCCTTCGATACCGTCGACCACGGTGTCCTCCTGGGGAAGCTCTCCGACTTGTTAATCGGTGGTCTGGCACTTGCCTGGCTCTGATCCTTCTTGGAGGACCATCCTCGGAGAGTACAGCTTGGGGAGTGTGTTTCGACCTCATGGAATCTCCATTGTGGGATTCCTCGGGGCTCAATTATCTCCCCAATGCTGTTTAATATCTATATGAGGCCGCTGGGGTGTGGGGCTTCATGCCATCAATACACTGATGACACCCAGCTCTACATCTCCTTTTCTGCAACCACAGTGGATGCCATTCCATCTCTTCAGTGCTGCCTAGAGGCTGTATAGCAAAGGATGCAGGAGAATAAACCAAGGCTGAACCTGGACAAGACGGAGGTCCTGAGGGTGGGTGTCCCCTCTATCGGTGGTTTGGGAAACTCCCTCTCTTTTGGGGGGAGTGACTCTCACCATGAAGAGTGAGATTTGCAGCTTGGGGGTCCATCATTTTCAGCCCAGTGCTCCAGCCTATCAAGATCATTTTGAATTTTGTTTCTGTCTTCCAGGGTATAAGCTATTCCACCCAATTTTGTGTCCTCTGCAGATTTGATTAGCATTCCCTGCACCCTCTGATCCAAGTCATTAATAAAAATGTTGAAGAGCACAGGGCCCAGGACTGAGCCCTGGAGTACTTGTTACTTTTACCCAATTTGAAAAGGAGACATTAATCATCACCCTCTGAGTACAATACTGTAGCCAACTGTGTCCTCCTGACAGTTGTTCTGTCCAGCCCACACCTTGTTCGCTTGTTAATCAGAATATCATGGGGCACTTTGACAAAAGCTTTACTGAAGTCAAGATATATTATGTCTAAAGCATTCCCTCTGTCTATCATGGAGGTTAGCTGATCAAAAAATGAGCTCAGATTAGTCTGGCAGGATTTGCTCTTGACAAATCCATTTTGGCTTCTGATCGAGCTGTCACACTGATATTGGGAAAGACAATTCTAGAGACTGTGCCAGCTAGAGCAAGGCCTCAGTGCTGAAGAAGAGCATGAGAAAGGACTGGGACACTAAAGGGCTGGGATGCTGGAAACCATCCAGTGGACATTGGACTGGACCCACAGTGGGAAAGGCAAACCACCCTACCAGGAAGGAGAGGACTAGGGGAGGTACAGCGTCCTGCAATGGGAAGACTGCACAAAGACCAGCAAGCCATCTATAGATAGTTCTAGAATAAAGTTACTATTGGCTGCTATTTCCAAGCTCTGGCAATAATGGCATTATCATGTTTCTGTACTTGGATTTATGTCTACCCGCTTAACATGACAAGAGTAGTTTCATACATGTGTGAAATACTCGTACCTATTCTAATTACTGATGACCTTCACCTAATTTGATCAGAATTCAACAGTATAACAATGTACTAATTAAACTCTCTTTTTTCCTTTATGGGCACTTGCTGAACCTAATCCACATGAACGTTCTTTTGTTTGCTCTTTAAAAGTCTGTATAATTTCCAATTTACCAAACTCATGATTTTTTTATCACTGGTATAAAATATGAATTTTACAATGAAGATAAAGGAACATTTAATAGGGCTAGTTTTTATAAACAGCAGACAACGGAACCAAATGATCAAGGAACATTTAATAGGGCTAGTCCCCACATACAGCAGACAAGGTGATAAACCTATACCTTTATGGTGCCACTTCAAATGATTGTCCCGTTTATTATATCTGAAAAGAAAATTCATCCTGAATTTATAATGCAATCATGTAAGGAAGAAGCATTTTAATTGAGTCTCCTCCCTAACATCCTAGTTTTCATTGTACAGAGAAGAATCCTCCATGTCTTTTCCTAGCGTTCAGTTTTGATATGGGACAGTCGATATTCAGATATTCCCAGGATGAAGCAGGACAGAGCTTTACACAACTGATTTTGTTATATATAGCAGCACACAAAGATCTAGGTAACAGCTATGGATATATATTTATTTTCTGTACTTATCGTTTGCAGGATTGGGCATCAAGACCTAATACAAGAACAACAATACAACCTTAATACTTCCTAAGCAGCCAGTGAATGGGATAATTAATTGGACTGGATATCTTCAGCAGCACAGCAAGTTAATTACTTGCATAGCTACAGATAAAGGATGAAGTGAGCTTCACTGTAAATCCAGGAGACTCAGGATACTTACCCTGAGCACAGTACTGCCTGGGTAAGCTGAAATTTTGCACCCCTAAGAATTTTTTGCCCAGGGCAGCTGCCCCTATGCTCTGCCATGCTACACCGCTGCTTGCAGACCCAGGTGAAGTAACCCATAAACAACCCTCACAAGCCATGAGTGAAAACACAGGCCTTGTAGTCCAAGTTAACAATTTTATTGAAGTAAAAGACTGATAGAAAAGGTGAAAAGACCACTGCTTGCAAGTATTGGCACAGCATTAGGATCCCTGCATTCGATGGCTCACCCACCATCTGATGCCCACCTTTCCTAACACATGGTTAGTTCACCCGAGGGGATTAATAACCATAGTAACCATAGCCACAATGCTATGGAACTCTCTTCTTGTGGAAGTACATCAGGCCCCAATCCTCCATTGCTTCAGGAAAAAAGTAAAGATTTAGCTCTTTACTCAGGCTTTTCATACTCCTGTCTCCATTTAATTTAATCATCATTATTATTATTTTGTCTCTAATTTTTGATGGACTGCTTTTTTATGGCTGAATATTGGTTTGTCACCATCATGCATGGGCAGAGTAAACCTTGAATTAAATAAATAAAATGAAAATGTTCCCTTGCGAGCATGAGACCACTAGGGGGAGATATCTATTGGGTGTCCCAATGTTGCCCCTTAATTTTTCAGTTTCTGAAAGGTATTAAATTAGGCTGGCTGGATAGCTCAGTGAGTTAGGTTCAGAGGTTGAGAGTTCAGTCCCCTCCTTTGCTTCTCAGAAGAGCTGGCTTCTGTTACTTTGGGCAAGTTCCACGGTTCCAGGATGCCCCCCCTCCTGAGTACTCCTTAATAAAAATATCCTGAAAAAGGTGACCATTAGAATTGACTTGACTGCTCAAAATCAATATTATTAATTGATGTATTAAACTACCATTAGCATTTCACAGGACTAGGCCAACTGGAGACTTAACATTTCTGAAACAAGAACTGGACCTTATTTTAATGCTTCTTTGATTTCTTTTTTGAAATACCTAACTGTGATTTTCAAAATAGCAGAGAATTATTTTTTATTCAGCCGTATTTAAATTGCAGTATAGTTTTTTGTTTTTTTTAAAGAGAGGAAAATAATGTACTCCAGTATTTTCCTGACACTCAATCAATCAATCATCTTTATTTCAAAAACCTCTTTTTGAAATAAAAAATAATTTGGTATTTCATTCTTTGCATTAAGAAGCATCTCACAAACAATATTTGTTTAATAAGTGAATATCACGATACAATTATGGATTGCTCAAATGAAGTTGAATCTCACTGACAACAGAAAAACAACACAGTTGTCATCTTGAACTGTAAGGAACTAACTACTGTTCTGTAGCAGAGTACTGGGCTACAGAGGCAATGTGCCTAACATTATCAGACCAATAAGCTGTTTTATTTAGGAGCTGGTCCTACTTTATATCAGTTCCTTTATAAGACTTTAAACAAATCCAAATTTTTCTTCACATTCAAGATGGAAATAACTTTATTTTATTTTTAAATGAATGTGAGAGAAAGAAAAGCTGACATTTGCATACATCCATGTGAGGCAGGATTTTTTACTATATATTGGACTGTGTTACCTGTGAACCTGAGTGACCACCTTTGTTCTCCTGAAGGGCTCCTAACTTTCAACACCTAGGTGGTAGAGAAGTCAGACATGGTCCTCTTGAAATATGTGTGCCTATTGGCTTGCTTTTTTTAAATAGGAGAGACACCCTCTCCATTTGTACATTTTCCCGAAGAGGGTAAACTCAATTTTCAGTTGGGCAAAAGGACAGCAGAAAGGATCAATCCTCTTTCAGGACTCTGATCCCAGGCTGAACTTTTCCTCACAGGGATTCTGCTTATTGGAAACGTTTTGGAGGGTCCCACTTCCAGGATCCAATGGCCATCCACTTATTTATTTATTTATTTATTTATTTATTGATTGATTGATTGATTGATTGATTGATTGATTGATTGATTGATTGATTGATTGATTGATTGATTGATTGATTGATTTATTTATTGATTTGATTTGATTTGATTTCTATCCCGCCCATCTAGACCAAAGGTCTACTCTGGGCGATTTGCAAATTTAAAAACAACAATTTGTCCGTTAAAATGAAGGAATACACAATAACTTTCTAGAATTCCAGTTCTTGTTTTGTTTTAATTATGATGGAGGGAGAATGCCTACACCTCATTTAAGAGCATAATCACTACTTCTCAGGAGTGGGAAATGACATTTCTGGGTCAGAGGTCATGGAGAGGCTGTTAGGGCAGCAAGAGGAAGTCTACTCAGCTGAATACAACTCACAAGCTTTGCTTTGCTCACTTGTGGCTTAAAGAGATGGGAGATCAAATCACAAATTTCAGCAGTCTTGCTAATCATGATAGCTAGACTCTCAGAGGCCACCTAGTGAGTCTAACAGAGGCAAAATTTGACCCAAAGGTACCCCAGCCCCACTCTTTCTGTCACCCCACTGTAGCAACTTTTAGAAACTGAATGATCCAAGATGTTTCACCATATTATTATGAATTTTTACTTAGCAACAAGTCCTATTGTGACTAATGGGGCTTACTCCCATGTAAAAAAGGCTCACAATTGTTGTCATCTTCAGCAAACATATTTCCCTCAGAGCTTTTTCTTGTAATCATAATTTGCAATCATTTGTGTAAAAAAGCTCATATTTTGTGCAAAATTCAAGGTTTTGAATAAAATATATGATTTAGTGCAGAATACCCACTTTAACAAATTCTTCGCAAAAAAGACTTGAATCTTCATTATCTTACTCAATAAGAAAGATTCCATAAAATTTTATTCTCACATGTGAGAAACAAAATAAGTGGAAAGTTATATACCTGTTCTCAAACCATTTCAGAGGGTAGATCTTAAATGAAGTTTTTTGTTTTGTGTTTCTTTAACAGAGGCTCATGAATAATTATGTTTATATTATTAAATGAAACAATAAAAATATATTGAAGATGGATTACAAAGGAAGCTACATTCTTCATAATGTTGGCATGTTCAAACTCTGTGCTAATCAACCTGCATTAAAGAAAATTCACTTTATTAATCTACATTGATTTAATAAAAGAAAAACTAAATTACTTGATGTTAACATGAGCATTGGAGGACAGAAACGTTCGTCATCAGATATATCCCAACAGAGTTAATGGAGCTTAAATATGACTTTCCTAAACAGAACAGACCTTCTTAATCCAAACATTGCAAGCACTGTGTACAAAATTTCATGTTCATGGGTGTGTGTGTATTCTACATAAACACATTTTTGTATGTGTTTTAGACAGCAAGACAGCAGATTGACACAAATGCATGAATTGGAACAAATACATTTAGTAATATATTTGTTCCAATTAATGCATTTGGAACATTTAGTGTGAGAAACTTAACTAGATTTATTCACCTGTCTCTTGCGTGGAACATTTTTTCTTATTTTAATTGTTTTTTTAAACTATTTTATTTTCCCAACATAAAACTTACAAATATATAAAAAACAACATCTCATATATATACTGTAAAGCTTAGCCTACAAGCATTCCTGAATAATAATACCGTACATTTCTTTCGGCAAGATCTTCTCCATATTATTCATTTTACTCATTTACAGTGGTGCCCTGCATGACAATGATAATCTGTTCCGGGAAAATAGCTGTTTAACGAAATCATCATCATGTGACATCAGTTTCCACATTGGAATGCACTGAAACCTGTTTAATGCATTCCAATGGGGAAAATACCTTGTCATCCAGTGAAGATCGCCCATAGGGAAGCCATTTTGCGAGCACCGATCAGCTGTAAAAATGGTTGTCCTGCAAAGCATGGGTCCAGAAAACATAGGGCAGCCATTTTGCTGAGCCAGAAAAATCGTCGTCTTGTGAACAAACAGACCTGATCGATGTCCAGCAAAGATCTCCCATTGGAATGACTGTTTTGCGAATTGCTATAGCGATTGCAAAAAGTCATCATAATGCGGATTCATCGTTCAGTAGGGTCGTCGTCTTGCGAGGTACCACTGTACTTTCTGTTTGTTACAAGCTTTTGTTTTCCACCATTCATAGAATAGGTTCCAGCTTTCATAATAAATTGATTTTTCTTGCCCTTTTAGTCTCTTTGTTAGTCTGTCAATTTCTGCACATTCTAATATTTTTTTGATAATCAATTCATCTTTTGGCAGGTGTCCCTCTTTCTATGCTAATCTAGCTGCTGTCAGAACATGTGACATTATATAATAGCTTTGCTTGTTTATATTATTTGGTATTAATCCCAATAAGAGGATTTCTGGTTTAAATTGTATTTCTTGTTATTTTTAATTGTTATAAGAGATATGCAGCCTCAGTGACAAGTGACTTGTAGAATTTTGATGTTCTGTAAAAATGACATAAAGTAATTAGTTACCTAAACAGCTCCTTTCCAAAAAGCAGTCAGTTGCTGTCTTAGTTGCCTTTTTAAAAAGAACAATTTATTTTCTCATTAGCCAAAATTCTCTTGCACTGTTATCCCAGTATAACACAAATGATGTAACTTTTGTAGTCGAATTGCAGCTAGTTGAGAAATTGCTGTAGACATTATCTACTGTTTACTGAGTCATATGATTCATCAGAAAACAGATAATACCTATGGTGATTACTTAATTTGAGGCAATTTGTCTACAAAATTATGTCATTCACATGATGGTGTCAGCCGTTATCTATGAGTAACTAAAATGATTAATTTTTATTTCTTCTGAAAACAATGCCACAAGCCAATGGCTCTTGGTACAAAACACACCTAAAGTAGTTAGTCCTCTACAACAATAAATGTAACAAATTATTACAGTTACATTAGTAACTATTTGTCACTAATTATTTTCAGGTTCTGATCCCATGCTTAAAGATTAGGAGTACATTTTAGATACATCAAGAGTATAGGGCCAACTGAAAATTATGAGGAACAACTGACTGCCAATTTTTCTAGGGCAGAGGTGATACTTAACTTTTTCATTGCATTGTTTTCCCTGACAAAATTGTTCTCTCTTTCGAGGCTCTGTTTGTTGGGGTTGTAGGGAGAGAATACAGGCACTGAATCATGTTACTTCCCATGTAATGTGTAGTTTAGCCTTCAGAGTCATAAACACATGCATATAAACAAATAATGTTAGGACATACTGGATTAGAAATTGAGACATATCTGAATATTTGTAATAATCACATATTCTTATTTATGCTCATATGTACATAGAATTATCACTGGGTCTCTAATATTTAATATTCATCTATCAAGTTTTAAATCAAATGCAGCTGTGGAAGTCTGAAGTTCAATGAAAGAATTACAGGCCCAAGTCCTATTGCATAGTTACACCAACCAAAGACAAACAGTGGCTTCTCAATGCTAATTAGTGAGTCTCTGCTTGGATTTTAGGGCACATGCCTGCTCGATTGGTTGAAATGCCCTTGAAAACTCAAGCAGGGATTTTGAATTGACAATGAGATGACACTATAAGTTACGCCATCTGCTTTCATCATGTATAGCTATGTATATGATTTTGGCTTTTGTTTTGACAACATTTCTGTTTCCCACTATTGTATTAGCAAATGCAATAGGAAATTTGATAAAGCAATTTATCTTGCATAGTAATTTATACCCTCATATCATATAGCACAGTGGTTAAAATATACTGAAAAAAGGGGCCAGCAATGAAATGAGATTTATAACTAAACAAAGAATAAACTGCATCACACTGTTCCAACAAGAATAAGGAGTCTGCATTTAGACTAGCACAAAGGCAGAAAGGGCATTTGGTTAACCTTTTTATTTCATTGAATGCTAAAACAAAAGCCCTATTATAGAACAAACTGATGAACAATTATGATTTCCCCAGAGGTGAAACAAAAATTATATTTTTGTAGATTTTTAAATACATACAATGCAGACAAATAAATAAAGTATAATGTGCTCATTTCCCCATTATCAGAGATATGAAGTAATACATTAAAGTATTACTGATATTTTTTCCCCTTCAAGCACTGCAGAGGACATTTTGCCACGTTTAAGAAGGGCAAGCACATTTCTCAGTATGAAATTATTAATCCCAGTCAGATAATTCTCTAGTCCATGCTAGTATTTAAACATGACATATCAAGCAGCAATCTTGGCTTTAAAGAAGATAAATCACACTGGGTATGTACAATTTTCACCTTTTTACTAAAATTCCATTTTTGTAATATCAGCCTTGGCACGTACAAATATATATGGAGGAAAAGCAATATGATTGAAATAGTTCTCAAGTTACATCAGCTGGGTAGATGAGTTGTAAAAGCTGCAGCATCAATTAGACACATTTTTGAGAGTCTCTTGTCAGTCATAAATCACAGCTTAATCCAGGAATTTAAAAGGTATTCAGATAAACTGTACAGTATCTGCTTCTTTAGAAAAGATGCAGACATACTTTCAGGTGACCTTAATATCCTCCTGCAAGTTTTCAGATGCAATAGTTCAATAGTACACCAACGTTTTATTGCAATAGAGCAGTGGTAAAATCTATCATAACAATTTTCAGCTACTACTGAAATTACTACTTTTGTTTACTCTCAAAAAATATTACTTCAATATTTATTGCAGAGGAACTTATTGTTATGGAACTCAGATTTCTCATTGGTGTCTCACTTTAGGCCTAACTTCAAGTGGCAATCCAGCTGGCATAAAGAAATTTCTGGAGCTTTTGCCTAGCTGAGGTATCAAAAGCAGCCAACAAAGACTGAGAAAGGCTATGTACAAAGACCCTTTTGCCTAATGACATATTCATACCTTGGAGATCTGCCTTTGTGATTTCAGTAGGGCACTACAGTGGACCCTCTACTTAGGGAATTAATCTGTATTGGACCAGTGGCTGCAGGTTAAAAAGTTTGTAGGTCGAGTCTCCATTGACCTACAATGCATTGAAAACAGATTAATCCCGTAACCGGCCGTTTTTGTTCCATTTTTTTTCTATTTTGGTTTTTTTCTGGTCTGTAGGTCAATTCTCTGGCTGCAAGTCGAACCTAAATTTTGCGGCCAGAGAAGTCTGTAACTCGAAAAGTCTGTAAGTCGAGCCATCTGTAAGTCGAGGGTCCACTGTATGTCTTCTTGAAATCATGACACCTAGCAAACCATTGTAAATTTGGCTGGAAGTTGTAATGAAAGGGAAGAGTGAGAGATTTATTTGGCTCCTGTTTCTTATTATCAGAATATATATCAACATTTGAACATTTCATCATAAATGGAACAGAAGGACACCAAGCTCAGAGTATTTTCAATGTGGGAGAAAGCAAAGCTGACCAATTTGTTGATCTAGAATGAGGACTTTTGGTATTAAGTTCTCAAAAGGCTGGTTTTCAGTCCTTGTGAATTCCTGTAACGTTTCTTATAATAATTTAGGGTTGCCACTTCTTTCTGACAGAATCTTCAGGAATATCCCGTGTGATAGGTAGCATGCTGCAAAGTGTCAAATAGGTCATCTGAAAAAAGAAGAAGATTAGGGTGACAATTACATAGGTTAAGGATTAATCGTAGCTTTTTAAAGAGGACCTTGAATATGTTGGCCCTGACCATACCAAAAGGCACAAAGAAGTTCCTGTAGGAAGCCTGTAGCTCAAAACCCTGCTTGCTTGTTGGTCAAAATCCTATTGACAACTCGTGAATCCTGGAGTCTGTAGAAAATATATTTTCCCTGTAATTTAAATACTGTAGCTATTAAATACATTGGCTTGTAATTGAGTGAAAAATTTGCCATCGTTCTGAAAAATGGAAGCTATGATTTTAAAATTCCTCCAGGGAGAAATCTAGTACACTAAGGCTAGAATTCTAAAACCACTTACTCAAGGGGTAATTCCCATGGAGGGAAATCCCCACTAAATTCAAGGCATTAGATATAATGCATGCACACAACTACCCCATCAATTATCTACAAAAAGATCATGTGAATGTCATTTTCCACAACACCTTTGGTGGCATAAGGCTCAAAAACATCTCCTTCCTACTTCTGCACTTTCCATTGAAATACATTGGAATGTGATTAATCCATTCTGGCCAAAAAACCCCCCAACAAAACAAAAAACAAAAATAAAACACACAGCAAGCCCTGTCGGAAGGTGTTGGGGCTTAAAAAAAAATAAAGCACCCAACAAGCTCCATCGCTGGGGCTTTAAAAAAAAATAACCAAAAATAAAATATACAGCAAGCTCCATCACTGGGGCTTTAAAAATAAATAAAAATAAACAACACAGCAAGCCCCATGGGAAGGCACCAGGGCTGAAAAAATAAACACACAAAAACACCAAAAAATCACAGCACAGAAACATAACCCCCCCAGCCCAAACCCACCCTGCAAAACACTGTAAATGTACTTACTCAGAATCAGAAAGCAGCACCAGGCACTCCGAAGCCTCTCTGCAAACGTACACACTCTAACCGTTGGGGCAAAAGAGCTACAAAGAAGCTCTTCACCAACCAATGGTTAATCCTCTAATTTGAATTCCCTGCCCTTTTTCCCTGCCTCTTTTGATCACAACTCAAAGCTCCAGCTGCAAGTCGAAGTAAAATTTTGCAGCCAGAGCTGGTCGCAACTCGAAATGGTTGTGTGTCGGGACGGTCATAAGTCGAGACACCACTGTACCTGGAATCCTAATCAGAGAAGAATGGGGGAGGGGAGGAAGAAAACAATGAAGAGACTTGTAGAACCTTAGAAAGGGACAAGTTTTATTTTTCAACAGTTTTCATGGCCTGCAGCCTACTTCATCAGATGTACAGAGAGTTGCTGATGAAATGGGCTGCAATCCATGAAACGTGATGCCAAATAAAACTGACTAGTCTTCAAAGTGCCGCAAGAGTTGCTGTTGTTTTTGCTGCAATTGGCTTTCCTCTCATACCCCCTCATGCAAGGAAAGAAGAAGAAAAACCTGAACAGAGCTATAACAGAGAAATGAATCATTGTAATCATGGCAGCTTTTGTAAACCATGCTCCAAAACCTTTTTTCTTGTTGTTATTATTCTTGATTTGGATAGCACATGTCCAAACAGAGCCATAAAATGTATTCAATTAACACACCTTCTTTTGGATTTCTAAAGGAATTTCTAATCTATTTTGCTATTTATAAGAGTTACACAGCTACAGTTGAGTTCTCTCATTTAAGCTCCCTGGAACTCAAGATTACCTCTTTTTTTCCCTTTGCATCTCTACAGACCTTTTCAAACCACATTACACCCATTACATTTGATCAAGAAGTCCATATTCATTGCTATTTAGAGTGATTTAGTATTATCAAGCATCACTGAAAACCAATTTGAAATGTACGGGGGTGTAGGATCAGAGCTGAGCACAGGGTTGAAATATAAACTTGGTAAGAACACTATCCGAAATCCCATCTGTTACTTCTCTTTCCCAGATGAAACTGTCATATTTCATTCCTAACTATGCAAACTCTGTCAAGAAGATTGACAGTCTTAATCATATGCACCTGATATAAAACAAAACTCTGGCATCTACTTGGATTGGCTAATGGTCATTGCATCAACAATTGATACACTGTCATTCTAATCTGGGAGAGTCTATTAAATTTATTGAAGAACAAATATTTATTGTACATCTAAACTGCTGAAGAAATTGTCAAAATTGTCTGGGAGCTGTAAAGTACATTGCAAACAATAAATAATTATTGAAAGAGTGCACAATAAGTCCACAATAACAT
The DNA here is from genome assembly GCF_051106095.1 of Pogona vitticeps. Classification (NCBI taxonomy): domain Eukaryota; kingdom Metazoa; phylum Chordata; class Lepidosauria; order Squamata; family Agamidae; genus Pogona; species Pogona vitticeps. Next base: position 155,873,131 of record NC_135785.1, read on the forward strand.
CATAACTATATAAGAAACAACCATGGAATACAGAGAGCTGAGTAAAAAGCATAAGACAACTAGAACAATTCTCAGTTCTAAAATGTTTGGAATTGTAAGTACTTTTTACCTAACACTATAAGAATATTAAAGGACAATCCAAGTGAGTCCTTCTGGGGAAGGCAGGCATCTGATGGATGGGATGCAAATACTTAAAACACCTCCTTTCTTGCTTCAGTTGGTGGCTACAGCTGGAGAAAAGCTCTAGGAGAATGACTCCCTGGGTGAGGTAGGTAGCTGTTGGGGAAAATGCTCCGTAAGTTAACCTAACTCCAAGTTGAGAAGGCCATACATATGAACATCGGCAAATTATGAATGACTGAGCAAATCTCAATTGAATTTAACACCTCACTGAGTTCCGGCAGGTCACTTTTGGAGGGAATTAATTAATCAATTACATTTGTATACTTCCCCATTAGTGCAAAAGCACTATTCTGGGTGGTTAACAACAGGCTAAAGCCAATACCAAGACAAACAAACATTTTAAACACTCACAGTATAAATACCAGATGTGTCAAGGATAATTTCCAAACCTTAGACAGAACAAGGTTTGGGTTAATGAGCAGCCATGTTTGTACAGGTGTGCAAGAATGCAGAGTCATGCTGAATCATGCTGAGACATGCGGATTCATGGATGATGCAACATCTGCAGTGACTGGCTATATGCAAATATGTATATGTATATATATATGGAGATGTACTGAAGATATATCCGGATCTCTTATTTGAACGTTATCCTGCCATGCTGTCAGTTGATGCTGCTGTACATACTGTAAATATACTCTGGTGTCGGGAGAAGCTGCCTGTGTGTGTATAAGTTATTTGAACTACCTGGACTGGACAAGACTCTGCTAATTTCCACCAGTGCTGCGCCAACAAGATGGCACCAAAGCAATTTACAGAAGCAGCAGGACAGGGGATGAACTAAATGTCAACTTGAGACAGTAAGAAAGACCTTCGTAAAAAGTGAGGTTTGAGTTTTCTTCTAACAAAAGGGAGGGAACCAGACATAGCTCCTCCAGGAGTTGATTTCATAAGGTCTGAGCCACTGCGGAGAAGGCCATACCTCTAGTGGAAGACTTTTCTGCCTCCCTTGGGGTGGTCACCTGGAGGAGCCTGATATGGGAAGATCTGGTGGGTTGAGCAGATGACATTGAGGTCAGACACTCTGAAAAATAATGTGATCCCAAACTATGGAGTGCATTATATGTAAGAGTCAAAAACATGAACCTGATCTGGGATACAACAAGTAACCAGCACAGGCAAGCCAGTGATATGCGCAAATTTGCTCACACCAGTCACCAGTCCGGCTGCTGCATTCTGGACCCATTGTAGTCTCTAGGTCAGGTCCATGGGAGCCCCACATTGAGAGCATTGCAATAGTTGATTCAAGAGATGACCAATGCTTGCAACAATGTCCTAAGGGAACCTTCAGCAGGGTGGGGATGGACTTGGGTGAAAAACCTCATCTGGTTAAAGGCTGATTTGGACACAGCTGCAATTTGGGGATCCTAAGGAAGAGCCAGGTCCAGAAGAACACCAAGGTTAAATTCTGATTAAAAATGAATCTAAAGAAAATTGTTACCCATCTGTATTATTCACACATACTGGCCACAATCATGTCACATTTTTTATCCCTGGGTAACTCAATTGGCAAATATCATTGGCTGACTGCCAGACGTTGAACGGAGTTAACAAAGGCTCGGTGCACAACAGCAAAGAGAGATTTACATCCATTGTGTTATACATGTGAACATAACTAATAGGATTTTAGCCACTGTTTAATAGTTTTTAAAACAAATGATTTACAGAGCACAAAATCTTATCAAATCTTCTAAAATATTAATCATATACAACAATAAATCTAGTAGCATGGAAAATAAAGTAGAAAAAATGATAGCACAGTGGTATGGAAACTAGCATGAACATCCCCCCAACTCTCAACAAATGTGGCTGTTACAAGTTCAGACATAAAGTTTTAATGGTTCTCTTGACAGACATCTGAAGCTGTACCCATTATATTTTATGTGACTTGGGAAGTCCTCTGAATCTCCTTATAAATCTTGTCAGGCTGATTCTTACTATGAAGAAACTTATCACCCTTTCTGTTTATCAGAGCTTTTGGAGGTTTTCACAGGTGATGAAATTTTGCAGTCTTAAGAGCTCTTTGACTGTAGCAATCAATAACCTGTCTAGGTAAATTACCCTTTGTTGTAATCCCAGGAACCTTAGAAGCTAAATTAATGGTTTCATTACCATGGTAAAAACCCTTGGGCAATCTGCAGGCCAAATACCATTACCCTGCAGTGATACAACTCTCTCCTTTTTTGAAGAGCTTTTGATGCTTCCTGTAATTCAGGTGCATGGAGCAGCTAAAATCCTTTTTTTGCTTGTTTTTCTTTTTTTTTAAAACAAAAAAAAGAGAGAGAGAGAGAAGCAGCCATTGGACATGTGTAAAAGCTTAGCTGCTGTAAGATGCTTGAAAGAGTTATGAATGTCCTGTAGAGCTGGATGCCGCAATATCACTGGCAGAAGAGGAAGAACAAAAGACTGGGTGAGAGAAAGTACTTGCAATAGTGCCATTATGGGTCAAAGCATGTTCACTGTCTTATCAGTAACAACAGACTTATGTATTGTGTACAATATTCTCAAGATTTTGTATGTTCAATGCCTATGTGAAGAAGGCTATTGCCATAGTCACTTTGGAAGCTCATTTCCATGTGTTAATATGCTACTGCAATTCCACTTGATCCCATTGCCACAATCCCACTCCCAAGCTTAGCCCTATCTCCATCCTCACCTAATGTATACAATTAGAGATGGGGGTATTCGTATTTGTATATGAATACAAATACCCCCGCACAGGTGGACATAACAAGGGTCCACCCCCTGGGGCCAAACTGTTCACTCACTCTTCCGCTACTGCCATGGGCTCTGTGCTCCCTTCCAATCACTCCAGAGCGCCCGGTCAGTGAGCCACTCTTTGATCTGGCAGGGAGGCTCATTGTCCCGCTTCCTGCCAGGAGTTGTTAATCAACTGCAAGCTCCGGAGTAATAGGAAGGAAGTGCGGAGCCTGTGGCAGCAACGGAAGAGTGAGTAGACAGTCCAGCCTCTTGTTGTGTCCACCTGTGTGGGGGGATTCATATACGAATACCCTCATCTCTATATACAACACATAAACCTGTGGCCCAGATTTGTGCTCCATGTGCCTAAGGAAGTGGAAGTGTGAAATTTCACACTGAAATAACTTTGTTAGTGTTAATGGTGCTGCCACATATTTGTTGGTTTGTTTGTTTTTAATTGTTGCTGAAACAAACTAACATGGCTACCTTTCTGGAGACATTCATATTAGTAATTTTAAACAATTTCTAAAGACATATCACTCTGTCTTGCTACCTATATTACAGAGGGAATCAGAGAAAGAGAGATTAATGGCAGAACTATTGATTGAATCAGCTTGTACCAGCTGTACCAGGAGTCAAGTACTGGCTAGGTAGAGGAAGAGGAAAAGGAAGTACAACATCACTTGGTTCTGCTGCATGGACCTTGGTGTAGTCTAGGAATTACAAATATTGGGTTCGCAGGTTAGGTAAAGGTAAAGGTTCCCCTTGACAATTTTTGTCCAGTTCTGTTCGACTCTAGGGGGCGGTGCTCATCCCCCTTTCCAAGCCATAAAGCCAGCATTTTGTCCAAAGACAATCTTCCGTGGTCACATGGCCAGTGTGACTTAGACACGGAACGCTGTTACCTTCCCACTGAGGTGGTCCCTATTTATCTACTTGCATTTGCATGCTTTCGAACCGCTAGGTTGGCGGGAGCTGGGACAAGCGACGGGCACTCACTCCGTTGCGTGGATTCGATTTTATGACTGCTTGGTCTTCTGACCCTGCAGCACAGGCTTCTGAGGTTTAGCCCGCAGCGCCACCACGTCCCTAGATAACACCTTTTAGCCTGCCACCCCACAAAGCCTGAGTTATAAAGTTTGGGCTGACTCAGAAAAAGCTAGCAACCAGAAGTCTTTCCTTCCTTCCTTCCTTCCTTCCTTCCTTGACAAGCATAGTCCTGAATCCGGTTCTAACTGGGTAAATCCAATGAATCAAAGAGATTTATATAAATGTGCACTCAGCATTCAGCAATTGATTTGGAATGTTAGGTGGGATTAGCAATTGCATTTAGGTGATTATTAGGTGATTATTTCAAGCGTACACATTCTCCCCTGCACACTAATTAAGAATGTACTTTTTTCTTTTTCTACATGCCTTTTTGAAGACTGTGTTAGAAACTGGAAAAGTATAATTTTAAATGTCTAATTTCAAGTTCAAGTTTACAACCATTCCTGATTAAGCAGAACATGGGAAAACTCTCAGTACAGAGAAGGAAAAACTCCTCAACAGGTTTGGCAAAATTATTCAGTGTAAGGAAATGCATGTGGAGCTGATAAAATGCAGACCTTAAATGGACCTGACAAAGCAAGATAAAGACACCTTGCTATGTCATTAAGAAATACACCACTCTGAGAGTGATTAGATCAGCTTTTCTTTGCTACAAGAAGACGACAAAACAACAGCTATCCTAGTAATCCTAGGATAGACAGTAATCCTAGTACAGTCAAGGTTTGTATTATTTTACAAGGGGCTGAACATTAGCAGCCAAACCTAATTTAGGATTGGGTGTGAATGTGAGTATCCATATTTGTGGGGTGAACAAACCATACCAAATACACAGTGCTTAAACTTTGAGGTCTGAGGCAAACAACAGACCCATCCAGTTGTTATCTAATTGTTCATACTTAGAACAGGTAATTCGGGCTCTCTGTGTGAGTTGGAGCTCTTTCTCATTTACTTGTTGCCCTTCACACATAGGAGGGTGACAAAACAAAAGAAAAAACAGGCACCTTGAGAACTCCCCTCTACCCATGTATTTTTAGGGAAATGGAACCAGGTATATGCCCCCTGGATCGAAGGCAGTTTCCTGGATATCTAATGGGCAAGCCCTAGGCTGGTGGTGGATGCAGCCAAGGCTAATGGTCTTAGCTTTCCTCTACATAACTCTTCTCCTCTCCCACATGTAAATGCACAGTCATGGGGAGGCCTGATACTCATGAATGAAGAGGTTAACCTATCTCAATGTAGCTTCCCCTCACACACATAATTTGCGTTCCTTCCAGTTTTTCAAAAACTGACATTCACCTCAATCCACAAATGTCCCTCCCAGCTAAAAACTCCTTAAATACATCATATGCAGATTGCAATATATCCAACACCTTCTTGTCTCTGTTTTCTTACATGTGAATGCTTAGTTGGTAGTCTGCCTGCCCACCTTCCTGCTGGTATGAATGCTTTTGCCCTGGCTCTATCCACTGCTTCTGGCTCTATCCACCATTGGCTTCTGTGCCTTCTGCTCCACCAACTACAGTGGGCACCAACCATCCTTGGGCAGCACCATTTTCTCCCTCCCCTCATACAACAAAATGACTTGAGCCAGCTCTGGCTGGGTGCTATGCTTAGAACAAAGATGACAAATGATGTGGAAGGTAAAAACTAGAAGAAGGAGAGTCTGAAAACAATTGATGTAGGAAACTGGAATGTATTTCTAAAAATCCTGTATTTTGTTTATATAGGAACATCATAGCCCTATTCAAGTGTTCAGGTCAGGATTAACCTAAATACATAAGAAAAAGGAGCAGGCCAATACCCACCCCTCAGCAACAATAACAATACCAAAAACTATCTTTATTAGGTAAGCAAATGACATGAGACCACGAGAGAATAAAAAAGGACAGATTATAATCATGTTATAGGTTGGCATAAAATAAAACACAAAGCAAAAAAAAAAAAACCCTCATGAATTGGGCAGTTTTGCGGTTCGTTTCAGGGTGCTTCAGGTAAATATGCCTGCCTAGAATGAAACAAAATGCTGAACTATTATATGTGTTGGTGATTCAAACATGGGCTATAACTTGGGCATCCCAATTCCAACCTTTGCCAAACTTGGAAGGGATGGGGAAGGATTTCATATCAAACATCAGCCCAAGTTTGGTGAAGATTGGATTTACGAAGTCCATGTTACAGCTCCCCAAAACTCATCCCTCCAGGAAACCCATTCAGGGATTCTAATGGTAGAAAAAAAAACAGTCCTCAAATATCTCACATCCCTTGAAAAGTTTACTAGGGTTACTCTATGTTGTGTGCCATTTGGTGGTATACATCAACAACATCTTAATCTCCTGTGCAACATATCCAAGACAAAACGTACTCAATGGCAGCAACAGTTCTGAACTGCAATGAATACAGGCCATTTTAAAAGGAAGCACAAAACCAAGAATCAAATAAGTATACACACATAACCCGAAGCAATACATAAGGAATACTCTGTTAGAGCTGCAGAACGCTAAAAAAATGTGTTCCTGGCTGCCTATCTTTACCCTTTCAGCAATCAAGCTGTCAGTCTTTATGGAGTAAATAGGTAATTGAAAGTAAATGTGCTTTCCTTATAAAGTTCACTTGAAGCCTCAAGGGGTAACATGGAGGGAGGAAAAAAGAATGAAGCCAACTCTCTCATGTATGTGTCTGTGTGTTTGAGAGAGAGTCACAGTTTCAGTGACATTTCTGTTAATCCATGGATGCAAAATCATTCCCAAAACATGACCTACACTTGTATGAAAAAATAAAGACTGTGCTTTTTAAAGGAGCAGAGGCAGCCCAGAATCCTTACTGTGTGTGTATGTGTTCTGAGAGCACTGCCTTCAGGAGTGAATTACAGAAAGAGCACTGGAGTGCTTGTGATAGGGAAACTCTTTTTTGAAGATACCATTTGGAAAAGTAAAGATCCAGAAAGAAAATATGTCTGTAGATATGTGTTATAACATCTGTTGGGTTTCTAGAAACTGATGTCTGACTTCATGTATCTTCCCTGTGTAAAAATTTAATTTGGAAATTTTCTGAGGTGGTGAAGTATGAGCCAAGCCTTGGTGTTATCCTGAAACACAACAGTGTGACAACGTAGAATACTAGATTGCAAGATTCCAGAAGGCTGTGATGGCCTGAAAAATTTGTGGTGGACCTTAATGAGGAACTGGAAGGCTACATTATACTGTGCACACAAGAAGAAACCTTATACTTGAATCATTATTCAACTAATGCTAAAAGCAATAATTACAATTAACTGACTGAAATCCCGTAGCCTCACGCAGTAGGTCACAACTACTGCATCAGTGGGATTTGATTACTTCATTATACAATAGGATTTTATGTTGCTAAAACAGAAAGATTAATTAATTAATTAAAAATAGTATTAACCCACCTTTCTCCTAGAAAGGACTCAGGACAGATTACATCAATAAAAGTAAAATATTAAAAGCTAAAAACAGTAAATTATGCAAATATTAAAATTATTAATTTTATATTAAATATGCTAGGTAAAAGCATTACTAAAACAGATTTGTTGTGTGTTCTGTGTTGTCAAGTCAAAACTGACTTATAGTGACCCTAATAGGGCTTTCAAGATATTTAAGGAGTGGTTTTACCAGTTCCACTCCCCCAATGAGTTTCCATTACCCATTGGGGATCTGAAACCTGTTTTCAGGAGTCCTAGTTACAGATGGGAACTTTGTATTTGTCTCACAGGGGAGACGAATCTGAAGCTCACCACCACAGGTGGCGAGTTCAATTGGACCCTTGCCCCAAACTGAGCATCCACTTACTGCTTGCAGTGCAGCACATGTGGCCATCATCCTTCATGCTGTGCCAATGGTGGAAGTAGCCCAGCTGGGGTTTCCCTGCCTCTCTGCATTGCTAACCAATGCTGTGAGAGGGAGCATGACAAGGCTCCCCACTCAGCTGTAGATTGGTCAGCAGTGCAGGGAGGCAGGAAAGCCTCAGATAGGCTACTTCTGCAATTGGCATGGCACAAAGGACGATGGCCATGCATACTGTGCTGCAAGCAGTAAGTTGACACCTGGTTTGGGGGGAAGGGTCCAGTCAAATTGGCCATCTGTGGTGGTGAGCTTCAGATTCATCTCTTCTGGGAGATTAATACAAAGCTCTCATCTCTAGTCCTAGTCTCTCACTCTATCCACTACACCACACAGATTTATAAGCAACAAAATACAAAACATTCCAGATGGTCAGTCACTAAGGAAAATCCTGTCTGGAAACAAAGTTCTTTGCTTGCTTGTGCAAGGGCACAAAGATGGGACTTTCCTGGCCTCCTGGGGCAGGGAGTTCCAGGGTCTGGGAGTAGCATCAGAGAAGAGCCTCTCCTGTGCCCCATCAAATGCACCTGTGAAGGTGAGGACTTCCGGCTTGACATTGCAACGAGACAGCAGCAGGAGCACTGAGCTCTGTCCCCTGGGCTGAATTCGGACCTGTTTGGGACCCCCCCAGGGGCTTAAAACCACCATGAAGAGGTGGTGAAATTGAGGAGAAGCCTGTTGGTCATGGGGGGGATGGTGGTTACCCACATTTGATCCAGGAAACTCCCCAATCAACCAGCAAGCGGAAACAAGCAGCTGAACTAGCTGCTTTCAAGTTGTCAGCAGCCGGCAATGGAGAAGCAATAAATCAGCTAATTAACACCATGTTACCACTGGACGAGAAATATTTTTTAACTGTATTGCTTTATGACTACAGTGGGGTCTCGACTTACAAACTTAATCCATATTGGAAGGTGGTTCGTAGGTCGAAAAGTTCGTAGGTCGAATCTGCATTTACCATAGGAATGCATTGAAAACCATTTAATCCGTATCTGCTCTTTTCCGTCCATAGAAACTAAGGAGAAGCTGCTATTCCACCTTCTACCACTAGAGGGGGATATTTTTCTTTGTTTCCTTAGGTTCAGGAAAGGAAGGGGGAGGCAGGGAACAGTTTTAAAAGCACTTTTGAAATCTTTTTTTTTCAACGAAGCAAATTTTAAATAATGTTTTAAAGCATGTTGTGCTGATTTTTTCAGCACAAAGACACACAAGCAGGCTTTTTAGGTGCTGAGCAAGCCTCTGGAAGCCTGTTCAAAGCCAGCCGATCAGCTGATAGGCGGGGAGAGGAGCAGGGGAAAAGCACAAAATGGCTGCCAGGCTCCTTCTGTGTGTGGGCTTTTAGCTGTTTCCTGCTCTTCTTCCTGCTGTTTGGGGGCTACCAAGGCCTGGTAAGTGACTTTCTTTTATTTATTTTTAAGTTTCTGACCTTTTTTCCCTCCAGAAGCCTCTAAAGGGAGGGAGGGGGCACTTTTTTCCCTGTCCATAACTCGAGGGAAGTTCGTATGTCGAGTCCTTATTTCCCCTATAGGGCAGGTTCATAAGTTGAATTGTTCGCAAGTAGGGTCGTTCGTAAATTGAGACCCCACTGTATCCCTGGATGAGACAATCCCTACAACAGAAAAAGTGTCTTCTATCCCCCAGTACTGATTGAGCAGTGTTGAATCTGGAGAGAGGAAAGAGATGCAAAGAGACACGAAGAAAATAAATTGGGTGTTAATTAGACATTTAATTCAAGGAAGGAAGTTTGGTATTATTTTGTCATTAGAAATTTAAGAATCTTTCTCTTAAAACCATCATTAGCAACAAATCTATGAAACTAAACTTGTTTATGTTACTTGTAACAGCTATCTAAAGTGCTGGCAAAAAGCCTTAAACACTTTATGGCTGTTTGGAATTCCCTTTCTTTTTGAGGACTGAACTGAAGTACAGATAAACTAACCCTAGAAAGTCTAATCCAGCCAAAGTGTAACTTTTAAACTATATCCTGGGTTCTGAACTTGACTGGAACACAGGCTGAGACAGAATCAATACTGGAATGGATTGCCTCTGGGGCTGGATTACAAAAGACATCAGGCCATGAACACAAACATCAAGTGAACTATTTGGTGAGCAAGTGTGCTTGAGCCTTTAGATGGGAAAAACCCTCTACATCTGAGACTGGATTCAAGTTCAACCCTAAAGATGATTGATCTATTAAAGTGGACCTATGGAAGCAACTATTGATGGAATTGGACTGATTACTTTAAGCATCTGGAAAACCTTCACTTGGAATACAATTATTTGACATATGGGACATAATGCCACAACAAGAAAATTTTTGGAATGGAACAAAATCTACCCGGTAAGCAATTTTAGAAATAGTGAGAGCCCACAACAAAGTGGTGAAATTATTCAAGGTGCAGTTAAAGAAGGACTATAGTCAACAGGAGACAGGGAACAAGAAAATGAGAGGATGGTGGATGATGTATGCCAATTAAAAGAGGGGCTGGAGGAAATTAGACGAGAAAACCTAGGAGATCTGGAGGAGAGTTTTAGGTGTGCTAAGGGAAGATAAGGGGAGAGAACCAGCAGATCTATTTAAAAAGAGCCTGAAAGATCTATTGGAGATAGATCAAGTGTATAAAATGTTCTTAGGTGGCATAAGGGATGGCATAATTTTTAGAGAGATAGAAACAATTTTTAGAGAGATATTTGCTGGAAAAGACAAATAAAAGAAGGAGTTACTTAGAAAGATGAAATGGGAAAAATATTAAGGTGGCTTTTAACTTTGAAAGCATGTATATACTTCTGGAATTGTAAGGGGGCATAGCCTATATATTAGTAAATGGCATTAAACTGAAATAAGGGACCACTAATCAGAGTAAAGGTGTAACACAGTGGTTCTTAAGGTAAATTGAAGTTAGATATAAGGATGAAGCAAAACAAATAGTATTTAATGAACATACATTAGATATGATGCTGATATAGACACGATAGAAGATGTGGAGATAGAAATGGCTAAACAATTATACAAAGAAAATCTGTATAAAATGCTTTAGATAATGTCTATTACATGTTAGGAACCTATTTACCGTAGTTATCATTGGTATACAATACAAAGTTTGTTGATTAAATCACCTCAAAATTTATACATTTGAAACCTGAACTACTTTTACTAGGTATATTATTGGAAGATTTTGAGAACATTGTATACTATGAGAGCAATATTATGATAGTAGCCAATACTGTATACTAAAATACACACATGAGTGGTTTAAATGTTTAAAAAATGTATAGATTTTGAAGGGACAACTAAGAAGACACCAAGATGAAAAAAACAAAACAAATAATTATAAGCAACCCATGTAATGTGATGTTTAACAAGCACAAATTGAATGTAGAGAGATTGAAAAACTAATAAAATTTTCCTTTTAAAAAAATGCACCTGTGAAGGTGGTGGGACTGAAAGAAAGGCTTCCCCTTATGATCTTAACACCCGAGTTGGCTCATAAAAGGAGATGCAGTCCTTGAGATAGCTTGGATCCAAGCTGTTTAGGGCTTTATGGGTTAGTACTAGCACTTTGAATGGTGGCTGGAGACCCCCTGATGTAACAGGGGGTTATATGATCCTTGTAACCAGCTCCAGTTAATAATCTTGCTGCAGCATTTGGTACCCAGTGAAGTTTCTGAGCACTTTCCAAAGGCAGCTCCACTTAGAGACTGTTACAATTTGATTTGACTAAGGCATGTGTCACTATGGTCAGGTCAGACCTCTTCAGGAATTAAGTTTCAGTTTTTTCCATCCTCATTCAATCCATTACTGACATCAGACATTGATCTAGAACTGAAACAGCTTCCTTGGATTTAGATGAAAAGGAGATACAGAATTGGGTGTCATCCACATACTAATGACAACAAATCTTAACACTCTTGACAGTGGTAAATAGTATAAAATACCGAGGGACCCCCACAGACCATTGGCCGGGGTGTCAAACACCCTACCATCGCCTTCTGAGTTCTCCCTTTCAGGAAGGACCAGAGCCACTGTGGAACAGTGCCTCCAAGTCCCATCCTAGAGAGATATCTCAGAATGATATCATGGTTGATGGTATTGATAACTGCTGAGAGGTCAAGCAGAACCAACAGGGACATATGCCCCCCTGTCCAGTTCCCAGCAGGAGCTATCTGTTCTAGTTGGCCACTGTGTGATGAGAATGCTGGTCTGGATAGTTTTTTGGTCCAAACCAGCAGGGCTTTTTTTTCAGTTCTAATGTTAGTGCATTAAGCTGAGCTATAAAACTAAACTGCCCCCCCTCAACCTGCTTCTGAATCGTTTGCCAGCTACTTCACTGACACTCTGAGAGGGAGGAAAATGTATAAGAAATGGTCTGTAAAAACACTCCTGCTAAAGATGTCTCAGCATGTGTGTTACACTTCAAGGTGCTTCACAATGTTGTGTAATGTACCATTATAAAAATCTCCCAGCAGTAATTCCCAGAGGAACAGGATTCTATATTTGCTATAAAAGATTTGCAAAAGATGTTTCAACTGGGCCTCCCTCCCTTCCCCAGGGGTTTAACTTTCTCCTAGCAGGTGGTAGATTGAGCTGCATTAAATACTCCTATTCACTAAAAAAAACCCAAGGGGACAATGCACAGATGAAGTGCAACAAGTGAATTCAAGGCACAAGTGAAGTATAAATTGTCCCATAAGAATACTGCTGGAAATGTGATGGCTCAAATTATTCAACATTAGACTGGAAGAAGAGAATAAGCAAAACTACAAAGTTGCCTTGTAGATAGTGTCATGGTTTAGGTTATTGAAGCTAGAATGTAATTTCTAAATGGGATTTGTAGTCATGGAATTGTGTAGAAGAAATCCATCCTAGTCTGTGTGTCATAAACTAGATGCTTCGAGAAGCTGATTTTTTCTTAGAGCTAGTTGGAATTTTCCATGTAGCAGCCTTGGCCAGAGATGACAAGGACCAAAGACATAACATCGAGGAAGAATGTCAACAACACCTGCAATCCCATGAGAAAAGGAGGTGGAGAGAGATGAGTAGTCCTTCGTCCTGATTGGTTTACGTCAGTGGAGAGTGAAGAAGAAGGTGTTTCCAGCTTGTGAAGAAAATGACAGGATGGTGGCAGAGACTGGGACCTTTTTGAGCCTTTTTTGATTTTTGGATTTTACCTTGGATTATGGATTTTTGAATGGACTTTGGAGTTCCCATTGATTTGCTAGGATGTAGTTCATAGCAAGGATAGAGAAAGGGGGGGGCTCAGCCTTACCCACCTTTCTAGCTAGTAGGGTTTTCTTACTTTATTTTTATAGGTGGGATTTGCTATATTTCTAACTACTTTAGCATATGGAAATGTACTTGAATGCTATGCTTTTCAACAAACTGAGTATCTCAAATTCTTTATTTTTCTAATAAAACAATAATACTTAAAAACCTATGTTTGGTCTTTTGAGCAGACAACCTGCTTACTTACTTAATTCTATTTAGGCCACAAGTATGCTACTGAGTCCAATTAATTACTTGAATTTTGCTGGTCTTGGCAGACTCTGAGACTCATGGTTTTATCTTTGGTTTTCTCAGTTAATTATTAAATGGGAATAGACTTGGGAAAAGAGTGCCAGGTGTGACAGCCTAGTTGAGAAAATGACTCATCTCAACTTAAATAGGGGTACACTGGACTCTGGAACCTCTCTATTCTGAGCCCCAGAATTCTCTTAGGAGAGCTGGTTGCTTACAGATGGTCTTCCAAAACTTATTTCCTAGCTCAAAGTGGTACAGTGGTGCCTCGCTTAACGACAATAATCCAATCCAAGAAAATCACCGTTAAGCGAAAACATCGTAAAACGATATTAAAAACCCAACTGAAATGCATTGAAACCCGTTCAATGCATTCCAATGGGGTAAAAACTCACCGTCCAGCGAAGATCCTCCATACGGCAGCCATTTTCACTGCCTGTATAGCGAGTAATCCGTCCCTAAACACAGCAGGGAGCCATTTTAAGCACCCTGCGGCCATTTTGAAACCGCCAATCAGCTGTTTAAAAAAAACATCGTTTTGCGAAGGATCAGTTCCCGAAGCAGGGAACCGATCATCTCAAAGCGAAAAAACCCTATTTAGACCATCGACAGCGATTTCATCATAATGTTGGACAATCGTTAAGCGAGGCACCACTGTATCTCCTAGCTCAGTTACCTATGCATATTATGTTCATAATAATTGTTTGCCACCAAGTCATTTCTGATGTGGTGACCCTTTCCAAGGTTTTCTAGGTATACAGTACTCAGCGGTGGTTTACCATTCCCTTCTTCTAGGGGCATTCTGAAACTGTGTGGCTTGCCCAAGGCAGACAGATTAGTTCTTCTAAGATACACAGCCAGGAATTGACCTCCCAACCTCTGGTTCCTCAGCTAGATGCCTAATTCACTGAGCTGTCCAGCCAGCCATGTGTATTCTTATATCAATATTAACATAACTCAGAAATCAGCGAACTTGTTTTCTGCATCTGCAGCCCTGAATAGGTAGGGTGCTTTCATTTGCTAGAATCTAAATAACGTCTCAGCAATTATCATTCTATTCGGAGTGTGAACAGATTCCTCCTTTTTTTCTACTGAGGACTAGAAGAATATGAGGATTGCTAGATTGGACTAATGGTTACACTACACATTACAGGAATTGTATTACTGCTGGTTTTCTCTTTTGTTTTGTTCTATCAAAAGTAACTGTGTAATTTGTTCTGTGTCAGGAACATTTCCTGAGAAGGGGCTGAAGCCTTCTCTCTCCATAATTTTTTCCTTTTGAATAATTTTGGTTTTGAATATATCAAATCACATGAGAAGCCACTGTGCAAGACAACCCTGATGTAATGTGAAATTGTGAGATCTTTTCCAAACAAGAGCTACTCTGTGTGTTTGTGTGTCTGTGTGAATGTATGTGGGATCTCTTCTGAAAAAGAGCCACTTTCTCTCTCTGTGTGTGTGTGTGTTATGCAGAGGGCAAACTGTTGAATTAGATCACCTCTTAGGATGATGTCATTCAGCAGCTTGCTCCCCCCAACACACACACACAGGGGGTGGCTGTTTTCCCCACATGTATTATTGGAAGTTGGACAGGAAAGCTATTGGATAGGTAAGTGTTTAAGTTGTTGGGGGTAGAAGTTAACTGCAACGTATTGAGTTTACAGAGGAGAAAGTGAGGAAATCTGTACTGTGGGTTCTCAGATCCAGCAGACCCAGGAGTGGCAATTTCGTTGCCCCAGCAGCACCAGTATGGAGATGAAAACTCTCTGAAGATTAATCTATAAACTTTCTGCATGCACTGTCACTGCTTCTTCAGCCCCCTTGAATTTATGTAGAGAAGAACTGTTAATGGTAAAATGAACTTAAAGTCCTGGTTGAAGGGAATATTTAGTGAGCTTCACTGTTTCCTTAAGAGTGCTTATGAGTAAATGCATAAACAATCCTAAAAGGGATTTATCTCCTCTCTCACATACACACGCTCACACCTCTGAGTAAAAATTATCAGATTTATCCATACAGTCATATATAATAATATCAACATCTAAAATAGATCTAATCTGTAAACATTTTTCCTGTATGTCTAAGGTGTTACCTTCCTATCTGCAACAACAGCAGAAATGTGAGGAGAGGATGGCCTTTATTAGAGCTCGGCTAAACCTGATTCGTTCTGCTCTCCTGTGTGGAAGATTTGGGAACAAGCATTATTCTGAATGTACCTGCCCTTACAGGCTAAGACAGGCTGAAGATCTGGTACCTATTATTATCCATTTCACCCTCTATGGAATAAAATATAGAGAGCAGTACATCTGGTCTGGATCTAAAAAAGGAACAAAGGAATGGAAATGAGATTGTAATTTTGTGTCTGCAAGACAGGCTGGTCACTGTGAAGGATACACATTTTTTATGTGTGGCAAATTATACTAGAAGAAAAAAATCATCATCCTGTTTCCTTTCAGGTGTGTGTGCTGATTTTAAAGCAATGACAACAGGAGTCCCTTTGTACAATTATGTAGTTGCCTATTCATTTTTAGGTATGCAGTGGTCAGAAGCTTATGCAAAAATAAAATTGTACCTTACCTTACAAATTTGGGGACGTGGTGGCGCTGTGGGCTAAACCACAGAAGCCTGTGCTGCAGGGTCAGAAGACCAAGCAGTCATCAGATCGAATCCATGTGACGGAGTGAGCACCCGTCGCTTGTCCCAGCTCCCGCCAACCTAGCGGTTCGAAAGCATGCAAATGCAAGTAGATAAATAGGGACCACCTCAGTGGGAAGGTAACAGCATTCCGTGTCTAAGTTGCACTGGCCATGTGACCACGGAAGATTGTCTTCAGACAAAGCACTGGCTCTATGGCTTGGAAACGGGGATGAGCACTGCCCCCTAGAGTCGAACACGACTGGACAAAAATCGTAAAGGGGAACCTTTACCTTTACCTTTCTTACAAATTTGAAGACCACCAACATGAACATAAGTTTTACTTATCCTCCTTTTTCATGTTCTTATAGCTGAATAACAGCAAATAAAGAAAGCTGCCTGCAAACACTGGCATGAAAAAATAATAATGACATTCAGCTGAATTTTTTCATTTCATGAGGATTTTGTTGTGTCACAGAATAGCAGAAAATACCAATAATTCGTTCTGAGAATTCAAACTCCATCTCTTCTGCCCAGCCAAAAGCCTTAGTTCAGAGCCTAAAATGGTGTTGAGGCCCATAATTTCTAGCTATGGACAGTAGCATTGATACTGACCTGGAAAAGCAGCAGCAGGAACAGCAACAACGACAACAGGAAGGGAGGACAACCACTTTGGCAGTGGCTGGAATAGGCTGGGGCTGCAAAGAAGAGGGCAATGGTAGAACGTCTTCAGCCTCAAGGGACAAGAGAGCTTGGGCTGTAGCCAACTAACAGCATCTCTCTGGGTCATTAAATGTCCAAGTAGCAATTATTAGGCATTCTCTGGACTGAGTGGGACATCCATGGTAAAATGGTTTCAGTTTGCAAGTGATGCACCTTCCAGTGTGCCGGAATCACACATCAACCAATTGTGCCATTTCAAAGTGCTCTCAGCAGGTATTAAATTGCTCATAAACTGAACTCTGTATATGTTATATATTTCACAATTCAGATCTTGAGCTCCACATCTCCATCTCCAGGGAAATGCAACTTACTGGATATTTTGATATTGCTCTTACAGCAATATCAAAAATAGAGGAAGTCTTGCTGGGAAAAGGTCTGGTCAAATCATGTGAGCCCAGGCTAAGTAAATCAAAATATCAATGTACGAACTTCTTGAAAAAAATGTTTGTTGTACAGCCCATCTGCTTTGAAGTTACTGAGTAGAAGGTCGAAGCTCTGCAGCTGGCAGAGGCTGGCAAATTTAAGTCCCCAAGATAGAGCAACTGCAAGAATCATGCGTAAAGATGAGCAAAATCAGAAACCGAAATCCCATAGCAGATTAAAATAAAATCTAATTAAAAATCAACTCTGCTGATAGTGTTACAACATAAGGTGTTTATACATAAGACAGAGAAGAGTAAGACAGGTGATAGGCAGACAGCCAAGTGGATTAAGGAACTAATGAAAGCAGAAAGTATGTGGGAAAGAGAATATAGACACAATGTTTGTAGCAGTATCAGCTTTATTACGAAGACATTTAAGAATAATAAATGAAGTGAAACCATTCTTGATCTGTAAGGCTAGTTGTTCTTCATAGATAGATAGGACTGCAATATGTCAACCCTTCCTGATTTCCACTTTTCCCCTGTTTTCTTACATTTTAGGATGATCTAAGAAATGAGGGTAGCACTGAAAGAGAGAGAGAGAGAGAGAGAGAGAGCATGGTAAGTGGAAGAGTACAGAATGCATATAACTATAAATGGAACGTGAGTCTTGCAGTTTCTCACTTCCACACAGAAATCAAGGGGGAGATTAAGCCCACCCACTTTCCCCCTCACTGCATGATTGGTCTGTGTGAGAGTTCTTCCTCTGAGCATCTTGTACAATTTCTCATATTTTTGAAATAAATGCCAAGCTGCAAAGGATTGTTGCCATTCCTGTGCAGGATGGGTCTGGAAAGGGCAGGAAAAATGCTAAACTAAACAGGATTGCTACAATTTGTGCACAGAATAGTAACTTTCCTGTGCTAGATTAACCAGGGAATGGCATTAAACTCTGCAGAGTTGGACAGTTTCTCATGCAGAAAAATGGCTGGGGTGAGTTGGAAGAGAGAAGCAAGAAGAAAAGATTATCTCCATCATTTTTAAAGAGTTTTTTGCATTTCCAAGAACGATTTTGACCCAAATGGTAAAACTGCAACATTATGTGACTGCTCAAAACTGTGATAACAAGCTACCCTTTTGCTTGGTTATAAGGTAGAAAGATGCAGTGCTACAGCATTGTTTTCTTTGAGTCTGTCAAAACAGGTACAGTGGTGCCTCGCTTGAGGACGTTAATTCGTTCCAGCGAAATCGCTGTAGAGCAAAATCATCATCAAGCAAAATTTTAAAAACCCCATTGAAACACATTGGAAACCGTTCAATGCGTTCCAATGGGTGAAATACCTGCTCATCCAGCGAAGATCCTCTATACGTCGGCCATTTTCTGGTGCCTGTAATGCGAGGAATCCATCCCTAACACAGCAGGGAGCCATTTTCTACAGCCAGTGGCCATTTTGAAACCTGACGATCAGCTGTTTGCTGATCATCGTAAAGCGAAACAGGAAACCAATCAACGTTAAGCAAAATTCCCCCATCTAAACATTGTTTTGCGATCACACAAAAAAAACTTCAACATTAAGTGGATTCATCATCAAGCGGGGTAATTGTCCAGCGGGGCACAACTGTATATAGATCACTGTTTGAATCACTGGTGGGTATGGCATGTCCACATATGTTTTTACTTAGATTGACCTATCCTGCCCTTTAGAGCTGTCCTTCTTTCTGTCACAGTGCTAGGAGATTCTGTGTTGGAGTTTGCAGTGGGGGGGCACTCTTAATTATCCCATTATGTAGCCTGTGTGGATTTTGCACCCCAATGTAGCCGTGGGTGACGTTAACTGAGGAGACAACTCTGTGATATAGTTAATGGGTTGTGACATTAAAAGGGAGGGTGGAGAAACCCCTTCTCTATTTTTTTTTCCTTTTTAAAAAAGATATTTCCCCAACTGGTGCATCTCAATCCTAATACCATACTAGGTTGATGCATCATTGCTCTTTATTTAACAACAACAACAACAACAACAACAACAACAACAACAACAACAACAACAAAGGAAAATCACTGTAGCCTGAAGAATGATGGCTGTGGGATGAGGTTGGGAAGGGGTTCAGCCCCCACAAGGCAGAACAGCCCTAGCAGAGCCCTGGTTGAAGAGAAAGGCAGGAAAGAGAAGGGATTCCGTCTCCCCAACCTTCAGCGTTTTCCACTTATGCCACCACTGTCCTTGGCTGCTGCCTCCTTACTCATGAGTAAACCTTACTCATGAGTAGACCTGGTACCTTGCTCATGAAGCAACCAGTAACTCAAAGACCTGTGTGGACCCATCTCCAAGGAAAATAATCATCTCCAGTGTGAACGGAAGGAGAATTCGAGTGGAGATAAGATAGATCACACTGAAAATATGAATATTTTAAGTGCATACCAGGCCACTCCAAATCCCCCTGTCTGGACTGGCCGTTTCTTTCATGAATCAGTTCAGAGGACAGGGACTCTGTGATCCACAGAAAGTAAGGAGGTCATAGAAAAAGGGACCTGCAATTTTTCTCTGCCTCTAAATTCAGTACAAAAGGCTGAGAAATATACAAACACCTGGATGGTGGACAGGACACTGGAAGTTCCACATGTACTCATATATGGCTATCCTCTTCTTCCCATTTGAAAAGTAATTTTCTTTTCCTTTGAGAATTAATGAAAGGACTAGCAGGGGAAGACTAGCTTGCAGCAGAGTGTCCACCCCTTTTCAAACTGGATCTAACCTGAAAAGGTTCCATCTCACCATCCTTTCCAAATGTTAGATATTTCTGTTTCCTTCTCCATCCGTTTATATATATATATTTTTTTGCCCAAAATGGCAGCTTTAATCATGCTTTCTCTGTATCAGACCTGATACATGAATACTTTATTAACATGAAGAATCTTAAAACATAAACCAAACAGCTGATTATTTAGGAACAAAATAAAAATACTTTGCATGATAGTCAGGTAGTATATTTTGTTTTAAATAATGTAACTGAAGCATTGTGTACTGCTGGAAAGAAATCAGAGTGTATAAAAATGAAGCAATGTATAATGGATTAGTTCAGCAGAACATTTTTAAATAAACATCAGTCAGCTGCTTGGATTCAAGCTCCATATGTTATTACTTGAGGGAATACCCTGCTAGTTTTTCAGTGTCTCACCTCCAGATATCAGTAACATATTCTAATAAGAAGTCAAAAGTGGAATGAAATGCTGGCTTAAAGCAAATTATGGAAGCAACATAGTCATTATTCACACCCAATTTTTAAAAAGCAGCATGCTACAATTAAATAGATTTGCTTGAATTGCTTTTATCCAACCTTAAGATAATTATGCTTGTGAGACAGTACAGATGATGACTTCCCCAACAAAATCTGCCTCCAATACAAGAATAAAAATATAAACATGACAAGGAAAAGGAACCTTTGATGACTTTATTGGCATGACTTGAATTGCCATTTAGTCAGTTACATACAGATATCCTGTAAACTAGCATCTGCACAGCAATGTGTTATCTGTTAAAAAAAAGAACGTAGGAAGGATACACAGTGTACATTTTTGTCTGATTTAAATTAGATTTAAGCACAACTTTGCTCTGAATGTATGTTCAGACCTCTGCATCATAAGCGGATGTTGCAGAGCTAACCTAAATATTACTTTTGGACATATTGATTTTTTTTTCTTTTTAGTAGAGTGACTATGGATACTCTCAGATAGCACACATGCATAATTTTTTTCATCAAGAAAAGCTTTAGAATTGACTACCTGTTGTAAGGGAAAACTATATGACTCAATATTTATAATTCAGTTGTCCAAAAAACTAGTTCATGAATGTGGGATGTTGTGCTTCTGTATTCATGATTCAAAATACCAGGAAATGGCCCAATATTGCTAAACGATATTGGGCCTGCATTGCCAGCAGTGAAAAGGATGTGCAGCTTTACATAGAAAATGGCAGCCTGAATGTTGACAACACCAATGGCAGCATTTAAGATTGTCTACAGGATACCCTCTTCTTCTCAATATCATTCACAAAAATACACCAAATAAGGGAAAATCTCAAAAGCATACTGATTTTTCCATCAATTTACCACTTCTCACCCAAACACAAAATGATTGTCAGGGCTGTTTTCGACAAGTGTGAATGGAAGTGAAGTCTAGTTTCAAAATTACAATTTTTGTGTTTGGGCTTTCTCTATTTTTAGAATTGCCTTGTAGAATGTTGATTTGCTCTGCCAGCACATTAGCATCACTGCACTCTCAAGCAGTGATAATAAGTTGACAAGTTATAATAACTGCACCATGGGTGGTTTGTGTACAAAGCAGTGTGGGAAATTACTTCCCAAATCAGAATATGAGGTGTGAAATTTCATTCTGATCATGAACTGCCTATGAATTCCACCAAAGCAAAAGGTTAAGTGCCCTAGGGGCCTTCTTTTTAGGGGAAGAATAATCATATCTGTTGGCTAACATATAGGTCCCCTATAAATTGGTATTGGCTGGCATGGTGATAGTCTTGACTATAGTGAAGCTGCATCTAAAGAGCTTACAGAATCCCTGAATTGTAGCTTTATCTCAACTGCATTTATAGCTGTCCTGCCCCCAAAT
Organism: Pogona vitticeps; assembly: GCF_051106095.1. Lineage (NCBI taxonomy): Eukaryota > Metazoa > Chordata > Lepidosauria > Squamata > Agamidae > Pogona > Pogona vitticeps. Next base: position 155,894,782 of record NC_135785.1, read on the forward strand.
AAGTCTTCTGCAAGCATCTTTGAGAAGAACTTAAGCCTTCGATATAACTACAGTACTTGTGAGGCACATGGTACATTGCACACAAACATGTATAATACTGTTGGAAAGCATATTTGCTGAATTCCATGTTCTCTGGCAAAATTTCTCAAGGAAGAAGTTTCAAGCCCCAGAAAAGATCCTTTAACCCCAGAAAAGAGAGAAGACCTCTTTTTGCCTTTAAATACTTTGCAATTTTAGTAAAATAGATTTTGTGTTTTCTTCCTTTTAAAGCACAATATGTGCACCTATGTAGAGCAGACACTTAGAGACCAGTTGAGTGTTAAGAACTGCAAATTTGCATTATTAAACCAACATTTAAATTCTTAAATAAAGCTACAGGTATTCCAGTTTGGAATAATTTGCAAATATGTGAAAAAAATGTGCAGTTCTGTAATTTTGCATATTAGTAGGAAATTTTGTGCAAAAACTAGACCTTTTTTGCACAAAACAGTTTTTCACCCATGTGAAAATCTTGTCTCTCAAAGTGATGAATCTAACCGTGAACCGTTCATTCCTTTTGTGGTGAATGTCAAGCTATCATCTTCCAACTTCAGCCAAGCAATAGTTGAAAAGTATGCCCTGATACCAAATGCAGAGTGCACTACAAACAGCATTAGGAAACTTCCTTGGACAACGCTCCACTAGCCTCCCAAATAATTATGAAAATTATTTTGGAGCAGTGTCCTCAAACAACAACTCAGCAATGTCCTCAAATCACAACCTTCTGATTCCAAGTGATGCATTAATTATGTGTTTCTTAGGAAGACAGTCAACTTTAAGAATGTTAAGATTGACAGGACCTATTATATTAAACGTATTGCCAGATTTTTAAGTCAAGCAATCTAATATATACAAGTGGCGAAGATGCCATCTGAAGTACATAGGAAGAACAGCAATCAGCCTACATACATGCTTCTGAAGTAAGAAGCCTGCAATTTTGACAAAAAAATTTAAACAACCGATGGCTTAGAACATCCTGACCTGTATGATTTGTTGTATACTATCAAATCCAAATAAAACACGAAAAAAGAGAGAATGGTTTTAGATGTGGCACTGCAATCCCTCATGGATTATAGGGCAAAACTGAACATCATGGAATCATAGAATAATTTTGTTGGAAGCAGCCTGTAAGGCTATTGAATCCAACTCCCTAATCAATGCAAGAATCAAAAACAAAGTAAATCTGACAGATCATTGTCCAATTTTCTTTTGAATGCATCCAATGCTGGAGCATTCACCACCTCCCAACTAACTGTTCTAACAGTTAAGAAATTTTTCATGTTATTCAGCCTATATCTGGCTTCCTATAGCTTGAGCCCATTGTGGCATTCACCTTTATTATTTTAAATAAGTCATGCATTATTCGTGTTTTATGCTGATGTGGTTGAGAGGTGGGGCCACTAGAGAGGTTAAAAGGTGGAGCCAGAGAGGAAGAGTTTAGTTTACAGTCTGGATCTGAGTAAAAGGGAGAGACAGAGGGAATTAGTTTGGGAATCTGAGGAGTGATTAGTCTGAGGAGTGAATAGTAACCTGTAAGATAATATAGAAAATTGTTATTGATGCTTGATGAACCTGAAGAAGATACTTATGAATTATTATAGAAACATTTGTAATCAATAAACCTGTTTTATTCAAAAGACAGTGATGAATGGACCTTTGTCTTTCCTAAGTAAAGTACATTGATAAAGAAATCAACTGGTGGCAGCATGTGAAAAGGTGGGTTATTTTTTTTTGCCTTCATGAGCTTTCTGTTTTGGGGAGACAAACAGGGGCCACAAAAGGGCAAACATCACACCCGTTATTACACGTCCCACACCCTGGGATGATTGAAAACAGATTTTGCCCCTCCTGTGTATGACTACATTTCAAGTATTTGAAAAATGCTATAATATCTCCTCTCAGTCTTTGCTTCGCAAGGGTAAACATGTCCATTTCTTTCAAGTCTTTTTACATACTACCTGGTTTCCAGTCCCTTGATCATGCTTGTTGACTTCCTATGGACTTGCTCCAATTTGCTTGCATCCTTCTTAAAGTGTGGTGTCCAGCACTGGACATAATACATTAAGTGAGGCCTAATGATCCACCCCCTTAGAATAAATACTCTGTCCTCTGGATTGTATAATTGCCACCTCTGAAACAGAACACTTTTATTAAGAGCAGCTGAAGATGGTGGAAGCCATTACCTCCTATCTTATTTTTTTTATTTTGTTTTTCTGCTTTGTTAATCACCACACAAAGTTTATGTTTTGAGCAATTTACGGTATCCTTTTGGGCCCCAGAGCAGACTTTTCTGACGTGCTATTCATTGCTTTAAAAATCATTTGCACATATGTGCGCATTTGTGGAGCTATTACACACACACATACACAAATGTACTTGTACATAGGCATACATATAAGCATATTTTATACACTTATCTATTCTTGCCATATTTGGAGAATGGTAGAAAAGCTCATAATTTGGTTCAGGTGGCTGGAGGGGGAAGGAGATTGAAGAAAATTGCAATACATTTTCAGAATGAATATATGATATCTCTAAGACTTGTTTTCTTCTATTACTCATCTTTCCCACAGTTAAAGCACAGGTTGGTTCTGGAACATTTTTTAAAAAGCATTATTCACTCACATTTGTTTCTGTCCTCCACATAGCACACTATAATCTTTACCTGGGGGCTCTGCATTTCAAAACCAAGAATTCTCACAGTTCAATGAATTCATCCTGTATTTGAGAGGGATTGAATCATGAGGTACTTCGGATTTCAAACTGGATGTGGAAATTAGCATCAGTTCTTTAATCTATGTTGTTTCTCAATCTCTCGGGTGCAGATAGCTTCCTTGTAAAGTGACTTTCTTGTTGTCTCTGTATCTTGAGCAGAAAGTTCTCACAAAACTCATTTTATTGAGCATCCAGGTTTGTTTGTTTTTTAAACAAGCTTAATGAAATAAATTTTAAAGGGTTTATAGGAGGGTGGACAATTCTGGAAGGTCTAGCAGCAAAGTTCATGATTTTTATTCCACTTTGCTTAGTCCTAAGGGAATGGGGGTGCCAGAAAGTCCCAAAAATGTCCTTGGATGTTTCATGAACTCCCATGAAAATCAACATGATTTAGCATGTTCAGAAGGACATTATTTTTGTCAAACCCATCCATTGCCCAGCCAGCCTGGAATAATGACACAAGAGGTGGGTTGAAAACTTGGCCACACTTTATTAATTAATTGGAAACCAATATCCCCTTATGAAAGGGGGCCTATGGTAGTGCAGAATAATGATCTGAATTTGGAGCTGGACTTACCCCAGACCCAGATCTCCTAATGGTGAGTTCTCATAATGTCAGGGTATCCCCAGAGACCAGGCCATCCAAGGCTCTTGACTCTAGACAATCTGGGTCCCGTGGATCCCTTAGTTCCTCCCCATCCCAGCCTGAAACCTCCTGATCTTCAAAGCTGGGAGATGGCCCAGCTTACACCTCTCTTGGGTGCCCCTTGTAACTCAATTAACAACTCATGCCTTCCTCACTACCTGCCATGTCATAGGGATTACTCAGTATGCCCCATGCCCCCCAGCAGACTGAAAATTTCAGTCCTCAGGTCCCCATGCAGATCTCTCAAAAATATGTGCAAACCAGCCTCTGATAAGTGCACTCTGTCACTCTTATACAACTCCGGGCACAGCCTGATATCCGTGTGTGTCACTACAGAACCCAGGTGTGCCAACACCGCCCTGCTAACTTCACTCTTCTGGGATTTACCAATATGCCTGGAGTCACAATCAGTCCTCCAAACTTGTTGTGGCAGCATTGCTGACCAAACCACTCACAATCCTGGAAAATTAGCCTCCAAGGACTGCAGATCCACTATCACCTGTAATATAAGGAGCTTGCCCGTCTTACAACCCAAGTCATTGGGACTGGCCAAATGGTGCCATAGTGCGTAACCAAAGCACATTATGCTGCACATCCCATTGCATGTCCCTACGAATGGCCTCGTGAATACAGAACTCTTGGTCATAGATCAGCCATGTGTGACCAAGGAGATCTGTGTAGACCCTATATATCAAATCTAGGTACTGAAATAGGAAAAATACTCACTCTTGTTGAGCCCTGACTACTGTTCCTGCATAAATAATGTATCCTGGCAACCAGTTAGCCCAGCACCTATCTGGCTTATGCTGCCTCAATTTCCCCTACTCCTTTTCCTCCTCCTTTTCTGAACCTTTATTCTCCACTCCTCTATTCAAAAGCTCAAAGACATCTACAAACTTAGCTATAAATACTATCCAACAAACACCAACAGAGCATGAACAGAGTTCCTACTCCAGTCCTCTGAAGATGCCGGCCACAGAGACTGGTGAAACATTAGGAAGAACAACCTTCAGAACATGGCCAAAGAGCCCGAAAAACCCACAACAACCAAAACAAACACTGTTCTGATAGTCAGTAGGAAGGTTGAGGAACTGCCTCGGGGTAGACGCTGAGGAGCAAAGGGATGGATAGAGTTGGATAGGCACAGGAACAGCTCTGCAGCAGTGAAACTACCCTCCTTCCTTCAGGTTTGGTGTCTGATGTTGTCCTACAGCCATAAGTCCTCACTTGTTTTGTTGCTGTGGGCAAGAACAAGAAAAAACAATGTTTCTTCTCATCTACCAAATGGCAATATATTTGCTCATGACTGTTTGCTTTTGTGAGAATGGTTTTTATATCCATGGTGTAATGCACAGCTCTGCAACGATAGTGCCAATATTATTGCACAGGTTTTTAACAATTAGAAGTATCAGACAAGATTCATCTTCTGGACCAGCCAACCTGTACATCTGTGCTCTATAAAAGGAAAGTCACCAGTTTTGCAGAAAATTTTCCATAAATTACAGAAGAAACATTTGTCGGCTGAAATCCTACTGCACAGCTCCACATGTACAAGGAAGATTATGTCATCATGAGTGGCAAATTGCCACTAAATAAGGGCTTATTTTGGTAATTTGAGGGAGCATGTTTACAAGTCAAAGTGCACTACAAAATTGCCTCTACTTACCTGCAATTTCCCTTTGATCAATAGTGATTTGCCACTGCTGCTGATGTCATCCTTGTTACGCAGGTGGAACTGCCCAGCAGGGTTTCAGTCATTGTTTTGTATCTCTCAGAAGATGTTAAATCTTGCAGGAGTTAATGAACTATTGACAAGATGGCTTGAAAGACAGTCTGTCTTCTCAAGAACAAGTAGTGTAACAATTTCTTCCCTCCCTGTTCTGTCCTGTCAACAGCATTGAAATAAGATTAAAATGCATCCATCAGGCTATTTAGCTTTTCTGCAAGAAGCTGTTTAGGGGAAGAACAATCTTCTCTTTTATCTCAATTGGCAAATTATTTTGAGACATGCCTGGTCAATGGAAGTGTGCAGATACTCAAATTAATGTCCCTCAGTCCCTCAGTCCTGTCATTTGTGTGTAAGCTCCAAAATATCTCATGTGTACTTTGCTTGTGTAAGCTCATTCTGACATCTATATTTGTTTGTGTGTGCCATAGGAAATGGAGGGTCTAGAACTGTTTGTTGATTCCACACACATAGGACTTTTCATTGTATAGAGACTGACAAGTATGTTTCCCCTCCATGCATTTATTTGACTGATTAAAGGGGACTATAAGCAGTAAAACACATCTGGAGACTCAAGGTGTTGTTGAACAGAAATTTCATCGTCCTTAACTGTGCTGGGTGTGGGAACTGTAGTCCAGCAAAACCTTGAGGGTGTCACACTGCCTGCCTTGGTGATAAAGGGAATCTAAAGGTGAGTTCATGCTGCTTCTGGCTCAAACCATTGTTTTATTGAGTAGGTTAAAGCTGTAAAGCAGGTGGGTGTTTTATAGAGCACTGAGACATTCATTTCCAACACTCCTCCTTAGAAATGTATTGCCACAATAACAGTGTTGTTTCCTGATATTTCCATGCCTACCAATATATCTCTAGTAATTCCAGATATTATCAAATATGAACATGTTATTATTGTATTGCATGTTGCTATTTAAACAAGAAAAACTATGGAACTTTGGGACGCTTGAATGATACATTGAGATACTTTCAATATTGCATGTGTCATTTTATTCATAATCATTTTGGAATTTGCAAGCTCTGGGGGAGGGTGATCTCTCTCTCTCTCTCTCTCCCTGTCCCAGTGCTCTGAAGAACAATTATGTTTCATCCATTTTCTTCCTGTTCCTGTACAGGGAAGGGTCCACTTTCCAGAGTAGTGGCATCATTGGCACTAGAGGTGCAAGTAAATATCTGGTCCTCGACAAAAAGGACATCCAAGCAAAGCACTCTGGATTGGTGTCCTCATATGCCTGGAGAGATCCCAGGATGGCCAACCAGCTGCCGCACTGAGATGGCTAAGAGATTACTTGGCAACAGCTTGGGGATCCAGCGTCCATTTCAAAAATGGAATGCTGCTTCTTAGGATCAAACGAGATGACATGCCTAGTTGCAGTGTATAAGCTACTCTGTCATAGCTGGAAGAAATGTTTGCACTACTGCAAGCTTTTGTTATCTTTGTGACTTGCAATCCAAGGAGCTGTGTTTTGTGATTTGTGTTTGGAAGGTAAACCTGGGCTTTCTTTGCAAGTCTAATTCTTCAGTCACAGAACTCTGAGGGAATTCTGCCAATGGAGGGAAAAGCTTTTAAATGCCAGCTGAGTGTCTTGTCTAGTCTGCCTAAACGAACCAGATCAGAGGGAAAAATAGACAGGAATTAAGACTACCTTATGGCAGTCTCCTAACTTTGTTGATATAAACCAAACTGGCATCTTCTGCAGGGAAGTGGAAGTTGCTGAATGGAAGAGATGATAAGCAGCAAGGAAATGCACAAGTCCCTCAAAATTAAGATTTTCTCAGTGCAAATAGAAGTGTCCTATCTTCTTATACTATTCAAGGGTCAGAAATGACAAATTGTTAGTTTGTGTTTCCAAAAATGTCACGAGCAAGTAATTTAAACTCTGTTCTATACATATGCACTTTTTCCCAGGGCAGGGATTCACCTGGGCTTATTCACTGAAAATGAGGACATTCCTCAATAATTTGGGAGCAGTGGAAAAATATGAACATGATTTTCTTTAAGCAAATTCTAGAGGGAGATGTTTGATTCAGGGAATACTGTTTACCTAGTTAACTAATTTATAGGGAAGCAGCCATGGCCTAATGTTACAAAGAAGTCTGAGAAATCACATTATGCCATTATAACCTGTATGGACACATACTGAGAGCAAGGAGAGAGTATTTTTACTGCTTATACTTTCTAAAAAATGAAATAAAAATGGCACACAAGATTAATTTGTTCTTTAGGAATATGGGAGATGAAGGATGATCTGACTCTCGCCCACCGTTGAGATCAAATGAGCTAGAAATTATTTATTAAAGGAAGTTTAAATTTTGATTAATTGTTTATGCCAGTTTGACAGGTGTCATCAGGTATTGATTTGTATGGGCAGCTGTAGAGATGACTGATATAAGGAGGGAGGAGCTACAGCAGTAATAAAACTTTAAACACATGTGTTATTTATGTCATTGTTATTATCCTGGGTTAGATAGATAGATAGATAGATAGATAGATAGATAGATAGATAGATAGATAGATAGAGAGAGAGAGAGAGAGAGAGAGAGAGAGAGAGAGAGAGAGAGAGAGAGAGAGAGAGAGAGGCAGGCAGGCAGGCAGGCAGGCAGGCAGGCAGGCAGAGGGCACCAGGGATGAGAGACGGGACAGCGAAGGGGTTTTTGAAGCTCGGGAAGCTGAAAGCCGGCAGCTGGGGCAGAGCAGCTTTTGGCTTCCTGGGCTTCACAGCCCCCTACGCTGCCCTCTGTCTCCCGTCCCTGGTGCCTTCTGCCTTCTGTCCACACAGGGACTGAAGGCAGAGGGCAGCAGGTGCAGCTTTGGAAGCCCGAGATTTTTTTCTTTGTCTGGAACGGATTAAATGGTTTTCAATGCATTTCTACGGGAAATGTACTCTTGACCTACGGACTTTTCGACCTGCGGCCACTGTTCCAATATGGACTAATTCCATAAGTCGAGGGACCACTGTACTCTGCAGTCTTCATAAAGCCTACCTCTCAGTGAGATGTGCAGTTCTATCAAAAGGCAAGTGGCTCTATCATGGCATACTGACTATCATCTTAATGTTTTTTTTCTAAGTGTAGAAGTAATCGGTCATCAGTAATGCAGTTAGCTGTAATAAACCACTCTTCTTTTCCATAATGAGTGTATAACAAGTGTTTGTTTCCTTTCTCTCACACCTTTTTCTGCAATGTAGAGACCTAGAATGGTTTTAACAAATGATTAGAAATCAAGTTGTTATTGTGTGCTGTCAAGTCAATTCTGACTTATGGCAATTCTTTTTTTCTAGGTAGAGAATACACAAAAGTGGTCTACCATTTCCTTCTTCTGGGAGCACCCTGGGACTGTGTACCTTGCCGATGGCCACACAGGCAGTCTAGATAACTAACTCAAAGGTTGGGAGTTTGATTCCCCATTGTGTCTCCTATAAGTAGAGTCAGCCTGTATGGCCTTGGGCAAACTATGCAGTCCCATGTTATTTATTTATTTATTTATTTATTTATTTATTTATTTATTTATTTAATTTATACCCCGCCTATCTGGCCCACCGGACCACTCCCAGAAAAGGGAATGGTAAACCACTTCTGAGTATTCTCTACCTGGAAAACCTTGAAAAGGGTCACCATAAATCAGAATAGACTTGTCTCACATGATTATTATCAAACATCAAGTACAGCACTCAAAATTAATGTAGTGAGTGGGAAATGTGAGCATTGCAAATTGAAGATAGGACAAATTTAGTAGTACCTCATGATGAAACATACCATTCTTAAGTAATGTGAACATATCAGTATTGCAGTAGGAATGCCTCTCATCTGCAGTATTATGCAAAATTAGCTTGTTTTGTTTAAGAACTGAAATATGGGATTGGGGTGTTTGAGTTTGGATTTCATATACTGCCGGATTCCTCTTTTTGCTGCTGAGGACTGATTGAGATAGCCTGCGGCTCTCCAATTGCCTTTGAAATTTTGAGGATTATTTTTAATGCAAGAAAACATTATTTTGATAAATTAATTGCACAACAGTGGGAAGATCCTTCCTTAGTTTTAGATATATTTGCCAAATTAAATAATTCAACTGGGCTGTCATCTTACCTCAGCTCCCAAAGCAGTTCTGCTACTATGACTTCTGTTGCTTTCAACAGGATCAAAGCAACATAAACTAATCCATGGATATTTATAGAGTATTCAATGTCTTCTGTTTTCTGCGTCTTTCCTTGTGCATAGAGCACACTTGGTTGTGCATGCTGTAACTGTAATGAAACCAAATTAATACTTTTCTTTAGCCTGTTCTGTTATATCTGAATAAAACTTCCTTCAGGGTAACTGAATTCAAGAAAGCCAATGCTCAGGGATGCAGCACCAGTGCTTTAGAACTAAAAGCTAGCCCTTTAGACCTGATCAGCACTGCTGCAATGGATATGGGTATATTTCAACACGCTGGGTAAAGAAAATATTTCTTGAAATATATTCATATATCCATTGCAGTAGTGCTGATCAGGTCTGAAGGTCTTGTTCTTTTTTCTTTACCCAGGGTGTTGTCAGTCTGTGGAACTCTTTGCCACAGGATGTGGTAATGGAATCTGGCCAAATGCCTTTAAGAGGGGATTGGACAGATTTCTGGAGGAATAGTCCATCACAGGTTACAAGCCATGATGGGGATGTATAATCTCCAGGTTTAAAATGAAGGTACCTCAAAATGTCAAATGCAGGGGAGGGGTCTCAGGAGATAGGTATCTAGTTGTCCCATGTGCTCCCAGAGACATCTGGTGGGGCCACTGTGAGATACAGGAAGCTGGACTAGATGAGCCCTTGACCTGACCCAGTGGGGCTCTTCTTATGTTTTAGTGTAAGTAGTGGATTCCACTTTACTTTGTTTAAGAAGTCTCCATTAACACATATGTTAACATTCACCTGTCCTTTTGCATAGTACACATGTAAACAACCACAAGAACTATTCCAATACTACTCCTGATTCAGAGGAGAGGAAATTGATTTATCATCATATGCCAGTCAGAGGCTTACTCTCCTTCCCTAAATGGTTAAGAAGCTGGCCTGAGCGCTCTGGTCACTTACTAGCTCTTTTTTCATAGCAGTGGGGCTGCACAGGAGACTTATGATGTATATGCAATATCTTCAAAACAAATATGAACATGGAGTGTATGGAAAGCAAACATGCACTTAAAGGCACATTTAAGTCCAACTGGCAATCTCCCAAGACATCACTGAAGAACAATATCATGGAGACGCACCCAGTAGCTTAATGCTGTTTTCAGTTTAAGTATGTCCTGGCTTTCTATCTTACTCCAGCTTGTATTAAACTATTTCTCTGTCTCACCAGTTAGCAGAAGAGTGTCATATTACAATATCTGGAGGGAGATTCCAAGGTTAAGTATAATTCAATTCTTTAAAAAAAACCTTCAGTTTATTGCTGTGGGATATTGTGCTTCTGTAAGGTAAAGATTCAGGTTCCTCTTGACAAGTCCAGTCATGTCCAACTCTAGGGGGCAGTGCTCATCCCTGTTTCCAGGCCATGGAGCCAGTGTTTGTCCATAGACAGTTTCTGTGGTCACATAGTCAGCACAACTGGACATGGAACACCATTACCTTCCCACCGTGGTGGTTCCTATTTACTTGCATTTGTACATGCTTTTGAACTGCTAGATTTGCAGAAGCTGGGACAAGTGATGGGAGCTCACTCTGTTGTGTGGATTCGAACTGCTGGTCTTCCGACCTTGCAGCCCAGAGGCTTTCTGCAGTTTAACCTGCAGCACCACCACATCCCTTGTGCTTCTGTACCAACAATTCAAAAAGACAGGATATGGCCTAATATTGCTGCACAATATTGTGCCCATGTTGCCAGCACTGAAATTATGCCAAGCTTTACATAGCAAAGGGCAGCCTGAATGTTGACAACACCAATGGCAGCAGTCATGATGGTCTACAGCACTGGTTCTTAACCTTGGGTTACTCAGGAGTTTTGGACTGCAACTCCCAGAAGCCTTCACCACCAGCTGTCCTGACTGGGGTTTCTGGGAGTTGCAGTTCAAAAGCATCCGAGTAAGAAAGGTTAAGAACCACTGGTCTACAGGATATTCTCTTGTGCTCACTACCATTAACAAAGTGATAGCACAGATGGGGAAATTCCAGAAACTGACTCCTTTTTCCCCATCATTTAGCCATTTCTTATTCAAACACAAAACAATTGCCAGGGCTATTGTGCAACAAGTTTGTTTTTCAACAAGTCCAGGGTCAAATGTCAAAGTTAGAATTTGTTTGGGGCACCCCTATTTTATAAGTTGGCTTATGGAATGCTGTTTCCACATAAAATCTATTGCACGCTTGTGCAGCAATAATTAACTTTTTTGCCTACCATCAGATACTAGGTTATCACTCTTGTCATCAAAATGGGAAGCCTATTGAAAATAACCAGAGAGCCAAATTGGGAAGAAAAGAGAAACGAAGCTCAATAAAGTTTGTTAAGTTTAAAACTTAACAAAGCTTGATTCCCAGCACTGAAAAATACAGCCTGCAAAAGGTCAACAAACTCTACCCAGCCACAAGGACCGGTGATCACTACACACAAAAGATCAGTTAATGACACCCATCAATCACGGTGACAGATAATCTCTTCTCCTTATCACAACAATGCACCCACAACAAAAACACACTGATCACCATAATTACCCAGCTCTTGAAAAAGACAAAAGCTGATCCCACAGCTATAAATACTCAACTCCCAAACAAATTGCACCAGAGCACAGAGTGCTACTCCTGTCCTCTGAAGATGCCGGCCACAGAGACTGGCGAAACGTTAGGAAGAACAACCTTCAGAACACGGCCAAAGAGCCCGAAAAACCCACAACAACCAGAAGCTCAATAAACTTCATTGGACACTGGGATTAATAGAGAGATTCTTTCCAAGGATGATACAGGACCAGAAGCACACGGTATGAATCCATTGCCCTATTCAGTTATTATCCAATCTGTTATCAATATGCTTAGAGAAGATGGGCTGTCCCACTGCTTTTTATTTTCTATACTTATTTTCTGACCTGCAAAGACAAAACCAGGCACCTGCCTAAACATGATGGAGTGTCTAGACATATCTTCGATAGGCGGTGGATGACCATCACCCCAACTGCTTGATGTCATCAGGATGATAACTTATAGCGGCTGCATTTGATACCATCCCAATTCTAAATGAATGAGTTCCGAACCTCAATCCATGTACACTTGCTTTGCCTAATGTTAATCAGTGATTTTCCAAACCTGATATTTTGTTTTCATACATCTTTATGTATGAAAAAAATAATCTTGATCCTGTTCTCTGACAATTAAATAAGTACCTATTGCTTTTACCAGACAAAGATTTCCTATCAAGCAAGTACCTAAAGTAGTGATGGGGAACCTTTTCGAGCCCAAGTGCCCCAAATCAACTTATTTACAACAAAAACAACTTATTTATTCCAGAGTACCAATACTGCAATTAAGACCCAAATGCTGAGGTTTTAGTTTAGAAAAAAACAACTGCTCCTGCACTACAAGGGTTAAATGATTGATTTTTTCCCCCTATGGGTGGTATTAACAAATAAATACTTACTGGTCCTCCAATCCCCCATTGGGCTAGACCAGTGATGGTCGCCATTGGACTCCTCCACTGGACCACTGCACCAGCAGAGGGGAGTGCCGAAATCCAGGATCGAAGGACAGGTTAAGTACAGTATTTCTCTGACGACTTATGGCTCGTGTGCCCACCGAGAAGGCTCTGTGTGCTATGGGTTTGCCATTATTGGCCTAGTAGTTCAGGTGTCTATGAATGCAAGGCTTGATTTCTCTCAGTTTGAGAGAAAGCCATAGTTGTGTTCTTTTGTTTTCATTGGGGCCTAAGGCACTGAATTTGCTGCTAACTTATGAGACACACAGAGAAGATTTCTGTATTCTTGCTTTCATGGGCAAAAGGCTGACCTGTGCTAAGATTTGCATGTGGTGTTATCATTCACAAGACCTCTTTCTAGTGTGCCATTCATGGCTGTTATACTGAGAATACATCTTTCCATGACTGTTAGTTTGGAGTGGTACTAAAGAACTGATCCAAAAGCACACTCTGGGGGCGGCAGGGGGAGGCTGTCCTATGCCTGCTTACCCAGCGGTATGTTCCATTCAGCTCAGTTGGACTCTGAGGAGACATGTTTAACTTTGAAAATGTCTAGCTACAAAGCAAGTTCTTCCAGCAAATGGGTCAATGTGAATTTACCTAAAATATAGGGCCCCAGGAACAAGACAGTTGGGCCACCTGCCTGAAACATCAGCTATAATGAAAATACAGGCATGCAAAGCACAGCCATTTGTATTTATTTATTGTCCAGATGCTTATTAATCATTGGTAGGTTTTTCCTTACTTTCCAAACTTAATCATGATCTACTTAGAGCCATAAAGAGTAGTGTTATGTAGGGATTTAGCTTGTCCACTGGAAGGCTAAAATTGAGGGGAGAACAGGAGCACCCCTGCAATGCTTCCAATGGCTCCATGCCTCCTCAGATAGGAGGTCATTGGTTGCTAATAAAAAATCTTTTTAAAAAATCATGCAAAATGCATGCTTTTGTGGGTGAATCACATAATCAGAGAGACTGCTGACATCATCTTCAGGACTCAGCCAATCCCGAGGGTGGTGCTGCTGCCTTGGGAACCCAACCCAACTCACCTGGGTCTTTGTGACCTCACAGGGCCCCACCTCTCTGCTGGCAGATAAAAGGGGCTTGCTGGGCAGGGCAGGAGACCATAAGGGAGGCCAGTGGCCAGAGGGCAGTCAGGCAGAGAGAACGGCAGCAGCTGCAGGGGATCCGTCCCTTCTCCCCAAGGCAAATTCTCTCACAAAAATCAGATGAACTTCCTAAGTGGGCTAGCAAGTTAACAGCTCGAGGCTGGTGGAGATCCATGACTTGAAGCTGGCTGATATCGGCGATGGACCAGGGAGAAGTTGGTTGACATTGGCAGACAGAAGCTGGTGGAATCTCCCTGTGGAAGCTGGCTGAGGCCGCAAGGTGGAGGCTGGCAGAGGTTGGAGGATGAAGCCTGTGGTGGACGTTAGCCTCCTTAAACCAGCTTGTGGAAGCTTGGTGGACATTGGTGAATGGAAGCCGAGCATTTGTGTGAATGGCTGGTGGAGTGAAGGTATGTGTGTGTCAGGGGGGTGGCAGCTGGTGTGTGTGTGTGTGTGTGTGTGTGTGTGTGTGAATGGGCTGGCTGGCATTCCGTGGGTATGTCACCAGAGCATGAGTTTGACTCAAGCATTCGGGAGCTGGTGGAGGCTGGCTTCAGAAGCAGAGTGGAAGAGATGAATGGGTGGATATTCCTGGTGGAAGCCAATGGATGTTGGCAGGTGGAACTTCGGGACGAAGTTGCCAGAACATTGGTCAGTGGATATGCCTGGGTTGAAGCCAGTTGACGGCCGTGGATGAGTTCGCCCCTTAGTAATTTTTTTTCTCTCCCTTTCTTTCAGGGCCCGAAGCTTCCTCTTCCCCAGGGGGGAGTGAGGGAGCAGAAGTCAGGCATCCTGCTGGAGCTGAACCAGGCCGTGGTCTCTGCTGAGGATACCCATTTAGCCTCTTTTCCAAAACCAGTAAATTAATTTTCTGGAATGGGTTTGAAGTGTTGTCTTGTTTATCAGGGGCTGTCACAGGATTATCTTCCCCATCCCCTCATATCTGGGCCCCAATGCCTGGGGTGGGTCTTTGTCAAGTCATGGTGTCGGGCCTTGTGATGTCACAGGAATTGGGAACATAACATTTCTCCATGCATGTGTGAGGGAGTGAGCTAGGCATTGTGTGTTCCCTGTCTGAGCTCCTAAGCAAGTATATTATGTGTCATGTTGGACAGACACAGAAAGCCAGTGAGCCCTGGTGTCATTCGGAGAGGGTTGGAGTTGGGTACTCAGACACTATGGCCACCCTGTAACAATAAATGAGACTTGCTCCTTCCCTTCCACCAAAGCTTCTCACATTTGTTTGCCTGGCCTGGAGATTCAGGGGAGCCCAACCATTTCCTGGCACAGCAGCTCATTTTCTGAGACCTGGCAAGCCTCATCTTCATCATCAACACCAGGAGTACTCCATGGACAGCTCCTTGCAGAATACAAGTGGGGAGAAAATATGCCACTTCAAAGAAGCTTCCAGTCCAACCTCTCACGCCAGTGCCACAACCGGGAAATGGAGATGGGCAATGATTTGGAAATGAGCATACATTAAAATTCATTTGGATCCATGCCATGGATAGATGGCAAAAATACAGTGGTACTGCAAAATCTGCTGCTTGCCTCTGAGCACCTAGTGCAGTGATGGTGAACCTTTTTGAGCCCAGGTGCCAAATTGCAGCACAAAATCAACTTATTTATTTCAAAGTGCCAATACTGCAATAAAAACCCAAATGCTGAGGTTTTAGTTTAGAAAAAACAACTGCTCCTGCACTGCAAGGGTTAAATGCTTGGTTTCTCTCCCCCCCCCCCCATGGGCGGTATTAACAAATAAATAGTTACTGGTCCTCCAATCCCCCCTTGGGCTAGACTGGTCATGGTCGCCATTGCACCCCTCTGCTGGACTGCTGCACCAGCAGAGGGGAGTGCCAAAATCTGGAATTAGAGGCCATGTAAGTACAGTGGTATCCCAATAGACGATGACCCCACTGTACGACAAAGTGGGGAGTCTTTTTTTCAATCACTATAGCAATTGCCAAATGATGTTTCCTATGGGAGATTTTCGTTTGACGACCATTAGGGTGGCCATTTTAACAGCTGATCGGTGTTACATACAGCACTGATGGTACCTGTCTGTCATGGGTTTGGAGGGAAAGTTCCATCCTATGGGGAGTGGAAGGCGGGACATCAGGGGGAGGAGCTGTACTGTATATATATGTGGAGCTTGTGTGGAGAAGTTTAGGAGTTGAGGAGTGGGAGTCTGTGTGTCAGACTGGGTACAACTGTGTGTCAGTTAGTACCTACCTGATAGGTTCAGGTTTCTATGTGGGTAGCCAGAACTGATAGGTTCAGGGTCTGTGCTTTATTTTAAAGTGTTCTGTGTGAACCAAACCGTTGTATGTATGATTGAGACTAAGCCACGTTACAGTATCTTATTTACTTGATCATTTTATTTACCCTGTTTGTTATTTAAATAAACCTTGTTCTTTTGTTTGTTAAAAATCCATTCCTGGTCTGTGTGACTTCTTATAGGGAATGGTTGGTGGCAGCATAATTAGAGTGTGGCATACTCCACTAGGTCTGGGGTTGTCACATTGATTGGTGTCCAGCGTGTGGGATACGACTGGTCCAGTTGTCCAGTGGGCCAGCAAAGCCTTGGCAAGTGTGCCCAGAGCAAGGGGGGTCTAGTCAGGGACAATCTGAGAGCGCGTAGGTAATCTTCTAGGCTTACCTCACGGGGAGGTAAGCTAGTGGAAGAACGTGTAACCTCGGATTGGGGACTAGATTAGGGAGCTCTGAGGCAACCCGTTTTGGCGGGAAAGAGCTGAGGCAAAGCTGGGTGAAGTAAGAGAACCACAGGTAGACCAAGGTTCTGAGGAGGAATTTGGCTCAGTGCAGGATGAGAGCACGGGAGAACAGAACCCAGAACTCAGAAAAATGCTCCTAGCCCAACAGCATGAACTGAGGATGAGGGAAATGGAGGAAAGATTAGAGAGAGAAAGAATGGAGGAAAGGGAGAAACAAAGACGATTGGAAATGGAAAAGGAAGAGAAACAGGAAAGGGAAAGGGAGAGGCAAAGACAATTTGAATTAGAGAGAATGGAAAGAGAAGAAAGATTGGAGAGAGAGAAAATGGCGTTTGAGTTAAGAAAATTGGAAATGATGAATCAGAACAATAATAACAATAGAGATTCTGAGGTGGGCCAATTGTCTAAAACTGACCTGAAGAAATTCCCTGTGTACCACAAGGGAGATTGCCCTGAGGTGTTCTTTTCCCTCGTGGAAAGAGCGTTTGTGGACTTCTCAGTAAGGGAAACTGAGAAGATGACCATTATGCGATCTTTAATCAGTGGCAGCCTGGCAGAAGTCTATGCAGAGATGCCAGTGGAACTGATGAAAGACTTCGCTGAGTTTAAAAAACTGGTGTTTGCCAGACATGGGATAAATGCGGAACAGCTGAGGCAAAGATTCAGGTCACTCACAAAGAAACCAGAGCAGACTTTTACCCAAGTGGGGGCCCAACTGGTGAGGCTGCTAGAGAAATGGCTGTCTCAGGAGGGGACAGAGACCTTCCAGCAGCTCAAAGACCTGATAGCGCTGGAACAGTTTTATTCAGTCCTGCATGGGGAACTGAAGTTCCAGGTGAGGGAGAGGAAACCGAAATCTGTGACAGAGGTGGCCGAGATCACAGATTTTATTTACCAAATAAGAAAGCCCTTAGGTGCTGAGGGGAAATCTGTAGGTAAACCCAAAGAAACCTACAGCAAGTACTCTCAGGGACCAGGGAAAAACCAGCAAGGGGGAGGGGCCCATGTTGAAGGGAAGCCCTCAGACATGAAACCATCAAGACCTCAGATTTTGGAGGGAAAACCCAAACCAGAGGAGAAAGACTCAAAATACAGCAGAAAATGTTATTTCTGTCAAGGGAAGGGCCATCTAATCTCAGAGTGTGAGAAATTAAAGCAGCTAAAGGGAAATTTGCCTCATGATTTGAGTGGAACCAAGCCAAAAGCTGTGTTCTGTGTCCAGAAAGAGCAAAGCTCCTTGCCACTGAGGGAGCCTGTTGCCATGGCTACTCAATCTGGAACAGATACATGTGCTGATCAGGCTGGGGGAAATGGTCCTCTTGTGGAGGTCAAGCGCTGCTTACTAGTGAGAACAGATTCACAATTGTTTGAGACCGCAGGGGTGGACGTAGGAATACTTGACCATCAGTATAGGGGGCTAAGGGATACTTGTTCCCAGGTGACCCTGTGCCATCCAGACATTATTCCTAGGGAGTATATAATCCCAAATGAGAGCCTAAAGGTGGCAGGGATTGAGGGGCAGGTGATCTCACTGCCAGTAGCTGAGGTACCTGTGAGCTTTCAAGGCTGGAGGGGAGTTTGGCGGCTAGCGATTTCGTTGACTCTGCCAGCAGCCGTGCTCGTGGGAAATGACCTGGCTGAACATGTGCAACGGGTGCTAGTGATTACACGCTCACAAGCCACCACGGGGACAGTTCAGGGCGGTACTGAAGGGCCCGAGGCGGAAGCAGATGAGGGTAGTTCCGAAGCTGTGGTAGAAACCTTAACCACAGACAGCAAATTTGGCCAAGAGCAAAAGGCAGACGCCACTCTCCGAAAGTGTTTTGAAAAGGTGACAGACACCCAGTTAACACCTGAAACCACAGCGAGATTTCGTGAGAAAAAGGGAATTTTATATAGGGAGACCCTGAGGAATATCTCAAAAGGGGGAGATGGGATTAGAAGTCAGCTAGTGGTACCTGAAAAGTATCGCCCCATGATCTTATAAAGGGGGCACTCTGACATGTTTGCTGCACACTTAGGGGTGAACAAAACCCAGCAGAGAATCACACAGAATTTTTACTGGCCTGAAATAGGGAAGCAGATCAAGGAGTTCTGTAAACAATGTGATGTGTGTCAGAGGCAGGGGAATAACCGTGACAGGACCAAAGCAAAGTTGTGTCCTTTGCCTGTGATTAACACCCCGTTCAAATGTATAGGAGTGGATATTGTGGGACCTTTGCCCAAGGCCACAAAGAGGGGGAACCGGTTCATTCTCACCATTGTGGACCATGCCACGAGGTACCCCGAAGCCATACCCTTGACTAATATCGAAACTAACACAGTGGCAGATGCCTTGGTGGGGTATATGTCCAGGATGGGATTTGCCTCAGAAATAATCACAGATTTGGGCACATCGTTTACATCAAAGCTCATGAAACGGTTATGGCAAATCTGTGGAATTAAACACAAGGAAACCACTGCCTATCACCCTGAAAGTAATGGGTTAACGGAGAAGTTCAATGGGACTCTGATGCGCATGATTAGGGCTTACTTGGCAGAGAATCCAAACAATTGGGACCAGAAGCTGCAATCCCTTTTGTTTGCTTATCGATCAGTGCCACAAGCCAGTACCGGGTTCAGTCCGTTTGAACTTTTGTTTGGGAGAAGGGTGAAAGGGCCACTTGACTTAATCAAACAAAATTGGGAGCAGATCACCCAGGATGACCCACAAGATGTTGTGACATATATAGACACTTTAATGACTGACCTGAAGAGAAACCTAGAGCTAGCAGCAGAGACCCTGCAAGCTCAGAAGGTCAGACAGAAAACCTGGTATGAGCAGAAAACCAGGGAGAGGCACTTTAACCCAGGGGAGGAAGTGCTTTGGCCTAGGCCCTGCAAAGAGAACGAACTGCAGCTGGGTAGCCCAGAAATAAAATACTTGGGTCACATAGTAGGGGGAGGAGTGATCAAACCCCTAGAGGCCAAGATAGAAGCCGTTCGTGATTGGCCCAGACCCAACACCAAGAAAAAAATCAAATCATTTCTTGGGTTGGTGGGCTACTACAGAAAGTTCATCCCGAGGTTTGGCGGGATGGCGACTCCGCTGACCGATCTGACGCGGAAGAAGACTGATGACCGCATCCCGTGGACCAGCGACTGTGAGGAGGCGTTCCAGAGGCTGAAGGAGGCAGTCATCAATTATCCAGTGCTGCGTGCTCCTGACTTCGACCGGGAGTTCATCATCTACACCGATGTGTCTAACAGCGGGGTAGGAGCAGTTCTTTGCCAGGAGGATGAAAATGGTGACCAGCATCCAGTGTCCTACCTGAGTAGGAAACTCCAGAAAGGTGAGAGACATTTGGCAACCGTGGAAAAGGAGTGCCTGGCCATAGTATACGCGATTCAGAAGGCCAAGCCTTACATCTGGGGAAGACATTTTATTCTGTGCACTGACCACTCACCACTGCAGTGGTTAAAGACAATGAAAACCCACAATAGTAAACTTATGAGGTGGGCTTTAAACCTGCAAGATTATGACTTTGAAGTGAAGGTGGTCAGAGGGTCAATGAACTGTGTTGCTGACGCCTTGTCAAGAAGACCCGAAGAGTGAAGACGGCGAAGAAACATGGACTATGTATATTTGGTGACCAAAAGTTAAATGTACTTGTTTATTATACCTGCTTGGTTTGTATTAATAAAGGTGACTTAATGTATTGTAAATGTTAATGTTTAAATGACTAAGTGATATGTTTAACCTAGAGTGTAAGTATGGGATTGTGTTATTGTATAACTGTTTTTGTATGTTTTGATCCTGGTTGTTTTTTGGAGAAAAGCACTTTAGCTTTTCCCCTGCAAAACAACTTATAAAGAGGGGAGGTGTTACATACAGCACTGATGGTACCTGTCTGTCATGGGTTTGGAGGGAAAGTTCCATCCTATGGGGAGTGGAAGGCGGGACATCAGGGGGAGGAGCTGTACTGTATATATATGTGGAGCTTGTGTGGAGAAGTTTAGGAGTTGAGGAGTGGGAGTCTGTGTGTCAGACTGGGTACAACTGTGTGTCAGTTAGTACCTACCTGATAGGTTCAGGTTTCTATGTGGGTAGCCAGAACTGATAGGTTCAGGGTCTGTGCTTTATTTTAAAGTGTTCTGTGTGAACCAAACCGTTGTATGTATGATTGAGACTAAGCCACGTTACAGTATCTTATTTACTTGATCATTTTATTTACCCTGTTTGTTATTTAAATAAACCTTGTTCTTTTGTTTGTTAAAAATCCATTCCTGGTCTGTGTGACTTCTTATAGGGAATGGTTGGTGGCAGCATAATTAGAGTGTGGCATACTCCAGTAGGTCTGGGGTTGTCACAATCGGCACTCGCAAAATGGCTTCCCCTATGGGCAATCTTCGCTGGACGACAAGGTAATTTCCCCTTTGGAATGCATTAAATGGGTTTCAATGCATTCCAATGGGGAAACTGTTTTCGCTGGACGATGTTTTTGATTAAAAGCGATTTCAGTGGAACGAATTATCGTTGTGGTGCAGAGCACCACTGTATTTCTCTATGGCGATTTATGGCTCATGTGCCCACAGAGAGGGCTCTGTGTGCCAGCTGTGGCACGCATGCCATAGGTTCACCATCACTGACCTAAAGTAAGATCTACTCCCCTACCTCACTGATTTGCCTTGGATCGGCAGATGAGGACCTGCACCGTATCCTCTACCAGTGCTACATCGTGCCATTGTAAGGCCAATTTCGACACATCCCCGTTACCTGAAGCTACCACCTCACTAATCTTTAATGTGCCAAAAAAGTCAGCAAAGATGCTGCTTGAAACAGCGCAGCCTCATATGCATCCCTACAAATGACCAGCAAGAACTGGCAATTTTTTTCCAACAGGGCTGGGGATATTGGTGCTCTAGAATCCCTAACCCGGCCCCTTTCCTTACTCCAATCTTCAATTATTCTCTTGATACAAAGGTCAGAGGTATAATCCTGGTACCCATGGATCCTAGCGTGAAAGGCTAGAGCTGACATCCTACTCTGGATGGATCCTGGTGCTAATCCCTTCCTATTTAAGAACACTATAAATTGTTGCAGATGTTCTACAGGAGCAGGCCAGATCAGCTCCAAATACACTGATCTCCTAAACTCCTGGAACTCTGTACTCACTGCTAGGTACACCTTCCATGTCCTCGGTGCCAGAGCCAAGCCTATAGCCTTTTCAGCATCATCCCACCAATTTGCCAGAGCTCTGTTGGTAGTTTCTCTGGAAGTTCACTGGCTCCTGGGTCTAACTCCCTGAACCGAGTGATCTGTTGGCATGATAGGGCATCGACCAAGCTGTTATCCAAACTAGGGATGTGTTTTGCTTTGATCAAAACATTAAATTTCAAGGCACATAATGTGAATGCACATACAAGTGCCATAATGCATTCTGAATGTGATGTGAGGTTGTTCATGATGTGAACCACTACCTGATTGTCACACCAGAAGCTGCTGAAGAATTTGCTGATTCATGCGCCCATAGCCACAAGGCATCTAATATCGGGAAAAATTCTAAACAGGTGAGATCCCTAGTGATACCTTGCTGGTGCCACTCTTCAGGCCACAGCCCAGTGCACCATTACCCTTTACAATAAATTCCAAAACCTAGTGAGCCAGCTGCATCAGTCTGAACCTGAAATTCTGACTTAAGTTGCAGTTCAGAACTTCAAAATGATACCCCATTAAATTCCACTAAAACCTGGCTCCACACTGCAGGTCCTGCTTCATACACTTGGTCACTCTAGTCTTATGAAAAGGGTGACAAAGTCCCTTCATAGCCCTACACAAACAGCGTAAAAAAGCATGACCTGGAGCTATGACCCTACATGCAAAATTTAGATGGCCTACAATCTCCTGGAGCTCCTTAAGGGACACCTTCCTACTCCTTAACGGGAGCTGGATTCACTCCTTAAGGGCCTCTAATTTTTCCTCTGGCAACCTGGAAACTTGCTTCCTAGTATCCACTCAATCCCTAAAAAGGTAAGTGAAGTTGCAGGCCCTTCCATTTTTTCTCAGCCAAGCAAACTCCTAGTTCCCAGGCCAATGACTGAAATATCTCTAAGATAAACATGCACTGCACTATATTGGTGGCACCACAAAAAAGGTAATCATCCAAATAATGGGCAGTGCTTCTGCAACCTACCTTACATCTGAGCTTCTGCTCCAAAAACGAACTGAACTGCTCATATGCAGTGCAGGAGACAGAACAATCCATTGGAAGGGCCCTATTGATGTAGTAAGAGCTCTGAAAATAGAATCTCAAGAGGTCAAAGTCTAAAGGATGGACTGGAAGAATATGAAATGCTGACTTAAAGTCGCAATTCACAATCTCCACCCAGATTACACATCTATGCACCATGCGCACCACCTCATCAAAAGAGGTATATTGCACAGTACAAAGCTCCTGAGGCATGGCATCATTCTCCAACTTCCTTCTAGGTAAGACAGATGGTGAATGAGCCTATACTCTCCCTTATTCTTTTTGGGAACAATGCCCAAAGGTGACACCCAAAGGTTCTCTAACAGGGGATGTTGATAAGGTCCTAAGACCCTACCTCCAGGCACTTCTTTTTCAATTTTATCTTGCACAATATTTCCATGCTCCTTACTGACTTTAAATTCTTTGCAAAGAATGCCTTGCACTCACCTAAGGCTGGTACAGTGGTGCCTCGCTAGACGATGATAATCCGTTCCACTGAAATCACTGTTTAGCGAAATCATTGTCTAGCGAAAAGCATTTCCCTATTAGAATGCATTGAAACCTGTTTAATGCGTTCCAATGGGGAAGAATTGTCGTTGTCTAGCGAAGATCGGCCATAGGAAAGCCGCTTTGCGAACCGCCAATCAGCTGCTTAAATAGCTGTCTTGCGAAGCTTAGGTCCCGAAAACACCCATTTTGCGAGTGCGGAGCGGGCTGCTAAAATCGTTGTCTAGCGAAAATTGGTTTGCAAAGCAGGGACCAAACATTGTCCAGCGAAATTCCCCCATAGGAATAACTGTTTTGCAAATCGCTATAGCAATCACAAAAAGTCAATGTCTAGCGAAAAACTGTCATGTGGGGTAACTGTCTATTGAGGCACCACTGTATTCAAAAACCGTACTGAAAACCCTCCATCAAATACCATGCATCTGCTGGCCACGGATAGTCCACTAACCAGTGCTCTAATATCTCAATTTTAATTGGACTGCGGACCTTTGCCAAGGGAACCCTTGCCCCCAGTCTCCTTTTTTTCCCCTCCAGGGTCCTTATTGACATTTCTCTGTGCCCTTGCTCTAAAACATGAGGTACTGGGGTGCTGGCCCCCACAGACCAAGCACTCATGCTTAAACCAACATGCTTTACGTGAGCATGTGCCCTTGGTGTTATAATCTCAATAGAGGAAGTGGGGTTGAACCACTTGCCCCATGCCAGCATGGGAGCTCACAATCCGACCCAGTTTTATATAAGATGGCCACTATTGAACCTATCTCCAGGGTTTGGCCTGGCCAGCATCATAACTTGTAACCAGAGGCTTGGCAACGGCTCATCCCACCTCAGATTCAGATGAATAGCACTTCTCATACAGAATGATTCACCATAGGTCAACCAAGCCTGCCCCACAAAGTCCAAATATGCCCTGTAAATCAAGTCTAAATACTGAAACAAACCCCTGCTCTGCGTTGTAACTGCTGATGCATCTGCCCCCATCCTGGCCAGTTGTACAGCCCTGCGGTCCTCCTCTAAGGCAGAAAAACGAGATAATAAATCTTCTGCAAGTGCCTTAAGTTTAGCCTTCCTATGATTCCTGGCTTCTCTGGTCAAATGGCAAAGTTGTGGTGTGCTAACTGATGTGGCCTGCCGAGCTGTTCTCTCAGTTTCAATGGCAAGATTTTCTCCTGGAGCTAGTGTCATATTGGCCAAGCCTTTTCATCTGAAGATGATTGAGGAGGAGAAACTTGGGAAACTACCCTCTTTTTCGCTGGCTGTTTCCCCCTTTTGTTCTCTTGCTCTTTTTTCGAAGCCATCCCATCTCCACAATCCAAGATCCAATAACCAATTACCAAGAGCAACTACCTTCTTGAATCTGTTCACTAATCTGGTCTTCTCTATTTAACACTTACCTATAGCTACTATCAATATAATTATTATTAATATTCTATAACTATCGAAACATGAATTGATTTAATGAGGACCTCGCTGCTAGTTACTCTCAAGCAGCACTAAATTAACCATTTTCAACAAATCCCCCTGAACATCTGCTATAATGTGCAATAACTAATAGAGTAAGCACTAATCTAAACCAATATGTCTACTTAGCAGCTCATTTGTAATCATTGCCTAAGCAAAATTAATTTAATAAATGCCCCCCAGTCTTTTGCTGCAATATTGCTGCAATATTGATTGTTAATTAATCAATATTGCAGCAAATAATGATTAGCCCTAATCCGGCCTGCAACTTAGTCAACTGATCAATTAAACACTAATGTATCATATCCTGTATATAGTTAGATTAATTAAAATTAATTGCCACCCTTAATGAACTCACTACATTACTTACATGAATGTAATGTTATTTTTTTAAAATCAGGGAAACAAATGTCTAAAGATCAACTTTTTTAAAAAATGTACAAAATACAATACATTCTCCCACACACCCAATTGAAATTCACACAAAATCGCACAGTTGAATTACACCTACCCAGTAGTAATTGCGTTATTTCAATTACAAGCCCTCTCAATCAATTATTCTATAATGTGGGACTATCCACTACCATGGATGAGGGGGAGGAGGTTCAGCCCCTTTCGCGTGCACCCATCGACCACTGCACGAGAGACCTCAACAAAAGCCCTCTGATGTTCAACCACACACCTCCTCTTGCTTTATTTTTAGTTATCGTATTTACCAGCGTATAAGATGACTTTTTGCCCTGAAAAACATGCCTCCAAGGGGAGGGTGTCTTATACACTGGGTGCACCCAGAGCGGGTAGCACGTAGCGCATGGAGTAGGTGTGCAGCACCAGCGAGAGCAACATCTTCGCGCCTGCTGGCCCACGTCGAGCGCTCCACTGACTCGGGCGTTTATTTGGCGGGAGTCGTGCCAACGACACCTCCCCTCACCCGTGACAGCAGGAGCAGCCATAGCAATGCTGCCACCTGAAGGAGGAAAGAGGAGAGGTGAACAAGGAATAGAAGGAGGTGGTGGAAGCGGCGCCTCTTCTCCTGAGGAGGCAGTGGGCGGTTCTGGCTCTCAGGCGCTGCATGGCCCAGCAGGAAGCAGCATGGAGAGATGAGCCCAGCCCAGGAAGTGGCCAGAGCTCTGTCCCCACCGGCTCAGTCACTTCCTTGCACAGTTGCCCTCGTGGAAAGCAGTAGCAGTAGTGCCACCTCCTTTTTCCCCGTGACCTACCACCATGTTCCCCAGGCGGAGAGAAGCTGGCAAGCAAATGGTGCCTGCGACAAGCCAGCACTGCCCCGCTTGTCGCCAGCACTGCCGCCTTGCCAGACTCCTGAGGAGACTTCTGGAGGCTGGGCGAGTGAGCAGGCACTGGCCTCTGCCTCGGGCCAGCTGGTAGCCCACCCCAGAAACTTGCTTTCCTTCTCCTCCCTCTTTGGTCCCTCTGGCAGGGTAAAAGGCAGAGGGAGGGGGTAGTCTTATACAGCGGGTATATAACAAATGCTATATTTTGAGTGGAAATGTTGGGGTCGTCTTATACACCCAGTCATCTTATATGCCGGCAAATATGGTATCTAAATCTTCTCTGCAGTATTATATTTATTTTTATAATGTATTTATTATTTTATTTTATTATATTTTTATAATCCAAAGTGTTATGTTTGCAGGCCTTTCGGGCACGCCAGCCCGGCCCAAACGGCTGCGCTCATCCCCACTAATCCGATTCCCTCTTATCTTGCATTTCTTTCTTCTTTTTTTAAAGAAAAGTCAGACTAGCATCTGACTATTGGCTTACTGATAAGCCGAAGCAGCACAGCAAACGGGGGGGGCATGCAAGCCCCCCGTCCAAAATGGTGACCGCAAAGAGTGATGCAGCTAGAATTGCTCTCCTGGCTGCAGCACTCTGTCCTCCTTCATTGCCAAAAAGGAAGAGGCCAGAGGTAGGAGTTGCTCTACTTTAAATACTCTCCCCCCTGCCTTCTCAAATCACTCTTGCGAGATCACCCCATCTTGCGCTATCCAGGAATGGGATAATGATTGTCCGTGCTGCCGAAGAGCTCATCAGCGGACCAGGCATAATATGTAATGTTTACATTATTCATGCATACATCCATAGTATTTAGTAAGTGAAATTACATAGTAAATCTAATGAAATGAAAATATGACCTACTTGTTAAAAAAATACCATATACAGTGGTGCCTCAGTTAGTGATGTTAATCCATGCAGGAAAAAACATCGCTAAGTGATTTAATCGCTAAGCATTTTTTTTAAAAGCCCATAGGAACATATTAAAATGCGTTTAATACGTTTCTATGGGCTAAAAACTTACCTTAAAGCAAATTTCTTCCATAGCGGCAGCCGTTTTGGGTGCCTCTACAGTGAGGCAAAACAGCGGCGGCCATTTTGTTTTTGTGGTGGCCATTTTGGAACCGCCAATCAGCTGTTTTAAAAAGTTCACTTTACCATGATCACTCCCCCGCGATCATCGCAAAGCGAATTTTAGCCATAGAGGACATCACTAAGCGATCGCTCCAGCGATGGTCAAAAGTCCATCGCAAAGCAATTTCATCACTCAACGGAGCGATCACTAAGCGAGGCACCACTGTAGTTCTTTGTATAGGTAAGCCACTTTGGCCAACATCTCATGTTGCATTAATGAGTGCCCCAAACCTTATCTGTCACTACTCAAATACCTCTTCACAACTTTAAAATGGTTCTAAACAGTCTCCCAACACTCCAGAGCTGGTTTTAAGTGAGAACAATAAGAATTTCCCCTTCTTGATTCCTCAGTCATAATCTGTTCACTAGAACCATACTTCTGGCTTCTGCATATAATCAATATCTTGCCTGCAATTTAGTAGTTCTGTTTACCACAATATGGTTTCTGAAAAGGGTGAGCACAGCTGAGATGGTCATATCGCGCACATTAGCGTTTCTCAATTAGCTACATTCTCTTCCACTCTCAATGTACCTCAAAATGCCTTGAGTTTTCAGCAGTGCTTGAGTGGAAATGTAAATTGTGCAAAATATTAATAGTGTATATCATGAATAAAATGAAGTTAGAGGTGTGTGCGTGTGTATGTGTGTTTAAAATGAGTAAATGCTTATTATTGTGTCATATAAATCTAACTGATATTTTAACAGCTTATGTTCTCACAGGTAGGCTTTAACTACCCAATACACCATAGCTATTCATTTCATCATAGGTTCTTTACAAGGAGTTGTGTTTATGCTAAGTGTTTTTAACTGAAGTGATGTAAATCCTTTAAGACAAGCTATTAACATTTATTGGTCTGACTACAGGTTTGTGAAAGTGGCTTTTAAAAAATGATGAGAAAACCTATATTCACAGCATGGAACAAGAATGAGTCCATTGTACAAAAAGAATGAAAACAAACAAGAATAACAAGACTTTATGGGCTCTAGATATATCTGAAGCAAAGACAACTTCACAAGGAAAACTGAAAGCATGCAATCTTCTTCATGAGTACTTAGACTTAACAGTTACTACTTTCACTAGGGTATGTGTGTGTGTTTTGTGCTGTAAAGTCAGAACCAAATTATAGTGACCCTCACAGAGCTTTTAGAGTAAGTGAGATATTTAAGAAGTGGTTTTATCACTTCCACTCTTGCAGTCAGTTTCCAGTAGAGATTTGAACTTTGTTCTCCAGAGTCCTAGTCTGTCACTCTATCCACTACATGACACTGGGAATCACTTAGTTTACTCCCAGGTAAATGTATATAGCGTTAGCAGGCAACCTGATATTTCCACATATTTTGAATGGCAATTCCTACAATCCCTGGCCATGGACTTCTGCTTGGGGCTCATGAAGCCCATTGCCCAATACATTTGGAAGGTGTCAGGTTGCTTGCCTCCAATATACATGATTGCAACCTGACTGTGCACGCAGGTTTATTCAGCGCTAAATTCAACAACAGAGAAAACATGTTGCTAAGCAAGCTAATGTTCTAATGATGTAATTCCAGACTGCAGTCAAATACATACATACATACATACATACATACATACATACATACATACATACATACATACATACATACATACATACATACATACATACATACATACATACATACATACATACATACATACATACATACAGTGGTGCCCCGCATAGCGACGTTAATCCATTCCGGATTAATCGTCGCTATCCGGAAACATCGCAATGCGGGTGGGAAAACCCCATAGAAATGCATTAAACTTCATTTAATGCTTTCCTAGGGGGCCCAAACTCACCGTTATGCAAAGATCCTCCATAGCGCTGCCATTTTCACGCCCTCGGTAAGCGAGGGAATCATGCGAAAATGGTTGCAGTGGCCATTTTGGAACCGCCGATCAACTGGCCGAAAATGGGGCTGGCGCTTGGCCAGGAGGGCCGGGTAAGGCTCCCCCGCCCTCCCCCCGAGTGCACAGCGGCTTTTCCCCCCAGCTGACTGGTGGTGGCTTCGGAAGGTCCGAAGCCCCCACCAGTCAGCTGGGGGAAAATGGGGCCTATGCGGAACATCACAATGCGATCACAAAAGCGATTGCAAAATCTTCTTCACTATGCGGATTCGTGGTTAAACGGGGCGCCCGTGAAGCGAGCCACCACTGTACATGCATGCATGCATGCATGCATGCATGCATGCATGCATGCATGCATGCATACATACATACATACATACATACATACATACATACATACATACACGTGTGTGTGTGTGTGTGTGTGTCTGTGTGTGTGTATGTGTATGTGTGTGTATATATTTATGTATGTGTGTGTATATATATACACATAGGCAAAGGTAAAGGTTCCCCTTGACATTTAGTCCAGTCGTATCAGACTCTAGGGGGTGGTGCTCATCCCTGTTTCCAAGCCGTAAAGCCAGCGTTTCCGTTGTCATGTGGCCAGAGCGGCTATACACGGAATACTGTTTACCTTCCCACCAAGGTGGTACCTATTTATCTACTCACATTTACATGCCTTTGAACTGCTAGGTTGGCAAGGAGCCGGGACAAAGTGACGGGAGCTCACTCTGTCGCGTGGGTTCGATCTTATGACTGCTGGTCTTCTGACCCTGCAGCACACAAAGGCTTCTGCGGTTTAGCCCACAGCACCACCATGTCTCTTATACATACACATACAGTGGTGCCTCGCTTAACGGGCGCTCCGTTTAGTGACGAAATCACTTAGCAATGACTTTTTCAGAGCGTTTTTGCACTTCGTTTAGCGATAGTCCTTATCGGTGATTTTTGCTTAGCGATGGTTGGGACCATGCTTCGCATAGGGATTACATTTTGGGTCCCCTGTTTCACTTAACGAAGGTTTAAACAGCCTCATGTTTGCTGTTTTTTAAATGTTTTCCTGTTATTTATAAAGTTAAAGTTTACTGTTTAAAATGTTTGAAATCATAAAGTGCACTTAATAAACCCTTTGTTAACCAAATTTGACTTTGTTCTGACTCTTTTTTAATTTGGTGTTGTATTTTTTTTCTCCCATTGAGATGCATTGAATAGGTTTCAATGCATTTCAATTGGGGAACCGCGTTTTGCTTAGCGATGTTTCGTACGGCGATTTTCGCTTAAGGATGGCAATTCATTCCTATTGGAACGGATTATCTTGTTTTCAATGCATTTCAATGGGAAATCGCGTTTCACTTAGTGATGAAATCGCTTAGCAGCGATTTTTCAGAACGAATTAACATCGCTAAGCAAGGCATCACTATACACATATACATACATACATACATACATACATACATACATACATACATACATACATACATACATACATACATACATACATACATACATACATACATACATACATACATACATACATACATATGTATATAAAGAATGAAGCTTATATTTAGCGAGCATATTGTAACATTGACTTGGCATTCTGAAATGCTTGACTTTGAATGGGGCAAATCCTCCCCTAGTTCTTTGAAACATCACAATGCATTTGTTGTAATTTTATTGGGATGAGGCAGAGAAGGTACCAGGTCTCAAAGCCAGAAGAGGCTTAGAGATATAAACTATGGTGGCAACTCTGCTGAAATCCTGGCACCAAAGGCATCATTTGTTCACAGATTTACTATGTTCCGTGAGGCATGGTAGTATATAGTTTGTTCATAGTTCCGGAATTATGTTTCTCTATGTTTTTCTTTCAGAAGCCATTTCCTGCTGCCTCCTCAGTCAGAATTTGGTGGCCAGAAAAAAGGATAGCGCTTCTGCAACAGTTAGAATAATTATGTGGAGGAAGGTATCGCTTTTCATATAATATCCCTTGTGCTGAAATTTCTTCTATACTACCACTATGAAAATACTGGGAATTTTGTCCTCTTATCCCTGTGGACATTTTATTTAGAAACCTACTTTCTTGAATATCAGGCAAAAGACACAATTAAAAAAAAAAGAAGACAAAAATGTTGTAGCACCTTAAAGACTAACTGCTATATTTTTATGTGAGTTTTTGTGGACATGCCCATTTTCTCAGATGAAAGAGTACAGCTACATTGTCTTAAAACAAAGAGACAAGTGGCTTTTTTTTTACTAAATATTTTACAAAATACAAGATACAAGCTAAAATAATTGTGCTCCCCACCACCATTGGGTGGAGAGCTGCTCTTCTCATTGTCCTCCTTTCCAGAACTGCATTGATCCTTATATTGGGACTTTACCTCTTCCTCTTATTAACACAAATTCAATAAATCTACCCCATATATCATTAAAAGTATCTTTTTTAAAATCTCCCCTTTCTTAACTTTTAGAATACAGTCAACCCTCGACTTAGAAATGGCCCTAGTTACAAACACTTTGACTTACAAACTGCTCTGATAGAAAGATATTGACTCGACTTGCAAACTTGGATTCGAGTTACGAACCAAAAAAAAACCATGTGGGAGGTGGGGAAAGCACGAAATTTGAACTTTCAGTTAACCGTTGGCTAGTGAAAAGGGTGCCTGTCTGCTTCCTCACTCTTCCCAGCACTTTGAGAGTGGATTTGGAGACAGTCTTCAGACTGCCTGGTACTGTGTGGTATTGCCTGGTGCAGTGCTGTATGGACTGTATTTTTAATTTTTGGCTTTTTAAAAAATTTTAGATGTTTGGATTTTTAAAAGGAGTTCCCTCACTCCTTTGCTGCCCCCTTTCCCCCAAAAAAGTGCTTGCATTGGCTTGACTTGATTGAAAAGGTGCTTTTCAAGGTGTTCTGTTGAAAAGATGTCTGTTCCCTCCTTCCCTCCCTCTTTTCTTTCCTTTTTTAACCTAAGTCATCTTAGGTTAAAAAGAAAGAAATAAAAAAATTTCGCTCCTAGTGGTAGGAACAGATTAACCAGCTTTGCATTAGTTCCTATGGGAACTAATAATTCGAGTTACAAACCACCCCTCGACCTAAGAACCAAAAACAAATAGAATGGATTAATTAGTTTTCAATGCATTCCTATGGGAAATGCTGATTCGACTTACGAACTTTTCAACTTACAAACTTCCTTCTGGAACGAATTAAGTTTGTAAGTCGAGGGTTGACTGTACATGTCAATTTACCATTTACAGCACGATTCCAAACTTCATTGTACCATCCTTCCAATTGAGATTCAAGTTTAGATTTCCAGTTCCTAGCTATGATTAATTTTGCAGCAAACAATAAATTAGTAAGCAATTCTCTAGTTGTAAAATCATAATCTTCAGTAAGAAATATTGATAACAAAGCCATTTCTGGATTCAGCTTTTAAGTGGCTTTAAAATTTCTGTTCCCCTTACAAGCAGCATTGTTCTGTAGGCAGTGACAATGATTGGTAGCTAAATAAACTCCAGGCTATACATAAGATAGCAGGAACAGCATGGTGATGAGCATTCCCAATTATGAGCAAAGCCTGCAGGGTGGCTTTGGTGATTAGGAAGGAAAAACAGCTGGGGAAGACAGCTGTTGTAAAAGGTGAAACGGTTGTATGAGAGTACAAAGTCACAAAGGATGGTGATTTTGTGGGAAATCACCATCCTCTGTGACATCCTTGTTTTGGATGGTATTCATGATAGTACATTGTCTCTGTGTGGGATCCTAGTGCAGAGTTCTAAGTCCATTGCAGCTAGGGTGGTGTCAGAAAGTTTGTGTGTGGAATGAAGTTTCCTTAGGAAGTCTATGACATCTCTTATGTAGCTAAGTGCATTGGTGGCATATGATTTGAGGATGGAGGCCATGTAACTAGATACCCAAACTGTTATGGTCTTGATGCAAGATAAAATGGGTCTGCCAGGGTTCCCTGCTTTGTATATGTTCGATAGTGAGTATGAGGTGGCTAGTTGAGGTTGTTGTGGTGTGTTGCTGAGGATGCGTTCATGTACATTTTCAGGGAAGTTTTTCAGAAGGTTTTGTAATTCCATGTATTCTTGAAGGCGTTCACAGCCAGGATCTGATGGTTGCTATAGGTTTCTCAAGCTGTTTGGACATTTTCTGTAATTCCTTTTCATATTTGGTAGTCAGGTCCATGGTTAGGAGATGGTAAAATCTTCTAAAACTACTTTCTTAAAATTATTCATATTATTTGAAATCCTTTTCCTGGACAAGGGTGACTGAATCCAGTGCCAGAAACATGGGCCACTCTTAAGGCTTGTTTAAAAAGGGGGAAAGTTCATTTACAAATCTGATATTTTGCATTGAATATTCAAGTATCATTCATTGTACAGGGGAGAGAGGGGGAGGAAAATAGTATCTTTTCAAACCTCTAATTTGGTTTGGGGATGTGCACTGCTACCTACATGCATCCTCTGCAAATGCAGTTAATAGTAGGATCATAACAGTCTTGCATGTGCTAACACTGGCTATCAATGGGAAAGTGCTTTGCAGTCTAATGCAATTGTCCTTTGCCATGAACTTGGTAAAGTTCTTTCCCACCTCTGGCATTTGAGGCAAACCCCTGTCCTCTGTTCCTGTCTGTTTGCTAGCTTACATCGTCTTTTTGTGGATAGCACATATTCCCTCTTTGACATTTCTCCAAGCAACAAGCATGCTAGGGACTTCATTTTCCCTTGTTTTTTCTTCTGACTGTAACTACAGATGATAGCTGTAAGTAAAGATACCATTTTTTCTAGCTTTAATGTTTCTAGAGTGATTTTATCACACAAAGTGCTTGTTTGTGTGCAAAAGATTCAAAAAAAGTAGGGTTCTAGTGAGACTGAGCTGATCTTTCCTTATTTCTGTGTTATAGTTTTTCAACCTCCTTCTATGTTAAAAGAAATAAACAAAATTCCCCAATAGTTCATTGGGCCAGTCCTTTGTGGGTTTGTTGTAAGTGATTTGCAAAGTTCTCCAAATGGCTAGCTATCAGTACCTCAAATGATAATAAACACAGTGAATTGTTCCTTGGGTGCAAAAGTTCTAGAATGAATTTTATTCTCTATTAGCATTTGACATGAGTCTGTGAACAGATTTCAGGCCTGTTCATAAAGCAGACCCATTCAATTCCCACATATTAGAAGCGGGATTGAAAGAGAACTTCTGCACATTTCATGTTCTCTTTTGGACTTTTCACTTTTAGACTTCTAATTTCCTCTCCTAGCAATGATTACCCACTGGAACACTTTCCTTGCAATCTCTTTCTCCATGTCTCTTATCATTTTATATGCATCAATCAGAGCTTATTTTATTTCCCCACCCCTCACCCCTGATGAATATAAACCTAATTTTCTCCAAGTTCTACTTCCAGAGGCCCATTATCTTTCCCGTTTGTCCCTTCTTGTTGCTTTTCAATTTCCTTTGTGTCACAGGATGTGCCAAATTACGTGTAATTCACCTATTGAAGCCTTGCTAATCTCTGGTACATATCCATAGTAATGTGCCCCAATTTTTATATTTCTCAGTGGCACACTGTACAACAGCTACCTCACACCACTGATTAAAGCACAGTTCAAATGACAGAGAAGTAACCATGATTCACTTCAATGTGCATTACTGCCTCATCTGAAGTGTTTCCTTGCTATTTATTATAAGACCAATATAGGTTGGTTCTTTCTTTCTTTCTTTCTTTCTTTCTTTCTTTCTTTCTTTCTTTCTTTCTTTCTTTCTTTCTTTCTTTCTTTCTTTCTTTCTTTCTTTCTTTCTTTCTTTCTTTCTTAAACAAGATTTTATTATGAAACCTCCTAAAAAAAGAACAGTCACGTAGAATGTTAGTTATATTCTCAAGGAGATCTCCTGGGATGTAGATGAAGGAAATGTCAGATCTGTCAGACTTAAAAGTTTAATAGCACTTCTATTTAATTTGTTTTTAATAACACTCCTTGTCAATTTTTTTTAATTAGCGAAGAAGGGTATTTAAGAAAAAGGTCCCCTTCAACTGCATCCTCTCCTCCTACACTGTTCTACCCTCCCAGGCTTAAACATGTATGCCAGGTAGAGGGAATGTTAGAAACTCTGCTTGGAGTGCAGAACAGGTGAAAGAGGAGGCAGAAGTGAACTGTTTCTAGGCTATTTGTTTATGGGTCATTAATGGAACATAAATGCACTTCTGTTGAACTGCAACATGAAGGGGTGCAATTCAACAGAAAAGCATATGCTTTGCATGCAAAAGATTTCAGGTTCATCCCCAGGCATTCCCACACATGGTTAAGAAAGGAGACTGTTTGAAACCCAGGCATGTAGTAAGTACAATCCATACGGAGCTGAGTAAGCATATTCATCATCAAGACAGATTGCCTAGTGGTTCAACCTGGTCTGAAGAAGCTCTCATGCTTCCTTCCTATAATAGTAATCTCCCCTTTTTTGTTTAGCCATTCTGCGCCAAGCAACTCAGGACATCCTGTATGGGTTTGTCTCCGTGCTCTCTAGGAGATAGTTGTACAATGTCAAACTAACGGCTGAGTTTGGAGAATTTACATTTTGGGACTACAGTGTTCAGGATCTCTGTTATGTATCTATCTGTTAGTGTCCTCACTAGTGTATAAATTAGTATTAATCAATACCTTGACTATTAATCAAATTTTAATGGAATAGTTGTAGAGACGTCCTGCCTTGAGTTCATGAGGATTTGGCTCTGAAACAGGGCACAACCTCAACAGTTTACGATTTCATGTCCTTCCAGAAACATTTACGTTTCAGATTATTTTCTACAGACCTGTGGCAACTTAGCTGGGTGCTGCCTTGAGGAAATGGACAGCTGGCAGGAAAAAGAAAAGCGGAGGTGGATGTATAAAGTATTAGAACATTTTCTGGATATGGGTTTCAGCCAATGAGAAAGAACTAACTCTACATGTATTTGTCCTGGCATAGCTCTTTTAAACTGCTTACCCAGTCCTACTAAATTAAATGGATCTTAACGCTTCAGTAAATGCATATGGGAAGTAGATACATCTATACTCATTAAGAAACAGAGGCTAACAGAGTTACTTTCGGAGTCTTCAAGCCCAAGAATCTCTCAGCAGACATGGTCAGTGACTGTTCTGGCTGAGGGAATCTGGGTGTGTAGTTTATTACTGAAGAGGCATTCAAGCTGTGTGATGAATCTTGTTCGCAGCATATCATAGAATAAATAAAACCACAGCTAGTGGCATGATTTCCACAATCCAAAGAAAGGATAGGATAGGACCTTTTCTAGTTATAATAAAATGTTTATCATGTGTGTTTGAAAGAAATTATACTTTGTTTCCCTCCCACCCTGTGATATCTGCAATTGGCCCTCTCCCCTGCATTTCTCCCTGCAAATCAGCTGACAGCATGACACGTGTAGTGGATTCCTGTGGTGTTCTTGTGAAATTATAGGAGGTTTTCTGACATCAGTGAAATCTGATGGCAAAAGATAACAATCCTGTGAGGTAGGTGCGGCCGAGGAGTACTGACCTGAAGAAGATTTGTGACTGGGCTTGGTTTTGAACTCGTGCCTTCTTGTTCCAAACCCAACGGTCTTAAGCAGTACACTGCACTGGCTCCTTCAGGTAAAAAAAATATTGGTAGAAAACTAAAGCAACAATTAATTAATTTAATTTGCACCATATGAAAAATTTGCATTAATTAGCATATTACGTAACCTTTTACAGTATGCAGATTGGACTGTCTAATGTAAAAGCTGCTGCCTAGATTTGGCGAACTGGAACCTTAGTGGCCATTTCCTTTCCTTTCCCTCTTAGGTACTTAATAGATTGCTATGGGATAACATTGATAGAACAAGATCAATTGTACAGTGGGGTCTCGACTTACGAATGACCCTACTTGCGAACAATTCAACTTACGAACCTGCTCGACATATGAACTTCCCTCGAGTTACGAACAGGAAAAAAAGTGCCCTGTCCCTCCCCTTAGAGGCTTCTGGAGGGGGAAAAAGGGTCAAAAACTTAAAAATAAATAAAAGAAAGTCACTTACCAGGCCTTGGTAGCCCCCAAACTGCAGGAAAAAGAGCAGCAAACAGATAAAAGCCAACACCCAGAAGGGAGCCTGGCAGCCATTTTGTGCTTTTCTCTGCTCCTGCCCCCTCCTCTCCCCGCTTAACAGCTGATCGGCTGACTCTGAAGAGGCTTCTGGAGGCTTGCTCAGCACCTAAAAAGGCTGAGGTGTGAGTTCCAGACTCCTGCCTGTGTGTCTTTGTGCTGAAAAAATCAGCACAACATGCTTTAAAACATGCTTTAAAATTGGCTTCGTTGAAAAAAAAGATTTCAAAAGTGCTTTGCAAACTGTTCCCTGCCTCCCTTCCTTTCCTGAACTTTTCTTGACCTAAGGAAAAAAAGAAAAAATATCCCCCTCTAGTGGTAGAAGGTGGAATAGCAGCTTCCCATTAGTTTCTACGGACAGAAAAGAGCAGATACGGATTAAATGGTTTTCAATGCATTCCTATGGGAAAGGCAGATTCGACCTACAAACTTTTCGACCTACAAACTGCCTTCCAATACGGATTAAGTTCGTAAGTCAAGACCCCACTGTACACTGCTCTGAAGTCTTTATTAAATGTGTGGCATGAAAATATAGCAAAAATAATCATGAGTGCAATAGAACTTACAAACATTCAGTTTTGATGCCTCTGTTGTTATCTTAGCCATGAAATCAGGACTGGCTGTATTGTTGCCAGAGTGAGGCAATCACCTCAGGTAAAAGGTGCAAGAGGCAGCAGTGACAGCCTGAACTGCCCCCCCCCCGAGCCCTCAGTTTTTCCCTTCTCTTGATGGCCTTTCTTTTGTGCACCAAGGAACATATCCCATACTTTCTAAACAACCTTGCTGCCTTTTGCTGGAGTGGAGGACTTTGTGCCACAGGAATCCCCCGCAAGTGTCATGCTGTCAGCTGGTTTTCAGGAAAAAGGAAGAAATATTCTGTTTCTGTACATGGACATAGCTTAGACAGCAGAATGCCTGCAGCCAGCCCTAGCATTAGCTCATAATGATAAGCAGGCTACCTTTCATAAGAATGTATGTATTCCTCAGTATTGACTTTGTGCCTTTTTTCCTTCTTTTATTAGCCTGGAATGTATGTCTTAATGAAATATTAAAATATTAAAATATTAAAAACAAGAGCATTTGGTGTGTTATGGTTGTACATGCCAAAAATCTAGAACATTTTGCTTGGATATCCATGGTAGGAAAGGGAGCACTTAACATCAGCAAAAGCACTTCTGCAAACCCATTTCCAAGATACTGTGCTACACCGAGTTAGATCATAATAGAACATTTCATGCTGCCTTTCTTTTGACATAAAGTGATCCGGTTTGATTGAGACCAACAGAGTACAACCCATTGCATGGGCATTTGCTTAAGATGCTGATTTCTCCTCTGTGGAGGGTTTTTATCTATTCACATACAGGTAGCATCAGTCCTTGTAACTAATTCCAGGTTAGCTTTATCATGGTAGCTCTATGCACCAGCAGTTTACAGTGAATCTGCTGCTGGCAAATAAATGTTGTCCCTACTTCTTAACTATGTAAACGTTTACAGTGAAAAAAAAATCTATTCTTTATGAGTCTACAGATACATGGGGAGATATTGTATCTCTTTTCCTGTGTCGTGCTGCCATACTCCATCTTATGGAAATGCCAGTAGAAATGTCATGATGTCAGATTCTCAGCACTTTTGGTATTCTGACAGCAAGGATTCCTCTTCCTGGAGTTCTGTGGGGCTTGCTCACTCTTAGGGGCTTAAATGGCAAGATCCTCTCTAAATATATAGAGGATTTTAGGCTTATTTTTGCATTCTTAGCTGGGAGTAACCTTCATCTTGCCATTTAAGTCAATGAAGGAGAAACAGGGTTACAATGTCAATTAGCGTTAAGGTACAATACTGTTAGGTTGACTTAGCGAACAGTTTGGTTGCACGTGGCCCTTAATCAGCTTGCTGTTTGGATAAGTAGTATATTCTCTGGTGACTTTGGCAGCTGGCAAAACCAAATACATATGCAATTTATCCATTTCAAAGCCAGTTGTCAACCAAGCCTGATTATCTTCACTAGCCTTCCTTGTCTACCTCCAAGTTATGAGCAAAACAAACAAACAAGCAAAAATAAACAAATACGTAATGCTATCAGCATTTAGAGAAAAAGATTAAGAGAAGAAAAAATTTTCAAGGACAGCTGTGATCAAGAATCCCTAACTAACCA
Organism: Pogona vitticeps; assembly: GCF_051106095.1. Classification (NCBI taxonomy): domain Eukaryota; kingdom Metazoa; phylum Chordata; class Lepidosauria; order Squamata; family Agamidae; genus Pogona; species Pogona vitticeps. Next base: position 155,934,171 of record NC_135785.1, read on the forward strand.
AAACCAAAGGATTTTTTTTAAAAAAAAAAGAGAGAGAAGGTAGTGATTAAGTTAGGTAGGCCTGTATAATTCATTAGGATATACTGAATCACATCCTCTCATCATTAATATATGGACAGAGATATGTGCAGGCAGATGATCCTTCATGAATTCTAATCTATGTCTGCATTACACGTTGTACCTGTTAACTTTCCATCTTTTATGTAATGATCCAAGGTTTGCAGTTGCCTTTGCATTTGATCAAGAGCTACATTTGTTGAATTTTGCTTGTTGTGCAGTCCTCCGGTTCTTGGATGCCTTGTGAATGAGAAGGAAACAGTTCTACCCTGTTTCCCCGAAAAGAAGACAGGGTCTTAAATTAATTTTTACTCCAAAAATGCATTAGGGCTTATTTTCAGGGGATGTTTTATTTTTTTTCCCTGTACAACAATCTACATTTATTCAAATACAGTCATGTCATCTTCTTCTGGTTGCTGCACAATGGTGGAGGTGCGGGTTTTCACTTAACTGGGGCTTATTTTGGGGGTAGGGCTTATATTACGAGAATCCTGAAAAATCGTACTAGGGCTTATTCTCAGGTTAGGTCTTATTTGGGGGGAAACAGGGGTACAGACATTTAGTCAAGAAGACAGAGCATTGAATACAAAGTTCAAGGAAAGTTTTAAAAGTTGTATAAATGGTTTTGAAAGGGTTCTGCCCATATAATGTCTCCCAATTGAATTTTGTTATTATTGCCATTTCCTTGCCTGTCCAATATACTGTACAACCTGAAACAGCTTGATGGGGCTGTCAATGGCTGTTCACAGTGGATCCAGGGTTGAAATATCACAGGTGCAATAGGTCAAGGCCCCAGGGCATAGAACTGAAAGTAGAAGAAAACACTCATTCTGTCTGCATGCAGAGTTGCCTCCAGACCTCTTATTCTTTTGCTTTCTCATGTACTTCATTCAAAGGAAACAAACAATATGAATCTGCCAGAAAGTGCATCAAACAGCAGAGTCAAAACTAGAAAGCCACTTCATTGTGATGAACAAAGCAATGTGGGGAAGTCCCAAGTTAATGCTAGTCTAATGCAGTGGTCTTTGTTGGTCTTTGTTGGTGTGTCTTTCATTAAAGCTGTGAGTCGCGTAACCAGCTGAGTGAGTCTGGTAGAATTTCAGACAGTACAGTCATGAAGAAGCAGTAGTTTCTCTTTAACCTTCTATCAATAGAAAAAATAAATAAATATAGCAACCTGGTATTGGGGTCAAAAATAGGGATGTGATGAATACTCGAGGGGGGGATCATTGTTTTTTTCCTTCTCACAAAACCTGCTGAAATAGTCAGTGTGCCTGAGAGCTTTCCTAGCAGTGGTGTGAAAATATGTTACTTGCCGTCTCTTACCCTGATCTACTTCTTGGCTGGTTCTGGTTCTTGTTCCCTCAGTTCTCTTGCAAATTAAAACATTGCACATAACAGTTGTCTTTGTGTTGCTCTGATACTTTTTGTATTATTTTGTTTAAGTCTGATGTAAGTCTCACATAGTCCCTTCCCACTTTCACTCTTCTCTCTTCTACTGTTAATATTTGTTTTCAATCGCCTCTCCTAGCTTCCCAACGTATTCTGATAGTCTTTGAGGAGGAGTCATTATGGGCTATTTACTAGTCCATTCTGGTTAGTTTATGATGGTACTCATGGTTTTCTTATCAAAGAGGACCTAGAAACCTCTTGGGAACTATGCTGGCATATGTGTAGTGGAATCATGTGGTGGCCATTTGCCATTAATTAAACAATTTCCTGGTTACATCCCTTGTTCCACAAAAGACTGGTGCAAAAAAAAAAAAAAAAAAAAAAAAGGAAAGGAAAATGAGTGGCAACTTTTTAATTAGTGGCAATATGCCATCATCATTTAAGCCAGTGGTTCCCAACCTTGTTCTTGGCCTCCAACTTCCAGAAACTCCAGCCAGCGCAGCAAGTGGTGAAGGTTTCTAAGAGTTTTAGTCCAAAAAAACCTGGGTGACCCATTTTTATTTATTTATTTATTTATTTATTTATTTGTTTGTTTGTTTGTTTGTTTGTTTGTTTGTTTGTTTGTTTGTTTGTTTGTTTGTTTGTTTGTTTGTTTGTTTGTTTAATTAATTAATTAATTAATTAATTAATTAATTAATTAATTAATTAATTAATTAATTAATTAATTAATTAATTTATACCCCATCCATTTAGACTATGTCTACTCTGGGCAGCTTATAATAAAATAGCATAAAAACCATAATTAAAAGGAACAATTATACAGCAATATTGGTAACATTCAAGATGGAAAGATAGAAATCAGGATAGAGAGTGGAAATAAAAATGAAAATCAGGAAGTGACATGGGGGAAGGCTTGCCTAAAGAGCCAGGTCTTCAGTTGGCTCTTAAAAACACCCAGCGAGGGAGTCAGGCAGACCTCTGACGGAGGCCTGTTCCAAAGTCGAGGGGCCACTGCTGAGAAGGTCCAGTCTCTTGTTCTTTCTTTCTGGGCCTCCCTCGGTGTTAGGCCCCTCAGCCATCTTTCCTGGCTATAATGAGGGATGTGGGAGAAGGCGTTCCACTAGATAACAAGGTCCTAAACCATTTAGGGCTTTATACATCATCATTAACACTTTGTAATCAATGTGGAAGCGAATGGGCAGCAAATGTAAGGCAACCACAGTGGGGAAAATATGTTGATATCTTTGCATCCCACTGCACCATTTGAAGCTTCCGCATCAATCTCAAAGCTAGCCCCATGTAGAGCGCATTACAGTGGTCTAATCTCAAGATTACAAGCTCATGGACCAAAGTGGTGAGTGCCCCACCATCAAGATAGGGTCACAGCTGGGGAATCCGCCACAGATGGAATCAGGCAGAGCGGACCACTGATGCCACCTGGGTTTCCATGGTGAGTGCCAGATCCATATGGACCCCCAAGCTGCGAACCTCACTCTTTGTGATGAGAGTGACCCCCCAAAAGAGAGGAAGCTTCCCAAACCACCAATGGAGGGGCCACCCACTCTCAGGACCTCCATCTTGTCTGGGTTCAGCCTCAGTCCATTCTCCTGCATCCATTGCAGTACAGCCTCCAGGTAGCGCTGAAGGGACAGAACAGCATCCACTGATGTTGGTGAAAAGGAGATGTAGAGCTGAGTGTCATCACATCCCACATCTCCTGATAACCACACCCAGCGGCCTCATATAGATATTAAACAGCATTGGGGAGATAATCGAGCCCTGGGGAACCCCACAATTGAAGCTCCATGGGGCTGAAACACTCTCCCCAATCTGTACTCTCTGAGGATGGTCCTCCAAGAAGGATTGGAGCCAGGCAGGCACCAGACCACCAATTCCCAACTCGGAGAACCTCCCCAGGAGAATACTGTGGTCCACTGTATCGAAGGCAGCTGAAATATCGAGGAGGACCAACAAAGACATTTTGCCCCTGTCAGCCTCTCTCAACAGGTCATCCAACAGTGTAACCAATGCCATTTCTGTACCATGGCACAGCCTGAATCCCAACTGGAACGGATCCAGGACATTGGTTTCATCCAAAAGAGCCTGAAGCTGGTCAGCCACCACCTTCTCCACCACTTTACTAAGGAAAGAAATTGCCAATATCATCCACCGCCAACCTTGGTTTCCTCCTTATGGGCCTAATGAGACCCATTAATTATTGCTGTGGCCCATTCAGTTGTTATAGGCCTGGCTGCTTTGATTAGTCAGGCCAGACAAGGGTCAAGGGAGGAGGTGGTGGCACGACAGTGCTCAAGCACTTTGTCCACCATATCTAGCATCACAGGCTAAAAGAAATCAAATCTCACCGGGCAAGGTGGAGTGCTGGACATCTCTGCTCAATCCACTGTATTCAAAAAAGGAGAGAGCTCCCGATGGATGGCCTCTACTTTAGATTTTTAAAATGCTGCAAATTGGTCAGGTGAGATACTAGTTGGAGGCCCATCACTTAGACCAATTCCAGATTGATTGCGAACTATACGGAAAAGTTCCACCTGCTGATTTGAAGCTTCGCTTATCCGGTTAGTGAAGTGAGCTCAAGTAGCAGCCCTCACCTTAGCAAGATAATGGTTAGTCATGATCCTGACAGCTTTCTGATTATAATCTGTCAGGTCCCACCTCCAATTGCACTCTAGCCTTCTCCTATTTTGCTTCATTGCTCACAGCTCCTGATTAAACCAGGACACAGGCCGAGCTCTGCACAGGAGAGGGTGTTTAGGAGCGATCGTGTCTACAGCCCTAGTGGCGGCGGCAAACAAGCCATCAAACAGAGCCTCGACAGGAGTGCCAGTTAGATCAGCTGGAATCCCTCTCATGGAATCTTGGAATCCTAAAGGATCCAGTAGCCTCTGAGGGCAGACCATTAAAATAGGTCCATGTTCCCAACCACATTCCTATCACTGGAATTGGGGTACACAAAGTCTACTAGTCGCATTGGGTCTTAAGCCCTGAGTCACCTCATACATTTCAAAGAGGGTTTGTAATGCCAGCTGCTCTGTAAGTCAACATCTTCCAGCTCCGCCTGCTGCTGCTTCTGGTGCTCCTTCTGGCATTTGTGTCTCCAGAGTCTCCATTGGCTTGGAATGTGGGCTGGATGGCTCACCAATCATTGCACAATGGAGTGGATGCAGGAGGTGGGGATGCTGGTGGGAGAAAGTTCAGAGGTCCTCCACTACAGGTTATCCCCTTATCCACCCAGACCCCTGTCCAGGAGTTCTACAACAGGAAGCAGTCTATTTCCTTAGAGGCACAGAAGGTAGGGATTCAGCTCCTATTTTGCTTCTTCTCACTCTTCCCCCTCCAACTCTGTTGTTCTGGTAGAGCCAGAATCACCCTCTTCCTCCTTATTCTCCACATTTCCTGTAGCCTTTTCCAGTTGGGTTCTGCCCCCTCTTTGCTCAGGTGGAACCTATTATTTCCCCATCTCCACCTCTCCCCATGAAGCTAGATGTTCCCAGGATGGCACCGCCTATACTGGCATGGCTATCACAGTTCCCATTGGTCCCTCTAGGAGGCACAGGATGGAAATGGACAGCTTGCCATCGGTGCCAGGACTAACCCCCTCACAACAAAATTAAAGTGACTTTCATTTGCAAATTTCAAGCACATTGAATCCTATCAGAGTGCAGGACACATAACAATGGACTCAAGCTACAGGAAGCCAGATTTTGGTTGAATTGTTAGAGAAGTACAGCAATGGAACCAATTACCTCAAGAGGTGGTGAGTGCTCCAATGCTAGAGCCATTCAAGAGAAATGTAGACAACCATCTGGTAGATATCCTTTGATTTAGATTCCTGCATTGAGCAGGGGTTTGGACTCTATAGCCTTACAAGTACCTTCCAACTTCATGATTCTATGATTCTGTCTGTTAGGCATTCATGGGACATGTAGTTCTCCATGTGATATGCTCTTGATTCTAAGAGCTCATTCTCACTTGCATATAGCTGAGTAAGCCATCCCCTTTAACCAGCTTTGCATTTCTCTGAGTTTTCATAAAAGCCATGCTCTGGTTTTGCTTTTGTTTTTTCGTATGTGTTTTTGGTTGGTTTTTTTTAACCAGTCAAATTGAAAATGGTTGAACGGCTACTTGACAAAGTGAGGTTGTGACCTGGGAGGGAAAGGGAAGATTCAGAAAGATTTGCTTCAGTGAGAAGGATGTGGTTCATGTTGGGAGGGTGGGGAAAACCTTTTAACTTGGAGGTGGAGAGACAGCTATCAGTCAATACATTCTGCTAGTGAAAAGGATGGTAACAGAGAAAAAGGGAAGGGCCAAACAACACAATGTAAACATTCTGCATCATGTAGCAGTCAGCTACTGCTTTTTTTGTGTGGAAAACCCAGAGCTTGGAAATAACTCATTATAGTCAATGATAGCAGCCCAGAGTGGTAGAATATACCACTCAAAGTGCTAAGAAATCAATAAAGAGTTGAATATATAAATACCTTGATTAAAGTGAATCTACATAAGCAAAGCAATGTTTATTGAATGAATAATAAAAGACCATCCCTGATTTTCTGTATATGATTTACATACAAACACATAAATAAACAGTTATATTGGACAACACTGATCTAATAGTCATATTTGGTATAGAGAGGAACAGATCCTCTGGTGGCAGCGAAGAAGGGTGAAAAATACATGTCATGCCCGAAAGGGAACCTGGGTGTGTAAAAAAACAAACAGGAGAACTGGGTGTGTGTGACAGATATTAATTGTGATATGTTACTTTAGAGGCATTGAGGAGAAAAATGACATCGCTTTGAAAAAAAATAGCAAAACAAGTACTGACCCTGTTAATTTTCTTGAGTGTAATGAGCAATGTTTATTCATCACTTCAAAATCTCATGGGAAGTTATTGCATGTTATTGATAAGATCAATGGAAAAGTGGCACATCGCTAACACATTACTAATCAGGAGAAAAAAAAGATTTTTTTTAAAAAAAAATATACCAGTGCTAACATTTGCAATATTAGCTGAAATTCAATTGCTTAGCATAGTATGTCTCAACTAGAGTGGATCCATTTGAAGCAATGGAATGCACAGAGCAGATGATTCACCAAATCCCCACGAATTTAACGGCCCTAAACTAGATAACTCTATTATCTAGTATGACTTACTAGATATCTAGTATCTTACTAGATCCTAGCAACAGGATTCCAACCAATGTTTCCAAGCTTTGAAAACAAGTTTTTTAAAAAAAACCATCAAGAGGACACAAGGAAGCCACAAGAGAGGGAATAATCTTTCCATTAAACACATTTCATCCAGCACATTCCCCCTCAGTGGCATGCTAGGGGTGCGCTTGCGAGAAGAAACATGTTCAAAACCACAAGGGATAGGGACTGGAAATGGGCATGAATAAATGTCCAAGAAATTAGTAGAAAGAGGGATAAATAATATTTTTGTCCACATTGTGTCTAATGCTACCACTTCACTACTCCACTTGCCTTTTATAAACAGGTTCTCACATCTTATCCCCAATAACACACACTGTTGTTATTTAGTTGTTTAGTCGTGTCCAACTCTTCGTGACCCCATGGACCAGAGCACGCCAGATCCTCCTGTCTTCCACTGCCACCCGGAGTTGGGTTAAATTCATGTTGGTCGCTTTGATGACACTGACCAACCATCTCATCCTCTGTTGTCCCCTTCTCCTCCTGCCTTCACACTTTCCCAACATCAGCGTCTTTTCCAGGGAGTCTTCTCTTATGAGATGGCCAAAGTATTGGAGCTTCAGCTTCAGGATCTATCCTTCCAGTGAGCACTCAGAGTTGATTTCCTTTAGAATGGATAGGTTTGTTCTCCTTGCAGTCCAGGGGATTCGGACTTTTCTTGGCAAGGTGATGTCTCTGCTTTTTAAGAAGCTATCAAGGTTTGTCATCATTTTCCTCCCAAGAAGCAGGTGTCTTTTAATTTCGGGGCTGCTGTCACTATCTGCAGTGATCATGAAGCCCAAGCAAGTGAAACCTGTCACTACCTCCATATCTTCCCCTTCTATTTGCCAGGAGGTGATGGGACCAGTGGCCATGATCTTAGTTTTTTTGATATTGAGCTTGAGACCATTTTTGCACTCTCCTCTTTCACCCTCATTACAAGGTTCCTTAATTCCTCCTCACTTTCTGCCATCAGTGGTATCATCTGCATATTGGAGGTTGTTGCTATTTCTTCAAGCAATCTTAATTCCATCTTGGGATTCCTTCAGTCCGGCCTTTTGGATGATGTATTCTGCATATAAGTTAAATAAGCCGGGGACAATATACAGCTTTGTCGTAGTCCTTTCCCAATTTTGAACCAATCAGTGTTTCCATATCCAGTTCTAACTGTTGCTTCCTGTCCCACATATAGGTTTCTCATGAGGTAGATAAGGTGATCAGGCACTCCCATTTCTTTAAGGACTTGCCATAGTTTGCTGTGGTCCACACAGCAAAGGCTTTTGCATAGTCAATGAAACAGAAGTAGATTTTTTCTGGAACTCTCTGGCTTTCTCCATAATCCAGTGCATATTAGCAATTTGGTCTCTAGTTCCTCTGCCACTTCGAAATCCAGCTTGTACTTCTGGGAGTTCTCAGTCCACATACTGTTGAAACCTACCTTGGAGGATTTTGAGCATAACCTTGCTAGCATGGGAAATGAGTGCAATTGTACGGTAGTTGGGGCATTCTTTGGCGCTGCCCTTCTTTGGGATTGGGATGTAGAGTGGTCTTTTCCAGTCCTCTGGCCACTGTTGAGTTTTCCAAACTTGCTGGCATATTGAATGTAGCACTTTAACAGTGTCATCTCTTTTTTTAATAGTTCCACTAGGATGCCATCACCTCCACTGGCCTTGTTGTTAGCCAAGCTTTCTAAGGCCCACTTGACTTCACTCTCCAGGATGTCTGGCTCTAAGTCAGCAACCACACTATCTGGGTTGTCCAGGATATCCATATCTTTCTGGTACAATGCCTCTGTGTATTCTTGCCACCTCTTCTTGATGTCTCCTGCTTCTGTGAGGTCTCTACCATTTTTGTCCTTTATCATGTTCATCTTTGCACAAAATGTTCCTTTAATATCTCAGATTTTCCTGAACAGTTTTAGAAGTTGTTGTAAGTCTTCATAGAATTGGTCATTTTCAGTCTCCTCAGCACTGGTGGTTGCTGCATAGACTTGGATTATTATGATGTTGAAAGGTCTGCCTTGGATTCATATTGACATCATTCTATCATTTTTGAGATTATATCCCATTACAGTTTTTCCCACTCTTTTGTTGACTATGAAGGCTACTCTATTCCTTCTACGGGCTTCTTGCCCACAATAGTAGATATGATACTCATCTGAATTGAATCCACCCATTCCCGTCCATTTTAGTTCACTGACACCCAGGATGTCAATGTTTATTCTTGCCATCTCCTGTTTGACCACATCCAGCTTACCAAGGTTCATAGATCTTACAGTACTATGCAGTATTTTTCTTTGCAGCATCGGACTTTCCTTTCACTTCCAGGCACGTCCACAGCTGAGCATCCTTTCGGCTTTGGCCCAACCACTTCATGAGCTCTGGAGCTACCTGTACTTGTCCTCCACTCTTCCTCAGTAGAATGTTGGACGCCTTCCGACCTAAGGATCCCATCTTCCAGTGTCATCTTTTAGCCTTTTGTTTCTGGTCATGGGGCTTTCTTGGCAAAGATACTGGAGTGGCTTGCCACTGCTTGCTCCAGGTGGATTGTGTTTAATCGGAACTCTCCACTATGACCTTTCCATCTTGGGTGGCCTTGCACGGCATAGCCCATAGCTTCACTGAGTTACTCAAGCCCCTTTGCCACGACAAAGCAGCAATCCATGAAGGGATAACACATATCACACTATTTCATTTTCTAATGTCCAATCAGCCCTTTATTTGAACAGATTCAAGATGATGTGCGATAATCACACGTAATGCATATGCAAAGGGAGGTGGCCCATGGTGTAGCTGTTCACTAGTTAAAACCACAAGTTTGCTGTCATACTGGGAAGAAACATGATGGAAAATGCCTGCTGTACCTTTTGGCACCAGTGAAGGGCAATGACACAAAAATTATATTGCTGTTGGCTAGCATACAAAAAGCGGACTGCTTTATGGGATGAACTATGTATTCAGCAATTATGTAGCTGCTTGGTTCCACCTACAAAAGCCTACAAAAGAGTTTCCCTCATGACATTTTGGGCCATGGCCCCGACATGGCTCAGGACTGTGTTAGCTAGGGCTTGCTTGGCCCTTTAATCCAAGAGGTTGACATTTCTGTTGTTTGTTAAATAGCAATGTCTGACAGGCAATGTGAAGAGCAGAAGGGGCGTGGCACTGGCTAGAAGGAAGTTGAATTGTTGGATCACCATCTAGAATACGCAAGTTCTACTCCTCTCTGCTATTTCTCTACTCCCACCTCTGCTTTCCCATAAAAAAACATGCCTTTGTATGCAACATCTAACTTAGTCACAAGCTCCAGTGGGAGATAAGGTTTCTTTTTTTAAAAAAAACTCTTTTTTTCCTGGCCTAACCTCTTGCCCTTTCTATGATTGTTGTGTCTCCCATACTCTGATAGAAAGAGATTTGATTTTTCTCTTTCATTGTCCATTACAGAGCAATTATGATGGATCAACTGAAATAGTGTTGTTATAGCCACTCACAGCTGTTCTTAATGATAAATTAATAGACCCACTGGAGGTTTTATTAACTTCAGATAATAGCAGTGCTGAAGCACAGTCTATCATATTTCAGTATTTTACACAAACATCAAGGAAAATATATGGCAAGAAAATACTCTATTAGACCCTAATACATGTGAAATGCAGCAATTAAAACAGATGATAGGCATCATTTTTAATGTACATGACACAAAGTAGAAGATAAATTCAGCATAATAATTTTCAGCACTGTTGGTTGATAACACTTTTGTTTATCTATTATAGCAAACAAGAAATTTCCAAGTGTGTAATTCCTGAGAAACAGCTTAGGCAAAACTCCAGGAACTGAGGTTCAGCAGATTTTAATGGGTTGTAAAACAGAACCCCTGCTGTAATTAATTTGTAGTTAAGACTCCTTTTACAGAGCAATCTGTTTTGTCATTTACAAAGATATTTCTGCAGGAAATAAAACAGAGTCAATGATAAGGCAAAATTTACCAAACTTTGGTGGGGTTCATGCTATTAAACCAGTGGACAATTCAGACGTTGAACAGACCATGTCAGTTCTTTTATCAGGTTTCAACATATTTTCTGCACATTGCTCTCTCAATCTGAGTTATGCCTGAAAATCTAAAGTGTGAGTACAACAGGTTTTTGAAAAGTAGAGACACAATGCAGGAACTTTTAGAGAATGAGGATTAGCTGCAGTTTTTTCGTTGAGTGCACTTTTGGTGGCAAATTCACCAAGGAGGGGAACAACAAGGATAATCAGGGGACTGAAAACCCAGCCTTATGAGGAAACATGAAAAGAACTCTTTAGCCTTGAGAAAAGAAGATTAACTCCAACCAGATCTTCTCATTGTAATCAATAATAAAGAATTCTGGGAGTTGCAGTCCGGCAATATTTGGAAGGTTGCACTTCACTCATTACTATCGTAAGTGTATTTGTCTACAGCTGGCTTCTCTTTCTACAGCTTTTCTGGTTGTTTATATCATTCTCCTTCACTAGTTTTCCTTATTTCCTTTGTGTCTCCTCATTGACACTGGTGACTCTTTCTCTGCACATTCCCCCCAGTTTCCATCTTCTATTTTGGACCATTTTTTTATCTTCTTCCTCCAGAAGAAGGAGGGGTCAATATTTTCACACAGTAGTATGGATAAGCAGTAGTACACCTTTCTTTTCTCCATCATGTAATCATCATTCTCATCACCACCACCACCACCTTAGAACTGCAGAACTGGAAGAGACCCTATAGATCATCGAGTCCAACCCCTGTCAAGGAGGCACAGGGAGGAATCAAATCCCAAACTTCTGGCTCCACAGCCAGACGCCTAAATTGAGCTATCCAGCAGTAGGCAATATAAGTTATAACAGGACCTTTTGTGTGCATGCCAGTCAGAATGAGGCCCCCATACATGGGTTGGAGATGAAATATAAGAATGTTATCTCTATATCAGGGGCAGTGGGGGCTGAAGACTCCAGCTGCACAGAGACAATACATCCACTGCTAGTTTTTATTGAACTTTAAAGGAGTTGTCCAAGCTGTTGAGCCTATATAATTTATTATTTACTATTATAAGAGATGGGGCACATCACCATGGATATCTCCTGTAACGTTCAGACTAAATGGAAGAAGAGGTTCACCACTCCCTTGAAATCAGTTATCTTCCTCCACTATTCAGAATTGCCCAGAAGATAGACTGGGATTTATAGCTTGATCTCTGTATGTGTATGTTACATACAGCACTGATGGTACCTGTCTGTCATGGGTTTGGAGGGAAAGTTCCATCCTATGGGGAGTGGAAGGCGGGACATCAGGGGGAGGAGCTGTACTGTATATATATTTGGAGCTTGTGTGGAGAGTGAGGAGTTGGAGTCTGTGTGTCAGACTGGGTACAACTGTGTGTCAGTTAGTACCTACCTGATAGGTTCAGGTTTCTTTATAGGTAGCCAGAACTGATAGGTTCAGGGTCTGTGCTTTACTTTAAAGGGTTCTGTGTGAACCAATCTGATGTATGTAGGATTGAGACTAAGCCACGTTACAGTATCTTCTTTACCTGATCATTTTATTTTCCCTGTTTGTTATTTAAATAAACCTCGTTCTTTTGTTTGTTAAAAATCCATTCCTGTTCTGTGTGACTTCTTATAGGGAATGGTTGGTGGCAGCATAATTAAAGTGTGGTATACTCCAGTAGGTCTGGGGTTGTCACATTGATTGGTGTCCAGTGTGTGGGATACGACTGGTCCAGTTGTCCAGTGGTCCAGCAAAGCCTTGGCAAGTGTGCCCAGAGCAAGGGGGGGTCTAGTCAGGGAAAATCTGAGAGCGCGTAGGTAATCTTCTAGGCTTACCTCACGGGGAGGTACGCTAGTGGAAGAACGTGCCACCTCAGATTGGGGACTAGATTAGGGAGATCTGAGGCAACCCGTTTTGGCGGGAAAGAGCTGAGGCAAAGCTGTGTGAAGTAACAGTGATCTAGCCTGTCTGCTGAGAGGCCTAGCAGAGGGGGTGGATTCTGCCTGGCAACAGTTGCAAGTTAGTGCTGAAGGAACAGCAGCAATCTATAGAAGGCTGTTCCTGAGGCAAAAGGAAAAAAGTCGTCGCTTTATTTTGAGGCTTGACTTTTGAAGGCAGCCTGTTCTGGGGGGGGGATTATGCCCTTGACTCGAAGCCAAATGGCAGAAATGGGGGAAGTAAGAGACACACAGGTAGACCAAGGTTCTGAGGAGGAATTTGGCTCAGTGCAGGATGAGAGCACGGGAGAACAGAACCCAGAACTCAGAAGAATGCGCCTAGCCCAACAGCATGAGCTGCGGGTGAGGGAAATGGAGGAAAGATTAGAGAGAGAAAGAAGGGAGGAAAGGGAGAAACAGAGACAATTTGAATTAGAGAGAGAGAAAATTGCTCTGGAAAAAGAAAGGATGGCGTTTGAGTTAAGAAAATTGGAAATGATGAACCAGAACAATAATAACAATAGGGATTCTGAGGTGGGCCAATTGTCTAAAGCTGACCTGAAGAAATTCCCTGTGTACAACAAGGGAGATTGCCCTGAGGTGTTCTTTTCCCTCGTGGAAAGAGCGTTTGTGGACTTCTCAGTAAGGGAAACTGAGAAGATGACCATTATGCGATCTTTAATCAGTGGCAGCCTGGCAGAAGTCTATGCAGAGATGCCAGTGGAACTGTTGAAAGATTTCGCTGAGTTTAAAAAACTGGTGTTTGCCAGACATGGGATAACTGCTGAACAGCTGAGGCAAAAATTCAGGTCACTCACCAAAAAACCAGAGCAGACTTTTACCCAAGTGGGGGCCCAACTGGTGAGGCTGCTAGAGAAATGGCTGTCTCAGGAGGGGACAGAGACCTTCCAGCAGCTCAAAGACCTGATAGCGCTGGAACAGTTTTATTCAGTCCTGCATGGGGAACTGAAGTTCCAGGTGAGGGAGAGGAAACCGAAATCTGTGACAGAGGCGGCAGAGATCGCAGATTTTATTTACCAAATAAGAAAGCCCTTAGGTGCTGAGGGGAAATCTGTAGGTAAACCCAAAGAAACCTACAGCAAGTACTCTCAGGGACCAGGGAAAAACCAGCAAGGGGGAGGGGCCCATGTTGAAGGGAAGCCCTCAGACATGAAACCACAAAGACCTCAGATTTTGGAGGGAAAACCAAAACCAGATGAGAAAGACTCAAAATACAACAGAAAATGTTATTTCTGTCAAGGAAAGGGCCATCTAATCTCAGAGTGTGAGAAATTAAAGCAGCTAAAGGGAAATTTGCCTCATGATTTGAGTGGAACCAAGCCAAAAGCTGTGTTCTGTGTCCAGACAGAGCAAAGCTCCTTGCCACTGAGGGAGCCTGTTGCCATGGCTACTCAATCTGAATCAGTTACATCTGCTGATCAGGCTGGGGAAAATGGTCCTCTTGTGGAGGTCAAGCGCTGCTTACTAGTGAGGACAGATTCGCAATTGTTTGAGACCGCAGGGGTGGACGTAGGAATACTTGACCATCAGTATAGGGGGCTAAGGGATACTTGTTCCCAGGTGACCCTGTGCCATCCAGACATTATCCCTAGGAAGTATATAATCCCAAATGAGAGCCTGAAGGTGGCAGGGATTGAGGGGCAGGTGATCTCACTGCCAGTAGCTGAGGTACCTGTGAGCTTTCAAGGCTGGAGGGGAGTTTGGCGGCTAGCGATTTCATCGACTCTGCCAGCAGCCGTGCTCGTGGGAAATGACCTGGCTGAACATGTGAAAAGGGTGCTAGTGATTACACGTTCACAAGCTACCACGGGGACAGTTCAGGGGGGTACTGAAGAGCCCGAGGCTGGAGCAGATGAGGATAGTCCCGAAGCTGTGGTAGAAACCTTAACCACAGACAGCAAATTTGGCCAAGAGCAAAAGGCAGACGCCACTCTCCGAAAGTGTTTTGAACAGGTGACAGACACCCAGCTAACACCTGAAACCACAGCGAGATTTCGTGAGAAAAAGGGAATTCTATATAGAGAGACTCTGATGAATATCTCAAAAGGGGGAGATGGGATCAGAAGTCAGCTAGTGGTACCTGAAAAGTATCGCCCCATGATCTTACAAAGGGGGCACTCTGACATGTTTGCTGCGCACTTAGGGGTGAACAAAACACAGCAGAGAATCACACAAAATGTTTACTGGCCTGAAATAGGGAAGCAGATCAAGGAGTTCTGTAAACAATGTGATGTGTGTCAGAGGCAGGGGAATAACCATGACAGGACCAAAGCGAAGTTGTGCCCTTTGCCTGTGATTGACACCCCGTTTAAATGTATAGGAGTGGATATTGTGGGACCTTTGCCCAAGGCCACAAAGAGGGGGAACCGGTTCATTCTCACCATTGTGGACCATGCCACGAGGTACCCCGAAGCCATACCCTTGACTAACATTGAAACTAACACAGTGGCAGATGCCTTGGTGGGGTATATGTCCAGGATGGGATTTGCCTCAGAAATAATCACAGATTTGGGCACATCGTTTACATCAAAGCTCATGAAACGGTTATGGCAAATCTGTGGAATTAAACACAAGGAAACCACTGCCTATCACCCCGAAAGTAATGGGTTAATGGAGAAGTTCAATGGGACTCTGATGCGCATGATTAGGGCTTACTTGGCAGAGAATCCAAACAATTGGGACCAGAAGCTGCAATCCCTTTTGTTTGCTTATCGATCAGTGCCACAAGCCAGTACCGGGTTCAGTCCGTTTGAACTTTTGTTTGGGAGAAGGGTGAAAGGGCCACTTGATTTAATCAAGCAAGATTGGGAGCAGATCACCCAGGATGACCCACAAGACGTTGTGACATATATAGACTCTTTAATGAATGACCTAAAGAGAAACCTAGAGCTAGCAGCAGAGAACCTGCAAGCTCAGAAGGTTAGACAGAAGACCTGGTATGACCAGAAAGCCAGGGAGAGGCACTTTAACCCAGGGGAGGAAGTGCTTTGGCTTAGGCCCTGCAAAGAGAACAAACTGCAGCTCAAATGGGCAGGACCATATAGGGTCATTTCCAAGATGTCGGACCTGAACTACCTTATAGAGCAGGAGGAACACCAAGCAAGGAGGGTGGTACATGTGAATGCCCTGAAACCCTACTACAGAGGGGAACAGAGGGTTTTATTTGCAATAAAAGCAGCTGAGAGTGAGGAAGCTGAATTACCCTTCTGGGAGGGTAGAGGGGAAGTAAAATACAACCCAGATGAGGTAAAGATCAGTCCTGCACTCACCCAAGACCAGCAGCAAGAACTAAAAGTGCTGCTCAACAAATATCAAAAGGTGTTTTCAAATAAGCCGGGGATAGTGAAGGGAGTGATGCATCGGATCCATACAGGGGATGCACCCCCGCAAGCAGTATCCCCATACCGAGTAACGGGACCCTATAGGGACAAGGTGCGAAAGGAGCTGGACGAGATGCTTAGGGAGAACATAATCGTCCCCTCTTCTAGTCCTTGGTCCTCTCCGATAGTCCTGGTGGACAAGCCTGATGGGAGCATTAGGTTTTGTGTAGATTACCGGAAATTAAACCGCGTAACCACTCCTGATGCCTACCCAATGCCCAGGCTAGACAACCTGATTGAAACCATAGGGGGTTGTCGGTTCATTTCATCATTGGACCTAGTAAAGGGATACTGGCAATTAAGGATTGATCCCAGGGATCAAGAAAAGACCGCATTTTGCAGCCCTTTCGGTCTCTATGAGTTTAGAGTCCTGAGTTTTGGTCTCAGAAATGCACCAGCCACATTCCAAAGGCTGATGGACCAGACCTTAGCAGGGCTCAGTGACTTTACTGTGGCCTACATTGACGATATAGGGATCTTCAGCAATACCTGGGAAGATCACCTGAAACACCTGGAGATAGTGCTGCAGAGGTTAAGTGCAGCAGGGCTAACGGTAAAGGCAAGCAAGTGTCAGCTGGGTAGCCCAGAAATAAAATACTTGGGTCACATAGTAGGGGGAGGAGTGATCAAACCCCTGGAGGCCAAAATAGAAGCAGTTCGTGATTGGCCCAGACCCAACACCAAGAAAAAAGTCAAATCATTTCTTGGGTTGGTGGGCTACTACAGAAAGTTCATCCCGAGGTTTAGCGAGATGGCGACTCCGCTGACCGATCTGATGCGGAAGAAGACTGATGACCGCATCCCGTGGACCAGCGACTGTGAGGAGGCGTTCCGGAGGTTGAAGGAGGCGCTCATCAATTATCCAGTGCTGCGTGCTCCAGACTTCGACCGGGAGTTCATCATCTACACCAATGCGTCTAACAGCGGGGTAGGAGCAGTTCTTTGCCAGGAGGATGAAAATGGTGACCAGCATCCAGTGTCCTACCTGAGTAGGAAACTCCAGAAAGGTGAGAGACATTTGGCAACCGTGGAAAAGGAGTGCCTGGCCATAGTATACGCGATCCAGAAGGCCAAACCTTACATCTGGGGAAGACATTTTGTTCTGTGCACTGACCACTCACCACTGCAGTGGTTAAAGACAATGAAAACCCATAATAGTAAACTTATGAGGTGGGCTTTAAACCTGCAAGATTATGACTTTGAAGTGAAGGTGGTCAGAGGGTCAATGAACTGTGTTGCTGACGCCTTGTCAAGAAGACCCGAAGAGTGAAGACGGCGAAGAAACATGGACTATGTATATTTTGGTGACTAAAAGTTAATTGTACCTGTTTATTGATCAGTCTTGGTTTGTATTAATAAAGGTAACTTAATGTATTGTAAATATGAATGTTTAAATGCCTAATTGATATGTTTAACCTAGAGTGTAAGTATGGGATTGTGTTATTGTATAACTGTTTTTGTGTGTTTTGATCCTGGTTGTTTTTTTTTGAGAAAAGCACTTTAGCTTTTCCCCTGCAAAACAACTTATAAAGAGGGGAGGTGTTACATACAGCACTGATGGTACCTGTCTGTCATGGGTTTGGAGGGAAAGTTCCATCCTATGGGGAGTGGAAGGCGGGACATCAGGGGGAGGAGCTGTACTGTATATATATTTGGAGCTTGTGTGGAGAGTGAGGAGTTGGAGTCTGTGTGTCAGACTGGGTACAACTGTGTGTCAGTTAGTACCTACCTGATAGGTTCAGGTTTCTTTATAGGTAGCCAGAACTGATAGGTTCAGGGTCTGTGCTTTACTTTAAAGGGTTCTGTGTGAACCAATCTGATGTATGTAGGATTGAGACTAAGCCACGTTACAGTATCTTCTTTACCTGATCATTTTATTTTCCCTGTTTGTTATTTAAATAAACCTCGTTCTTTTGTTTGTTAAAAATCCATTCCTGTTCTGTGTGACTTCTTATAGGGAATGGTTGGTGGCAGCATAATTAAAGTGTGGTATACTCCAGTAGGTCTGGGGTTGTCACAGTGTATTAATAAATCAGCAATAATGGTTACTTGTTCCCAAATGGTTAATAAAAGCAACAGCCAAAAACTTAACTTCCTCACAATTTTAAATCAGACAACTGAGGCCGAGAAACACATGAGGGTTGGGCTTGAATGTTAGTGTAAGAGGGCTGCAAGATCAGTTCTAACACTGAAAACAGATACTGGGGGCTGAATATGTTATCAGGCACCATGTCCTAAGTGTCTTAATTCCAGGTCTCTCCAACCCAGTGTCAAGCCCCATCTTGCTGAGTCATCTTCAAAGTGAGAGGAAGATCTTGTGCAGTCAAAAGAGGCTGGTATAGAAGGGGAATTCAGTCCTTCAGCTATGAGCATCTTAAAACTCCTGAAATCTCTACTCAACAGACTTCTGACAACCTTGCCTCTACATCTTCCCTGTTGTGAAAGTGACTGGTCTAGCATGCTAGACTTCCCTATAACTTGACCCACAACAACTGCTAACTTCTGGAATTTTGAAAAGGACTTGCTCCCAACACTAGCTGTCAGTTTGCACCTGTTGGCCCTCAGAAATCCACAAAGCACACACTGTTTGCAAGTTCTCAGTGAAAAAGAATTCCAGTTCATTTGAGGAACTGTTTGCATTTTTTAAAGGGAAACCATATAATAGGAATGGGAAATGTGTGACTATTTGAATGTTGTTGAGCTACTCCCAGGATCCTTCACCACTGGCTATGCTAGCTAAAGCAATGGGAATTTCAGTTCAACAACATCTGGAGACACTTTTTTCCACCTTAGAATGTACTGCTGTTCTATCAGGGTGATTTAGTACTTAACTGGAAATGTCAATAGGCTTACAAAGACTGTGTCTATATTTTATGGGGAATGGGCTGGTTAGATGTATTTGTATGCCAGTATGAAATATCCATTTTGAACTTCTTAAATTTTCAATATCTTGTGTGTTACAAAAGAGGCATTACGATGATATGTATTCTAAGACTCTGAAACATGCCATGACAAAGGTTTTGAAATCAGATTTCATAGTGGTAAGAAGGATAATTGGGATGTTTTCCTTTGAATTGAATTGTCTAAAAATTGCAAAGCTACAATAAAATCAAGACAATTTAGATTATGTAATAAAAATAAACATATCACTTTTGCAATCTCATATGTACCCCAGCCTTCTCTGCTGTAAGTCAAGATAAATTGCTGAACCCCTTTGAGTACCTAAAGAAATGGAGACATTTCTGTGATAGGATGTTGGCAAAGCCTTGACATATTTCCTCTCGCTTACAGCCAAAATTTATACTCTGTAGAGAAAATGACCTATGGATAATATTGCAAGGCACTTAGCTCAAAGCTCAAGTTTGATATATGAACAGCTCTTTAACAAATTCAGATACCTATGGAGAACTGCTGCTCAATATTAGTTTAGAATGTTTCTGCTTTGACAAAATGTCTGAACAATTTGAAGAGAAGCTCTGATGAAATGGAAAATGTTGAGCATACTGAGTTGGAAGACAATATACTCCACGAGTTCTTTGACCAACAGTAGGCTATTGCTGGTAGTAGTGCACTATGAGTAACAATGAACACTGCCAATAGATCAATTTTTTTCTCTTCACAGAGCTAGCCAAAGGTGTCCATAACAACCCTTGAAGGTTGGATGAGCAGATTGTGAAGATGAATGGGACCTGAAGGGGAGTTGAAGGGAGATTCCTATTTCCTGAGTGGAAGTTCATGCACATCAGCATCTCTCTCCACTTTGGCAGATGCTTCATTAGATGCAACACTAGTTGCAGGATCACTCATTCAACTGGTCACACACAAATTGCCTGCCAGCACTAGGGGGGTGTCCCTTCCACAATACTAATATGCAAGAGAACAAGATGAGGCTGAAAAGAATCAAATATATATATATATATTAAAAAATCAATTCACTGCAACATTTAAGAAAAGAAGTCAAAAAGGCTGAGTTCATGAGAAAAAAATTACAGTGCCATCTTATGTATGTCTATACAAAAGAAAAGATGAGCAATTATTTTGCTTTCAATTTCTTTTCGATGGATCAGAGATTATCAAGAGGATACTGACCATTATAAAATTAAAATGAAGCAGGCAAATTTAACCATCCATACTCAGTTCTATGTCATTCCAAATTCAGTGGAACTTCTTTTTGTTTGTTTCTTTGTTGGTTTGTCTGTTTAACTTATACCCTACCCATCTAGTGGACAAGCCACTATTCTTCGTGTGAAAACCCTGTTCAAGGTCGCTAGCTGTATTCCTGTTGTAGTGTGAGCAAACTCTCCTAGCAGAGGGCAGTGGCTCCCAGCGGGCAGGGTAATCTACTCATTCTGCCTTTTCCCCTTAGAGCTAATCATTAGTTCTCCTTTGTGGTCTCTGTGAATGCACACTAATGGGTTAATCTGCACCTGAGCAGAGCACTCTCGGAAACTTACACAGCTTTAAGCACTTGGTGCCGGAACCTCCCCTACACCAGATATATAACTTTGCCCTTGGCACCCAGCCCTAAGTTCTTTTTTCAACCACCACTGTAGCAGCAGCTTTGTTCAGAACTTTGGAAGTAAAAACCAAATTCTGTTTCTTATCTTTCCTTTCTTTGAACCTCCTCTTGTTCTTTCTTCTAAGTAACAGGTTGTTTCTTCTGCCTGGAGGAAGAGCACCAGCAGGTGTTAGGTATTCTTTGTAAAAGCTTTACAAAGTCGGCTTTGGAGTCCTCAGGGCTTTTCTCTTAGAGAAATAAGGTATCTTTTACCTTCTTTATAAGGCTACCCCCAGGCTCAAGAGTAACAGCTTTCCACTAGTTTGCAATCTTTTTCCTCGTGGCAAAAAAGACAAGGACAGCTTCTGAGCTTTGCCCTTGGAAGAAGAAAGGACCCCTGCAGCTCTAGTCGCCGTCCCTGCCTCTGTGTGAGGTTGGAGTGGAACAGTGTCAAGGATAATTTCCAAACCTGAGACAGAACAAGGTTTGTGTTAATGAGCAGCCATGTTTGTACAGGTGTGCAAGAATGCTGAGTCATGCTGAGTCATGGATGATGCAACATCTACAGTGATAGGCTATATGCAAACACACACAGTGCCAGAGGGTACCATAGAAGCAAGAGGGACCAGTCTAGAAGTGGAGAAAGTCTAATAAGGTGAGAGTCCTGCCATTCAAATCCCAGGAGGGCTAAAGGATAGAGGACTAAGATAAAAGGCAGCAGGATGCTGTCATTTGGGGAAACAGGAATGGGAGGTTTTCTTCTGATGAAGTGAAATGAACAGAATTATATGTGGTCAGTTAAAGCTGAGATGTTGCTAAGAAGGGAGCAGATAGTTTCCAATCCCCCCACTGATCTGGATGAGGATGAAGAAAAGCAAAATGAGAGGGCTTTAAAGATGATAATTCTGTGCATACACGTGCATGGACTGACCTCAGCTAGGGAATGCTAGCCGAGGTCTTTGCAATGTGTTTATGTTAGAGATGCTGCAGGAAGCAAAGTTGCTTTAACGCGAAAGCTGGGAGCATGTCAGAGCACTTGCAGCAGATGAGAAATCTGTTTGTGGAGCTTGAGCAGAGAAGCATGTACTTCACAAAAAGTCACAAAGTATATGTGATTTTAAGCAGTCTTCCAGAGGATTATGATGTACTGGTGACAAGCCTTGAGTCCATGCCAGAGAGGGACTTAACCCTTGAGTATCTGACAGGCAGACTGCTGGAGGAAGAGGAAAGAAGAAATGAAAGGTCCAAATACAAAGAGAGAGATGACATCCCACAGCAGAGGAGAGCTGCTTCCAGAATGAATGGAGAGCAGACGAGCAAGGCTTTGACTGTGAGATGCTGTTTTAAATCGGATCGGAAAAGAATTTACAAAAGAACTGCAAAGAAGCTGGCCGCAGAAGCAAAAGCAAGAAGCAAGGGAGGATTTCTCTGGTGCAGGATGCTGATAATGCCAAGGTCACCACCTGGATTCTGGACAGTGGAGCTGTTTGCCATTTAACTAACAAGCTTGTTAGTTACTTGTTAGGTACTTCAGAACACAGCTTTGTGAGCCTGGCGAATGGAGAGAAGTCTGTAGTGACAGGAGAAGGGACTATTTACATTCCAGGTTTGAAAAGGGAACTTCATGGTGTGTTACTTGTCCCCCAATTGGACTGTAATATCCCGAGTGTGTCTTGCCTAGACAAAGAAGGCACAAAGTGATGTTTGCTGAAAGCACTTGTGTAATTAAGAAAGAGAACAGAGTTTGTGCTACAGCCAAACTTGAAAATAATTTGTATGTGCTAAAGGGGAAAACACAAAACAATGTAACATATGCTATGGTTAAAAACACACCAAAACATGACCAGTGTGCCCATTTGATACATAGGAGACTAGGTCATGTCAATTTCAGAGTAGCACAAAAAATGGAGAGCATGGCTAAAAGTTTGAGAATGAAACCTTGTAAGAATTATTTAGATTGTAATGTATGCAAAGCTGCAAAGGCAAAAGTACAAAAGATAAGCAAGGAAAGTACTAGACAAACACAGAGGCTGTTTCAGTTGGTGCATGCAGACATAATTGGGCCACTAGCACCATCTATGAGGGGAGCACATTGGTCAGGTTTGGGTGGGGCTGAACCTGTCCCTCTTGGCATGGGGACACCCGAGGAGGGCAAGACGTTGAAATCAGCAAGCAGCACTTGAGAATCAAGCCTGAGGAAGTTGGAATGAGCATACAGGCCTTTTGGAAGTGGAAGGAGCTGCAGGACTCAGAAAGTTGTCATGTAGTCAACAATGCGGACTTCTGGAGTGGACCCACTGGGAACTGAGGAAGTTGGCAGCAAGGTAGACAGTGGCACTGCGAGTTAAACTGCAGTGCTGCTGAGCCACCTGGCTTGTTATAGGTGCTGTTGTTGTTGTTGTTGTTGTTGTTGTTGTTGTTGTTGTTGTTGTTACTGTTGTTGTTCATCTTCATAAGGTGGCTGCCCAGAAAGGCTTGGGAGGTAGAGCCTGGCTCTTGGGGAATCAGGATCACCAACAGGAGAAAAGGGTCCAAGCCTTGTGCTACTAATGGCGGTTAATCCACAGGGCCACTGGGCTGTCAGAAACAGATGCTCTGCAATCAGAAGCTGGGCGATGGGAAGATGCCCAGACAGGCTTTGGGTGGGTGTGAGACAGACCAACGTCTAACTAAACTTGCTGACAACCTTCAAACAAACAAAACTAATAGTTTAGAACTTGAATGTTGGGGGGGGGGGATTGCAAATTGGCTGCTGAGACCTCCCAAATATGATGATAGCCCTCAGAGGTTTTGGGGGGGGCTGAGACAGGCTGGCCCTCTTGTCACATCTGGGGGGACCACCAGGACAGGCTCTTGGTGTGCCAAGAGGGTTGGCTGGCCCTCTTGGCATGTTCAGGGTGCTGGAAGAGGCTCTGGGTCTGCCCCAACCAAAGGCTGTCTGCCCGTCACCCCATCATCAACATATTGCCTGGCTTCCAATTGGAGAGCTGGTGTGGTTCGTTTAACCCGTGCCAGGCAGGAGTTCTCTCCTCCCAGTCAGGGAGGCAGGAGGTGGAACAAACAGCCTGCCAGGACTATGTAACCCAGCAGGTATTCTGGGAGGCAGAAGGCAGAACAAACTTAGCTCACTGGGAATACGTAACCCAGCAGGCAGTCAGGGAGGCAGAAGGTGGAACAAACAGCTCACCAGGACAATATGACCGAGCAGTCAGTCAGAGAGGCAGAAAGCGGAACAAACTTATCCCACCAGGACTACATGACCCAGCAGGCAGTCGGAGAGGCAGAAGGTGGAACAAACTTAGCCCACCAGGAATACGTAAGCCATCAGTCAGTCAGGGAGGCAGAAGGTGGAACAAACCTAGCCCTCCAGGACTACGTAACCCAGCAGGCAATCACGGAGGCAGAAGGTGGAACAAACAGTCCACAGGGACTAGGTAACCCAGCAGGCAGGCAGGCAGGCAGGCAGGCAGGTAGGTACGACTTGGTTGGAACTTGGCCGGAGGAGGTGACTGGAGTCAGCAGCTGGAGTTCAGGCAGGTTTACAGGCTGGCAGGCAAGTCGGCAGGTCTTTTTTTTTTTCAGGAGGACTGGAGGATGGGCAGGTGGGCAAAGACAGGCAGGCAGGTGGTGTGTTAAGATTGTCATTGGAACACTACCTCTTTGGATTCAGTGAGGGAAAGCCCAACAAGGGAAGGTTCACCTTGATGAACGACAGTCTCTCCCCAGTAACGGGATCCAAACACGGGTGGCATGGTCGGAGTATGTCTCCGAGATGGGAAAACACACTCTCGCTCTGGACACTGGTAGGAGGGAATGGAAAGGAGGTCCATGGCCACATTGGACAACTCTGGCCATATGACTAGTTTCCTAGCCCAGAAATGGAGGGGATTGGACTGGTGATGGTGAGGGGGCTCAGCCAGATATTCCCGCATCATTATCTCTGCCGAATCCTCCTCAGCCATCTGTCTTTCCTCTGCTGCAATTGCCAAGGTCACCACAGAGCTCCAGTAATGTTGGTGAATGGAGCCTTCACCAGGTGAAGTCCTCCTCTGTGGATAGGGAAAACCATCCTGCCCCTCGTGGCCTGATATTCCTGGCCCCCCACACAAGCATTGTGCCCCCAACGCCCTGCGGACCTCAGTGGAGAGCTCCATCCTCCACTCCTTGAGGTCTGAGGTGCATGCTGCCAAGCCTCCCTTGATGTGAGGATCACACAGCCAGGCCATGCGGTAAGCTCTGTCACTGTAGACAGGATGGAGTTTCTTCTGCACGCCTGCCTGCAACCTCTTCACCAAAGCCCTGGTCCGGGGAAGTAGGGAGGATCCTGGTGTCACAGCAGTCTCCAGGGACCAATCAAGGGCAGGAAGCAGGGGGATGTCCTGCCCCAGGCTTGCTGAATAACTACACAAGATGTCTGTGGCTTCCAGGAAGGGCTTGAGCACCTCCACCATCCAGGAGAGGGCCAGTCAATCTGTGGCACTGATGCCCACCTTCCCCCCCCAGGCAGAATGGGCGTGGAGGATGGCCTTCTGCTCCACCAGGCGGGACACCATGGTGTAAGTGGAGTTCCACCTGGTGGGCAGGTCTGTCAGGAGAACGTGGGTCTCCTGACCCAACTCCTCCTGCCTCTCACACAGCCAGAGGGCAGCTTTCAGGCTGCGGGAGAAGTGGACCACCAGTTGGTGGTATTGCTCCAGGAGTGCCTGCATCTCCCAGGTTCCTGTGTCCCACTCGGGCTTGATGTGGCTGCCAAGGCCAAGGGCATTGTGCACCACAAGTTGTAATTTGTGTGCCATGCATATGATGGCCCCAAAGCCAACCACATTCAATGCTTCCAACATGTTCAGCCCAGCATCTGTGACCATGTGCCATGGGTTACCTCCCTCTCCAGTGCCCACTCCTGCAGTGTGGACAGAAACTCATGGCAATGTTCCTCCCTGTTGCCTGAGCTTCCATGTGCTGTGCCTGCAGCAGAACGGACCTGTAGCCTGGGGGCAGAGCAAGGGCCTTCCCCTGTGGCCCTGTCGCCAATGCCCTGCCACTACTCAAGTCCTCTGGCTGCCACCAGTGGGCTGTGAGCGAGAGGTAGCCATGCTGACCTCCACTCCACAGGTATGCTGTGAAGTGCACCTTGCTCCCCTGTAGCCATGAAAAATGGTCACAACCACCTCCCTCACAGAGTCATAGAACGAGGGCAGCACTCTAGAACTGAGAATTCTGTGTGAGGGGAGGTTGTATCAGGGGGCAAAAAAAATGCAGCAACCAGTGGAAGGCTTGGGATTTCTCAATGGACAGTGGAAGTCCAAGCAGGGCAATCATCTCGGCAACGAGATGAGTGGGCGCCTGTTGGGCCTTGCCCTTTGACCGCCAGCTGAAGGTCATGGTGGACCCAACGGGTTCCAATTTGTGGAGTGTGGCTTGCCTCATGCTCCCGGCCCCAGAAACCCCTGTGGCTGCCCTTTTGAAATGAGGCGCCTCCTCCTGCCTCCCTCCTGCCTCCCCTGGAGTTGCTCTTTTCCCTCTCCCAGATGGTGCAGATGAAGTGCCTTCCCTGGACAGGAGTCTTGGATGGTGCCTCTCCAGATGTTGGCTGAGGGTGGTGGAGGACAGATTCCTGGGGTCATCGCTGAGCGCCATGAAATGATCCCACATGGCCCCTCTGCCATGTTTGTCCAAACGAGGACCCACTGCCTGCCCCTGACTGCTGGACTGGGAAGAACTCTGTGCCCCAGGGTGCTCCTGATCTGTGAGGAGGAAATGGATAACTCTGGGGACAGGGTTGGGGAAGCGCTGTGAAGCCTGCCCTGCCATTACTGGTTCCAAATCGAACTGGGGATCTTCGGAAACCAGAACTCCTCAGATTCTTCTAGGAAGAATTCTAGGCTTTGCTTCCCTCCCTGCCTGCAAGGCTACCAAATGAGGAACAGTGCCAGCACTTGTGGTTATCGTAGATGTGGTTGTTCACATGGTGGTTGTGATGATGGTGCTGCTACCTAGCCTGCATAGCTTCACAGCCTTCTTCCCCTTGGATTGCCCCTGAAGAAATCCCTTCATTTTCTACTGCCTGCCTAACAAAACCAACTGAACAAATTAAGGAATGGAAATTGAAGAAAGAAATTAATAGATACCCTGAGAAACAGAACTCTCTCTAAAATGAACTTTGGAAAACTAAATATAAAGGAAAAGAGATTCCACAGTCAGATAATGACAGTTCACACACACACACACACACACACACACACACACACACACACACACACACACACACACACACACACACACACACACACACACACACACACACATGACTCCACAAAAAAGATTTGATTTATTTGATTTTGAAATAAAATCAAGCCCTTCCGAAGAAGTAGCCTAATCTACCTGAAATCCCTCCCCAAATTCCCAATAAAGTTGTTGATGATGATGATGAAAAAGAAAAATATAAGTCTTTGCTTTGCTGCCACGAAAGCAAAACTGCAAGAGCACCAGCAGGCCAGCGAGCAGCAACTCTTCTCACTCCGGAGAGCATGAACAAAAGTGTGTAACACCTGGAGGGAACCTTTCAGCACCTTTCGGCAGCGCTATTGGCTGCTGGACATGCCAATCCAGGCTCTCTGTCCTGATTCACCAGAGTGTTGAACTGGCACCAGCAAGCTCAGAGAGATTCCCAGAAAGGGGTAACGGATATAGACAAATATGAATGGATTGATGAATAAAACCGAGGAAATATTGTCAAGCCATATTCGTCCAGATTTAAAATTTTACAAATACGGATCGACAAATGTATGACGAATTGACTATAATCGTCAGAAAACCTGAACCGTTTTTATATTCGTCCCCACCTTTAGTCAGAAGGGTGAGTTAAGTCAATTCAGGAATAATGACTTAGTTGCTTTCTTTCAAAATAGGTTTATTTTTCCACAGGAGTAAGATATGCCATCTAGTTTCTAGGAGTCAGAGGCACAGTATTACTACTCATCTTTCTGCATCTTATTTTGGAACTGCTTGTTCCACAGTGCAATTCTGATAGATTGGCAAGTGTCCTGAGTGTTGTGATGGAACATTTAAAGTAACCTGTTCATTTAGGTATCCTTAAATAGAGGACCTAAAGCTTTTTAACTCAGACTGAAAAATGTGTACACTAATTTGCCGTCATCAAGATTACTTTCTGTAAAATAAATTCCCAAACAGAGTGCCTTGGTCGATTCATCAACTTAATCTCAATTACTTAGCAGAGCATCTCTACAAGAAAACAAAAATAAAAAGACCCTCCAAGAATTGAGGACAGGGGAATGTATTCTGTATTTTTTATTATTTACTATTGTATCTTTCTTCACAGCTTGAGAGACTGTCACCGAAATGCTAACAGTTTTGAATGCTTGAGGCTGTAATCCTGAATCCACTTAGCAGAGTATAAGCACCACTGGCTACGAATGAGGTTTAGTTCTGAGCAAACATGTGGAGGATTGCTGTTAAAGACTGAGTAATACAATCCTATTTATGTGTATTGAGTTGAATGGTGCTTACCTCAGTGTAATTATTATTCATTTAATGGAGATGACAAATATTTAAAACTGCATATTGGCTGAAATGCAGTAATAAATCACCACTAGAGTATACCTATTTGAGTCACTGGAGCTTGTGGAGGAGTTGACTCACCAACCCCCCATTGATTTAATGGGCATATTCTAGTTGTGACTTACTGCAAGTAAGTAGAACTGTTATTTAACTGTGTACATCTATTATAAATGGTTATATTGGTTTAATGTGGCTGCATTAGTTAATATTATAGCACAATTGCAGTCAGTTTAAATTCAGGAGTTTCAGATTATAAATTCATAGCTTTCCATTGCGGGAAATATGTGCAGTAACTAATATCTCTCTCTCTCTCTCTCTCTCTCCCTAAGTTGTCTATCCATACAGTATGCATGAGCATAGTAGTAATCAAGCAGAGTTAGTGTTAATAGGTTCATACAGTGTTTGTTTCACAATACATTACCAAGGTGCATGTGGTGGAATTTGTACCTGAAAGGTTTGCATATTTCTTTGTTTTCTATGTCCACTCTTCTCTTTTCTATCCTCACGACAACTCTCATAGGATATCTGATTCAATCTGTATAGAGTGGAGAATATAATAGAATATATGTATTTTTAATATAAATCTTTTTTTAGTTTAAATGTATGCTCTTCTGTGCGCATTTGTAAGTCACGCAAAAATTGTATTGGGGAGTGGATTATAAAAGCCTGCATTGTTTTGCGCTTAGTCGGCACAAAATTTGATCAACACATGTCTTGATGTCTAAATCTTCTCAAAGCACTTGTAGGATACCTCCAACACCTGAGGGGGGGGGGGGAAATAGAGATTTTAAAATTACACACATTTTATGCAAAAATTAGAGGTGAACACATCTGTCACATTTCACTTTCACATTTTTAAGTCTCAATTTAAGTTATTTTAAATTGCAGATTTTTTAAGCTTCTTACTAAAAGGCTGTCAAGAAGCAGAATTGCACCCAGTGTGGCACAGAGGATAGATTGATGGACTAGAACTCAGGAAGCTTGGGTTTAAAATCCCTGCTCAGCCACTGAAACTCACTGGGGGTGTGAAACTCCTAAAGCCACTCTTTAAACATCTCATTTACCTGGGAAGTCATATTAAGGTCAGATATCAACAGTCCTGGGTTAGCTGTTTTCCTATATTTATTTGGCCTAATTTGAATAATTGCACCATTTAAAATGTTTTTAGATACTGTATATTTCCGTGAATAAAATGACACTTATTTCCTAAAATAATTAGAGGAAAATTTGAGGGTTATTTTATACGTTGAAGTAAGGTGGAGAGGGAAAGCAATTTCTTCTTTTCCCCTCCACTTCCTTTGCAAAAAGCTGCTTTCCCCCTCCACTTTAGTTGCAAAAAGTGGAGGAGGAAAGCAGCTTTTTGCAAAGAAAGTGGAGGGATAAAGCACTTCCCTTGCAAGAAAGTGGAGGGGAAAAGCAGGAATCAACACACTTTTGTATTTTATTATTTTCTATTAGGGGATTTGTCAAATTGGTATTTTAATTATGTTATTGTATGTTGTGTTGTACAGGAGACCTGGGAGACACAGAGCGATCTGATCACATGTTGGGTGAAGTACTTCCAGTGAGATTGGCTGTCAGGTCAACAGAGATGAAAGAGTTCTTCAGTCAGGATTGTGGTACAATAATCTCCTATTTAGCAGGCAGACATTTCTAGACTGCTGTCCATAAAAGAGAAGGATAAGCATTATTTTACTTTGAAATATCAATGAAATGTATCTTTATTCCACTTTAAGCAGACAGAACTAGCAACTGCTCACAGTGAATGTGTATCTATACATCTAAATTTAAATATATATATACTTTGGTTTCCACCAAAAGTTAGATTTAGAACTGGGGTCAAAGCAAAATAGCAATAGTTAGTGTGATTCAGAATCTGTTTGGTAGTTTAACCATTCTTGTGAACAACTGTGGGAGTATAACAATCCCTACTAACATTCTTTTCTGACTGCCAGATAACATTTTCCTATCTGTCACATGTAGAAGTGGGTGGCAATATTTTTGGCTTCATATTTACATGATGGTGATTGTACAAATGCACCCACAGTAAACTGTTGAAATCACACACACACACACACACAGAGAGAGAGAGAGAGAGAGAGAGAGAGAGAGAGAGAGAGAGAGAGAGCACAAAGCACAAAGCACAAAGCACAAAGCACAAAGCACAAAGCACAAACACACACTCCAGAATTTCAGTGATGGGACTGGGATGTCAACCTTAACCTGTACCACCTAATTCTCCCAGGCCTTGCTCTTACAGGTTGCCATGCTCTGAGAAGCAGAGAAGAACTCTTCTAGGAACTGAGTCTTCTTGATCATGTCCCGTCCCGGTAGAATGGGCTTCCATTAGAAGTGTTCCAAGCACCCTTCCAACCTTCAAGAGGATGTTTCACTGATGAGAAAAATAGGCAATTATTGGGATAGAATTATTGTACTCCAATTATTATATTGTTATTATAGTTATTTTGATTGTTGTATTATGGAATGTTACTTGTTTATTGTATGTTTTTATCATTATATTTATGTTATGATTGCATTTTAACTGTTTTTGACTATTGGAATGCACTCTGGTATGCAGTGCAATAAATAATAATAATAATAATAATAATAATAATAATAATAATAATAATAATAATAATAATAATAATAATAATAATAATAATAATAATAATAATAATAATAATAATAATAATAATAATAATAATAATAATAATAATAATAATAATAATAGTTGTTGTTGTTGTTATTGTTATGTTGAAGACTATACTTTGTAAAGAAGCTTCAAGGACATCCTCACCTGAGTTAGTTTTGCATATAATTTTGCCATATTTTTGGTTTTAGTTAGATTTGCCTTTTGTATGATTTTTACTAGGTAGTTTGTCAGTAGTGGTTTGAGGTGTAGGTTTAATGGGTTAATTTCCCTTTTGCGTAAACTGCCTGGAGTGGCGCCTGGCATTAATTTCAGGTGGTAAGTAGGTAGGTAGGTAAATAAACAAATAAACAAATAGTAACTGCTTAGCTTTAAACATAAGTGCTTCTGGTGTGGATGTAGGTAGGAGAGAGGAAGAGAGAGGAAGAGAGAGATGCTCAGTTCAAGTGTTCTCTGCTTAAGATAAATGGACACATGAAGTGGAGAGTATGCAAAAAGGTGTGTGCATGTCCCTAAGTCTTCCATGGGCAATGGTGTGTTCAACGACCTCTGATGGATTGACATAGGAGCCACACATCCATGGTCAACCGTCCAAACAAGTGTCTAATAATACCTCAGCCTCAACTTTGGGTACAACGTCCCATCCGTTCAAGTATTTCTCAAGTCCTTTAGACCCATTCACCCCATATTCTCTGTCCACAGACCTCTATCCACAGTTTGGGAGTGGTTCACATCAGCCTCAGCACATTTGTTCCCTGATTTCAATGTAATAAGAGCCGGTGTAGGCTTCAGGGACCAGCACCTTGAGTTTTTCTGGTTGATCCCAGGGGTCCAGAATCTCACTGCTAGGCTGCTGGACCTGCAGAGCCTCTGTCTTTCAGTGCTGTTTCTGGGTCAGCAGGGGATGCAGCAGGGAACCTCCAGGCCAAGGGTTAGTATTGGAGTCAGTATATAACTTGCAGGGGGCAGGGTGTAGAAGGCTTTGAGCATCCTCTGCCCCAGGGAGGTCTAGCAAGGAGCACTGGCTCACTCATCTTCCTTTTCCTCCTCTCCATCCATCTCATTGCCTGGAACACCTGACAGCCAGCTGCAGACACACCCATTTTTAAACCCTGAGCTTCACACTCACCTTCCCCTATCAGATGCCCAACATTACTGGCAGGCTGTGATGCAGCTGATCTTCCCTATCATCCTGAACTCCACTTAGGTGACCCTCATTGCCAGTGATGAGTGGCCCTTCTTCCAGAATAGGTGCCATTTACACTTGTGGAAAAACAGTAATGGAAATTCCTTTGTATTTGGTGATGTGGTTCATGAAAAAGAAGTCAGCTTCTGGGATTTTCCCTTGCTTGGTGTCTCTTTGTGAACAGTAGTGAGCAGAAGAGAGTGTTTGTTGGACCGTCTTGACTGCTGCCACTGGTGTTATCAACATCCAGATTGCCCTTTGCTGTATAAAGCTTGGTATCCTTTTTTCAGGCTAGCAAAAGGGGCATGATACTGTGCAGCAATATTGGGTCATTTAATGGTGTTTTGAATCACAGGTACAAAAACACAATATCCCACATTCATAAACCGGTTTTTAAAAGAATTGAATTGTAAATTGTAACTTGTTTCATCATTCTACACACTGATGAAAAACTGCAAAACTACTTGCCTTGCCCTGTGAGATTCTTCTGCTCTAAGCAGAAGAATGAGAAAACGTCTTTTACACAAATTAAGCAAATTTGTGAATGTGATGCAGACAGAGCAAATGTGCAAAACTATGATGGCTACTTGTTTTTTGCCTATATTTGTTGCATCAAAGAGGTTGTTTGCACCCTTCATTAGCTATCAACTTCTCGTTGTGGCCTCCTTCTATGTGTTCTGTGCATTTTCTTTTTTAAAGGGAAGGGACATTACCTCTCTCCCAAGATACTTTATATAAATTATGGTGACACTGATGAGAAAAATAGAAGTACTGCTTTCCTTAGTTTTGCCTGAAGGTGAAGAATCTAATGATACTGAGCTGTTGAAATACTTTTTGCATTGAGACAACCTCAACTTTTGCTGAATGTTGTTTACATCCCTGTCTCTAAAGATATACTAAGAAGATATACTATAAACTTTGAGATGTATAAAATGGCAACTTTTTGCATGGCCAGGAACACTTGACGTAAGATATATACTAGTTTCATATTCAACAATCTTATCAGAATTAACAGCAGAAAATGACACAAAAGAAGATTAATATGCTTCCTTTCTTCTTTTGAGCTGATTCGGGGGGGGGGGGGGTTATATTGAATTATTTACCAGTTTAATTGCTCTGTCATGTTATTCTAAACATAAGAGACAGTTTATATTTTTTCTCAATACTGTTTTCCCAGTACCTCTCCCCCCAAAAACATCTTTTACTTTTGATGAGTAAAGAGGGCTATAAATACTATAGAGCAATAATCCATGTTTATTCCTTTACATTTAATATTCAGAAGATTCTTCACAGATTGCTTGGAGAGCTGGCCTGCATTTATTGATAGACCAAAAACTTGGAAAATTATCTTTGGGGTTGCATGTCACACAATATATGTGTTTGTACTGTGGGTTCATGAACAAGTAGTTATGAAGAGCTTTTAAATGTATGCGTTGTGTTTTCTCTGTTTTTTCTTTGTTGAAGAGCATCACAAGCCTCAGAAACATACTCTTTCCTGAACTGAAATGCATGTCAGCAGATTGGCAGTACTGGGAGATAAGAAATGGACATTTTGATAGGAAAATGTGGACCTGACAAATTTATTTTCCATCCATTGCAGAGAAAAGAACTTGAGTGGGGGGGGGGGAAATACACTGAACAGAGGGAGCTGCACCTCAAATGTCAAGCTATTGTAGATTAGAAAATGGCAAATAGTTTGCAGTGACCCAATCTCTCAGGTGCAATCCTTGTGTGGCTTCCTGTCACTACCTCTCCCCCAACAAAAGATATTGATCAAAACATTATGTTCCATAAAGAGATGACCATAATAGATATGTCCAAGTTCAATATGTGACCTTTTCAGTCTTGGGTAATGATAACACCTGCATCACCATTCTACATATCTACTTTTTAAATAAAGATATTTTCAGATTAGTGCTACATATCCCAGATAAAGAGTTAGAGGATTAAGTCAGGTTGACATAACACACACGACTTATGCATGTATGCAGACACTCTGTTTCTACATTGTGCCATATCTCTAGTGGCTAAGAAAAAAGTGAGTAGAAGTAGATTATGGGGAGAGGAGTATACATAGTATCTATTCTGAGTCCATCATTTTAAGTCCCCGTTTCATTAATTTCAGGAAAGCAATTAAGTACATCTTGCAGGCTCCATTAGGTGGTGTCAAATTCACCCCAAACAGCATCACAGTCAGAGCTGGGGAAAGTATGACAACTCTCTTGGTAAATGGAAGACAGACAGACTTCCTTGTGGCTTGTTCATTTATAGTACAGGTTTTCTAAATCTATACCAGGCAAGATGGACAAATTTTGCCTAGAGATGTCACCTGGGGATAATGCTTATGCCATAAACAGTTTTAGGAGCTTAAGTATATGGTATTGTGATGCTGTTAAAGATGCACAAAAAAGTTAGTGTTTTTTTTTTAATTCCAACTTTCTGGAAACCTTGGCTTTACCATGAGATTTCAAGCAATGATGGATTATCTTCTCTGAAAGACAAACATTATTAAATATTCTCTGCAGTGTTCAACCACAGCCAGTTAAAACCTGTTTTGTGTAATGAGAATGATTTCCACTGTAAGCACTTTAAGGGGAACATTAGCTGGAAATTTTTTACTAAGAGAAAAAAGGATGTTTCCTGGTTCATTGGGAGAAGAAACTTGGAACTGTGACTGGGAATTTGGGGTGGGGAGACTCTATGCAGTACCATCATGTTTGAGGATGTGATGGACTTTTAGGGTTTAGGCAAAGCTCATACTAGCTTCTTTCCTTCCTTATGTTCACCCTCCTCAGAGATCTATGGACTCTTACTTCTTGTCCAACAGTTGCCCTTCCATGAATCCACCTTGCATCAGCACTCCTCAGTGTATTCAAGACTCAGTGTAGCTACCTGCTTTAACAAAAATAGACAAATTTTAGAATGCAGCCAGACCAGCAAGTGATGGCACTCCTTATTTGGATGCATAATGGCTGCCTGGTGTGATGATAGGAGTATATGAAGTCTGGTGAGGTTAGTCAGAGCCCTCTGCAAGGTCTCATTGGCTGGAGCTTTGGGGGGGATGTTTTCACTTTCACTGTAACCTCAGCTGTCAAATCTCCTAATACTTTGGTGTTTTCCTTTTTTGATATAGTATTAATTTCATCCTCTCCTGATTTGCAGCTGGCACCAAGTTTTTTTTTTTAAATGTCTACATTTCTAACCCTCAATATGTTGGGGCAAACTTTATTGATTTGTAGGGGTGCATAAATCAAACACGTGGTGAGTGGAGATTTCTTGAATTGCCCTGTAGCTGGTCTGGAAATGGACAAATATACCTGCTTTGCCCCATTTGGACACTCCTCCAAAGCTGGTCCATATCCATGATTCTAACTCATTTAGTCTTCACCCAACTGAATTTGCTATTGTGTTTAAGAAGATATAAGTCCAACTAGAAACAGTTGAATTGATGACTTCCCAGACAGTAAACATAGCACTGCATCACTGGTATGTGATAGAGTCCCAGGCTGATATAGTCTAGGAATGATAATCCAGACTCAAGAAAAGGGAAAGTTAACTCTCCTGTATGTCTAAATTGTTAACCTCTATGAGATCTTGAAGACAAAGGAAGCTTAAGAACCAGCATTTCATAAGAAGGGAAAGAAAAAAAGAGAGAGAATGATCTTATGTTCTGAAAGACATAATCTTCAAAGCATGTGACCTGCTGATCCTGTTCCAAATTTTGCCTCTTTAATATATACCGTCTGCACTCTGATCAGTAAAAGGACAAAGGGAAGAGAGATTTCTGTTTTTATTACGTATGCACTGAATGATATAAATCTCAGATAAAATTGTGTGGGTGGTAGTGTGGGCAGAAATGCCAGTGATATGCAATAAGGACCTGAATGCTCACCTGTAGTACGGAGACTAATTTAAACAGCCCCAGGCCTGGCTTGTAACTTGTACTTCGCAATCCAATTTTAATACTGTGATGATTTCTTCCAGGTTCTTTGCATGCACACTTCATAAAATATGAAAGACTATCTACTGCACAACCTAGATCCAGAATGAATTAATTAATAGGTACACTTGAACATGGTGGGTTTGACTTTTCTATGTATGAAGCTATATTTCAGTACCTTTAAATTCAGTAACATTCATAGCCATGGAAGACCTCCCAGAATCTTTGCAGTCATCAACAAGTAGAACTTGTTATAAGGCACTGAAGGGTGCTCAATTTCAAGAAATTCTACGCACACTCCTGGCACCACTCCCTAGACCAAGAGTCAAACAAATCAATTAATCAACCAATCACACACAGTCAATCAGTCAATCTTTCTTTGCTTAAAACTCAAGGTCATTCTAATATAGAAGCAAAACTAACTTGCCACACATGGATATCACAACAGGACTACAGATAAGGCTGCTTTAGAGAATTCCTCCTTGTTGTTAGTGCTGCTGTTATGAATACCAAGACTTAATGCATAATAAATTTATTCTCATCAGCCAAAATAATGCACAGTGTCTCACAGTATGACACCTCACAATGAGAAAGAAAACCAGAGGCCTTTTAGAAAGGCAGCTTAAGTAAAAAATAACAAGTCCCTTTAATATTTAAGATGTACATTCATTGTGGGTTTGTCCTGGAATCTTCTCTCCCAATGGTGTGCTTCTAAACTTCAGCAAAGTTCTTGCTTTTTCACATTCATGAATAAAGTCTGGTGACACTTAGTCCACCTAAGGACTACGGAGGAGAAATCACAGACAAAAAGTTTCCATTGGTTTCTTGTTGCTGTTCTGCACTAGCCAGTGTTAGATTTTTGTTTTAATGTTTCATGTTTGTTACTACATCGTCCTTTTCTGTGCTGCTGCAGTGTTTAAGGTGTGCCACTGAAGTTATTGAATAATAATAGAATAAAAATAGAATCATTCAATTCTTTAAAAAAACCCTCAGGTTTATGAATGTGGGATATTGTGCTTCAATGCTCATGATTCAAAAAGACAGGAAATGGCCCAATATTGTGCTCCTGCACAATATCATGCTCATGTTGCCAGCAGGAAAAAGGATGCCAAGCTTTAAATAGCAAAGGGCAGCTTGAATGTTGACAACACCAGTGGCCGCTGTAACGAGCACATGGCTGGCTACTCCTTTGTCTCTGCCAGCTCAGGCCTCTCTGAATGCCCACCACGCCACTACACACTCCTGCTGCCACCAACCTTTCCTCTAAATAAAAAGGACAAGGGTTTCTTTCAAAAATTAAACTGGTTTATTGATTACAAAATAAAATAGGTAAATCACTAGAAGATAATCAATTTCTCTCACTCAGTGAACTCACTAACACACAGATTCTACCTCTCACTGACTTTCTGGCACACTGTCTCCCAGACTCACAGAACTCTCCCTCACATACTCCATACACTCCTTTATATCCCAGCCCCTCCCCCTTTTGCACCACCTTCCGTTCCCTCATTGGCTCCTTTTCCACTGCTCAGCTGTGACGGACAGGTGAGGGCAGGGCTGAACGTTACAGCCGCAGTCAAGATGGTCCACCAAACACTTTCTTCTGCTCACTGCCATTCACAAAGTGACACTATGCAGGGGGGAAACCCATAAGCTGAGTACTTTTTTTTCCATCAGTTTATCAGTTCTCACCCAGACACACACACACACACACACACACACACACACACACACACACACACACAATTGTCAGGGCTCTTTTTCAACAAGTGTTGTCACAAAACCAACAAGAATTATGATTCCAGGATTTCCCCCCTTGTACCTTCTATATACAGGTTTCACTTAGTTCCTCATCCACCTAATTATTCCTAGTGCATTGTATTTCAAGGAAATGTATACTTGAGGGAAAATGTTTTAAGTGAGCAATTTCAAAGTCTTGAGAAAAATTTCCCCTCTTTATCCCTGTGTGACAGAAGATGAGTGAACATCATGTTCAGTTGTGATGTCTTTTTAGGTAGCTGTTGGAGTTTCATTGTAAACCTTGTGAATTATCAGTCAAATCAGTCTTCTGAGAAGTATAACAAATATATCCTGTAGGCTGGGAAACAAAAAGGTTTTCTCTGCCAGAACACTGAAAATGATTGATGATTTGGCATGACAAATTTGACAGTGATAGAAGAACTTTCTCAAGAAAGAAACTTCTTCCATTCTACGTCTCTCAGCTTGGTGGTTCTGAGATTTAAGAATAACATTAAATTGAGAGACACAAAGATAGATTTTTTTTAAAAATGTGGTCGTATAAATGTTTCCACAGGCAACAAAAATAAACAGCAGAGGTAACCCTGAAAGACACTGTCTGAATTCCATGCTGAATTTTAAGCTTTCTAGCACTATGAAACTATTATGGAAGGACTTCAACTGGATTAATCAGAACTATCTTCCTCTTTTTATTAATTTAGTTGCTTTGACTGTTACTTTTTTCATTCCATCAGGTCTGACTTTATGAGGATAACTCAGTAAAAAAGTAAGCTATTTATTTTTTCCTGGTGCAGATGAGAATGGTTCACAGTGTTGAACAAAGGTGTAGCAGTACAGAACTGTAAACAAATATGGGTAGACATGCCTTATTGTTATAGACCAAAATGGGACTGTGCCTTCATTCAACCCCCCCCCCCATTTTTTGGTTGAACAATGTCCATGTTTGGAGAGAAAGGAGGAGGCATAACAAGCTAGTTGTTAATTTGTCAACTAACTAAAATGAGTACCTCAGCAAAAGAACCGGGAATAGAAAGACAAGATCTCAAAACAGGAGTGACTTAGTCTTGAAATGATGGCTGATAAAATAACAGTGTTTAAAAGGATGTGGGAAGACAGAACGATTACAGCCTCCTAATCATTATATGGCTGGCACATATTTATTGCCTGTTGGAATAAAACTAAGTCCATTCAAGTGGTACAATTTCAGGTATTACTGATGCTGTAATTTCATAGATTAAGTATGTGGATACTTACCCATAAAGGACTGGTCTTTTGTGTTTCAAGTTTGTATTGTACATAGTATTTGTTCTCTCTTGTTCCCAATTTTCTTGTACCTTTGTGATTTTGCATATTCCTATGTAGTTCTCTGTATTCTTCTTGTTGTTGTAAAATAATTTTGAAAAGCAATACCTCAAAGTTAGATCCTGCCAGGTAACACCATTTGTTTACACAATCTTTTAGAGAATCTGAGTGCCTCCTGCAAAGATGGGGAATCTGCGGCCTTCCCAATATTATTGGGTGGTATCGCTTACCTACACTTACCAGTTATATATATTGACTAGGGCTGATAATCTAGCATTATGTAAAAGGTAAAAGATTTATACCATATGAAGAGAAACCAGAGTACATTGTGGGACATCACTTCCGCTCGGGAGGGGTGAGCAGCTGAGAACTAAACCTCCACGTCGTGGATATGGTAAACATTTCTTCCTTCTGAAGACTGTTTTTTTCTGCATGATCCTTCGGAGGGAAAGATAGGCAATGTGTACAGCTGTGTTGATTTAGAGTGGAATACTGCTTTCGTTTTTGAGTCTGATAAGCTGTTAGAGTCCAGAATATTATAAACATTTTTGTTCCATTTTGATACCTAAGCTAAAATGTTTTATAATAAAATATTGGAAGGCGATACAGTGCCACCTTCTTGGAAACATTCATTAACAATTCTTATCCCAAAACCCAACAAGGATTTAACAGATCTGGGATCTTATAGGCCTATATCTCTAATAAGATGCTAAGATTTTTGCTGCTATACTAGCAAATACATAGATTAAATAGATTCATAGCAAATTATATTAAAGAGGATCAGTGGGGTTTTATAAAGGGAAGACAAATGGATAATTTAACTAGGCAAATTTTGAATATTATATATGAGGTAGAAAAGGAAAAAACAAAGGCAACTGTTTTATCACCAGTTATATTTAAGGCCTTTGATTGTGTGGAATGGCCAACATTAAAGCTACTTATAAAGGGTTGGGGATTTGGCAGAAGATTTATAGGGATTATATATCAATTATATTCAGATAATACTTCAGAAGTAATAGTTAATGATGGTTTAACAGAGCGGATTTTTCTAGGCCGAGGTACAAGACAAGGCTGTCCACTTTGACCAATATTGTTTTGTATAGAACTGTTAGCTAATGCAATAAGAAATGATGATTTAATAAAGGATTAGGTAAAAATGATACAATTAAGATTAATTCATTTGCTGATGACTCATTATTGTCCATTAAAAACTCATTAGAAAGTATGAATAATGTTAAAAATAATTTAGAAAAATTTGGGGAAAGAACAGGACTATTAATTGGCAAAAAAACACAAATAATGATTAATTATAACAAATATAAACAAGAAATGTTTGTAAATAAATATGGTTTTTAAATGTGTAATTATATTAAATATTTAGGTATTAATATAGTTAAAGTGACTCAAAAATTAAAGGAGCAAAACTTTAATAAATTAAAAGGTGATATTAAAGACAAATTGCAGGAGTGTTCTAAATTGAAACTATTGCTGCTTTGAAAGAATTGCCATGATCAAAATGAAAAGATTACCAAAAATTACTTTTCTGTTCAGGATGCTTCCAATTCAATTAGAAGAAGATTTTAAGTACTGGCAGGGATGAATTAATGGATTTTGTAATCAAGGTTAAAAATCAAGAATAAATAAAAGATATTGGTATAAGGCTCAAAAAATGGAGTTTTAGGTATTCTTAATATAAAAAATTATTATATAGGGAATCAGTTACGATTTATTGGAGATATTATGTACAAGAAAGGAAGATTAATTTGGTGGGATATGGAATCCTCATAAATTAATGGGAACATTGAAAAATATATGTTTAATGTAGTAAAAAGAAATACAATAAATCAGGTGAACAACCCTTTTTAAAGAAACATTAAATATTTGGAACAGAAATAAAAAGAAGTTATGTCCCTTTACTTCACCACTAAAATTAGTGACCTAAATAGAAAATTTCCCAGCAAACATGAAGGGTTTAGCTGATTTCTTTAAAGACAAAAAAGTTGCTAGATTGAAGGACTGCATGATTAAAATGAGATTGAAGGATCAGATTATAGTTAAACTTCAAACTAATAAACTATCATGGTATAATTATATCCAATTAGATAGTTGGACAAATGAATGGTTGAAAACTAATGGCAAATGTAGAGAATGTACTAAGTATGAACAATTTCTATCATTACATGAAGATATGCAGAAAGATGCTTTGAGGAAGGGAGTAGTAAGTAGAATTTATAATCCAATTTTGGAACAAGAGGAAAAAGAGACATAAACAGATGGTTTGAAATCAATTTGGGAAAATGATTTAAAGATGGAAATTAAAACAGAGGATTGGATAAAAATTTGGAACATGAGAGTTTTAAGATTAATGTCAGTAAGAATAAAGGAAAAATTTTAAAAAATTAGTTTAAGGTGGTATGTGACTGGTGAAATTGAATATAATAAATTCTAAGGCCTATTGGAAATGTGATGAAGAAACTGGCATGTATTATCATATGTGGTGGGAGTGTAAATAGATTCAGAAATTTTGGAAACTGATTTTTAAGGAAATATTAATAGCTAGATTCTGGAAAGATAAAAATGAGATTAAATTAGAAGATTGGTATAATGGGACATTGTATTAAATGACAAATTGACTACTGAACTTAAGATGAAAAGAGGGGAAATAAGTTCAAATATTTTCTATGTATTTGGGGTAGATTTGTTGAATTTGTATTAGTGAAAGGAAAGGGAAAAACCTCTAAACAACAATCAATGCAATTTTGGAAAGGAGGCTTATATTAAAGTATTGTTCCAAAGGGTCCTGTGGGTATGGGGGAGCACTGTGGTTTAGATTGTATTCGTATTTTCTATTTTTGTATTTGTTTTTCTTTTGGAAAAAAAGATAATCTAGCATTATGAAGGTAACTGTACATCCCATGTCTAGAGGCTGCCCTGCTCCTTATAACGTCCTTTGTATCTTGGTTTCCAAGAAAAAGGAAGGGGTAAAAAGCCATTTTATATCTCATAAGCTGAGCAATGAATAACCAGAGCCTCAAAGACTAGGATGAGGATGAATAGTATTGAAACTTCTGGAATTGTTTTATAGTAGACATCAAACACTCAAGGCATTGGGAAGGAAGCTGGTTTTGTTTGGTTTTTTCTTGTTTGTTTGTTTTTGTCTCAAACATTCTCCACTATTTGTATCTGTGGAGGATTCTCAAGTGGCCCTGCTTGCTGGGGATTCTGGGAGCTGTAATTCAAAAATACATTTTCTAAGGGTAGGGTGACAGGTAGCAGACACAGCATTGTTTTCTTTATATGCCTACACTGGGCTAAGAAACTTTCTGAGAACATAGGATACTCTTGGATGCAAAGATCTGGAAATATCTGTGGACTTAATCACTGGTTCCTAACACTATAAAATCTCCTTGTGGTTTTAAGTTCTGGGTGAAGTATCCACTACTTTGAGCAA
The DNA here is from genome assembly GCF_051106095.1 of Pogona vitticeps. Classification (NCBI taxonomy): domain Eukaryota; kingdom Metazoa; phylum Chordata; class Lepidosauria; order Squamata; family Agamidae; genus Pogona; species Pogona vitticeps. The sequence continues at coordinate 155,976,534 of NC_135785.1, forward strand.
AAGTATAATTCCATTTTAAATAGCAGTGAGGTGTATGCCTCCCCTGCCCCACCCCCCTGTTTAATGATGAGTAGGCAACACTTTTCTTATCCATCTGAAATTTGTTATGTCTAGGATGCAATGGAGCTTTGCTGACAGAAACCCTGGATGGAAAGCACATGTTAGATATGGCAGAAAAGTCACCAGGTGTCCTGTTGGAAGCAATTGAAGAAAGAATGGAGAATAAAAAAGACTGAAACAAATCTAATTTTACTGAATGAACAATGGAATGAAATGAATGAAATGTTTTGTAACATTCAGTCTCAAATGATGAGATTGGTATCACTCATCCAGCCACATTCTTACTGAATATGAATGCATAAGGAAATCATACACAACACCATGCAGATGATTAGTTCCGATGTAATACAGGTGTTCAAGACACAAAGGCTGGTGTCAATATGGAGATACAGAGGTGAGCCCCTCCCCCTACATTCTACAGATGATTGTGTATTTGGTATAGAGATCTATATAGGTGTTGTAAGCAGATTTTTGCAGACTTTTGTGCTGGACGGACACAAGAAGGTCTGCATGGCTTCCAGCTGGGGTGGGGCTATAGGTTGGATGAGAGTTATATGCACACCTTAGTCCTTACCACTCTTTGAACATGCTTTCAAGCTGAATAGTTGAAAAGGGCTTCTATACTCATCATATAAATATGCTGTATTTGCCTCATTTATCTAAAAGGAACAGTGTAATGCAAAAGACCATTTAGATTCTTAAGCTTCTTATTTTTAGATATGAATAGGGCTATAGATTAGTGTGTTATCTACAGCTCTATTCAGGTGTTGTAAGCATATCCTTCCATGGATATGCTATAAGCATATTCAGCTGATGATGTTTAATGATGCCTCATCCGAACTTTATTCTGAATGTGTGAAGAGCTTATTGACATCTGGGGATGGGATGGTGGGAACAGGTCTTACATGCACTTCTGTCCTCATTCCATCTTAAATTCCTACCTGTTTTCAAGCTATAATATCTGAAAAAGGCTTATGCTTTACTGATGATTATACATTTTCTAGCTGTAGTTTGAATATGTCTCAGATTGCATGCACCAGGAAAAAAAATCCTAGGATTTAAAAAAAAATTGGGCACATTTGGAATTGTTAATACATGCAAGGTGATTTTTAGGGATTAACCTTGCAAAATGGAGACTTTATTTAAATAGGATATTGACAGAGATGGCAGGCAGCAAGGCTGCAGGATCAGAGGGCAATGCTAAATGGCAGAGAGATTTGTAGAGTTAACAAGTCTTCAGAAACTCGGAACGCCTATGTTTTCTTTTTCCTTTTCTCATGCAGGTTAATATCTGCAGGATTGTACAGTAATTCTGATAAAGTGTAAAGCCACGTTAATCACCTGTAGTCCTCAAGACTCTAATATAATTTGTGATTGCAAATGCTTCCGGATGAGTCATTTACTGTGCTATTGCCTTCAGTCATTCATGCAATATTATCTGGCATCCAAATAACACTTGTAAACACCGCCCATGTTTTTCCTCTGCTTGCTTTTCCTTCCTTCCTTCCTTCCTTCCTTCCTTCCTTCCTTCCTTCCTTCCTTCCTTCCTTAACAAAATAGGACAGGGAAGAAAAGCTGGAGTGATTACATAGGATAGCTGACATCCTGTTTCTTTAAGTTCCATGTCATAAGGCTGATAACAGTCAGACATTTTTTTGGAAATGAAACATCCCCCCACCACATCAGAAAGCCCCCATGGGTTCTAAGTAAACTCTTTTATAATTGGAAACCCACGTGGATCAAAGGAGAGGACTTCACTGAAAATCAAACCTCTTTACCATTCTCCTCTTCTCCCATAGTCCACATGAGTTCTGGACAATGAAAGGGACTACTCAGGACCAGCGGTGGCTTAGTGACAGGAAACAGTAAAATAAAATAAAATACTCTGGCTAATAACAGGGTAAAATTAAAAAAACCCTGTCTGATAACATAGGAACATAGGTTCCTATGGAATTTATAGGATTTTGGCCAGAATTGTTTGATTGGTAGTACCAAAACCAAAATCTCCCTGGAAGCTCTCATTGTAGCATGAGCCCTAGTCTCCACCCTTGTCCAACTATTTAGCAGGGATGCTGGCAAATATTTGGGTCCCAGTCTCAAGTTCAAGTCCTCAAGTCTTGAGTCCCGATCAAAAACAAGCATTCTTTTTTTCTCTCCAGGAAAAAAAAGAGAGGGGTGGGTAGTTCTGAGTCACAAGTCAAGTCTGAGTTACTGAAACAAACAAACAAACAAACAAAGACATGAGTCAAATCTGAGTCAAGTCAAAAATGTGACTTAAGTCTGACTTGACAGTGAGTCCCATGGCTTGAGTCCACATCCCTGCTGTTTAACCCTGTCAGTTCCCTTCTTTTGTCTTTGGAAAAAAATGTCTTTTTTCAATCGTACACATGACAACAACTAAGGATAGTAGTTATTACTCTCATTTTAGAAACATAAATTCTGAATGTTAAAATTCTAATTGAGAAATAGAGTTTACCCAATTCTATTCATTGTTTGTAATACTTATGGAGCACTTGTCCCAGAAATAAACAAATTGTAATGGAGGCCTGCATGACCGTCCTCTCCACCACAGTCATTTTCTGTGTGCCCTAGTCCTACCCTTGCTCCCTTTTTTTCTGGAGAAATCTAGCTCCTGCATGTTGTCAGGAGAGGAAATTCATTTTTAAAATAGGTCACAATAGGTCTCTGCTTAACACTCTAAAACATACTTTAAAACTGGAAGTGGACTTACAGTCAGTTCTGATTTCACTGTTCACATTTCATGGGATTTGAAGTGTTCCATGCAACTGTCTGAAGATTCTCAGAGGCAGAAAATGGGCTCTATAACCTGGTGAAGTGGCTCATATTTTAGGATCCCTGTGGAGGTGGGGGAACATGAATGAGAGAATGCAAGGGACTAATACTGGAGGTAGATGGTGATTGCATTGTTGTTATTGTTACACACCAGGAAGTCATCCTCCAATTTATGGTAATGTTATGAATGAGTTATCTCCAAAATGTCCTATTCTCAACAGCCCTGCTTGGCTCTTGCAAACTCAAGTCTGTGGCTTCCTTTAGGGCAGTGGTTCCCAACCTTGGGTCCCAATATGTTCTTGGACTACAACTCTCAGAAATACTGGGTAGCACAGCTAGTGGTGAAGGCTTCTGGGAAATTTAGTCCAAGAGCATCTGGGAGCTCAAGTTTGGGAAGCACTGCTTTAAGAAGTTAATGTATCTCATATTTAGTCTTTTTTTTCCTGCTGCCTTCTACTTTTCCTGTCTTTTCCAGAGAATCCTGTCTTCCCATGATGTGCCCCAACATACTCAGGTTCATTATTTTTGCCTCCAGAGAAAATTCAGGCTTGATTTGCTCTAGGACCCTATTCGTCTTTCTGGCAGCCCACGGTACCCAAAAAGCTCTCCTTCAGCACTACCTTTCAAACAAATATATATATTTTCCTGTCAGCTTTCTTTACCGTCCAGTTTTCACACTTGTATATAGTGATTGGGAATAAAATTGGGAGTGTGGATGATCTTGGTCTTGGTGTTCAGTAACACATCCCTGCACTTAGTGAGTCTGGGGTTATGATGTACTTTAAATACTCGTGAGAGAGAAGCAGAAGGACTTTACTTGTGCAGATATGGATTTCTTCTAGCAATGGTGCAAAAAGTAATGACCAACAAGTAAAAGAAGAAAGTTGTAGATGAAAGAGGAGCACAGTCCCTAGTGTACCAATTGAAGGCATTGATATTCAGTACATCCACATACACACATAGCCCTAGTAGTGGACAGGTTAGTAAACTAATCTAGATAAGAAGGAAAGAAAATTTAGAAGAAGAATCCCAGCTAAGAAGTGACAAAATTTTCCCCTGCAGCTATATGAAATGGCTGCCTCAGTGGCTGGTAACTTCTGTGTGAATCCTCTGAAGCAACTCAGTGGTCAGAGTTTCCAGCCAAGTATTGGGCTTTATAGGAGGGTTCAGCTGCCACTCCCTTTTCTTTCATGCCAGCCAAGTCTTTCCAGATATGTTGGCCAGGATCATATCAGCTAGTTATACCATCATAAGTGTAATTGCTCCTAGTTAATAGGTGGCAACGTATTAGATAGGCACAATTGGCCACTGAGATCTGCACTGTTTCACTTCAAACTCTATATCTAACTGATAGCATTCTGCCTGTTGAATAATATTTTCAATTTTCCCTTTCTTGTTTGGAATTGTGGTACACCTTTTTTGGTTTTTCAACTTAACCCCACAAATTCAGAACTAAGCACAAAAGATTCATGGGCAAGCACTCCACACATTCATGGTCACCCCAAAACTGCATAAATATCCTAAATTAAGGCTGTTTTCTCATGTAAGCCTGAAAACCATGCACAACTCTAGATCCAATGTTTTAAAAAATCTAGCTGAGTGGTTTCCTCCTTATTTCCTTTCTTTCTAGAACAAATGATAAAGAACAGAGGGGTGCTGTGTTCTGTCTATCACCCCGCCTTTGTAAGCTGTTGTTCAACAAGCAACCTCCCAAGTTATCTCTACATTCAAAGCACATCTGAAGTGAGCTTTCAGTAGTACAAAGCATAGCACCCTCCACTGCTTGTGCAACTACAAGGAGATTGGCAGGTTGAAACTCCGTGATTTGAAATGAAAGATTCTGGCGCTGCTAGAAATACTGATTGAGATGCTCACACTGACGTTGATGGCTGCTACCCAATGACAGCAGGAGATGGAGGAGGAAAATAAGGAATCCTCTGGCTAAAGAATCTCATGGCACTAACCGTGTCTGACAGCTGTAATTATCTTGACTGGGAGATGAATGACTAAATGCTTATGTGGGATTTTTGCATCGCTTGTAACATGGTTTGTCAAAACTATTATGTCTTGTTAAAGTAGTGCCTTTGCTTTTCATTTCTTCAGGAACCAAGAAAGTTAGGCATTACCATTTCTGAGAAGCCCAGGAGGGGGGGCAGTGGTAGTGTTGGAGGAGGGACATGGAAAGAAAGAACTCTTTATTTCATCAATGCCATAATTTTTCTGACTGTGATGCCCTATGAAAGTAGGCAGTTGAGTACCGCTTAGGCCAACCAACCAACAAAATCCAGTAGAGAAATTTTGTGTGTAGATACATATATACACATACATATACATAGATCCTTCTTCTTCTTTTACTGGTAGGTATGGTAAAGGGAAACAAAGAAGACTTATTAGGCTGTGATTTCCCAATGAGAAGTGAGTGACTATTACTAACACACCAGCTGATCTCTGAAACAGTATATAAGGTACCTTTTTAGGATTTCCTATGACTCAGTGGGATATAGTGATGAAATCAGATGTGTTTAGTCGTTTAGTCGTGTCCGACTCTTCGTGACCCCATGGACCAGAGCACGCCAGGCCCTCCTGTCTTCTACTGCCTCCCGGAGTTGTGTCAGGTTCATGTTGGTTGCTTCGCAGACACTGTCCAGCCATCTCATCCTCGGTCGTCCCCTTCTCCTCTTGCCATCACACTTTCCCAACATCAGGGTCTTTTCCAGGGAGTCTTTTCTTCTCATTAGATGGCCAAAGGACTGGAGCCTCAGCTTCAGGATCTGTCCTTCCAGTGAGCACTCAGGGTTGATTTCCTTTAGAACTGATAGGTTTGTTCTCCTTGCAGTCCAGGGGATTCTCAAGAGCCTCCTCCAGCACCACAATTCAAAGGCATCAATTCTTCGGCGGTCTGCTTTCTTTATGGTCCAGCTCTCACTTCCATACATCACGACAGGAAAAACCATAGCTTTGACTATTCGGACTTTTGTTGGCAAGGTGATGTCTCTGCTTTTCAAGATGCTGTCCAGATTTGTCATCGCTTTCCTCCCAAGAAGAAGGCGCCTTTTAATTTCAGGGCTGCTGTCTCCATCTGCAGTGATCATGGAGCCCAGGAAGATAAAATTTGACACTGCCTCCATATCTTCCTCTTCTATTTCCCAGGAGGTGATGGGACCAGTGGCCATGATCTTAGTTTTTTTGATGTTGAGTTTCAGATCGTTTTTTGCACTCTCCTCTTTCACTCTCATTACAAGGTTCTTTAATTCCTCCTCACTTTCTGCCATCAGAGTGGTATCATCTGCATATCGGAGGTTGTTGATATTTCTTCCGGCAATCTTAATTCCGGCTTGGGTTTCTTCCAGTCCAGCCTTCCGCATGATGTATTCTGCATATAAGTTAAATAAGCTGGGGGACAATATACAGCCTTGCCGTACTCCTTTCCCAATTTTGAACCACTCAGTTGTTCCATGACCAGTTCTAACTGTTGCTTCCTGTCCCACATATAGGTTTCTCAGGAGACAGATAAAGTGGTCAGGCACTCCCATTTCTTTAAGAACTTGCCATAGTTTGCTGTGGTCCACACAGTCAAAGGCTTTCGCGTAGTCAATGAAGCAGAAGTAGATATTTTTCTGGAACTCTCTGGCTTTCTCCATAATCCAGCGCAAGTTAGCAATTTGGTCTCGAGTTCCTCTGCCTCTTCGGAATCCAGCTTGTACTTCTGGGAGTTCTCGGTCCACATACTGCTGAAGCCTACCTTGGAGGATTTTGAGCATAACCTTGCTAGCGTGCGAAATGAGTGCAATTGTACGGTAGTTGGAGCATTCTTTGGCACTGCCTTTCTTTGGGATTGGGATGTAGACTGATCTTTTCCAATCCTCTGGCCACTGTTGAGTTTTCCAAACTTGCTGGCATATTGAATGTAGCACCTTAACAGCATCATCTTTCAAGATTTTAAATAGTTCAACTGGAATGCCATCACCTCCACTGGCCTTGTTGTTAGCCAGGCTTTCTAAGGCCCACTTGACTTCGCTCTCCAGGATGTCTGGCTCAAGGTCAGCAACTACATTGTCTGGGTTGTCCGGGATATCCACATCTTTCTGATATAATTCCTCTGTGTATTCTTGCCACCTCTTCTTGACGTCTTCTGCTTCTGTTAGGTCCCTCCCATTTTTGTCTTTTATCATGTTCATCTTTGCGCAAAATGTTCCTCTAATATGTCCAATTTTCCTGAACAGATCTCTGGTCTTTCCTTTTCTGTTATCTTCCTGTATTTCTTTGCATTGTTCATTTAAGAAGGCCCTCTTGTCTCTCCTTGCTATTCTTTGGAAGTCTGAATTCAAGTTTCTGTAACTTTCCCTATCTCCCTTGCATTTTGCTTCCCTTCTCCTCTCTGCTATTTCTAAGGCCTCGTTGGACAGCCACTTTGCTTTCTTGCATTTCCTTTTCTTTGGTATGGTTTTCGTTGCTGCCTCCTGGACAATGTTACGAGCCTCTATCCAAAGTTCTTCAGGCACTCTGTCCACCAAATCTAGTTCCTTAAATCTGTTCTTTACTTCCACTGTGTATTCATAAGGGATTTGGTTTAGATTATACCTGAGTGGCCCAGTGGTTTTTCCTAATCTCTTCAGTTTAAGCTTGAATTTTGCTATGAGAAGCTGATGATCAGAACCGCAGTCAGCTCCAGGTCTTGTTTTTGCTGACTGTATAGAGCTTCTCCATCTTTGGCTGCAGAGAATATAATCAATCTGATTTCGATATTGCCCATCTGGTGATTTCCATGTATAGAGTCGCCTCTTGTGTTGTTGGAAAAGAGTGTTTGTGATGACCAGCTTATTCTCTTGACAAAACTCTATTAGCCTTTGTCCTGCTTCGTTCTGAACTCCAAGGCCAAACTTCCCTGTTGTTCCTTTTATCTCTTGGCTCCCTACTTTAGCATTCCAGTCCCCTAGAATGAGAAGAACATCTTTCTTTGGTGTCAGTTCTAGAAGGTGTTGTAAATCTTCATAGAATTGTTCAATTTCAGTCTCCTCAGCAATGCTGGTTGGTGCATAAACTTGGATTATTGTGATGTTGAATGGTCTGCCTTGGATTCGTATTGACATCATTCTATCATTTTTGAGATTGTATCCCATTACAGCTTTTCCCACTCTTTTGTTGACTATGAGGGCTACTCCATTCCTTCTACGGGATTCTTGTCCACAATAGTAGATATGATAATCATCTGAGCTGAATTCGCCCATTCCTGTCCATTTTAGTTCACTGATGCCCAGGATGTCGATGTTTATTCTTGCCATCTCCTGTTTGACCACCTCCAGCTTCCCAAGGTTCATAGATCTTACATTCCAGGTTCCTATGCAGTATTTTTCTTTGCAGCATTGGATTTTCCTTTCACTTCCAGGCACGTCCACAGCTGAGCGTCCTTTCGGCTTTGGCCCAACCACTTCATTAGCTCTGGAGCTACTTGTACTTGTCCTCCGCTCTTCCTCAGTAGCATGTTGGACGCCTTCCGACCTGAGGGGCCCATCTTCCAGCGTCATATCTTTTAGCCTTTTGTTTCTGATCATGGGGCGTTCTTGGCAAAGATACTGGAGTGGCTTGCCATTTCCTACTCCAGGTGGATTGCGTTTAGTCAGAACTCTCCACTATGTCCTGTCCGTCTTGGGTGTCCCTGCACGGCATAGCCCATAGTTTCTCTGAGTTACTCAAGCCCCTTCGCCACAACAAGGCAGCAATCCATGAAGAAGGGGCGAAATCAGATAAGTACCAAGATTTAACATTGTTTTCATTCTTTGCATGCTTATCAAAAAAAAAACAAAAAAAAAAACAAAAAAAAACAGTTTTGCTGCTGTTCTACAAGGTTCTTTCTAAATTTATTGCCATGTTCCTTGTGGTACTGCGGTGTACCTGCTCCTCACATCCCATGCTTATTTATTTATTTATTTATTTATTTATTTATTTATTTATTTATTTATTTATTTATTTATTTATTTATTTATTTATTTATTTATTTATTTATTACCCCCCCAGACAATGTCTACTCGGGGCGGCTTACATGGATAAAAACACAACAAAATATAACACAAAAATATAACATGTATAAAAATTGTCAAAGACACAGTTCTAGCAATTAATTCCAAACAACATATTACCAAGATGACATAACTGAAGGAAGAAAAATAAAGATCAATTATTTGACAGGAGGGAAGGCCTGCTTGAAGAGCCAAGTTTTTAGATGGCTTTTGAACACACCCAACGAGGGTGCCAGCCAAATTTCAGTTGGGATGGTGTTCCATAGCCGAGGGGCTACCGCCAAGAAGGCCCGGTTTCTTGTTTTTTCTTTCTGGGCCTCTCTTGGCGTCAGGCCCCTCAGCCGTCCCTGCTGGCTATGTCAGGTGATTCGGGTAGATCTAGGTGGAAGAAGACGATCTGCCAAATATCAAGGTTCCAAACCGTTTAGGGCTTTGTATGTAATCATTAACACTTTGAAATCAATGCGGAAACAGATGGGCAACCAGTACAAGGCAGCCAGAATGGGCGAGATATGCTGATATTTTCTCACCCCACTAAGGAGACTGGCTGGACCACCTGAAGTTTCCGCATCAACCGTGGACAGCCTCATGTAGAGTGTGTTACAGTGGTCTAATCTCGAGATTACGAGCACGTGGACTAGAGTAGTGAGGGCCCCCCATCAAGATATGGTCGCAGTTGAGCAATCCACCATAGATGAAAATAGGCGGAATGGACCACGGACACCACCTGGGTTTCCATGGTAAATGCTGGGTCCAGATGTATCCCCAAGCTGCGGACCTCACTCTTTGCAGTAAGGGTGGTCCCCCCAAAAGAAAGGGAGTCACCTAAACCGCTAATGGAAGGGCCAACCACCCTCAAGACCTCTGTTTTGTCTGGGTTCAGCCTCAACCCATTCAGCTGCATTCATTGCAGTACAGTCTCCAGGCACTGCTGAAGGGACAGAACAGCATCCACTGAAGTAGGTGAAAAGGAGATGTAGAGATGTGTGTCATCAGCGTACTGATGGCACGATGCCCCACACCCCCTGATGACCTCACCCAGGTGAGATGCTAGTGGGTAACCGTTAGTTGCGATCCTGACAGCTATCTTATTATAACCCGTCGGTTTATCTCTCCAAATGCACTCTAGCTGTCTCCTGCTTCACTTCATTGCTCATAGATCCCAATTATACCAGGATCCTGGCCAAGCTCTGCCCCTGAGAGGGCGTTTGGGAGTGATCATGTCTACAGCCCTAGTGGCGGCAGAGAGCCAACCGTCAACCAGAGCTTCGACAGGAGTGCCAGACAGTGCAACTGGAATCCCTCTCATGGTATCCTGGAATCTCAGTGGATCCAGTAACTGTCGAGGGCGGATCATTAAAATAGGTCCATGCTCCCTGCAGGGAGGAAGTGCCACTGCAAGGTTACATATTAGGTGGTGGTCTGACCATGACAAGGGGACTGACACAAGATCAGTCATTAACATGTTGGGACAAATTCAAGGAAGCCATGGTTTCCAAGAACTCAAGAGCTGGACTGGATACCTCCGCCTCCGCATGGATATTGAAGTCACCCAGGACCAAAAGTCTCGGGGACTCCAATAGTGCCGCAGAGACAAAGTCCGCCAGCTCCTGCAGGGAGGTGGCTGGGTTGCGGGGAGTGCGGTAACCCAGCAAGATTTCAATACCATCCCTGGCCCCAATCCACACATTAAGGGCCTCCAAGCCTGGCTTCACCATTGAGGAGCACCTCGTAACCTCCAAAGATTTTCTATAAACAATGGCAACTCCCCCCCACCCCTCCAGTCTACCCTTTAAATATCATGTTAAAGTCCCATGTGAAGTGCAACGATCTCATATTATGGTTTCAAAACATACTATGACATCTCCTATACCAATTTTGCTTCATTCACTGGTAACTACTGGAGACACTGTTACAGCTGGAAGCTTCTGATGGGCATAACTGATCTATTATGGTTCCCATCATCTGAAAGTCATGTAAGAAGAGTTGAAGAATCTGTTAATTTTTTCTTTCTCCCACATTCACATTTTTCAAAATCTCAATTTCTTTACTTGAAAGCTAACATTTTCCCCCTTTCCCCTCTGCATTTTATTATGCTCTTTGGCATTAAATGAAATCAGAACCATATTTTAACCATCTACAGTGGCCATATTGAATACATACACTAAGTGTATTCAATTCATACCATGGAAGGGATGATAGCACAGCTAGAGATGCAAACCGTGACCTGGTTTCTTCTCATGTGCTATATAAAAAAGTGAAAAAAAAACCCATAAAAATCATCCTGCCCTTGCAGCAAACAGATAAAGCTATTTTAATGTATTTATGGCTTTGGTTGTTTCCTAGTAACAGATCTGTATCTTTTCTGTGCCCAATTATCATTTTCTCTATTTTCTGTAATGGATTATATCCCATTGTTTTAAATTAGATGTTTCTGCATAAGTATAAAAATGACACATAATAGTGGTGCATTTTGAGGGTCTTTTTGTTTTAGGTAGTATGGCAGGGGATGAAAAGTATATGTTTTTGGACTCCAGCCCATGATGGTAGGGTGTTGACATTCAATAATAATGTCTTAAAACACTGCAGGCTCCCAACCACTGTTCTGGTGTCAGGAGCTATGGAATTTCTGAACAGCTAACTGACAAGATAAACCAACAACTTGGAGGTGATAATTTCCTACTGAAGTAACTGCAGGGCCAGGATTGACTCTATGTGTCCAGCTTAGCCACTAAATCTTCTGGATAAGAAAGTATGCTTCCTGTTTTCATTTACCATTGCTTCAACAGCTAACTTTGCTCAGCAACAAAGAGGACTTTTTGTTCTACTTGATTCTTGGTCAAACAACAAAGTTTTCCCAAACTCTCACATATTTCAGTATGACTGATGGTTCTTTGGTCCTGACATCTGGCTTGCTCCACAGTCTTGCTTCTTGGTTTCTTCTTTGGTCTATGTTGACTTTTCAGTCCTGACATCTGGCATGTCTTGCTTCCTGGTTCCCAGTTAGTGGCTTGGACTGTTGTTTCTCAGACTTCTGTCTGCTGCTCAACTGTGATAGCTTCAAAAGGGAGGTAATTCTCTTGCACCTCTTCACTGGAAGTGATTAACTGTTAATAACATGACAGCAGCACGGCAGAAATACCCTTCCATAGTGAAAGCTAAATGGAAAGAGGAAAGCCCCAAACAATGTATGCCCCACCAGGCGTGAAGTTGCTGTGATGGAGACGCTTTGCTTACCGACTCGGAGATCAGCGTCAAAGTGTAATGACACTGCTCTCTGGGAGGGGAGGAGGGATAGAGCCTTTAAAGGCACAGCATCCCTCTTGTCTGGCCTTCGATTGGTCAAGCAGAGGGAAGCCGTGCTGCTCCATTCAAGCAGCTGGCCCTGGGAGTGTGGATTTTGGGTTGCACAATGATGCATCCCATGGTTTGGAATTGTTTTTGTTTATCTTGGAGGAAAGGAGTATGCTCAGGAACCCCCTTGTTTTATTAAAACAACAACAACAACAACAACAACAACAACAACAACAACAACAACAACAACAACAACAACAACAACAACAACAACAACAACAACAACAGATAAAGCAACTCTCTGTGTGGGACACACTGCCTTCTGCCAGGCACAGTATTGTTGCTTACTATAAAGAAAGCCAGTATGGGGCCTAAGAAGGGTCAGGGTGCTGGCAAGGGCAAGCAGCCTGCAAAGCGTAAAGCCCCTGCAAACCCACCACTAGTGATCTCTTCATCAGAGGATGAGGAGTGGCCAGATAATAGTGCCATACTGGCAAAACTGAGTGAGTTAGAAAGGAAAAGTGCAGTGGCTCAGACTGCAGCTAGTACTGCTACTCTGAGAAGGTCACGTAGGGAATCCAAGGTTTGTAGGATGTCTGAGTTGCAACAGTTGGGTGATGTAATGTTGTTGCATATTGTCTTTTAGAGAAAGAATGTGCTGGCCCTGTAGATCTTTGATGGCAGGAACAAGTGGCAGCCATCACAGCACCAGTCTTGACATGGAAGCATATGTGTGGTGTGAGCCCCAGGACATCCAGAGTGCTCAGCAGATGGAACCGGTTGAAGAGGAGTGGTCCTGCCAAAGTGAAGGGGCATGGTCTGGCAGGCTGTCCAAGGCTGACTACCCCTCAGCAGAGCCCAGCCTTCAGGTATCTGGTGTGTCCTCTATCAATGCTGCAGTGCCTACACTGCCAGTCACAAGTGAGTTAGCATCCACATCACACATGACACAAATTGAAGGGTTGTGACTTTGGGGGGAAGTTAGCCCTCCAGCACCCTCTCAGATGGTGCATGGTTTAACAGCTAGCAGCAGTGATAAGGGCTCACCCACTTTGGGAGTGCCTGTACTGGCTTCAAAGCCTTGGACAGTGCCTTACCCACAGTTGTCCTCACCTAGTCATGTGCCAGGGGTTTTTGAAGGTTTGTGATGGTTCAGCTATCGCAGAATACCTAGCACTGGTTACAATTCCATGCTTAGGAGTGCCCTTCCATATGGAGACCAATCCCTACCTTTGGGTAACCACCTTCTTGCCTCTACAATAGAGAAGATTTGCAGAGGAAATTATGTGGATGTATTTGAACTATTGAATAGAGAGGTTGAAAAAATGAAAGAAGACAAGGAAGAGGATTGGGAGAAACAGAAATTTAAGAAGAAGAAACCAGAGAGATGTTGGGCAAACTGGCTCCCAGGCTTTTTGATCTACAACAGGACAATAGTCAAGGCATACCCTTCAAGGGCTTTTGCATTGATGCAATACATTGACCTAATATATAGGGCCTATGTAGATATCCCGGGACATGCATGGTTGCTATATGATCAGGGGTTTCACATGAGAGCGGCGATACACCCTGAAATGCGCTGGGATGTGCATCAACATGGCTTATGGCTGCAGTTAATGACCCCCTCTTGTCCCACCCTGGGGGATTGTTTTGATAGTGAACATTTGGTTCAAAAGACCAACAGTTATAATACTTCCTGCACTTTAGTGGGGCAGGTGGTTCAACCCCACCTGGTCTGCTGCGAATTCAATGCCAAAGGGTCCTGCAGCCGAAATCTGTGCAGATTTCGACACCACTGCTCAATATGCTGGACACCCGATGGGTCCGCTAATTCTTTCAAGGGACACCAGGATTGGGCAGTAAGAAGAATGGACGTGGTTCCAAGCAGCAGCCACCAGGTTTATCGCCTGCTTCCAAAGGGCCCCAGTCCAATTAACCTGTCAACATTAGTGTGAGGTTTGCTATCTGGATAGAGAGGCTGCATATTATTTGCAGGATGGGTTCCATTTGGATTTAGAATTCCTGTGCAAGGTGCTAGGGTGGCTACTACTGCACACAATTTGAAATAAGTCAGGGGTATGGAAGACATAGTTAGAGAAAAGATTTAAAAGGAGGTGGCAGAGGGGTGGGTGGGTGGACTGTTTGCCGAGCCACCTATAGCAAATGTGTGAGTTTCCCCTTTGGGAGTGGTCCCTGAAAAGGCCCAGGGTGAGTTTCACCTCATCCATCATTTGTCCAATCCAGCTGGGGAATCAGTTAATGACAGGATCCCCCAGGAGTTAGGCACAGTCCACTACACTTCATTTGATGCTGCCATTCAGATGGTTAGATCCTGTGGCAATGGGGCAGAGCTTGCAAAAGCAGACATTAAATCAGTGTTTCATTTATTACCTATTCAACCAGAGAATTTTGAACTCCTAGGTTTTCAATTTGAGGGGTTATACTATATGGATAGGGCTATGTCAATGGGATGTTCCATTTCTTGCACTGCATTTGAGTGCTTCAGCTCCTTTTTGGAGTGGATGCTTAAGCACAGGTTGGGGCTTTCAGAGGTGGTCCATTATTTAAATGATTTTTTATTTTGTGGGAAGCCGAGGATCACCCAGTGTGAGCATCTTATGTGTATGTTTCAGACAGTAATGAAGGAACTTCGGGTTCCTTTAGCTGTGGAAAAGATGGAAAGCCCCTGTATGGTAATCATGTTTTTAGGGATCGAATTGGACACCATCCAGCAATCAAGTAGATTGTAGAATCAAGTAGATTTGAATCTCAGGATTCAAATCCGGGACCTATTACAGCAAACTAGAGTTGCATTGAAGGAGCTCCAGAAGGTAGTAGGTCACCTCAACTTTGAATGCAAAGTGATTGCTCTAGGTAGGGCCTTTCTTAGAAGGCTGTGTGAAGCCATGAGTGGGTTTTACAAAACCCCACCACAGACGGCGTCTTTCAGCAGGGATGAAAGATGACCTGTCCATGTGGTTAAATTTGTTAGATGGTTTTAATAGTATTTCCTTTTGGAGGTAGGAAGTGCACTTAGGAGCCGAGTTCCAGGTCCAATCCAATGTTGCTGACTCAATCGCATATGGTATTTACTTCAGGGGCCAATGGTGCCCTGGCCTTTGGCTGATGGAGTGGGGTGACTCCAAAGTCACCTGCAATTTAACATTTTTAGACTTTTTCCCAATTGTGGGAGCTCTATGGCTATGGGCGGACATCTACACCTATTTGGCGCACACCTTCTGGTGTGACAATATGGCTATAGTCCATGTGGTGAATACCCTTACACCACGATCTCAGAGGGTGGTGAGATTGGTGAGAGCATTCACCCTGTGCTATTTGAATTACAACATTGTATTCTAGGCTTGCCATGTTCCTGGTGTGAAAAATGAGCTGGCTGATGCCCTGTCCCATCAACAGATCAAGCAGTTCAGGGCTCCGAGGGTGAGCGTCCCTTTAAGTAGCCATTCACCTTCCCTCTCTTTGTCCCGTGACCGGAGCTACCTCACATTCTCCAGAACTGGGAGGGCAAACACCAGCTGCGCAGTTCCAGGACATTGAAATGTCCGTCCTGTGGTTGGGACCTTGCCCACCCAAGTTTCAAAATAAAGACGCGGGACAATGATCAGGATTAAAATATGGGCCACACTTTATTAAATCAAATCCAATTATATATATCGTTGGCCTCATCAAATGAAGGGGCTTGCAGTAGTGCGAAAGCAGGAAAATGCAGGGTATCCACAATACCCCTAATAGTCATTGGGCGAGTCCCAGGCCCCAGGTTGCAGCGGTCTTGATGACAGCAGGAACCTGTCTGGCCTCTAATAAACACCCCAGACCTCGAGATATCTTTACTTGATGACTGTTGGTCCGCAAGTGGCCCAGCACTGTAATCGCATGATCCGCAGAGCTGGGAGGTTGGATGCACTGTTGGCTTACCATAATTACCAAATGGGACACACCAAGACAACCTGTTTTTCTGCACTACCCACCACAGCATAGGGACTAGCTTGACTAAGTCCCATGTCTGCCATTGAGCGCTCGTACCTCGGAGAGGAGGTCCCTTTTAATGTCTTCAAGAAATATGTCCAAACCCACATCAAACAGAGCACTCTGAGGCCGAGCATCCCTTTAAGTAGGCGCTCACCCTCCCTCTCTTCGCCACATGACCGGAGCTGCCTCACGTCCTCCGGAACCGGGAGGGCAGACACCAGCCGTGCAGTTCCAGGATGTTGAAACGTCCGTCCTGCGGCTGGGACCAAGGTAGGAAAAAGTGGTTTGTTTATACATGAAGACAGAGGGATCACATTTTTAAAAAATTAATTTTACTTGTATATATGTTCTAGAAGAAATATGTCACTTACATTTCTGAGCTTTACACTATTTGTCACAAAGATCTCTGGGTGGGGAGAGTGGAATATTATTTTAAAATTATGGCATACATAAATCAGGGGCTACATTTATTATCTAAGAGCTAGACCCTTATAGGTAAGGCAAATTAGATGAATCTATGGATCCCATATGCACAGAGAATTGGATATGAAGCTGTCTACAGATTGGACCCAGGCTAGACTGAGGATTATATTATCCCATAGAAGCCATGCCTGAACTCTGAGATCTGGCCATAATCACACCCCTCTCACAAACTTGTTTGGTAGAAGCAAACTTCTTGGTGGCTGATTAAAGATTGTGGACCAGCCTGAGAGGGCTGACACACAGACACACAACAGTGCTAGGAAGAATTTATTTATTTATTTATTTATTTATTTATTTATTTATTTATTTATTTATTTATTTATTTATTTATTTATTTATTTATTTATTTATTTATTTATTTGTTTGTTTGTTTGTTTGTTTATTTATTTATTTATTTATTTATTTATTTATTTATTAGATTTGTATCCAGCCCATCTAGACCACATCTACTCTGGGCGGCTACTCTGGGAGGCTAAGAAAAGACCACTTTGGTGCTTTCTATGATTTATAAAACCCTGGACAGCCTGGGTGCAGCCTATCTGAAATACTATTATCCCTCTTTATGAGCTTGCTCAGGCTTTAAATTGTTTGAGGGAAACCCTTCTCTCAATCCTGTTTCCTTCACAGGCACTTTCCCCCCCTCATATGACTCCATGTTTTTCTATGTGTTTTAAACTTATTTTATTAGTAATTTTAACATGCCACCATGCTTAACTTTTTAAAAAACCTATGGCATATTTATATGTACTTGCTCTTTAACTGCAAGCTAGCTTGGCTCCCTATGCCAGGAAAAAGATGGGATAGTAATAATATTAAATAAATGAGTCAACAAATAAATGAAATTTTATTCAAGCATGTATTTATTTATCTCAGCAACCTACTGGCTTTTGAGAAAGGTGTTTTTAAAAGACTGGTGCTATACTTATTTTAATGAAAATATGTTCTTGAAGTGTGATTTTATCTAAATATTGTTTTAACACTGTAGTTCAATTTTATTTTAATGTTCTTACATTGTGTTTATTATATTTAAACTTGCTCTTATATGATATGCTTTCTATATCCTTTAAATCTTGTTAAAACCTCTCTTAAGTCTCAGACATGGTGGTTCTAAGAGTGCTACACAAATGTTGCTTGAGTTGTTTGCTTCTACTCTCTACAACAGCAGCACACAAGAGTTATGAATGCTACTTTGGTGTCACAGGGAGTGCTATAATGGTGTCCAGTCACAAATAGAGATACTGTAAATGGGAAGGGAAATCTATGGTGGTCCGTGACTCTGATATCACGGGGATTATGAATGCCACACAGGTTTTAGTCTGAACTTGACAGCAGAAATCCGAAGTGATCAATTCCAAGATTTAATACCCCAGGCAGCTCCTTTAAGGTTCAAATTCTGTAGATTCATGCCCCTGCACTGTAAGAGTCACCAGCCTCCACTGGATCATATCTCAAAAATCCATACATTTTCCAGGCTTGTGGTGAGTTTTGTTGGGGGGGGGGGAATACACAGCGAATCATGTGCACATTTATGTGTGTGCATTGGGGGGGGGATGTGCACAAACATGCCTAGTCCATGGAAAACTGTTATTTAAAATGTGCACAAAAAAAACATAAATATTTCTCTGCAGACAGTGGGGGATAAAAATCAGGCAATCATTTCAGAATGAAGATGGGATGAGAATGGTGGGGAGAATCTTTAAAATGGGGTGGAATGTGGAGGGGAGACCTATAGATATTCATGTTCCTGATGAGAAAATGTTTTTCATCCTAATTTCTATAGGAATAATATCATATATCTGTATGAATAGGACTGCATGTCAAACTTGTACTCTATCACAGCTAACCCTCCTCCAGCGTATCTCCCATGAATAAAGCCTGCAAAATGAGCCAACACAAGTAGAAACACTAATCTTTTCATCACAGTGAAGACACATCAATCCTGTTTCTGCTTAGATGGCTTTTCTATGCAAACACATATGGACAAGAGTGGTTAGTTTGTCTTATAGGGGCAATTAAAGTCAGAGGGTAGTGGAAGCATCACATCTTATAATACCTTGGCACATCCTCGGCTTTATAAAGGTTCTCTTTACAGCTAATAAAATTTCTTGGCTGAAGATATTATTTCCGTTGACCTCTGTCAAAGGAAAGAAGTGACACTGAAACTGTCTCCAAATGAATAAAAAATAGAAGACTACTTAGCCAAAGGTTCCCGATAAAAGAGACATCAAAGGATAGTCTTTCACTTTGAGAATTTTACTGGTAAAAGAGCAGGTAATTGAATAACTGATCTTGTGGTATATAAATCTCAGAAATAGAAGGAAAAATGGCATAGGGACATGAGAGGTGGGTGCATTTTCAATGTTTTCAGATAAAGGGTTACCTTGGCTGGCCACCCACTTTTAATTTTGTGGCTGCTGTCACCATCTGCAGTGATTATGGAGTCCAAGAAAGTAAAATCTGTCACTGCCTCCATATCTTCCCCTTTGATTTGCCAGGAGGTGATGGGCCAGTGGCCATGATCTTAGTTGTTGTTGGTTTACTTTTTTTTTTTATGTTGAGCTTCAGACCACTTTTGGCACTCTCCTTTTTCACCCTCATTACAAGGTTCTTTAATTCCTCCTCACTTTCTGCCATCAGAGTGGTATCATCTGCATATCAGAGGTTGTTGATATTTCTTCAAGCAATCTTGATTCCGGCTTGGGATTCCTCCAGTCCTGCCTTTTGCATGATGTATTCTGAATATAAGTTAAACAAGCAGGGGGACAATATACAGCCTTGTCGTACTCCTTTCCCAATTTTGAACCAATCAGTTGTTCCATATCCAGTTATAACTGTTACTTCCTGTCCCACATATAGATTTCTAAGGAGATGGATAAGGTGGTCAGGCACTCCCAATTCTTTAAGAACTTGTCATAGTTTCTTGTGGTCCACACAGTCAAAGGCTTTTGCGTATTCAATGAAGCAGAAGTAGATGTTTTTCTGGAATTCTCTGGCTTTCTCCATAATCCAGTGTATGTTAGCAATTTGGTCTCTAGTTCCTCTGCCCCTTCGAAATCCAGCTTGTGCTTCAGGGAGTTCTCGGTCCACATACTGCTGAAGCCTACCTTGGAGGATTTTGAGCATAATCTCGCTAGCATGTGAAATGAGTGCAATTGTATGGTAGTTGGAGCATTCTTTGGCACTGCCCTTCTTTGGGATTGGGATGTAGACTGATCTTTTCCAATCCTCTGGCCACTGCCGAGTTTTCCAAACTTGCTGGCATATTAACATAACACCTTAATAGCATCATCTTTTAAGATTTTAAATCGTTCCACTGGAATGCCATCATTTACACTGGCCTTGCTGTTAACCATGCTTTCTAAGGTCCACTTGATTTCACTCTCCAGGATGTCTGGTTCATGGTCGGCAACCACACTATCTGGGTTATCCAGGATATCCAGATCATTCTGCTATAATTCCTCTGTGTATTCTTGCCACCTCTTCTTGATGTCTTTTGATTCTGTAAGGTCCCTCCCATTTTTGCCCTTTATCATGTCCATCTTTGCACAAAATGTTCCTTTATATCTCCAATTTTCCTGAACAGATCTCTAGTTCATTTAAGAAGGCCCTCTTGTTTCTCCTTGCTATTCTTTGGAAGTCAGCATTCCATTTTCCGTTACATTCCCTATCTCCCTTGCATTTTCTTTCCCTTCTCTTCTCTGCTATTTGTAAGGCCTCATTGGACTGCCACTTTGCTTTCTTGCATTTCCTTTTCTTTGGGATGGATTTTGTTGCTGCCTCCTGTACAATATTGTGGGCCTCCATCCATAGTTCTTCAGGCACTCTGTCCATTAAATCTAGTTCCTTAAATCTGTTCTTCACTTCCACTGTGTATTCATAAGGGATTTGGTTTAGATTATACCTGATTAGCCCAGTGGTTTTTCCTACTTTCTTCAGTTTAAGCTTGAGTTTTGCTATAAGAAGCTGATGATCAGAGCCACAATCAGCTCCACGTCTTGTTTTTGCTGACTGTATAGAGCTTCTCCATCTTTGGCTGCAAAGAATATAATCAATCTGATTTTGGTATTGCTCATCTAGTCTTGTCCATGTGTAGAGTCACCTCTTGTGTTGTTGGAAAAGAGTGTTTGTGCTGACCAGCTTGTTCTCTTGACAAAACTCTATTAGCCTTTGCCCTGCTTCATTTTGAACTCCAAGGCCAAACTTCCCTGTTGTTCCTTTTATCTCTTGACTCCCTACTTTAGTTTTCCAATCCCCTATAATAAGAAGATGACTTAATTGAAGGTATGGGAGAAAAGAAGAAAATAAAGATTAATTTATTCGCTGATGATTCCTTATTTACAGTGAAAAATCCATTAGAATGTATAGATAAAATTATAACTCATTTAGAAAAATTTGGAAAAATAACTGGATTAGGTATAAATTGGCAAAAGTCTGAATTAATGTTGTTTAATCATAGTAGAGTGGAACAAGAAAGGTTTGTTGAAAAATATGATTTTAAAATATGTAAAACAATTAAATATTTAGGAATAGATTTAGCAAAAAATATCCAAAAATAAAGAATATAACTATAATAAACTAAAGGAAGTGATTAAAAAGGAATTACAGATATATGGTAATTTTAAGTTATCTTGGTTCGGAAAGATTGCATTGATAAAAATGAAAATTCTACCAAAAATTAATTTATTATTTAGAATGTTACCAATGCAGCTAACAGAGGATGATTTCAAATATTGGCAAGGAACAGTTAACAAGTATTGTAATGAAGGGAAGAAATCTAGAATAAATAAAAAGTATTGGTATAAAATAACAAAAAAGGTGCTATAGGTTTAGCAAATATAAGAAACTATTATTTAGCTAACCATTTGAGGTTTATTGGGGAAATTATATATAATCCGGAAAGGCTAATTTGGTGGGAAATGGAATCATCAGAATTACAAGGAGATATAGAAAAATATCTATTTGGTATAGTTAAGAAAGATAAAATAAGTGAAATTAATAATCCATTCTTAAAAACATTGTTAAACATATGGTATAAGTATAAAAAGAATTTATGTTCATCATACTCTCCACTTGGATTAGTGATAGGTAAAGGTAAAGGTTCCCCTTGACAATTTTGTCCAGTCGTGTCCGACTCTAGGGGGCGGCGCTCATCCCGCTCTTCAAGCCATAGAGCCAGCATTTGTCTGAAGACAATCTTTCCGTGGTCACATGGCCAGTGTGATTTAGACACGGAACGCTGTTTACCTTCCCACCAAGATGGTACCTATTTATCTACTCGCATTTGCATGCTTTCGAACCGCTAGGTTGGCGGGAGCTGGGACAAGCAACGGGTGCTCACTCCGTCGGGTGGATTTGATCTTACGACTGCTTGGTCTTCTGACCCTGCAGCACAGGCTTCTGCGGTTTAGCCCACAGCACCACCACGTGATGGAAACAGAAAATTTTCCTACCAATATGGAAGTGTATGCGGATTTATTTAAAGAAAAAAAGTGATTAGATTGAAAGATTGGTTGTATAAAATGAGATTGATAGATCAAATGAAACAAATATTTCAAAATAAGAGTATTTCGTGGTTGAATTATGTACAACTAGAGAGATGGACTAAGGAATGGGTAAATAAATATAATAAAGGTAGAGAACATACAAAATATGAACAATTTCTATTCTCATATGAGGACATTCAGATGACTAACTCAGTAAAAGGCACAGTGAATAAAATCTATTCACTTCTTAATTTAGAGGAAGAAGAAAGTGAGAAAGAGGGATTGAAAATCGTGTGGGAACAAGACATTGGAAAAAGAATAAATGAAGAAGAATGGAGGAAGATACAGAAAATGAGGGTTTTAAGATTTATGTTGGTAAGAATAAGGGAAAAATTCTTTAAACTCAGTTTAAGATGGTATTTAACACTGGTAAAATTAAACAAAATTAATACCAATCATCCGGATGTCTGTTGGAAATGTGAGAAAGAAGTTGGTACATACTTTCATATGTGGTGGGAATGTGCAAAAGTGCAAAGATTTTGGAAACAAATGTTCAAAGAATTAAGCTATATGTGTGGAAAAGATATAGAATGTAATGCTGAGATTGCTTTGTTATCAATATATGAGAATGTGGAATATGACAAAATGACTAAAGAATTGATAATTAATCTATTAACAGCAGCTAGATTGATTATTGCCAGGCAATGGAAATTAAAAACTGAATTGCAAATTGAAGAATGGTACAAAGAAATATGGAATATAGCAATAAATGATAAATTAACTTGCAATTTAAAGATTAAGAAAGGGGAGTAGAAAAAGAATAATTTTTATGAAATATGGGGCAATTTTTTGGAATATGTGCTAATAGGGGGGAAAGAGAAAGCTCCAAATCAAGAATCTATGCAGTTTTGGAGGAGGAGGAGGAGGAGGAGGAGGAGAAGAAGAAGAAGAAGAAGAAGAAGAAGAAGAAGAAGAAGAAGAAGAAGAAGAAGAAGAAGAAGAAGAAGAAGAAGAAGAAGAAGAAGAAGAAGAAGAAGAAGATGGCAAGAGGTCCCGTACACGGTGGTGGGGAACACAGTTATTGTATTTGAGTTTATATGTTTTATGTATATGTTTTTGTTTTTGTTATAGTTATAGAAAATAAAAAATATTAAAAAAAGAACATCTTTCTTTCGTGTCAGTTCTAGAAGTTGTTGTAAGTCTTCATAGAATGGCCAGTTTCAGCCTCTTCGGCATCTATTGTTTGTGCATAAACTTGGATTATTGTGATGACGAAAGGTCTGCCTTGGATTCATATTATAATCATTCTATCATGTTTGAGATTGTATCACAGGACAGTTTTTCCTACTCTTTTGTTGACTATGAAGGCTACTCCATTTCTTCTATGGAATTTTTGTCCACAATAGTAGATATGATAATTGAACTGAATTCATCAATTCCCATCCATTTTAGTTCACTGATGCCCAAGATGTCAATGTTTATTCTTGCCATCTCCTGTTTGGCCACATCCAGTTTACCAAGGTTCATAGATCTTACATTCCAGGTTCCTATGCAGTATTTTTCTTTGCAGCATCGGATTTTCCTTCCTGGTGCGTCTGCAGCTGAGCGTCCTTTCAGCTTTCACCAAACCACTTCATTAGCTCTGGAGCTACTTGTCCTCTGCTCTTCCTCAGGAGCATGTTGGACGCCTTCTGACCTGAGGTGTTCATCTTCCTGTGTCATATCTTTTAGCCTTTTGTTTCTGTCCATGGAGATTTCTTGGCAAAGATACTGGAGTAGATTGCCAGTTCCTGCTCCAGGTGGATTGTGTTTAATCAGAATTCTCCACTATGATCTGTCCGTCTTGGGTATCCCTGCATGGCATAGTCCATAGCTTCTCTGAATTGCTCAAGCCCCTTTGCCACGACAAGGCAGCAATCCATGAAGGCGTTCTTTTAATTACCTTCACAATATTGTGGAAATGTAAATCCTAGTAACGAGCACAGCCAAGTGTGTAGGATAATGGCAGTTCAACATTAGGTAAACTGGTACCAATATTTTAATTAAAAATTTTTAAATAATTCTATTTTACTATCTGTAACTTTACTGTATTTTAATTATGTTGGCATTTTAACCATATTGATAACTCCTGGAGTCCCAGTTCTGGGCGAAAAGCAGCATATTGAATGAATGAATGAATGAATGAATGAATGAATGAATGAATGAATGAATGAATGAATGAATGAATGAATGAATATCTAGCCAGATATTTATTTATTATGCTGTAGGCTGACTTTAAAAATTTGTTAGAAAAACAAGGTTGAAAAAAGTATATAATGTATATCCTTCCACTATGTTGATTATATATGTAACATGGATAGTCCACTTGGATGTCTGTTTTAAACAACCTTAACTGCATGTGCTGTGGGTTGTTATGGATACATACTATCAAGTCATTTCTAGCTTATGGTCATCCTATGCATTATAGACCTCTAAACGGCCCTATTAGTAACAGGTCTTCCAAACTCAAAGTTTTGGCTTCTTTTCTTGAGTCATCCTGCTAATTTTTGGTCTTCCTCTTTCCTATGGCTGTGTAACTAGTGACCCGTTACGAGGTGACACTACCATCTATACAAGACACACCCATAAGGTTCAAAGGAGACTGAATGTATATTGGGATATATCTTTGTATCAGATGCAGAGGTGAATCCTTCTGCTCGGCTGGAGTTATTATCATTTAAAGACTGATATTTGAATATAGATTCTTTACTCTGCAATACTAAACACACTCATAAATTAATTCAGTGGGATTTCTACTTGAACAAACATGTAAATATGTCTTTCTCATCTGGATCGCAGAAAACATATTGGTTTGGTGGAGCACTTTCATTTCAGTGGTACCTGCTTAATTTTAATGCAACTGTCATCTGAACATCAGCATGGATCTTTCTCCCATTAAAGTTTAACAGGAATATAAAACTGCTGTAATAGTTCATATAAATAAAATTCCATTTCTATTACAATAGTCATTATTGCAGTTTTACAGTATCACCTAATGATTAAGAAGAAACATTAAGAGATACACAGCTGAAACTGTAATACTGGATAAAAGATGAAAGATAATCTTATATGAAAGCAAGAATGGATATCAGAGCAGAAGTGTGTGTGTGTGTGTGTGTGTGTGTGTGTGTGTGTGTGTGTGTGTGTGTGTGTGTGTGTGTGTGTGTGTGTAGCCTAGTTACAGATAAAGAAAATAACAAAGAGAAACTGATTAGAATTCTGAGATAAACTGTTGTAGTTTTAGAAGAAGTAGCCTTGTTAGTCTGTGTCCAGCTCTTATGTCTGAGGAAGTGGATTTGTTCACAAAAGCTCACATCAAAATATAAGATGTAACAACATTTCTGTCTTCTTTTTTTTTTTCCTTTTGGTTTTGCCTAATAGGATAAACAGGTAGACATAGGCAGATGAACATACAACTATTCACCCAAATACGGCTTGGAAAGCTTTTTTAAAAAACTGGTGACTGAAGGAATCTGAAGGGTTGAAATGAAATCCCTCCACACTCCCAGTCAAAATGCATGCAGCACTATTTAGAACAAACTGAAGGATCCTATTGAAAGCATGTTCCAACAGAGCTTCCAGACATAATGTACTGAAGTAATCCAAATGAGATTATCGCAATCAGGTTCTCTATCTTGGGGAGGGTTCTAGTGACATGCCAGCCACAACCTGGGAGAACGCTTCACACTATAAATCAGTTGGCAAAGCTGGGTCTAGAAGAATGCTGGCAGTGTGCATCTGTACTTACTACGTCTGTAACACATCTGATACATGCATCTCAGAACATACGTTTCACAAAGTCACACAATGTTTACATATTGACCATACTTGAGAGATTCTGGTCTGACCTACCTCACAAAGTTGTTGGGAAGATAAAGGGGAGGGGGAAAATGTAGCACTGTCTGAAAATGCACTGGAGGAAAGAATGTATCAAATGGATACCTTGAGGTGCTGCAATTCCATTGGTGCATGTAGTCCCTCTACCAACAAAGATCAAAACTGTTCTATGCTGATGTAGTGTTCACAGTTGTTATAGTCAATTTCTCATCTGGTGGCTAATGTTTTGGCGAAAACTTTCTTTGTACTTAGCTTGGCTGGTCTTTGGGTGGCAGATCTGTATTCTGCCATGCATGGAGCCTTTGACAGAACCAGCCAGAGCTTCTGCTCTTCTTCTAGTAAGATTGGATAAAAATAAAAAATTATTGCCATTGTTATTTGTTAATTAGATTGAATTGGACTAAACAGCAACAGCAGCAAATTAAAATCAATGAATTATTTCCAAGCTCTGATGAACCCATAATAAGCCTCTATGGAATCCCCAGTTTCCAGGGCTAGTGCTAGATATTTTGCTCTCTGAGGTGAAGGACAAAATGCCTCTGCATATAAACATTGTACCTGAAGTCAGTAGACAAGGAGGTCACTGCAAAGACAAATAATTTGAGGACTTCAAAGGAACAACCAGGGAACTGCTCTTGCCACACCCCCTGTATATGCCACTTGAGGCCATTACCTCATTCCGCCTAAAGGCCCTAACAGTTTCCTTGAACTACAATTGGAAAAGCTATTGGAATAAGAATATTCTGGGTATATCAACAAGACAGCTACAAAACAGTCTAAAGCAGAAGGTTTGAGAGTCAGTTCTAATACAAAATAATCATCTGCAGTACCATAGGCGGTGGCATCCTGAATTATTAAAACTTAAAGGCAATTGACAACATGAATTACCATTAATACACTTTGCAGTTTAATGCTGATGTCTACTAATGTTTGCTCACCTCGCTAGTAATTTGCAAGATCTAGTGGTTTTCCGAGAAGTCTTTTAAGACAATGCAGTGAATTAGGAAATTACAATTGTATAGAACTAGACTGCTGAGAATACAGAGTAGCAATATTGTTTCCTTCCCCTTTTATTAAAGTGTGACACAGAAACTAATTAGCAGGCACTGCTATCACAAATACTTAAATGAAGGAAATTTATCTCCAGAAATGGTTTTTGCATAGAACTATATTGTTTCTTTGCTGGCATTGTGCTTTCCATCCTCACTAAGACAAGTTTTATTTGACCCTACCAAAACAGATACAGTGGGACCTCGACTTATGAACATCCCTACCTATGAACCTTTTGACTTACGAACAGCTCTGTTCGCAAAAATTGGCATCGACTTGCGAATGGAGCCTCAACCTATGAACAAAAAAAGGCAGGGGAAAAGAGTGGGGAATTTGAATTTCCCACCCTTTTCCCCTGCCTTTTTGCCTTTGGAGGTCGAGGCTCCGTTCGCAAGTCAATGCCAATTTTTGCGAATGAAGCAATTGTCGCCTTCGGAGGCCTCACAGGGCTTTTCCCCCGACACCGGAGGAAGCCCTTTGAGACCTCCGGAGGCAAAAAGGCAAGGGGAAAGGGTGGGAAATTCGAATTTCCAGCCCCTTTTCCCTGCATTTTTGCCATCGGGGGTCTCAAACAGCTTCCTCAAATGTCAAGGGAAAAGCTCTGTGAGACCTCCCTGGGGGTCCCTGCTGCGGCGATCGGTACCTTCCCCACCCTTTCCCCCTGCTTTTTGCCTTCAGAGGTCTCAAAGGGCTTCCTCCGACGCTAGAGGGAAAGCCCTTTGAGACCTCCAGAGACAAAAAGGCAGGGGAAAAGGGTGGGATATTCGAATTTCCAGCCCTTCTCCCCACCTTTTTGCCTTTTTTATTCCCTTGGAATGCATTGATCAGTTTTCAATGCATTCCTATGGGAAATGATGCTTTGACGTAAGAACTTTTCGACAATGCAGTCCAAATACGGATTAAGTTCTTAAGTCAAGGTACCACTGTACTGGGATATCTAATACTTTTAGAATAGTTACTGGCTTGCACTGTTGATAACACTGCAATCTGTCTGAATCATTATTTTCATTCTAATTATTCCACAATCAATCTAATGAAGATATGGCCTGTCGGCCAATAGCTATAGGCCAAAAGCCGGGAGGTGTCCTTTTGTTGGATTCTACTGTTTTCAGCAGAATCTACAACAGTCTTTGCCTTGTATAATCCTCAGTACCTCTTGAAAACTTGTTCTAGAGGGTTGGTAAATTCACTGGAGAGTACTAAGGTTTGTTTGTGATGGCACTCGCCTTGAGACCAAGATATACCAAGTGCACAAGTTTCTCAGCTTTTTCATCAAAGTCATAAAACTTACTGCTCAAAATCAGCAACCAGAACCGCTATTTTCTTTCTCAATGAAAGTAATGGTTTCTTGAAATGCTGAGAGGCCTATCAACGCTTGTGTACACCATGTGGAATTCCTTAAGGTGTTGTGGGTAAAAGTTAGGCTGAGATAAGCTGGGGGACAATATACAGTACAACAAGGCTGTATATTGTCCCCCAGCTTATTTAACTTATATGCAGAATACATCATGCGGAAGGCTGGACTGGAGGAATCCCAAACCAGAATTAAGATTGCCGGAAGAAATATCAACAACCTCCGATATGCAGATGATACCACTCTGATGGCAGAAAGTGAGGAGGAATTAAAGAACCTGGTAATGAGGGTGAAAGAGGAGAGTGCAAAAATGGCTTGAAACTCAACATCAAAAAAACGAAGATCATGGCCACTGGTCCCATCACCTCCTGGGAAATAGGAGGGGAAGATATGGAGGAAGTGACAGATTTTACTTTCTTGGGCTCCATTATCACTGCAGATGGAGACAGCAGCCCCGAAATTAAAAGATGCCTGCTTCTTGGGAGGAAAGTGATGACAAACCTTGACAGCATCTTAAAAAGCAGAGACATCACCTTGCCAACAAAAGTCCGAATAGTCAAAGCTATGGTTTTTCCTGTCGTGATGTATCAAAGTGAGAGCTGGACCATAAAGAAAGCTGACCGCCGAAGAATTGATGCCTTTGAATTGTGGTGCTGGAGGAGGCTCTTGAGAGTCCCCTGGACTACAAGGAGAACAAACCTATCCATTCTAAAGGAAATCAACCCTGAGTGCTCACTGGAAGGACAGATCCTGAAGCTGAGGCTCCAGTCCTTTAGCCACCTCATGAGAAGAGAAGACTCCTTGGAAAAGACTTGGATGTTGGGAAAGTGTGAAGGCAAGAGGAGAAGGGGATGATAGAGGATGAGATGGCTAGACAGTGTCTGCGAAGCAACCAACATGAATTTGACACAACTATGGGAGGCAGTGGAAGATAGGAGGGCCTGGCATGCTCTGTTCCATGGGGTCACGAAGAGTCAGACACGACTAAATGACTAAACGACAAAGAGGGAATAATCAGGAAACCTACAGTAGTTAAAACTGTTTCACTATATAAGAAGTTGTTAAAGTTACAAGTAGGACAACTCCACTGGCATTGTGGTATGGAGGCTATTCTGGGAAAAGGACAGTGCTCAGGAGCCAGATGAAGCCTGAATCCATCTTGGAGCTTTGTGACAAAAACATTTGTCCACACTCGGTCACACAATTAAAAAAACACACTGAATTACTTTTTCTAGGGGTGGTTATATATACCCAGTTGGAACTCAATCTGGCTGGACTAAAATCTGCTAAAAGAAAGAAACCAACTTAATTCTGGTGATGAAAGAGAGGCATCATTTGCATATATGTATCTATGTTAGTCGCATTTTAGGTAGCTGATCAAGTAGTAAAAAAAAATGATCATGAGAAATAGGTATAAATACTCAAGACAAAAAATGTACCACCTGGTGTGAGTTTTCTTATTTATTAATGTGCCAATCTATTTTAAGGCAAGATTTTAGACTGGGCCAGTTGGAAAGTATCTTTGTGCATTGTTTTGTCAGTTTTATTCATATGAAATACCCATGTGTTACAGATTGCAGGAAGGGAACTTCTTTGATCTAATTATAGTAGATCACATACAAGTCAATTGTCTTATGTGCAATGAAAATAGATACTCTACCATACCACCTTCAAGATCTTCTTCCGCCTAGCTCTCTTGAGACCCTCTCTCAGGTAGCATTTACCATAACAGATGACACATTGAACAAGAAGATGTCAACATGATGCCAAAATTGAAACTGTATGTGTAGAATGAGTCATCGTGGGTGATCTCCTCAGTACTTTAGACCCTATGAAGAGTTTTACTCTACAAAAGAGAATGAAAAAGAACTATTGTAATAAAACACAGAGGTACTGCAAAGCCATGATCCATTAAATGCGAATGATTTTTAAAAGCATTACCGAATGAGATAGCGTCAGGTTCACTGCAAATAAAACAAGGCATCTATGTAGGGCAACATCAGATGCAAAAGCAGCTAGTGGTCATTTCTGACAACAGAAGTTGATATTAAATTGAAAAGAATCATTGCCCCCCAACCCCGGAATAAAGACGCGAGGCCGATAATATGGGTTAAAATATGGGCCACACATTATTGATTACAATTCAAAATTTGCCAGTTATTTCTCCCCTTTTGACTCTTTAACCTGGTTGTCTGTTCTCAAATATTTTTATACCTATATCCATATCTTCACCAACTCTAAACAATTTCTTGTTTGAATAAAGATGTTGGTAAACACTTATGTTTTGACTATGATTTATGATGTATCTACCTGCTGTCTAAGCTATAGTAGTTCAGCACTAATGTGATAGTCTTAAACCCTAAGTCTTATGGACTTACATTTTCCAAAAGACTACATTATAAGATTATAAAATGTACCTTTTCATTCATTCATAACTTTGTTCACTTCCATATATTAAACTGGTAGGTTTGAATGAAATTCCTTTGCAATGTTTCTATACAGTGTGACTTTGTTCCTAGACTCTACTGGAAAATAAGTCAAGTATGTCACAGAGTCTTTTTGTAAACAAGTGGTCAAGACATATATTTAAAATAACTTTCATTTTCAGGTCAACATTTCTGCACCCCCTTTAATAATTTTTTAACATCTTATAAACACGAAGTCAAATATCAACAGAAGGAGGGAGAATTGGAGGATGGATGTACAGAACAATGATATAAGATGGGGTTCAAGCAAAAGTCACATACAACAGTGCCAGTAAGAAGGAATAGATGTTCTTACTTATGAAGAAGAAACACATATAGACTGCTGCAGGAGAGAGGCTGAGTTTGTCAATACAGAGTCGGTATAGTAGTGTAGTGCATCATGATGGAATATTTCAACATTGTTATCTATGATTTAGAAGATATAACTTCTGCAATCCATTTTAAAGCATTATGCTTTATATATGTTTGCATTTGCTTTATTTATATGTTGTCTTTCTTTCAGTACTGGGACCAAAGTTCCCTCCTGTTCACTATATTTGGATATATTAGCTTGGATTAACATAAATAAATGTAACACTTCCCCCCCCCCCCCCTTTCAGTCATCCTATCCTCTTTTACAGAAATTAATCAGTGGCCATTCTACAAACTTCTGGAGAGGAATATAAGCCTCTTGATTTCCAGATTTTCTTTTCTCATATTAACAATATTAGTGCTGAAGACCCTGGCATGTTAATAAGGCTTAATCCCAAACAAATAAAGAGATCTATCCTTAACGTTTAGATTCTTTCTAACTTTTATTAGTCAAAATTTAATAATGTATAAAGAAACATAATGATTAAAAAGAAAACGCATTAGAAATATTTTAATGATGTTTTCCAAAAGAAAAAGAAAGGGGAGAATGGGAGGCTTCAGTGTGAGTCTTCAAATATGTAAAAATATATCTGTGTGGAATTGTAGTCTTCATGCCATGCATGCAAAAATTGGTAATGTAAGATCTTCTACCCACTGAGCTACATGAGGTAGACATCTATTTTCCCAGTATTAAAAAATAAATCTTTTGGAAATCATAAGGGCATGGAGCGTTCTTTTATGCTGGTTGGTGGTTAATCTGCAAGAAGCAGGCAAATAATTTAAAGGTACATAAACTTCGATGACGATCAAAGAGTGACTGAATACGAATTTAATACAAGTAATAACTTCTCCCCAAAACAAGTTTATGACTCAACATGGCCATGACATATGACTGAGAAATGTATGAAAAGAATGACAGCACTATCTCTTAGGCATCCAGTGTGTTCTAAACATGAACTTTCGCTGGACAAATCATAGCTTAAGATCCACAGATACCTCAGGTATACTGCCTAATGTCATCTTCTATTAGTTCATTTCCATTTCTCTTTTCCATTGGTCCCTAAGACCGTGTGTACCAAAGTTACAACTGAGAGCAAATATCTAAGATAGTTGAATAGAAAGCTCCTCCATTCACTAGGAAAGTTCCAAGACAACTCATGGATCTATCATTCATGACCATCAACACTCTGGTTCTGATAAGATCTATGCTTGAAGGGAAGAAAATGTAAATTTGCCTCCATGCAGCTCCTGCTCTGAGGGAGCCCTCCCCGCAAGACTTCCAAGGTGGCATTTGATCTGCCACTCAAAGTTCCCACCCCACTCCACCTCATTTTTTGTTTTTCTGCCCATTCTGCACATTCTCTAAGTATCTATTTGTACATTTTCAAGAATATGGTTCCCTAGCCCTTAGAAGAAGCAAATCACACTTGGAGGTTTTTTTTAAATTTTACTTTTTGTTTTTCTTTGTAGCCAGAAATGATTGGTTGAACTAAATACAAGCATGTTGAAAATGATTATGAAGATGCACCTTGACCCCATAAAAGGATGAGGTCAGGCTGCTAAATGACAAGGAGCAAGCTGGCAAAATTACGCATTATTGATGGGGCAAGACAGCAGCAGCATAACAAGGAAGAAGATTAGCAAAACAACAATTAGCAAATGGTTGCAATTATGGGGGGCGGAGGAATGCAATGCTGACCTCTCAGTCCCTGCATTAACAAAATTAAATAAAAAGATGTTCCACCCCCCCCCAAAAATGCATATAGAATTATTATCATTTCCTATTATTGCAGTTTATTTATACAATGACATCAATGTATATGACTCTGTAGAGGAAAAAAGAGTAAAAAAAGTCTACCCTGACATACTTAAAACTGAAAATAATTGGCCATCAAGTAAAAGTGGGGTACAATAATAATAAAAAAGGAGTAAAATATAAGCTAATAATTTAAGTTTGTGAATGGATTATATATGATAATAACAACTAAATAGAATCAACACCTCAGGAAAAAATAAGCTTTCATTAAAGGAAATTTGAACATACAGAATGAGGGGACATTCCAATTATTCAGGAAAGGTTCCAGTCACCGGATGATCTACTAACCTTGAACAACGTGACTGGTATTCGCCCAACATCCCGGTCATGACTGGTGCTTGGGGGGGGGGGAGCATGGGTATTTATAGAGTGCTCCCCCTTGTTTTGCCCTGTACCCTGTTCGGACACCCATCCACCCTCCCTATTTCTAGTGTGAGTTTTTCTGGTCGCCCTCGGGGGCTGGATAGGAATTTTTGACCTTCACCCTGATTGGCCTTTGGGTGAGGGGATTTTTTGCCTATTCCACACTGGAAAAGGGTTGTTGGCATTTTAGTGGCAATTTTGGTCACACTGGCAGGTAGTTTGGAAATAACAGGTATTTTCAGTGTGTCCCATTGTAATTTCAGGTAAGCCAACAATGCATCCAACCTCCCTACTCTGTGGATCAGGCAATTACAGGGCCGGTGCGGGGAAGATGCGCTGGGCCACTTCTGGACCAACAGTCATCAACTAAAGATGTCTTGAGGTCTGGAGGTGTTTAATTAGTGGCAGGCCAGATTCCAGCTGTCGTTGAGACCACTGGAACCTGGGACCGGGGACTCGCACATTTATGGAGCAAGGGGTACGTGGATACCTCTAACATTCACCTGTTTCTGCACTACAGCAGGCCCCCTGTTTTGCCAAGGATGGCACAATTCTGATTTAGAATTTCAATTCAATAAAGTGTGGCCTGTTTTAATCCATATCACTGTCTCACATTTTTATTCTGGGTTTGGGTGGGCAAATAGTTATGGCCATATGGAGCAGCAAGAAAGAAAAGACAAACATGTGCTAAAGAGTAGGATACGTTCAAATAAAGAACACTGTGAGGATACCCCCGGTCCCTTACCATAATGACATGGTAATTTGCTGCAAAACTAAACTCTTTATTTGAAATAAATATAACTTAAAGGATCAAAATGGCCCAGCTTAACCAAATGCCAACAGGGTGCTAGAGAGTTAACTTCACTCTCAGTCTCTGGTGTGAAAAAGTGTTTCAAGGGTCCTTTCTGCTTGACCAGGTCTAGGACTTCTCATAGGTGGGCCAGACAAGAAATGCTAGAACATGTGTGCTGGATGCACACAGTCAGTTGCCTCTATTATCAGGTGGTTTAGGCCCCCTCTCTGGCCAGACCATAGGGTCCACAGTCAGTTCCTTCTGACCCCTAAGTCTAGTAGTTTTTGGCTGCAGCTTAACAGAACTTTGAGCAAACCCGTCTTGTCCATTTGGGAATATGTGGTGGAGAACAGGGTGGGAATGCTCTGAGGACCTCTTCCCTACCAGAACAGTTAGCAGTGTGAGCAGCTCAACTTGCAACAGACACTCCTCTTGCATGTGTTGGTTGGCCTGTCACTGGTTCTCTGCTCAGCAAACCTCTCAATGTCATGTCTTGTCTCAACGCCCGTGGCCAGTATGTTGGAAAAGAGACCAAGATTGTTATTTGCCTCTATTTCATTTCAGAAGATAAGGAGAACTGGAGGATTTCTCCTCTTCCTCCTCAGCATTTTCAGATCTCAGTCCAATCAATGGAGTGCCTCTGAGTGTGAAATTTGTACCATTGACCAAGATTTGACTACAATGGGTTACAGGAGTTTGAGGGATAAGACCCAAGCTCTCTAAATCAGAGAGGTAGGGGAAGAAGGAAAGAAAATGGTAGGAGCTTCATTTCCATCTTGAAGTCTAGTAATATTTGACGGCACTGGGTCTCACCTTTCTCCATCCCAGGTCAGATCATATTATAATTCTCATATTTGTGTTCAGTTTTGCTTTCTCACTACTTACACATATACAGATGCATACAAAAATTTGAGAATATTCAGATGTGAATCAAGGTAAGTGGGCTACAAAAACTGGCTCAAAGAAAATCAATTGCAATTTGCAAGACAAAAATTGAAGGAGATAGTATAAAACAGTATTAATCTATAGTGGAATTACACTGTACTCCACTATATAAGTAATGCTCTAAATTCAACCACAATCCTAGTTATAGTTATCACCTTTTTCTTTGAGATAGCCCTAACTCACACATCCTGGGAACCATCTGATTGCTGGTTATGGGATGTCTGCACAATCAGCATCTTTATTAATCATTGTGTTGACAATGCTACAGTCATTTTCAAAGCCCCTCTCCTCTAGCCTGCACCCCTGGCAACATATCTCCTAACTTCTAAGATCCGCAGTTGTGTTCCAGGGGTCTAAGGAAGAGGATTATGATCTTCCTATATATTTTCCCTCCTTTTCAAGGAGGAGGATATATTTTTCCTCCTTTTCAAGAAGGTAGTCATGTTAGTCTGCTTCAGGGCACCAATACGTATATATAATTGGTGCCCTGAAGCAGGCTAAGGTGGCCACCTCCTTGAAATGAGGTGATTTATGATTGTTTTTGTGGGAAACCAAAAGAAGACTACAGCAATCTGAAACACAGCTAAGTCATCACCTTTCCAGAAGAAACAGAAGGAAAGGGACAAATATGGGTATGCCGACGATATTTGGTCCTTAGGATATAAAAGCCACATGATATGCGACTTACCTCACATAACAGTTGCAATATGATAAAGGTAACCTCTTGATTTCCATCCTTGGGTCCTTTGGAAAAGGGAAGGATAAAAAGGAATCCACAACTGTTTGCAACAATCTAAATTCACAACCTTGACCCACCAAAATAGTGTTTATGAATTCTAACAAATTTAACTCTTTTTCATGTGAACATACTGAATTCTAAAAATGTTTGGCTATGGGTGGTTTAATTAGTATTTTGGTAACAATACAGAGCCACTAACAAAGGCATCCATTTAGAAACAAACATCAAGGGTTGGTCTCCAAAGAGCCATTTAATTTAGCAGGGAGTTCAAACTCTTTTAAGAGGGGCAATTGAACAGAAGTGCTCTGTACAATAAATCAATGATTAATAGGAAGAAAAGAATCAATAACAGGTTGTCTGGCATCATATTCTATAATAAGAAAAAATGAACTACTTTTCTGACCCAGTTTTGTTATATGGGTCATCCATCAGTAGGGATTATCAATATAAACCTTTTTCTATACACTTACTCGGTGAACTTTATAACATATTATATCATGATTTTTAATATATAAAAATAATGTGTGTGTGTGTGTGTGTGCACGCACACACACACACACACACACACACACACACACACACACATATATGTGTGTGTATGTATATACGTCTGTCTGTCTGTCTGTCTGTCTGTCTGTGTCTGTCTATCTATCTATCTATCTATCTATCTATCTATCTATCTATCTATCTATCTATCTATCTATCTATCTATCTATCTATCTATCTATCTATCTATCTATCTATCTATCTATCTATCTATCTATCTATCTATCTATCTATCCACACATATATACATATAGAGTGGTGCCTCGCTTAACGAGCGCACCGTATAACGAAGAATCCGTATAGCGATCCCTTTTTGGGGATCACTATACGGAGCTGCCCCAATCGCCACACTCGCTTTGCGACGATTGGGGCGTCCGGCGGCCATTTTGGAGCTGCCAAACAGCTGATCGGCGGCTCCAAAATGGCCGCTGGATGACCCGAAATGGCCCCCATCAGTGTTTTTGCGCCCTCCCCTTGCTTACCGAGGTCGTGAAAACGCTGCGAGGGGGCATTTCGGGTCATCCGCGGCCATTAAAATGGCTGCGGACGACCCGAAATGCCCCCCCGCAGCGTTTTCGCGACCTCGGTAAGCAAGGGGAGGGCGCGAAAACACTGATAGGGGGCCATTTCGGGTCATCCGGCGGCCATTTTGGAGCCACCGATCAGCTGATCGGTGGCTCCAAAATGGCCGCCGGACCGCGAAAACATCGCTGGAGGGGTAAGTTTGGACGCTTATTGGAACACATTAAACTAAGTTTAATGCGTTCCAATAGGCTTTCCTTGCCCCGTACAGCGATGTTTTCGCATAGCTATGCGGGGCACCACTGTATTTTTATTTTAATATAATTTTATTTTATGTGTGAGTGTGTGTGTGTATTACACATATTGTATATACACACATGCATGAGCACACACACACATAAAATAAAATAAAAATAACCCCCAAAACTGGCCATTTATCTTTGTTTCACTGACATATTCTCATATTAAGAGTGTGGTTATTGGTTTTTTTGTATTACAATATTTGGTTTTTCCTTCAAGGGCTACCCCGATAGCATAAGCAAAGGGCTTTGTCGCACAGACTCTCAACTAGTCTCAAAAGTGTTTGACTGTTGAAACCACCCAGTCTGTGCCCAGAAAAATGCAACAGCATGCCTGGTTAAAGAAGTACAAAATATTCATTCCTGTAAACTTTTTATCTGGATTTGCAGCATGCTGCCTTTCTTAGGCTTAGTCTGGACACACTTCATGTTCCAGAGTCTGCATATTAATGAATGTATCCCATATGATATGCATATTTGATAGGCATGTGTAGAAGAACCTAGTACATTTCCATTGTGAACAAAAATATAGCACAAGCACTCTTCAGTCATTGGGGAGAATAAATGCACACGATGCCTCTAATTTGAAAAATGCTAATTAAAAAAGAAAGCAACATCCGCGCACACAAAAGGATAGCAGTGGTATTTTTCAGGGGTAGTGGTGGTACAGGACAGAACAGGCACAGCTAGGATCAGGAGGTCAGTTGGCAGAATAGCTCTGCGAATAAGGTATCCGGAGTTTCATTCTCCACTGTCCCAGGAGAAGAGCACCCTGGGCAAGCTGCATAGTCCCAGGGTGCTCCCAGGAGAAGGGAATAGTAAGCTACTTCTGAGTACTTTATACCTAAAAGACCCTGGAAAGTGTCCCCATAAACTAGAACTGACTATGACACATAATTACAATGTTACTGTTCAGTGGTTCTTCAGCTAGGTAGGCATGCATAATACAGTGGGGTCTTGACTTAAGAACGGCTTGAGTTAAGAACATTTTGACTTAAGAACCACTCTCATAGGAAAATATTGACTTGACTTAAGTACTTAGATTTGAGTTAAGAACTGAAAAAAACCCACGTGGGAGGCAGGGAAAGTGCAAAATTTGAACTTTCAGTTAACTGTTGGCCAGTGAAAAGGGTGCCTGTCTGCTTCCTCACTCCTTCCAGTGTTTAGAGAGTGGATAGGGAGACAGTCTTCAGACTGCCTGGTACTGTACTGCCTGGACTGTATTTTCCCTGCCTTCCCTGAACCTTTCTTGACCTAAGAAAAAAAGAAACAAAATATCCCCCTCTAGTGGTCGAAGGCGGAATAGCAGCTTCCCATTAGTTTCTATGGACGGAAAAGAGCAGATACGGATTAAATGGTTTTCAATGCATTCCTATGGGAAATGCAGATTTGACTTGAGAACTTTTTGACTTGAGAACCGCCTTCCAATACAGATTAAGTTCTCAAGTCAAGACCCCACTGTACTGCAGTGCTGAGAAAAGAATGTACTAGAAAAATACATATTCAAATAAAAATCACCATATTAATTTGAATGCAGATTTTAAAAATTCAGAACAGCACTGAAAATAGTCTGAACACACTTATGACATGAGACGACTCAGTCCATTCAAGAAAGATCTATGGTCCAGCAACTCTCACTCTTGTAAAATGGGATATTGGTTCTTTAAGAGATAGACCCAGATGATGGTGGTGCTAGCAGACCATATGGGAAGAAGAGATGAGGCTATGTTTTCACTTTGGGGCAGAAGTCAGTTTGAATACCTGTTGTCTATGTCACTTTCTCATAGGTTAACCAGATTTAAGGTTTTGGCACTGAGACTTGGGTTTCAGGATCTGTCCCCCAGGCCCCAAGCCTGAAATACCAAGGAATATGATGCTGTCAACATGGGAGCTCTGTATTTAAGTGCATATTTGTATGGCTTCAGAGTAGTCCACGCTTTTCATTGTCTTGCATGTTCTAGAATGCACTTAGTACTGTTGCAGAAGTTCACATCTTGGCCTTTCTAGTTATCGTTGCCTATACTATCTGTAAAATATATTTGGCAATTGTTGGTGAAGGGCTCATTGTCTGTGACAGCCTAGGGCCTGCACCTAGATTTCAAGCTGTGGCCTTGAAATCCCAGGTAATTGAATGCTGGTAACCTGGCAACCCCGCCTCCTGAAGATCCAGGGCAATCTGGTACATCTATGAGCATACTATTAACCAGGTGTCAGTTGTTCAGTTAGGGTATTTCTGCTTCCAAATGTCAATTGTTGTTGCTCTGTAGTTGTGTAAGTTAAAATAAATAATGTGTGCTTGAAGAGTGCTCGTGTTTTCTTCTGCTTCTTATAATTAAAAGGGACCATATTTGCACGGATGGGGCTCAAGTATCTTGCCTAATGTCTCTGATACTCTCAAAGTGACAAGAAAAAGTGGCATTATAGAGCTATGATGTGAGACAGGCATGTTCTGTTCATCTGAAGATTTTCCTCAAGTGCTTCATATTTCAGTTGTTTTTCTACGTCAGTGGGTTTCAGCCTTTCACATCTTAGGTCCCCCTGTTCACTTTAATAAGAAAACTCAGTCCCACCAAGGCAGAAACAAAAAGCCCACTTTTCCCCTCAGAGAAACACATGTATATATTTAGAGATGTTATGTTATTATATTTATTGACCATGGCACATTGGCAGGCAAGGGACTCAGGTAGACAGTAGCATACAAGGACTAGGAGCATGTCAAAAAGTCTCTGATGGATAAACTGTGGCAGGTAGAATCAGCAGGATATGGAGCATCACACTTACAGGAGGACATGGGGATTGAGGGAGAGTGCATTTTTGTGTGTCCCACCTAGACGGCTTCTGTGGCTCTCTAATGGTATAGGCTTTTTGTAATGTTTGTGCATTTGAAAGTTACAAAACATTCCTAGAAACATGTTGACATTTTAAAAACCCTAATATATTTGGGAAATTATATTTTTTTCAGATCCAACACATCAATCTTTCTTTAAAAAAACAAAAACAAAAACAAACAAAAAAACCCTTTAAAGTCATAAAATAACTATGGCAGCCTAGAATAATTTTTAAAAAATCTTTACAGAGAAGCTTACTTTAAAATATAAAAGCCAAGGTAGACACAGCTGTAAGGGATTGCTTTATTTTGTTCTGCTTTGTTTTTTTAAACAAGGAAACAAATAATTAAATGAAAGTCTAATGCACATACATTTTTAAGGGGAATTTCTCATAACTTTATTTATCTTGCCTAGAAAGTGTGTATGGTCATAAAACTGGTTTGAATATAGGTTAAAAGTTGCTATTCTAATGAAAATCTAGGTTCAGCCTTAATTATGAGGAAATTGTTGCCATTCAGTAATAAGTTATATTCCTTAAAAATGTGGGTGAGTTATGGTTGCTATGGAAACAATAATTCAGAAATTTCTAAGGAAAAAAAACTAACTTATAATATTAACCTTTAGATGTCAAAACGTGTTCTTTTGACAACATTCTCATCCATCATCTTTTCCTGGTAATGCCATTTCTATAGAATTATTTTTTTTTTTTTGGCATGGGGTCACAATTGAAACATGACAGATTATCTATTTCACCCCAAACTTTATCAAACTATCTTCTTCAGTGATTTCTCTATGCCAGCTTGCCTTGTGATACAATCAGATTTGGGTTGTGGTGGGGTCTGCATTTTTCCTCCAGTATTTTTCAAATTTTAAATAACGAGTGCAGATGTTAATTTGGTTTTGAATTCAAAGCAAAGTTTGTGTGTGTGTGTGCTAGTTTCTTAAACAATCTGAAGATGTCAGGATTCCTGAAGCAGTGCCCAAAGTGAATTTTGGTATCTCAAAGTACTGGATGTTGTTTTAGATCTTTGGAAGTTAAAAAACTATTTTTTTCTAAAACAGTCACTGAGAAAAGAACTAGGAACAGAACAACTGTGAAACAAAAAACAGAATGATATTGACAACACGGGTGCCACTGAAAAACCCAAGGTCTGCTGGGAATCCATTTTGTGAGGTATACATGTTAGAACAGAGAAAGACTGATATTTCTATTACTTTAATTTTCAAGAAGGAGGATGAGTGTGCATTGGAGTTTTTTCCTGTCTTCTTTGTATTTGGTCACAGTCAGTAAGGATGGGATCCCACCATTCTTCTACCCTGGTACTAAGTACAGGAGCTCCCCAGGGCTGCGTGCTAAGTCCCTTCCTCTATTCCCTGTACACACATGATTGCACCCCACTATATAACACCAATGCAATTATTAAATTTGCGGATGATACAACAGTGGTGGGACTCATAAATAAGAACAATGAGTCTGCTTATAGAAAGGAAGTACAAAGATTGATACTATGGTGTAAAGAAAATCATCTCACACTTAACATCAAAAAAACTAAAGAACTCATAATT
Source organism: Pogona vitticeps (assembly GCF_051106095.1). NCBI lineage: Eukaryota > Metazoa > Chordata > Lepidosauria > Squamata > Agamidae > Pogona > Pogona vitticeps. Next base: position 156,018,188 of record NC_135785.1, read on the forward strand.
GATTTTAGGAGGAAGAGAAATGTACATTTACCACTGTACATAAACGGTGAGGAAGTGGAGAGAGTTGGTAGTTTTAAATTTCTGGGCACTTACATCTCAGAGGACCTCTCATGGACTATAAATGCCAACATGCTAATAAAGAAGGCACAGAAGAGGCTGTATTTCCTGAGAATGCTCGGCAAGTTAAATTTATCACAGCATTTACTTCTGTCCTACTACCGTAGCACCATTGAGAGTGTCCTAACTTATGGCATTCTGGCATGGTTTGGGAGTAGCTCTGTAGCAGACAAAAAAGCTCTACAGAGAACCATTAAAATTGCCCAGAATATCATCGGGCTTCAGCTACCAACCCTGGATGACATCTTCACATCCCGCTGTCTGAGGAAGTCACACAGCATCCTGAGAGACTCTTCCCATCCTGCTTATAACTTTTTTGAACTGTTACCGTCTGGCAGAAGATATAGAACAATTAAGACTCGGACCACACGTTTTCTAAATAGTTTTTATCCTAGAGCTATAATTGCAATTAATAATGAGCTTAAAGACCACCAGTAGTGAATAATTAGTTGGACTGTGTTACTTGGCCTGAGGTGTAGATGTTTGTATTTTTAGTGGGGGATTTCTAGTGGGTGGGGAGTGTTTGGGGAATGTTATGTGTGTGCATGTGTCTGGTCTCTGGGTGTCTGTGAATTTCGTTGTATGATATACTGTGTATATACTTACAATGACAATAAATTATATTATTATTATTATTATTATTATTATTATTTAGGCAGCTACAGATCTCAATCCAATTGAATGAGCAAATGTATGTATGAAATATGTGTCTTTGTGCAGGATTTGAATGATGCAGGTCACAGTAGCATTAGGAATGTAACCTATACTATCTCACTCTCCCCGTTTTGTATTTTAATGCCTCCTTCTGACTTCTTTTTAAAGACTCCTTCTGGCTTTTATTTTTGTGGCATTTTGCTTCCCCCCCCCCCAATCATCTGCATGGTTGTGTTCCAGGTAGGAGCGATGACAAGCATAACACAGATGGCAGCAATTATGTACTGTACCCTTTGGGCAGAGAAACTACTGACCACAGACATCATTTTTTGCCTTTAATAAATGTTTTTGCTAAGTAAACTAAGCAAACTTGACAAAATTGCATAGCTCCTGGTGGGGGTGGAGAAGAAAAGATGGAGGGAAGGAAGGAAGGAAAGAAACTGGCAGTTGACATTTAAGGTCAAGCTGTAGTTGATGACATTGAGTTTCACCCACCATCCCAGGTCAGAGTCTATTTTTAAAGAAACTATTTCACTATTTGGACATGTACAAATACCTTGAAATGGTTTGAAATATTCGAATACAACTTAAATTAGGCACATTATGAATCAGCCCAAAATGTGTTATCTGTGATTTGGAAGACAAGTAATTTTGATCAAATCAAGGCTGATAATATTCACACACCCTTAATACTCGGGCATGAATCTTTTATAAATTTATGCAGGTGTAAGCTAATGAGATCATCAACCAGCACTGTCAAAAATTAATTTGAATTAATTTAAAGTTTCCAATCTCTCTCTCCATTTAGGTTCCAAGGCTCTGTAGACTCCCTTTTGCACCACTGAAGCCTTTTGGAGCATTCGGATGGAGTGGGGAGCCTTTAGTTGCCAAAAAATCACTGCTTGATTGCCACTTGCAAGATTGGGACCATTGGCAGCTATCTGGGAGCAATTTTTGATAATTAAAAGCCTCCCCCCCAATCACAAGGCTCTCAAAGGCTCCCCAAGAGAGAAAGGGAGCCATAGATAGCCTTGGAAATGAAAATGTACAAGGAAATGTAAAAGGAAGCTTTTAATTGATTTAGATTAAATTATTCTGGTGCCAGCAAAAATTTACACCAACAGGACTTTGGCCTTTGTGTGTATTCTTCATAGACAGCTAGAGGTGGGCGTGGAAAGTTGAAACAGCGTAGGGAATGTGTGCACACTGTCACCATGGGTGTGCTGGGAGGTGGCCACATCACACAAAGGGAAGGTTGTTCCTCACTTCCCACCCTCCATTTTTTAAAAAGTATTCACTAACATCTAGAAATGTGTGATTTTAAAATTATGAAAAACAGAATTGGTCCTTTGCATGTGAGCAGGGAAATCCAAAGGGGGTGCGAATGAAGACACATTGATGATCAAGGGAGGAACAAGGGGAACAGTGAAAAGAGGGCTGTTGGATTTTTATTTACAACCTTGCATGTTTGTCTGTAGTTTGAGTGACTGGGAGGGATTTTTCTGGGCTGAGGTGATTATCTGTGATAATTCAGGAAAATCCTCATGCTAGCAAACTACAGTACAGGGTGCATCAGAGAACCCCAGAGAGGCTTTACTGATATATGTTGGCAAAAAGAAATATGACCTATACACTACTGGGGTGTCTTCCATTTGAGTGATGTATATTTTCAACAGGATACCTAGGGTGGTGAATGTATTTAAAACAGTGGTTCTGTTTTACACCTACCCTTGTCCCAAAGCATTAATGCACCCTCCCCATTGGATAGAACTGTAAGTCTAATTCCACTTCACATCAGACTAATTCTGATCTATTTTATACCACTTAAATGTATATTCATTCATATTGCCATTCCATTCTGCTTCTCCATAGAACTGTGTTTTTTAATACTTTAGAACCATTAAAAATATATTTAAATGTCCATTTTAAATTATTTTCTCATAGATTTCAAAACGTATATTCTCTTAGAGTAGTTTTAACATGCCTTTTGAAATATTTCTCAGCTAGTCACTGTAGCGTAAAATTATGAAATGTGTGAAACTACAAGGAGAAGAATGTTCTGATCCTCACATTCATCCAGGTGGTGTGGCTCATGTGAGCTTTCCTCAGAATTTATGAAGGCTGAATTCATCAGGCTTCCCTGGTGCCCCCCAGCCCATATTTTTTGAATCACCGCTCTTAGACCTTCCACAGGTCCAGAGTGTATACAAGAAACTTCAGCTAATTATATTTTGGGGCATTGTTGCGTCAATCACACAACAGGTCCTCAGAGTGAATAAATGTTTACATTGAAGCTTTTAATACTGAGCTAGTTGTCAACCTCTGATATTCCCAGCAGCAAATGTGTGGAAACCTGTACTGAAGATATGACACAGAGAGTATTTTAAAAAATAGTCTGGGGAAACTGTTCTGTTGCTTCTCTGATTGATGGAGCTTTAGTTCTTCTCTTGGTGTTTTGTGTATAAAACTCCACTGCAGGCTCCTGGTTTCCTCAAAGGTGTCCTGAGGCTGTCCTACATCTTAAACCAAACAAACAGCAATTCTCCTGAAGAAACAGGTTTGACTCATGGCCTGGATCTGCGAGGCATATTCCCTAGTCATCTCCACAAAATAACTCCAAGGCACATAAAATTTTTGCTCCAAGAAGCCAAAGCATGCTTCAGCAAATAACAAACAACCCCTGCCAGAGAAGCACTCAAGGGCCCACAATGTTATCCCACTCAACAATTTGGTTTCCTTTTCAGAAAATGTAATCCGGCTAACATTCTCAGAAACTCCGGGTTGCAAAGGTAAATTTTCTGCTCACTGACCTTTCCAGTAAAATTAAAGCTTAATCCCTCTTCTTTTTTCCAAGTGATAAAACATGTGTCCAGAATTTATGGCTGAAAACTCCATGGCTTTTTTCATGATGCCAACCCTAAGCAGTAGTGTGGGCTCTAAGCCAGAGGAAGGGAGATAAGAAATAATAGGAGGAAATTATTTGAGAGTCGTAGAGTTGCTGAACAGAATTGGGCCTTGACACCATGGCTGAGGCACATATTAAATGATTTCCATAGATGGAAGCCCACAGAATGGCACAAGTTGCAAGGAAATATGCTTTCTGTATCAACAACCTTATGCTTCCTAATTCATGCATATCACTCAAGCAACTACCAGTTAGAATATAACAGATAGAAATGTTAGGATACAAGTCAGAAGTCTATTCCTGTATGCATTCATTTAATTTATGTGGCATCTCTGTCCCAAGACTGGGTCCCAGAGAGGCTTATAGAATAGATAAACAATAGCATTGAAATACAAAAGTTACCAATATCAAAATAGAACAAAACTTACTAGGTAAAATATTATCAGAATTTTAAATAAAAGGTTTTTAAATATTTTAATTTTAACTGTATTTTATTATTACCTTGTTTCCCTGAAAATAAAACCTAACCTGAAAATAACCCTAGTATGATTTTTCAGGATGCTTGTAATATAAGCCCTACCCAAAAAATAAACCCTAGTTAAGTGAAAGCCCACCCTCCACCACTGTGCAGCAACCAGAAGATGACATGACTGTATTTGAATAAATGTGGATTGTTGTACATGAAAAAAATAATAAAACATCCCCTGTAAATAAGCCTTACTGCTTTTATGGAGCAAAAATTAATATAAAGCCTTGTCTTATTTTCGGGAAAACATGGTATAATTAAACTAGCACACCCATCTAAAACACTATTGTTAGAACGTTATTAATTGACAACAGTCTGCTTAAGTAAAATGATCTTTGCCTACCAGCAAAAGCATAGCAGAGAGAAGATATCCATAAGGGTTGAGGAAACTAATAATCTCTAAGAAAAGAGCAAAGACTTTGCAAATGACTGAACAATTCACTTTAACATGGAATTAATCCTATCTGTATGAAGGCATAGAACTTAACATGTCTGTTGTGAGTCATTATATGTTCAGGCTCCATAAATCTTCAGAATCTAGTTGCTTCTGATCATGACACAACTTTTCATTGTTTTTTCCATTGGAGCTCTCATCACTGATGATCCAGTTCTCTCTGTTTAAGTTACATTCCAAAATTGAGGCTACAGGGTGAATTCAGAGGCAGCAGGTTTCATATTCTCCTAGAATGTGTCTCCTGAACATGTCTGGCAAAGAGATGGCAGTCACTCAAAATCCATGGCTGGGAATAAAGGCCCATAGAAATGGACCAATTCCATATCAAAGAAGTTGTGATAAACTTAGCCTGATGGAGACTCTTGCAGAAGTCAAAGACTAGCTTATTTTTTGGGGGTTGGGGAGAATTTGGTGATCTAATAAATATATCATTCACACTTGTCTTCAGATTATTAGTATTTGTAATTCTCATTAGTTATGAAAACAAATTAATGTATGATTTTTTTAGTACTCTTGTTACTCTTCTATCAGTTTTACAATGAATGAAGCAAATGGCCTCCATTCAACCATCCTCCCTCCTTTGGTAACAAAACAAATGGTTACCCTGTGGAGGAATGCCCATAGTGCAAAGTGAGAACAATTGCTTTTTTAACTTTTAAGATCCACTTCTTATGTCAAAAATTATGACATAATTTATTTTTAAAAAGAAATAAATACCATTCACATGAAAGACCTCTTCTATAGACCATGGAGACCACTAGAACTCATATCAGACAATATTGGGCAAGATGTTCTAATAATCTGCCTCAATACAAGGCAGCTTTTCCAGTTGCTATATAACTTCTCGTGCTTATAGGATGGCCTAACAATCACAGAATCTTCAGCCACTGCTGATCTCTGCTTTTTTAGATGGACAAGACAGTGTGCTTTAAATATTGATTTTTAAAACATATGCCGCAGTCCTACACGCACACACCTAGAAGTTAGACTGGTGAACTCAGTGGGATCAAAATAATAACTCATTTTTAGGGGAACATCACACATACAAAAACATTGCATATCTTGAAAGATCCCGGGCAGTTGGATGGTTAACACATTAAAGAGCTTTGGAAGTGATGAACCTGAAGGCAAGTGGAGAAGTCATTGTTCTATTTAGAAAAAAAACACCTTTGGTTTTTGATACAAGAGATTTGTGAGAAAAAGAATGGTTGATATTTGATTTGGATATGTACATACTTAAGATACATGTACCAGACTACACTTCTGGTTCTACACAGATTTTTTTTCAATCAATCAATCAATCAATCAATCAATCAATCAATCAATCAATCAATCAATCAATCAATCAATCAATCAATCAATCAATCAATCAATCAATCAATCAAATGCTGCTATTTGTCTCCAGGAAGTGGCTTGAGAAAGGTGAATCTTGGACTTACCAAGGCTCGTGTTGTTAGTGGTGCAGCAGCTCCAGGTCTGAAGACAGAAGCCTCACTGGTTCCCTCTCTTGACATGGCAGTTGGGGCTTGCCGGGAGGAAGATGTGGGTCAGGGAAGATCACAGCAGCACATTGTTCCATTGGAGGGGAGGGAGACAGATTGCACCTCCCCTTTCCCCCTCTGATAGAGTTTTTCTCTGTACTTTAGCTGTCTTTTCTGTCCTTAGCTGTCGTGTGTGCGTGTGTGTGTGTGTGTGTGTGTGTGTGTGTGAGAGAGAGAGAGAGAGAGAGAGAGAGAGAGAGAGAGAGAATTAATCAATTGTTTATGCTTTGTAATTATGTTTTGGGGGGCCTAAGCATTGTACATGGATTTTGAGCTACATGGGGGTCTGGCATCCCCTATCCCCAGTGTTATTGAAGGGAGTATTCTCTTCCACCCATTTATAAGCTATTCAGGTAATTCAGAAGATGGCTTCTGTGGCAATAAGAGCACTAGTAGAAATCTTTTATGATAACTGTAGGTCAGTGTTTTTCCACCAGTGGGTACTTTGAACACCTAATTTGCTGAACTATCAGTGTAGTATATATTGCTCCATATAGGCTTAATGCTAAAGGTCTGCCATGCATATATTCTGCTGTTATCTCAAGAGACTCAGGACTTTTTTACATGTGGCAATTGGAGCAGGCTAGATTGGGTTAAATTGGGTCACTAGAGGTCAGGTCAAGGTCTAGTATGCCGTTTAATATGATCCTCACGTCCAAATGGCATATGTACCTCAGATAGCCCTATTTGTTCTAGCACTTTCCACTGTCGGTTTACCATATCATGAAGTGACCTAAGTAGAGAGTCACTTCAGGCTATTGTCAGATTAAACATTTCTTCTGCGCCTCTGTAAAAGGCAGTGGAAATGAAAAAAAAAGAGAGAGAGAGAGATTCTGCTAGGGTAGAACAGGCAACAAGGGGCATATATACTTTTTCTTTTCTTTCAACTGTTTTAAAAGTTCAATTGATAACCTACCTACAGCCAAATCCACCACCGAGTACCAGCTAGTAGGCTAGTGATTTTCCCAATGGGTTGCCTTGACATGTCAAGCATATCAGACAAAACACAGAAAACAATACAAAGCAACAAGAAATAAAAAAGAGACAAGAATGTTATGGCTCTTTGAAGATATATTTTAATGTGAGCTTTCATGGATCAAGTTGACTTCCTCAGACAAGACAAGCCAATCTCTGCAAGCAGTCCTCACATCAACACCCTACCTAGGTCATTTATAGTATTTCTGTAGTCCTTGATGTGTTCCTTTTTATTTCAGCCCTGAATGCACCAACATTCGTGTTGCATAAATGTAGCTGCTTCTTCCAGCTGAGATGTGGGATTTGCCAAGGCTTCCTAAACAGTGTTTGAAGCCTCCGGATGCATTGGTATTCAAGGGGAGAACAACATTAAGGAAGCTTCGTTGCTGGTCGAAATCCAAGTTTGTGTGTTATCGGAGCTGTCATTATTAAACAACTGCTTGAGGTGTAAGGGTTGTGGATAGAGAAGGGTACAAAGAAATGTTCCTTATTGTTAGTTGTCTGCAATTACCAGCATTATTGCTGGTGGGGTTCCATCTCCCTCCCAGGTTAAAAAAAAACTTGACTATTCTTTTTTTGCATTTATTTGTAATATAGCACAACAAAGCAGTAAAGCCCCCTTTATGTTGAAATTGAGCACCCAGCAGTTGCCCTATTTGAAGTCCTTGATAACGCAAAGCCGCTTTGCTGCCAAGGCTTCACTATCCCTGTTCTCTGTTATTTCCTTTTTATAATTTTTTTTCGAAGATGAAAAGAGGGCATGAAGTCTTTTTCCCTTGCAGATGGCCCATTAAGTTCTTACTTGAAGCAGTCAGCTGGAAGACACTGGAATAGGGGCACAGTCGGCTGCCTCTTCCAGACACTAAGCATACATAGAGACAGGGACATCATAATCCTGGCAATTAAATCAGGCATTCACTTTTCGCAACGTGAAACCCAAAGTTTACTTTCTTTGTGTATCTCTTGTTCTTCTTTTCAGCTCAATTTTAATGTTCACTGAGCAGAATAGAGATTAAAGGAAAAGGCCACAGTCCAACACAGACTTAGGCACAATGAGAAACCATAAATGTACTTTCTCCATGTAGTTTTCTGTTCATTCTTTAGCAGGGATTTTTTTTATGTCTAGTAAACAAGGAGGATACTAAATGCAAAGCTGTTACCTGAGACAGGCTCAGATGCATACAACAAAGCAACACACTCAGAAAACTTGGCCCTTGCTGAGATTAGAGTGAGAAACCCAAATATTATTAAGGAAGTTAGGGACCACTGCAAGCTTTATCTCATAAAGAATATTTAAGAAGATATGAATTCCTCTTTTGATCTTTAGTGATCTCTATAAGTAAAAAGATCTCTGTCAATAAACAAAATGATTGGAGACAGGTTCAGAACTGCCCAAGGCAAGTAGACCAGAAAAAAGATGCAGAGATGTTGTACCATATTGAAAAACATTCTGAAAACTGGATTTGGGCACGTAGCTGTGCATGAGCAACCAGTTTGCCTATTTGGTGGAAAAAAAGGTCTGCCCAGAAAGTAATATAGATTGTTGTGAGCTTTTTTCCCTTATGTACTTACTTTTGTACACACTTTTCCTAGAGCTCATTTTCTGAAAATGAACCCCTTGCAATATAATACACAGTGTGTATTTAAATTTTTTGTGACATATTGCAAAATTCTGAAAACTGAACTTTGGCATGCACCTATTTTGCATTTAGCCTGAGGAAATGCAAACTGTGGCAGTTTGTACATAGATAAAAATAAATTTCAATGAATTTCTTTAAAAAAGGAACCAAGTGATGTGGATAAATAGGTTATTCTTATTACTCCAGATATTTTTCTGATTTGTTGATACTCTTACCAGTATATATATGCAAGTCCAGTTGGATAGTACTTTAAACTATAAGTCTGCCATTCCAAATCTTGGGGCCTCAAAGTTTCTTGGACTACAATTCCCAGCCAATAGTGAAAGTTTCTGGGAGTTATAGTCTAAGCATGACTGTAAACAATTGGCATAAACCAAACCACAACAAACAAACAAACAAAAACTCAGGCAATTCCTCAATGAGCATAGAACTGAAAGCAGAACCAGACAATTTATGACTCACAAAGTTTGGCATAGCTTGGCCTTATGCATTTGCAGCTACTTAAAAGGCCATAGCACATCTCACCAGTGAGCTTTGTTTACAACCTTCTGGTTGGAAAATATCACACTGAAGGAACAATGTGTTACTTCCTGTAACATCTGGTGATTGGTGTTAATGTGATTTTGTGAATAAAAACAATGAGTCCATAGATGCTGTGCTAGAAGGCTCTGAAAGAGGATTGGACAAATTCATAGGGGAGAAATGGCTACCAGTCACAGCAATCATTCATTGGAACAGGATCAGAGGCAAGACAACTCTTAAGTGTGAATTGCTGGGAAACAACTGTGGGGGAGATCCTGCTTGTAGTTTCCTGATAGCAATTCCCCTGGTTATTATGGGAAATGAGATACTGGACTTAATGGGGTTTGGTCCAATCTAGCAAACCTCTGCTTGCACTTTTATAACTCATCAAATATATCAAATAAAAAGACACATGTTATGTTTTTGGATATCCATTCTACCCACCCACCCTTATTCTCCCAAGTGCTTCATCTCTTAAAATGTTCCAGTACCACCTTTTCAATCATATTCCTCATGCTCACCTGTTCGACTGTAAAACACTTCAGTCACGCACTGATCTCATTAGATGGAGAAAACAATGGAGAAATGGGAAAATGGGTAAGTAGAGATTAGCATTTATGAAAATGAAATGCTTCATCTGTTGAAATTTTTGGTATGACTGCTAACAGAACACAGATTTCTTCCAACTGTTGCAGCTGTGTCTTGACATCTACACATAAATATGGACTGGTGTGCTGCCCCAACTTGATTTTATTCCTTGAAGTGGAGACGAGAGACATGATCATGTGACTCGTCATTTATACTTTTGCCTGACCGGAATTGTTTCTGCTTTATTAATAATGAAGATGGTGATTAGTGAAGTTAATATAATAGTATCAGTTAGTAGCCACAGCACCAGTTATTTCTTTTATTACATATTCTGAATGGGTACTTTATTACTGCAATCATATCGTAAAAGTTATTGCAGGAAACATGATGGACATAGCCAAAACAGCTGTTGTTGTAAACACTGAAATCAACAAAAAATTAAAACATCCTTAACTGTTACTATTCTGTTAAATGGAGCTTGTTAAATGGTGGATTATGAGGTTTTTCTTGTACATTCAGGGAGGTATATAAGAGATCTGAACTAATGGATAGACACGGTTTTCCATCTGCCCCCAGCAGTCTCAATGCTAAGACCTTGTACGCACACATCTATTATGTCTCGTTCACAATGTTTCTTGGCTAGTTTTGTCTTTGACCTCTGGATTTTGAAGCAGCCTTCCAGCAACTGAAATAAATGCACCCTTCTAACTGTGATGTTACATTTTCATCTTGATTTATCTGTACTTACAATTTTATATGCATAATGATATTCCTGACACTGATCATTTTCAGAAGTTGCTTTAAAGTGCCCTTGGTTGCTAAGTTCTTAAGGAAGTAATTTGTAACAGATGATTTGATTTGATTAGCTACACTTTTCCTTTTTGGAATTCATTGCTATTTAGCAAAGGTGTATTATTTTAAACTACATGAAAGCACTCAATTTAAAACCCTGGGGGATGACTTGCAAAAATATTGCATTCTTGATACCATGGCATATCATAATATAAATGCTCCCCATACTTCTGAAACCCAGATCCTACATTAGGCTGAATTTTCACTCCAATCCACACATAACAGTATCTCATCTCAAAGAATCACAGTGAAAAGAACACAAGCCTTCATCCTATGCAGTTCTTTCACACTGATTGTGCTGAAACAATTGTTATATATTAATGGAAATATGAGCTTTAAGGTGCTTCATGGACAAGATACTTGATTTTACAAAGGAACTTAGGTAAGAAACATGAAGAGGATCTATTTTATCTCCACTAACTGGGTGGAAAATCAAAAGCCAAATTGTTACATAATGCAGAGTTGCCTGATTCAGGGAATGTCTGTTTGTGGTGATCAGAACAGTGCTAGATGTAGCAGGTGTAAGTCCCTAATGAAACAGCTACTAACTCCCAATGTCTAGTGGCTTCCTCTGCCAAAAACAAGAAGAAAGGACAGATTTTTCCTCAGCTTTTCCTTCAGCACAGCTTCTTCTTCTTCTTCTTCTTCTTCTTCTTCTTCTTCTTCTTCTTCTTCTTCTTCTTCTTCTTCTTCTTCTTCTTCTTCTTCTTCTTCTTCTTGCTATTTCTGGTCCCACTGCATCACTAAAAGTGAAAATACCTATGTCCCATATTGATATAGGTTCAGAGCCCATTGATCTCTGAATGGGTGTTGAAGCCATTTAATCAAAACTTATTCCTTTTGGAGGCTATTACTCTAATGTTTCTGGAGTCTTCTGGGAGCCCTGCCCTCTTTTGATGCTCTCTGGACTCTATGATACTCATTTCTAGTTTATCTGAGCAGAGAGTTCCATGATTTTATTTGCAGATTTTTATAACATGGGGGTCCTTTGGTTCTTCTGCATTTGGGTTACAGTTAGAGGAACCTTCACATTACAAAATAATGTGCTTCCTTGGGAACCCAAGGTTCCTTGGGACCTGTAGCAAATCATTTAATTACTGAACAGAAATTTTACAGCACACCACCCTCTTGGGCAGAGGATTTTGATAGGATCTAAGGTGGCTGAATAATAAGGAAAGAAACAAGTGTCCTTTCTTCTTTTCATCCTTATCCTGCTGGAAAGCCCTTATATCATGCAAGGCACAGGACAATGTTTGTGGGAATCAAGAACTGAGCTGTGTCTACAAAGCCACACCAATTACAGAAAGAGTAGTTGGCAGTGCTTGTAGATCAAGGTGAAAAGCTCATTGTAAGCAATCTGTCATACAGTCTAGGACATAAATTCATCCAAGGAGGCTGAGCACAAACAAATAAATGTCTTACAACTCATGGTGTATTTAATAAATTTAATGATCATATTCACCATTTTCTTTCTAAGATACTTTGCCAGCAGTATTATGCCTTCTCGATTAAATTAAATGTCCTTTGCTATTTTGCTACATTCAAGCATTTTAAGTTCATTGCATACCTTTTCAAAGTACACAGAGATTTGACTCAACATGTTTTCTGTGTTGTTCTTCTAAAACTTCAGTTTATTAATTTATTACTAGTGACCAATGATATTTTTTTAAAGCTGACTTGCTTCTTTAATACATTACCCCCAATTTACAGCCTTTGGCCAGTTCCAGATTGTAAATTCCAGATAGTATCTATAGATAGATTTGGATGAGAGTTTTCATTAATGAAATGTCTAATTACTTGTGTCAGCTTTTTCTTCAAATATTGCCAAAATTGGAGGGGAAATTATGTCTAAGGAAATGGAGTGTGTTGTCCACTGGGTAGTTAAGCCACCACATTGATGGATGTATGGTCAGAAACTCTCATTACCCCCACCCTGGTATCTTACAAAGATAAACTAAGACTCCTTGATATTAAAATATAGTTAATTCTGGAATAATAGCTATATTCTGAAGGAAAAACATGTATAATTTATCTTGTTCTTCTGTAATTCTATCAATTAATAAATGAAATAATGTTAAGAATAAAGAGGCCACTGGAGGAAGTGAATGCATTAGAGTACTGCTTTCTGAAATACTCCAAATAAGGTTAAAACCCCCTCCTAATATTACTTCTCCCTCCTTGAAGTCTTCAAGATGATGCAGAGTTTTAGTAAGGAAGAGATGTTGGTCTAGTATGGGAGAATATAGGGAGCCCAGGGTAATCTTGTGATTGCCCAAGTATCTTTCTATGACAATATACTTTACATTTGGGTCCGATGAATGGTCTAAAAAAATCTGAAATTAAGCAAAAGAAAGCTATTAGAATACTCTTGGTTTGAAAGCAGCATTTGTTGCACAGGGGGAGATAAGTTCTATATAATAAGTGGCAGAAGGGTTCGCACGCTGAAGGGGTGAGACAACGCCCTCGGAAGCCGCGGTGAGTTTGCTTGCCCAGGGCCGGAAGCGCAGCCAACAGGGGCCACGTGACTTGATGATGCGAACCGACGCTATTTAAGGTAGCGTCGGTTCGCCGCAAAGGGCTCTTTGCGCAGGCACAGGACGAGGAGGAGAGTGCTGCCGGAGCTCACGGAGTGGTGGCCTTGCTGTTCAGCTCGGTTGCCGAAGGTTTTGTGGGCTGAGTTGTTGTGCGGGGAGAAGGAGGCTGAGAGGATCGGGAAGGAGCGGGCGGCGGCAGGGGCTGTTGGGCCGCGCCCGCGGCTCCGACGATCAGCTGGGCTCCCTTTCTTTGTTCTCTCCCCGCTCCCTCACTCCCCCTCCCAGGTCACCCGGATCTTGCCTTTTTCTCCCTGTCCGGCTGCTGCAGGGCTTTTGGGGAGCGCTGATTCGGCCCGGCAGTGGTTGGTTGGGGATCGGAGGGGTGGGATCGGGGTTGGGGGAGGCAGGGCGGGGGGGTAGACCGCGCGGCGGTTGCGACACATCGCATTTGGTGACGAGTGGGCTAAATTGTAAAAAAAAAAAAAAAAAAGGACAAACGTGAAGGAGGAGGCCCCGCAGTGAGCTAGGCAGCGGCAGCCGTGCTCCCTCTGGGAATAGGGGTGGTCTGAGCCTCACTGGGAGGGAGACGGTGGCACGTTGCAAGTGGTGGTCTGGTGACCAGGGGAATTCAAAAGACGGGCTGAGGACGGCTGGTTTGGGGTAACGGCCATTTTGTAGAGCTTGCTCGGCCGCATGGCCTACTGGCGGCGGCCATTTTAAAAAAAATTTGGTTTCGTTTTCAAAAAAAAAAAAAAGAAGTAGAAGTAGAAGGAAGAAAGAAAACAGGGTTGTGTGTGTGCTGCAGACTTGGTTGTTCTAGGGGATTGGTAGTGGCTTGCGGACCTTAACTGCGAGTGGGCTGGCAGACCAATTGATGTAGTACCGGTCTGCAGTATATATATATAATACATAAATACATAAAACAAATAAATACAAATATCTATAGAAATAAATAAATACATATAAAAATAAATACATAAAATACACAAACAGGGAACCTAAGTTGGTAAGCATATTTACAGGATGCCGCCCAAGAAGGGAGGTGGTAGGAAGAAAGCGAGGGAACCGGGGCAGCGACAGGTGGCGATGCAGCAGTCACCCTCGCAATCATCCTCTGAAGATGAATCCTGGGCTATGCTAAGGGAGTTACATTCTAAGGTGGCAAGCATGGAGGCAAAGAGATTTGACAAACGGGCTCCCAGTGGCGATGAGGTTACACCTCGCCGGTCTGCTAGGGAATCGAAGGGAAAACGGAGGGCTGAATTGAAAGCTCTTACGTGTGAACTAACCAGGCGTCTTGATGTAATTGAGTCTGAGCAGGGTCATGAGCTTGGAGACCACGACGAAGGCGAAGGCACGTCGACGGAGCATGTGGAGAACAGGGGACGCAAGCGTAGCAGGACAGGGGCAGCAAGAAACGTGGAGGCTGGGGAAGGAACGTCCTCTGGGTATGACCCCTATGAGGACCCAGCGACATACACACCGGGGGCTGCTGACGCTGCAAGGATTGAAGGAAGGGGTGAGTATGATGGAAAGTACAACACAGCAGCACAAGGGGTATTCTGGCCGTGGGGTGATGGCCAACAAAAACCTGCTGGATGCCCTAACATGGGGATGTCATCTCCCATACCATGGCCTGGTGGTTTTTGGCCACAGGTTACCCCGCAATGGTTTGGATGGGGTATGCCTGGTACAATGCTAGAAAAAACTGGTTCTGCAAAAGAAGGTAGGGAGTTAAACATTGCACAGCACCCTTCCGTGCCCAATACGGGCTATAACTCAGCGCCATTCTTAGCTGCGCCTTACACAGATTACAGTACTCCACTGGGAGATCACCTGACGCCAGCAATTAAGGAACGGATTTGGAGAGGCGATTACATTGACTTCTATGATCTCCTGAATAGGGAATATGAAGTGAAGGAGCTGGACAAGGATGATGAAAAAATTAAAGAAAAACATAGGCGGAAGAGATAGGAATTGGAATAATTGGGTGACGGGTTTCACCATATATGCCGGGGTGTTAGTAAAGATGCAACCCTGGAAGGCTTCGGCCCTTTTCCAGTATTATGATATACTACGTAGAGCGAAGGCTGAATTTGAGGGTCAGGCGTGGTTACGGTATGATGAGGCGTTCCGAATGAGGAGTGCTATCAGGCCGGAACTGCGTTGGGATGAAGTACACCCTGGGCTTTGGTTACAACATATGTCGCCTGCTAAAACAAATCTGGGCGACAGATTCGATTGTGGACACCTTAATATTAAATTCGCAGGGAATACTGGTACCCGCCAGGGGGCGGGGCAGACGGTTCAACCCCGTCTGCCTTGCTATGAGTTTAACAATAGGGGGTCCTGCAACAAGTCCCCTTGCAGGTTCAAGCATGAATGTATTACCTGTGGAGGCAAACATCCAAGGTCCAATTGCTTCAGGGCTGGAGGACAGCGACAGGGCAGGCAAGGTGGTCCCGGTAGGAAGCCTGAAGGGGGTGGCGGCTCTACTGGTAAGGGGACCAACACCAATCAGAATTGATAGATTGGAAGGGGGCTTATTGCATTATCCCAGACAGGAGGATGCAGCATATTTGCGTGAGGGGTTTAGACATGGCTTTCGGATACCAGCCTTGGGTATTCGAAGGGCATTTTTTGCTAGGAATTTGAAGTCGGTTGAGGGTATGGAAGAGGTGGTTTTGATGAAGATCAACAAGGAAGTAAGAGAAGGTAGGGTACTGGGGCCATTTGCCAGGCCTCCACTGGTTGACCTACGGGTTTCGCCTCTGGGAATTGTTCCCAAGAAAAACCCAGGGGAATTTCGGTTGATACACCATTTATCTTATCCGGAGGGCGAGTCTGTAAATGATGCCATACCGGAGGAGCTGTGCTCTGTTAGATATACATCATTTGATGAGGCGGTACGAATGGTCAGATCCTGTGGCATCAATGCTGAGCTGGCCAAGGCCGATGTAAAATCGGCTTTCCGAATTTTGCCTGTTCACCCAGAGGATTTTAATTTACTGGGTTTTCAGTTTCAGGGCCATTACTATGTCGATAGGGCCCTCCCTATGGGGTGTTCGATCTCGTGTGCGGCCTTTGAAAGGTTCAGTACATTTTTGGAATGGCTGCTCCGGCAGAAGATTGGATGTGCACTGACAGCGCATTACCTAGATGATTTTTTGTTTTGTGGACAGGCAAACACGGGTAGGTGTTTCAGGTTTCTGGAAGCTTTCCGGGAATTAGCAGCTGAGTTAGGGTTGCCATTGGCTGAGGAGAAAACGGAAGGGCCGTCAACGACCCTTACCTTCTTAGGCATTGAGTTGGACACGACTCAGCAGGCTTCCAGATTGCCACAGGACAAATTGGTTAACATCAGGAAGCTGGTCGGTAGCTTTGGGGGTAGAAAGAAGGCAACATTAAGGGAGCTGCAACAGTTAGTTGGGCACTTGAATTTTGCCTGTAAGGTAGTAGCGCCGGGAAGGGCTTTTGTAAGGCGATTTTCCAGCGCCATGTCAGGGTTAAAGAAACCGTTTCATAAAACACGGATAACACGGGGAATGAAAGAGGATCTGTGGATATGGGAACAGTTTTTGGATCAGTTCAATGGGGTTTCTTTTTGGAGGTCGGAGATTAACCTTAGGGCAGATGTCCAGGTGAATTCCGATGCAGCCGGGGCTTTAGGTTTCGGCATTTACTTTTAGGGTAGATGGTGTGCAGGGATGTGGCCGGATGAATGGCATCACCTGGGTATTACCAGGGATCTGACATTTTTGGAATTTTTTCCGATAGTCGGAGCACTATGGTTGTGGGCAGAAGAATGGGCCAATGCTGTAGTGCGATTTTGGTGTGACAACCAGGTGGTGGTGCACATTATTAATAATTTGACATCACGTTCAGAGAGGGTCATGGAGTTGGTTAGGGCATTTACTTTGAAGGCGCTCCACTGTAATGTCGTGGTGCATGCGCGTCACGTGCCTGGCTTAGATAATCAGATAGCTGACGCTCTTTCACGCCAACAGATTCGGCGTTTCAGGGAACTGGCACCGGAGGCCAGGGATCTGCCAGAAGTGCTTCCGGCGGAGGTCTGGCAGATTGGCGTGAGGAAGCGTCGCGAGCGATAGGTATGGCATTGGCCCCACGGACGGGTGCAAAATATAGAATGGTAGTGAAGGAATTTTCGGAATTTCGGTGCAGGGCCCGACTGGAATTGAGGTGGCCGGCACCGGTTGAACACATTCAGCAATTTATTGTGGAATTGCATAGGAAGGGTTTGGCCCCGGGTACCATTCAGGGTAAGTTGGCAGCTTTGAAATTTTATGCGAAAGCGAATGGTTGGAAGGATTGGTCAGGTGAATTTAGGATTAGGAAAATGATTGAGGGATGGTCTCGGGAGAGGGGTCGGTCAGGGGATGACAGGACGCCTATATCGCCAGGCATATTAGTGAGTTTGGTGGACCTATGGGGTGTCATATGTAAGGATGGATACGAAAAAGTGCTTGTTCGTACAGCATCTTTAGTGGCCTTTTTTGGGGCGCTGCGGATTAGTGAGCTGGTAGCTTTAAGTAAAACAGATGAATCCCGGGCAGCGTTACAGAGGGCAGATGTAGGGATGCAAAATGATCAGGTCATACTCCGGATTAGGAAATCCAAAACGGACCAACATGGGAAAGGTGGACAGGTTAGGTTGGGTCGTTGTAGTATAGACAAATTGTGCCCGGTGCGGGCGGTAAGTCAATTTATTCGGGTCAGGGGGAATACTGATGGTTATTTCTTCCAACATGCTGATGGTACACCCCTTACAAAATATCAGTTTTGGAAACTAACTGATATGGCGCTGGAAAAAGTGGGAGTCCAGGGCATGCGATTTGGTACGCATTCATTTAGAATAGGGGCGGCTTCAACTGCGGCGGCTATGGGTTATGATGCTGGACGAATTAAGCAGCTTAGTCGTTGGTCGTCGGGCTGTTACAATAAATATATCAGACAATTACCTAACGTGTAGGTAGAGGTTGTTTTTTGTCTTTCAGGAGGAGTGATGCCGGAGGCACGATGGAACGTTATGATGGTGGGACATAGCTTCATCTATTGGGCAGCTCGATACGCTGCTGCTTCCAGGTGGGGAAGTGATTTAGGACTGGGAGCCCAGGCCTCCATTACATGGAGGGGCATGCGAGGCATGCGATGGATTCAATTTGGTCGGCTCACGGCCTTTGGATGTTCGCCTCCTGACATCTTGGTGGTTCACTTGGGGGGCAATGATTTGCCCCAGGTGTCTGGTAAGGCACTGATACTGGATATATTGCGGGATCTGGATAGGCTGCATGCCTTATATCCCAGGATGAGGATCGTTTGGTCAACGATCATTCCACGCTTAAATTGGCGTGGTGCTATTAATGTGGACAGGGTAAACAATGCCCGTCATTTAGTTAATAAGGAAGTCTGCAGAAGTGTAGGCAAACGTGGCTTTGGTTCTGTGATTGGCCATCGCAGAATCTTGACATCCAAACTGGAGTATTTCCGCGACGATGGGGTCCACCTGTCTGAGGCAGGTTTGGACATTTTCTTGGATGATTTGAGAGGGGGCCTGCTGGAGGAATTTGGTTTTCTTGGTGGGCTCATGGGACATAGCCGATGCTAGTCCTCATGTGGTGGCGGGTAGTGCGGGAATAACTGGTCGTCACGGTGTTTCCCTTTTGGTAATATCCCTTAAGTAACAGTGCGTCAATGCTGACAGTTCCTGCGGATCGTGCGATTACAGGGCTGAAGGCAACTGAGGCGCTGAAACACTGTCGGACCAAAAAGTCATTAAAGGAAATGGCTGGAGGTCCAGGGTGTTTTTAATTAAGCCTTGCAGGTTCCACCGGTCGGTAGACAGCTGGAACCTGGGGGCTGGGACTCGCCCATTGGCATATAAGGAATTATTTGGTGTTATTTCCCCGCACTACCGCAGGTCCCCTCAATATGGATTTGGCTTTATTTGGTTTAAGGAAATTTGATTTGGCTAATAAAGTGTGGCCCATGTTTAATACCAAATGTATGTTGTCTGCGTCTTCATTTCGGGACTTGGGGAAGCAAGGGTTCGCGCGCTGAAGGGGCGAGACAACGCCCTCGGAAGCCGCGGCGAGTTTGCTTGCCCAGGGCCGGAAGCGCAGCCAACAGGGGCCACGTAACTTGATGACGCGAACCGACACTATTTAAGGTAGCGTCGGTTCGCCGCAAAGGGCTCTTTGCGCAGGCACCCGCCCGCCCAACCCTCTTTGTTCTAGTGTGTTCTGGGTCGCCTGTTTTTTGGGGCCGGATAGGAATTTTTGACCTTCATCCTGATTGGCTGGTGGATGGGGGGATTTTTCGCCTATCCCACACTGGAAATGGGGGGGGGGAAGTTGTTTTGGGGCAACGATAGTAAGTTTTTTCCTATATAATTCTGGTCACACTGGCGGGTAGTGCGGGAATAACTGGTCGTCACGGTGTTTCCCTTTTGGTAATATCCCTTAAGTAACAGTGCGTCAATGCTGACAGTTCCTGCGGATCGTGCGATTACAGGGCTGAAGGCAACTGAGGCGCTGAAACACTGTCGGACCAAAAAGTCATTAAAGGAAATGGCTGGAGGTCCGGGGTGTTTTTAATTAAGCCTTGCAGGTTCCACCGGTCGGTAGACAGCTGGAACCTGGGGGCTGGGACTCGCCCATTGGCATATAAGGAATTATTTGGTGTTATTTCCCCGCACTACCGCAGGTCCCCTCAATATGGATTTGGCTTTATTTGGTTTAAGGAAATTTGATTTGGCTAATAAAGTGTGGCCCATGTTTAATACCAAATGTATGTTGTCTGCGTCTTCATTTCGGGACTTGGGGAAGCAAATCTCATTTATGAAATGTCCCCTGAAATGCTGAGGATTTCAGGATTTCCTGTTTAATTAAGGACTCTACTGCCCTGCATTTAGCAGGTGAGTACAAACCATTAGCACTGAAAGAAAATACTTTCTGTTTAGAAAGCATGCCTTCCCAAAAGAATAAAAAGCAGACCCCACAGGACTCCCTAACATTGGGGGGGGGACCTAGAAAATACCCTTCCCTTCTACCACAAATACCCACAAACAACCCTTTCTTACCTTTATAGAATAGATTTCCCCCAAACTACTGCAACAAACAACACCAACCACGGAACTGTATAATCCCCATATGGATACTCTTTCTGAAAGACCCTCACACTCCCTGTAGAATGACAGGATTGACTTGAGGGACAATAAATGGGAAAAAAGAACATCATCAATGTGCAAATTCAAGCAGAATCATTTAGAACCATCCATAAACAATTCTAATGTTCAAGCAAACCAGTATATAGAGTCAGAAGGAAATGAGTTATGCAGACTTGTATGCCTTGGAAGAATCCCTCCTGACATCATCTTAGAACTGCAGAGCTGGAAGGGGCCCTATGGATCATCATGTCAAGTCCTTGTCAAGGAGGGACAGTGGGGAATTGAACTCCCAACTTTTGGCTCCACCAGTAGATACCTAAACCACTGAGCTATCTAGGGGTTCATCTTGCAAATTACCATATGAAAGTGATTAGGATCTGCCAACTACTACTAACTGAAATGAAACCTGTGGTTCAGGTTTCACTTTTCCTAGTGAGAGAAGTGGATTTTTCCATGTTGGCTTCTAGTTATCACTGCATTGTTTTCAAGGTGGTTCCAGAGTCCAATGTCTTAGAGGGCAGTACATCCCAGGAAACATCATGATTCTCCTTAGAGGATAGATTTTCATTTATTTTGAGTAGGCCTGTGGCTTGCAGGACTGCACCGAATTAATTAGGTGCATCCAACAGATTTATCCACACATTAAATGGTAAGCTTAGATGCTGGACCACAATACCTTGAACTGAGGACCTGAAGAACTTATCACTCTTGAAATGTTAGAGGACATCTGGATCAGAATGCAGCAAAAATGGTGGCTTTTGTACCTTCCTCTGCAAAGTTAACTAGAATGTCTGATAGGTTCCTATTGGATAAAGCTCAATTTGAGGCCATTCTTTTAGCACAATGGTTCCCAGCCTTGAATAACTCATGTGTTCTTGGACTGAAATTCCCAGAAGCCTTCACCACCTGCTGTGCTGCCTGAGGTTTCCGGGAGATGCCGTCCAATAAAATCTGGGTTACCCAAGGTTGAGAATCACTGTTATAGCAGAGAGAGAGAGAGAGAGAGAGAGAGAGAGAGAGAGAGAGAGAGATTCAAGGTGGGATTATAAGGCTCATGTACAGCAGGTCAGAGAGTGAACTGAATTTCATTTGGAACAACCAGCTTCTGCAGCTGCATTAGCTGTATCTGAAAAGTCTGATAGTTTTAGAACGATTTCCCCTTGTGTCTTAGTAGTATCATCTTATAGAGCCATTCTTGACACATCATTCTCAAATGTTTGGATAAGTCTTTAATTGATCATTAGGTCATTTGCTGTTTCTTTCTTTCTGTTGGGCATTTCTGCCTGCTCTAGTAGCCCATGGTTTGTAAAATGAGATTTTGAAGAAAAAAAATATTGCTCTGGTGGATTTTCTTAGCTTCTGCCTAATCCCTGAGACTTTATCTGATCCACTTGTTCAAATTTGAATCAAATAACATTTACCCGTAAACTTAGAGGGACTAAAATTATATGTGTGTCCTCCATTATTTTGAGAGAAGATTCTACCTTGAATAATGATGTCATGTGACTCCCCATTTGAAACTCTATCGTGGCCAATGATCATTAGTCTTTTTCAACAGATGGTGTTATCTGGTCACCATGATATTGATAGCATAGCTATAGATGTTGATCATATGAAAAATGCAACATATGGTTTGGCCTCATTAATTATTGCATTAATGTTTCATATTCTTGTACATGAAAAAAATTCTTCACTGTACACAGTATGTTACAATGAAAGTGAACAATTAAGCATTAAAATCTGTGACCTTCCGTTAGAAGAAATATCATGGGAGAAAATGGTAAATCTGTGATATATTTCAATGCCAAAATGAAGAAATCTGGGTGTATATTTAGTACCAAAATACTACTAGTTCACCTGGAAGTGCGTGTGTGTGTGTGTGCGCGCGTGCACGCACGCACGCACGCACACACACCTCAGGCAAGTAAGGTTAGCCATCTCATTACTTTTAAATGATTAGCATTTGATTTTCTTTCCTTTCCTCTTGGCGTACTTCCAGTTAGCTTTGCTATCTACAGAAGAAGCAAAATTCAATATCCTTTCTCAATATTATCTTCCAAATACTAACTTCAGACAGTCAAAATAGATTTCATAATCAAAATTTCCCCCCCTAGGGGATGAACTATAAAAGGCAAAGAAGTTAGCACATTACCACAGATCAGAGATGTTTTAGTTAAAATGCATAAGGGAACATGGTCTGTTTTAAGGAGGTGACTATATGGTTTTGAAGTAACACCATGAGTGAAGCAATATATTCTCTGAATCAAATCATTTGGTGCTGCAAACCTTGCTGGTTCAGGGGGCTTCAGAAGTGAAATAAACAGGTGTTCATTTTCTTCATCAGAAATATATCTGTCCTGTTTTTGTCACCTGAAGGGAACCCTAGGTCTGCTGTTCCTTCTGATCTTCCATGCTGTAACTCAACTGGAGAAATAACCTAAGAACAAAACACAGTACATTATACCAGCAGTCTTTTTAAAATAGTTACCAAATTTCAGCTGCGTTAAGACTGCTTGGGCAGACATTCTGAGAGCCTTCACTCATCAGAAATAAAATGGGAACAGACATTACAATAAAAGCAGAAGTCTTGATGGCAACATCTTCCTCCCCTTGTGTTTTGGTAGAAACCTTGATAATCATTCTGAGACACAAAAACATGGTCACGAGGAACGTGTTTTAAAATGATGACGTATAAAATGTTGGTAATGGTAAAATGTTGGCAGTGCTTTTGCTCCTGTTCAGTGTGGTTTTGTCACTGTCATCTCTGAAATCACATTGAAGCTCAGCATGAAAATTCATCATCCCACTGTGTTTCTTCTTGTCCCTTTTCCTCCTTGCAGCAATGAAGGGAGTGGAGTAAGACTTCTGCAATCATTTTAGATTAGAGTCTTCCACCTGGTTGAGGGGACTGATTCCAATCCACCCAAGCTAAGCAATGTCATCAGTGCAATTCTTCTCTTGCTTCCTAAAGCAGGTTGACCAAAGAGCATTTTACCCCAGCCCAGCGGAAGAAGCTGTCTTTCTGTGAATTAAGAGTATTTCCTGTCAGTACCCTCCTCTATTTGCTTTTCTTGGAATATAGCATATCATTTTATGTCTCCTTTATTTCTCAGCAAACACGCCAATAAACACTTTGGTTCAAGAAACACATTTAAAGATGAGCTTTAATGTCCCCTGAGAAGCATTTGTAGATTCCACATAACACCAGGACTACTGATCAGTGATTTACATCAAGGTCTAATGCTGATTGTCTTTCACTGAATGAGAAAATAGCTCCTGTCATCAGAATGATAAACTTAAGCTGCCCTATTCACCTCTTGTTCTTTTACCCATCACATACAATCATTCTGCTTAATTAAGTGCACTGAAGCATAATGTACACTAATAATATATTTTTAAATGATGTATATTGTAAAATGTACTGATGGTTTTTAGAGGGTGATAAGAAAATCCCTCAAAGCTCCTAGGATAAAAATTATTATTTATCATGCCAAGTTTACATAAAATTAACAGGATGAGTTAATCCTAATGCCAAGAAACCAATACCTCTTTTGAAACTATTCTCACTTAGACCTACTTATTTTGGAAGGGTCTCTCCCACCCCACCTTTAGCAAGATGTAAACAGCCTCACCACCAGCTTGGATCATCAGTGAAGCCTCAGAATTTGTCACACAGCTGCTGCTGGCTGTGATTTTGGTAAAAAGTATGTAGGTGCGAGGAAATTTAATGGAGCTTTAGTACAGCAACAGAGAATAATATGTGAGCTGTCTTCAGTTGTTCTTTTTGGCATAATATAACAAATATCCAGGTATTTTATTTTCCAAAATACCAATCACACATTTAAAGTTAGAGTTATGTGTATGTTGGCAATGTTAAGTATGACAGGAGTTTAAAAGAAGACAGAGATTGAGTATTAGAAGGTGTGAAAGGAAGCCATCAATCATGACAGGAGTACAAATTAGGACCGAAGACAAACCAGGACTCAGTACTGAGTCATGTCTAACCATGAGACAGATGCACTGGCTGTCCTCAGTGGGCTGTCTGCCTTGGGTCCATACACCCAGTAGACCTCACAGAGACTCTTCATCAGGGCAGCCCAAGGGCATAGAAAACAAGAGTGTGGCACCAGTTGGGAAGGAGGTTGAGGCTGATGAGCTGCTCTTGGTGGATGGGGTGGAGTCCAGGCCAAGTTGGTGGGATTCAAGCTTAAAGAAGGAGGAAAGTGGTGGAGAAGGGGCTTGGTCTCAGTTTTCTCACCCTTGACAGATTTGAGGGGGAAGAGTGGGCTGAGACCAAAGTGGAGCCAGATCCCATCTTCTACACACTTGGGGAGTAACACCTGCTGGTGACCCTGAACCCCTGAACTGTGAGATAAGCCCAGTTCCAATCATCTAAGGACAGAGGATATGGGGGCGGTGCACCATTCTTCAGCCTCTGAAGGTGACGACTCTTTGGAAGCTGAGACTTCCTGCTGGGCTTCCTGGCCCCACTTGCAGCCCAGAGAAAGTCTAAGGGATCTTCCCTCAGATTCATCTTTTCCCTTCTGACTTCCCTTCCACCTCCCCCAGGGCTTTTTAAAAATATTGTCCATCTCCAGGCTAGTCCCCTTCTCCTCTTTCCTCCAGGAGTTTCTCTTCCTTTTCCCTACTACCTGCACTGATTTGCAGATCTTCCCCACTTTCTCCAGGCAATGCTTCTGTCTGTGTCTGTGTATCTCTGGCTTCTCTGTTCCTATAGGTTAGACTATATCCAGGACTAAGGGCACCTGTGCTGGCATCTCTCTAACAGTGAAGAATTCAGGAACCCTTCAAGAATTTCTCTGTCCCTGTCAGCACTGGAACTATGAGTTTTCATCCACCAGTAGAGCCATTTATTCCTGAAGACGTGGGTTTGGCATTTCCACTTTGACTATTCCATCTAGTGTTTCTTTGCTAGGAATTTAGGCCACTAACAGAGTATAACATTCTCACGCTATATCTGTCAGCTTTCTCATTATGTTCAGGTGTGCATCTGGAGAAGAATGTCCTTTATTTTACTTTACTTTTTGCATTGTTGCAAATGTAGCATTTTGTTGTTGTTGAAGAATATTATATAATAAAATGGAATTGTGCAGAAATGTATTGAACTCTATGTTAACATTATATTATTCTATTTTCAGTAACAATATTTTCAGTAACATGATAATTATTATACTGTTGTGGTTGTGTGCACTCTGCATGTTTCTCACATGTTTATGTTGTACTCAGCTTCTCTCTTTTAGTTCTTTAGAGCATGTTGTTAGCATGTTGTTTATACAGTTCATTATCAGGAACCAATACTGTTTTCTGATTAAGAAATTGCTGTCTTTGTCAAACTGAATACAATTGACTCAATTGCAAAACACATTGGTGAGGCTGGATAACACGAAGTTAATGCATGGCGTTTAATGTGCAACACAAATGATTACAATTTCTGGATTGTTTTCTAAGCTTGTAGGTTCTTCTCTGAATCTCACAATCCTCTTGCCACACCTTCTTCACTCAGCTTCTACTTACTCGGTTTCTGCATCCTTAGCTGTTATTTTGTTTCCAAGAAAAAGGTAGAGAGTGGATCTTCACTACTGAATCTGCTTTGGCTGGGTCTTTCTAATGCTTTTCTCCAACACCAGGGGACCAAAGATGAGCTGATAATGGGTAAGCTCTATGTGCTGTGCAACAACATTGCACCAATTTCTAAGTAGGCTTGCTGCCACTCAGTTGTGGTGGAGGAAAGTGTCTCATGATCAGTATTAAGGTAAGATACAGCTGTCACCCTGGTTGGATGGAATGAGGGATGACATCACCTTGCCCTTTGCTTCAGGCAGAAAGTATCTTGGATTGGCTGTATTTTCTCCTTGCTACCTTCTCTGTCTGAATTAACAGTAACAGGTAAAGGTAAAGGTAAAGGTAAAGGTTCCCCTTGACAATTTTTGTCCAGTCGTGTTCGACTCTAGGGGGCGGTGCTCATCCCCGTTTCCAAGCCATAGAGCCAGCAATTTGTCCGAAGACAATTCCATGGTCACATGGCCAGTGTGACTTAAACATGGAATGCTGTTACCTTCCCACCGAGGTGGTCCCTATTGATCTACTTGCATTTGCATGCTTTCGAACCGCTAGGTTGGCGGGAGCTGAGACAAGCGACGGGCGCTCACTCCGTCACGTGGATTCGATCTTACGACTGCTGGTCTTCTGACCCTGCAGCACAGGCTTCTGCGGTTTAGCCCACAGTGCCACCACGTCCCTTAACAGTAACAGTAACAGGAGTGAGGTTCAAAATGGCAACAGTTAGCTTTACATCAGTGATTCCCAACCTAGGGTTCCCAGATGTTCTTGGACTACCACTCCCAGAAATTTTGGCCAAGAACATCTGGGAACCCATGTTGGGAACTACTGCCTTATACCTTCTTTTTTTGGAAGCTCTATGGATTTGGCTCAGAGGAAGAAGGTAAATAAATGGGACAGGGAAATGAAAATGGTATGCAGCCCCTCCAGAACCATACTCAAGAACTCTCTACAACCAGAAAGTTTATAGTCCAACCTCAGTATTTTCTGGATTATACTTCTAATTAACGGTTCTCTAAAAAGTGAACTTAGCTGAAGTGGCTTGGTAAATTATTTGCAACTATTACTTTTCTTCTGTTACACAGATATAACCATGGGAAAAGTAACAGAATGGATTTCAGAAGAAGAAAAAAATGAAGAAATGAAAACTAGAAGGATAATAATAAATTCATAGATCACTGAAAAGCATCATATTTATGAATTCAGTGATTTTAAAAAGATTCAGTCTTCATTATGTCATGTGCAGAGAATAAATACTCATCTTGCTCATCCATTTCTTATTGATTCAAATTTAAGCTTTTTACCTATGGTATTTTGGTTAGCACCTTGTTGCCATAGTGACAGATTCTTTGAAGTAGCTGATAGACGTCATTCTAATTAAATGAGCTAGCTTATATGTTCAGTCTTACTTATTTTGATTTCCATGTAGATATTCACATTGGGGGGAAATTGCATTTAATATCTGGTGAAATCATTCTCTGCAGGGAACCTCCCTCCCCTCCAACAGAACCTGGTCTTTAGGCCTAAAGAGTATACTATATGATGTACAACACTCCTTCATTTATTGATTACATTTTGATCCTCCTCCATTTCCACAAGGAGATCAAGCTGGCATTTCTGTGCTTATCCCATTTCATCCTGACAATAATCCTGTGGTGGCATACATATTATAGGTTTGCTGGCACAAATTAAAACCTAGACTTTGATGGTCATGCTCAGCAGTACGATTGTACCTTTCAACAATATTCAGCTGATTCAGAATGAGTCATTGGTGGAAATACCCACAATCTACACCTGCCAGGCATGTACATGGATTGGAATCAAGTCTCCAATCCTTTACACATTTTCCTGGGAGTACATACCCCTTGAAGGTATTGTACAATTGAACTGAGAGATATCTATCTATCTATCTATCTATCTATCTATCTATCTATCTATCTATCTATCTATCTATCTATCTATCTATCTATCTATCTATCTATCTATCTATCTATCTATCTATCTATCTATCTATCTATCTATCTATCTATCTATCTATCTATCTATCTATGTGGATATATATATAGATAGATATAGATATAGATATAGATATAGATATAGATATAGATATAGATATAGATATAGATATATAGATATAGATATATATGAAATATATAGATATATTTCATATAAATGAAATGAAATAAAATGTCCTCACACTATGTCCAATTTAAATGCTTTGGCTGAGCAACATGAGTACAGGTGGCCCAGCAACATACTAGAAATGTGCATATACACTTCCTTCATGAGGCAGAGCAAGAGCTTGTATATACCAGATTTATAAACTCTTTTGGTTGGCAGTCCAGTATCACCTGCACCCAGGGACCTAATTGACCCTAGCCACCATGCATTTCCATTTGCTGCACTCTGTACTGCATGGGAATTGCTTAACATCAGGCATGCACAGTGTTTGGATTTGTGTCAAAGTAAAACTAAGCAAAGAGACATATCATTGGGGGAAGACATAACACCCCCATTACTCCCACCCAGTGTCTTTCATTCATATTCATTTTTAGGGGACACTTCTTTTCTCATCTCTCTGCTACAAATACCCTGGAGGGAAAATGTCTTTGAAAACATCAGCAAACACAAACATACCACATATGAATACACTCTTTCCAAATCTATATTTAAAACAAGATGGGGGGGGGAATTCACTGAAATTATGTGCAATACAAAAATGTAATGAATCACAGCCAGTTTGGATGAAATACATATTCATTTAGAATATTTGCATTTTTTAAAAAATTAGTACAAAAAAGCAAAGCGCGTCAACATGTTGTTTTACGGAATTCACAAATACCTTTCTGAAACATGCTGCTGAAGAAAAACTGTTTCACAGTTCTTTGGGGTTCAATGTGTCCAATAAAGGAGATAATTAAAAGGAACTGCATTTTTATTTAGATAACATGATATGATACATTTTAATCCCCCTTTTGCATAGCCTTATTTCTAATGGGAGACATTTAATTTCTTATCAAAAAGCAGCTCTAAAAAGAATGGTAGTAAAATATTTTTAGAACCACAGAATAAGAATATTTCATTGCCTAACTCCAGATTTCAAACGTTGTTCGAGGTCACATACAAAATCAAGGGTGGGCTTCCCAATGAATTACACATTTCTTTAGTTACAATCTATGATTAGAGGTAAGAGGTACAAGAATTCAGAAAATAGTTTAAACATAATATACGTTGCATACAAATGAGATGTGGCTTGCACAGGCAGAAAAGTTATGTTGAACTGAGCTGTGCTTTGCAGGCAAGAGAGCTGCTATATTCAACTGAACTGCCATATGCCCCCTGCATCACAGTCTAACTCAGGGGGCCTATATTTGCAATGTTCAACACTAAAACTTGTTACGTTTGTTTTAATAGCTCAGATGTGGCATTGCAATTCATAGGTGAGTGCCTTTAATTCAGAACAGGACTATTGTGGGACAAATGGTTTTGAAATTCTTCCAACCCCTCTCTAGATCTCAGTGAGGATCAGGTCCACTGTACTTAATATATAGTAGCTGAGAAAGAAATATATACATATGGTCAGCCTAGTCCGCTGATTGACATGTTACATTCTGGAGTGGGAAGTTCAGCAAGAGATTAGGAGTCTGACAGTTCCAGCAGGTTTAATGTGCTGATGTCAAACTTTAACATCCTTTGATGTCTGTTTTTGTTATCAGTTTACTCATTAGTGAGATGCTTTGCTATCATTTTAGCAATTAGTGGAATGTGAGCATCTGAAAAGTTGGCTGACAAATATGTCCTGAATGAATAGGTGCACTTTCTATAAGAGCTAGATATTTTAGTGATTGTTGAGTTTCAGTATAGACCATACTCCGGAGGCTGCTGGACAGTTAACTCCCAGGGGTCATCCACCAAGGTTTTTAGGGGCTCCTGGTATGTATAACTTGCATTCTGGCTATTTGCTCATTTACATTTGTGATTTTAGAGGGATTCAAAACCATAAACAGATTGGGCCTATTGTTGCCTATACCTGTCTTCAACAAAACACTCATAATACATTAATACCCTGCAAAACACTGCCTTGTTTAGAGCTGATTGTTTATAACACACACACTTGGGCAGAAATTTTGTGGTGCTTCACAGTTTCAAGAGAACACATGGATTGGGTGGAACTGGCAGGCCAAATCTCCTGTCCTCCATGTGTTGGTGAGAGCTACTGTGGGGAAACAATCAGCTAGACACAGAGAGAAGCCAGAGGACTTGGTTGAAGGTACAGTAATGAGAACAGAAATTATGCCCAATCTTCTCACTGGTCATCTTCCTACGTATTGCTGCATAGAGTCCTCGGTCCCACTATAATCAACATACAATTGAGCTGCTTACATGGTGACTGATGGGGAGAATAGGCCTCAGTTTCTCTTCTTGTACTTGGAACTGGTAAGACCTGTGTAGCCTCTGCTTTATTTCCAAAACCCTTTCCCTTCCTCTGCTTTGCCTCCCTGTCCCTGTGGCTGCTACAAATAAAGCATATGTTCAAACAATCCCCTCAACATATGGGAAGAATGGAGAGTGCCTTATCCAATAAAACAATGTTAAGATGATCCTGTTTAGTGCTGATTTAATTAGTGCTCCATTTTCTTGTAATGTATCCTGAGCGTTAAGCTGGGTATTGCTGTAATAGGAAAATTATTTAATTTTTACACAACCCTTTCGTCTTTGTGCTTTCAGCAAGCTTTCACTTTCAGGAAAACCATTAAATAAATGTTCTGACAGCCAAACATGAATGGAGGCTCAAGGGATACACTAGGTAAATGGTCTTCAACACATAATGTTTAGAATTCAGTAGTAAGTCTTAACTAGAATATGCACATCAAATCACTGGAACTTATAGAGAAGTTCACCCACCAAAATTCCCACCGATTCAATGGGCCAACTCTAGTTACGACTTATTACTGGATTTCACCTGGTGTCTAATAGGAATTTAAAAGAAAGTTAGGAGTAAGAAAGGAACAAAGGACTGAGAATGCTCTAAGAGCAAGGGGGGCAAACGAGGCTCTTGGGATGAACATAAACGAATAAAGAACAAAGAAAGAATATAAGGATGTGTTCTTAGAGTTCACCTCCTAGAATTCTCCACTCTGAAAGTGAGTTTCATCCATATGTGTATTTTCATGTATTATTTTCCTTAGTATACATATTTTTGTATATATTATTAAAACTGGAGAACTTTGACTCCAAATTTTCCCCCAAAAATGAGCACATATGCTGCATCCATTGCTTCAAAAACGAACCATTAGGCAATTTCTTATTAAAATGACGATCAGACAAACTTATTCCCCAACCCTGAGGCAGCTGCTGAATCCTCCAAGATTTTCAGCAAAAATTTCTTCCTGTAGAAGGTGTTGAGAAAAGTGGGATGGGAAGATATATTCCCTTCTGATGGGTTTTAGCAGTGGTGGCATGTAAACCAAGCAGTCTCCATCTTCGCTCTCAATGTCCAATTTTTGAAATCTGTTAATTTGTTTTATAATGTATACCCTGTATTTCCAGTCTAAAATCAACAATGTTGTTTCCTTAGCAAAAAGGTGAAAGATTTATAAAATCTGAAGAGAAACCAGAGTATGTAATTTCTTAGTGTCATTCCAGGTTTCCTCCTTTCTCTGTCTCTTTCCTTAACAAAGTATCATCATCATGACAAATGAGAATGCAAAACTCAGTCTTTAGTAACTAGAGTTGAGTGTTGCATTGACAATCATGGCAATGAACAGTATCTGAGTTACAAGGAAAAACCTGGTTGCAAAAATTAACCACAAAAATACCATTTGCCCTTCAGTGAGTATGTTATGTGGATTTTGCCTATTCATTCACTGTGCCTATTCAATATAAAATTAAAATACTGTGAAGTCAATAATTAAATTGAAGCAGAAAGCCAGATTTACCCTACAGTGACATTGTTTAAATTGCATCTTGAGATCAGTAGCATCAGTCATCCTTATAGGACTTTATAGCAAGTGAAAGGAAAGAGATATTAACTACTTAGTATTTTGCATCTATGCCTTTACAATGGATGACTCCAATGCTCTTTCAATATCCAGACTTCCTGAACCATTTCAAATAAGCAAACTTTGAAGAGGTTTTGGAAGGGTATAAAATGTTTTGATACTTAATTAAACATCTGAATAACATCTTGAAATAATTTAAATAGATCACTCCTTTAGCATCAATCCCCTGAAGTATTATTCCTTCTATATCCAAATAATGGGGAAGGAGGAGGACAAGGAGAATGCATAAGCAAATTATCTCCTTGTTTTCCATTCTTTCAAGGTATGAATGAAAGAACTTAAATACTTTGACCCTATAACAGAGATCATCAGCCACTCTGGATTCCTTCCAAAGGTTCCTTCCCTGTTCCCCAAGGGTTGTTCCAGAGCAGTGTGTCAAAAAATAGCAGCCCATCCAGCATGGAGAAAAAGAGGAACACAGGAAGTGGTGGAAAAGATAACGTTTTACAGAGAAAACAGAACAGAGAACACTATGCAGTTGAATGACTGTGGAATCCTGTGTATGTTCCTCCAGAGGTAAATACTGGCCATGCTGAATGGGAAAGTCTGGGAGTTACAATCTAAGAAAGTAAATTTCCCACACTCTGACTTCTAGTAAATACAATTATATCAATTCCTACATACATTTGCTTAGGTATAAGACCCATTTAACTGATTAAAACATATATCTGAGTAACCAGAATTCCCAAGATTACTTGGAAACTGAAAGTAACTTTTCCAAGATGAGTACAATCTTGTGAAGTCTCTGGGAGCAAAAGGAAGAGTCTGTGGCATTGTAAACAATGAGCAGTTCTTATAGCAGTAGTCACTTCCACTTGTTTTGCACAAGCTTTGTTGTATCTGGTTCATCCACATCTTAGGTATGTCTGTGAAACAGACCTTACCTTTATGAAAACACACTAGACTATGTTTTTTTGCAGTGTTTACCCAAAAGCTGGGAAAAGAGAGGCCACCTTATATTATGAGGCCCAGAAAATGTCAACCCAATCCTTGAGGGCTTCCCATATTGCTTAAACATAATGAAAGACTTGTTTCTTGTGAAAAAAATTGAGAGAGAGCAGAACACTGACTGCATGTTTTGTCTCCTGTTTCATTTTTTACAATGGCTAAAGAATGAAGACTGACAGAAGAAGAAGAAGAAGAAGAAGAAGAAGAAGAAGAAGAAGAAGAAGAAGAAGAAGAAGAAGAAGAAGAAGAAGAAGAAATCTGAAAGCTTCTGCCACTATGATAAGGCCTAGATGATCTCACAGATGCTCTAAAATGGATGATTCTGCTTCTTTTCCTCATGGAAGATTTTCTGATTGCCATCATGAGGGAAGAAGTCCAGCTAAAATGATAAAAACAGCAGTGAGTACAGGGAGAACTATCTCTGTCTAGTAGTACTAAATCTTTTCTTTCTCAATTTTCATGGTCTTTATGAGTGGGAAAAATAGAATTGCTATATACCACTATTCCGAATCAAGGCAGCCTAACTTGCATATAATGCATTGGCTTCAGGTAAACAAATCTTAATGAAGGAACTATCAGAGAAGGGCCTCAGAAGATAGTATTAAAGACTGGGCAAGACTCCTGGTGGAGACAGCTAATCCTTCCTTGTCCCTAGCTGTGAAAAGCTATAGTGGCCCATCAAACTGAGTACAGATCTATTAACACAAAATCTTGCTAGATCACCACCACTATTCCAGTTAACTTCTTTTATCTCATTGACTCTGCAGTGATCTTGGCCAACTCCTTCACCAACTTCTTGCCTGCTACTAGATGTTATACTAGATGTTCTTTATTTTTTCTCAGAACTCCTAAAGAAGTAACAGCAAGATAAATGATTGGGCAACTGGAAATTTGACAAAACTCTGGGAGGCAGTGAAAGGAGGGCCTGGCGTGCTCTGGTCCATGGGGTCACAAAGAGTCGGACATGACTTAATGACTAAACAACAACAAAACAACAACTGGAAATTACAGAAATTGTATTAATATTCATGGGTAGAAAGGAAGTAGTATGGAAATTACGGGTTAGTACATACATGGAAGAGAGATTGGTGTTTTAGAGTAAATCTGAGGAGAAGAACCTACAGAGGGTGGTGAGAAGATTTGGTGAATATGGTGCACAAAACCCGGAACTAATATGTTACAAACTCGTGTAGTACCAGTTCACAGGACTCTTGTTAACTACAGCATCTATACTTGAATCCACAACATCTGTTTTCCAATTATAATTCTTTAGAAATTTTCCATTGGTCATACTTTGAACTAATGGTAGCACTTTCTCCTTATTATAGCCTGTTAAACACAACAATTATCTCACTCATTTCCAAGCATTTAATGAGATTTATAAATGTGAGCTCTTTTTTTCCCTAACCAAAGAAAAAGAATTAACAGTCCCATCCAA
Organism: Pogona vitticeps; assembly: GCF_051106095.1. Lineage (NCBI taxonomy): Eukaryota > Metazoa > Chordata > Lepidosauria > Squamata > Agamidae > Pogona > Pogona vitticeps. The sequence goes on from NC_135785.1 coordinate 156,052,710, forward strand.
GAAACTATTAATTCAGACCAGCAGGAGCTATGACAACATTAGATCTATTTACTTGAGGGAGAAATATATCAAATTAGTTCCAGTACTGTAGCTTAAGAAGTGGAATCAGATCAGCAAGACCAGAAATGTGATCTGGTTGCCTGGGCAATGATGCTGTGTTACACTCCCCACTGCAATCCAGATTGAAGACAAAGGGTTCCTTTCCTTTCAGATGATGCTATTAATCTGTTTGCCTATACCTTCTTTGACATTATATTCCATTTCATAGGAGAATGATAGGATAAAAATGAAATGAAATGAAATAATGGTAAGTAATATAAAGTAATGTAAAGCAAATTTCATTGTAGCAGCTCTCATCTTCCATTCACTGTACCACCACTGAGCGCAATCTCTGGGGCAAAATCAAAGAGTGGGTGGATGGATGTTTGTAGATTTGTTCCCATAAAGATATCTATATATTTTTTTTCTGCAGAAGGTAGGGAGAAGCAGGAAGAAATTGTATAACCGTTGGATGGGGAACAATGAGGCAATTAAAAATATATCTCTAAGACAGCAAGCAAGCAAGCAAGCAAGCAAGCAAGCAAGCAAGCAAGCAAATCAATCAATCAATCAATCAATCAATCAATCAATCAATCAATCAATCAATCAATCAATCAATCAATCAAACACTTCCACCAAAGATCTTTTTTTCCCTTCCTGTTTTCTTATTTACTATGCAAAGATGAGCCAAGTCAAGATTTGCACCTCTATATTAGAGTGTGATTTCCTCCTCCAACCTCCATGCTTGTCAGATCTTCTTCATCCATGTTTACTTCCATGGCACAGGAGTCTGTAGTCTATGAAACAACTACTTTTACTGAACAACTGTCTCAGTATAACTCAACATAGCTACCATCCAGCAATGAGGATTTAACAACGTAACTTCTTTGTGGTTAACTCAGTAGCCCGCTTTTCCCCAAATGTCCTGATACACCTAGTGGGAGTCAATGGTGAGATACACAGTTTTCTTCAGGGTATAGCAGTGGCTTCACATAAGCGAGATGGGGGCGCCACAAGAGGAATAGTTTATAAATCCCACTAGATATAGATGGTTGACTCCTTTCTCATCCCTGTTGGGCTTTCTTGAACCAGAAGTGTTTGGCAACACCTTTCCTTGGTCTTGGGCCAGGGTATCATGGCAAATTCAGACCTCCCCAGCAAACTATCATCTTCTGTCCAGCATCTTCTCTCCCGTCTCCCTTGTTCTTCCCAATATGACGACTTCTGTGTGGATTGTGCTGTGAATAATCTCTCTGCCTCTACCTTAGGGATTCTAAAGGTTATGGGTTCCCTTGTCTAGGGGTCTTCCTTCATTATGTCTTCCCTTTCTTCAATAGGTTTAATTTTTTCTAATTCCCTTATTTTGATCAAGTTCATGTCCACTACCTTCTCTTTCACCATGTCCTTCAAAACCTCTTTCTAATCTTCACTACTCTTCTTGTTCTTTCCCCTTTCTCCTGCATTTTCCCTTCCTTTCATAGCCTTCTCCTCACTTCCTTTCTCCCCCTCTAGTGGCGTTTCTTTACCTCCCTCATTTTTTCCACTCCATGACTTTTTCTTGCTTTTTTGTCCTCTGTTGATTAATCCCAAATGATTCTCCTCAGTCACCAGGAAAGCTTGAGGTTGGGAACTCCCATGTCTCTGGGGAGAGGCACAGAGACCCATCAACAAGTGTACTGTCCTTATGGTGACCTGCCTCACAGAGAGGTATAAATTAACTTTTTCTTTAAGGTACAATTGAAGATGTCAGATTCTCTGACTTATACATACTCAAATATATCAGTGTTAATAATAAAGAATTATCATCCCAAAACCTTTTTGCTGCTGAAAATAATCTTCAAAGACTTGCATGAAATTGATGTAATAAATAGATCAGACTTCAAGAGATCAACCCCATCATGAAAAATATCATTTAGGTAGATAGTAATCAGTATTTCTGTTATTTCCTTTTAATCAAAGCAGATAGAAATAAATAAATGAAAATATATCCAGTCATCAGTCACAGTGCTCATTAACAGCCAACCAAGGAGAAATGTGAAATCTCAAATCATCATGAAAAACACAAGGAATAAGTAATTGATAAATCATCATGCTCCTAGATAGGATGTAGTTGTGGGCTGCCTTTAATTAGTTATTTTCTTCATGATTGTATTTTCTAAACACATTTTCAAATGAAGATCTCCCCTGTGCCTAATTAGCCTTCTTTTATGCCATGACTGCTACTGAAGAACTTTTTAATCACTTCAGTTTTGTGAAGTGAGAATGCTGAAGGGACTCCCACTCTGCCAACAAGATGTGGACATCATTGGAATAGATCAGCATTACCATTTCCAAGTCATTTGGAGGAACCTTTGCTGTTACACAGGATGTTTATTTGTGTTTGTTTTTCCAGTAGTCAACATCTTACACAATGGCAAAACAACACTGCCACAAACATTAATTGCACTGTAAACAGAGTAATGAAACCATCCATTCAAATCCATGGAGATACCAATGATCCACTACTATCTTCTGAATAACTCCAAAACTTAAAATTAACAATCAAAAAGAACAAAAAAGGAGAAACATGGAAAACAAGAGGGACAGGGAATTTAGATCTTTGACAGGAATGTTATGAAGGCAGGTCTACCAGCAAGATAAAAGTAATAGTGCTGTCTTTTGAGACTTCTTGTCCTTGGGTTTTGGTATCTGAAATCAAAATAGATGGCTGTCAATTGAGTAAATGAAGGATAAAAATTATATACCATAGTAGAAACTAAGAAATGATCACACATACCTGCTCATGTGTTTATTTTTAAAAATTGTGACATATAAACATGTCTCATAATTCAGACAATATGCCTGCATTTGTATTCTGATGTTAGAGAACCCAACTAGACATGAGGAAGAATATGAAAAAGAATCACTATATTCGTTAAATAATGCTGATTCATCAAATATACATTCCTTCCTATTCATGATATCTGGAGTTCCTGACGAATATGAAGGGACTAATATAAACTTTTTATATTCATCATTTCATCCCATCTCTAGTCTCTGCCTACGCCTGAGTGGATCAGCATAGAAAGACAGGGCAAGCCTGCCTGATGGGAATTCCCCCCCCACTTGTCTTTGCAAAGATCAGCTGATCTGCATTGGCATAGAAAAACAGGCAAGTTGCCTGGCTGGCCAAAGGGAAGCCCCCCCATTGCACTGCTGTTTGCAATTGAACTGAAGCTAGGCTGCCAGAACAGAACCTGCCATTCTGGCAGCCTAGCTTTTGTTCCAGCAGAGGCAGCAACGGAAATAGCAGAGGTGACAGAGGTAGCAGGACAAAGGAGGGAAACAACAGGAGCAATGAAAAGGAGATGGGGAACAGGCTTTTAGGGTGGGGAGCTTAAAAACAAACAAACCAATTTGTGGTTTGTTGATTCACCTGGGGGAAATTCATGGTTCATGGTTTGTTAACCTTGAGGAACCACAAACCAGGGTGAACCGCCATTTTGCCGGTTCACCCCCATCTCTAAACTCAACTATAAAATTCCTCATAAGATAGTAGCCTATAGTCTGTTTGCCCTGTGTGCATTAATTGTTCTTGAGGTAAATAAATACAGTTTAAAAATAATTCCAGATCTGAAGAGTAATATGCCTTCACATTTCTTCAAAATATGTGGTGGTGGTGGTGGTGGTGGTAGTGATGATGATGATGATGATGATGATGATGATGATGATGATGATGATGATGATGATGATGATGATGATGATTAATTTGCCCATGAAGGCAATAGTCCAAGAAGAGGCAATAGTCCAATGGAAGAAAGGATATGTACACATCACATTCAATCCATTCACAACACACAAAATCAGAGAGAGAGACTGAGACAGAGAGAGAGATGTATCTGTACACAAGCATGCAATACCTTACTCACAAATAAACCAATTACTTTCTTTTACAAGTATTCATATAGAGCCCAGTCATATACAGATTCTCCAAATCCGTGTACATATGTGAAGAGAGAGAGAGAGAGAGAGAGAGAGAGAGGTTACATTCCATACAAATGCACAGTACATATAAACCCAATACTTTTCATCTGCACACCACAAAATTAGTTTTCCCCCTCATTATCTGGATGTTTCCTGCTCTGAGAGAAGGGCACCTGGAAGATCCAAGAAAAAGCAGATGGAGTTGGGTTCCACCAGAAAACTGGTGGTACCAGACTACAAAATTCTGGGCGCCCTCTTTCACGTTTTTCATGTATATGTGAAATAGTATGGACAATCATGGAACCCTGAGACATTTCACAGCTCAAGGTGAAAGTGTTGAACAGGAGTCCCCCAACAACACTACCATTTGCAAAGTGACATCAAACAAGGGGAAATTCCAGAAGCTGAATCAGTTCACTACTTCTCACACAAACACAATGCAATTATCAGGGCTATTTTTCAACAAGTATGAATGGTAATGAGCAGATGAGGGTTTCCTATAGATCCTCTTGACTGCTGCCATTGGTATTGTCAACATTCACACTGCCATTTTCTATGTAAAGCTTGTAATCCTTTTCCCTGCTGACATGATGTTTTGCAACAATATTGGCCCATTTCCTGGCTTTTTAAATTGTGAGCAAGATAAAGGTTCCCCTTGACATTTAGTCCAGTTGTGTCCGACTCTAGGGCGCAATGCTCATCCTTGTTTCCAAGCCGTAGAGCCAGCATTTGTCTGAAGACAGTTTCTGTGGTCATGTGACCAGTGCGACTAGATACAGAACACTGTTACCTTCCCACCGAGGTGGTACCTATTTATCTACTCGCATTTACATGCTTTCCAACTGCAGGAGCTGGGACAAGCGACGGGAGCTCACTCCATCATGTGTATTCCATTTTACGACTGCTGGTCTTCTGACCTTGCAGCACAGAGGCTTCTGCGGTTTGACCCGCAGCGCCACCATGTCCCTTCAAATTGTAAGTACAGAAGCACAATATCCTACATTCATAAACTGGAGTTTTTTTTTTTTTTAATTGAATTACATATTTGTCAAGGGCATGGTGGTTAATCACTCCATTTTCCCAGAACTTTGCTTCTTGAGTGAAAACAGAAATCCCCTAAAACAGTACGTTAAACTGCCATTTTAAAAAACTTTTTCTGGTCATCGACTGTGCACACATGCATGGTCATAACTTATGGATCAATTGCAGCATCAAAATCTTGCATGTAGAATAAGTGTTATAAATTGATCATCACAGATAATGTCCTATCAACTTGAACACATTAGTTTTTCAGTGGTAACCATTCATATATTTGGCTGAGATTTATTGAGCACTCAGCAGTTACAGGATGAGATATTGTGGTGTGGGTAATAAGAACTAGCTTTAGGCTATCCAGAGCAAATACATCTATAGGACAGAACAGCCAGGGGATACTTCAGTGAAATAGCATTTTAATAATGCTGATGTTATGACAGTGAAGTCAAGTTTGTGCTGCATGGAGACAGCTTGTCGGGGATGTTATGAGAAAATGGGGGTGAGGGAAGGTAGCTGAGTTCCTTGGGTTGAGAAAGCCATTGTTAGCATTAATGCAATTTGTGAAATGAAATTTTCTTTAAATCTATGCTAATAGAAATTAATAGGACATTTACTGAGCTATCTTATATTTCTTAGATTAGATTTACCTTAGAGTCCTTAGATTTCTTAATTGTTGTAGGGCTTTTGTCAATGGGCAAATGAATGCCTTGGCAGACATACTGTGGCATTCCCCAGCCTTTCATTCTCTTGGAAGAGGACAGAAATGCATGAAGAATCTTTGTCCATTACTCAAAACATTTTTTTTAGAAAGCTAACAAGCTCCTCAGTCACAGATGATTTGACAGTCTACGTGACTATTCCGTACCAACCACACAATAAGTACAATTAGGGGGGTCACTGTCAAAGGCAAACTCATAAATAAAATGTATGTTTCATTTGCTCAGAAGGTTGTTATACAGATGTAACCTAGAGGCTAGAAATTATTCATTCACTGAGTATACATACATTACCAATAACAAGGGATTTATGAATCAAAAGAAGTGAAATTTAATAATAAGCAGCAATTCCATCAGGTATGTAACCCAAACACAAGAAAAAATAACTGATTCACCAGAGAACAATGAATGTATTTTTATTCAAGAATCCGTGTGGATGTGGATTAGCCCTGACAGAAATATCCTGAATGAAAAATAGTCAATTATTTTATTTATCCAAATCATTTCCGTGCTACCATTGTAGAGTTCAAAATAGCTTATAAAATAAAAACAAAATAATAACTACCAACCCACAGTTAAATCAGAAAATGTAAAACTCATTCATTATTCAGTTCTAACTTCATCCTTCCTTCCCCAATGCTTTTTTTTCAATCTTTCTTTTTTCTATTCACACTGCTCACAATGGCACAACACTCTAACTTCTTCTTGTTGGTGGTCCTTCTTTGAATATCTTGGAAGTATTCTCGTAGCAGCATCTCATTGCTCCTAAGTCATTCTGGAGATTGTGACCAAGAAGCTTTCCCTTTACCCCAGATGCACTTCTTGGTTTGCAATGTGCATCCAGGCCTACTTTACAGATGTCTAGGATTGAACTTGGAAACTCCTGCATGCAAAGCATCTGCTTTGCCACTTAATTGTGTTCTAGGAAGATGGGCACATCTGGAGCTCTGGCATAAGCAAGAACTCCAAGTAAGAACATGGGATGACATTCACTGAAGGAGTGGGGAGCCTCATTGAAGTCATCCACTGAAGCTGATTTGTCAGAGACACCAGATTGATGAAAGGAAATTCCTCATACATAGCATTGTTAAATAGTCTGCAACCACAACAAGTAATGATAACCACTGATTTGCACAAATTTAAAATGAGATTGGAAAAATTAATGAGGGGTATGACCTGGTTGCTGTGTATGACTTGATTTCTGAGGAATACAAACAAAAATGGTATTATTGCACTCAAGTGTTGCTTATGGGTATCCATAGGATGTGCTTTATTATTGTTTGAACTGAATACTTGATACGTTTAGATTCTTATCTACTCACTAAACCGCTCAACCTTCCACTCTAAAGATAGGTGAAATGATTCACACCTGTGTGGAAGTGTTCCATTTCTCTCATAAAGAAGTAATGTTTCTTAATTTGACATTTAGGTTCCTTCAAATGAGGAAGTTGCACTGCCTTGTTCTGACACACTATGTTTCATTTTGTTCTGAAATATCATGCAATTTATCCAGATATACTGGAATTCTTGTCCAAAAGCTGCATTTTGCTTCTTTTCCCACCATACTGCAGCCATGAAATTGATAAAGGAGACACTGGTCTTACTGGGAGGAGCTAAACTGTATGGACCACAGTAGAACTTGTGTGTGGTCAGGTGGCTTACTCAGAAGTAAACACCATTGATCCCAGTAAGGTTTCCTTACAAATAGAAATACATAGTAGGATGGGGCTGCTTTCAAAAGCAACTGATGCTGCTCTGCCTCTTCCTCTGCCAACCAGTATCTGGTACTTTCACTTCCATGAGGCACAGGGCTCTTTAAAAGAAGAAAATGAGAATTAAAGAGAGAAAGGCACACTTTGGACTGGGAAGGGAGGTGGCATGAAATAAACAATAGGGATTGGAGGCATAAAATGTGTGAGAACTGATGGGGAAATGTCAGTATACTGAGATGAGGAAAACTTTGTGTCAGGGGCTCCTGTTATGATCTGGGTTTAATGGGAATTGTGTGTACTTGGGCAAGCTTCACACTCCCAGAATGCCTCCAGAAGAAGGCATCTAGACATTATTACATGCCCAGATTCCTAGCAGGGTCATCCAAGGTAGAGTGTTCAAAACTGAGACAACAGCTTAAGAGCTATCTATTGTTTTTCAGGACTTAATGGTCACATCAGTGCAAGACCACTGATAATGCAAGATCACTGATAAATAAATAAATAATGTTAATGGGGCCAGAGGACTTCCTGAAGGGCCATTGAGGGGCAGCAGCATTAGGTGAAGGTGATACTAGTAGAGATCCAGTAGTTGTGATGCTCATGCTATCTCTTCTTAATACTTTAGCAATGGCAAAACACTTCTTATTTTGTATCCGGACAACCCTATGAGGAAGCAATCCAAAATTTTGTTGTGGGGGAGGGAGGCTACAGGATTTGGAGCAATATCTGAGCTGATCAAGATGGTTGTCCTCCTCTGTTCCCTATCTATTTATTTTTGTGTTTGAAATATTGCTCTTTTTAAAGGGTTTCTTGTCTGGAGACTGGCTTAGCTATCAAAGCTGGTGGTTAAGCAGAGTAATAGATACACCCTTTTGTTTATCTGTTGAGGAAGTTCTTCCAGCTACTTGTTTTGTTCTTGTGCAGTTACAAATAAAAATGCTTTCTGACTGGTTTCATTCAGAGAAATCAATGGAGTATTTCTAGCAATCATAGCAACATACAAGTTAGTGCAAGAAATTGCTCTTTCTCTTGATAAATAGAAACCACCATGTCTGTATACGACTGGGTAGTTGAACAGGATAAATAATCCCCACATAACTGTCACAGTGTTAATACATTCCAGTCTGTCACAATCAGTGACCATGTTGGTTGAGGAGTTCCAGGAGTTTTAGTCCAAAGAAAAAAAGCAACCTCCCCTCACACACTCCAGCTCTAAAAATAATCCCCTTTGAAATCAGTGGGAACAAACTCTGAGTACACATTTATGGATCATAGATGTATGGCTGATATCTCCAAGTTCTTATCAGCCTTACTGTTTCCTATCAGTGCTGCATGGAGCACTTTATTAACTAAAGTGTTCTTGCAATGAAGGAGCATAAGCTAACCACACAGGGACAGGACAAAACAGTAAAATTTATCTCCCCATCTGTTTGCTATATGCAACTCTATTTCTTACAAAATTTATCTTAAAGATGGCTGTGAAAGAGAAAGAACAGAGCCATATACCAATTTGTAAGCCCATAATGGCACTGGTTGTGTAGTTGATCTTCATCACATCCTATTATGGGCTGCAAAGTCTCTGTGAAGACTCATGGATAATCAATATTTTCCTTAAATTCATGTAACAGTGTTAGTAAGCTTTGGTAGCAACCACTGGAGGGAATTATGAGTTATGGAGTTGTAGCAATAAAAGACTTTGCAGTATTTTGTTGTTGTTTTATATACCAATCTTATTATTTTTATTTATTTATTTATTTTGGCTGTAATTTGACTTCCTGATGTCAAAATCTGCAGTAGATATCTCAGCAGAAATGTGCCCTGTATATAAAGGACCTAACCTGTGGGTGGGTAGAAGGTATTTCTGTCTATTGGTAGATTTTTCAAGTGATTTGCAGGCTCCCTGTTTTTTGATTGTTTTATCAATTGCAGCAGCAAAATTATTATCCATCATCCTTAATTGTGTTGCTGAAATGAAGAAAGTCTGAAGGAATTATGAGGGGGCTTTTCTATGGAAGGACTTTGGGCTGCCAAGTGGCCATACATCCTGCTCCACAGAGCATCTAATTCTGTTTCAAGCTATTCCATTTGAAAGGCTGTTCAGTCCAAATCTGATATGAAGGTAAAGAATGGAAAGCAGAGCAGGGAGGGTCCTTGAAAGAGCCCATCAACCTTAAACATCTGAACAGCAGACTAAGCAGGTGCACAGGTCATCACCTTTCTCACCTGACATGATATTTATCATTTAGCATCAACTCACTTTCAATTTACAGCAACCCTGGGTTTTTAGGTATGTAAGATGTTCAAGGAGTGGTTTACCATTGCCACCATCCATTGAGGTTTCCCTCTTCTGAATACTAAGTCTATTCAGGCATTAATTAAAGGAGTTAAACTTAAAAACAAACAAACAAACACAAACAGAAAGAGAGAGAAGAGTGAGTGAGTGCACCACATCTGCTCCACCTTCTTTGTCTTTGTTCATAGTGAAGAATAGCCGCCTGGAGAGGACAGTATTTTCTATATGAAGTGGTACCTCGACTTACAAACATCTCCACTCGCGAACGTTTTGAATTGCAAATGGCACAATTCGCAAAATGTTGCTTTGACTTGCGAACGGAGCCTTGACTTACAAACGAAAAAAAGAAAAGAAAAAAGCCTTTCCTGCCCTTTTTTTGACCTAAGTTCATCTTAGGTCAAAAGAAGAAAAAAGAAAAAATTCTCCCCTAGTGGTAGAGTATGGATTAACCGGCTGTGACAACCCCAGACCTACTGGAGTATACCACCATGTACTTATGCTGCCACCAACCATTCCCTGTAAGGAGTCACACAGACCAGGAATGGATTTTACTAAATAAAAGAACAAGGTTTATTGAAATAACAAACAGGGTACATAAAAGAATCAGGTAAATAGGATAATGTAACGTGGCATAACCCCAAACATACACATATAACAGATTGGTTCCCACAGAACCCTTCAAGGTAACGCACAGACCCTGAACCTATCAGTTCTGGCTACCTAGCTAGAAACCTGAACCTATCAGGTATGTACTAACTGACACACAGTTGTACTCAGTCTGACACACAGACTCCCACTCCCACTTCTAAACTTCTCCAAATATATATACAGTACAGCTCCTCCCCCCTGATGTCCCGCCTTCCACTCCCCATAGGATGGAACTTTCCCTCCAAACCCATGACAGACAGGTACCATCAGTGCTGTATGTGACACCTCCCCTCTTTATAAGTTGTTTTGCAGGGGAAAAGCTAAAGTGCTTTTCTCCAAAAAACAACCAGGATCAAAACACATAAACAGTTTTACATTATAACACAATACCATACTTACTCACTCTAGGTCAAACACATCACTTATGCATTTAAACATTAACATTTGCAATACATTAAGTTACCTTTATTAATACAAACCAAGCCTGTTCAATAAACAGGTACATTTAACTTTTGGTCACCAAAATATACATAGTCCATGGTTTCTTCGCCGTCTTCACTCGTCGGGTCTTCTTGACAAGGCGTCAGCAACACAGTTCATTGACCCTCTGACCACCTTCACTTCAAAGTCAAAATCTTGCAGGTTTAAAGCCCACCTCATAAGTTTACTATTATGGGTTTTCATTGTCTTTAACCACTGCAGTGGTGAGTGGTCAGTGCACAGAACAAAATGTCTTCCCCAGATGTAAGGTTTGGCCTTCTGAATCGCGTATACTATGGCCAGGCACTCCTTTTCCATGGTTGCCAAATGTCTCTCACCTTTCTGGAGTTTCCTACTCAGGTAGGACACTGGATGCTGGTCACCATTTTCATCCTCCTGGCAAAGAACTGCTCCTACCCCGCTGTTAGACGCATCGGTGTAGATGATGAACTCTCGATCGAAGTCTGGAGCACGCAGCACTGGATAATGGATGAGCGCCTGCTTCAACCTCTGGAACGCCTCCTCACAGTCGCTGGTCCACGGGATGCGGTCATCAGTCTTCTTCCGCGTCAGATCGGTCAGCGGAGTCGCCATCTCGCTAAACCTCGGGATGAACTTTCTGTAGTAGCCCACCAACCCAAGAAATGATTTGACTTTTTTCTTGGTGTTGGGTCTGGGCCAATCACGAACGGCTTCTATCTTGGCCTCTAGGGGTTTGATCACTCCTCCCCCTACTATGTGACCCAAGTATTTTATTTCTGGGCTACCCAGCTGCAGTTTGTTCTCTTTGCAGGGCCTAGGCCAAAGCACTTCCTCCCCTGGGTTAAAGTGCCTCTCCCTGGCTTTCTGGTCATACCAGGTTTTCTGTCTGACCTTCTGAGCTTGCAGGTTTTCTGCTGCTAGCTCTAGGTTTCTCTTCAGGTCAATCATTAAAGGGTCTATATACGTCACAACATCTTGTGGGTCATCCTGGGTGATCTGCTCCCAATTATGTTTGATTAAATCAAGTGGACCTTTCACCCTTCTCCCAAACAAAAGTTCAAACGGACTGAACCCGGTACTGGCTTGTGGCACTGATCGATAAGCAAACAAAAGGGATTGCAGCTTCTGGTCCCAATTGTTTGGATTCTCTGCCAAGTAAGCCCTAATCATGCGCATCAGAGTCCCATTGAACTTCTCCGTTAACCCATTACTTTCGGGGTGATAGGCAGTGGTTTCCTTGTGTTTAATTTCACAGATTTGCCATAACCGTTTCATGAGCTTTGATGTAAACGATGTGCCCAAATCTGTGATTATTTCTGAGGCAAATCCCATCCTGGACATATACCCCACCAAGGCATCTGCCACTGTGTTAGTTTCGATATTAGTCAAGGGTATGGCTTCGGGGTACCTCGTGGCATGGTCCACAATGGTGAGAATGAACCTGTTCCCCCTCTTTGTGGCCTTGGGCAAAGGTCCCACAATATCCACTCCTATACATTTGAACGGGGTGTCAATCACAGGCAAAGGGCACAACTTCGCTTTGGTCCTGTCACGGTTATTCCCCTGCCTCTGACACACATCACATTGTTTACAGAACTCCTTGATCTGCTTCCCTATTTCAGGCCAGTAAGAATTCTGTGTGATTCTCTGCTGTGTTTTGTTCACCCCTAAGTGCGCAGCAAACATGTCAGAGTGCCCCCTTTGTAAGATCATGGGGCGATACTTTTCAGGTACCACTAGCTGACTTCTGATCCCATCTCCCCCTTTTGAGATATTCCTCAGGGTCTCTCTATGTAAAATTCCCTTTTTCTCGCGAAATCTCGCTGGGGTTTCAGGTGTTAGCTGGGTGTCTGTCACCTTTTCAAAACACTTTTGGAGAGTGGCGTCCGCCTTTTGCTCTTGGCCAAATTTGCTGTCTGTGGTTAAGGTTTCTACCACAGCTTCGGAACTACCCTCATCTGCTTCAGCCTCGGGCTCTCCAGTGCCCCCCTGAACTGTCCCCGTGGTAGCTTGTGAGCGTGTAATCACTAGCACCCGTTTCACATGTTCAGCCAGGTCATTTCCCACGAGCACGGCTGCTGGCAGAGTCGATGAAATCGCTAGACGCCAAACTCCCCTCCAGCCTTGAAAGCTCACAGGTACCTCAGCTACTGGCAGTGAGATCACCTGTCCCTCAATCCCTGCCACCTTCAGGCTCTCATTTGGGATTATATACTTCCCAGGAATAATGTCTGGATGGCACAGGGTCACCTGGGAACAAGTATCCCTTAGCCCCCTATACTGATGGTCAAGTATTCCTACGTCCACCCCTGCGGTCTCAAACAATTGTGAATCTGTCCTCACTAGTAAGCAGCGCTTGACCTCTACAAGAGGACCATTTTCCCCAGCCTGATCAGCAGATGTAGCTGGTTCAGAGTGAGTAGCCATGGTAACAGGCTCCCTCAGTGGCAAGGAGCTTTGCTCTGTCTGGACACAGAACACAGCTTTTGGCTTGGTTCCACTCAAATCATGAGGCAAATTTCCCTTTAGCTGCTTTAATTTCTCACACTCTGAGATTAGATGGCCCTTTCCTTGACAGAAGTAACATTTTCTGCTGTACTTGGAGTCTTTCTCATCTTGTTTTGGTTTTCCCTCCAAAATCTGAGGTCTTGGTGGTTTCATGTCTGAGGGCTTCCCTTCAACATGGGCCCCTCCCCCTTGCTGGTTTTTCCCTGGTCCCTGAGAGTACCTGCTGTAGGTTTCTTTGGGTTTACCTACAGATTTCCCCTCAGCACCGAAGGGCTTTCTAATTTGGTAAATAAAATCTGCGATCTCTGCCGCTTCTGCCACCGATTTCGGTTTCCTCTCCCTCACCTGGAACTTCAGTTCCCCATGCAGGACTGAATAAAACTGTTCCAGCGCTATCAGGTCTTTGAGCTGCTGGAAGGTCTCTGTCCCCTCCTGAGACAGCCATTTCTCTAGCAGCCTCACCAGTTGGGCCCCCACTTGGGTAAAAGTCTGCTCAGGTTTCTTTGTGAGTGACCTGAATCTTTGCCTCAGCTGTTCCACATTTATCCCATGTCTGGCAAACACCAGTTTTTTAAACTCAGCGAAGTCCTTCAGCAGTTCCACTGGCATCTCTGCATAGACTTCCGCCAGGCTGCCACTGATTAAAGATCGCATAATGGTCATCTTCTCAGTTTCCCTTACTGAGAAGTCCACAAACGCTCTTTCCACGAGGGAAAAGAACACCTCAGGGCAATCTCCCTTGTTGTACACAGGGAATTTCTTCAAGTCAGTTTTAGACAATTGGCCCACCTCAGAATCTCTATTGTTATTATTGTTCTGGTTCATCATTTCCAATTTTCTTAGCTCAAACGCCATCCTCTCTCTCTCCAATCTTTCTTCTCTTTCCATTCTCTCTCTCTCTAATTCAAATTGTCTTTGTTTCTCCCTTTCCCTTTCCTCCATTTCAAATTGTCTTTGTTTCTCTTCCCTTTCCATTTCAAATTGTCTCTGCCTCTCCCTTTCCTTTTCCTCCATTTCCCTCACCCTCAGTTCATGCTGTTGGGCTAGGCGCATTTTTCTGAGTTCTGAGGTCAGCTCTCCTGTGCTCTCATCCTGCACTGAGCCAAATTCCTCCTCAGAACCTTGGTCTACCTGTGGATCTCTCACTTCACCCATTTCTGCCATTTGGCTTCGAGTCAAGGGCATAATCTCCCCAGAACAGGCTGCCTTCAAAAGTCAAGCCTCAGAATAAAACGACAACTTTTTTCCTTTTGCCTCAGAAACAGCCTTCTATAGATTGCTACTGTTCCTTCAGCACCAACTTGCAACTGTTGCCAGGCAGAATTCACCCCCTCTGCTAGGCCTCTCAGCAGACAGGCTAGATCACTGTTACTTCACACAGCTTTGCCTCAGCTCTTTCCCGCCAAAACGGGTTGCCTCAGAGCTCCCTAATCTAGTCTCCCCAATCTGAGTTGGCACGTTCTTCCACTAGCGTACCTCCCCGTGAGGTAAGCCTAGAAGATTACCTACGCGCCCTCAGATTGTCCCTGACTAGACCCCCCCTTGCTCTGGGCACACTTGCCAAGGTTTTGCTGGACCACTGGACAACTGGACCAGTCGTATCCCACACGCTGGACACCAATCAATGTGGCAACCCCAGACCTACTGGAGAATGCCACCCTGTATTTATGCTGCCACCAACCATTCCCTATAAGGAGTCACACAGACCAGGAATGGATTTTACTAAATAAAAGAACAAGGTTTATTGAAATAACAAACAGGGTACATAAAAGAATCAGGTAAATAAGATAATGTAACATGGCATAACCCCAAACATACACATATAACAGATTGGTTCCCACAGAACCCTTCAAGGTAACGCACAGACCCTGAACCTATCAGTTCTGGCTACCTAGCTAGAAACCTGAACCTATCAGGTATGTACTAACTGACACACAGTTGTACTCAGTCTGACACACAGACTCCCACTCCCACTTCTAAACTTCTCCAAATATATATACAGTACAGCTCCTCCCCCCGATGTCCCGCCTTCCACTCCCCATAGGATGGAACTTTCCCTCAAAACCCATGACAGACAGGTACCATCAGTGCTGTATGTGACACCGGCTTTGCATTAGTTCCTACGGGAACTAATGCCACTACCTATGAACAGTGTCTCGACATACAAATGAAAAACAGCCTGAACGGATTAAATGGTTTTCAATGCATTCATATGGGAAATCTTGCCTTGATTTATGAACTTTTTGACATATGAACACCATTCCAATACAGATTAAGTTCTTAAGTTGAGGTACCACTGTATGCAGCTGTCTCCTAAAGCCCTCATACCTCAGCATTCCATCCTCTCTACTGTGTTTGAATGACAGCTTGTGTTTTGTGTAAACCCAAAATGTCCAGATTTTCTACTGTAAGGTTCTAAAATACCCTATTTCTAGACTGTGCATAGTAGTTTATGTCTTGAAATATATGTCCATGCCAAATTTCAGTTGCCTGGATAGTAACCTACTCATTGGGAGATTCATATTGAATCTACTGCTTTTAAGGACAGGCATAATCTTGTTTGTCCTTGTGTTTCCTCCTTAGTTGTCAAGTTGTTATCTGAAACTTGTCTATCATGAGGGTAACTTAATTATTTAGAAGAAAATGATAAAGTAAATAATCAAGTTAATGTTTTGGTGGGGAGAGGTGCACAGATATTTCAGTCTTGGTGTCCAGGAACACCACAATCTCACGTTGGCCAAAGAACAAGCTAAACAAAACACCTAATCTGTTGATTTACTTATCTAATATATTAGGTGGAAGACAGTTCATTCTGCAGTTCTGGTTGTCCTTAGAAACAAGCATAACTCAACTTTGGACTACGAGCAAAGGGAAATGTCATTTCCCATTTCTGTGATTTTATTTCTCCAACAGCTTCTAGCACCCAAATATTATTCTATTTTTTTTTCAGCTAAAACTTCCTTAAGAACATTTTTACTGATTTTTAAAATAATCAATACACATATAAAAGAACATGTTCTGACAACATGTATTGACACCTCTCTCACAGTGTACTATAGATTTGCTACATATCTGTTGCAGTCCTTTAATTGTATTTGCAATGCTTTTTTGAACTACTGTGTTTACAAGGACTGTAATATAATCATGAACCTTTTTTTTAAAAAAAACCTTAGGCTGGAAAAAAGAGGATGATTTTGCGGATTTATTTTTCTTTGATGACAGAAAATTTGATGCACAAAGAGAATTATGTTGTCAATAACAATCAAAGCTTCATATCTAAATGAACCTGTTCATAGAGTCTTGTTGGGTATAGAAGTTTAAATCTCAGTTCCAGAAAAAATCCAGAAATACAACCTTGTGGAAATATTGTAGGGATGCTACAATATTCATTTCACACTAAAAGTCTAGTCTCAAACACAGAAGATCGGGAAAATAATGGGCTGTATCCAGTTCTTTTCTGTTATTTGTAGATGGCAACAAATAGAACAGAGAAGGGGGAAAATACAAGTGGTATGAAGACAATTTTTACAAATTCTCTTATTCAATGCTATTTTTGTGTTGTTCCAGAGGAATTTCCCAAATGTTTCGAACAACCAACAAAAATTTGTCTCTTTCCTCCTTCTGTTAATAGAATTATTTTTTTATCAAAAAAAAAAAAACTTTCAGGTGCAGGAAAACAACTTTGAATACATCACATATTACCATATATTTCCATGTATAAGACTATACCTTTCTCTAAAATATTTAGATTAAAATTTTGGGTCATCTTATATATGGAATGAAGGGGGGGAAAGGGATCAAATTGGCTTGATTCTTGCTTTCCCCCTCCACTTTTTGCAAAGAAAATGAAAATGGAGGAGGCAAGCACTTTCTTGCAAGGAAACTGGAGGGGGAAAGCACTTGCTTCCTAAGAAAGTAGAGGGAGAACATTCTTTGCAAGAAGAAAGAAATTCTGGGTTAGAAAAGTGGGGGGGTATCTTATATGTGGGTGCATATTATACATGGAAAAATATGATATATTTACTTAAAGTATGCATTAAAGAGTGGCTGGGGAAAATCTAACTTAATTGTCTTAATTTGCTACTACTGAATGGTGAGTTGGACACATTTGATCCAATTCCAATTCTGCTCAATCAGCCAGTTCCAGAAGGTGATCCTGGGGAACAGTTTATCTATGGAAAGTTTATGGTATCCTTCAGGGTTCTATCCTGTTCTCTTGGCTTTTAACATCTATTGAAACCACTAGGATAGGTTGTCTGGAGCAATGAATTCAGGTAGCATCATAAAAATATTATTCGTGGTATATGGGTGGTAAATGGATAGTAAATAGTAATTATGTGTTGTCAAATAAATTTCAATGTGTGGCAACCCTTGCCAGGGTTTCCTAAGCACAAACTGCTCAAAAATAGTTTACCTTTCCTGATTCTGTTGGTGCTTTGCAACTATGCAGCTTGCCCAAGGCTACACAGCCTGGCTTTTCTTCTGGGAGACACAGTGAAGAACTGAACTCCTGATGCCTGGCTACTTCAACTCTCTCTTGCCTTTTCATAAAATGCAGGTGAAATAGCAACAACTCTGGTCAACCAACAGTTGAACCCAATAAAAGAACTAATAAGGGCCAGACAGAATGAAGTTGTTATTAATAGTTTATCTGCCTAGCTAAGCAGTGCTCAACATGCTTTAGGTGAAGTTGCATCCCACTGGAAAGAGTACATTTATAGTCTGGAGTGAACTCACAGAGCTACATAATAAATGTTTTTCTTCCCCTATGAAGTAGTACCATAGAACCCATACCATACTAACCAGTAGACCTCATGCAAGTATGCTGGAAAGATGCAAGTGGGTTGAAACATATACAGATGTTGTTTGTGGGGATCCACACTCTGTCATAGTGACACTGTTTTGAGCTTTTTGGAACCATACAGGACACTGATTGTGTATACAGCTTCCATGGGAAACCACAAATTCATGTGAATATCACACTGTTGCAAACCAAAGAAAAGTCTGAGAGCAACCACAGTGGTTACCAATGAATATAAACCGATATACACAGCTTTACACAGCAAAACCAGATTCTGGTGGTTTTTTTAGGTAAACAAATACGGTAAGCACAATAATGGGAAACAGGGTTATAAAAATGTATTCATGATTCATCTCCATGTTTCCTCTGTATTTTCCTTAAAGAACTTTCTGGCTTAGAGGTTGTTTGGTGTTTCTGTAATAGATGAGGAGAATACATTCACATAGCTCGCAGATTTCATTCAAACACTGAACTACAGCAGGACACACACACATCCCCATTCGTGGGATCAGTAGCCACTGATACATTTATCTGCTGCCTAAACATGCTAAATTAAAAAAATCCCAGAAATACGTATTTATTTGTATTTCCAGGGTATATTTACCAGAACTGACCACTAGACGGAACCAGAGACCATGCAATGTTTCAATCCTTCTGTATTTTTTAACCACCTATGGAGGGATTGGAACCAATCCCCCATGGATACAGGGGTCATACTGTATGCCTTTTCATAAGAGCTGGAATTATTTCATACATTGCTTCTATGTTGATTAAAACTGCACTTACTGAAACATCCTAGAGATTATCGTCTATCCCAGAAATATATTTGGCTGGAAGAATGCATTATTTGTTCTGTTAGTCATTAAAATAGTTTCAATAATAAAGAATTCATATTTTATATTGCTATGGAGATCAAACAACCAAAATTATTTCTTATGCGTATGTAAGATCGACTCAGATCTAGGTACAAGCTGGATGCTCCTATTCTTATTTATAAATTAAAGAGTGGTAACACATGGAGAAGATACCCAGACCTAAAAGATACCAGAGGTTTTCCTGCCAATGTGCAGGTCTATAAGAGAATCAGACCAGAGTGCCAGGACATTTGGAGCCATATGACTTGACATCTGAAGAACTGCAAAGTGATGGAAATCAAAATAGGTGCTGCAATGCAGTACAGAGGTAGTTGCACTTAATGATAATTCAATTCTTTCAAAAACCCTGTGGTATATGAATGTTATTGCTTCTGTATCCATGATTCAAAAACCCAGGAAATGGACTGACACCATCTTGCAATATTGTGCATTTGAAAAAAATAACTACCAACTCACTACAAGTGGACAAAAAAGGTAGCTTAAGTGTGAATGGAGGACAGCTCATGGGGAAGAATTGTTTTTAAAATCAGAAATCAGATTTGTTTAACAGACTTTTTTAAAAAATTTGGCACAGAGCAAGTCTATACTACATACAAACATTTTGCCAAATAGAGTCCTGCTCCAAGAACTCATTCAAAAGTTTCAACATTTTGTTTGCACTGGCCACCATCAGATACGGCTTATGGAATGTTAATTTAACTTGGTCAGGTAGTATCAGATATGCACTCCTCTGCACCTCTGATCAAATCAGTAGTGGAGGCTGTGTGTTTAGTCGTTTAGTCGTGTCTGACTCTTCGTGACCCCATGGACCAGAGCACGCCAGGCCCTCCTATCTTCCACTGCCTCCCGGAGTTGTGTCAGGTTCATGTTGGTTGCTTCACAGACACTGCCCAGCCATCTCATCCTCGGTCGTCCCCTTCTCCTCTTGCCATCACACTTTCCCAACATCAGGGTCTTTTCCAGGGAGTCTTTTCTTCTCATTAGATGGCCAAAGTACTGGAGCCTCAGCTTCAGGATCTGTCCTTCCAGTGAGCACTCAGGGTTGATTTCCTTTAGAACTGATAGGTTTGTTCTCCTTGCAGTCCAGGGGATTCTCAAGAGCCTCCTCCAGCACCACAATTCAAAGGCATCAATTCTTCGGCGGTCTGCTTTCTTTATGGTCCAGCTCTCACTTCCATACATCACGACAGGAAAAACCATAGCTTTGACTATTCGGACTTTTGTTGGCAAGGTGATGTCTCTGCTTTTCAAGATGCTGTCCAGATTTGTCATCGCTTTCCTCCCAAGAAGAAGGCGCCTTTTAATTTCAGGGCTGCTGTCTCCATCTGCAGTGATCATGGAGCCCAGGAAGATAAAATTTGACACTGCCTCCATATCTTCCCCTTCTATTTCCCAGGAGGTGATGGGACCAGTGGCCATGATCTTAGTTTTTTTGATGTTGAGTTTCAGACCGTTTTTTGCACTCTCCTCTTTCACTCTCATTACAAGGTTCTTTAATTCCTCCTCACTTTCTGCCATCAGAGTGGTATCATCTGCATATCGGAGGTTGTTGATATTTCTTCCGGCAATCTTAATTCCGGCTTGGGTTTCTTCCAGTCCAGCCTTCCGCATGATGTATTCTGCATATAAGTTAAATAAGCTGGGGGACAATATACAGCCTTGCCGTACTCCTTTCCCAATTTTGAACCACTCAGTTGTTCCATGACCAGTTCTAACTGTTGCTTCCTGTCCCACATATAGGTTTCTCAGGAGACAGATAAAGTGGTCAGGCACTCCCATTTCTTTAAGAACTTGCCATAGTTTGCTGTGGTCCACACAGTCAAAGGCTTTCGCATAGTCAATGAAGCAGAAGTAGATATTTTTCTGGAACTCTCTGGCTTTCTCCATAATCCAGCGCAAGTTAGCAATTTGGTCTCGAGTTCCTCTGCCTCTTCGGAATCCAGCTTGTACTTCTGGGAGTTCTCGGTCCACATACTGCTGAAGCCTACCTTGTAGGATTTTGAGCATAACCTTGCTAGCGTGTGAAATGAGTGCAATTGTACGGTAGTTGGAGCATTCTTTGGCACTGCCTTTCTTTGGGATTGGGATGTAGACTGATCTTTTCCAATCCTCTGGCCACTGTTGAGTTTTCCAAACTTGCTGGCATATTGAATGTAGCACCTTAACAGCATCATCTTTCAAGATTTTAAATAGTTCAACTGGAATGCCATCACCTCCACTGGCCTTCTTGTTAGCCAGGCTTTCTAAGGCCCACTTGACTTCGCTCTCCAGGATGTCTGGCTCAAGGTCAGCAACTACATTGTCTGGGTTGTCCGGGATATCCACATCTTTCTGATATAATTCCTCTGTGTATTCTTGCCACCTCTTCTTGACGTCTTCTGCTTCTGTTAGGTCCCTCCCATTTTTGTCTTTTATCATGTTCATCTTTGCGCAAAATGTTCCTCTAATATGTCCAATTTTCCTGAACAGATCTCTGGTCTTTCCTTTTCTGTTATCTTCCTCTATTTCTTTGCATTGTTCATTTAAGAAGGCCCTCTTGTCTCTCCTTGCTATTCTTTGGAAGTCTGAATTCAAGTTTCTGTAACTTTCCCTATCTCCCTTGCATTTTGCTTCCCTTCTCCTCTCTGCTATTTCTAAGGCCTCGTTGGACAGCCACTTTGCTTTCTTGCATTTCCTTTTCTTTGGGATGGTTTTCGTTGCTGCCTCCTGGACAATGTTACGAGCCTCTATCCAAAGTTCTTCAGGCACTCTGTCCACCAAATCTAGTTCCTTAAATCTGTTCTTTACTTCCACTGTGTATTCATAAGGGATTTGGTTTAGATTATACCTGAGTGGAGGCTACTATGCATAATATAGGAATAAAACTGGAAGCACCAAGTTTATTTCAACCTAGCCTCAGTCTCTTGAAACATCTAGTTGAAATTGGCTCATTTTTCCACCTCTTGACCACAAAGTTTTATCATTATTTCCTTTGCATCCCTACCATGGTTTCATGAATGTTCTGAAAGGCCAACAACTGAGATTTTCCATAAGCATGAATAATAGATGCTTAGAAGAAGCACAGCTTGGAACTTCCTTTTAAAGAGGATTGAATACAATGGCATGCTGAAGCCATATGTTGCTAAAATGCATATTATCTGTTCATTGATCAGTTATGGATGACTTCAGCATGTAGCTATAATAACTCTTTTAAAAAGTGTCCGTTTACAGATTGTTCAAAAGGAAGACAGAGCAGGATACAGACCTGCACAATGCATGTACAGATACAAATTCCAATATAACCACTACAATATAAATAAAGTTACAGTACAACCTAGAATAGTGGGGGAGGTTGTAACCTGCATGGCTGTTTAGGTTGCAGTCCGATGGTGATTTGTCCCATGGCTTCGTTCAGGTTGGGAACTGGCTGGTTTGCTCCTTTTCCTGGCGATCACACGATGTACATGGCATTGCAAACCTAATGCTCACTGATTAATGCCTACCTGCAATCTTTTCGGGTTCTTGTCAGCAGTGACTTTTTTGTTTTGGGTTGTGGTTTGTTTTTGTTTTTTTTGGCATGGGTAGGACAGTTCCATTTTGGTTTGTTTCACCATGTATGATTACTGGGATTGAACCAAAGTGGATGGCTTAAATTATATGCTTAAACTATTTAACTATCTTGAAAGATGGAAAGCTTCCTTCCTGCTTGCCTACAGAAGAGAAAGGAGAGGAGGTTTTCAAATTCTTTTAATTGTTGCTAATTAATCACTGAAAGAAGGGACGTGGTGGCGCTGCGGGCTAAACCGCAGAAGCCTGTGCTGCAGGGTCAGAAGACCAGCAGTTGTAAGATTGAATCCACGTGACAGAGTGAGCTTCCGTCACTTTGTCCCAGCTCCTGCCAACCTAGAAGTTCGAAAGCATGCAAATGCAAGTAGATAAATAGGGACCACCTTGGTGGGAAGGTAACAGCGTTCCGTGTCTAAGTCGCACTGGCCATGTGACCACGGAAGATTGTCTTCGGACAAACGCTGGCTCTATGGCTTGGAAACAGGGATGAGCATCGCCCCCTAGAGTCGAACATGACTGGACAAAAATTGTCAAGGGGAACCTTTACCTTTACCTTTACCTTTTTAATCACTGAAACACTGTGTCAGTTACCAACAATTAAAATGAAATGTAAAATTTCCTCTCCCTTTTCCTTCAGAGGTGAGCAGGAAGGAAAGTCTCTATTTTTCTAGATCATTAAACAGCTTAGGCAAAGCACAGAGGAGGAGACAGGAAGGAGCTTTTTGGTTTTAATTTCTTTTTGTTTTTCTTCCCCTTTAAAAGGAAAGATCAGTCAAGTTCATGCTAAACAGGATTGTTTGAGGTGTAATGTGGTTGGTCCTTGAATGTGGATGCAAGGATTTTCCCAAATGACATACCGCATCTCAAAGCAACTCTATTTAGCATGATCTGGACCAAGCCAGGCCAGTATAGCTGATCCATCTAGTTACACTTTTAGTCTATTGTTCAGGTAGACTAAACATCATTGAGAAATTTGAGGTCCTCCTCAGCTCTATCTTCTTATGCTTGAATTGGACAGTCTTCAGACAGAGGACTGATGTCTCATAGCCCTTTAAATAGAAGAACATCCTCTGTAACCATGAGCTATATGGTTTTGTGCTGAGCTTGAAAGCAATTATTTAGAAACGATAAGTTACTTGAAGTAATTAATTTTTCCGATCTTAAGGTTATCACTATGTTACTTTATGACTGTAATGTAAGTTATACTTCACTTACTTTACAGTGTAGTGACATTTGTTTTACTATTAGTTATAAGGATTTGGTCTTACTAAATGATGAATAAAGGATATCATAAAATTCAAAAAACGCTGAAACATGGAGTAGTTTGTACTATCTCTGTGTAGTTACTTTGGGTATGAATGTACATTGGGAAAGCATTTGATATAGAAAGGAATTAGTTATAGGTACCAGATTTTTCATGCGGATACATCATTATTCTTTTGTAAATGATATAAAGATTAATTTGTCTCAGCTATTTGTAAAGAAAGGGTTGTCAAGTCATTTCTATTGTTCTGTCACTTATCTCTTTTAGAAAGAGTTGTACTGTAAGTAAGAACTAGCAACAAATAAAAAGTTGTAATTCAGTGCTGTAAACATGTGACTGAATTATGTGACTGGGAAGCACATATAAGGTTTCTTTGAATGACAAGCCTTTGGAATATTCATAAAGCACTTTAGTGCTTTTAACAAAAAGACAGTAATAATTCTGGTATACTGACATACAGCATATCCCAAGACAGTGATTGGATTTTGTTTTTGTAACTGTGGCAATAAAAATGTACAGCTGTCGACATCAACAAGGGAGAGTGGAGCAGCATCAGATGCCTTGAAGGTGGATATGCCTTAATGATGCAGGATCTCTGAGGGAACAGTCTCTGTGGACTGTTCTTCAGCGCAGCAAAAGAATTTGTGCATTGAAGTTGTTTCTATCTGTGCCAATCTTTTGCTGGATCACAAGTTGCCTAAAAGAGTCACAAACCACCTGTGACTTTGTCACAATCAAATATATTATGTGGTTATCAAAAGGAACCATTAAGAGTCAGAACTGTAGCATTCTTGTGGTTCACAGTGATCGGATGACACAGGAATGCCTGGTGGGAATGTAAAGAACGCTGCTAAACTTATGGATTCTTGTTGAATCAGGCTTCTTGACCTGATGAGAAACAGAGTAATTTTCAAGCCCCATGAGGTTCCTCACCTCCAAATGAAAACTAAAAACACTTCATTTCTCCTCATCTATGTCTCTGTAATTTGCACAAACCATCCTGGCACAATACCAGAGTTCTTTCCCTTTGAGAGACAAAGCACACACAAAAAGCAAGCATGGAAGGGCAACTGGTGATTTTAAAAGTTGCAGACAATTCCTCTGACGTATCTAATGCATAAAACTTCAGACAGTTTTCCCCCACTTTGCCATCACCTTTTGCACAACAGGCATATTTCCTACTAAATGATCACTTGTGCCAAACAAAAAACAAAACATTTTCATTGTCTTTACGAGAGCTCCATAAAATATCTCACTCTTTTGTGAAGCGAGGAGAATACTTAAGTAATTGCCTCTTCCTGTGTGCAGGGATAAGAGGAAGAGCTTCTGATTGCACTGGATGGTATGTTTCCCAAGCTATTGCAGAAGGATACTTCAAAAAAGAGATTGCTAATGGCCTTATTAATGCAATTTTTCCTGGAGTGGCTGTAATAGGATTGGGCTTCTGGAGAACTTAGGGGTCAAATGTGACACAGCTAGACAGCTTGCCTCAGGAAGCTGTTTGACACAGCCTTCTTTTGCTGTACAGTGTCTGAACCACAGGAAAGGTGGAAATAAAAGGATGAATAGGCCTCTCTCTGTTCCAGCTGAAGCTCCTTCTATCACAAAAATGTATATGGTGACTACTTCAGTCTGAATTCTTCAGACTGCACAGCATTTTTGTCTGTGCAGCCTTGTGACCTTGTTCATCAAATATGAAGGGATGAAGATGGTGCCTCATCCCAAAATTGTGGGGACAACTTATTCCTTGGTCCACAAGCTGCCCGTTTCTAATAATGAACTTTAAGGTACTCATGTTATTGAGGCCAGTGCACTGAGATCTGTATTTAAGTAAAAAAAAGATTTTAACAGAACACTACAAAAGCCCAATTAGATCCTATTGTATTGATACTCTAAAAGCCTCAAGTTTATTGTGTCCATGCATATAAAATTCAGGGGTAATCCCTGCAGTATATGTAGCCAAGGCTGGAATTTTGGCTGTGTATCTTAGAACTACACAGGGGTGCACCACTGACATTGTGTGACCTGTAAAAATAACATTCTGTAAGACATTGCTGACAGTGGGGCAGTCTAAACAAAACACAGTAACTTTTGAACAGGTTCTTGAATCAGAGCTTTGTTTCACAATGTGATTGTAGATAGTATGGGCTTGTTGTGTGTCAGATTTGGAAAAGGGTCTAAGGGTATGTTTAAAAATCTAAATGTTGGTTTTAAGAAACCATTCACCCTATCCCATTCACACATTTTGCTACTTTTTAATGGCATGCTTAGTATTCATTTTTTTTCAAATGTCAATGCTTTCAAAATGCTTATTTTACATAGGGAAAATTTCATCAGTGTGACTGCACATACTCCCTGATGTATTCTGTAGCCATTACCCACACCTCTTGCCAGCACTTCGGGATACTAGAGAGTCTTATTAAGAAGAATGAGGCTTACTTTTTAGAAAGATAGCAGATTTGGACCTCAGCCTTACCAAAGTCTTCCACAGGCATTTAAACAAATAAACGGGGGTGGGGAGAGAGAGTAGCCATGGGGTGAGGAAAGTGAGAGAGCAAGAAAGGAGTAACGGAAAAAGAGAGGGGGGAATAGCTGGGAAATGAGTGTGTGTGTGAGAGAAAGAAGCCACAAAGAGGTAAAAATTGTGACACAGATCGAAAGAGAATGAGAAAGGAGCCACAGAGAGTAAGTCTTAAGTATTCCTTTGCTCTTATCTCTTCCAGTACCTTTCTGGGTGAATGCAATTTATGAAGGACAGCTTTGCTTGGGTGTTTTTTTCCCTAAAGGGGAACACTTGATACGTGTTCTGAAAAGCCAGCCAGATACCTAGTTTTACTGTTGAGATAGAGGAGAGTCTTGACAATGTCAGGAGTTGATGCCCAGCTAGACCTTTGAAATATGGTAAGGGAAGCTGAAGAAGCAGAGTTATTCCTCTTAGCCTGACCTATCACAAAGGGTATTTGTTAGGAAAAGGTGGAGAGGGGAGAGTTATGCATGCCATTTACAGCTCACTGGAGGAAAGATAGGACATATGTGTAATGAATCTATATGACATTGTCATATAAATGTTATTGACAGATGTCTGGAAAAGATGGGTGTTTCCCCTTGCCCAACTAACAACCAAAAGCCCATGCAGTTTTGTCCAATATCTTTTCCCCACAATAGTTACCCATGTGTGGCAAGGACCTACTGAGCTGGGAAACTTGCTACTTCACCCTGGCTCAGTCATTCCCCTTCAGCCTGATCTACTTCATAGGTTTGTTGTGAAGCAAAAGTGGATTGGAGAGAGTTATGAATGGCATTTTGAGCTCACTGGAGGAATGCTGGGCTATAAATGTAAATTGCAGGCTTTGTGGTGTGGAATTTACTTCCCAGACAATTGTAGTTTGGTGAATGGCAAATCCAAAAGCACAAAAATAACACTCAAAGGACACTCAGGCTTATGCAGGTCTTCATAGACATCAGCCCCATAGAATCAGCAGTAATAGTAACACCCATACTAGTGAATGCTTCAAAGATGCATTATATTTCTGAAACTGAAAACATCTTGGAGGTACTCTTGTGTTCTTCTTCTTCTTCTTCTTCTTCTTCTTCTTCTTCTTCTTCTTCTTCTTCTTCTTCTTCTTCTTCTTCTTCTTCTTCTTCTTCTTCTTCTTCTTCTGACACCTCACATATGCCAAAATTACCTTGGCTTCAAATGATCCACCACAGATATGTCGTAAAAGAACAGTGTTTTGTTGTACCACATTGCAATAAAATGAACAATTGCTAAAGGGAAATGGGGCAAGACATATTGAGACTAACTAGCTTGCCATACAATACCGCTCTGTGAAAAATATAATTTTCCAATTACGGCACTCTTGGTAGTTTTTCTTATACTGGAACTACTGGGGTATGGCATGAATAAGTCACTCTCATTATTAGAATTCATTTTATGTATCACAGAATGAGCCACAATGGAGATCAAATGAAGTGTGGGGGGTAATGCTTGCATTTATGTCTGTCTGCATATTTGATAATTAGCTTGCAAAATACCAGGTGTCCTTCATGGAATAAAGTGGTTAATTTAGAGTAGGGATTTGATTTTATTTTTTTAAAATAGGGTTACCAAATTTATACCTGGAAAAATTAAGAGGAAAATGGGATCAAAATCTACACTTTCCAGTACTTTGAGAGCTGGTCCATATGTGAAAAATGTGCACAAGGTGCTTATATTGTTATAATAATACGTATGCTATCAGAAATGTGTGTGAATATTCATTATGTTGGGGGGGAAGAGAAATTTGTCTAAACTGGTGTTTGTAAATATACTCTTCTTTTTACTTTCAATGAACTCAAGAACTGGCATGTGCCGAACAGAATTTTTAGCTGATTGAGCACTATACTCCAATATACATGGCACACAGATACATGCATACATATCCCTCAAATCATAGTACACATGCACAGTAGAGATGGGCACAAACAAGGCTATGGAACAAACAAAAAAAACCCACAAAATGGACTGGTTCACTTTGTGGTTCAGTTTGTGAAAGCTGTTCTGCTGAAATGAAACTTACTTTTTTTCCTCTCTGCATTTTGTTCTGCTTTGGCAAAATGGATGCCCCCAACTCCCTTCCCACTGGCCCTGTCACTTCCCTATCTGGTTCTTTAGAGATCATTAGAGATAGCACCCTGGCTTCCCTTCTGCAAGCTGGGTCTTCTGTCTCTTCACATGCACTGTCTATCAGCTGAAGGGCAGCACGTGCACAGAGACAGCAGGTATGGCTCATATTTAATGTTCTGTGGCAGGAAAAACATTCTTCACCAAATCTTTCTCAAAATTCTACTGTAGGAGCTCTAAGGCTGAGTAAGCAAAATATTCATCTTATGCTGTTTCATTTCCTACCAAAGGTTGGAAGTCATCATGCCTATACTAGATAGAATCCTATTGTACCATATTTTTTTCATTTATAACACACACCCATTTATAAGACACCTCCCCACACACTTTTCTAACCCCCAAATTAAGAAAGCTTAGCTTTGAGGATTTAGCCTCTGGGCTCAGAATGGTCTGACATTTTGATTCCTGTTGAATCTGAGCCTGCAGGCTCCACCTCCAATGAGGTGTGTTCTAATTGGTTTGCACAATGTCAGCTGATATCAGTTCCATAAGCCTCCTGATTGAAGGAAGCCTATTTATAGAAGCAAGGTATGTGCCATTTTGTTCTCTCCTCAGCTATCTCTGCTTACCTCTTTGTAAAAGAGGCCCCTCAATTTTTAGTGTATTGATTTTAGGAAAAAGTAGCGTCTTATACACAGAAAAATATGGTAGCTTTTGCCTCCATAAGAGTTTATCGGGAGAAAGGTGGCCTATAAATAAGGCAAATAAAATAAAATAAATGGAAGTTAAGAGGAGATATTTCCTGTTTCACACAAAGTCATATTACTGTTGTATTAGAGAACAAAAAAGAAAACATATGATACCAGAGTGCACGTTGAAAAGTGGGGGTGAAATTATACTTGCACTCCTCTTAGTATCTCTTTGTCATTTGATCTTCAACATTCACTGCAGCTTTTGTTTCCAGTATGAATGCAGCTTGAACTGAGATTTGGTTATTTCTATTTATCTATGTATTTATGGGTCACCTTTTGTGGCCAAGGCAGTTCACAAATGATTAAAACCAGAGGCAACTAAAAATACTCATTAAAAAAAAGTGTATGGGAAATGATTAGTTGTACCTGCCGACATAATGCTTGTGGTGTAACTGTCAGTAGCAAATAAGCATGAGATGTTTAGGTTGATTTTTTTTTTCTTTTAAGTAGTTCTCACAGAGTTTATGTAGCAAGTTCTACCTACTCTCTCCCTTTGCAATGTATAAAGTTACAAGCTGTCAAGCTTTTATTGGTTTTCAACAAAGTAGCCATATTTGTAAAAGCATATCCAGACAAAAGTGAAACAAAATTAAACACACACAGAGAGAGACACAAAGCTAATTGTTATATTCAGTTATTATCACAGAGAAATCCACTGTGTCAGCCGCCCCGAGTAGACTCTGTCTAGAGGGGCATGGTAGAAACTGAATAATAAACAAACAAACAAACAAACATATTAGAGTGGAGTGAGCTGAAACTGTATGTGCATACAGGACAGGAACAGGAAGGTGACAATAAGATTATGGATGTAAGTTATTAACTGCAAGAATGTTGATTGTGCAGGTAGCCCTATTTTAATGAATAGTTTCACACTTGCTGTGGGATGTAAAGGGAGCAGGAGGGTCTTTCTAAGATGAACCCCTGCAATTGATTGTTTTAGTGGTCTAATAAAGTTATCACTCAACCTTGCTTTTGGAAGATCTGACAGAACCTGATCCATGGTGACAGATTGTAGAGAGAATTAATGTATACAATGAGCTAAGAAATCCTGATCAATATTTAATCCTTTTTATATGCTCTGGAATTTATGTAAGAATTAGAGATGGGGATATTCGTATTTGTAAATGGATATGAATATCCCCATCCAAGGTGAGCCTAATATGCAGCCCTGTGGGGAGACTTGTTCTCTGGCCCCATGCCTGAAGTGGCCAGCTGAGTAAAGATGGCTGAGCTACTGCCGCAATTGGCAGGAAGAGTGTGAGGCTGGTGATGCAGCAAAGTGTGAGTGGACAGGCTGGTCCCGAGGGCTGGAGCCTTCTTAGGCTCAGCTTGGACAGGGATATTCAAATTCATTTAGGAATACGAATATCCCCATCTCTAGTAAGAATCTGTTTTCAGACATCACTATTTTTAATTTTTAATTTTTATTTTTCTGGATATGCTTTCACAAACCAACACGGCCACTTCTTTGAAAACAAATAAAAGCTTGACAGCTTGTAATCTGCACATTGCAAAGGGAGAGAGTGGGTGAAAATGGTTAAGCTCCATGAGAACTACAAGACGTTGTGGGATTGATGGTCTATTTGCTCATTAGTATCAAAAAAAGCAACAACTACCAATCTCATAACTCCTTGTAATTCCCATGGAGCTTAATGAGTTCCATCCACCCTTTCTCTTTGCAATGGCTGCAGAGATTGCAGTGTATGTGCTGAAACCTCTCTGGAGATTTGAATTTTGTAGCTATAGATGCCAATATTCTGGCTGGTGGAATTCCTGGCGAATTGTGCTGCTTGTTGGGAGAAAAAACCAAAAACTCCCATGCCTGGTGACAAATTACCTTAAGTTACAAAACTGGCTTAGGCATTTCCTGATGCACAGCAATTGTTTGGCTCAATGTAAGGGTCCTACTGTGACCTCTTAATTTGTGGTAATTTACTGCTGAAAGACTAATCTACTAACTTTGCCATGTTGGGCTCTGCCTATGGCTTCCTCACAGTTGATGAAGCAAGCATCCAGTACATATCCTTGCTCACATCACGTTATCTCTCCCCAAATACATACAGGCAGAAGATTGCATTCCTGGTTCCAAATTCCTTTGTGAATGCAAACTGTGGATTCTGCCCTTTCTTTGGACTCCTTTTAAACTAGACTGTCTTAGCAGAATCAAAACATACGCAATGGCAGCTACACTTTAAAGAAGCAGGTCCATCAACAACATGGTGCAGTGATGCTATTCAGTGTCTCAGAGAGTGAAGGATCCCCTCTCCAAAAATACTGTCTCCATTTCATTAACTTCCCCACCCAGCTTTCTATCTCTCTCCACCACCAATAATAGTCAGTCAGCATTCCATGTTACCGTTCATCCTCAGGGATTTCCATTTAGGTCCTACTGCCACCACCATCACTGCAGTCACTCGGTGAGTTGAATCTCAGTGAGCTGCAGAGCCAGAGTTCAGGAGTTTGATTCTCCCAGGAGGAAACGCAGCTTGTGTGTCCTTGGGCATGCAGTGCCATTCCCAGGGCATCCCCAGAAGAAGGGAATGAAACAGCTTGTGAGGATTCTCTGCCTACAAAACCCTGGAAAAAGTTGCCGTAAGTCAGCACTGACTTACTATAACGGCATCTAACCTGTTTCTTCTGTCTATCTGTCTTACTTCAAAAACTTGGATTGTTGAAGGTTTGGTGATTCTTCTGCTCAGTTACATAAGGTAATCAAATATTTTTAAGCAAATAAATGAGGGTTTTGTTAGGGTTTTTTTTTTTGGAGGAGGCATGATATGTTTCTGTTTCTATTCTTATTTATTCATGCCTTTTGTTAGTTCAGCAGAAATATAAGAAGTTGGATCAGAAGCCGCAGGATCTTATATTTCTACTGTGCTGAGACCAATCCATCAGATTTATTACCAACTAAGACAGGAACCATATTGTCTCTTCAATTCATTCTATTCATTCCCATTTTACCTGCAGTTTGGCATGTGAAAATTACTTGCTCAGCTACTACCTCATTGGCAGCTGGCAAGAAATGAGAGACATTATATCAAAGCCATCACACTATGTGTTGGGCGTCAGTGGGACTCTTTATAGCACTGGCAAACCTTCTAAATGCCAACATGAAACAGACAATAAATGAGATTCTAGTCTTCTACTGAGTATTTAACAGTGCTTTTGCAGCCACTACTTACATAAACACAAAGATGTGTTGTAATTGATGGTTTACAGCTGTGACACCCAATAAAAAGAATAAAAAGAACCGCACTACCCTGTATGACAGGATTTCCTTCTGCACCTTTCTATTCAAGCTAAGCTGAACTTTCCTCAAAAAATAATTTTAGAGATTTCCTCTCTTTTGTTTATCTACTCCATTCCTTGGGGAGAGGGGATTTGCTTTGAAGGGTTTTTTTCCTGCATATTTTCCATATGACTTGTGTTTGGCAGCTGTACTTTCTCCTCCATCATTCCCCAGAATATCATGAGATCTGAGATGTGGAAGAGGATGCCAGATAATGGCTGGGTTGCTAACATAGAAATAGACACATGCATGTGCAGACAGACACATAGAGACATATAGCCATTAAATCAGCATTCTTAACTCTGAAGTCTCCAGAAATTTGTTACTTGATTTCCCAGAAGCTCTATAAGTATAGTTATTAGGGATTTCAGAAGCTAAAGTCCCAAATAGCTAGATGTCTGAAGGTTAAGAAGTATTATGTTACAAGATTTATTCACCCTCTTAGAGGAATTTAGTGAGATATCCCTTCACCATTTCACCCCACATAATAGGCTGTTTGTGCATTTGTTTAGTCACTACATAATCCATGATGTTTTAGCCTTGCAGTGACAATGACAAAGATGAATATTGGGGATCTGAGCTCTAACAAAATGTCAAGAATGCAAACACAACTGCATTTCTAGTTCTTGTTGCAATGTTTTTGAGAAGATGGTTGCACTGAATTTTATGGCTAAAATAAAATCACTTCTCCAAACCTTTCTCTAGAGCCTTCCTTAGGCACTTTCACACAAAATAGTCAAAATACTCCTTCTCACTCTTCTTCTACATCATGGCTATACTGATTCTGGATGAGGCAGGTCTAAAGAGTGATGTGTTGCATCCAAACTGGTTTGCAGTGTTTCTCAACCATTAAGTTCTTCTCCCTTGTCCACTCCTTCCCCTACTTATTTTTACATTGAATGATCAGCTGTAGCAATCTGTACTTTTTATTCTTTGTTAACTGAGCAAACTACTCTAACTAAATTGTTCAAACATGGGATAGCCATCTTTGGTGTGTTTGAGGAATTCAGTCTTTCCAAATATCAATGGACTTGACTTAAGCTGTACCTCTCAGGCAAATGTGAGGACTGGAACTAAATTCTCCATGCTGCTTTCATTCTCTCAAATGTTAAGGAAAAAAAGTTATCGAAATCCATATCTAAATGAGCATTTTGAGACAAAACATTATGAAAATTAAGGGATAGGCTTAATTCTCAAATCAATCCTGAACTGATTTGGAATGTCTGAAGCTGATGCAATATTAATCTGAAATGAAGCAAGGATCCTCCAAACTGCTGAAGAGGAAATATGAGTTCTTCTGAAACCCATTTAAAGAGCTAGAATTCAGTGTAACACAAAGCCACAGTAAAGTCATACAAAGACGCTTTGAAACTAAATGTGGAGGATGGGGTAGCAAAATCTAGTAACAATATCTATGGAGTGTTGACCTCACTGTAGTTTTGACACTATTACATCTTATTTTTATGGATAAAGTGTCTATATCTTATAAAACTTGTAAAAAGATCAGCATCATAAGATCAAAACTAAGCTCATCTCCCAGCTAGAGTCTGCTAATCTCTCACTGGTGTCAATGATTGCTTTACCTACACTTCTTCCTGTGGAGCTGGAGTGTGTGTGTGTTTCTTCAATGTAGCTGTGTACATTTTTTTAAAAAAAATACCAAATTTAGGATTCCAGAGGGTGGGAATATTCTCTCACACACCCAACACTCATAGGTTAGTAAACATCCCTCTCCAGCCATATAAGGAAAAGCCTGATATGAGAACGGGAGGAGGGGAATGTAGTTTTGCAGTCGAAAGCTCTACCATGCAGGGTGTGAAATCTGGTGCCCACACAACACCTATGGGCCCAATCCATGGTGCCAAACCACTGAACTGTGTTAAGTGCCCATCTCTAGAGTCAATCACCCTGTGAAGTGTCCCATTATATTATCAAACAGCATTTACTCTCTGGAACGTTTTCATAATATTTAGGTGAAACCTCGTTTTTCATAATTTGAATTTGTCTTATTCTCTAGAGTTACAGAAAATAAGCTTACTCCACCATCCATGTGACAGCCCTTCAAATATTTGTAGATGGCTACATATCACTTCTTAATCTCTTTTCTAGGCTGCACATACACCATTCCCTCAACAGTTCCACATAGTGCTTGATTTCTAGATCTTTTATCCTGCTTACCTTCCTCTGCATATACTCCAGCTTGTCCATATATTTCTCAGACAGTGGTGTCCAAAACTAGACACTAATTCAGGATAGGTCTCACCAAAAATGAAGCATATGATACTATTAATTCTTTGATCCTGACATTGTATTTCTGTACACCCCTGTCATCACAAAATGTCCCTTGGATTAACCAGCAGAGGTCGTAGGAGAGGCAGCAGGAAGGAAGGAGGGAGGGAAGATGTACTTGCAAAGTTGTTTGTAAAAAGCATGGCTGCTCCTCTAAGAATGCTTTTGGTGGTCTCTGGGAGGTGGAGAGAAGGGGAGGATTGATTCGTTGATTCAAGTGGGCCTGTTGAATCTGTAACTGTGTCTTAGGGCCTGTCCACACTGACATATCGATATTATATATGGATTTCTGATGGTATAGTTTGGATTGGGAAAAATGCCTTGTCCATAAGTTTTTCTACTGGTAATAATTCATCCTTCCCCTTTAACATTGTTGTTCATATTTCTGGCCAAGTGGTAGGGTATGTTTTCTGTCAGCATGCTCATTGTTCAGCCTGTTATCCAAGAGACAGCAGCCTCAGTTTCCAGCTGCCATTGTGGCTGCAGATTTTGAGGGAGAAAAAATGGGGAAAGGATGAGGAAAGGGAAGCAGGAAGAGAGGAAGGGAGAAAAGAGAAAGAAACCAGCAGATGGAGAGAAGAGTGATGCAAAATGACAATGATAAGAAAAAGAAGAGGAGGAGGAGGAAGAGGAGGAGAAGGAGAAAAAACTTCCTCATTGTTCTGACACCTCCTCTACCAGCCTCCAAAAACCTGTGGGAACATCAGGTAGAGAAGGTGTCATAAAATGAGGAAGTCAAGATCTTGTGGAATTTCCAGGTCCAAATTGATAGGCACCATGAACATAACACATCAGACATACGTAGTAGCAATAGAACAAAGAAAGGTCTCTGGATCATTGCCATTGCAATTCCAGGGGATGCCAAAGTTGAAAATAAAGAATTGGGAAAGCTATCAAAGTACAATAGTTTGTATTATTATTATTATTATTATTATTATTATTATTATTATTATTATTATTATTATTATTGTTGTTGTTGTTGTTGTTGTTGTTGTTGTTGTTGTTGTTGTTGTTGTTGTTGTTGTTGTTGTTGTTGTTGTTGTTGTTACACTTCCCCTGACCACTTCCCCAGATGATCAAGGGAAGAACTTTATTGACAGCTGATCTGGCTACAAGGCTGTTAGGATGGGAGGAGCATGTCATATGATATATTACTTCTTCCCCGGACCTCAACAGACTCTTTGACCTCAAGAGATCCTTTTTAAGCCCGGTCCACCCTGCACCAAAATATTAAAACAAAGTATGCTCATTTGAACTTATGCAGGAGGTGACTCATCAAACTGATTCAATGGGCCTGCTCTAGTATGATTTACCACACTAAGCTACAGGATTTTGTTCAATATTTGCATTTTGTGACCATTGCTTCAAACTGCAATTTTTAAACTGATTTTAGAAGAATCAAAATAAACCATTTTGATTTTTGAAAAGTATTTTATTTCAAGAGCTGAAATGGCAGTCAATTCTACCTCCATATTAGTTTCCACTGAATTCAGTGTGGCTTGAAACATAAGAGGATGAAAGTTTTCTTTTATACTTGTTCATTTATTGGTTTGGTTTAGTTTGTTTTTTGTTTTTATTTGTTTAAAGCACACACATCCTGATACAGTCCAAAACAACAGTTTAGAATTTTGGATCTCTTTGGGCAATTTCTTAGGACAATGTCCAAAGATATTCACTCTTCCCTCCCTACTTCCCATTAATGTTGACTTTTAATAACTTCAGCAAATGTCTTATAAGCTTTTACCAATTTCTGGTCTATAGTTTGGTATAGGTTAATATGTAAAACTTAAATCATATATAAGTCAAGTTACTGATATGAAATCTTCAACACTTTTTGGAGGGAGCCTATTCTGTTTGCCTTTTTTTCTTTAAAAAGTTCTAATAATTTCTTTAAAATACAGCCATTTGGCTTTTCCTGTGTTTTTCACTCCTAACATCTTCTTTTTAAATAATTCCTGAAAAACACTTAAAAAGTTTCATATATTTTTCTGTAGCTATTTCTACAACTCAACTTCTCTACCACCTATAATGACAATTATGGCTATTAACATAATTACTCATCTTCTGTACCAGCAGCTCTATGTACCACATTTGTATCTGTATATTTATATCCAGAAAATCAAACCAATATCCCTCCTGCCATTTCGTTCCATGCTTCAAGCATGTGTATTATTTATTTTGAGAGATATGAATAGAAGTAGTTACATAATTAGAGCATGAGGTGCTTCGCTGTGACTTCCAAAGTTTTCAAAGCTTAAATGCAACTGTTTATGAAAAGCTTTTTTTTCTTGGTGGAAGGATAATTTTTCCTTTCATTTATTTCCCTTAATAGTTGAATTCCAGATACAATGTGAATCAACTACAATAACCATGATATCAGAGCAAACTTTGCAGTCACTATAAAGAAGTAAGAAAGAACATATAGTCATTCTCCATGTTCATCTGACACCTTACTGATGTATGTTTTGAAATTCTGTGGAAGGAAGTTCTTAAGAGCAACAAATGGAAAGGAAGATGGCACCTTCTACTCTGACTTGATAACTAACCTACTTGTCCAGGCTTTTCAAAGCCTTACTCCTTTTAAATTTTTATTTTGAAGTCATTTTTGCGAAGGCCCTGTGTTGATGGTCTAGTGTTGAAACAGCTGTTTATTTTATTTATTTATTTATTTATTTATTTATTTATTTATTTATTTATTTATTTATTTATTCAATTTTTACCCCGCTACTGTTTTTAGCTTTTGTATCTTGAGAGTTATGTGATGTCTGTTAGACATTTTTTTTTGGATGGGTCTTTGCTTTTTGTATGCTTATTGTTTTCACTTTCCGTTTGTACATTTGTGTTATTTCCTTTGCAGCTGCCCATAGTAGTGGCTTGCTACTAGATGGGTGGAGTGTGAGTTCAATAAATAAATACTTGATCCTACAGTGAAGAAGACCACTGTTAAACTCACTACATTCTCCTGTCCTAAACCAACAGCCAGAAGATCTAGGGGGTTTCCTTTCTTTTTCTTTTTCCTTTGCTTTTGGGTCAACAAAAAGATTGAGATTGATTACTCTTGACTAGAGAGAGGCACAAGCTACTGTTTGGTGATTTGGCACAATTCAGTGGTTCGGTTTCACACCTGTTCTGCGGGCACCTTGGCTTCCCTTGCTTCGCTCTTCTGGTGGGCACCCACTCAGAGGCAGCACCCACAATTCATGCGCATCACTACTCTTGAGTGTTAAGGAAAACCATTTGCTTCCAGAATTTGGAAAATTCTGCTGTTGCCAAATTAACTAATTTAAATATTATTCCTAGTATTCAGGATATACACGTAGGTAAAAAGAATGAGCATTATCTTCAACATGCCTGGAGCAAAGGAGTTAAGAAAATTAATTGACCCCTCTTTCTTAGAAGGGCCTCTCACCTATACTGTAGTTTTTTCTTCTTTTTTTGTTGTTACTAGAACACAAGTAGACGGAACTCTTCTTCCTTCTGCTTCATTCCAAAATAACCTGAGGATACGGGCTCTATGTGTAAATTATTGTGTGTGCGTGATTACATATGTCAGCCAAAAGATGGTGTCCCTTTACCCATCTGCTAAGAGTCTCATTGACAATGATGAAGGGAACAATTTGTATGTGACTACTTTCTACTTTTATAATTGTCTCCCAGCCTGTCTGCAAATAGATCTAGAGTCTACTTGTATGGAAACTCCTTGAACATCCCAGTACTCTTTCAATTACAGTATAGAATTGTATACAATCCTGGTCAGTGATCTGTTTTTGTTAGTTAGTTTGTTTTTTGTCACTGTCAAGGATAGGAGAAAGGGACAACATGACAGTGACAGAAATACAATTTGGAAAATATGCAGGGTGATTTAATGTTACTAGTAAACCACAGGGATGCAGCATCAGATTAAATGACACAACAAAGATTGGAACATAAATATCTCAGTTCATAATTCTAGGAATGACATGGAGATTTCTGCATTGGGAAAAGGGTGTCTGTTCATTTATTTATTAATTGAGTGGTCTGCTAGTCCAGATAGGCGGGGTATAAATTAAATAAATAAAATAATAATTAATAAAATAGCTTTTGTTTGAAATGCATTGCCTACTAGCAAGGTAAATCAGTGCATAATATCCATAAATGGAATAAGCATGATGTTCATACCTGGGAATGATAGCTGCAATAGATTTTTGTCTAAATGTATGAAATGTGAGGTCCCTAGTTTCCTCTTAGTTTCAAACTCACCAGATAACTTTAAACAATATTATACTATGTGTCAACTATTACAGGATATCACAGGGTAACAATGTAACAGTTTATGGGGTGCTAAAGTAACACAGAGACATAGTTTCACTATTCAGAGGGCTTGCCCATACTGTGGTGTTGACCCTGCTCATTTTGGAGTTGCTCTGGGTTGTTGTTTTCTGTAGATTTGAACAGATCATCTCAGTATTAGCATCCACACATGAGGAGGATATATGTTGCTGGATATTCATTTGATTTATTTAAAATATTATAACCCACTTTTCTCCTTAAAAAGGACCCAAGGTGGCGTACATCATTGAAAGACAATATTTAAAACTAAAAACAATAAGTATACACATCCTAAAAAGGATTAAATAAACATTACACTAAAAATGGTAAACAAAAGCAAAACATAACAAAAACATATTCAAAGCAGTGAGGCTCAACAATCTATTTTAAAACTCTCAGGCAGCCAGTCACTAAGAGAAAGTTTTTCCAAAGAGAAAGATCTTTGCCTGCTCGTGGAAGGACAGCAAAAATGGGGTCAGGCTGGCCTCCTGTGGGAGGGAGTTCCAAAGTCTAGGAGCAGTGAAAGAGGTGTTCCTCACCTGTGCCTCCATCAAAAACACCTGGGATATACTGGGATACATGGTATCATCCTGGTACCATCTCTTCACACACATCTGGAGTTGATACCCATGTTCACATGCACAGTACAGAATGGTGCCTCCTTTTGAATATTTTTTCTGCTCTCTCCCCTCTTACTTTACTTTCTTCTCTTCACTCCTTGTCTTGCCTGTCTACTGTTCTCAAATCTTGACATTTATCACCACAATGCTGTCCAATTTTAGTTTAGTATTAGTTTGCACTTTTGTGCTATGGTGCAAAGTGATGACATTAAAAAAAAATTAAAAAGGAAACCACAGGAACAGTTGGTATGTTTTTTGCCCTTTTCCTGTCTGCTTCATTCTCTATTCTATGTTCTCAAACCTTTAGGTTTTCACCTCAGTGCTTTCTGATTTTTTTTTCCTGTTTAGTTTTCACTTTTGTGGTATGGTGGAAATGATAACATAAAATCCCCCAGAATATAGGAATGTAGTCTTCTCCCTACCTGCTTAGTTCTCTCCTCACCCTTGTTTTTATTTGCTCACTATTATCAAACTCTTACTTTTTATTACTTTTATTTCCTATTAATTTGGTTTTCACACTTATTTTATGGAGCAAAAGTGATAACTTAAAAAAAAACCAAAATAACATAGGGACATAGAAGATAGGAACAGCTGGTATTATAGAAAAATAAAACAGAACTGGCAGTAAGGCAGAGAAGGTTAGCAACCCATCAACAGAAAA
This sequence comes from Pogona vitticeps, assembly GCF_051106095.1. Taxonomy (NCBI): domain Eukaryota; kingdom Metazoa; phylum Chordata; class Lepidosauria; order Squamata; family Agamidae; genus Pogona; species Pogona vitticeps. The sequence continues at coordinate 156,093,094 of NC_135785.1, forward strand.
AAATGCCCATAAGGAAACATTAAGAAAAAGGTTTTTGTCCTGCTTTCATTCTGTTCACAGCTATTTCACCCCAGGTTTATATGAGCAACAGGATGCAGTATGATGGGTTTGAAGGAAATCGAACAAATGTGTAGACAAACCCAGAGAGATTATCTAAAGACACACCAAATGTGTCTGGTTAAAATATGTACCATTGAAAAGTGGATATGAACACACGTTAGGAATGCATTAGTGAGTTCACACAGTTAGATAAAAGACATAGTGCACAGATTAGGAAAATTCACAGAAAATGTGTATTGAGGAAATTAAAAAGATGTTCTTGTAACCCAACAGGAAACAAAGATGGAAGGAAAGAAAAAAATGAAATGATGGTTGAGAAAGAGATTTTTGTGATCCATTATGAAGAAAAAACAAGAGTAAGGCTAGGTAATATATGCTACACAAGAGATTTGACCCTTGAGACATGGAAGATATTGGTCATGAGGGAGAAGGTCAGACTGTTGTCTCTTGGGTTGGAGAATTAAAATAATGTCTTCTTGAGATATGAAATACTATTTTCATTCCGCTTGCAATTTTCTGATAGCTTAACATCCTTGTAAAGCTATCAGAAAATAGAGTAGAGTAATGATGTTGTGGGGGCAGAGCAAATCAACATTCTATAAGGTAATTCTAAAAATGGGGGTAGCCCAAACAAAAATATCATATTGTTCAAACTGGGTGAGACTCATGAAAAAAGGAGTCAGGTTCTGGGATTTTCCTCTGCTTTGTATCTCTTTATGAATGATAGTTAGCACAAGAGGGTATTGTCTTGTATGTTAGAGAGGGAGCATAGAAGAGTGAGGGTGATTGTATGCCAACAGTGCGTAGGTCCTGGAGGGAGTCTAAAATGCAAAAAATGGCTGAACTAAAAAGAACAGGTGATCTCATGCTATCAAGTATTGCTGTTTTGGAAGGGGAGCATTCCAGCCCATCAGTTTCATCTTTAGTGGTGGCGGCTCCAGTGAACCAACAAAGAGCACTGCAGGTAGCACTGCAATGGAGCAGGCCAAGGTTTGCATGATGAAGAAATGTAGATGAAGGCATCCTCTACTACCATGATGATTCAGCAGGGGCTGGGCATGGAATCCAGATCAGGCACTGCACAGGAGGAGCCAGCATCTACAAGTGCACTCTTGGTGTTGCCAAGAATGGCACAACCAGGTGAGGGTACCGTTACACCAGGCACTACACTATCTGCAAGTGTTTGGCCGTGGGGTACCAGGAGCCACACAGTGCCGATCCCTTCAGCCTTGCCTCTGCAAACAGCAGTGCTAGGTCATCACACTTCCATGGGATGCACTTAGGGTGCAGCCCCAAACCAATCTTATGTACAGTGTGCTGGTGTGATGGCAGGGATCCCAGCTGTTGTAGATACAGAGTACAATTCAGTGGCTAGGTATGCACTCCCTGAGGGAGACCAGTCCCTACCATTGGGAGATCACCTCCTTCTGACCACAATTGAAAAAAATTGAAGAGGCAAATATGTAGATATGTTTGAATTGTTAAATAGAGAAAATGAGCAGAAGAAGAAGGATAAGGACGGAGAAAGAAGGAAAGGGAGAAAGAGAAGCTGCATAGATGCAAGCCTGAGAGATGCTGGGCAAATTGGTTGCCAAGGTTCTCATTTATGCGGGAACAGTGCTTCATGCTCATCCAGAAAGGGCGTTGGCATTAATCTAGTATATGGATCTGATCTATAGAGCCTATGTGGATTTCCTGGGGCATCTTTAGCTTCTTTATGATGAAGGGTTCCATATGTGCATGATGCTGTGGCCCATTATGTGCTGGGATGGCCCACATGATGCTCTGTGGCTCAGGTTGATGACCCCATCCCACCCAGTATTGGGCAACTGATTTGATAGTGGGCATTTGGTGCAAAGGTCACAAGCCAGCAATTCCCACATGGCAGCAGGTCAGGTGGTTCAACCCCATCTGTTTTGCTGGGAATTCAATGCCCAAGGATCATGCAAAAGAAGACAGTGCAGGTTCCAACACCAGTGCTCCATCTGTAGTGGTCCACATGCCTCAGCAGCTTGTCCAAAAGATCGACTGGGCGGTAATGCGTGTAGGGACTCCAGAGGTGGTTGGAAGCCACCTGCAGCCTCAGCTACTGTTCAAAAAAGGGTCCTAGCCCAGTAAAAGTTCCAATTTTGGAGCAGTGGCTTAGACACTACCATCACAAAGGGGCAGGTAAGTTTTTGTTAGATGGTTTTAGGTTTGTCTTTCGCATACTTGTCACAGGGGATAGCGTGGCTATATGGTCCAATAACTTTAAATCTGTTAGGTGACAAGAGGAGATAGTTAGAAGGAAAATAGACAAGGAAGTTAAGGAGGAATGGCTTTTAGGTCCTTTCCTGGTCCCCCCAGTAGAGCATCTGAGAGTGTCCCCATTGGGAGTTATTCTGAAAAAAAGGTGCCTGGTGAGTTTAGATTAATTCACCATTTATCATTTCCTGCTGGGGATTCAGTTAATGACAAAATCCTGCAGGAGCTGTGTAGTGTGCAATACACGCCCTTTTATGCACTTAGGGTCAATACACGCCCTTTGTAGTGTGCAATACACGCCCTTTGACGAAGCAGTATGCATGGTGCAGAGTTGTGGGGTTGGTGCAGAATTAAGGAAATGTGATATTAAATTGGAATTTAGACTCTCCTCCCAGTTCATCCAGATGATTTTGATCTTCTGGGATTTGCTTTTGACGGGAGTTACTATATGGATAGGGCATTACCAATGGGATGTTCAATATCCTGTTTGGTTTTTGAGCAATTTAGCACCTTTTTGGAATGGGCCTTTAGGCAGAAAGTTAGGGGTGCCAGAGTAGTCTATTATTGGATGACTTCTTATTTTGTGGGACTTGGGGTACATCACAATATTAGGAACTTATGGTTGCATTTCAGGAGTTAACTAAGGAACCGAGGGATTCCTTTGGCAGATGAAAAAAACAGAAGGTCCCAACCAGAAACTGATTTTTCTGGGAATTGAGCTGAATACTATTCACCAGGCCAGTTGATTGCCAGAGGAAAAACTGGAAGACCTGTGGGCACAGCTGCAGAGCATGTTGGCATGGCACAAAGCCACTTTGAGAGTTGCAGCAAATTGTAAGACATCTGAACTTTGCTTGCAAAGTGATTGCTCCGGGCAGGGCATTTCTCAGGAGGTTTTGTGAGGTGATGAAAGGCCTCAAAAGGCCACATCACAAGAGACAAATAACTCAGGGCATGAAGGAGTGTCTACAATTCCTTCTGGGTTTTAATGGAATCTCCTTCTGGAGGGATGAGCTAAGGCTGGGTGCAGATTTTCAAGTGCAAACAAATGCAGCGAGATCATTGGGTTATGGTATCTTTTTCAGGGGTCAATGGTGTGCAATGACACGGTCCAAGAGAGTGGCACATGTTGGGAATCAGCAGAGTTCTAACTTTCTTGGAACTATTCCCGATTGTGGGGGCATTATGGTTATGGGGTGAGCAGTGGGCTAACTCAGTGGTTACCTTCTAGTGCCGTGGTGCACATAGTTGACTCACTGGCATCCAGGTCACAGAGGGTAATGGCACTAGTTAGAGTCATGGTGTTCCTTTGTTTATGTCAAGGTATTGTAATTTTATAGGCCTGAACATGTATTAAAGGGAACATTAATGAGCTGCCATAATGAACAGCTGTGTGACTGCTGAGTCACTGTGACAGAGGAAAGGATGATGCAATGCCTGGAGAAGAGGTGACACCCACATGGAGAAGATGATGTAATGCATCCTGTGATTGGACAGAAGAAGCTGTGTAAATGTATATAAGTGAACCGTATGAACATGAATGTATCTTCTCCTTCTTTCACTTGCTGCTATCCTCTATGCCAGTTTGTATGTTGATTGCCTGCTACGCCGAAGTGCTGCCAGTTTATATATTTGTATATATTTGTATAATACACGTGTCTTGTTACAGAAGAAGAGCGTGTGTATGTCTTCAATCAGATAACTCTGCGTATTATTGCAGTGCGAAGCTGACAGTTTGCAGTCTAATATAGGTTTTCAGGCCTGTCATGTTCCAGGTATTGACAATGCTATAGCTGATGCCCCATCAACAGATGGATCAGTTCAGGGCATTGGCACTGGGGGCACAGGCTCAACTGGACATGTTGTCGATTGAGGTATGGAATCTTGGCAGGCTGAAGCCCACAGAGCAATGAGTTTAGCCGTAGCTCCTAGCACTAGATGTAGTTACACCATAGCTTGCACTTTTAAGGAGAAAGAAGGACTTCAGCAGGATTGGCCGCCTCTGGATGATCATATGATGCAATTTGCAGTACACCTTCACCACAAGGCGTTAGAACCTCGGTCCATCCAAGGGTGAATGTCTGCTCTCGCATTTTACACCAAAGTGCAGAGGTGTATTCTGTGGATTTCCACATAAAGAAAATGATTGAAGGCTGGGGTATGGAGTGAGGGAGTGTGAAGGATTCTCATTTGAATAAGTGAATTGGTTGCCTCTGCAAAAACTGACAGGTCCCTATTATCTTTGCAGAGGAAGGAGGTAGTGGTATCAGAAAGTCAGCTCATTTACGCGGGTGAAAAATGGACCAGCAAGGAAAAGGAAAGTTTATCTTGCTGGGACAATGTTCCATAACCAAAATTTGCCCTTTAAGTGCCACATGAGACTATCTGCAGCATAGAAGGGATGAGGATGATGGATTTTTGCAGCATGAGGATAAGTCACTCCTAACAAAGAATCAATTTTGGAAAGTCACTTCTCAGGCCTTATGCAAGGTTCAGATAAAGGTTGGCACTTTGGGACACATTCCTTTCGAATAGGTGCTACATCTACAGCGGCAGCCCTTGGTTACGGAAATGAAGATATCAAGAAGGTGGGGAGATGGGCTTCACACAGGGGTATGTGCACCCCCACCACAGTTTTAGGTGCTGCTGTGTTTTTGTTTGGTTCTTTCTCATTACAGGTCCACATAGATCTTTGTCCCATGTTCATGTTTTGTTGGTCAGGCACAGTTACCTGTTTTGGGCAGCAAAGTATGCCAGTTGGACTAGTTGGGGTCGAAACTTGGGACTTGGTGCTTTCACTGCATTGGAGTGGAGGGGACGGAGAGGTTTGCTATGGGACAGGTTCCTTTACCTGGTGTCCCAGGATGCTCCATATCTGATCGCCAACATTTTGGTTATTCATCTTGGAGGAAATGACTTGGCTTGGAAGTCAGGCAAGTCTTTGATACTTCAGATCCTGGCAGACCTTGAGGTCTTTGCAGCTAGCTGTCCATCAACATGCATTACCTGGTCAGCTATCATTCCAAGCTAACACGGAGAGCTCGTTGTGACCCTAAGTGCATAAATAGGGCAAGAAAAGGAGTTAACAGGGAAGATGGCAGAATCATTAAGCAGGGCATAGGGTCAGTAATAACACATCAGACTATTAGAGTCTCGAGGCCAGAGTTACTGTATATCAGCCAGATGGAGTTCACTTGTCTGACATGGGGTTAGACATTTTCTTGAGTGATTTACAAGGGGGTCTTTGGGTCAAATTTTTGGCTTGGAGGGAGGCATGGGGCATACATTGTAGCCCCATTGCCATGGCAAGTAGTGCATAAGGAATAGATTCAAGTGAGTTCAAAAGTGGGCAATCAGGGGATACCAAGCACCCCTCCTCTCAGGTTGGAATTAGCAGAAGTTAGCTGAGGGGAGGGGAAGCAGGGTCTTCTGGTTATATTATGACCAGGGGTGTGCTATAAAGTAGGACAGCATGCTTGTGGAATGGAAATTCACTTAAGCAAGGTCTGGACCGGAATGTCAAAATAGACCAGAATTGCACTATAGTAGACCCCATTGTGAAAGGGGAATTAAAGTTAATAAAATTAATAAAATTGTGGCCCATTTCCCCATGTCATATGTCTCGTCTCTTTATTCCGGGCTGGGTGGGCAACGGCGTCTTCACGAGGCACACAGCTCCTGACATGGGACTGTTTTGCCCGCCTGACTGGAGGAGAGGATATTTTGCGAGGATTCTGGGAGAGGGCAAGAACAGAAGCCTTAAACAGGCTTCCTAGCCCAGGGCATCATCTTCGTGGTTTTCTAGTTGCCCACCTACCCACCCTATTTAGTAAGAATGAGATTAGCTGATCACTTCAGGGCCGGATGGGAATTTTTGACTTGTAGCTGTATTGACCCTAGGTACAAGTGTTTTTCCACACATCCCATTCTTACTAGTGAGGGGGGTGATGGTAAGTTAAAAGTTGCACTTAAATAGGTCACAATGGCAGGCAGTGCAAAAGGAATAAGCACAAGTGAGTTCAAAAGGGGGCAATCAGGGATTGCCAAGCACCCCTCCTCTCAGGTTGGTATTAGCAGACGTTAGCTGAGGGTAGAGGAACCAGGGTCTTCTGGTTACATTATGTCCAGGGGCATGCTATAAGGTAGGACAGCATGCTTGTGGAGTAGGAATTCACTTAAGCAAGGTCTATGAAATCTTTTGTCTTTGCTGGAGCGAAGGTGGAGTACCACAGGACATGAAGGATTCAAACATCGTCACATTGTATAAGAACAAAGGAGACAGGGGCGACTACAATAATTACCGTGGCATTTCCCTTCTTAGCGTTGTAGGGAAGCTGCTTGCCTGTGTTGTGCTGAGGAGACTCCAGGTGCTTGCAGACAGAGTCTATCCAGAATCACAGTGTGGATTTCGAGCTAATAGATCCACCACTGACATGGTATTCTCCCTCAGACAGTTGCAGGAGAAATGCAGGGAACAACAACAGCCACTCTTTGTGGCCTTCATAGATCTTACAAAAGCATTTGACTTGGTTAGCAGGGATGGCCTTTTTAAAATACTTCCTAAGATTGGATGTCCTCCTTGACTCCTTAGCATCATCAGGTCCTTTCATGAGGGAATGAAGGACACTTTTTGGTATCACCTGGCAGGACAAAGTTCCAAATAGAGTAATCCTAGATAGAGCTGGAATTTTTAGCATGTATACATTACTGAAACAGCAACGTCTATGTTGGCTTGGGCATGTTGTTCGATGGCTGGTGGTCGGATTCCAAAGGATCTCCTATATGGAGAATTAGTGCAGGGACATCATCCCAGAGGGAGACCACAGCTGCGATACAAGGATATCTGCAAGCGGGATCTGAAAGCCTTGGAAATGGATCTCAATAGATGGGAAACCCTGACATCTGAACGTTCAGCCTGGAGGCAGGCGGTGCATCACGGCCTCTCCCAATTTGAAGAGACACTTGTTCAGCAGGCTGAGGCAAAGAGGCAGTCACAAAAGCAGCAAACCTAGGGAGCTGGACAGGGGACAGATTGCATTTGTCCTCAGTGTGGAAGGGATTGTCACTCTCGAATTGGCCTTCTCAGCCACACTAGACGCTGTTCCAAGTCCTCCATGCAGAGCATGATACCATAGTCTCTCAAGACTGAAGGATGCCTATTCCTAAGCAAGGTCTGGACCAGAATGTAAAAATAGACTCTGGGCACAAACCAGAATTGCACCACGGCAGGCCCCCTTGTGAAAGGGGAATTAAAGTTAATAAAATTGTGGCCCAGTTACCCCATGTCATGTGTCTCATCTCTTTATTCCAGGCTGGGCTGGCAAAGCTTGGCAGACTTTTCCTGCTAGCAATACGGGCACAATATTGTGCAGAAATATTGGACTATTTTCTGGTATTCGGATTCATTTATTTTATTTATTTATTTATTCAATTTTTTTACCCCACCTCCCTAGACAACGTCTACTCGGGGCGGCTTACAAAAATTTAAACACATTTAAACAATGTAGAACAATAACTAACATAATGCGATTATTATAATTAATATTATCCAAGATGGCAACATTAAGAACCAGAAAAAAGGGGGAAAAGAACTTAGGTGACTTGGGGGAAAGGCTTGTCTGAATAACCATGTTTTTAGTTGGTTTTTGAACACACCCAGTGAGGGTGCCAGCCAAATTTCAGTGGGAAGTGTGTTCCACAGCCGAGGGGCAACTGCCGAGAAGGCCCGGTTTCTTGTTTTCTCCTTCCGGGCCTCCCTCGGTGTCAGTCCCCTCAGCCGTCCCTGTTGGCTATGTTGGGTGACTCGGGTAGATCTGGGTGGGAGGAGGCGATCTGCCAAATATTGAGGTCCCAAACCGTTTAGGGCTTTATATGTAATCATTAATACTTTGAAGTCAATGTGGAAATGAATAGGTAACCAGTGCAGCGCAGCCAGAGTGGGGGAGATGTGCTAATATTTTCTCACCCCACTAATAAGCCTGGCTGCTGCATTCTGGACCATCTGGAGTTTCCGCATGAGCCTCAAAGGCAGCCCCACGTAGAGTGCATTACAATGGTCTAGTCTCGAGATTATGAGCACGTGGACTAGAGTAGTGAGGGCCCCCCGATCAAGATATGGCCGCAGCTGGGCAATCCGCCATAGATGAAAATAGGCAGAACAGACCACGGACGCCACCTGGGTTTCCATGGTTAGTGCCGGGTCCAGATGTATCCCCAAGCTGCGGACCTCACTCTTTGTGGCAAGGGTCGTCCCTCCAAAAGAAAGGTAGTCACCTATGCCACTGACGGGAGGGCCACCCACCCTCAAGACATACGTCTTGTCCGGGTTCAGCCTCAATCCATTTGACTGCATCCATTCCAGTATGGTGTCCAGGCAGCGCTGAAGGGACTGGACGGCATCCACTGAAGTTGGAGTAAAAGAGATGTAGAGCTGTGTGTCATCAGCGTACTGGTGACACGATGCCCCACACCCTCTGATGACCCCGCCCAGCGGCCTCATGAAGATGTTAAACAGCATTGGGGAGATGATCGACCCCTGTGGAACCCCACAATTGAGATTCCACGGGGCCGAGACATTCTCCCCAAGCTGTACTCTCTGGGGGCGGTCCTCCAGGAAGGAGCGGAGCCAGGCAAGCGCCAGGCCGCCGACTCCCAGCTCGGAGAGCCTCCCCAGGAGGATACCGTGGTCGACGGTATCAAAGGCAGCTGAGATGTCGAGGAGGACCAACAAGGACACATTGCCCCCATCGGCCTCCCTCAATAGGTCATCCAACAGTGCGACCAGTGCCATCTCTGTACCATAGCGCAGCCTGAAGCCTGACTGAAATGGGTCTAGAGCATTGGTTTCGTCTAAGAGCGCCTGAAGCTGGTCTGCCACCACCCTCTCAACCACTTTGCTGAGGAAGGACACACTGGCGACGGGCCTATAATTGCCAATTTCATCCGCCGCCAGATTAGGTTTCTTCCTGATGGGTCTAATGAGTGTCTCCTTGAGGGCAAGGGGTACCTTGCCCTCCTGGAGAGACCCATTAATTATTGCAGTGGCCCATTCAGTTGTTACCGGCCTGGCTGCTTTGATTAGCCAGGCTGGGGAAGGGTCGAGAGAAGAGGTGGTGGCCTGACAGCGATCAAGAGCCTTGTCTACCAGCTCTGATGTTACAGGCTGAAAGAATCGAGAATTACCGGGCAGGACGGAGCGCTGGACATCTCTGCTCGATCCATTGTATTTAAAAAAGGTGAAAGGTCACGGCGGATGGCCTCCACTTTAGATTTAAAAAACGCTGCAAATTGGTCAGGTGAGATGATAGAAGGAGGCCCTTCACCCTGGCCAATTCCGGATAGATCGCGAACTATACGGAAAAGTTCATGGATACAAATGCACAATATCTCATATTCACAAACCAGAGATGTTTTGAAGAACTGAATCATTATTACAACTTGGTCCATTTTTATTATTCCTAAAAAAAATAGCTTTTAACCTGCAACCACTGGTTTCTTTTTCAGGAACTGGATACCTCATGTGCATCTCTTTGTCTCATTGTCTCCTTTTTTGTTTTGTCTAAATCCTCCTCCTGGGAGTGATTACCGAGTTGCTAGGCAATCTAGGACATAAAGAGAGTTTAACTATATTTTCCATTAATGAGATAGATTTTTAAAAAGAAGAAGATGAAGGCCAGAAACCACAGAAAAACAAAATCCAAATAAGACCAAAATATCATTGACATCTATATATAATTAATACTACTGTTTATAGAAAAATCCCACAGCTGTTCTGAAAGTTCCCTCAGGCTGCCAGCTGTAGACAGTTCTTTTTTAATGGGGTTAAACAAGTGTTTTCTGCTGCCTCGTTATCTAGCTTCATTAGGAGCTTAATTTAAAAGAAAAAATTAAGAAAAATTAAAGAAAATTAACATTAAAGAAAAAGTAAGTTTATTCCATCTGAATGCCTCAGTTAAAATAGACCATTCCTTTCAAAGTATTTGCTGTGTGGGTACATTTATGTGTGTGAAAGACACACACACACACACACACACACACACACACACACACACACACACACACACACACAGAATACATGCTCCAAGACATATATGCAAATATGCATGTGAATGTGTATGCATACATACATAGATTTTATTTGGCAAGTGTATATATGCATGCATAAGCCCATATACACATATATACACGTACATAAATTATGTCTGTATAAGGGTGTGTGAGAGAGTGCATCTGTGTTACTTTGCAATCTAGATTTTCCACTTCAAGATGGATACTAATGTAGCAGCTTCAACATTGCTAAAGCAATGTTAGGAGGAGCAGGCAACATGGCATAACATGGGAGACACTTCATCTGAAGTGTGAGAGAGCTCCTCATCTAGGACCTTTCTTCTCTGACTGAGGAAGATTCACACAGCACACACTTGAGGTGTGATATTGCAAAGCGCCTTCTCCTACTTTGAGCAATGAAACGTCTAGATAAGGAGCATACTGGGTTCCTCTCAAAGCAGAGGTCACTAGAGACTCGTCCAAAAATGATTTATTTACAAAAACAGAAAAAAAAAGAGAATTAATCTTAGGTGAAGCTAAACAAAGCAAAATGGTAGTCTTAACATTCAGGAGATTCACTTCTTCTGCATTAGCTCCCCAGAGACACTGGCTCCCCAAAAGGCCATCAGTTCACAAGTAGTTTGTTCCTTCTTTTTATTTATCTGTTTCACAAATATTCTCTCTCTCTCTCTCTCTCTCTCTCTCTCTCTCTCTCTCTCACACACACACACACACACACACACACACACACACACACACACACACACACACACACACACACACACACACACACACACACAGACAGAGAGAGAGAGAGAGAGAGAGAGAGAGAGAGAGAGAGAGAGAAGTAATAGGCTTGTGCAAAAGTTTTTGTAGATTATAACCCAGTTTTTAGATGCCTGACAGAGTTGCTACATGTATGGTAACAACAGACATCTTCTGATATGATAATAATACACGATTTACTTCAACATGAGCTTTCAAGGATCACAATCCACTTCGCAAGATGTTTTCACATACCCTGCAGTTAAGGGCTAACTGCCACAAAAAAACTTAAGGTATCACTAGACTCTTTGTTGGTTTTGCTGCAACATACTAATATGACTGCCCCCTTGGAAATACCATATTTTCACTCCATAAGCTGCACCTCTTTTTTAGAGGAGGAAAACAGGAAAAAAAATCTGCCTGGCAGCATAGGAGGGGGGGGGGAGGGATCAAAGCAGTCTCCTGGCTCTGGATCACTTTCCCCCTCATGCTGCCACTGGGGATAGATAAAAAGATAGGCAAAGCCCGATCCAAGCCTTCACCAAGGAGATGGCTTCAGTCGGGCTTTGCCCCTTTCTATCCCCAGAGGCAGCATAGGAGGGGGGACCCCCACGGTGCCTTCTGAGGCCTCCTGGGGGTCCCCCGCTGCCGCAAAGGCAAAAAGGTGGGGGGAAAGGATGGGAAATTCAAATTTCCCATCCTTTCCCCCTGACTTTTTGCCTTCGGATAAGCACACATACAGCTCTTTAAACAATGAAAACATTGGACATGTTGCACATAGCATGGAATAGTTGAGGCTGTTGGTTGTACCTGTGTTTAATGTGTTGGAATTTAAATACTGGTCACAGCTTGTGACCATCTGGTTCTTAGCCATTTATCTTTAATAATCGTGAGCATCAAGTTGATTTTGACTTATGGTGACCGTTTTTAGAATACAGTGGACCCTTGACTTACAGACGGCTTGACTTACAGACTTTTTGAGTTACAGACTTCTCTGGCCACAAAATTTAGGTTTGACTTGCAGACTGAGATTTGACTTACAGACCAGAAAAAAACCAAAATGGAACAAAAACGGCCTGTTACGGGATTAATTGGTTTTCAATGCACTGTAGCTCAATGGAGACTTGACTTACAGACTTTTTGACTTGAGAACCACCTTCCAATACGGATTAAGTTCTCAAGTCAAGACCCCACTGTACTCAGAAGTGATCTTCTGGGGGGTGCTCTGGGACTGTACAGCTTGCTAATAGCCCCACAGACTGATTGTGCTCCTGGGAAGCACATTGGGGAACAGAACTCCCAACCTCTGGCTCAGCACCCAGATACCTAGGATGATCTTTGTCCTTATCATCCTGTATGTGGTTTAAGACCAGCATCTGAGGCCCTGCCCTCAAGCCAACTATTAACACAACGATTGCCTCTAACCATTGATGGCACCTCTGCTGTTGGAATTCTCTTCTTGGGGAGCTCTACCAGACTCCTCTCGTAGCTGTCTTGTACACCTTCCTAGTAAGTGTGTTTTATACTGGCTGTTTTTACTATTTTCTTAAGGCTTTTGATATGTTGCACTATTTTAAGTATTTAATAATATAGTTCACTTATTACAGTATTATTGTTCTAATATAAACAGCTCCAAACTTAGTTTGAAAACCAGAGTTTAAATAATTTAAAATGGAGTTAACCCCAGATACTGTCCTTTTTGTTATATCTGTTCTTCCCGTAGTGAGGTTAGCATGCCTGAAATTAGTGGAAAAGCCACACCAGGTCATGCATTTCTTAATTTCCTTTGTATTGCATTTAAGTCTTCCAGATTTTATAGTCAAATGGAAAACATTCCAAAGTTTGTGGATGTGTAGAAAAAAATTGACACTGACTTTGAAAAAAAAAATGGTGCCAAGCAGGTAGGAAATTATTATGGGTTGTTGAACTGAGTGGAAGGGAGGGATGGGCTGTAGTTCTGATGGGAACAATGATTATGGAAAAAGGAATGGGGTCATATCCAGGCTACAACAATGCTGGAACGGTTTTGGAGTTAAGTAGAAGGGGAAGGAGGTGATCGGACATACAACATTCCTATGGGAAAGAACTCCAGACTTAATTTTGGGAGAAGGGTGCATGGGATGAGGAAGTGCATGGGAGATGAGACAATAATGCTGAGAAGAGGGGAAGATTCATCAAAAGAGGTAGTCAAGTTCTTGTGTGGGTGTGTGAGGGGGGGATATGTTTCATAAACAATGACATTAACTATATTGGTAGCACTAAGCTGGCTTTCCATAATGTTCATGAAAAGCTATTATTTTACATAGCACATAATTCAGTCAGGAAAACTCATATTGGCAAAGAGAACAAGAAAAACTGTTATTTTATGTATAGAAGAACTACTGATGAATGCTGGATTCTTTTTAAAATGAGACAACTTCATTGTAGGCAATGTGATTTTACTAAGGTTCAAGATACATATAACACTCAATTGTATGATTCTGTCCCCAGATACAGTGTGTGTGTGTGTGTGTGTGTGTGTGTGTGTGTGTGTGTGTGTGTGTGTGTGTGTGTGAATACAAAGCAGCATTTTAGAGTATGATCAAGGGCAGGAAGAGCAGGGGGCTGTTTAGCTTCTTTTGTTCCTGCCATTTGTTTGTTCAGTGTTCCCCAACCCCACACAGTGCAAGGGAAGATCCAGACAAGATTTTGTCAAGGAAACAATGCAAAATTTAGCATCACATGCTGCTTGAGCCTTAGTTGTAAAAAAGACCTTGGAAACCTCCTGGGGGTCAGATCGCGGCTGCGGGGGACCCCCAGGAGGTCTCCAATGGCTTGGAGGAAGCCATCGGAGACCTCCTGGCGGTCCCCCACCACTGCAATCTGACCCCAGGAGGTCTCCAAGGGCTTTCCCCTGACATCAGAGAGAGCCATTGCAGAAGTGTATTTGCTGCAAGTCCCCCCCCCACTTTTTTGGAGGAAAAAGTGCATCTTATGGAGCAAAAAATATGGTACTCATCTGAAAACACCCATCCTTATCTGAAAAATAGGAAAGAATATAAGTTTTGTTAAAATTAAAATGTAATTAGTAAACTACTGTGCAGAGATATGTAATACAAAATGCAAAGATATATACTACAAAGTGTGTTTGAATAACAAATACATGTATAGAAGCCACTGGCAATGGTGCGGCTAAAAATATTGTAAATAAATAAATAAACAAACAAACAAACAAATAAATAAATAAATAAATAAATAAAATATAACCGTTGAACACATTGTGTATTAGCTAGAAAATGTAACAATAAAAATAGATAAAATAAACATTTTCAGCCCAGGGGCTGTTTCAGAGTCAAATGTGATTGTTCTTCTTGGGGGGTGAGATGGGGAATCAGAGTAGTTCACACAGCATGTTTCGAGAATCTGAGCTGGCCTTTTTGTGGCCCCATGAAAGTAGAGCTTTTATTGATAAACATTAAAAATAATGACCAGATTTCTATAAAGTAGTCCTTATTTTTTAATCCTTTCCCACTCTCATTTTGCATGCCAGTCTTTCACTGAGTGCAACTGACCATAACCAACTCCTCCAAATATCTATCAACAAGGTACAGTGGGGTCTTGACTTGAGAACTTAATCTGTATTGGAAGGCGGTTCTCAAGTCAGAAAGTCTGTAAATCAAGTCTCCATTGACCTACAGTGCATTGAAAACCGATTAATCCCGTAACAGGCCGTTTTTGTTCCATTTTGGTTTTTTTCGGGTCTGTAAGTCAAATCTCAGTCTTCAAGTCAAATCTAAATTTTGCGGCCAGAGAAGTCTGTAACTCAAAAAGTCTGTAAGTCAAGCCGTCTGTAAGTCAAGGGTCCACTGTATTCAATTTTTTCTTTGGAGAACTTTTTATCTTTCTAATTCTGTGCAAAAATTGGGGGCGGGGGGAAGCTGGCCACAATAATCTGTTGTTGGACTAGTTGTCTCATTTACAATCAAAACAACATTCTTCCAATATTGTATTACAGGAGGTCATTCCAACCATAGATGAATAAATGAGTTGTACTGACCACGTCCCCTCCAGCCTGTTGTTGGCTGTGTACTCTCAAATCTGCATAATTTAGCAGGAGTTAAATACCACTGGCATACTATCTTTAATGTAAGTTCATGGAACTGCACAGAAGTTGATTTAAAAGGGAACACTGTCCAAAGCTTTTCTTAATCAGAATCTAATGCTGAAGACTTAAGATCTGTTTCACATGGCTTTGTAATTCTTCAACTTTTCTATGTGTATGTTCTAATAGTCATTCATCAAGTTTTTACGCCTGCCACCTAGGTGGTATTGGTGGATGAAACACAGAGTTCTTTATATTGTATTAGTGGTCTTGGTGGAAAGAAGGTAAGTCATTTTCACTTTGCTTATGGCTTTTATACTCTAGTGGTCTTTCCTATTCAAAATGAGAAAGAGCTCCAACAGTTTTCTCCCTATCCTAGTTCATTCACTTATAATTTGTGGTAACAAAAAGAGTCAGCTAAGATGGCTTGGTGTGCTGACCATGAAGCAACGCCATATAGCCATGTCATGTTATAGCATACTGTTAATTCTGGACTCAGATAGAAAACGGACAGCAACATTTTTAGATGAACTGTGAATTAGACAAATGTTTATTATCTTTTGTTGAAACAACCAATTTCAGGATTTTCAGGTTGGCTGATGTGCATAAAACACATTTCTAGCATTTGTAAATATGCAAATTAATAAAAAATAAAGAAATATTAAATTTAACAGAAAAAATATGTTTTGTTTTTTGATAAAATTGGGAAATTAAGATTTTAAACCCATCCTTTTGTAGTTAGTTTGTGTAAGCATGCCTATAAAATTCACAGGTAAAATGCTTTCATGAATCTGTTTGGATCAGAAATATCAAACTGCAGTGAGTTGGACGTTGTTAAACAATGTACCTGCATCTGAAATCGTTCATGGAAGTGAAAATTGTGATATTTGCATCACTTGAAGTTTTTCAAGATGCTATGCTATTAGGACATTGTGCAATAAAAAAACTTGACAGAAGTTTCTAATAAGGTAAGAAACTTGGTAGAAAAGGTACATGACATGCAATTGAGAGTGATCATCAACCTTATCAGCAATACGTTATCTGGCATTCATACAAGAATGAAATAAGAATCAAGGTCAAAAATGGTTTTTAAGGATAAAGAAATACATTTCACTGCAGAATAGCAAATGAGACTGGATGATAGAAATCATTTATTGACTGAAAGAAAACTGTATGAAGGGAAATGAAAGCAAGAGCCCAGATACATGCTTTATTCTATATATCAGAAACAAAATTGTTTCTCAAATGCAGTCTACAGTGGGTTTTTTTATTTTTTTAATTTTTCAGCAGAAGCCATACAAGTGTTTTTTTTTCCTTTTCTTTTCTGCAAATTATCTTGCAAATTGTATTATGGCTGTTATCTGATACTTTCATAACACTCTCAAAATCATGAAGTAGAATATACCAATTTAGGTGCTATAAAATCCAGGTTTCTCAACACATATAGAGGGAAATATTGTTGCTTTCATCATGTGATCACAGTTTTAGCATTGAGGTTCCTGCTTGCCTAGAAATTTACCACATGAGCAAGAACCCAGTGTTTCTAGGATTCTTGTTCCCAAGGAGGATCTCCACATGGGCAGGCACCTTTCCTCTTTAGGATTCTTAGTGATATAATCACTGAGGAGAACTACGTTCCCACCTAGGTGTGTTGGAAAAAAAACTTGATTCTGCATTTCCCATATAAGATTACTATAGTTTCCACTGGCAGTTCTGTTGTGAGCTCAAGGGTGCAAGAAAGACTTCTCAGGTCCAAACATTTTAAAATATATTTGTGAAGGATTAATAAAATCATAAAAGAACATGTTTCGTTGCAACTAGAGTATCAGTTGTTGAATAGTAAATCAGTGAAAATCTCTCAGATCTACTGTACTCCAATTCAATGCTCCTGAGGATGAACTTCAGGAAGTAAGCTAGAGTACCTTCTTCCTCTGTAGTTTGTATAAAAATGTAATACAATATGAATAAAGGACATTAATAGGAGCAGTTAAGAATTAAGCTAGGCATCTTTCACAGATCTTTTCTCTGTGTTTTAATTGCTATCTCAGTGGAGTGGTTATGAATTTAATAATCCTACACTTTCATTTTCCCAAGGAAGAATGCCTATGTCTAAAACAAACTGGGAAACACTGAAACTGGTTTATTAAGAGATCTTTCTCTCACTGCTTTTGTTTGCTCAATATTCTGCTGTACAACCCAGACTTTCATTTCATTCCAGTGGTTTTCCACTGAACTTCCCAATATATTTTATAATGGTTGTTCAACAGTACAGTCAAAAAGGTCAAACTTACAAGATGATTATAATTATTGTAAGCCGCCCAGAGAAATAAATAAATAAATAAATAAATAAATAAATAAATAAATAAATAAATAAATAAATAAATAAATAAATAAATAAATAAATAAATAAATAAATAAATAAATGCTGTCTTATTTCCATTTGGCACAGTACTGGACCCAGACAAGCAGGAACACTAGAATTTAAACTTTAATGAGAAGCTGTGCATCCCATATGCAGGACACAATAGATAAAACATAGCAAACAAATTAAAAGAATACATTAAAGTGCATGGACTTCTAAATGTCCAAGAATAGATGTGAAGTAGGGATGTGTGGAATAAAGGAATAAAGATTGGGCCAAAGCATGCTGTGTTATTTGACAACCCTCCAGTCTCATCCTTGTCCATGGTGGACATGCATTTCTAGTTCTCCACCAAGACCCTAGTTCTGTGCATAGTAAAATGCAAATGGCAAGGCCAGGTTATAGATTGAATAGTTCAAGCAACACAGAAGGGCACCAGCAGCAGTCTGCACGATTGGGCAATGCTATATATTTATTATTCCCATTTTTCCAGCTGCCAGGAGAAAGCTTTGGGTTCCTTTTTTGCAAGAAATGTGGCATAAAAATGCAAATAAATAAATAAGTACCCAATGATTTCCTAGGGCAATCACTAAGAAGGGAGAGAGGGAATTTAAAAGGGTAACAGGTGCAGTCCTTTTGCATACTTTCTTGAAAAGGCAATGCAGGGAATATAATTCTCTGTTTTCTGTCCATTTTCTCTGCCTTCACACTTCCTGGTCTCTGAATCTTAAATGGGCGGTGCTACAGCCAAAAAAATTAATCAGTTACTTTGCAGCAGGAAAATCCAGGAAAGCTACTTTCTGAGGTAAAGAGCAAAGAACATACGTACTTCCTGTAATCTTTCCAAAGGTTGACTGGCTGTTCTGGTTCGGGCTGGACTGGGTTACAAAAGATTGATTGAGATTGTCAGAGGGAGAAGTGATGTGCCATTTGGTGTGCCCCTGAACAGCAAATTGCCCCTTGTAGCTGGATCAACTGTCAATTAAAAACTTCCCCTGATTGTCTGCAGAGGTTAAAGGGAGCAAACTTATGTTTTTATGTCACTCCTCTCTCCCTCTGCCAGTGCCATTCCATTTCCCTCTTTCTCTCCTCCCTGCTTTCCCTTCCCTCATCTGCCTTCCCCTTCCTCTGTCACTCACCCTTTAGAATCTGTAGCCATGTTGGCAGTTGAAAGCTGAGGTAGTTGGTGATGGGGCTCCATTCAAAGGTGTGCACTTACGACAGTGCTGACCGTGAGATGATAAGAGAGCACACAGCTGCACCGGACTCGTGGGGGGAACTCATGGATATTCTAGGGCAATGAAATGACATGGGGCAGCCTCAAAACCTGCACTCACCTCAGGACCGGAGCTCTTTTCCTCTCCCTTTCTCCCCCTTTCCCCTTTTTGTCCCTGTGTAGCATCTTCATTCTTGGCCCAACAGCCTCTTTTCAACTACCCCCTTCTCCTCCTCTACCTCCCTAAGAGGTGGATGCCAGAGCTGAGCAGCCATGCTCAATGTGATTGTGATTCCACATCAATGTGAATGGCAATGCACAACTCAGCTGCTCAAGTAAACAGGCTAAAGAATCAGCTAATGAATTGTGTAAAAAAAGAGAAAAGAATACTTGTCCCACCACTGTGGAAGAAAGGTGTGCAACAGCTCTCAAAGGGTAAAGATGCATTGATCTATATAGAAACATGTGCAGGTGCTCTATCTCTCTCTTTTTTTCCTATCCACATTGTGTCATCAGTGAGCCATATATCAATTTGTATGCCAATGCGGCTGCCCTCTATGTTTAATTTTCTCTTTTCAACTTCTAACTGTGACTTGTGAGTGTCAGTTTTAACTGAAGAAACATGTGGCTGTGTTATTGTGCAATACTAATACCTCTAGGCTCTTCACTCCACCATGTGGTGGCCTCAGAAATTCGTGAATACCCCTGATTTCCACTCTCTGCATTTTCTTACAATTCCAATAGCGAAGCAAACCAAACTATGATGTAACAGTGAATGAGAGCATCATTCAAAGCACTACTGATTACGCTCAATCAAGCTACAGTTCCTGGAGCCAGCCCTACCATTCGGCCAGAGTAAGCTGGCTGCCTCAGACATCAGATAACGATTGCCATGAAATTGCTACAGTTACATTTTTAACTTTGTTATTGTTCTCTTTTTGTTGCCAGGAATAGGAAAAGGTAGCTAGGTGAATTTCAGTATTATGAACTGACAGAGTTGTGCCAGCTGGCTGTGGATGTTACACACCTTGGCTGGGGTCCAAGGTAGGAATCATTTCTTCTTCTCCCAGAAGGCTAGTTCTGATAATCCCATTCAATTGCCAAAACAATTGGAATTTTTATATTGTCTTGAGAAAAGGCGGATGAAGAAAAGTGTTAGAAGGCTGAGAAAACATGGTATTTTTTATCATTCCTAGATGGAGCTCATAAAGTGGTTCAAATATTATTTGAACAGGATGCTGTGTGTTTAATGGCTCCTGAGCATGAGACATGTCAAAATGAAGTCAATTCAAAACCCAGCCTCGTTCCACTTCAGGGAACAGTTGTGGAGGTGGAATTTGTTTCCCTCTCCCTTATGTTTGAAACTGCGTGTGATTATGCCTCAAAATCACTTCACACATAAAAGAGTTTAACTTGCAATCCCAAGTAAATATAAATAGGATTGCAAGCTTAGGCCCTAAAGCCCTGAATAAGTACTATATTATTTTCCTCATTGACGCTAATTAGGACCTAACTGACCCCACTGGCATTCCATTCTAAACAGAAAAAAAAGGAAAAGAAGAAAAAAGGAGAACACATTAAAACATGGCAAAACAGTTACTATATTTTATTATTCTTAAAGAACACTATTTAACATCTGACATTTATGTGAGGAGCTTCACTTTCTGTTATTTCTTAATTCCTTATTAGATATGCTTATGAAAGCAAAGATCTAAAACAGGGATATGCAATGGCTCCCCTTCCCAATTTGTGCTCAAAGAATGTCACACAGATTGGTGCCCAACCTTTTCTCCACCCTTGTAGAGATGCTGTGTGGCCACATTCTTTTCTGGTGCTATGCAGTATTGGTGTGTTTTTGGATCTCTGGAAGAAGAAAACAGTCTGGTGACTGGGGAAAAGCAAATGGATGTTACTTAGGTTATGG
The DNA here is from genome assembly GCF_051106095.1 of Pogona vitticeps. NCBI lineage: Eukaryota > Metazoa > Chordata > Lepidosauria > Squamata > Agamidae > Pogona > Pogona vitticeps. The sequence goes on from NC_135785.1 coordinate 156,113,792, forward strand.
AGTTACACACAGAATCCCAACCCAGACATCACAAGGAAAAGAGAAGCAGGCGATGGCTGTTATGAATCTTGGCAAAGACACCACCATGTTGAGCAGCAAAATAAATCAATGTTTATGTGCGGGGATGAGAAAGGTACTGATTTCATTAAGACAGAAATATTTGGGTTTGATTCCCAGCCTTTTTAATATATATCTTGGAGAACAACTCAAAATTAGAGATGGGGGCATTCATATACGAATATGAATATGCCCCCACAGGTGCAGATAACGAGGGTCCACCCCCCTGGGGCCAGACTGACCACTCACAATTCTGCCACTGCTGCAAGCTCTGCAGTGCCTTCCTATAGCTCTGTTGCTCGCGATGGATTAACCACTCTGTGACCTGGCAGAGGCCCGTCATCCCGCCTTCTGGCAGGAGTGGCTAATTCAACATGAGCAATGGAGCAATAGGAAGGCACCACAGAGCTCATGGCAGCAGTGGAATTGTGAGTGGTCAGTCTGGCCCCAGGGGGTGAGACCCTCATTATCTGTACCTGTGTGGGGATATTTGTATACGAATACCCCACCTCTATTCAAAATCCATATAGGAATGCAGACGTTCCCTGACACATACGCACACAGACATGTATGCATGGCATATGTGCATGAATCCTAGTAGTATAAATAACTACATTTTCAAGAACCAGGGAAAGAAAGTGGTGACCACAAAGTCCATGCAACACGCTATCCTGGCATAAACACTTCAGTTTTTGCTGCAGCTGAATCAACCACAACACAGACAGCAGCTGCTACTGCCTGGTGACCTCCCACAAAGACATTTGGAATGTGCAAATGATATCTTGGTTTTCATTGGGGATAAACCTGTCCATCTCCTCCTTTGGTGCCAAGTCACCATCTTCCTTGTAAGGTAATGATATTTTTAATTTCCTTTCCCCCATTTTTAATCACATAACATACTTTTAATTTAAACATTTTGATCTTTACTGAATTTACCATGGAGGAATTGGGGATGCCATTCAGTCCTGTGACTGCCCCGGCTCTTTACCTCACCCCATGGTAGCATAAAAACACCCCTCTGCAGCCTCAGTAGAAACTGGCTCTGATTCAGTTGGTATTTACACACTTATCTCAAGACAGTATATATCCCTAGTTCACACTTCTTTGTTGCTCTTTTCAGGATCTATCTGTCTATGGCTGATCTTCAGAACAAAACAAAACAGCAGTTAGGATAATTACAAGTGACTGTGAATAATTTTTTTAAACACCTTCAGCCATTTTCATTATACAATTCAGGTTGATTGACACTCAGGCCGTATGAACTCTATAGCCTCTGGCTGCCTAGTTCTGGTAATGAGGCCTTTTTAATTTCAGCATTATGAAGGACATCCCTGTGGTTTCACCTCCAGGTGACACATCTCCATTGGAAGTAACACTTTTCCCGTTCTTTTTTGCAATTTGTGATCTTGTTATCCTTTAAATATATGAGGACAGAGTTCATTCTTCAAGAGAGAACCAACTGGTGCTCAGCTTTAATTTACAAGGAAATAGCACAAGGCTCTCATAGATGCATATTCTTATCATTTAGATTCTGCAACCAGAAACATTGCCTGCCAGGTTTAATTGGGCACAGCATCATCAGGTTCAGTGGTGCAGCAAGGTGGGAGATTTTGTGTCCAATATAACATGTTAAAATGCCTCATATCTTTGTAATTGGTTTTCCTGTTTTCCAGCTCATCTCTACCAATATGGTCTTCTGGAAAAGGTACCAAGGAAGGAGAGGATCGGCCAAAGAAATTCTGCTGTCTATGACACAGACAGCATCTTAAAAAGCAGAGACATCACCTTGCCAACAAAAGTCCGAATAGTCAAAGCTATGGTTTTTCCTGTTGTGATATATGGATGTGACAGCTGGACCATAAAAAAAGCATACCGCCGAAGAATTGATGCCTTTGAATTGTGGTGCTGGAGGAGGCTCTTGAGAGTCCCCTGGACTGCAAGGAGAACAAACCTATCAATTCTAAAGGAAATCAACCCTGAGTGCTCACTGGAAGGACAGATCCTGAAGCTGAGAAGAGAAGACTCCTTGGAAAAGACCTTGATGTTAGGAAAGTGTGATGGCAAGAGGAGACGGGGACGACCGAGGATGAGATGGCTGGACAGTGTCTGCGAAGCAACCAACATGAAATTGACAGACCTCTGGGAGGCAGTGGAAGATAGGAGGGCCTGGCGTGCTCTGGTCCATGGGGTCACGAAGAGTCGGACACGACTAAATGACTAAACAACAACAACAACATGACACAGAAGCAAAATTCCACCCCTCAGTCCCAAAGTCAATGTGTACTTTAACGAGCTAATCCAGTCATTTTGACAACTGAAGCAGAAGATCTCACAAGAGTCTTTCCTGAAACCAGGAAGTAAAGAATGCAATTACATAATGAAGAATTTTCTGCCATTTTTTTACTTCAAACATCTGCTGGTGATAGTTGCTCTCTCACTGTGGCAGGACCCTGGCAATGGGAAATGGGAAACTGATGACCTCTTTTGCAGAAGGAAAACCATCCAAAATATCCTTTCTGTATAGGATGGGATGAAAAGCATAAGACACCAGAGTTGTCTTTATGATCATACTTTCCTCCCCATGACCTTGTCATTAGATGGTCTTTCAGATTTTGTATGGAATGTTTCCCATTCCAAAAGTTTAAAACACCTCTCTGAAGCATTAGCTACTGTCATTAGGAGCTTTAAGCCTTTCATTTTGCCTTTGGAAGGTGGTCACACAGATCTTCCTTGAAACATGTCATCCACTTTTTCTTCTTCTGAGCAACAGCAAAGTCAAGGCGATATAAATAGGTCACATTCAGAGCAATGTAGATGGTTGCCCACTTTTGCCTCTAATAGAGCCAAGCATCGGGTTAAAGAAAAAGTCAGTCCTCATTCTAAAGTGGCTGGATTTGTGTGCCATCTCACAAATGTTCTGTTCTTCTTGGCTCCCCCTGTACAAAACATCTTTTGGATGGGAGAATTATTTTGTTTATCTAACCTCCGCCCCTTTGAGAAAAGCATTCATACCTTTGCGTTTTCATTGTATGCCATCAGCCATTTTGGAGGGGAGATATGATAACATCTGATTTCATCAAAGGCTCTGTACAGTAGTGCCTCGCTTAATGCTGTTAATCCGTTCCAGGAAAATCGCTGTTAAGCGAAAACGTCATAAAGCGAAAATAAAAAGCCCATTGAAACGCATTGAAAACTGTTCAATGTGTTCTGATGGGCTAAAAACTCACAGTCCAGTGAAGATCCTCCATATGGTGGCCATTTTCGGTGCCTGTATAGCGAGGAATCTGTCCCTAAACACAGCGGGGGACCATTTTAATCATCCAGTGGCCATTTTGAAAACCCGACAATCAGCTATAAAGATAGTTGTAATGTGAAGAATCGGTTCCCGAAGCAGGGAACCGATCATCACAAAGCAAAATTACCCCATTTAGACCATCATTTTACGATTGCAAAAGTGATCGCAAAAACGTCGTTGTGAAGCGGATTCATCGTAATGCGGGATAATCGTAAAGTGGGGCACAACTGTATGTGTGGATAAGGAGAGGTGCTTTCTATTATTTATTAAGTTGCCCTTTATATGAGCACCCCAGAAACCAAGTTCCTGCTGACATTCTCAGACTTCTGTGTAATAGACCCCCTTGGCTCAACTTTGTACACTGCTTGTGCGTAGGGATGTAACAGCTATCTATCAAGTAACAAAAATTGATTTGGCAGCAAAGAAAATATGTGCCAAGCATCAAAAGTCTTAAGAAAAAAGGGAAGTTATGTCATCTTGGATTTATGTATAGATAGATATACAGGGCCAGTGCAGTTTTGTGTTGCTGTTGATACTGTGGTGACCTATGGTTCTAAACAATAAAGCTTGTTCTGTTCAAGACATGTTGCAGATGGACATTTTCATATAGGGAGCAAGATTGGTTTACAGAGCTTGCAAACATGAAATACCAGTGTGTATGTGTCTGTGTGCATGTAGGAGAGAAAGCTTACTAGTTTTCTCACATCAGCAGAAATAAATTCTAATGCTTTAATGGGACTATAGAAAAATTGATTTTATAAATCGTCCTTATGAAATATTTACATACATTCATTTCTTATGAGCTATAAAAATACTTATGCTGCAAATTCCACTCTCTTAAGAACCATCATTCATTTTATTAAGTCTTTTAAAAATTAAATATGTAGTCAAAGTCCTCTGGAATGAACATAAAAATATGTTATAGGGCAAAATTTATTTATTTTCAAATGCACTTTAAAAACCCAATGTTTTGAAAATTAATTTTTTAAAAAATCTTGGGCCGTAAAGCAATCAGCAGTTTTATACTGTGTGTTATTGGAAATTATAGCCAGCTCTGAAAGTTTTTCAAAAGCATCTAACCACCACCAACAAAATTAGTGAGCTCGCAAAACAATTCATCTGGTTATGTTTACACATACAGTGGCTGGAAAACATGGATTCATCTGCTGTAGAAGGGAAACTACAGAAAAATATGTGCTGTTCTGCCACAGAAAAAGTGATGGGCTACCTCTTCTAGGCAATGGGACTGAATTTCAGTTTAGGAAATATCCACAGCTCTCATAGCTTCCATATGATGAAGTAGATTGCTCATGAATAGGAAGCTGTAGTACAGAATAAGGTATTTAATTACCAAAAATTTCCCTTGCCAATCACATCATTGCCCTTCTGCAGATGAAACTTACATGACAGAATTTCAGCAATTGGTTTCTTTTTTTAATTAACTAGACATAAATAAAAGATCCTCATTTTTTTTTCTTGTTCCTTCCTTGTCCAGAGAACTCCACCTCCCAATATCTCTTTTAAATGTATGTACCCCTTGTAGTGTTCCCCTTTATTATGTCAATGGTTCATGTTTGCTATGTTAATTGTTCATGCATATTCATGTTGCTGAGAGGCGGAGCTGAGAGAGATGTGATAAGAGGCGGAGCCTGAGAGAGAGTCAGTCAGAGAAAGAGAGAGGGAGAGACTATGAGTACGAGTACCATGAGAGAGTGGAGAAGGAGTGTGGAGTTTGGGGAAATCTGAGAGGTGATTAGAGTTAAGAGTGTATTATCAAACAGAAGATTGTTGTTAATAATAAATTTACCTATAGAAGATATTAATGAACCAATATCAATTTCTGTAATCAATAAACAAAAGTTATATTTAAAAGACTTTGAAGTGTGGAACTAAATCTTCATCTTCCTGAAGTAATGGTGATTTAGTGATCACCTGGTGGCAGCAGTGTAAAAGAAGGGATTGTTTGCCTTTGAGTGCTCTGAGTCTTGACGGTCAAGCAAAGGGGCACGAGGGTGAACGCCACACCCCTTTAAACAAATCAATATGAATAAATAAATAAAAAGAAATAGCTGTATATGCTATTTAACTGTATAAATAGGCATCTTCTGGCTGGACTCCTAGCATTTATTTTCTCTGTTACACAACTCCTCTACACAATGTCTACTCGGGGCAGCTGAGTACCTTCGTGAGGTAAAGCACACTTCAATCTAATGCAGTGTAGACAAATTGCTATTGTCTTGTGCTTTGGAAAGGCAATCATCCTGGCTCCAGAAAGAGCGTTGTATACAAATGGGTTTTTGAAATCCCCCACTATGTTTCTGGAGACCATTTTACCAAATTTCTTCAGGAGAAGAAGAAATTCTTCTCCAGATTCTCAGAGGTCGTATTCATCACTACAGTACAGTTGAGTACAGCTTTGTTTTCTCCTTGAAGGATTGTCTTGTTGCCATGGCAACTGGCAAAATCAACTATGTTGACAGCCTGGTCATCATTCTCAGGGCCCTCTCCCAAGTATTATTTTAGGGTGTTGTTGTATTGGCTATAGTAGGGAGGCAACCATCAAGAAAAAATTGTGTAGATTTTGGATATAACTGTGGAAATAGCCTTCTGTTTCTAGGAGGTTAAAAAAAAGAATAACTTATAATTTTTGCTGGGGAGGCTTTCTGATACATTTTGTCTTAACACTTGTCATTTTTAAGAGTTTAGTACCATCTGTAAGGCTTCCCAAACATAATTTTTTTAGGGGGCAGTTTGTCCAGTCTGCTGGTGAGACTTTTTCACTAGTGCGAGCATCCATTATCTACCTCCTTGGATAGCACGAGATACAGTGGTCTCACTTGATCGATCTGGTAGGGGAGGTGTATGGAGTGGAGTATATCCTCTGGGTTCCCATCTCCTTTCAGCCTCTTCACCACTTGCTGTAGCCGAGGAAAGATATCTGCAGTTTGGACTCTTTTTCCAGACTACTGCACTAGAACTCTTGGTTGCTTCTTAGGAAAGGGGGGCTGCATTGGTGCTCCCATCACATTTTGATAGATCGGCAACTGTCCCGGTTAAGGGGCAGTTTGCATAATTTTAATTATGGTTGATTAAATTTAAAAACAAAAGGAAAGAAAGTAAGGCAGGGAATCTTAAGCAATGGTAGGGGCACACGAGGAAGCAGCTAGGCTGATGGGCTGGTCCAGCAAGGGCTGTTGCCACCAGGCCATGGCTTAGATTTCTAAGGAGAAGAAAACAACTAAACAAACAAACAAACAAACAAACAAACAAACAAACAAACAAACAAACAAACAAACAAACAAACAAACAAACAAACAAACAAACAAACAAACAAACAAACAAACAAACAAACAAGGAGCAAGACAGCGACGAAGAGGGAAAAATTGGGTTTTGGTCACATTTTAGAAGTGTTTTGGCTCGTGCGCCCCCCTCGCCTCCCCCTACTGACCAGTAGGCCATTTTGTTGTTGTTGTTTAGTTGTTAAGTCGTGTCTGACTCTTTGGAGCATGCCAGCCCTCCTGTCTTCCACCACCTCCCAGATATTGGTCAAATTCATGTTGGTCGCTTCAGTGACACTGTCCAACCATCTCATTCTCTGTTGTCCCCTTCTCCTCTTGCCTTCACACTTTCCCAACATCAAGGTCTTTTCCAGGGAGTCTTCTCTTCTCATGAGATTGCCAAAGTATTGGAGCCTCAGCTTCAGGATCTGTCCTTCCAGTGAGCACTCAGGGTTGATTTCCAGTCCAGGGGACTCTCAAGAGTCTCCTCCAGCACCACAATTCAAAAGTGTCAATTCTTCGGCAGTCAGCTTTCTTTATGGTTCAGCTCTCACTTCCTTACCTTGCTACTGGAAAAACCATAGCTTTGACTATGCAGACCTTTGTCGGCAGAGACCAGGGTCTCTGCTTTTTAAGATGCTGTCTAGGTTTGTCATTGCTTTCCTTCCAAGAAGCAGGCGTCTTTTAATTTCATGACTGCTGTCACCATCTGCAGTGATCATGGAGTCCAAGAAAATAAAATCTGTCACTGCCACCATATCTTCCCCTTCTATCTGCCGGGAGGTGATGGGACCAGTGGCCATTATCTTAGTTTTTTTTTTAATGTTGAGCTTCAGACCATTTTTTGTACTCTCCTGTTTTGCCCTCATTAAGAGGTTCTTTATTTCCTCCTCACTTTCTGCCATCAGAGTGAAATCATCTGTATATCTGAGGTTATTGATATTTCTTCTGGCAATCTTAATTCTGGCTTGGGATTCCTCCAGTCCTGCCTTTCACACGACGTATTCGGCATATAAGTTAAAGAATCAGTGAGACAATATTCAGCCTTGTCGTACTCCTTTCCCAATTTTGAACCAATCAGTTGTTCCATATCCAGTTCTAACTGTTGCTTCCTGTTCCACATATAGGTTTCTCAGGAGGTAGATAAGGTGGTCAGGCACTCCCATTTCTTTAAGGACTTGCCATAGTTAGCTGTGGTCCACACAGTCAAAGGCTTTTGCATAGTCACTGTTCACATTGGCATGTAGTTATGATACACGGTTCCCCGATACCACTGCTTGGCATGGAAAAAAACACACCTCATCCACTTTTGTTTCTACTTAGAATGATTCACTCTTTCCCTTTAAGAGGTGGCCCATGTTCTCCTGGAACAGGGCTAGGCCATGCAATCTTTTGGGGATGATTCACTGAGATGAAAAAGAGCTCTTTGTTCTGCCTTCCTGGGATGAGTTCCGAGAGTTAAAATAGATTGCACTGAAGATAAGGACCTTTTAAACACCAGCTGGATCGCACCACATTTCACAGTGAGGACAGACCCTCTGTTCCTAAATGAACATCAAGGACAGTTATTCCAAAATACATCCACACAACATTCACTAAGCATTTGGAATAACTGGCATTTCTACACCTGGTATATCACTAGCTGCTTTTTCTCGAATGGCTCTCATAGAAGGATGACTAGGTACTGGCTGTAAGATACAATTAACATTAATTTCCCTTTAGGACAATGGAATTTACTTCCAGCACAAAAACTTGCTTTTCAGTCACAGTACAAGTAACTGCATTCCCCTCCTCATGGTCCCTCCCTAACACAAAACCCTAATAACCATCGATAGCAGAATCCCTTCTGCAATCGCAGTGCAAAATCATTCTTTCCTGACACATCAAACACAAACATGCAGATTGCTTTTCTTTCCTCTTGTAGTTTCGGCAGCAGATTCAGGCTCAGCCTTATCAGTGCGATTTTGCCCGAGGCTTGTTAAGGATTTTCAAAACGGAAATCACTCACCTGTCAGTGGCTCAAACTCTGCTTGAGAATTTTTCAAAGTGTTCTATGATGCAGTGGGTGAGCCCTACAAGTGTCGGGGCTTGTATTATTAATTCCCTTCTTCGTGTCTGAACTCATTTACCCAAGCTGGTAAATATCTTTTAACAAGCAAAAAGGAGAGAGAAGTTTTCTCAGGCACAAATTTATAGCTGTTGCATTTTTCACAGGGAGTATTTTCACGTTTCTTCAGTAAGCAACAGAACTGTTTTCTTTTCACATTGATAAGCTAACATTTCTCCCTCTAGGCTCTGCTGGTTGGTGTAGCTCAAGGATGGAATTTTTTATTTTTCTCTCCTCCCATTAATTCTGCAATCTCTGGTATGTGGCTGCTATCAGGACACCCTTGATAAAGTAGCCCTGTTTCATTTTATCTGGAGTGCAGCCAGCTATCAGATTTGGCAAGGTACCAATAATGAACTGTACACACAACATTTAAAGGGCAGTGGAAAGCTTCCCAGTTACAAAGCTTGATTTGGGCTTTTAGCACAGCAACTAATGCAGTCAGGAGAGAACCAGAAGCAAAGATGTGGCTAAAAAGTGAGCTATGACAGGGAGCTGTGTTTTTGTCAAGATGATTTTGTCTAGCATCCACAGAGGAATCAGCACTGATTCAATCCTCCTTCAGTGACTTTTGAAAATCACTGATGTCTGAAACATTTCCCCCACCCCAGCAATGCTAGAGTTAGGTATGGAATTTTGGTCCAATTTGTTCCTTTTAGAAGCATTTTTGAAATTTAATAAATTTCTCCATATCAGAAGAAACATAAACATGGGGTGGGGGGACACCAGAAATGACAAGAGTCATCTGGGCACAGGGCTTTGAGCTTATATCTCTTGAAACTCTCATTTGGAATCCCTGTGTATTCAACCATAAGAGTGGCAAACAAGGTGCCCTCTTCTTTTTCTGGCAGTGTCTTCATCTTTATCATGTGTAAGGCACTCCGGAACAACATGGGGCTCTCTAGGCTGGGAACAACTGCAGGGAGTTGCATATAGTGAATTCAGCCATCCGAGTAACAAAGGTTAAGAACCACTGATATAGGCTACATGATTTTAAGTCCCTCTTTTAGTCTCTTCCAGTGCTTTGTAACGTTTTGCCTTGCCGGAGCAGAATCTGAAGAGCTGAAAAGCTTGCTCACATGTTTTTGGTTGGCTTAATAAATTTATCACCACAAAATGGATTTTAGAATGTTTTTTCTCTTAATAGCCAACACAGCTACCCCACCTTTTCTGTATTATCAATTTCATTCAGCTGTGTTTTTGCTAGGTTCTAGCAGCCAGAATCATCACTAGCCAGCATCTTGCTAGAAAACAGAGGAAAGAACCAATAAAAGTGACAGAAGTTGAACTGAAAGAATATACTACCAGAAGTTACAGTTCTTGGCATCTGCAGCCTTGATATGTGTATGTTTTAAGAAACAGCTTTCAGGGGATGTCTGACCTTTCCGTGGAAAAGGCCAGGCAGTGACATAGGTAAGATTTCTGATTTCTCCAAGCTTTTACATAGAGACCTTCAAGTTAATACACCTACATTGAAACCTAAACATATAACTCTCCCAAGGGTAGAAAACGTGTAGATCTTACATATATAGTTCTTAATGAAAAAAAACAGAATGCAGTACTCTAAAAATGTGTAACTCAAGGTAGAAGAGAAAATGAAATTCTTTCCTTTACTGAAACACACACAAATCCCTTGCTCCCCCAAGTCCCGAAATGAAGACGCCAGACAACAACAATTTTTTGGTTTTAAACATGGGCCACACTTTATTAACACATCCAATTTATTCAGCCAAATAGTAATTCCAGATCCAAATTGAGAGGGGCCTGCGGTAGTGCGGGGAAATAACACCAAATAACCTTATATGCCAATGGGCGAGTCCCAGTCCCGAGGTTCCAGCTGTCTACCGACCGGAGAAACCTGCAAGACTTAATAAAAAACACCCCGGACCTCCAGCCATCGTATTTGATGACTTTTGGTCCGAAAGTGTACCAGCGCATCAGTTACCTTCAGTCCTGTAATCGCACGATCCGCAGAAACCGTCAGCACTGACGCGCTGTTTGCTTAATGAATTATTACCAAAGGGAGACACCGTGACGACCAGTTATTCCCGCACTACCCGCCAGTGTGACCGAGTATAAATATCCCTCCATCAAAAGCCCCAACCAAAACCCCCATTTCCAGTGTGGGATAGGCGAAAAATCCCCCCATCCACAAGCCAATCAGGATGAAGGTCAAAAATTCCTATCCGGCCCCATAAGAAAAACAGGCGACCCCGAACACACTAGAAATAAGGGCGGGCGGGCGGGTGCACACGGCAAAAGGGCCCTTGTGACGCATCGGCGCTTCTTTAAATAGCGCCGATTCGCGCCACTGCACCACGTGGCCCTTTGTTGTCGGCGCCTCCCGGAACTGGGGGAGCAAAACAACGCCGCACTTCCGAAGGCGTTGCCCCCGCCTCTCCGCGCGCGTACACTTGCTCCCCCAAGTCCCGAAATGAAGACGCCAGACAACAACAATTTTTTGGTTTTAAACATGGGCCACACTTTATTAACACATCCAATTTATTCAGCCAAATAGTAATTCCAGATCCAAATTGAGAGGGGCCTGCGGTAGTGCGGGGAAATAACACCAAATAACCTTATATGCCAATGGGCGAGTCCCAGTCCCGAGGTTCCAGCTGTCTACCGACCGGAGAAACCTGCAAGACTTAATAAAAAACACCCCGGACCTCCAGCCATCGTATTTGATGACTTTTGGTCCGAAAGTGTACCAGCGCATCAGTTACCTTCAGTCCTGTAATCGCACGATCCGCAGAAACCGTCAGCACTGACGCGCTGTTTGCTTAATGAATTATTACCAAAGGGAGACACCGTGACGACCAGTTATTCCCGCACTACCCGCCAAAACATGAGGACTAGCGTCAGCTATGTCCCATGAACCCACCAAAAGGGCCAAGTTCCACAAGCAGGCCCCCTCGCAAATCCTCCAAAAATATGTCCAGCCCTGCCTCAGACAGGTGGACCCCATCCTCACGGAAATACTCCGGCTTGGCTGCCTTAATCCTGTGATGTCTAATCACAGACCCGAGGCCGCATTTGCTGACGCCTCTACAAACTTCCTTGTTAACCAAACGACGGGCATTATTTACCCTGTCCACATTCAAAGCACCACGCCAACTCAAACGTGGTATTATCGTCGACCAGACGATCCTCAATTTGGGATATAAGGCATGCAGCCTATCCAAATCCCTCAAAATATCCAATATCAGCGCCTTACCCGGCACCTGGGGCAAATCATTGCCCCCCAAGTGGACTACCAAGATGTCTGGAGGCGAACCACCGAAATTGGTGACCCTTCCGAGTTGGATCCAACACATGCCACGCATGCCCTTCCAGGAAATGGAAGCCCGGGCACCAAGCCCCAAATCACTTCCCCAATGGGAAGCAGCAGCATATTTTGCCGCCCAATATATGTAACTGTGTCCCACGATCACGATGTTCCTGCGAGCCTCCAGCATCTCTCCACCTGAAAGACAAAAAACCCCTACCTATACGTTAGGTAATTGTCTGATATATTTACGATAACAACCAGACGACCAACGACCCAACTGTTTGATTCGTTCTGGATCGTAACCCATCGCTGCAGCTGTCGAGGCAGCCCCTATTCTAAATGAATGTGTCCCAAATCTCAGGCCCTGCACCCCAGCTCTTTCCAGCGCCATATCTGTCAGTTTCCAAAATTGATATTTTGTGAGCGGAGTTCCGTCCCCATGCTGAAAGAAATAACCACTAATAATCCCCCTAACTTTCTTAAATTGAATTATAGCTCTCACCGGGCATATGCGTTCATTACTACATCGTCCCAATTTTACCAAACCCCCTTTTCCCTGTTGGTCGGTCTTGGAACTCCTAATCTGGAGAATAACTTGCCCATTTTGGATCAATACATCCTCCCACTGTAACGCCTTCCGCGACACGTCATTTTTTCCCATAGCTACCAACTCGCTAATACGCAGCGCCCCAAAAAAGGCGACCAAAGCTGCTGCATGAAACAGCGCTATTTCATAGCTATCCGTGCACAACGTCCCCCAAAGCTCAACCAAGCGTTCTAAGAGCCCCAGGGATATGGGAGTCCTGTCATCTGTCAACCTACCCCTCTTGCGAGACCAACCTTCTAACATTTTCCTAATCCTAAAATCACCCGACCCATCTTTAAAACCATTTACCTTTGCATAAAAACTTAACGCAGCCAGCTTACCCTGGATGGTTCCTGGCGCTAAACCCTTTTTATACAAACCCACCATAAACTGTTGAACATGCTCCACCGGTGCCGGCCACGACTGTTCCAGTCGCGCCGAACGCCTAAACTCTGAAAACTCCTTAACAGCCATTCTATACTTCCTACTCGTTCCCGGGGCCAAAGCCATACCTATCGCTCGCGACGCCTCCTCACGCCAATGTGCCAGACCTCTGCCGGAAGTACTTCTGGCAGATCCCTGGCCTCCGGTGCCAGTTCCCTGAAACGCTGGATCTGTTGGCGTGAAAGAGCATCGGCTATCCGGTTATCCACACCAGGCACGTGACGAGCATGCATCACAACATTAAACTGAAGTGCTCTCAGCGTAAACGCCCGAACCAGATCCATAACCCTCTCCGAGCGTGATGTTAGGTTATTGATAACGTGGACAACTGCCAAATTGTCACACCAGAATCGAACCACAGTATTGGCCCATTCCTCAGCCCATAACCAAAGAGCTCCCACAATAGGAAAAAACTCCAAAAATGTTAAGTCCCTCGTAATACCCTGCTGATGCCAGTCCTCCGGCCATTGTCCTACACACCATCTACCATGAAAATAAATACCGAAACCTAATGCTCCAGCCGCATCCGAATTCACTTGAACGTCCGCTTTCAGATTAATGTCTGATCTCCAAAAAGAAACCCCATTGAACCGATCCAAAAATTGCTCCCAAATCCTCAAATCCTCTCTCATACCTTTCGTAACCCTTGTCTTGTGAAAAGGTTTCCTCAACCCTGACATGGCGCTGGAAAGACGCCTTAAAAAAGCCCTTCCTGGCGCTACCACTTTACAAGCAAAGTTCAAATGCCCCACCACTTGTTGCAACTCCTTTAGGGTCACCTTCCTTCTAACCATCAAACTCTTAACCAACTTCCTCATGTTCACCAATTTGTCCTGTGGCAATCTTGAAGACTGCCGTGCTGTGTCCAGTTCAATCCCTAAAAAAGTCAGGGTTGTTGACGGCCCTTCCGTCTTTTCCTCCGCTAATGGCAGGCCCAACTCCGCTGCCAATTCCCTAAATGTGTCTAACAGCAGCTGACATCTTCCTGAATTAGCCTCCCCACAAAAAAGAAAATCATCCAAATAATGTGCTGTGGATACGCAGCACATCCTTCGCCGAAGCAGCCATTCCAAAAAGGTGCTAAACCTCTCAAAGGCTGCACACGAGATTGAACAACCCATAGGCAGAGCCCTGTCCACGTAGTACTGTCCTTGAAATTGAAAACCCAGCAGGTTAAAATCCTCCGGATGCACAGGCAAAATCCGGAAGGCCGATTTCACATCAGCCTTGGCCAGTTCAGCGTTAATGCCGCAAGCTCTGACCATTTTTACTGCTTCATCGAAAGATGTATATCTAACTGAACACAGCTCATCCGGTATGGCGTCATTTACAGACTCGCCTTCCGGAAAAGACAAATGATGTATTAACCTAAATTCACCCGGGGCTTTTTTGGGAACAATTCCTAACGGTGACACCCTTAAATCGTCTAGCGGTGGCTTAACAAAAGGACCCGCAACCCTACCTTCCACCACCTCCTTCTTAATCTTTTCCAACACCACTTCCTCCATCCCCTTTATCGATTTTAGATTCCTAGCAAAAAATGCCTTCCGACAACCCAACGCCGGGATTCTGAAGCCATAACGAAAACCCAATCGCAAATAAGTCGCATCTTCCTTCCTGGGATAGTAAATTAATTCCCTTTCCAGTATATTAACTCTGATTGGAGTTGGTCCCCTTTCCTGAAGAACTGCCACTCCCTTCTGCCTTTTTGCTTGGGCCTCCAGACTTGCCCTGTCGCTGACCTCCAGCCCGGAAGCAATTAGCCCTAGGGTGTTTTCCCCCACAAGTAATGCACTCATGTTTGAATCTGCAAGGGGACTTGCTGCAGGACCCTTTGTTGTTAAATTCGTAGCAAGGCAGTCGGGGTTGAACCACCTGCCCCGCCCCTTGGCGGGTGCCATAATTGCCTATAAACTTAAGGTTAAGGTGCCCACAATCGAACCTATCGCCCAGATTCGTTTTTGCAGGCGACATGTGCTGTAACCACAGCCCCGGGTGGACCTCGTCCCATCGGAGCTCCGGCCTGATAGCACTCCTCATTCGGAATGCCTCATCGTACCGCAGCCATGCCTGGCCCTCGAATTCAGCCTTCGCCCTACGCAATATATCGTAGTATTGAAATAAGGCCGAGGCTTTCCACGGTTGCATCTTTACTAATACCCCGGCATATATAGTAAAGCCAGTAACCCAATTTGTCCAATTTCTATCCGGCCTCTTTCTCCTGTGTTTTTCCTTAATTTTTTCATCGTCCTTGTCCAGCTCTTTCACTTCATATTCCCTATTCAATAAATCATAGAAGTCAATGTAGTCACCTCTCCAAATCCGCTCCTTAATTGCCGCCGTCAAATGGTCGCCCAGAGGCGTACTATAGTCTGTGTAAGGCATAGCTGTGAATGGGGCTGAATTATATCCCGTGTTAGGCACAGACGGATGACGTGGAGTCTCTAAGTCTTTGCATTCTTTGGATGGTCCAGTTTTATCAGGACCAGAGCCAGGTATGCCCCAACCAAACCACTGCTGCGCCACTGGCGGCCAAAAGCCTCCAGGCCACGCCATGGGCGATGGAAAACCCATGTTGGATGAACCTAATGACTGCTGGGGGCCATTAAACCACGGCCATGCTACCCCTGGAGGTGTTGTGTTGTGTACCGCCTCATACTCACCCTTTTTCCCAATTAGAGATGCCTCGACCATCCCTTGTGTGCCTGCCATTGGTTCATCATAGGGATCAAACCCATATGATGTTCCTTCCCTGGGATCCAAATCTTCCGACGTCTCCATCCTGCCGCGTTTATGACCTCTTGTTCCAATAGACTCCGCTGATGTGTCAACTCCTCCATCTTGTCTCGCCGCCTCACCACCTTGCTCAGACTCAAGAAAATCAAAGCGTCTGGTTAGTTCACTAGTAAGGGCTCTCAACTCAGCCCTACGCTTCCCCTTTGATTCCCTAGCTGACCGGCGAGGTGTCATTTCGCTGCCCTTCACTGACTGTTTTTGAAACCTTTTAGCTTCCAGGCTTGCAACCTTTGAATGCAGCTCCCGCAGCATAGCCCATGACTCCTCATCTGAAGAAGACTGCAAGGGCGGCTCCTGGGCAGCTGTTTGACTCTTTACAGGGTTCTTTCCCTTCTTTCTCCCGCCTCCCTTTTTAGGTGGCATTGCTTTGCAATTCCCAACCTTATTGGGTTCCTTGACTAGCTAGTATCGATAAAACAATTAACCTGTAACACCCTCTTGGCTCAGCAGAACTCTGCAAGCACACAACCAGGCAGGTAAATTGTTGTAATTGTTATTGTTATCCTATTACAACCTGGGTTCTTTCCTTAATGTATAGGTGTGCCCTATCTGCCTATATACAGTACTTGTATATGCCCAATCCCCTTAAGTGACTATTACTAAACAACCCCCATCAATCCCCAATACAATGCCTTTTAAACCCTCCTTACCACGTAATTTAAATTCACCTGAACCAACGCAATAGACTTAATTATTGTTTATTTTATTCTTGTTTTATTTTACTATTCTTAGTATTTTTTTTTTAAAGTGAAACTAACACCCAAAATGGCCGCCGAATCCTAGACCATGCGGCCGAGGCAACCAAAATGGCGCCTGCCCAAGATCAAACCTCCTTCCACCCCAGATCCAAACCAACGTTTCCCTTACCCAGCTAGGAGGGAGAACCAAACCAGGCCCACTTTGATCTGCGGGCCCCCAACTCAACAAACCCCTCACAGTTCCCCAGAAACCAAGTGGCCCGCCCGGTAACAACACACTTTTTTTTTTTTAATATTAATAGAAATAATCAAAAAACCCCCTACAAACGCCCCACCAATAAAACCTTAGAATGGCAGAGTTGGAAATGACCCTGTCAAGGAGGCATCAAGGGGGAATCGAACTCCCAACCTCCGGCTTCGCAGCCAGATGCCTCAGCCCACTGAGCTATCCAGCAGTTCCTGCACCGCTCCGCGGCGATCGCCCCTCCGAGCCGCAACCCTAACTCCCCTCCTGATCTGCCCCGATGTCCCCCACCCAGCCCGGCTCCTGAGCAACAGGAGGCTCCGGGCTGTGCAAGGCAGAAAAGAGGGAGGAGGGAGAGCTCTCAGCTGATAGTCGGCCCGCGGCGGGAGCCGCCCGCCGCGCCGCCGACCAACCTCCCCGCAGCCTCTCTCAGCTCCCCCTGCTTAACACAAGTTTTTTTTTTTTAAAGATTGCCAGGGGGGAAGAGGCCCGAAGGCACCCCTTCAAACCGTTCCGTCGCTCCTTCCAGCCAAGCCACTCACCGCAGGAACACCTCCGTCTCCGGCTGCACACGGCAAAAGGGCCCTTGTGACGCATCGGCGCTTCTTTAAATAGCGCCGATTCGCGCCACTGCACCACGTGGCCCTTTGTTGTCGGCGCCTCCCGGAACTGGGGGAGCAAAACAACGCCGCACTTCCGAAGGCGTTGCCCCCGCCTCTCCGCGCGCGTACACTTTCCTTTACAGACTACAAAAATGGACTTAAAGTTGTTTATAGTCACAGTATACTGATCTTGGGCTTTTACACAAACCAGATTCTCCCATTCACTTCCAAAGAGTTGAGAAACAATACTTAGAGTGAAAATAATTTTGCCAGTGAAAGTTTGCTGAATCTGAGAGGGCAGACTTAAATAAACAAGCAAGCAAGCAAAATACTACTATTGAAAATCATCCAAAGTGAAGCTTGAAGAAAATGTGGAAATTCCCCTCAGTTAAAACATGGAAGGAACTTTAATGAAAATCAGAATCTGTGGTGAAGTTAGCACCTTTCTTCTGAAGATCAGCTATCCTGTGTTAGGAAAGCAACAAAGGGCAATCCAGTTATAATACATTTTTGGCACTGAACCACCTCTCTATCAAGCAGTCAAAGAATACAAAATGAAATAGTTATGCTGTATTTTCCTGTGGCTTAGTTAACGAACATCAAATAGTTGCTCATGGTAGTCCTGCTTAGGATCCATTAATAAAGCTTAGTGGACATTTATTTGTTTGCTCTATGGTTACTTGGTGTTAAGTAATTTGTATAAATATATTACACCTCATAAATTATTTTACATAGTCAGGGCATCCAGGATGAGATGATTAAATATTTAATCGTTGTCCCTGGTTATCAGTGAAACTTGATATGAATGCAATGTCTTGTCTTTGTGTTTCTTGAATGGTTTTCAGACTTTTTGTCATTTATAGATTGATACATTAGATAAAGCTGCAAGAAAGAGTACTGGAAAGGTGGTGATGGAGAGAGTGACCCATCGAATGGTGAGCATTTTCTACCTCTGCCTCCCGGCACTCCCAAGAGAAACCAAAGTGATTTATGACAGAATTCAATTCTTTAAAACACCTCCAGTTTTTGAATGTGTGGTGTTGTGTTTCTGTATCCATATCCACAATTCAAAACACCAAGTAATGGCCTGATATTGCCATTGCTACACAATATCATGCCCCCCACTGCCAGCAGGAAAAAGGATGCCAAGCTTTACATAGCAGAGGGCAGACTGAATGTTGACTACACTAATGGCAGCTGCCAAAATGGTCTACATGATACTCTCTTTTGCTCACACCCATTTCCAAAGTGACCACACAAAAGGGAAAATCACAGAAGCCGACTCCTTTTTTTCTTGTTGGTTAACCTCTTCTCACCCAAATACGAAGCAATTGCCATGCTGTTTTTCAACAAGTGTGAATAGTAGCAAGCACAATACTGCCATTTGATCTTTCCAAATAGAAAAGTGGGTAGGACCAACCATTCTCTTTCCAGATAAGCAAGGTTGGTCTTTTCAATTTGTATAAGCTATTTCAAATTTGAGGACACTTAGGGTCACTTGTTTCTGCACAGGGTTGAAACAGTTTAAGAAATCATAACTTGAAAACCCTTTGCCCAAACTTCCCCAAATTTAGTATAGAGCAAAAGCAGTCTATAAGGGACGTGTGGCACTGCGGGCTAAACCACAGAAGCCTGTGCTGCAGGGTCAGAAGGCCAAGCAGTCGTAAGATCGAATCCACGCGATGGAGTGAGCGCCAGTCGCTTGTCCCAGCTCCCACCAATCTAGCGGTTCGAAAGCATGCAAATGCAAGTAGATACATAGGGACCACATCGGTGGGAAGGTAACAGTGTTCCGTGTCTAAGTCGCACTGGCCATGTGACCACGGAAGATTGTCTTAGGACATATGCTGGCTCTATGGCTTGGAAACAGGGATGAGCACCACCCCCTAGAGTCGAACACAACTGGACAAAAATTGTCAAGGGGAACCTTTACCTTTATCTTTAAGAGCAGTCTGCTGCATCTGTGCCGATCCAAAGTCCAGTTTCAAAGTTATAATTTTTAGTTTGGGCTGCTCCCATTTTTAGAATTTCATTATAGAATGTTGATTTTCTCTGCTGCACAATAACATCATTGCACTCTCATGCGGTAATTATGTGATCTGGAATGAGGGCAGGACAATATTTATTTCCTCAAGTGCAGGATACCCAAGGCAGAGTTGGGAGGAAGGCTTCCACAAGTGATAGATGTGGCTAGCAACCAGAATTTGTAGATTAACTGCAGTGATCTCTGTGTTCCTTGTGTGTGGAATGGTAACCTATTTAATCTTGCCTCCAGTTAAATAGTAATTATGTGGCATCAAACTGATTCCAGCTTATGGAAACCCTTCCAAAGTTTACTAGTTATTAAGTAATCAACAGTGTTTTACCAGTCTCTCCTAATTGTGCTTTGGGACTGTGCCCTTGCAGGGCCACAGAGCTGGCAGAGCATGTAGCCATATGAAACACACATGCTCCAGGTAATCTTGGCTGGTCCTTGTCTTGAGAGGCACAGAAGTAATTTAAATTCTGATCTTATCTGTAACATATCCTTATTTCAGTGTTAGAGCAAACTGTCTGTGTTTTTATTTCACATTGTCGGAGCAGTTTAATTTAGTTGTAGTTGTTCAATAATATATTGTGTAATATGGGACATGGTGGCGCTGTGGGTTAAACCGCAAAGGCTCTGGACTGCAAGGTCAAAAGATCAGCAGTTCGAATCCACATGGCAAAGTGAGCTCCCATCACTTGTCCCAGCTCCTGCCAACCTAGCAGTTCAAAAACATGCAAATGTGAGTAGATAAATAGGTACCACCATGGTGGGAAGGTAACGGCATTCCATGTCTAGTCATGTTGGCCACATGACCATGGAAACTGTCTACGGACATGTTTCTGTGGCTCTACAGCTTGGAAACATTGAGACAGACACAACTGGACAATTTTCAAGGGGAACTTTTACCTTTATACTAGCAATATTAAGGTCAGAACCCTTATTGCCTGGATGTGGAATGGGAAAAAAATGTAAGCCACTCACTGACTCCAGGAGGCTTTACATCATGTGACAAACCAATCTGAGAGCAGGTAAATACAAGGAAGCCTGCTGTAGCAAGGGAAGACTTATGTCACTTGCTTTCTCTACATATTTAGGCAAAAGGCTTTTGTAGTGATCTATTGATTTAACTGTTATTTCCAGTTGTTTCTAATATTGTCATTTGCTGAGTGAAATCCTGTTGCTTTGTATTGCAAGTTGCAACTATAGGGGGGGCAATTGAATCAATTGTACTTATGGATGAACTGACTTGCCAAATCTCCACTAATTCAATGGGCCAATCAAGTTGTGACTTACTATGCTAAGATTTCAGTGGACATGTTGTAAGCCCAAGTTATATGCAAAAAACCAAACAAACAAAAAACAAAAAACTGAACAGATGAAACAAGTATGAATGAGACAATTCTGAGAGTCAAGATGGGGAAATTTGTTTTTAAAAGTTCTCTATAAAGAACATTTTTCATTGTTTCCTGTTACATATATAAGCTGCATACTGGTAAAACAGAAACAACTTAGTTGTTATTAGATGCAGCAATCCTATGTTCCTGTTTTGAGGATGAAGTCACTGGCAGAAAAAATACAAAATTTATCATTTTGGCTTTCTTCTGTGGCTAGAGTGTTTTTGTTGTTGTTTAGTTTTCCCTCCCTATTACCGAGTGCAGTGGGAAGATTTTTACTTTATAAGAATATGCTGTTTAGGGATTTCTAGGAGTTGTGATCGAAAAACATACATTTGTACACTTCTAGTGACAATACCACAGGGGAGGAAAAACCTATTTTGAAGAGTGTTGACTATGTTTCTTTTCTTACTATCTGAAGGTCAGACTCACTGTACCTGTAGCAATATTTTTGAGCCTGCCCACTTACAACAGGAGTAATGTAGGGAAATAATATTGTATGGCCCCCTTGTATGGTGACGTACAACTACAACTGGTAGCCAGAAAGGTCTCTGCAACTGAATTCAGAATGTGATCCCATTTCAATGAGTTTTCAGTTTTGAGTTATATAAATTATGCAGACAAGTTCTTAGTGATGTGTCTACATGTGAGAATTCACACACACGTCTTCAGGACACCAACTACTGTATTCTCTACTCTAATGCTATGAGTATCTTAAATTTAGATGGTTCATCTGCTATCTGTCTGACCCTACTCCTGTCCCTTTGACCTGCAAGATTTTCATGTCTTACATAGTTTACTTTTTTGTTGACCCAGAAATCTAGAATAAAGCTAATATGATTTTGACCCAATCCTGGCTTAGATTATCTCAGCATCATTCTAAATAGTTCCTTAGACTTGTGTTGGGAAATTGTACAGAAGACAGACTCTAGTCTCCAGTTGGATTATGAGACAAAATCCTGCTGTTGTGCTTCTTGAAGTTCAGAATTATCAGCCCTACAAACTGGCTGTATGGCAGCATGAGGTGCATTACAAGCAGAAATATAAGACTCAGATTTCCTCTACATTCTCCATATTGAGGAAATGTTCCTCCTGTTGCCTGTGTTGTGCTGTTAACTTACATTAAACATGAATAATCCAAGACTCTGGAATTCACTCCTGATCTAGATTAATACCATTTGTTTAACAGGGGAAAATTTAGCTGTGTACCAGTGCAAAGAAAATTAATGGATTTGCCAAGTAAAACAAGTAGAATTATGCTCCTGGAAGCACGTCTTCCTTGCTATATTTTACTTGGGGGTGAATATGAGTGTCAAAATAAGTAAACTTGGAGTGTGATTCCCCCGCCCAAACTGTAGCTGCCAAATAATAGGCTTTCCCCACATTTGGTTTGTAGGGACATGCATATATAGGCTAGATCTACAGCCATTTCAAGTTTTGATCAATATGTTAGCATATAGAAATTAGCATTATGGAAATGCATTAGTGGCTCTTTTAATCTTCTAAAGTGCTTCATGTGGGCAGACACCATTAAACTATAAACCCCTAATATTAATCCTGCTAATCTCTATTGGGAAAGAAAAATCACTCATCTGTCAAAGCAGATGGATGCTCTGTTCCTAAACAAAATGATAAAGAATTGTGAAGGAAGCAAGAACAAAAATTATGTGCTTGGCTGACCTTGCACAGAAGATGTGCCATGTTAATGATATTGTAAAAACAACAACAACAATGTCTTTGTTTAGCTGCACAATGCAATCACTTTGTCAAAGCCTGATAGGCATTAAAATCTGGTATCCAGCTATCATTATAGGCATTATCATCTTGCTATGAATTGCAAATTTTGATGCATAATTGCACTACTATGGTTTAGGTGTAATAGGATGATTTAATTGATGAATTGCTTGTTTGATATAACTGCGATGAAGTAGATTCCTTTTTATTTCATGAATTTGCCACCCCAACCCCGGAATAAAGACACGAGACATCGATTTGGGTTAATGCGGGCCACACTTTTATTCAACTTGGTAATTCAAAATAACCAGCCTTTCGGCTAACTAGATATATGGGGGCCTGCTGTAGTGCGGAAAACCGTTATACTGGGGTATAATCATACCCCTAGATGATCAAAGGGCGAGTCCCCGGCCGCCAAGCTCCTTCGGTCAAAACCGTCGGATCCTGTCTAGCCGCTAATAAACACCCCAGACCTCAAGACATCTTTAACTGATGCCTATTGGTCTATGAGTGGCCCAGCGCATCCTCCCCCCACAGGCACAGTGATCGCACGATCCGCAATGCCGGAAGGTCAGATGCGCTGTTAGCTTACTTGATTTATCCATTGGGACACACCGAAATACCGGTTCTTTCCGCACTACCCGCCAGTGTGACCGATAGTACATCCTAAGTATAGCCAACAACCCCAGATCCAGTGTGGGATAGGCGAAAAATCCCCCCATCCAGGGCCAATCAGGATGAAGGTCAAAAATTCCTATCCGGCCCCAAAATAGGCGACCACAAATCACACTAGATCAAAGGGCGGGCGGGTGGGTGCCCAGAAGAAAAGAGAGGCCGAAGTGGGTGGAGAGCCCCTTAATAAAGCCTGCTCTCCACGTTCGGCCGAGCCCGTTCCCGCGATGTCCCGAGTCCTTCCGGGGTGGGTGGCAAACCCCGCCCACCCGCTCGAAGTCCGAGGACTCAGCGGCGGGCTCACTCTTGCCACCCCAACCCCGGAATAAAGACACGAGACATCGATTTGGGTTAATGCGGGCCACACTTTTATTCAACTTGGTAATTCAAAATAACCAGCCTTTCGGCTAACTAGATATATGGGGGCCTGCTGTAGTGCGGAAAACCGTTATACTGGGGTATAATCATACCCCTAGATGATCAAAGGGCGAGTCCCCGGCCGCCAAGCTCCTTCGGTCAAAACCGTCGGATCCTGTCTAGCCGCTAATAAACACCCCAGACCTCAAGACATCTTTAACTGATGCCTATTGGTCTATGAGTGGCCCAGCGCATCCTCCCCCCACAGGCACAGTGATCGCACGATCCGCAATGCCGGAAGGTCAGATGCGCTGTTAGCTTACTTGATTTATCCATTGGGACACACCGAAATACCGGTTCTTTCCGCACTACCCGCCAGTGTGACCGATAGTACATCCTAAGTATAGCCAACAACCCCAGATCCAGTGTGGGATAGGCGAAAAATCCCCCCATCCAGGGCCAATCAGGATGAAGGTCAAAAATTCCTATCCGGCCCCAAAATAGGCGACCACAAATCACACTAGATCAAAGGGCGGGCGGGTGGGTGCCCAGAAGAAAAGAGAGGCCGAAGTGGGTGGAGAGCCCCTTAATAAAGCCTGCTCTCCACGTTCGGCCGAGCCCGTTCCCGCGATGTCCCGAGTCCTTCCGGGGTGGGTGGCAAACCCCGCCCACCCGCTCGAAGTCCGAGGACTCAGCGGCGGGCTCACTCTTGCCACCCCAACCCCGGAATAAAGACACGAGACATCGATTTGGGTTAATGCGGGCCACACTTTTATTCAACTTGGTAATTCAAAATAACCAGCCTTTCGGCTAACTAGATATATGGGGGCCTGCTGTAGTGCGGAAAACCGTTATACTGGGGTATAATCATACCCCTAGATGATCAAAGGGCGAGTCCCCGGCCGCCAAGCTCCTTCGGTCAAAACCGTCGGATCCTGTCTAGCCGCTAATAAACACCCCAGACCTCAAGACATCTTTAACTGATGCCTATTGGTCTATGAGTGGCCCAGCGCATCCTCCCCCCACAGGCACAGTGATCGCACGATCCGCAATGCCGGAAGGTCAGATGCGCTGTTAGCTTACTTGATTTATCCATTGGGACACACCGAAATACCGGTTCTTTCCGCACTACCCGCCACAGCATGCGCACTAGCTCAGCTATGTCGCATGCCCGCCACAGAGCCCCTGGAGCTCCCGAAGCAGGCCCCCTTTTATATCTTCCAAGAACAACTCCAATCCAACATCGGATAGGTGTACCCCGTCACTGCGGAATAATTCCAAACGTGACGTCTGGATACGCTGATGCTGTATCACTGCTCCGAGGCCGCCGCCGCAGACACCTCTACGCACTTCCTTATTCACGCCCCGCCGGGCCTTATTTATCGCATCAGTCCTCCCTGAGCCTCGCCAGGCCAACCGAGGAGTGATATTAGACCATAAAATCCGCAGTGCCGGATACTTGCTCTTCAGCCACCTCAGGTCCCGCAGAATATCTAATATCAATGCCTTACCGGCCACTCTGGCTAAATCATTGCCGCCCAGATGCACCACCACTACATCAGGCGGTGAAGTGCTGAAGGCCGTCATCCTGTTGAACTGTATCCACTGCATTCCGCGGATTCCTCTCCAAGTAACTTGCGCCCAAGCACTTAAACCTAAATCTCTCCCCCATGGGGAGGCGGCAGCATAACGCTCTGCCCAATAAATGTAACTATGACCGATGATCCAAACGTCCATCCGCCGGCCACGAACTGTAACACCTGTAAAATACAAACACACCCTACCTATTCGTTAGACAAGCTCCTAACGTAATTGCGGTAACTATTTGACGACCATCGGCCCAAGCGCTTAATCTCCTCAGGGCTGTAACCCAAGGCCGCAGCCGTAGAGGCCGCCCCAATCCGAAAGGAATGCGTGCCAAAGCGTAATCCCTGCACTCCCAACTTTTGTAATGCCAAATCCGTCATTCTCCAGAATTGATACTTCGTTAAAGGTGAATTGTCTGCGTGCATGAGGAAGTATCCTTCCTCCCCTCCGCGCTGTTCCATATACGCCTGTGCTGCTCTTACCGGGCAAAGATTTTCTACGCTGCATCGCCTCAAAACCAAACGCCTTCCTTTACCCACTTGGTCGGTTTTTGAACGCCTGATGAACACCTCCATGCTATCCTCTCCTAAAAAGACATCCCTTAGCTGCAAGGCTACCCTTGACTTATCCTCCTTACCTGTTGCCACTAACTCGCTAACTCGAAGCGCACCAAAAAATGCAAGTAACGATGCCACCCTAAACAAAGCCCTCTCGTATTCATTCCTGCACAAACTCGCCCACTGCTCGCTCAACTGCTGCAATAGCGCCGGAGAAATGGGTGACCTAGAATCCTGCACCTTCCCTCTCTTCCTTGTCCAACCCTCAAGCATCTTCCTGATCCTATAATCCTTGGAATGATCCCTATAACCTTGAGCCCTCGAATAAAAGGCCAGTGCGGACAATTTTCCTTGAATGGTTCCTGGCATCAACCCTCTTCTATGCAAATGCACCATAAATTGCTGCAAGTGTTCGACTGGCAGGGGCCAAACCTGCTCCAAGTTTACCAGATGTCTAAACTCTACAAATTCTCTACTCACAGCCGCGTAACCCTTCCGTGTCCTCGCCGCCAAAGCCAAACCTATCGCTTCAGATGCGTCGCGACGCCAATTTGCCAAACCTCCTGAGGCAGGATCTCCGGCAACTCCATGGCCTCCGGCGCCAATTGCCGGAAACGGTCCATCTGCCGACGTGATAAAGCATCGGCAATGCTGTTGTCCAGCCCCGGGATGTGCCTAGCTGTTACTAATATATTGAACTGAAGCGCCCTTAATGTAAATGCCCTGACTAGCCTCATGACGCGCTCTGAATGTGACGTGAGGCAATTGATGATATACACCACCGCCTCATTGTCACACCAGAAACGCACCACTGAGTTAGCCCACTCATTCGACCATAACCACAAAGCCCCGACTATTGGAAAGAACTCTAAAAAAGTGAGATCTCTCGTAATGCCTGCCTTCTGCCAGGCCTCCGGCCAAGAGCCTGCACACCACTTTCCCCGATGGTAAATGCCAAAACCGTGAGCACCCGAAGCATCTGAGTGCACCTGAAACTCCACCTGGACACTCCTCTCGGACCTCCAAAAAGAAATTCCATTAAAACCTGACAGGAACTGCATCCAAACTCCGAGGTCCTCTTTCATACCTTGAGTTATCCGTGCCCTGTGTAACGGGCGTTTAAGACCCGTCATGGCCGCACAAAGCCGCCGCACAAATGCACGTCCAGGGGCCACTACTCTACAAGCAAAATTGAGGTGCCCGACTATCTCCTGTAACTCCTTAAGTGTCGCCTTTGACTTCCCCAGCAATGCCTCAATTTTGGCTCTCAAAATCCTCAGCTTCTCCTCTGGGAGCCTCGACGTTTGCCGCTCAGTATCTATCTCAATGCCTAAAAAAGTCAGGACCGTAGTTGGCCCCTCAGTCTTCTCCTCCGCTAAAGGCAACGACACCTCGCGAGCTAAATCCTTGAATGTTTCTAATAAAAACCTGCACTTACCTGAATTCCGCTCCCCACAAAAAAGAAAATCGTCTAAATAATGGGCCGTCGACGTACATCGCGACACTTGCCTAACTTTCCACTCTAAAAACGTACTAAACTTCTCGAAAGCCGCGCATGACACGGAACAACCCATGGGCAACGCTCTGTCTACATAATATAATTCCTCAAATTGAAACCCCAACAAACAAAAGTCCTCCGGGTGAACTGGCAAAATCCGGAAGGCCGATTTTACATCACATTTCGCCAGCTCGGCACCAACTCCGCATTTCTTAACCATATTAACCGCTTCGTCAAATGACGTATATCTAACCGTGCACAATTCTGGCGGTATAGCGTCGTTAACCGACTCCCCTTCCGGAAAAGATAGATGGTGAATCAAACGAAACTCACCCTGTGCCTTTTTCGGAACAATGCCCAATGGAGAAACCCTAAGGTTCCTAATGGGCGGCTCCTTGAAGGGGCCTACCACTCGCCCCTCGCGGACTTCCTTACCTATTTTCTTCCTAACAATACTCTCCATTCCTTTAATAGATCGTAGGTTCTGCGCGCAATAACTCTTACGCTCTCCCACTGCCGGTATCCGAAAGCCGTTTCTAAATCCTTCCAGTAAATAAGAAGCCTCCTCATGCCTAGGATACCGCTGTAACCATGCCTCCAAAATCTCCACCCTAATTGGGCTGGGCCCCTTTTCCAGGAGCGCCCCCGCTTCCTTGCTTCCTAACACCACCTGCTCCTCTGTCCTGCCTCGCTTTAAAACAACTGATACTTGGGTGTTGGCCGCCACATGTGAGGCACTCATGCCTGAATCTGCAGGGTTTCCTAGCGCAAGATCCCCTGGCATTGTATTGAAAGCATAACAAGCGGGGTTGAACCGCCTGACCCGCCCAAGGGCGGGCAAACTGCGGCTGCCGTGTCCGTCTATTCAAATGTCCACTATCAAACCTATCCCCCATGTTTGATTTGGCGGGCGTCATGTGCTGTAGCCACAAACGTGGATGAGGCTCGTCCCACCTCAGGTTGGGCTGAATGGCACTCCGCATGCGGAACGCCTCATCATATCTCAGCCATGCCAACCCTTCAAAATCAGTGGAGGCCCTAATCATCGTGTCAAGATATTGGAAGAGCGATGGCGCTCTCCAGGGCTGCATTTTTATCAATACCCCCGCATAAATCACAAATCCTGGCAGCCAGTTCGTCCAATTCCTATCGGGCTTTTTCCTCCTACGTTTTTCCTTTTCCCTTTCGTCCTCCTTGTCCCAATCCTTTTTCTCACAGTCCCTATTAAGCAAGTCAAAGAAGTCCACGAATTCGCCACGCCAAATTTTCTCTTTCGTGGCCGCCGTCAGATGATCTCCCACGGGCGTCGCATAATCTGCATACGGCAAAGCTGCCGCCGGCACCGAATTGTAACCCGTGCTAGGTACTGACGGATGCCAACCCCCTGCGACCTCAGAACTAACTGGCTGATGTGGAGGCGATGTGGCTCCCCATGGTGCCCCCCATGAACCCCACTGTGGTCCCATATAGGGCCAAGGCGCGTTATGGCACCCTCTGTCTATCAGTGTCTGTGATGCGCTTCCCGGTGGTGTACTTATGGCTCCGCCCGCCCAAGGCCAGCCCATCCCAGGGGTCTGCAGCTGTGGTGCAATAATACACTCACCGTCCGAAGTTGATGCCACACAAGGCTCCATTGGGGAGTCCGCCACAATCTCCCCTTCTTCTAGCTCCTCTTGGGCTTCTTGCCTTGCCGCTGAAGCGCTGCTGCTTCTAGGAATAGTCGTTATATCCTTGTCACTGCCCCACGATCTGGAACGGACAGGTGACCTGGGTGCATCCTGCTGATTATCCCGTACCTGGGCAGACTCAAAAGCGGTAAAGCGAGCCATCAGATCTTGTGCTATCGCCTTCAACCTGGATTTCTTGAGCCCCCTTGACTCCCTAACTGATCTACGTGGCTGTTCTCCCTTTTGCGACGCCTGCTGAGCGGCTAACCTCTGAGCCTCCATTGCAGCCATTTTATCCTGCAACTCCTGCCATATCGGCCACGAATCCTCGTCTGAGGACGATTGAGGTGGAGATAGCTGTGGTACGTTTTGTCGTTTAGCGGGCTGCTTGCCCTTTGATGTACCACGTCCTTTACGAGGCGCCATTTCCAAACCGCACCGGTCTGCCCCTTAGTGTCTATTCCTCAGCCCAATTAGCGCCTCGCCTTGTACCCGGGATTACCTCCCCGACCTGCCTCCTAATGCTACCAATCCAACAAAGGTGCGCTCACACTGAGAAGGTCCAGTGGGCAATGCAGCCGGCCTACCTCCGCTGCCCCAATCCGTCTAAGATTACCCTGACCAATAACACCACAGAAAAATACAACCTTATACCCGATGCGTCCTTGCAACCGCTGCAACCAGCTGACCTAAAATAAAGCAATATCAGAATAATTATTGTTATGCCCGTGCATCCCCGTGCCGCCCACCAACGACACCTACTTGCCTTGGACGCCACTTCGGGAGCTCTTACACTGCCTATGCTCCAGGCATGTGCCCATCCAGCACTCCTGCCCACTGCGTGCCCTATAATAACTTAAATCCGCACCCACTCTCACTCTCTCCCTCTCTTTTTGTTGTTGTTTTTTTTTTGTATCATCTATTTATCAATTATTATTCCCTCTTTTTTTTTTCTTTTTTCTTTTTTTTTTTAATATATATATAATAAAGTATTATCATTCATAATCCTTAGTCGTATAATTCTTAATAGTAGGGTTTATTAAGGTTTTTTTTTTTTTTTAATCAATACCTGCTCTCATTCTGACTTGCTACCTCATAACCCCACCTGCTTATAAATCATGACCCATGTCTATGCTTTAGCCTTACAATCCCTTTTTTTTTTTTTTTTTTTGCCGCATGTAAGCATCATCATTCTTTCCTTCGACTCCCCTCTTAATATACAACCCAGTCTCTTCTTCGTCCCCCTTTATTTATTTTATTTCCTTTTATTTCATTTCATTGTATTTTTTTTTTTTTAATACAGGAGCCTCTTCCTATCCTCCCCCCCCCGAGCACACAAAATGGCGGCCATATACAAAATGGCCGCCGCACGTGGCCGGCCGGCTCTCCTCTCGCCAACGCCATTAGGCCGTGCCGGCCGCAAAAGGAAGGAGCGGAAGGCGGAGGGGGAGAGAGAGGTACGGACCGCGCGGTGGAGGGCGGGGGGCGGGGGGCCCCGCGGGCGCCAGTGCAACACTCCTTCGCCCCTTACGCCGGGGCCCAGCCTCGCAAACACCATCACACCCCCCCGCCGACCACCCGCCCTCACTCGCAGCCCGCCCCGCGCCGCTCCAGCACTCAAACTTTGAGGCCGGAGATGCGGCCGCGGGCGGTGCCTCGCCCGACCTGCGCAGCGGCCCGCTCATCCCGGGCCGCTCGCGGAGGGCAAAAGAACTTGGGGGAGGGAGGAACAAGGCAAGCGGGGCGTGTTGGCCGGGCGTAGGGCAAAAGAACTTGGGGGAGGGAGGAACAAGGCAAGCGGGGCGTGTTGGCCGGGCGTAGGGCAAAAGAACTTGGGGGAGGGAGGAACAAGGCAAGCGGGGCGTGTTGGCGCGCGGGACCCTAGATTCGCCGCCGCCGCTCCCGCCGTTCAACAAAAAACCACCCGGCCCACCGAAAACCGTGTGGGCTAGGCAAGCCCCAACCCCCGGCTCCTTTCTCCCACCGTGATTCCTGGCTGCTGATGCAGCCCGACCCTCCGGCTCCTCTGCCTGCCTCGTCGCTGGCCCCACGACGCACCCTCTATGCTGCCCAGAAGAAAAGAGGCCGAAGTGGGTGGAGAGCCCCTTAATAAAGCCTGCTCTCCACGTTCGGCCGAGCCCGTTCCCGCGATGTCCCGAGTCCTTCCGGGGTGGGTGGCAAACCCCGCCCACCCGCTCGAAGTCCGAGGACTCAGCGGCGGGCTCACTCGATGAATGATTCAAAAACTGGTTTTGCAATTACTTTAAATATACTGTAAATGAAGAGATTAATCCTCAATTAAACGAGGTTTTAACTAAAGCATGTGAGTTTCTGTTTTCCAAAAGAAATCACATGCCACTGTGTAGGTGAGTGTTACTTTTGATTTTGAATTAAGGTGGTGGTTGTTTAGTTGTTAAGTCATGTCTGACTCTTCTTGACTCCATGGACCAGAGCACGCCAGGCCCTCCTGTCTTACACTGCCTCCTGGAGTTTGGTCAAATTCATGTTGGTAGCTTCAATGACAATGTCCAACCATCTCATCCTCTGTCATCCCTTTTTCCTCTTGCCTTCACACGTTCCCCATAACAGGGTCTTTTCCAGGGAGTCTTCTATTCTCATGAGATGGCCAAAGTATTGGAGCCCCACCTTCAGGATCTGTCCTTCCAGTGAGCACTCAGGGTTGTTTCCTTCAAAATGGATAGGTTTGTTCTCTTTGCAGTCCAGGGGACTCTCAAGACTCTCCTCCAGCACCACAATTCGAAAGCATCAGTTCTTCGGTGGTCAGCCTTCTTTATGGCCCAGCTCTCACTTCCATACATCGCTACTGGAAAAACCATAGCTTTGATTATGTGGACCTTTGTTGACAAGGAGATGTCTCTGCATTTTTAAGATGCTGTCTAGGTTTGCCATTGCTTTCCTTTCAAAAAGCAGGAGTCTTTTAATTTTGTGGCTGCTGTCACCATCTGCAGTGATCATGGAGCCCAAGAAAGTAAAATCTTTCACTCCCTCCATATCTTCCCCTTCTATTTGCCAGGAGGTGATGGGACCAGTGGCTATAATCTTAGTTTTTTGGTTTTTTTTTTTGATGTTGAGCTTCAGACCATTTTTTTGTGCTCCCCTCTTTCACCCCCATTAAGAGGTTCTTTATTTCCTCCTCACTTTCTGCCATCAGAGTGAAATCATCTGCGTATCTGAGGTTGTTGATATTTATTCTGGCAATCTTAATTCGGTCATTGTCAATTTAGGCCTTTGTATGATGTATTCTGCATATAAATCAAATAAGCCGGAGGACAATATACAGCCTTGTTGTAATCCTTTCCCAATTTTGAACCAATCAGTGTCTCCAGATCCAGATCCCGGCCATGAAAGCCTTCGCGAATATATTCTTTGGCACTGCTCTTCTTTGGGATTGGGATGTAGACTGATCTTTTTCAATCCTCTGGCCACTGTTGAGTTTTCCAAACTTGCTGGCATATTTAGTGTAGCACCTTAACAGTGTCATCTTTTATGATTTGAAATACCCCATAAGACGCACCTTTCCATAAGACGCACCAATTTTTTAGGAGAAGAAAACAGGAAAATATAATCTGTTTTCTTCGCTCCATAAGACGCACAGACTTTCCATCCCCCTGTTTTGTGGGAAAAAAGTGTGTCTTATGGTGCGAAAAATACGGTAGTTCAACTGGAATGCCATCACCTCCACTGGCCTTGTTGTTAGACATGCTTTCTAAGGCCCACTTGAATTTGCTCTCCAGGATGCCTGGCTCAAGGTCAGAAACCACATTATCTGGGTTGTCTGGGACATCCAGATCTTTCTGGTATAATTCTTCTGTGTATTCTTGCCACCTCTTCTTGATGTCTTCTGCTTCTGTGAGGTCCTAACTTTTTGTCCTTTATCATGTCCATCTTTGCACAAAATGTTCCTTTAATATCTCCAATTTTCTTGAACAGACCTCTGTTTTTTTCTGTTTATATTCTTTTCCTCTATATCTTTGCACTGTTCATTTAAGAAGGCCATCTTGTCTCTCCTTGCTATTCTTTGGAAGTCAGCATTCCATTTTCTGTAACATTCCCTATTTCCCTTGCATTTTGTTTCCCTTCTCTTCTCTGCTATTTCTAAGGCCTTGTTGGACAGTCACTTTGCTTTCTTGCATTTCCCTTTTTTTGGGGATGGTTTTTGTTGCTGTCTCCTGTACAATGTTACGAGCCTCCATCCATAGTTCTTCAGGCATTTTGCCCACCAAATCAAGTTCCTTAAATCTGTTCTTCACTTCCAGTGTGTATTCATAAGGGATTTGGTTTAGATTATACCTGACTAGCCCAGTGGTTTTTCCTACTTTCTTCAGTTTAAGCTTGAATTTTGCTCTATAAGAAACTGATGATCAGAGCCACAATCAGCTCCAGGTCTTGTTTAGCTGACTGTATAGAGCTTCTCCATCTTTGGCTGCAGAGAACATAATCAATCTGATTTTGCAATCTGATTTCGGTATTGCCCATCTGGTGATATCTATGTGTAGAGTCACCTCTTGTGTTGTTGCAAAAGAGTGTTTGTGATGATCAGCTTGTTCTCTTGACAAAACTCTATTAGACTTTGCCCTGCTTCATTTTGAACTCCAAGGCCAAACTTACCTGTTGTTCCTTTTATGTCTTCACTCCCTACTTTAGCTTTCCAATCCCCTATAATAAGAACATCTTTCTTTGGTGTCAGTTCTAGAAGTTGTTGTAAGTCTTCATAGAATGGACAGTTTCAGCCTCTTCGGCATCTATTGTTTGTACATAAACTTGGATTACTGTGATGTTGAAAGTTCTGTCTTTCATGTTGAAATTATTCTCTCATATTTGAGATTGTATACCAGTACAGCTTTTTCCACTCTTTTGTTGACTATGAGGGCTACTCCATTTCTTTTACAGGATTCTTGCCCACAATAGTAGATATGATAATTGTCTGAATTGAATTCACCCACTCCCATCCATTGTAGTTTACTGATGCCAAGGATGTCAACGTTTATTTTCTGCCATCTCCTGTTTGACCACATCCAGTTTACCAAGGTTCATAGATCTAACATTCCAGATTCCTATGCAGTATTTTTCTTTGCCACATCAGACTTTCCTTTCACTTCCAGGCGAGTCCACAGCTGAGTATCCTTTCAGCTTTGGCCCAACCACTTCATTAGCTCTGGAGCTACATGTACTTGTCCTCCGCTCTTCCTCAGTAGCATGTTGGACATCTTCTGACCTGAGGGGCTCATCTTCCAGCACCATATATTTTAGCCTTTTGTTTCTGTTTATCAGGTTTTCTTGGCAAAGATACTGGAGTGACTTGCCAATTCCTGCTCCAGGTGGATCTTGTTTAGTCTGAACTCTCCATTATGACCTGTCCATCTTGGGTGTCCCTGCACGGCAAAGCCCATAGCTTCTCTGAATTACTCAAGCCCCTTTGCCACAACAAGGCAGCAATCTGTGAAGGGGTGAATTAAGGTACATGCTATAATACACTCAAAACATGATCCTACTTTGTTCAATGAGTCTTTTTCCTTGACAATTGTGTCCAGGACAGTTAACATCAAGGACTAAAGGTACTTACCTACCAGATCCTTCATAATCCTGTTTCCTGTTACAGCAGTTCCATTGCCTCACTCTGTTCAAGTATAAATGGTAGGGTGCTTTAAAAGTGATTCAGCATCTGCTCTCATGACCTGAAAAAACCAATTAACATCACTTTGTGATTTAAAAAAGAGGCACAACTGCAGCATCTGTTCAGGAATAAATGGCCCATCTTTTCCCTATTAGGCAGTGTGACTGCCTATCTACAAGGTGAGTGATAGGGGGCAAAACCTCCATGATGTTTGTCTTGTTCAGGTGACCTCAAGTTGGAACCTAGTTTTGGTCACTGCTAAGACAGTTTGATACTTTCACTGCTGGGCATTTTAAAGGGTGTTGAGGAAGCACCTGGCTGCATCATCAAATTCAAGCTGCTAAGCTTTTGGGTTCTAAAAAACCCACCAGTGCTCCTCTGTGGATGATTACCAATATATTGTATACTTTGAAACCACACCTATAGCCGCCTAGAGTGGACTGGTAGCCCAGATAGGCGGGGTATAAATCAAATAAAAAAATAAAAAAATAAATTCATTATGACTGAAATGAAGGTATGACTATACAGCAGGAAAAGCATGCAAGAATCCATTCTGAAGTCACACCCCAGGGTTCCCCAGGCAATTTAGCTTCAGCTGACCATGCAGAAGTCAGCAGAAAAGAGAACCATTTCCTCCTTCCTCTGGTGATTCCTCACCCTTGCCCCTACCCCTCCCTTTGGTCCTTCCTTTGGACTCCTAGGTGTCCAGTTCCAATGACACCAACCATTTTTTAAAAAGGAAATTGAACCGGGAGGGAAAAGAAAAATTAGCAATTTGAATGCATTGCATTGCATCATGAATAAGGGTAAAACTCTCACTTTAGGAACAGAATAAGAACAATTTTAAAAACTCTGATCTCTGTTAATTTATGAATTGCTTTATATTCAGTATTTGGTGATGGCAGATGCTTTCTTCATCAGCTCAAGTAGCCACACTGTCTGAACTAATGCAAATGCATTCACTGTCAAGAAAAGAAGAAGCCCCAGAGGTGATGGAAAAAAACTATGGATTGGATGAAAAGCTCTGGTCTTATCCACAGTGACTTCAATGGCACTTCATCATAGGAAAATAATATGGATACGACCATTCCAGTCCAGGAGGATTTCTTACATTATTTGTCAATATAAATGCCTCTGAAGAATAATTTTAAAAACTTACCATAGCATAACTGGTATCATTAGCCCAGATTACTAGTGAAGAGTAGGAAAAAAGCAGCCCATCAAGGAAAGAGAAAATAATCCTATTTGGCCTCATTTGTGGAAATGCAAGTCATCTTTCATGAGCTAACATACAATGGCTCCAGTCTTTCCCTGCTACATTTGCAAAGAGGTGACATTGAAGCCACCACTCCCCACATTTAGTGGTGTTAATATAGGGGTAGTAAGTAACATAACAATTTTTGTTCTCTGTAGTTTCACAAATCTCACCATGCCTAGATTCCCTACTACAGTTTCTCTCTACATCATCAGGATTCCATGGCTTCCCAAAGTAGATCTTGATCTCATTTTCCTTTCATTTTTTTAGGTTTATTTTTTTTCTCCATCATTTTGGAAATCTGTCAAGTTTTACACACCTTAATGCTCTTTCTGTTGAATCATGGCAGAAATTAAACTGTTCTGCACAGGAACTGTAACCATGCTGCACAACTTAGTGCTTATTTTATTATTTCAAGGTGAATTCTGCGCAGGAAAGATGTTTGATGCTTCTTCTGTCCCTTCTATCTGAATCCTGAAAAGGAAAAAAAATCTTATTCCGCAAAGTAATTGTACTAATGGTGCACAGCTAGATGTTTCTTCTGCTCTTTCCATCTGCATACTGCATAGGAACCATGCCAGCCTATGCAGAAATTGTAATAATCCTGGGCAGCTTGACATTCCTCCTTGGAAGAAAATTACCATAAAAATGTTAAGCAAAAACTTTAATGACAGAAGAAAATAAGTCTTCCCCCACCCATTTTCTCTTTTAGAGTGGGAGGCTGTGATATTCAGATCTCTAGTAGAGAGCAATATTTATCAAATAATTGTTTTATTCAATGTATTTGCGAAGGCTTTCATGGCCGGGATCTAATGGCTGTTGTGGGTTTTTCGGGCTCTTTGGCCATGTTCTGAAGGTTGTTCTTCCTGACATTTCATCAGTCTCTGTGGCCAGCATCTTCAGAGGACTAGAGTGGGAACTCTGTCCATGCTCTGTTGGTGTTTGTTGGATAGTATTTATAGCTGTGGGAATGGCTTTTTTCTTTTTTCAGGAGATAGGGTGATCAGCATGTTTTTGTTGTGATGAGGGAGGGGGGAGAGGGAGAAACATGGGGAAACACAACCTACAAACAGTATTCAGACCCACCACAAAAATACAACAATTGTTACGGTCAGCAAAGAAGAAAAGGGACCACCTCACCACTGCAGGAGTATACTGGATACCTTGCAGTTGTGGACAAGTATATATCAGGACCACAAAATGCAGCATTCACACCAGAATCAAAGAACATGAGAGTTAGGCATCCTTCACTCTTGAGAGACTATGGTAACGTGCTCTGTATGAGTGACCTCTCCAGAGCATGAAGCCTCGGTAAAATAATATGGAGGATAGGCTGTTCCCAGGCAGCAAATCCCCCCTCTCCACATCGCTGAAATAGTCCAATGGAAAGGCAAGAGCCAATACAGCTGGTTCCAGTGACTGATCTACCTCACATGGCTTTTGTGAGGATAAAATGCAAAGGAGAGTGTCTTGATCTCACTGAAAGAAAGAAAATATCAATGCAAATAAAAATACAAATACTCTTATTAATTACTGTTGCCAGAATAGTCACAAGAAACTACTCTTCTGCTGCATTAGCCTCTGCTGAACAGACTACTGTTATTGTTATTGCAATTTCCATCATACACAGCCCACCAAATGTCTGAATTTAGTTCCTTCAATATCTGGTCATTCCCAAGGACCTAAGATGTTGAAATATTATAAAGATAATCATAGAACTGGAGAGCTGGAAGGGACCCCCTGGATCATTAAGTTCAGCCCTTGTCAGGGAGACACAGTGGGGAATCAAACTCTCAATTTCTGGCTTCAAAGCCAGATATCTAAACCACTGAGTTATCCAGCAGTTCAAAGGTGGACTTCCTAGGATTCATACTGTTGAACTCTTGGCCTTTAAAGCAGTCACTTCTGCTGGTGGACCAACCCAGGGATTGTTCCAAGTAAGACAGCCTTTTGGAGTAGGTGAATCATTATCTCTTCTAGACATGGAGTACAAAGATAGTTGGCTAGATCTTTTGGTATTACACCTAAAGCATCTGTTGCAACTGGACAATTTTAGTTTTCTTTTGCCATAATCACTTGAACGACATCATCATTCCTGTCCTCATGATCATTGTTATTATTTATTTTAGTAATAGGAAAAGGATACCCTAAAGCCTTCATCATCTATTCTTTTGAATCATTTCCCCTCCCAATGCAATTTCTGAAGACCTACTCAGCAGGAAGCAATCTGTGATCAACAATAACAACAGAAGCATCACACCCACCCACACACAGCACACCATTTTAACTAAATATGCACCTACCATTAGGACTGGAAAGTGGTGAATTGCTACTGAAAAGGCACACATTAAAAGGAAATTAATACAGTCCTCTGGGGAGAACAGAATGAAATCACACCTAGCCAATCACAACAACGGAGGACTTTCATTTCAGACAATAATTCATTTCATCCTACAAAGCTAAAAATCAGAAATAAAACCCCTGCTGAGACTTCTTGCTGGTCATGTTTATCACTTGCATTATACTTCCAGCAATACAAAAAGGCAATCACTCCTGCAAATAGCAAGCAATTAGAATCTTCTGATATGGCAATTGTTACATTTTCTTTCTGACAGTTTTGAAACAAGACTCCTGAAAGGAAAGTACATTTGGCAGAAAACTGACTGTAGTCAAAGGATAATTGCAAGAGTGATGCTGTAGTTCCTAACTTGCAAATAGGGAGAGATTGAGCTGCGGAAGAAAAACATTATCCTCACAGCCACATTCTCAAATGTATAAATTCATTTGGGTGGGGAAGGGTCATATTTCAGGAGGTGCAATTGTAATCTTTCCCTGTGACTCCACCCCCAAAGGATTAGATGTATCAGATGAGGTTGGAGGAGTTTCAAAACTGGAATGTTGGCAGTTATCACATGAGATGCCCTAAATTGCCACCAAGTATGATGGTATAGGAAAGGGACGTGGTGACACTGCGGGTTAAACTGCAAGGTCGAAAGATCAGCAGTTCCAATCCATGCAGCAGAGTGAGCTCCTGTCGCTTGTCCTAGCTCCTGCCAACCTAGCAGTTCAAACGTATCTAAAAATGCAAGTAGATAAATAGGTATCACCACAGTGGGAAGGTAACAGCATTCCATGTCTAGTTGCACTGGCCACATGACTACGGAAACTGTACATGGACAAACACTGGCTCTATGGCTTGAAAATGGGGATGAGCACCACCCCCTAGAGTCAGACACAACTGGACATTTGTCAAGGGGAACCTTTACCTATGATGTTATAGAAAAATAGTGCCCCACTAAAAATGGTACACACATGCACATGCACAAACACACATGGATATGCGCACGCACTCACACACCAAAATATATGTGATTGAGCATTACATTTCTGTTAATTCATCCTTGTCTGCATCATGTAGCCACTTTTTTCCATATGGAGTTAATTCCTATGTTAATATTGACTTCTTGGGTTGTTGTTGATGGATGAACTAACATCATGGGACAAAATGCACCTAAAACCCATCCCACCCACCCCTTTTTTTTTTCAGGAGGTAGGTAATCACAGGACAGATTCTCTTGCTGCTTTTCAACTATTAGAACTTTGCCACCATGTGCCAGTTCCTTTCACTGAACTGAGATGGCAGGTGAATATTTTATTTGCATATGAGGAGCGTTGTACATTTCCCCAGTGTTTGGGAAATATACACATTTCATTTCTCCACTTGTACTATTTCTATTTCTTTCCAGAAGTATGGGCTCAGGGGGATTGTGGCTTACTACCCTAGAGACATCTTTCTCAAGCATGTGGCAGTGTCGATGACAGCAGTAAGACTAAAAGGGCATTTCCTGCTCAGCTGAAGCAAAGCTTTATATGGAGTGTGAAATGCAGTATAATGAGACAAGGGCTGTTTATTGGTATTGAACTTTAGCACAGGATTTTGCTGTGTTGGCATGTTTCTGCAAGGAACATTATTCCTTTGGGGATCTAAAGAAACACTTTTCCATAGGATATATCAACTGTAGATGCTTTGGGGAATAGTGAGGGAAAAATCAACTTAAATGTAAGAATTTACAAAGAAATCAACATACCTTGGAGTGTGTAAAGGTTATGTTTAAAAATACTGGTTTATTCCTTCTCTCTTCCCTCCTAGAAAATTTTCATTCACTTACAATGCAGGAGTATATGGTATCTTCATTAGACCACTAATAATCAAGCAATATGCTAGCTTTTGTGAATCACCAGCATGTACTGGTGCCTTGTCAACAGTGCAGAGAAATTTAGATTTCCAAACGTTCATGGCAGACAGTTGTCTCAGGAATGTTTCTTGGAGGTAAATTAGAAAAAGTCCATGCTGCACTGGAGGTGTAGCTTTCAAACTACAACTCAGTTAGCTGCTGCTTGGATACTTATTTATTCCTGCCAGTGAAAATAGCAGCCACTCATTCATTTTCTATAATTTAGTATGGCTCCGGCAGTAAATTGGTCCATTGAATCTGTGGGGATTTTGGTGTCCCTCTCTAAAACTCAGTGGCTTAGGCATCTGACTGCATTCCCACTGAGCCTCCTTGACTAAGACAGGATTCAGTGTTCCATAGGGTGCCTTCCAGCTTTATAGTTCTAAGATAGAGCCTCTATAAGTTCCATTGATTCAATGGGCATACTCTAGCTGCAGCTTACTATTGGATTTCAGCCAAAGTCAGATAAGCAAATGTTCTAAAATATAAAGCTCTGACAAATAAGGAAGAACAGTTGTTTTAAAACTGGTTATAACCAAACCACAGCCAATATTGAAACAGAAACTCGTCATACCTCAGCCTCTACCTCACCTGAGAGACAGTGGTTTTTTTCTTTAACAGACTGTGGAAACTCAATAGTGTAGAGCCTGATAGAGATCTCCATGGAGGGGTTTCCACAAATGAGAAGCAATGGAAGGCATTGCCCTGTTCCATTACTTTACCAGCATGATTTTACATCAAAAAACATGGAATACAGATTAGAACTTTATTTCCATTTCTTAAAGGATAGGAAGTTTTGTTCAGATTTTTTTTAAAAAAAAAGCCCAAAATAATTATAGGACATTTGTTGATGAAATCTAGAATGGTTGCAATTAGGTTTTGAGTTAATTCTGAGACCCACTCTTTGGAGTCCCTTATTAATAGGGCTATGGAACCTGTTCATCTCCTTTCACATAAAACCAATGGATATCTGTCAGGGCTGATGGTATTCGAAGCATGACAGCATCTGGAAGCAGCAGGTTTACCACTTATGAGAAGCATAGAAGACATACTCAGATCTTTTCTGGTGGCTTATGTATGAGAGAGACCTGTAGCACCAACCTAATCTTATCAGCACTTCCTATCATGTTTAAAG
Organism: Pogona vitticeps; assembly: GCF_051106095.1. Taxonomy (NCBI): domain Eukaryota; kingdom Metazoa; phylum Chordata; class Lepidosauria; order Squamata; family Agamidae; genus Pogona; species Pogona vitticeps. The sequence goes on from NC_135785.1 coordinate 156,154,925, forward strand.
GGCAGCAGTTGATACAAATACATGGCCAATGGGAATCTCACACCACAGAGGTCTGCACTTTTAACTTTCTGTTATTCATGTTTAGTCATGGGAAAATGACTGAACATGTTATGCTGTGATGTAATGCATCACAGCTTCTGAAAATTTGAGTAAGACATCTCCAGATGCTGTGACTGATGCTTACTTGTGTCCAACATTTCTGCACTATGACCTTGTGTATGCCATCAGAAATGTAGACTCGAAAGAGCCCAACATCTCTTGACAATCTTTTCCAGCTCTTTAGCTGTACCTTGTCTCACTGGCAATTTGGAGATTCCCCACCCCTACTGAATAATCCCTCCAAGTACAAGTAATACTACTTGACTTTGCACACTTGAGGTCTTTTGTCTGACAGCCTGACTGCTAATTTTCAACATGACTGAGTAACAAAAGTTATGGCTATCTTTAGCTGAGGTAGGGGAAATTGTGCAACGACTTATCTGTTGACAGCTGTCCCTTCCTGCTTTCAATGCATTGTTCTTTAAATGTAAGGGTGGAACTTTAACTCAAGAAGGATGAAGGCCTCCACAGATTATATGATTCACCATCATTCTGATATATCCCAGCCAGCTTAGTAAACTACGCCACATAAATATGAAGCATTTGAGTACTTAGAGTAGTTTAATAGTGTGTGTCTGTGTCTCTACAAGTTGACAGGAAAATGGGAAGATATACACTCCTTTGCCTAGAATAGAGAGAGAAAATCTTGGAAGTTGATTTTCTGAATTTTTCTAATATTTGCCCTGTTAATCTATCACAAGCAGAAAGTTAACATTCAGATCCCTCGAAAGAAAAATACCCAGTTGGTCTGAATTAATCTTAAAATAAAAAAATAAAAAATAAAAAAAACAGGCGAGGTGAGCTTTCCTTCCAAATTTTTATCTCTGTTCTTGAATGCATTTCAGTGTGCCCTAGCATTTAGCATTGCTCATGTTCCCTTGTACAATCAGTTCACTGATCCCAAATGCTTTCTTTATCTATCTGAAGCTTAAAAAAATCCAGGAAAGATATGTCTAAATCTAAGAACAGAGACCTAACAGAGTGGAAGTAAGGTATCCTAATGAAGTTAGGACAGAAGATTCTTCTATGGTTTTCATAGATGAATGTAGATGTCTTGTCACTTCAAAAGTTCTTCCCCACAGACAGGTACTCACAGCTCATGCTACTAATTTTTAATTGCAGGGCCAGCCCCAGGGCTGTCTGAAGCAAAGCATAAGATGTTGCTTATTCCACATGGAAAAGTTTACTGGGATAGCCATTAAATATTACTTTTTCTACTACTAATTGCTGATTCTACTGGCAGAGTGCAGTCATGTAATGTTGGGCATATTACTATCGAAGAGACATACCCACTGTGAAAAAGAAGGGTCTTAAACAGAAAGGAAACAGCTTGCTGGCCAGGATCCTCCTGGGAGTTTACACTGGAATAGGGTAAATTGTGTGACTTATACACATCCCACCCACCCTTTGCAGTCCATGATGTTAAAAATTGTGACATGGAAGGGGGGCAAGAGTCACCTCAAGGAACCATGTTTTTTCAGTCGTGGTCCTTTCCCTTTGCAATATACTTCCAAAGGATGCTCATTAGGCATGCTTTCCCTCTCTGTTTTTAAAAAAAATTAGTCAAAACTATTATTCAGAGTTGACTTTTATGAACCACTTGAGATGAACAAATCTGTTTTAAGCTACTTAATTTTATTGAAAGTTAGGCATTGGCTATGGGCAGAGTTATATTTATTTAAGTATCCATTGTTAGGTATTTGTTTTGTTTAAATGTGTTTTTATTATGTTGTAAACTGCCCAGAGAGTATGCGACCTGTGGGGTGATAGAAAAACTCAAACAAACAAACAAACAAACAAACAAACAAACAATAAATACATAAATAAATGTGGCAAACTACAGCTAATTAAACAAGGTGCCAGTTTTTGCCCACTCATTTTCCTGTTTGCATATCAGACCTGACCAGTCACATTGGGTGCACCAGGCAGGATGCCTCAGGCACATGACAGGCACCTTGTTAATTAGCGACGGTGTAAGGAGGAAGAAATTGCTACGGAGAATCAAGTACCTTACAAGGAAGACTCAACATTTAGTGATAAGCTGCTCTGTGCATGGGTAACTGCTTCACTGAAATGTGAGAAATTCTAAGCATATATTCCTCAGGGACCAATCAACTGCTGCATACTTTTGATCTTTATTTTGAACTGTTAGGGTGTTTTTTTTTTAAGATTAGGCATTGTGGCATTAGCCCTCCTGCTCCTTGCCTGACCCTTCAGACACAGAACACACAAAGGCAAACTCCTCCTCCTTTTTACCCTGCTGCCACCACTTGATCACTAAATCAACATCAGTTATGGAAGGATGAAGATGCAAGTCCAGACTTCATTGTCTTTTAAATAAAACGTTTTTATTGATTACAATTGTTATTATTAATCATAGGTAACTTCTATTATCATCAGTCTCAACCTTCTATTTGTTGTTACAGTTCTGATTCACTTTTCATTCTAATCACACCTCAGATCTCCCAAATATCACACTCTATCTCCTTCTCCACTCTCTCACTCTGACTGACCCTTACTGACTGCTCCTTTATTACATATCTCTCAGTTCTGCCTCTTAGCAATATTAGCCTGAAACATGGATATTCATAACTACTTAACATAATAAGGGTGAATGCTACAGGCATCCTTCAGTCTCAAGAGATTATGGTAACGTGCTCTGAATAGAGGGCTTGGAACAGCGTCTAGTGTGGCTGAGAAGGCCAATTAGAGAGTGACAATCCTTTCCACACTGAAGACAAATACAATCTGTACCCTGTCCAGCTCCCTGATTTTGCTGCTTCCAGGACTACCTCTTTGCCTTGGCCTGCTGGACAAGGGTCTCTTCAAACTGGGAGAAGCCATGATGCACCTCCTGCCTCCAGGCTGAACACTCAGATGTCGGGGTTTCCCATCTGTTGAGGTCCACTCCTAAGGCCTTCAGATCCCGCTTGCAGATGTCCTTGTATTGCAGCTGTGGTCTCCCTCTGGGGCTATTTCCCTGCACTAATTCTCCATACAGGAGATCCTTTGGAATCTAACCATCAGCCATTCTCACAACATGCCCAAGCCAATGTAGACATTGCTGTTTCAAAAATGTATAAAGGTAAAGGTAAAGGTTCCCCTTGACAATTTTTGTCCAGTCATGTTCGACTCTAGGGGGTGGTGTTCATCCCCGTTTCAAAGCCATAGAGCCAGCGTTTGTCCGAAGACAATCTTCTATGGTCACATGGCCAGTGCGACTTAGACACGGAACGCTGTTACCTTCCCACCGAAGTGGTCCCTATTTATCTACTTGCATCTGCATGCTTTCGAACTGCTAGGTTGGCGGGAGCTGGGGCAAGCGACAGGAGCTCACTCCGTTGCGTGGATTCGATCTTACGACTGCTTGGTCTTCTGATCCTGCAGCACAGGCTTCTGTGGTTTAGCCCGCAGCGCCACCACGTCCCTTCAAAAATGTATATATGCTAAAAATTCCAACTTGTTCTAGGACTACTCTATTTGGAACTTTGTCCTGCTGGGTGATACCAAAAATGCGATGGAGACAACTTATATGGACTGTGTTCAGCTTCCTCTCCTGCCATGCACAAAAGGTTCAGGACTCACTGCAGTACAGGAGTGTACTCAGGACACAGATTCTATAGACCTGGATTTTGGTATATGTCATCAGCTTCTTATTAAGCCATACTCTCTTTGCGAGTCTAGAGAACATGGTAGCTGCTTTGCCAATATGTTTTTCCAGCTCGACATCTAGGGAGAGAGTGTCAGAGATTGCTGAGCCAAGGTACACAAAGTCATGAACAACCTCCAATTCTTGTGCGGAGATGGTAATAGAGGGAGGTGAGTCCATGCCCTGGCCTATGACTTATGTTTTCTTCAGGCTGATTGTTAGTCCAAAGTCTTGGCAGGCCTTGCTAAAATGATTCATGAGTTGTTGGAGGTCTTCAGCAGAATGGGCAATGACAGCTGCATCATTGGTGAAGAGGAAGTCCCATATGCATTTCAGCTGGACTTTGGTCTTCACACTCAATCTAGAGATTAAAGAGCTTTCCATCTGATCTAGTCCAGAGATAGACACAGTATGTTGCAGTTCCAAAGATGTGCTTCAGCATGACAACAACAAAAAAGATCCCAAACAGGGTTGGCACGAGGACACAGCCCTGTTTCACTCCACTTCAGATGTCAAAGGGATCTGATGTTGAGCCATCAAAAACTACAGTGCCCTTCATTTCCTCATGAAAGGACCTGATGATGTTAAGGAGTCGAGGTGGACATCCAGTCTTGGGAAGTATTTTAAAAAGGCTGTCCCTCCTAACCAAATCAAAGGCCTTTGTGAGATCTATGAAGGCCACAAAGAATGGCTGTTCTTGTTCCCTACATTTTTCCTGTAACTTTTCTTCTGTATTGCACCTAAAGCTTGTTTGATACCATCATACATTGCCTTGATATTACCTGTGTCTGCTGCTATCCGTATCTGTAATCACTGGAACATCTGGCAGCCTGTTGGACTTTGCGACGAGCAAGTCGAAGAGCATGCAAGTTGTACTCACTAGGACAGGCTTTGTATGCTGCTAGAGCTCTCCTCTTATCCTTGATGGCTGGCATCAACTCCTCCGAATGGGCTTTGAACTAGTCTGCTGTCTTTTTGGTCTTCTTGCCAAATGTGGACAAGGTGATGTTATAAACAGTGTTCTTGAAATGTTTCCATCGTTGAGGGAATGATGCATCAGCCGGGTCTGGAAGGGTTTCCTCAAGTGCTTGTGCAAATTCCTCTACTTTTTTTTTGTTTGTTCCCAAATCTTGCTGATGTCAATATGTGGTCTTCCTTCCTCTTTCATGTGATACAATCTCTTTGTTCACAGTTTTACTCTACTACAGCCTGTCAGGAGCTTGACAATCAGCACTCTGAGAACTGCATGTGATCATAATACTAGGAAGGCTAGAACATCTAGTGAGGATCAAATCGAGCTGATGCCAATACCTCGAAATTGGATGTCTTAAGGAAACTCTGTGTTCAAGCTTCATATTAAAGAATATGTTTCTGACACAATGACCATAATAACAGCAAAACTCCAGCAAGCGTTGGCCATTTTTATTCATCTTGCCAATGCCAAAATGGTCTAGACAAGTGGGCCAAGAATTGTTATCAGCACCAACTCTAGCGTTAAAGTCTCAGAGAATGAATAATGGCTTTCTCCTGGGGATTTTTTATAGTAGCTGCCAGATTGTCATAGAATTTGTCTTTGACTTCTGTTGTAAATGACAGTGTTGGTGCATATGCACTAAGGAGAGTGAACAGTCCTGCTGATGAGTGGAGCTGCAGAGACAGGATTCTTTCACTCCCCACAGTAGGTGGAACAATGCATCTCAGAAGAGTATTTCTGACCGCAAGGTAAAGGTAAAGGTAAAGGTTTTGCTTGACAGTTTTTGTCCAGTCGTGTTCGACTCTAGGGGGTGGTGCTCATTCCCGTTTCTAAGCCATAGAGCCGGCGTTTTTGTCCGAAGACAATCTTCTGTGGTCACATGGCCAATGCGACTTAGACATGGAACGCTGTTACCTTCCCACCGAGGTGGTCCCTATTTATCTACTTGCATTTGCATGCTTTCGAACCACTAGGTTGACGGGAGCTGGGACAAAGCAACGGGAGCTCACTCCGTTCGCGTGGATTCGATCTTACGACTGTTTGGTCTTCTGACCCTGCAGCACAGGCTTCTGCGGTTTAGCCCACAGCACCCTGTACTCATTCAATGGTTTTCCCTGCCAGAGGAATGAGAATTTGTTTTCTTTGACAGATCCCATGTCTGCCAACCTAGTCTCTTGCAAGGCAACAATGTCCATCTGCAGCCTACTCGGTTCTATGTCGATTACAGCTGTCTTGCACATGTTGTCTATTTCCTGCAGGTTGTCAGAAAAGCTAGGGGTCACTGTCTGAACATTCCAGGTGCCCAACTTTAGGGCAGAAGTTTTCTTATGATTATTGCATGGTGCAGGATTACTGATTGCTTGTCGGTTTTCACCCTAAACCCCATGCACCCCATGAGGTTAACAGACTGTGGCGAGGTAGCAACTTTACTTGCTGGGGTCTGCCCAGCTTAAGGCAGGAAGTAGCTACTTAGTGAGATGAAATGAATTCTCCCACATCAGGGAGAACAGAGGTCAGAGCAAATGCACCCTTGTAAGCCTAAAAATCCACAAGCCTAGAAAAAAATACCTCACCAAATAAAATGTCCTCCCAAACACAGCCCACCTTCTACCACTGCTTCCTCAGCAGGTAAAGGCTTAGAACTGTATAAAAACTTGAAACCTGTTGAACTTGTGGTCCCCATCCTACTGGGCCCCCAAATGCACACTTTTTAATTAGAAATTTTAATCAGAATCAGTTGTCCTTTCCTCCAAGAAACTGTCCGCTTATTATTATTACTAGGGAATTAGCTTTAGTAGAATCAGCATAATCTTGCATAATTTTGTACATTCCAAGCTAAAATCCCAATAGGGTTTTGGTTACTATCCATTAAGTCAGGAAATACATTTGGGAATAGTGCAGGTGGTGGTAGATCTCTCCACAATCAGAACTCCAATAACCAATTTTCATCCTCACTGGTCTGCTCTGAGCACATCTGTACTAAATAGTTAACATCATTTTCATATTGCTTTAAATGTAATAGTAGTGTTCTGTGGGATTCTGAAATCTGATTTTTTCCTCTGCTAACAGTGTCTAGTGAAGTCCCTTGAATATCTGTAGTGGGGAATACAGACCCATTGAGTGGAATCACATCCCCCTTTTCTCCCTCATCCTCTCATCAACCTTATCAGCAGACCATCTGACAATCAGTCTGGAAAGCAGATTTGTTCTTTCTTAAAAAAAGATTTCAGCAAGAAAAGACAACTTTTTCTACTGGGTAATCACTACATAATTGTTTAGCTTGAAGGCCTTGTGCACAAAATATACCTCTTGATAACTGCACAAAATATACCTCTTGATAACGTATTAGCTCACTTTTTATATTTTAGTATCTGGCTTCCTAATTCCAGATAATGTAAAATAAAAGTAATAACTGGCAGAGAAAATAGGACAGCATTTGCTACTTTTTAGCAAATGATTAATAGCACAACATCACCAGTGAGCCAATGCTGTGTTAGTATGACCCAATATCCTCCTAATACTGTACCTCTTTATTACTTACAATTAAGAAATGGATGTAGACTAGCACCATGAAATAAATTTATATTTCAATTTCTCCCTGCTTTCTATTTTGAGCTTGTTTGATTCCTTGTTTACAACATTTCATTTGCATTGATGCTATGAGGCAACAGCTTTAAATTAGTAATGAATTTGTGATTTAGGCAAAATAGGTCCATGAGGAGCCTCTACAAAACACATGGTGGAATAATTTCAGGCAAGCATAGTTTAGAGGTTGGGTTTCCTTCTGGCATCATGACTGAACTGGAACTTCTTGCAAAAACATGTGATCCAGTAACAAAAGCAAAAACAAATCCCAGAAGCTATGCATGGTGGTCCACCAGTGGGCCAGTTTGGTGCCAAAGTTTTGTTGTTGTAGGCTTATGTGTTGTTACACAACAGGGTGATTGTCAAGCTCCTGACAGGCTGTAGTTCATGATGGGAGTCACATTTCTAGCTGGACAACAATCACATATCTTGAAATCTCCAGTACAGGAAGAGACATAATTGCTGAATTTTTTGATGCCACTCCCCCCCCCCAATTCTGTTTCCTTATCTGTTGTTCACCATAACTGATGTTTTCTCATTCACATCAGGTACTCCAGGTTAATGATAGAACTCTAGATTACCCATGGCTGATTCATCTCCCACAACACTGGTGATGGTCTGCTGAATATTATGTGCTCAGTATTTGAAAAGAATTAACAAATGCTTTTTGTGTGTGTATGTAACTACTTATTTCATTCAGATCTCCTCTTCCTCTGAGGGAAAATAGGGCTCAAGGAGGCTAATAGAAGCCTTCTATGACATCCCTGCCTGATTTTATATCTGATTTTATACCTCGTGTTCCGCCTTATCTGATATTAAGCCTCTTATATTATGTTTTATAGCTCCATGGTTTTATTTATAAGCCTATTGTTGTAAGGTTATATTATGCTGTAAACTGCACAGAATAGTGTTTTGCATTAATGGGGAGATAGATAGATAGATAGATAGATAGATAGATAGATAGATAGATAGATAGATAGATAGATAGATAGATAGATAGATAGATAGATAGATAGATAGATAGATAGATAGATAGATAGATAGATAGATAGATAGATAGATAGATAGATAGATAGATAGATAGATAGATAGATAGATAGATAGATAGAGGGAGGGAGGGAGGGAGGGAGGGAGGGAGGGAGGGAGGGATGGATGGATGGATGGATGGATGGATGGATGGATGGATGTTTATGGAAAGCAACTGAAGCTGCAGTGCAGAACCAGGCTTTGAATTGTTGCTAAAAGAAATTCCAAACAGGCATGGGATCATTATGTCCTCCAGGTGTTTGCTCATTAACCTCTACCAGCCCCACCTAGTAAGACCAGTGTAAAGGGATTATGGGAGTTGTATTCAAAATATATAACATGGCAAAGGTTCTCCACCTCTGATTTAGCAACTACAAGATTTTCATTTGCTAACTTTTTGCACAGTGGTGATTAAAGGTAGTTAAGAGGTCATTATAGAATCAGAACAGAAACCAACAAGACTTCAGCTGACCTTTAAATTTAATTTAGAAGAACTATACTGTATCATGCAACTGTAGTTCAGTGGTTCATAGTCTTTATAATCTAAGCTGAAAGATATGTATGTTAATAATTCAAAGACAGCTGGCTTCATTATTCTTGAGAACCTAAGAATTCAGAATGGATGATTCACTAATTAAACAGAGGATATTTTCAGGTGTTACAGTACAACAGCTTGGACAATTAAGAAGATGAAACTAGATAGAAGAGGGATTTTGTGTCCCTTATTTTGGAAATGAGAACAAATGTATTGCTTCAAGATATACTATATAAATGTTCTTCAATGACCTATTAATATCCGCCTGACTTAAATCTTCACTTCCTCTTAATATAGGACTTGTTCTACTCTAAAATCTGCCATAGTTTTTCAATGATATGTTATTCAAATATTTATTGAACTCTTCAGCATAATACTTCCACATTCCGCTTGAGACATACAGCCAAGTTTGACTGGTTAATTAAAACGACTATACGGATATCTTCTTCCCCAGTTTGAATCCTGTTCATTTCCCTGGCTCATAAGACATCATTCAATGGGCCATCACCTTGTTTCCCAGTAAGTTACTTTAGTGGTGTTTATATGTGTTTTAGGAGCTATAATTGCATCCTTACCTCAGTTTCCCAAAAGAACAGAGTATGCTTACCCACAAGTCAGGAAAATGGCCAGAAAAGTTCTTCTCCCACTTTTGGGTAGGGCAAAATATTTCTGTAAAAGGGACAGTGAAAGAGACTTGAACAAACACTTTCAGTAAGAATTGTCTGAGAATAAAAGCTTATAGAAGTTCCCCTAAGCAAATGCCAATTTATTTTCAGGAAATAAGAATAATGGCAAGTTCTTCAGGAGAAAAGCAATGTCAGTTCCTTTTATTTTTATTTTCAGTGAAAATAGATCCAACAGACTCCTGCTGAAGTAGTAAATGGATTATCTGTCAGGTCAGTAGGTGATGACTGCCATGCTTTCTCCCCTTCATTGCTGGCATTTGGGGATGGCAGCTGAGAAATGCAGTGAGTAATAGTAAGCAGTGCAGTATGCAGTGAGTAATAGTAAGCAGTGCAGTATTGCTGCTGCTGCTACCATTAAGATGGCTGAGGGACTGTTCTAGCAATAAGAGTGTGTGTAAGGTGCCACAGTATGTGGCCTCTCTGAACCATTCTGTGGTAATTTTGAGAGCCTCAGTTACATGAGGGAAATTCAGGGTTCAGCACAGAGTTTCCTGGAGACATCCAAGATCCAAGCATTGGCATCAGCTCAATTTGATCCCCACTAAACATTTTAGCCTTCCTAGTATTACAATCACATGCAGTTACCAGAGGGCTGATTGTGATATTGATCACTCCCTGGTGTATAGTAGAGTAAAACTGTGAACAAAGAGACTGTATCACACAAAAAAGGAAGGAAGACCACATATTCACATCAGCAAGACTCGCGATCAAAGAAAAGTGGAGAAATTTGCCCAAGCGCTTGAGGTAACCCTCCCAGGCCCAGCTGATGCAAATGCAGCTGAACGATGGGAACATTTCAAGAACGCTGTGTATAACACTGCCTTGTCCAAGAAGCAGTCCCAAAAGCAGCAAAATCAGGGAACTGGACAGGGGACAGATTGTAGTTGTCTTCAGTGTGGAAGGGATTGTCATTCTTGAATTGGCCTTCTCAGCCACACTGGATGCTGTTTCAAGTCATCCATGCAGAGCACGTTATCATAGTCTCTCGAGATTGAAGGATGCCTAATCTAATCTCCATTTATTGCCTTTGTTTTCATCTTGCACCTGTAATAAACAATGCCAGCACTGAAATGAGACATAACATTAGCTCTTTTCAGTTGTTCACTACTTAGATGGGCTAAATGTATGAAGCAGGAGAGTGGACCAACCACAACCCCTGCAGAATTGTTTTGGTCCTGCAAAGCAACACATCTAAATAGGAAAGGATTTGTCAGTTCATGCTACCGCAGGGAAGGCCTGGTTTCTGGTCACTGTTTTCCAAGACCCTCTCAGGGTCAAAACTCTCAACCACCCAACCTGGGAAGATCTTACAGGACAGACAGATCTGGTCAGAAGGAGGTGTTCTGCCAGATAACAAGGTCCCAAACCATTTAGGGCTTTGTATGTTAACACCATTACCTTGAAGCTGTAATGGAAACAAATGGGTAGAAAGTGCAGGGCAGCCAGAGTGGGGAAGATACGTTGATGTCTTCTCAACCCACTTAGTAGTCTGGTGGCCAAGTTCTGGACATGCTGAAGTCTCTGTGAAAACACCAAGAGCAGCCCCACGTAGAGAGCATTGCAGTAGTCTAATCTCGAGACTACCATTGCATTTGCCAGTGAGGTGAGGGACTCAGTATCAAGGTAAGGATGCAGCTGAGCCTTAGATGGAAATAGGCAATGTGGACTATAGACACTATCTGAGATTTCATTGATAGTGCTGGGTCCGGAAGTATGGCCAAACTGTGAACCTCATCCTTCATGGAAAGAGTGACAACCCTCCAAAAAAAGGAAAGCACCCAGACCGCAGACACTAAGGGCCCCCTCCCTTAGGATTTATGTCTTGTCTGGGTTCAGCCTCAGTCTATTATCCTTCATCCACCCCAGCATGGCGTCCAGGCAGCACTCAAGGGACAGGACAGCATCCACTGCAGAAGGGTGAAAGGAGAGATAGAGCTGGGTGTCATCTGCATATTGATGACACAAAGCTCCAAAACTCCTGATGGCCTCCCCCAGTGGCCACATGTAGATATTAAACAGCATTGATAAGATGATTGAACCCTGTGGGACTCCACAACTGAGAGTCCACAGAGTGGGCAACATATCCCCAAGCTGCACTCTCCGATGACGGTCCTCCAGGAAGAACCAGAGCCAGATCTCCAATCCCCAACCAGGAGAGCCTCCCTAGGAGAATACCATGGTTGACGGTACCAAAGGCTGCTGATAGATCAAGGAGGACCAACAAGGACATTTTGCCCTTATCGGCCTCCCCCAAAAGGTCCCCTTGCATGGTGACCAATGCTGTCTCCATGCCATGATGCAGCCTGAACCCGGACTGGAATGGTATTGGTCTCCTCCAGAAGTGTCTGAAGCTGATTGGCCACCACTCTCTCCACCGACATTTCTATGATCAGTGTCCACTCTGACCATAACACAATACACTCAGTCATGATACGGAAGCTCCTGGATCACTGCTTCTTCCTATTATATATGATGTAACTCACAGTAGACTATGCATACTCAATGGAAGGGGGAAAAACCATGCTCCATGCAGAGAAGTTCCCACTTAATGCAGACCAATTTAGAAACTGCTGGGAGGAGTAGTATGAGATTTTCAAACCAGGGTGGCTCTTGCTGGGATACAATCCCTGACCTAGAAGAGGAGACCTTCTGCTTTTCTTGTCCGTGGACTTCTCCTTTAGGTCAGCCATTCTTGACATTTTTATTTTTATTGGCCATAGCCATAAACACAATAGGAAGGAAATGCAGGCCGAATCAAATTTGTACAAGTCACACAATGAACTTTGTAAGGTGATGTGTGAAGAATTGTTTCCAGTTTGTGCCCCTCATGAAATGTGTCACAGCTCCCCAGAAGGCCATTTGAATGGTGGCTGTAGATAATGACAGCTATTGTATGAAATCTATCATTATAAACATATTGTATGTTTATCATTATAAACATATTGTATGTTTATCATTATAAACATATTGTTAATAACAGATGATATTTCTAAATAAGAAAAGCAACAACAAAACAAATCCGTAATGTTAATCCAGTCAATGGCATAGATAGGAGTACACAACAACCTTGCAGCAGACTTAATGCCTTATGTAGTTGTTATGGAAAATAAACATATTCCACTTTAATTTATTTCTATGCAAGACCATTTCTTTTCTGCTGTTAATACGAACAATCTTATCTTCTGGGTCATTCATTCTTCTTCTTGAGCTTAGACTTTCAAGGTGAATAGATTTCAGTTAAGGACAATAAACACATTGCTCTGAGCCATGCTTTAGAAATGTTGCCTGGGATCTCAAAAGCCAACTTATAAATAAAATGGCAAAGATTAGTTAAGCTTGCAAAGAAAAACCATTTTTAACAGAGAAGAAACCATAAAGGCAGTTTATCTACCTAAGAATCAGGTCTACATCTCTGCAAAACAAAACAAATAAGCAAATTAAAAACAATGAGATAAAGGAGAAAGTGGAATTTGGATGAACTTGTTTTGAAAAGGCCCAGGAATGTTTTCTTAGCATAGTGACTTAGAGCAACAACAACCATTCCGCGATCCTTTGGGGACATTTCTAAAAGTGATATATTCAGTGAGGCTTGAAACTGATGTTATATTGGTGTTAGAATGCCATGAATATCTGTGAAAATCTTGTCTTGTATGTTTTGAGCAAATGTTTGAAGGAGATTCACAGATAACATTGGTTGTATCTGAGAGCAGAAGAATTACCACACTGTGATTCTGTACATGGTTGTTTACAGGTCCCGTTGTATTCAAAACAACTTATTCATTGTTGCAGCTGTAGGACAACAAGAAACTTTTGGTGATCACAAGGGGGAGGATTTCTATGACATTTATTTATTTATTTATTTATTGGATTTCTATCCCGCCCATCTAGACCAAAGATTTACTCTGGGCAGTTTACAAATTTAAAAACAATAAAACCAAAAACATATATTATAGATCCAAGGTGGTGAAAGTATAAGAAACTAAGATATGGCAGGAGGGAAAGCCTGGCCAAATAGCCAGGTTTTAAGTTTATTCCTGAAAACACGCAGAGAGGGAGCCAGGCAGATCTCCACTGGCAAGTTGTTCCAAAGGCGAGGGGCCACTGCCAAGAAGGTCCTGTTCCTCATTCTTTCCTTCTGGATCTCCCTCGGCGTTGGCCCCCTCAGCCACCCAGCCTGGCTGGAATGAGTGATTCTGGCAGAACTGGGTGGGAGAAGGCGCTCTGCAAGATGTCGAGGTCCTAAACTGTTTAGGGCTTTATATGTAATTGTAAGAACTTTGAAATCAACGTGGAAACAAATGGGCAGCCAATGCAAGGCGGCCAGCATGGGGGAGATATGTTGGTACCTTTTCACCCCTGTAAGAAGTCTGGCTGCTGCATTTTGTACCATCTGAAGTTTCTGCGTCAGTCTCAAAGGCAGTCCCACGTAGAGCGCATTACAGTAGTCTAATCTTGAGACTACAAGCTTATGGACCAAAGTGGTGAGTGCCCCCACAACAAGATAGGGATGCAGCTGGGCAATCCCCTGAAGATGGAAATGTGCAAAACAGACCACTGAAAACACCTGGGTCTCCATGGTGAGTGCCAGGTCCAGATGTACACCCAAATTGCGAATCTCACTCTTGGTGGTAAGAGTCACCCACCCCAAAGGAAAGGGAGTTTCCCAGACCACTGATGTCTGGGACACCCACCCAAAGGACCTCTGTCTTGCCCGGATTCAGCCTCAGTCCATTCACCTGCATCAATTGCTGAACAGCCCCCAGGGAGTGTTCAAAGGACGAAACAGCATCCACTGTTGTTGGAAAAAAAGGAGATGTAGAGCTGAGTATCATCAGCGTACTGATGACACAAAGCCCCACATCCCCTGATGACCCCTCCCAGTGTCCTCATATAGATGTTAAACAGCATTGGAGAGATAATCAAGCCCTGTAGAACCCCACAACTGAGGCTCCATGGGGCCGAGAAACTCACTCCAATCTGCACTCTCTGGAGACGGAACTCCAAGAAGGAATGGAGCCAGGCAAGAGCCAGGCCACCGATTCCCAACTCAGAGAGCCTCCCCAGGAGGACACCATGGTCAACAGTATCAAAGGTAGCTGAGATATTGAGGAGGACCAGCAGAGACATTTTGCCCCTGTCAGCCTCCCTTAGTAGGTCATCAAACAGGGCGACCAATGCTGTTTCCGTGCCGTGGCACAGTCTGAAGTCTGACTGGAATGGATCCAGGGCATTGGTTTCATCCAGAATAGCCTGCAGCTGATCAGCCACCACCCTCCCAACTACTATGCTGAGGAAAGAAACATTGGTGATGGCCCTATAATTACCAATATCGTCTGCCATATGACATGTCGTATTTTTTCTGCAACCTATGTTTGAACTTATAGGTGAGTTTGAATATATTTATAAGAAATCTGGTGAGAAAGGCCAGATTACTCATAAACATGTCTGAACTTGCTTGTGGGTTCAAATGGATGTTCTAAAAAAAATGTGAAATGTCATAGAAATCCTCTCTCTATCACTTTGTGTCTGCAGTCCATCAACCAGCTCCAAACAGTAGCCCACAGGTTATCTGCTTGTTTACAAGTCTATCATGGGACTGTGCTATATGCATAGCATTCTCCTGAACCACCAAGCTTGTAAATCCATCCCCTCATCCCCATTGGAAGCAAGATTAGTTTTACATCACTAGTTTTGAGAAATTCATGCCGGCTCCTTAATGATCTTTATGTTCTTTTCTCAGTGACTAAATGGAGGATACCATATTTAAAGCACATCATGAGTAGGTTTACTAGAAAGTACAATAATGCTAGGAAAAGTTGAAGGCAGAAGGAGAATATGAGACAAATATGAGATAAATGAAGTCCATAAAAGAAGCTACCCCTCTGAGTCTGCAAGATCTGAGAAAGGCTGTTAATGTTAGGACCCTGAAGAAATCGCTAATTTGTAGGGTTGCCAGAAGTTGGAAGCAACTTGACAGAACATAACAATGACAAATATAGGGTAGGAGGGAGACATTTATTGTCCTGTTGTTATGCATATGTTTATTTACTTATTTATTTCAAGGAATTACACAATTTATTTATTTTATTTATTGCATTTATTGCATTTATATCCTGCCTATCTAGTCAACGACCACTCTAAGATGTTACAAAGATGTAACATCTTTGGGGCCACAATTAATTTCCTAGTAGGCCCACTGTGCTTCTTTCTGCCTCCAAATACAGCAAACTGCTGGGAGCTAGCTTTTATATATGTAGATGACCTTCCTCTTAGATGGATAAGGGTGCACACGAAAAATCAGAAGACTATTTAAGCCAAAAATTTAATTGAGAAGAGTAAGAAATGAAAAGCAAAGACCAAAAAAAAAAAAGAACCAAGAAAAATATTTCAAATCATATATAATGATCAGAGGATAAATATCTCTGTGTTGTATAATCCAAAAGAAGCAAAATGTTTTTGTTTGAAGTTTTACCAATCCTACTTAAACCCATTAAGCAAAATTAGTTGCTCTCTGAAGTTGTGTCTGTGAAAACACAAGTGAATAGATGCTCTTTATAATTGAAATCACACCACTTCCAAAACATAGATAACTAAAATAATCTTTCAACTCCTGTTAAAGGCAATAGAATAACTGTGTTGTCAGATAGATGGAAATATGAAAATTATGCAGAATAGATTTGTTTTCATTGAGCTTATGGGTTGTTAAAAAGAAACAATTATTTAAAATATGACTACTCCCTATAAATCTATTGACCCAGCAGGCAGTGGAAAGACCTCAAAAGCACCTTCAAAAGCCCATTTGCTTTAAAAAGTCAATTTGACTTTAAAAATATCAAAACTATGTTTCATTGGCAATGAAACATTTAAAAAAATCCATTATGAATAACCTTGAAAGAACAATAGCAAATCTTTTTAATGTAATGAGTTTTTTAATTGATGATTTCATACAATTAGTAATGACTAATGAGAATGTTATACAATGCATATTAGTCCCCCTGTGTTTGCACTAGGCAGGCGATAAACTTTCTGTGGCTTAGCATAGTAAATAACACTAGATTTGTGACTTTAGCATAGTAAGTTGCAGTTAGAATAGGTCCATTTGAATCAGTGGAATATACAGAAGAGAGGACTCACCAAATCCCCACTGATTCAGTAGGCCTACTCCAGTGTGATTTATTATGCTAAGCAAAAGGTTTTCGGCCATTATGCTACTTCAGGTACATTCCATACGAGACTGGCCTCAGCCTCAAAGGACAATTGTTCATTGGTCCTTCCATATACAGTACATTTGTTTTATAGTTTTATGAGCATACTTATAGATGCATATGTAAGGTAGCACATTGTTTATATACTGAAAATAATAAAATTTGCTGTTATTTATTACTCTTGGATTTTGCCGTTTTAATGAGTCAAAACATGGTCCAACCCTAATTTGATACCCAAAATGACCCTCTAAAGGCAGGCTAAGGGAATCCAGGCTGCTGTCCTAAAAGAAGCCGCAACTGCCATCTTTGCAAAGAGCAGCAGCAGCAGGCGGCAATTGGTGATGGCAGCTCTGGGGAGTTGTAGATGGTGGCAGCGGCCAAGGTATGGAGGGAAAGGGGTAGGGGATAGGCTGTGGGGGGGGGCTGGCTGCCTGCCTGTCAGCCCACTGATCTTCATATGGGGGATGAATAAAAATGGACAAATATTCATCTCTTTGTATTCACTGGGGTCTCTGGAACTCACGAATACAAAGGGATGAATATTTAACAAACTAATATTGCAATTTTTTAAATTCATCCCCATATTTAGTCCAGGAGTTATATTATAATACAACTCCTGGACCAAATATATTTCCACCGAAATTCTGATTATAGAGATATCTTTGTTTCCTTCACATTCCCTTGCATAATACACAAACATAAGTACACAAACATAAAAGGCCATTTTTATGTCAGAAAGTTCTGTTTGATGTTTAAGCAGCCCTGCTTGTATCAGGGGATTCATATCTGCATGAATGAGTGTTTTTCCCCTGTCTTCAGTGATGTTTAGAGAAAAGCAATATCAAGTGGATAAATTTATGATAGAAAATATTTTAAGACCATGGTTATTTCATTATTGGAATGTACTAGAGTCCGTGTATAGATCTAATTAATCTGATGCCTCAAGACAATGGTGTATTAAACTTTGAAATCCTACGGATTAGTCGGGACGATCTTCATCATTTGTTTTCTCATTAAGTTCAAGATGTTCTAGTTTGAAGTCCACTGGGATTTTTTTTTTAAGTGTATGGAAAGTCTGGGCTGGATAGGGTGACATTTTAAGATGTGCTGAATTTTTAAAAAAATGTGGAATGGTATTGGGATTTTAATGAGATTCACTTTATGTGCAGAGATTAAATTAACATCACAAATGGGTATTCTGCTTTACCCTTATAATGATTTCTGAAATAAAAGTGTGGAATTTGCTTCTCCAATCTCACAAAAGTCACACAGAAATAAAATGGGGGTCTATGAATAATAGGAAGAGAGGAAGCTTTGGCTATGGATATAGTTGCTCCTGAATAAAGATGGGGGTATTTGTATTTGAATATCACCACACATGTGGAAATAACGAGGGTCTGGCCCATTGGACTGTCCACTCACAATTTTGCCACTGCTGCTGGCTCCACAGAGGCTTCCTGTTGCGCCATTGTCCGCAATTGATTACCCAGTCCTGGCAGGAGGCAGGATGACAAGCCTCTCTGCTAGGACAGAGAGTGCCTAGTCCATTGCAGAGACGAGAAGCCACCGCCGAGAAAGCCCGGTTTCTAGTTCTTTCTTTCCGGGCCTCCCTCAGCGTCAGGCTCCTCAGCCTCACCTCCTGGCTCACACGGGTGACATGGGTAGAACTAGTTGGGAGTAAGCGTTCCGCCAAGTATCGAGGTCCTAAACCGTTTAGGGCTTTATATGTAAGCATTAACACTTTGAAGTCAATGCGGAAACGGATGGGCAGCCAGTGCAGCATGGCCAGAGTAGGAGAGATATGCTGGTATTTTCTCACTCCAGTAAGGAGTCTGGCCAATTAAGGTTGTTATAAGTCAGTTTTAACTTGACAGCACACAGCAGTAAAAATATCTGGATATAATCCTGTACTTTTGATGTAGCTGTCTGTTGCTCTCAATGGCATTTCAGACATGAGAATAGTTTATATCTAGGAAGGAAGGAAGGAAGGAAGGAAGGAAGGAAGGAAGGAAGGAAGGAAGGAAGGAAGGAAGGAAGGAAGGAAGGAAGGAAGGAAGGATGGATGGATGGATGGATGGATGGATGGATGGATGGATGGATGGATGGATGGATGGATGGATGGAAGGAAGGATGGAAGGATGGAAGGATGGATTCTTGACTGTAAAATTAGCATTGATACCTATTTCAGTCAAAGATAGTTTTGTGGCTGGTTATCATCTGGTAGAGATATCACATGGGAAAGAGTTGCACCACTGACAGACTAATAATGTTTCTATGAATGAGAATAGTTGTAAAGGACTGTCCAGAACCTATTTAGCATGCTCTGTCCTATACCAACAACAACAACAGCAGTAGCAGCAGCAGCAGCAGCAGCAACAGCAACAGCAACAGCAACAGCAACAGCAACAGCAACAACAACAACAACAACAACAACAACAACAACAACAACAACAACAACAACAACAACAACTTGTGATAACTTGATCAGATAGTTAAGCACGGAATTCTACTGTGGATCCAGAATAAATGGAAGTTTGTTGTCCAATAAAATTGATTGTAAGAAGAGAACACTATATGAATGCATACACCACTAAACTTGTAGAGGGGGGCAAAAGTTTAAGGTTTGTTTCAAAGGTCCCCCTTCTCTGAGGGGCAGAGTGAAAGCAACACTCAAAGACAGTATGTATTTGCATGCACACAGCATATTTGTACACAGTGGCCAGAATCCTGTTGGTATAATTTGGTGTCCTCATCAGCTGCAGCCACATCATGGCTGTTTCAGTAAAATCAAAAGCATCTCAATCCATAGGGATCTGTTAATACAAGAAAGTCTTCAAGGGCCTCAGGAAGCAGTAGGGGATCTCCATTACCAAGACCAACAGTGGCAATTGGCTGGCTTTAAATTGTCCTCTACTCTGTTCCATAGCTATGAAGTCTTCCTAGGACAAAGCAGATACCTAGGGATTCCCAGAACCTAGTGGAGGGGAATGTGAAACTTTTAACTCCTCTGAAATGGCTGTGGCTGATGACATCACTGGAGTTCCACAGTGTAATTTATACCAATAGTTCAGACAGTATATGGGTCAGAAGACTTCCTCTTCCAAGATTGTGGAAATATTCAAAAATATCACAAGTATCACATGTACATGAGCAAACTAACCATTCTGTTCCTCTCCTCACAATGCTCCAGATCATTCAAATAGCCAAGCAGCTTCAGCTTATACATGTACATGGCACTCTGTAATAAAAGTGAAAACTGGCCTAAAGTGTGGATTTCCACATTCTTCTAAATGTCAAAGCCATACAAGGTTGTATTCTTTGCTTTTGAGAGGTCAGCCTTTTAAGGCTAAGGTATGTTATAATAGCTCAACTTCTTCCAGGACATACATGTAGGCCCACTGAGAGTAATACATCCAAAGACACACTGAGACACTCAGCAGGTAGCAACTTTCATTAACATTTTCTTCTAGCTTGGCCTCCATGCATTGCCTTAGGGTCTGTTCACAGTCAGAATAAACTGGCAGAGCAGGCTTATATTTTGGATTTGTGCTTAAGTCACATAGACTTCAGCCCAAATCCAAAGCTTTTGTGGCAGTGTGTGCCTCCTCACCCTGCTGCTAACAATGCTACTGCTGATATCGCTGCCTTCATCTAATGTCAGTTGGGTCCAATCTTGGAGGCAGGAAAGGGAGAGTGGAAGAGGAAGAATGGAAAGGGAGAGGAAGGACAAGTGGGAAAAGGGCAAGGATTATTTTTTTCTGGCAAATCCAGTTCATACATACACACACAAATACACATACACACATGCACACATAGAAAGGAAAGAGATTCAGAGTTACAGTTAGGGAGGCACATGGGTGAAAAGAGGCTCTCTCTTCAAATATTGGAGAAAGAACAGTAGCTTCTTTAGCAAACTCCCTTCCTCTTTCCCTTCCTCTGTAGCCTATCAATATGCTGCAGTGAGAAAGGGACTAGAAGCATCCTAAACAGATAAATCGCCTCTTTCTTTCTGTCTGAAGCAAAGAAGAAGTGTTCTCCATGCTTGGGCAGCTACATCCCATGCAACAGATGCTTCCACTGCAGTTTTGTGAGCTGATTCAGGATATTCGCCAAGGATGGTGGTGGAAATTTTCTTTGTAGAATCTTTTTATTGTTTAGTCATCAAGTCATGTCTAACTCTTTGTGACCCCATGGACCAGAGCATGCCAGGCCCTCCTGTCTTCCACTGCCTCCCGGAGTTTGGTCAAATTCATGTTGGTAGCTTCGATGACACTGTCCAATCATCTTGTCCTCTGTCATCCCTCTTCTCCTCTTGTCTTCACACTTTCCCAACATCTGGGTCTTTTCCAGGGAGTCTTCTCTTCTCATGAGATGGCCAAAGTATTGGAGCCTCAGTTTCAGGATCTGTCCTTCCAGTGAGCACTCAGGGTTGATTTCCTTCAAAATGCATAGGTTTGTTCTCCTTGCAGTCCAGGGGACTCTCAAGAGTCTCCTTCAGCACCACAATTCAAAAACATCAGTTCTTCAGTGGTCAGCCTTCTTTATGGTCCAGCTCTCACTTCCATACATCGCTACTGGAAAAACCATAGCTTTTACTATGCATACCTTTGTTTGCAAGGTGATTTCTCTGCTTTTGAAGATGCTGTCTAGGTTTGTCATTGCTTCCCTCCCAAGAAGCAGGGGTCTTTTGTGGCTTCTGTCACCATCTGCAGTGATCATGGAGCCCAAGAAAGTAAAATCTGTCACTGCCTCCATATCTTCCCCTTCTATTGTATTTCCCAGGAGGTGAGGGGATCAGTGGCCATGATGTTAGTTTTTTTGATGCTGAGCTTCAGACCAGTTTTGGTGCTCTCCTCTTTCACCCTCATTAAGAGGTTCCTTATTTCCTCCTCACTTTCTGCCATCAGAGTGGTATCCTCTGCATATTTGAGGTTGTTAATATTTCTTCCTGGAATCTTAATTCCGGCTGGGATTCATCCAGTCCAGTCTTTCACATGATGTATTCTGCATATAAGTTAAATAAGCAGGGAGACAATATACAGCCTTGCCGTACTCCTTTCCTAATTTTGAACCAATCAGTTGTTCCATATCCAGTTCTAACTGTTGTTTCATGTCCCATATATAGGTTTCTCAGGAGATAGATAAGGTGGTCAGGCACTCCCATTTCTTTAAGAACTTGCCATAGTTTGCTGTGGTCCACACAGTCAAAAGATTTTGCAAAGTCAATGAAGCAGAAGTAGATGTTTTTCCGGAACTCTCTGGCTTTCTCCATAATCCAGCGCATGTTAGCAATTTGGTCTCTAGTTCCTCTGCCCTTTAGAAATCCATCTTGTACTTCTAGGAGTTCTCAGTCCACATACTCCGGTGCTGCCTGGGGGCTGGACTGCAATGGATGCAAGAAAATGGGCTGAGACTGAACCCAGACAAGACAGAAGTTCTGAGGGTGGGCGATCCCACCATCAGGGGTTTGGGAGACTCCCTCTCATTTGGCGGATGACCCTTGCCACAAAGAGTGGGGTCCGCAGCCTGGGGATCCATCTGGACCCAGCGCTCACCATGGAGACTCAGGTGGCGTCGGTGGTCCGCACTGCCTTTTTCCATCTTTGGCGGATAACCTGGCTGCACTCCTATCTCAATGTGGGGGTGCTCACTACCTTGGTCCATGTGCTCGTAATCTCGAGATTAGACCACTATAATGCGCTCTATGTGGGGCTACCTTTGAAGTTCACGTGGAAACTCTAAGTGGTGCACAATGTGGTGGTCAGACTCCTTAGCAGAGCGAGAAAATTTGACCATATTTCTCCCATTTTGGCTGCACTGCATTAGCTGCCCATTCGGTTCCGCGTTGACTTTAAAGTTTTGATGCTTACGTATAAAGCCCTAAACAGTTTAGGACCTCGATACCTGGCGGAACGTTTACTCCCACCTAGTTCTACCCATGTCACTTGTGGGAGTCAGGAGATGAGGCTGAGGAGCCTGATGCCGAGGGAGGCCCGGAAGGAAAAAACCAAGGAACCGGGCCTTCTTGGCGGTGGCTCCTCGCCTCTGGAATTATCTGCCTCCGGAGATTCACGCTGCACCCTTGCTGGGTACTTTTAAAAATCTATTAAAAACGTGGATGTATAGGTAGGCCTTCCCCTCCAGCTAATTCCTGACCTTCTTCCCTTTTCTTTTTATTTGATCTATTTTGCATTTTTCCCATCTTGCAGAATTATTTAACGATTTAACCGTTATAAATTTTTCTTAAGCTTGTTATATTTTTTTTTGTTCTAAGCTGCCTAGAGTGGTTGAAATGACCAGATAGGTGGGGTATAAATAAATAAATAAATAAATAAATAAATAAATTTATTTTATTTATTTATTTATTCAATTTCTACCCCGCCCCTCTAGACAACTTCTACTCGGGGCGGCTTACAAACATTAAAACACATTAAAACAATGTAGAAAAATAACTAACATAATTATTATAATTAATATTATCCAAGATGGCAACATTAAGAACCAGAAAAAAGGGGAAGGAACTTAGGTGACTGGAGGGAAGGCCTGTCTGAATAACCATGTTTTAAGTTGGTTTTTGAACACACCCAGCGAGGGTGCCAGCCGAATTTCAGTGGGAAGTGTGTTCCACAGCTGAGGGGCAACTGCCGAGAAGGCCCGGTTTCTTGTTTTCTCCTTCCGGGCCTCCCTCGGCGTCAGTCCCCTCAGCCGTCCCTGCTGGCTATGTCGGGTGACTCGGGTAGATCTGGGTGGGAAGAGGCGATCTGCCAAATATTGAGGTCCCAAACCGTTTAGGGCTTTATATGTAATCATTAATACTTTGAAGTCAATGCGGAAACGAATAGGTAACCAGTGCAGCGCAGCCAGAGTGGGGGAGATGTGCTGATATTTTCTCACCCCACTAATAAGCCTGGCTGCTGCATTCTGGACCATCTGGAGTTTCCGCAAGAGCCTCAAAGGCAGCCCCATGTAGAGTGCGTTACAATGGTCTAGTCTCAAGATTACGAGCGCGTGGACTAGAGTAGTGAGGGCCCCCCGATCAAGATATGGCCGCAGCTGGGCAATCCGCCGTAGATCAAAATAGGCAGAACGGACCACGGACGCCACCTGGGTTTCCATGGTTAGCGCCGGGTCCAGATGTATCCCCAAGCTGCGGACCTCACTCTTTGTGGCAAGGGTCGTCCCTCCAAAAGAAAGGGAGTCACCTATGCCGCTGACGGGAGGGCCACCCACCCTCAAGACCTCCGTCTTGTCCGGGTTCAGCCTCAATCCATTTGACTGCATCCATTCCAGTACGGTGTCCAGGCAGCGCTGAAGGGACTGGACGGCATCCACTGAAGTTGGAGTAAAAGAGATGTAGAGCTGTGTGTCATCAGCGTACTGGTGACACGATGCCCCACACCCTCTGATGACCCCGCCCAGCGGCCTCATGAAGATGTTAAACAGCATTGGGGAGATGATCGACCCCTGTGGAACCCCACAATTCAGATTCCACGGGGCCGAGACATTCTCCCCAATCTGCACTCTCTGGGGGCGGTCCTCCAGGAAGGAGCGGAGCCAGGCAAGTGCGAGGCCACCAACTCCCAACTCGGAGAGCCTCCCCAGGAGGATACCGTGGTCGACGGTATCAAAGGCAGCTGAGATGTCGAGGAGGACCAACAAGGACACATTGCCCCCATCGGCCTCCCTCAACAGGTCATCCAGCAGTGCGACCAGTGCCGTCTCTGTACCATAGCGCGGCCTGAAGCCCGACTGAAATGGGTCTAGAGCATTGGTTTCATCTAAGAGCGCCTGAAGCTGGTCTGCCACCACCCTCTCAACCACTTTGCTGAGGAAGGACACACTGGCGACGGGCCTATAATTGCCAATTTCATCCGCCGCCAGATTTGGTTTCTTCCTGATGGGCCTAATGAGTGTCTCCTTGAGGGCAAGGGGTACCTTGCCCTCCTGGAGAGACCCATTAATTATTGCAGTGGCCCATTCAGTTGTTACCGGCCTGGCTGCTTTGATTAGCCAGGCCGGGCAAGGGTCGAGAGAAGAGGTGGTGGCCCGACAGCGATCAAGCACCTTGTCTACCAGCTCTGATGTTACAGGCTGAAAAGAATCGAGAATTACCGGGCAGGACGGAGCGCTGGACATCTCTGCTCGATCCATTGTATTTAAAAAAGGAGAAAGGTCACGGCGGATGGCCTCCACTTTGGATTTAAAAAACGCTGCAAATTGGTCAGGTGAGATGCTAGTGGGAGGCCCTTCACCCTGGCCAATTCCGGATAGATCGCGAACTATACGGAAAAGTTCCGCCTGCCGGTTGGATGCTTTGCTTATCCGGTCAGCGACGTAAGCTCTTCTAGCAGCCTTTACCTTATCAAGGTAACGGTTAGTTGCGATCCTGACAGCAATCTTATTGTAAACCGTTGGTTCCTTCCTCCAAGTGCACTCTAGCCGTCTCCTTATTCGCTTCATCGCTCGTAGATCCTGGCTATACCAGGGTCCTGGCCGAGCTCTACTCCGGAGAGGGCGTTTGGGTGCGATCGTGTCAACAGCCCTAGTGGCGGCGGAGAACCAACCATCGACCAGAGCTTCGACAGGAGCGCCAGACAGTGCCGCTGGAATCCCTCTCATGGTATCCTGGAATCTCATGGGATCCAGTAACCTTCGAGGGCGGACCATCAAAATAGGTCCCTGCTCCCTGCAGGGGGGAAGCGCCATTGCGAGGTTACATTTTATCAGGTAATGGTCTGACCATGACAAGGGGACTGACACAAGGTCAGTCACCATCAGACCACGCTCGCTACACTCGGTAGAAAAGACCAGATCAAGCATATGGCCACCCATGTGTGTGGGGCCGTTGACATGTTGGGACAAGTTCAAGAAAGCCATGGTTTCCAAGAACTCAAGAGCTGGCCCGGATACCTCCGCCTCCGCATGGATGTTGAAGTCACCCAGGACCAAAAGTCTCGGGGACTCCAACAGTGCCGCGGAGACGAAGTCCGCCAGCTCCGGTAGGGAGGTGGCTGGGTTGCTGGGAGCGCGGTAACCCAGCAAGATCCCAATACCATCCCTGGCCCCAATCCACACATGGAGAGCCTCCAGACCCGGCCTCACAAGCGAGGAGCGCCTAGTAACCTCTAATGATTTTCTATAATAAAGAAAGAAAGAAAGAAAGAAAGAAAGAAAGAAAGAAAGAAAGAAATACTGCTGAAGTCTACCTTCTACATCCTTTTCCCCATCCTTATATTCAATACATTTTATTATTCTTTCCATAATGTGCTTGGGAACCCTTGAATATGAGGTAGTGAACCAATGGAACAAAGCACAATGACCAAAGCACTGTGACACATGGCATTTCACAACTTTTGTAGAATTTTCTAAACAGTGAGCTGTTATTATTGTGCCTTACTGCTTTGAATGTGCTTTGGTATTGCTTATGTTTTAGTAGTTGTTTCTTTGATCTTTTTTTGTATTTGTATGCTCATGGTTGTTAGCTTAAGTAGTGTCTTTTAATTACGTAAGTCTCCTTGAGCCCTTTTTAAGGAGAAAGGTGGGGTAAAAATATTTTAAATAAATAAACAAACTATCAAAGACCTTTAACATGCTTTTAAATACAAAGTTTACAATGTTTCAATGAAGACAGGTTGCATTCCTATAAACATTGAAATGGGATTAAGCCCCATTTGGCTTGAAGTAGTTTACTGTTGAGTAGACACACGTGGATTGCATTACCATAATCTTCCAAGTCTCTTGATAAAACAGAGATCACTTCTATGTATAGGAATGAGCAAGATGCCATAGAAAGTTGTAACAAGCAAACAAGCAAGCAAACAAAAAAAGCCATACAAATGCATACATACAACTAAATTTAAACTCAGAAACATTTCACACTAGATATATTTCTAAATATACAAATATGCCTTCTTATTCTACATCACAGAGAAGTAATTTTTAAAAAAAGTAAGAGGAAGAGGAAGAAAAGGGGAAAGGAAGAGAAAGTAAATTGCAAGGCAAAACAATTTCCACATGTTTGCATAATGTGTTAACGTTCCTCATGTATTACTATTCTGTTACAATTACTTGTTTAATAATTTTCTTTTAGACGGAAAAAGGAATATTTGAGGCTAAATCCAGATGCTTGAAATTGTCTTGTCTTTTTCTTGTCTTTTGATTTTTGTTATTCACTAGGATGAACTTCAGAGTTCTAAATGCATTCATTTTTGATGTCCCTATGTCTTCCTTCCTTTGTCCTCCTACTTCTATTAGTTTTGTCATTACATACCCCTGAGTGATTTTCTTCATTTTGTTTTAAGGATTTTTGGAGAATAAATAGATACGTTCATTAAAACTCAAATCATTAATAGTGCTTAAGATACAGGGAAGGAGGAAAATCATTAATCTTTATATTCTATAGTTCTCTATTGCTTGGGACAATTGAGAAAGAGATCATTGTTAGAGAGTATAATATTTAACTGTAATTAGCATAAGTCCCATAGTATGCTAGTGCTAATGGTAATTATTCTTCTAAAAATATCCTGGCACACACTTAGACTGTACAGCAATTAAAAAAAAAATTGGGACATATTCGGCTGTTCAGTTTCTTCAGTGATTCTACAAAAGATGTAAAAATAGGCTAATATCTTCTCTAGCAAAAAGCTAGCTAACTTCAACAAATAAAGAAAAAAATAAAATGCACAAAATTAAAAAAAATAATATTATTTTAAAAACATTATTAAATTATAGTGTTTAATATTATGAGAACTGCACTGTGCATAAAAAGAATTAGTAAGAAGGGCACAAAGTGACACCACAGAAGGGAAAAATCTCAGAACTTCTTAAAACTAGAGTTTACATATACATACACTACTCAAAAATTCTAACAGAAATTTCTGTCACGTAGAATTATCCAGTGCTAGAGGATCCCAGAATATGAGGACATGATCTCTGCTATAGTTTCTGGGAAAGGGCAGAAGCAAGAACAGCTAGGATGTGGCTGCAGCCTGTGCCAAAATAGTTTCAAGGTCTTTTTTGGACTTAATGAAATAGTGAACCAAAAGTGTGAGCAAGAGCAACACATACAAATCAGAAACATAAACACTCTTTAACCTCTCAAGTAAACTATTACTGGCATCCTTGATCTGTAGCATACACATACAAATTAGAAAACTATGTTCAAATATCCAAACTATTCTCTTGGGTTAGGATACCTGAGGGAAAAAAAAAGCCATATTGGGTCAAAAGCTCTATGAATCTTTTGTGTGAATCTTTTGTAAAAGGGATCCACTTGCCTTTTGTAATTAAACAAAAAAGAATGGGGTGTGAGCAAAGATTGCCACTGAAAACCAACGCCAAAATCATCCCTTCGATGAGAAAGAAAGACAGGGAGGAAAGAAAAGGTCAAAAATCAACTCATTTGAAATGTGGTGTAGGAGGAGCCCTTTACAGATACCACAGACAGCAAGAAAAACAGAAAAGTGAGTCTTTAATCAAGGCATGCTTGAACTGTCATGAGACCAAAAATGAGTCAACTCAGGCTATCTTATATACATACTGTATAATGAGAATACAGAACTGAGCAGAAAAGACAATATTGCTGAGAAAAGTTGGAGTGGGCAGTAGGAAGAGAAAAAGACCTAACATGAGACAGATTGTGTCAATACAGGAAGCCAGAACTATTAGTTTGCAAGAGTGAAGCAGAACGCATTGGAAACGACAATATTACTAGGAAGGGGGAGGCAGTAGGAAAAGAGAACAAGAAACTAGGAGATGCTTTTGATTTGCAAGATCTGAGGAGAGCTGTTAATGATATGATATTCAGATAGCCATGAACTCATAAGGTCACCACACATCAGAAGTGACTTGATGGCACATTAACAATCAATTGTATAGTGACAATACCAGTGGAATGGTTGAAACTATAACAGGATATAAGCACCAGATTTCTGCGAACATCAAGTAAGACCATCTCCAGTCACAAAACAAAAGACAGTAATTTCACACCTTGAATGACTGAGCTTCTGAATATTTGAGATAAAATCAGGAAAAGGCCATATGGTCTTTGAAACAATACAAATGCAGGAACAGGTGATACCTTTATTTGACCATTAAGAATATAAAACATAAAATATACAGCAAGCTTTTGATGATAAATCATCTTCTTCAAGACTGTGCATCAAGTTCTTGTGGGTATTTTCGAAATTATATGCTGTTATTAATTCCCAAATTTGCATGGCTGAAACTGAGATCAGATTAGCTTCTTAGTTGGAAATGGTTGCACTATGCAAGTTGGTATCAAACTCCTCTTCAACTATCAGTTTGGAATTTATGGTCCATCTCTTAAAGCAAAGGACAGTCCGGCAGTCTGAGGGGGGGGGGGCTTTTCCCCACTTTCTGCCTTTCTGAAACTCAAAGAGGTTTTTTTAGTTGGGGAAGTAGAGGAAGCCCAGAAACATTTGTCTTTAGTTTGGCTAAACATGACTGTTCCTGGTGGTTTAACTAAAATCCTAATCTCAACTCTGTTAGAGGCTGAAGAGGAGCTTGATTCCAACTTGCAGACTGCAGCCATTTCCAACTAAGAAGCTAACCTGGCCTCAACATCAGTCATGTAAATTTTGGATATAAATAACAGCATATAATTTTGGAACTGCCCACAAGAACCTAATGCACAGCTCTGAATATTTATTCTCTATTCTTTTAAAATATCTTTAAAAATAATTTTACAACCAGACACAATCCTTTTGCAAGAACCAGTGCCTGTTTGGCCAAAAAGGAGTTGAAAAGTTATCTTCCTGAGCATTAGCTAATTAGGTCCTGATTGACAAGATCAATAGTTCAGGGTGTTCCAGATCTAGAGCTGATTTCCCCTTTGAAGATTTGGATCAGGAGCCTAGTCTCAGAAATCATTAGAAAATGTTTACTAAAAGCATTTAGGGATTGGGCAAACACAACTGCTGCATGTTTTTGTAATGCAGAGATACTTTGAATATGCCTTACAAAATTGTATGCTAATTTCATGGAGATAAATGGCAAAATGCTTCCCTTTTTGGAAGTTTGGGCATTTCGTGTTTTTTTTTTTTTTAACTCTTTAAAGAAATCCTGCCTTTTGACTCTGTCTCCATGACTTTTCATTGCTCTACAGCCTACCTACAGCAAGCTGCAAGAATATAACTACTTTGGAATTGTCTTGCTGGTAAGCCTGTTCCAAACATGCTAAGTCTTATAACAAAGTGATTGTTTTTCCCTTTTAAAAAACCTTTTTGGGTAATCCATATTTCAGTCGCTCAGTCTGGATTCTTTCCAAATAAAAAAGTGGATATGCGCAAACATTCTCTTTCAAAGTAAACAAAGTTTCCTTTTTCAATTTGTATGAGCTATTTTAAATCTGGGGGTGTTTAGGGTTGCTTGTTTCTGCACAGAGAGGTAAAACAGTTTTTTAAAAAATAATTACTTGTAAACCATTTATCCCAACTTCCCCAGATTTAGCACAGAGCAAGAGCCATCTGTCATCTACTTCTGTGCCAAATTTGTTTGTTGATATACAGCCCAGGTTAAACATTATCCTTTTTTTGTTTGTATGCCCCCATTTTTAGAATTGTCTTACAGAATGTTTCCACCATAAAAATTTTGCTGCACTTTTGTGCAGCAATAAAACAAACATAAAATGGACATTAAAATTTGCAACATGCTTATACCAAATTGCTAGAGATCCCCTCAAGTAATTGAATTGTAAAGGAAAGAGTGGGGATAGGTATGCCAATTCACCTTCCCCATCATCATGTTTCTCATAATCCTCCATGAGTGGCAAGAAGGTTGGCTATTGACATCAGCTTGCTCAAACTATAATGGCTGCCTTTGTATTTTGGAATCCTGGAAAGCCAGGAACTTAAGAAACCT
Source organism: Pogona vitticeps (assembly GCF_051106095.1). NCBI lineage: Eukaryota > Metazoa > Chordata > Lepidosauria > Squamata > Agamidae > Pogona > Pogona vitticeps. The sequence goes on from NC_135785.1 coordinate 156,185,565, forward strand.
GATATCAGTATCTACTCAAAGAAAAGTGTTTCTTGCTTCCTGAAGTTATTGATGTCTACAGTATTTCTTGGCAACGTTAGAAGGAAAAGAATTCAACAAGTGAGAAGCATGATGCTTGTCTCAAATCCACCCATCATTTGAACTTGCTGTATGAAGGACACAATCAATAGTCTACTCTTGGCTCAATGCAGGGTCACAATGGAACATAGCTAGGGCAACACTCTCTAAAAAGAGTAAATTATTGATCACATCACTTTTAGTTTACTTCCTAAAATACACAGGTCTATTGGAGCTGCATTTATGACAGACTTCCTGGCAGAGTACTTGCAGAAATGTATTGACAACAACTTATATTATACTGGTTCTCAGAAAGCCAGTGTTGTACAGTGGAGAAAGTTGTCAAGGATAATTTCCACACTGAGGCAGAACAAGGCCTATGATAATCAGGAGTCATACTTGACAGGTGTGCAAAATGCTGAATCATGCAGTCTGAGATGATGCAATATCCACATTGATTGGCTGTATGTAAATATGCATGTGTATAACTGTGGGGACATGTGCAGAAGATGTAGGCTCTCTTCTAATGAATGTCATGCTGTCGTGCTGCTGGTTTGTACTGCTGAACCTCTGTATATACTGTAAATACGCTTGGTGTCGGAAGAAGCTAACAAAAGTGTCAGAAAATGTCAGGAGATGTGGAATTAAATCTCCCAATGGAAACTCAGTGGGGGTGGCACTGGTAAAACAACCCTTTAAATATCTCTCATACCTTAGAAACCCTACTAGGTTCACTATAACTTACGATATCTTGATGGCACATTGCATATGCTAATTATTTGCCTTCTCTTTTAAGCTCTTTGGGCTGGGGAATAAAAATAAAATAAAACCCAACCTGAAAATAAGCCCTTGCATGATTTTTCAGAATGCTTGTAATATAAGCCCTACCCCAAAAGTAAGCCCCATTTAATTGAAACTTTGTCCTCCACCATTGTGCAGCAGTGTGCAGTAACCAGAAAAAGATGACATGACTTTATTTGAATAAATGTTGATTGTTGTTGTGACATTCTACCCACTGTCCCCTGTTTGTTTTCCCCAAACATAGGTTCACTCTCTGGATACGTTTACTCTTTCTTCCGCTACCACCAGTGGATCTCTCATGCACACTGCACCATATATGCATCAGACATGTGCTGCCAATACAACTTGTTTATTTATCTTTTGGTTTTTAAATCACGGAGGTTCTTTTATTATTGTTTAGGATCACTCATTAAACTTCTTATATTTTATTCCACCTTTGCTTATTCAGGTGTTGTATTTACTTATTCAGATTAACCAACTCATTGATATTCACTGGCTATCTATTTAGCTTTACTATTCCTTTTATTTCCTTCACAGTCTCTCTAACTCTTCAACTTTACAATTCTTTCTTCTTACTTCTTCAAATCTCCTCTCTAACTGCCTCCCTCTCTCTAACTGTCCCCTTGACTCTGCCCCCCCCGTCTTCTCATAGGCTCCTGCACTTGAGCTTCAGCTATGATAGACAGGAGTGATGTGGGCATTCTGCCACAGTTGTACATGAAAAAAATAAAACATCCCCTGAAAAGAAGCCCTAATGCATTTTTGGAGCAAAAATTAATATAAAACCCTGCCTTATTTTCAGGGAAACATAGCAAGGTACCTCTCAGGTTTTGAATATGCTATAAAGCTATTACTAATACAGTACAATGTAATAACAGATAAGTTGCAAGGTTCTATGGCCATGCATATCCACGGAGGTTCAGGAACAAATTTGACTGAAGTTCTAATTCATATCCACTTTATGTTTGCTGAAATGGTTGTCACAATCTCCTCTGAAGTCCCTATCCCCCCAGGTCTTCACGAGGTTTTCACTTTTCCTTCTTCTTCGCTGCCAACAGATATTATTGCTTTAATAACAATTGAGTATGGAGACAAGTGTGCTTTTAAAACTTAAGTCTTTTATTTGATCAGGGAAGTTAATAAATGATAAATATTCATGGGGTAAATTGCCGGTTGCCAATCACATATTTTTGAATCTGCTCAGATATAACTTCAAAGGTCATTTAACCTTCTGCTTCAATCTTCACTCTCACAGATCTCTAACTCACTCTCCAGTCACGTTTAAGTTACACACAGTCTCTCTTCCAGATTCTCTTTTTACACTCCATTCACCAGTCTTTTTATCCTGCTCCTTCCCCCCTTGGCTCCGCCTTCCAATCAGTCATTAGCTCCTGCATCAATGTTCTGTGGTGACGGACAGGTGAGGGCAAGGCTGTTCGCTACAATGGTTTCATACTGTGAGTGATGTTATAGACCTCCACCAGGATACAGGGGGAAATTTCATTTCATTATCCAAAAGAAGTATCCCATTTACCCATTAAACACAACAAAATTTGATTCTCCTAAATATGGTTTAAATGAAAAAAAAAAACCAATAAAAATTGAGTGACCAGAAATAGGACTGTGCTACATAATTTCAGTTTGCAGATATTCTAAAATTATGTTTATGATAAACCACATTCCCCATACTTTTTACTCAAGTGATTTAAGGCCACACCAACCCCTTCCATGAAGGGATGTGGATGGTGAGCCCTTCAGATTTCTTCTCTCCATTGAAGGGGAACTTGACAGACTTATTTCAAATGCACTTCATAAACTTGCTTGCCTGGGCACGTTTTTTTTAAAAAGTATATGCCTTCTCAGCATATTATGAACATTCAGAACAGACACTCTGTCTCCTCTGAAGCAGAGACATGCCAGCAAAATGCATTAGGGCCTTGCCCATCATGTCTTGATAGCCCTGGCAGAAGCCCTCTCCAAAGCTCCACTTCAACACATCCTTCTGGAAGGAAAGTCCACTACAATTAGCATAACGAATTGCTTGTATTCATTCTTTCCAATTTGCGTTTTCAAAAATTGCATACTTCACACTCCTAAAAGACTGTCATGTCACAGTCACATAGGAAAATTAAGCCTGACAAGCTGTTTTCTCTTAAGGAAAATTAGAGGTTTTGTTTCAATAAATGAGATTTTAATTACATTCAAGTATATGAATATACTTGGTTGAGTTTAATTAGTTCTATTTTAATGAAGTCAAAGTTCAAACGTGAATGATTAGTTTTGACTTCAAAATGGAATTAATGTCGTATCTTTGGAGTTTACATTAGTATCAAGTTACAAATATACTGAAGTAATTAGCTTTGAACAATTGCGAAAAAGATTCTATGCCCTTCTAATTGGCAGAGCAAGTTGTGAAAGTTAAATTTGCTTCCAGAAGAGCAAGGATTATTTTTGAATACTCCTTCATTTAAATATATACTCTGAATGATCAACATTTCAAAAAAACATTGGTTGAAACAGTTAAGCATAACTCCAGTGACCCAAACAAAGAAATGTGCCCATTCTGAGGCATATGTCTGAAGAAAACTTAAGTGAGTTTTCAAATCTCTTTGCAAGGAAACATCAAATAAAAAAATGAGTTGAAGTAACATTGCTGCACTAATAGATTGTAGCAGCTCAAGAACATGAAAATCATGCACTCAAGCATATCAATCTTCAATATGTCAAGAATGTCAGCCCTGTAGCGACAAAATGACATGTTGGCCCAGCTCCAGTAAAACAGTACTGTGAATTGAATAACGTATTCACATCAGACTGAATGCTGGATGGTGAAAGTTGCATTCACCATATGCAAAGAAATTACAGTTTTAAGAAGGAACACTTTTCTTGTTTTGTTTTGTTCTTGGTATATTAGTAACAGAAGAGGTCAGATGTACACGTCTGGACAGGTCATCATGTGCTCTACATCTTGAGTTTTGATTCAACTGCCCTATAAATTGGGTACAGAGTCTATCCTACATGTACCATGAAGATCACTGCTAAACTTCTCTGTTCTTTTGCAGCCAGTTATGCGCTGCAACAAAATGAGAGTTCGTTGTGTGGATTGCAGCCCTTCATCCACAGAGATGGAGAGAGAAAATTTATTCTGCATTACCTGAAGTGAAATGTGACACAAAAATGCCTTAAGCTGATTTTTTAAAAACTTTGCTATTTCCATCTTGCAACCTCAACCTAGCTATAGATCTAGGGACTTCAAGATAACTGGTATGGTTTTGAGACTTCCCCTGCCCCAAACTCTGCTTACCTGGAGGAGGGTTCCCAGAGGACCCACCTTTTGAATATCTTAGTAGTCCAGCAAAGATACCTAATCCAGATTTTTGACTTTGCTCATGGACCACACTGCTCTGTTTGTTTGTTTGTTTTCCAAAATGAGGAAACTTTAAGCAATTTAAACCAGAAAGTCTGGGGGATCTCGTAATATCAGAAAGCCAATTGCATATCTTGGTTTAGGAAAGGATGCGGGGATAGTTAACAACCAGGCAAAGAGAATAGACATGAGAGAAGTTTGTTCATTTGGCATTTTAATGCTAAGATACATAACTCTCACTTTCCACATCAGCATGCTGCACAAAGAACAATTATAGTTTTATTCACAATTTTTCTGAATTTTGCAGTGCAGCCTCCAATCTAGCAAAATGCATAAAGATGCATGCATTGGGGAAGGTTCATCCAAAATGCACATAACGGTGATGGGCCATTGTGATAGTGAATTACATATGTGAGATCTTTCTTATCTAGGTAAAACAGTATTGCCCTAACACAAAGCTGTGAAACAGTGTGGTTAGAAGACTGCCTGGTCTTTGAAAACTATTTCAGTAACCAAGAAAGAGGAGGCAGTAGAGATAGTAGAAAAGGCGACAGAACTGCAAGTGCATTTGTGGAAACATGGAATAAGGAAGGAGAGTACTTCAAAGAAGAAGGCTGAAAAAGAAGGGAGGGAGGAGTAGGTTGGGCTGAACCAGAGAAGACTAAGGAGGACAAGAGTAAGGGAAGTCTGGAAGTGGCACCTGATCTGAAATGTAGTTATGCACAAAGTCCTTTACCTTATTTGTAGACGGAGAAACAGTTGGGAAAATTGCACTTAGTTTTTGCAGGTAAAGGAGAAATTCTCTACTAGCACAAGTCAGGTAGTCTCACTAATAGCAGTGTTTGTAACATAGACTTGTTCTTCTTTAACTGTAAGGATTTTTGTTTTTTTTTGCACTGCAAAGCAGCTGGACTGGCAGCCAGGCCATCATTTTACTTCCTCCTTCCTACCATCTACCTAACATCATTCTAGGCTATGGTGTTGATAGTGGTGGTCGAAGGAGCTATGTTACGCTTCTGGTGCAGAGTAAATGAAGACACTTTACCAGTTCTTCTTTGACGGTTATATTTACATATATGTACACTTATATACAGGCAGGTCTCTACAGCACATCTAGAAGTCTTCACACAGTCCGACAGCATGCGTGGCAGAAAATCACATCAGAAGAAGAGAACATTTCACAGACACAGTCCATATTGATACATAATCTTGTCTCTGTTCAGTCCAATCGGGTTCCAGGTGACCTCATCTCTGCACCTGGGCTCTTTCTGGTTTCACCTCATTGCATCAGCTTAGGATGATTCAGCTTTTCTCTCATCTGCACATAATGGCAGCTCGTTAATGAAACATATATGGGTTCAGGCCTATAAAATTCTATACCCTGACACCCCTCCTAATTTTTATGCCTGAACACAGCATAATCCCAACACATTTACACATTATTTTTTAATTTTTAATTTTAACACATACTTGTTACCTGTAACCTCTGTGTGTTTTGTATGCACCTTTGCATCTGTGAACACCTTACATTTCTTCATGTATTCCATTTTCTCATCCATGGTCCCTAACCATTTTCTTTTTTCAAAAGCAGGAAGTTCTAAAACTTCTTTGTAATTTTTGGGTTCTATATAAACATGACACACTCTCACACCACCCATTCCAAACCTCTTGGGTGGTATACCCTTGTTTGTCCTTTGGGACCTTCTGGGACCTTGTGTTTCTGTCTGTGCCTCTGTCTCACTAACCTCGCTAGCGTGTGTTTCTTCGTGTTCTTCGTGTTCTTCAATAACTTCTCCATCTTCATCTTCTCCATCTTCATCAGCAGAGGACCTCGTGTCTTGCTCATGTGTTTCTTTCTGTCTAAACTGACCTCTTCTTTTTTCACTCAGTGGAATGTATAATTGTGAATTTGCGTGTACTTTGTCCCAGTTCTCCCCCTCATTGAAACTGGCAGACCTAGAAATTACAACGCTTCTATCACCATCTAGAATTCTATACGCCTTTGAGCTAGGCTCATAACCCAGGAACCTCATTTTCTTTGTTTTCGCTTGACCTTTTCTCCTGAGTTGCTTTGGCACATGTACCCAAGCGGTACATCCAAACACTCTTAAATACTTCAAACAAGGTTTCTTACCAAACATTAAATAATATGGGATTTGATCTATCGAGGATGACCAAATTCTGTTAATTAAAAAATTCGCAGTTTTCAAAGCTTCGGCCCACAGCGCATGATGCAACCCTGCATCAGCCAGCAGTGCATCTTTCATGTTCTGGAGCACCCCATTCCTTCGCTCCGCCACTCCATTCTGAAATGGACTATAAGGGCTTGTTTTTCTATGTCTGATTCCTGTGGATTCTAACCACCTCTGGAATTGTGTATTTGTAAACTCTGTACCTCGGTCAGTCTGCAATTGCGCCACCTGGTGGCCAAAGCGCCGCTCAACTGATCTAAGCCAATTCTTAAATGTTTGAAAAACTTCTGTTTTGGATTTCAGTGTGAAACAAAATGAAAATCGTGTATAATCATCCACAATTACCAATGCAAATTTTGCCCTTCCTAATGAAGGTGGAAATGGCCCTATTAGATCAGCATGTACCAATTCAAATGGTCTATTTGTCTCTCTGGTACTCTGTCTCCCTTTTGGGGCAACTTGTGTTTTGCTTTGCTTACAAATTTGACAGTCCAGGTAATTCTTACAGTCTCTTATGTTCACATATTTTCCATTTTTTGCACTGTCTTAAAGTTTACATGACCCAGTCTTCTATGTAGTAAGTGTATACAATTGTCATGTTGGGGTTCATTTCTGTGTACCATGTGTGTGTCTCTGTGTGTTTGGCCTTTTAATATGTATAAATTGCCCTCTTGCTTCGCTCTGGCCACTACTTTGTTATTTTTGTTAATTATACATTCTCCTTTTTCAAACATTACACAAAACCCCTGTTTATCGAGTGCTGACACACTTAGAATATTATAATCAATTGTGGGTGTAAGTAACACGTTACTTATCTCCAACTTCAGACTGGGAACAAACACTCTCCCTTCTCCTGTTACGTCTGCTTTTTGTCCATTTGCCAGCGTCACGTTCTTCAGCTCCGTCTTTCCTAGAAAACAAAACATCTCTACATTGTTAGTCAAATGATTTATGACCCCCGAGTCAATCAGCCATTCAGCTGCGTGAGTGTCCTTGAAGTTATCTGTTGTTTTTCTGCTGACAAGAGAGACCGATCTCTTGCTGCTGCTCTCTGCAGAGCGCCTGCAAACTGCTGCCTCGGAATCCTTTCTGTTTGGAAACGTCTCTCCTCTCAAACAATCTTTTTGCAAATGATTTTTGGACCCACACTGGTAACAGGCTTTGATCATCATGGCACGCCCACGCTGCTCTCTGTTCATCTCTGGCTTTCGTCTTCGGGACACGCTGCCGTCTGGACTCCGTCTCTGTCTCTCCTGGTCAGCTCCCACGTGGCTTTCTTCTGCAGCTTGGAATCTGTCTTTCCAATGTTCCTCCTCCTGCAAGATTCTGCTTGTTACATATTCAAGAGTTAGTTGTGTATCGGAAAGGCTTTCTAAACTTGTAATAAGCATATTAAATTCTGAACTTAAACTGCTCAAAATCAGGTAAACCTTCTGCTCCTCAGGGAAAACAACGTTCATTAACTGCAGTTCATTGAACAGTCCCTTCATGGTTTGTAAGTGCTTTGAGGCACTTTCCCCAGACCTCATTTGGCATTTATAAAGCCTCCTGGTTAGGGAAATCTTTGTGCCTGCTGTTTCTCTCAGATAGATGCCTCTCAGTCTGTCCCAGACTGCCTTGGCTGTGTTCAGTCCTTGTATATGTACTAATTCTTTATCTTCTAGGGACAAAATAATAGTACTCAGAGCTCTCTCATGCTCTTCCTCTTGCTCTTCTGTTAACTGGGCTGGAGGACGGTTCACATAAGACCACAGGCTCTCTCTTCGTAATAACATTTCTGCTTTGACTGCCCATGTCCTATAATTTTTACCATTCAGTCTATTTATGGCCAAGCCTCCTACGCCTCCCGTGCTGTATGCCATCCTGCCTTCTCTCGCAGTTCTCTGTTTCCTTTCCCCTCCTGGGCTAACAGACGAACTGTCTTCTCCCAAGTCTTCTACTTCACTGCCACTGTCACTTTTGCTCTCTTCCTTCATTTATTTACTTCACCCACGTTTACTCACCACTGTCTGTCTTGCGCAGCGCACGTTTCTGGGCCCATAACCTCTGTTACGTTTCTGGCGCAGAGTAAATGAAGACACTTTACCAGTTCTTCTTTGACGGTTATATTTACATATATGTACACTTATATACAGGCCGGTCTCTACAGCACATCTAGAAGTCTTCACACAGTCCGACAGCATGCATGGCAGAAAATCACATCAGAAGAAGAGAACATTTTACAGACACAGTCCATATTGATACATAATCTTGTCTCTGTTCAGTCCAATCGGGTTCCAGGTGACCTCATCTCTGCACCTGGGCTCTTTCTGGTTTCACCTCATTGCATCAGCTTAGGATGATTCAGCTTTTCTCTCATCTGCACATAATGGCAGCTCGTTAATGAAACATATATGGGTTCAGGCCTATAAAATTCTATACCCTGACAGAAAAACAGTAGAGAAGATGTTTAAGAAAATTCTACAAGGTAGCCTTTCATTTTTAAAGGAGTAGGGATATATAGAAACTGGCAGTGTTTTTTTTAAAATTATTCTGAAAAATTGTGGCTCAGCGTTTGTCATTCCTGAGGCCTTCCAGATGTTACATTATTGAGAGGTTCATTGTAGACATGTCACGTTTCTACTGCAGATGCCAATGATACTGTTCCCTATACAGCTTAGAGTAAGCACAGCAAGTTGTGCTCTGCCATGAAGTTTTATTTCCTCAAGAAAAGCTTCTATTTTCTGATTTCTTTTGGTTGTATATCTGAGCTTAAAACAACATTGAAAGGTGGCACCATGCGCTCCCTTTTTAAAAAAAATTCATCTTCTATTTTCTTTGTTTAATCTGTTGCTTCTTTCTGTGCAACTTCCCCAGCCACCAACATTTCCAGATATGAAAAATGCCCTGTGGAAGGAATTTCATGATGGCATCCTCAAGACATGGACACACATTCCTCTTCTATCTTATATGTAAGGTAGACATGAACAATTCTGAACCTCAACTTTCATCATTTCTCTAAATTTCATCCTGCCTTGATGTCCTTTCTGAAGAGTCTTCTCTCACCTAAATCTACCCAAATCACCCGACATAGCCAGCAGGGACGGCTGAGGGGCCTAATGCCAAGAGAGGCCCGGAAAGAAAGAACAAGAAACCGGGCCTTTCCGGCAGTGGCACCTTGGTTATGGAACAGCCTCCCAACAGAAATCCGTCTGGCACCCTCGCTGGGGTGGTGGTGGTAAAAATCTAATAAAAGAAAAGTAAGTAAGTCTTTTAAATTTATTTTAAATAGATGAAATGCACATAGAAGAAATATTTGGCCCAGCACTAAATTCTGATATAAAAAGCAGTGAAAGAAGAGGTTGAGAAGGTGGTGAAAAGGAGCTGACAGAGGAAGGAGGAAAAGAAACTGTTATCTAATTAGAGCAGAGAAACACCAACATTCAGAGTCTCTTACCAGCACAGTCTTTGTGTAGAACTAAAGAGGATCCCCCTGGCCATGACAGTGGGTTCTCCAACTCTCAGGGAATGTTGGCTGGATTTCCTACCTGCAGGGTGGAGGAGGACAATATCCTGAAATCCACAAGTGTGGCCATGGCAGGACTTGAACTTAAGGATGAGTGGGAAACAGGGGAGGAGAACTACTGGGTGGATGTCATAGATTGGGAGGTCCAAGAGGTGTTGCCACTGCCACCAAAGTCAAAGGCTGACTGGGAGATGGTTGGCAGATGTGATCCAGAAACCCATTATTGGATAGAGCTGCTGGTGCCATTGGAAAAACCACCCAGATCTGTCAGGACCAGTTGAGGTTCTGAGATGCTCAGACACTCAGGAACCAGTGGTGGGCTTCAGGACCCCATTCCTGGCCCACCTACAAAAGGTCTTCAACCTGGTAGAGAAGGTGGGGCTCTGCACTTCCCAGTAAAGACTACACAAGGGCAGTGCACCAAGGACTGAAGAAGAGAACTTAACTGCTTGGCACCCAGAGTTATGTATTTTATGTTAGTGGACCTGTTTGCCCTTTAAAAGTTCCATCAATAAAAGAGCCTATTTCTGTGACTAGTCTGTGTTGTTGTCATGGAAGAGGGCATGGGGATCACTCACAACTTGTCTCTTGAGAAAAGCCTTAAGCTTTCTGACATGACATTCTAAATAGTCAGATAGGATATTTGTTTTCTGAATGAGGAGCCACTGCTTAACTATAACTGCTGAAGATCTTTCTATTTGAATCTCAATCTTACACATTCTTGAGGAGATTGCTTAGAGCATGCCTTACTGGATACTGGCTGGAGCTGAGGCCACAATCTAATTCCCTCAGAGGTGGTTTATATTCATTGTGTTTGGGATCGGCAGATGCTGATTACAACGGAAATGACATTTAGCTGTCTATTTACAGATAGCAAATAAAGTGAGGCATACACTTTTTCAGATTAGGCCTCTGAAGTGTTATGACAGTACTTTAATATGGAACTGATGGACTGCAGTGTCATGAACTAAAGCAGCAGTTTTCCATAAATAGGAGTGAAAGGGAATGAACAACCACTCCAGGTCAAATGCCAAGTAGTGACAGCTGAGTTCCAGGGAACACACAAGAATGGATGATAGGAATCCAGCAATAAATCATGGACATATTAATGCAACAAGAAGGTGCAAAGAGGAGTAGGTCTATCCCAATCCCAAATTAACAGGCAGGAATTCAGGCTAACACAATACAGTAAGAGATAAAGAAGGCTGTGACTAAAAATATAAATTACTTATTTACTGCAGGCATCTAACCTTGAGAATATCTCTGTTGTTTGTCACATAGGTTCTCTAGGGTTAAGAAATTATAATTTTTTCACTAAACTGTCATCTTGTGGAAAGATAGGGTTCTTTCTGGTAGAGTCAGATACCCTTCAATCTCCAGTGTTTCTGAGGGAGGATTGCCAGTTGGCCCTGAGCATCTTCCATGACAATGGTCTCCCCCTCTTTAAGCAGGTAATCCTTCCATTCCTTCTCTGAAGAGGATTCAGCCAGGTAGGGTATAGCATACCGGAATTTTCTCCTGACCCATTGACAGAGGGTTGGACTTGATGGCCTTGTAGGCCTCTTCTAACTTCACTTTTCTATGATTCTATGATACGTTTCTATGACATTCACTCATCCTTGTCTATCCGCTTTCTGATACTAATGTATACCACCTCCCCCTAAAAGATGGATTGGATCTTACCCACTATACTTTTTTTTTTTTTTTTGGCTGATTGGCTTCAGAACCTTGGCTTGCAGAGCTGAGATGAACTCTATGAATTTCCAGTAACATTTGGCCGCAAATGAGATTGCTGGTGGGGTGTTTGTGATGAGGCATATTATCATAGTTTTCATAATCCAAACTGTATTACATTTGGATAATCTGCAGTTATTAGTTTAATATTGACATGTAAATTTAATCATTTTGATATTGTTTTTACTTAGTTTTCAAGTCAATTTAGTCATCTTTAATTTTTGCTCACAAATCTGTATGTGATTTCTGTCAAGAGATCAGATTGCTAAACATTCGTAGACATTTTTAAGGTGACTGGTGCTTTCTGAGTCTTGCAGCTCCAAGCTCTGGGACACTGGTGCAGGATACAGAACACCCTTGAGATCTCTTCAGAGTTCTGAGGCACTTGATACAGGTGAGATAGGGAAGATCCCTCCACATTATCAATGGTGATAGCCAGGTGTCTCACAATCTAACGTCAACCTTAGATTCCATATGAGCCTACCTGGCAGTTAAGATCTAGCCAGGGGACCCTTTTGAAAGAGCTGTCCCTTAAGGAGGTAAGAGGGATGGCTTGTAGACAAAGGGCCTTTTCGGCAGCTGCCCCCAGACTATGGAATGGTCTCCCAACTGAGATTCATCTGGCACCAACACTGATGACATTTCGGCGCCAGGTCAAAACCTTCCTGTTCCGGAAGGCTTTTAATTGAAATAACATCAACTGTGAGTCCTGATGGCAATTTTTAGATTGTATTTTAATTGTGTTTTAATCATTTTATCTTTTATTGTATTTTAATTGTTTTTCAATTGTGAGCCGCCCAGAGACCCTTGGGTAGAGTTGGCGGCATATAAGTTAAACAAACAAACAAACAAACAAACAAACAAACCTGGTCTGGGCGGTGTTGACCATGGAGTTTTATATAAGATTATCATCTGGCACACATGGTTGATTCACTCTTTCGAATTCTGTTCATGTGGCCCTTGTTAACTCAATTTCAAGCAACTTGATTGTTTTTTTTTACTCATCAGCTCCAATGAACAAGTTGAAATCAAGGTAAAAACTCAAGGAAATAGAAACAGTGGAACTTTCATATTCATCTGGTGTAGAAATTAAGGGGATAAGAACACCAGTCTGTGATTAATTTTTTTCTGATTTTGCAGTTTAGGAAGATTGTTTCTGATTACAGTTTTGCCATTTAGGAAGTCTGTTTCTGATTGCCTCATTGATTTTATTTTATTTTTTAGGAAGCCACATTCTTTTATATGCAAATTAATAGGTTATACACCCACATGCTTCACATTCAGATTTCAACATTTCAATGCAGATGTCCTGCCTTATCTTGATTGCCTCATTTAAGATACTAAATGCCCATGAATCATCTATGAAAGATGGGCATACACACACACACACACACACACACACACAGAGAGAGAGAGAGAGAGAAAGAGAGAGAGATAAGGAGAAAATACTCTTATTAGGTTCCATTACATTGCATAGGCATCCAGTCAAATTTTAGACTTCTCATCCTTTTAATCTCAGTAGAAGAGTTAACTATGTACTCTTTTCTTTTGAAATCAATGGGATTTAATAGAGACAATCTCTGTGATTCTGTTACTTTTCTGAGCTGAGGTGCAACATCAGAATAACTCATGTCATTAAACTTATCTTGGTTTATAGTTTCTGGTTCAAGCCAGGTAAAAACTAAGACAAAAGTCTGGAAGAAAAGTACACTTTAACCATATTTTTACTTCTCCACTTGATAATACTGGTTAAAGCCAGGGTTAAGTTGCAACTAGAGTAGATCCATGAAATCAGTAGAGGACTTGTGAGCAAATGTATATGTAAGTGCCACTGATTAAACAGGCCGACTCTAGTTGTGACTTAATGCTGGCGTTCAATTACTGTGTCACATGGCTATCCTGCAAATCTTTAAAAAAATTAACCACAGCACTTTGCAGAATGATGATCATAAACCTGGAGAGTGTGTGGCAAATCTTGTCTAATGCCATGGTGGGATGAGGACCACTCAACAAGAGCAAACCATTCTTGATGTCCTGGGTGTTTCTTTGTGTAGCATTCTTGTTCCTTCTCCTAGGGTGCAACCAAGAGCCCTCTCAAATTTAAATTTTCCAGTAGTATGGACAGCTTATATATAACACAGGAGAGAGGATTTTACCATTTTGATGGCACGTTGAACATTGTGATTTAGTTATAAACCTGTAGCCTGAACTAAATCACTTCCCCTAAGCATAGGAGGTCAGTGTTTGGGATCAGACTGGGGAATATTAAACTATACAAGGCAAGAAATAGCTCTCACCATTTCACCATTTTTCCCCTTCCAAAGCAGCTATAGATGCTGAGTTAAAGTAAAAAAAAGATCTCTACAGAGCCCAGGTGATGGAATGGTTACAGGTGAGGAGCCCATCAAAAAATAATAAGCATTCCCAAGTTGTCAAAAATAATGAACAGGCAACAACTGTACAACTTGGAAATGTGTATTTGTACAACAATAACAGAACAGGGGTAGACAGTACTGTGTTGCTACTTGGACACTCAAATGATTATATCATTTGTAAGATGTTACTTCTCAATATTCTTTAATAATGCCTCAAACTAGCTTTAAATCTGCCATCATAGAGACAGCCTCAGTATGGAAGGGATGAGAACCAAAAGCTTGGTGAACTTAATTTACCACAGCTAAGTCTGAGCAAACAGTTGACCACAATTAGTACTATATCTAGGGAGACATCCTATTTCTGAGGAAAAACCCAAACTCTAGATCCTTCACCTCTTAATTTGGAAAATCACCAGCATGCTTGATGCAGGGCACTGCCCTTTCTTTCATTTGGATACTCATTTGTCAACTTTTCTATTTTTCATGAATAACTTCCTTCTATAATGAGATGAATGCTACGCTCTGCCTTACCATTCCCTCACAGACTTAAATAGAAGACGGCTCGAATGGAAAGTTGATGGTGGGTGAGACTAGAAATGTGACTACTGAAGAAATAATGGATTCACTCTGTGAAAAGCTGATCTTGTCAAACTTGGGTGAAAAGAGATGATATTTATTTATTAGGGCTTGGGAGAGCCTGGACCAGACTTCAATATTTTCCTGATAATTAGATTGGAAGGCTAAGACAGCAAGAACTGGATTGCCACCTCATCCCCATGTGTCTTCCTTCTGTGCAAACTGAGTGATATGGGAGACAATTCACTTATTCGGTTGTGAACTGGGGTAGACAGAAGGAGCGCTGGAATCTTCATTTTAATTAATTTACTCTGTTTCCTACAATGAGACATTTTGATGAGGAATTTTAAAACTCTGTAAGATTCCTCATCTCCAGCTGAGAGAAAGACAGAAAATCCATACAGCTCTTCAAAATTCTTAAGCAAAGCAGTGGTGTCTTGCTTTGGGGAATTTGTGAGACACAACCATACACATTGCATATTTTTGCCCTAAAATGGCAATTTCATGCAAAGGGGAGCAATATGGCACAGATCCTCATTCTTGTCAATACAAAACATATAACAGCAATGTCAGGAAAGTCCTCACCAACACATGAATGAATTTTAAAGTTCTTTCACCTGTTTGAGGAGAAGATAAGCAAGGTTTTGTATACTAGCTGTGAATGATCATGGAGTGAAAAATAAAGTAGTGTGTTTTATTAAGTGTACACATAAATGTGATTTGTTGTTTCATTGAAAACTAATCATAGAATAATGGAGATGGATGGGCCCTCTTAGGCCATTGAGTCCAACCTCCTGCTCAATGCAGGAATCTAAGTCAACCCTGACACATGTTTGTCTAACTTTCTCTTGAATGTCTCTGGGTTACAATCTGTTCCAACTTCCAGCATACATTGCTAACTCTCTCTCTCTCACACACACACACAAAGGGCAGAAGGAGGGGAATTCCTTCTAACAGTGCTGTACGAACAGCATTAAAATGAATGTTATAAAGCCTCTTAATGATTCTCAGCTTGGGGACAGGGTATATTGCACTGTCAGGCTTACACTGCGCTTTCATCCATCTGCTTATACAAAGTGTTGCAAGCCAGCATTTCCTCATCCAGTAGGTGTTTCAGTGTCAATTAGTTTATTCCTCCCCCACCCCCATGTCTTTCCATCCAATAAACATTCAAATAGGTGTTTATTTGTGTGAGATTTACACTTACCTATGTAAGGAAAAAAGGCTAGTTAAAAATTAATCATGGATCTATAGTAATCATTTCTCAGTTGAACCCATGAAAATCAAGAAAACATGAACAGAAACACACCCAAATTTCCACACACACACACACACACATTCATTTTACACAGTCCTGCTGTGTGAAATGAAATCATGTATTGGTATGGTAATCAAATTAAAAAAAAGATGGAGATTGCACTCAGCTTTCTTTTACTCCTTGGTTCTCTGTGTGAGTTATACACATATTGTTCCAAACTATTCTTTCTGCTGAATGGCCCTGCAATTATGCAATTAGTTCTTTTGAACTAATTCTAAATAATTTAATCTAATCTTTTGAGAAGGCTGAGCGTAAAAACGGTGTATATATTTTTCCTTTCTATAGCTAGTACAGCTGAGGGTAAAGCTTAGGAAAATTACTTTTTTGACAATACCTTCACATTTCCCATGAAGTTTGGGGATTCTGGGAGTTCACCAAAAAGTAATTTTTCCAAGCTCTCACTCAGAGAGTTTCTTCCCTGTAGCCCCATACCAAACTGGCTAGCACCGCAACTGGTTTGTTTGTTTGTTTGTTTAAGAAATACCAAAACATATGCTTGGATTGCAAGAACATCATCAAAATTTCCTTCAATTTGTGTTAACAAAACTTTCCCACCCAATTAAAATCAAAATGATTCAGTTTAGGCAAGGTTTGCCTACTTTCCCATTGGCTTCAGTGGGGCTAAAGTAGATCTAATTTATTCTAAATGCCACCAGTCAGGAGATCCATATTTGAAACTCTCACCTAAAAGGATTTCAGTTGATAATTGTGTTGTAATAAGTGAAACATGACTACTGAAGTAGGCCTGAGACCTACTTCAAACATTAACAGTGCAGAGAAGTGACTGAGGCAGCTTTCCCATGATTGCGAAATCAGACTTCAAAAAAATCCAGTGCTTAAATCCTGAAGACCATTCATCACAATAAGAAAACTAATTTGCCTATTCCTGGACAACAGAGAAGCTTGTTCCACGGCACTCAGATGCTCCCACTAGTTAAAAATGTTCCTCTTCCAATTGCAAGCTATCCCTGATGTCTGTATCTTGTGCATCCTTAATTCTCCCACTTTGTCTGCCACTTTTTGCTGTTTGGTTGTTTTCCTCCACTTGACTGGGCAAAGCAATATGAGTATCAAAGCCAGGCTGAGGCAGAGGGAATTGGACAGGTGGTTCAGGAACTGCAGAATAAAACTCAGAAGCAGGGGCTTATCTACATGACTGATAAACCCTGCAATATGCATTAGATCTTTTTCTGGGGGAGGGGTGCTATTTGGAAATCATGTGACAATCACATGGTATATGAATAGCAGTGTTCATCTCTTTGAGACAATGGTTAAGGCATTGAATTTTTACAATGCTCCTCTTGGGAAAACTGTTAATATATTTTAAGCTGTGTTGTAGGTAGCTACACAGCCTGTTTAAAAAAAATTCATTTGAGGCTTGCGCACTCTTCTCTCACACTGGCCACTTGCCCCAACTGCTGTGGTGAGGTGAGGGGGGGGGAGGGAGAGGGCTCCTTGTCCTTTTAAAAAGCCTGGCTTCTTCTGTCCCTTTAAGAATGTTCCAGCTGTTTCCATTTGTACCCACAGAATACAACAGAGAAATGAATGGTGCCTGGCTTTATAGTGGTGCAAAAACACTGATCCAAGCATGGATCCTCCTGAATCCCCATGATTTTAATATGGGATCTCCAGATCACTGTCGAATCTGTGGGCACAGATGATCTCCTATGACTGAGATTTGCGGGGGGGATTATCCTACATAAAAATCATGTGGATCCATGAGGATCTGTGCTTCCAATCCATATTTTTTTCTGAAAAACAGCTCTTTGCTCCTTCAAACCTGCACTGCACTGACCGTGCCCTCCTTTCCTCTTAGGGTTAGGGTTAGGGTCTTAGGCTCCCTGCACCTGTCCATCCCTCCTTCCTTTCCCCCTCCCTGTGGCTCTTGTTGCTGCTGCTGCCTCCTCTCTCACCTCTGCTGGTTACCCAAAGAGATGGGTATGATTGGGCAGGGAGGGCAAGCAAGGAGACAGAGAGGCAAGAAGCAGGGTGGTAGAGGGTGATCAGGCAGGGAGCGATTTATGGTGAGAGAGCAAGGCACAATTTGAGGCATTAGACCATGATTCAGCCCCAAGCTAAAATCAACCCTTCCAGGAGGAGGTTAAATGAATTGCTTCTGAACAGAATGACACAAGTCCAGGAGGGAGGGAAAAAAAAACACCAAGAGCCTCTGTGCATTGTGTGATCAACTTTTTTTAACATCGATGCTACTGCAGCTAAAAGCAGTTTATATAAACATTCTTTTACCAGTATAATCAGGACCTAGGATGAGTAGAATTTTCCTTTTCCTCTTTGCAGGCTGCTTTGCACTTGAAGATTGTTTTTCTCCCCCCTTAGGTATGAGCTCCCGAACCAAATGTGGTTCCAAGGCTTCTATGGTCCATGTTGAACATCTAGTTCAAACCACTAAATTTCCTAGGATATGTTTGAACTATGCAGGAGGAAAGAGAGATTCTCTCTCACAAGACAAATATTATTATTATCATCATCACCATCCTTAATTCTATAGAATTTATTCTAAGCTTCAATTTTCAAGGTGCTTTCTGATTATATGATGCTGATCAACGTATTTGTGATCAACATACCCTATAAAATGCCAGTCAGCATTCTCTGTACAATGCCTATCAACATACGCTACATAATAGGTGGGAATTTATCTGTACATGGGGCCTTTCCATTTTCAGAGTCTCCATCTAAGCTATTCTGTCGTGTACTTAATGAATCATCCTGTCTAGAGGGAGGGGTTGATGCCATCGTGTTTAAAATCAGATAATTCACTGTTGATTGATGCCTACAGAGGCTCTCACTGAGAAGTATGGCAGGTAGTAGACTGGATTAATTTAATTTTTAACTGTTAATCTTATATTAGACAGAAGGCTGCCAATATTTTCCATGGCTTATCTCTAGAGTATTATAAGTTTGTTCTTTAAGGGACTTGGCTTCATAGGTGGTTTCACATGCAAAGCAGCATTTTCTCTCAAAGTACAGCTTGGTTCTGAAAGAATAAATGATACACTTCCACAACAACGCGTAGTAAAGTGATGGTGCTCAGATATCAAATTAAGAGGCTCAGTCATTGACAACAAATGGCCTCATCGAGTTCCATTTACCTATCCCTGTGTTCCTAACTTGTATTCCTTACCAGAATTTATTTGTCCCCTTACCCCAAAATAAAGATGTGAGACCAGAAATTATGGATTAAACACGGGCCACACTTTATTGAATATAAACATTGTTGCCAAACCTTTGGCAAAGGGCGGTCCTGCCATAGTGCGGACTTAGGTTTCAAAATGTAGGTCTAAACGGATGCTTTTAACAAACCAATGTGCGAGTCCCTGGCCCAAGTTCTCCCAGCCATGAAGACAGCGAGAAACTTGGCTGGCCCAAATTTGACCAACTCAGACCTCCAGCCACTCTCTCCTTGTTGACTGTTGGTTCAGGTATGTCTCCAGTGCATCTCCCCCCCCCAAGCACTGTAATCACATGATCCGCAGTGCTGGAAGTTCAGATGAGCTATAATTACCTGCTATTGCCCTGGTACTCACAAAAATACCTGTTTAATCCGCACTAACCACCACTGCATAGGGACTAGCCCTGCTAAGTCTCATGCCCGCCATTGAGCCCATCCAGCTTCAGCAGCAGCCTCCCCCCATGTCTTCAAGGTAGACATCCAAACCTCATTCAGATGGATGTACACAATCTGATTGAAAAAACTTTGGCCTATGCAAGCAGATACTCTGGTGACCAATCGCAAGTCCAAGGCTGCTGCAAACAGCTCTGCAGACTTCCCTGTTAACACTCTGTCAGGCAGTGTTCACGGGTAAAAAATTTCTCACATCCCTCCATGACTGCCAAGGGATGATTGTTGACCAAACAATGCGCTTGGCAGGATATGTGGCCCTCAATCAAGTGAAGTCATGAATTACATTGATGATCAGGGCCTTCCCACAATGCTGCATCAAATCATTGCCACCCAGGTGTATCACCAACACCTCTGGTGGGTAGTGCCCAAAGGTGGCCGCTAAGCAAATCTGGTTTAAAAGCATCCCTCAGTGCCATCTTCACTTGATAAGGACCCGTGCTTCTAGACCAAGACCACTCCTCCATGGGGACGCAGCAGCATACCGCACTGCTCAAAAAGCGTAACTGTGGCCCACGATCATGATGTGTCTTCTCCTGGCCACCACCATGCTACCTGCAAGACATAAACAAAAACAGGCCCCTGCCTAGACATTAGGAAGTGCCCTAACATAGCTACGATAAGAGGATGAAGCCCATTGTCCTAACTGTTTGATATCATCTGGGCGGTAACCGAGAGCCACCGCTGTGGACACCACACTGATTCTGAAGGAATGCATACCAAATCTAAGACCTTGAACTCCTTCCTTTTGAAGGGCCAAGTCTGTTAACTTCTAGAACTGGTATTTCTATCCTTATGTATAAAGAGTTATTCTGGGTTCAGTACCCTAAGTTTTAAATATGCTTCCACAGCCTCGACAAGGCAGATTATCTAAATGTGATAACGTGACAGAGCAATACCTGATCCTTTGCCCCATTGATTGACCGTGGATTGACGTATGTGGAGCTGCACTGTCCCATCCACTATCTTAACATCTTGTAATTGTAGAGCTACCTTAGTTTTGTTCCCTCTTTCCTGAGGCAACTACTTCACTAATCCTGAGGGCACCAAAAATGTTAACAAAGACGCTGCCCTAAATAAAACAACTTCTAACTCATTGCCTACAAATACCTTCCAACAGCTCAGGTGATATGGGAGCTCTTGAATCTCTAACCCTACCTCTTTCCTTAGACCAACCTTAAATCATTTTTCAAATACGGCAATCCATAGAGTAGTCTTGGTAACCATAAATTGTTGCATAACAAGCCAGTGCCAGTAACTTGCCATGTATAGTTCCTGGTGCCAAACCTTGCCTATTCAAATACACTATAAACTGGTGAATATGGTCAACTGGGACTGGCCACAATGGATCCAAGGCCACTAGTTCTCTAAATTTCTGGAACTCTATACTCACTGCAGAGTACCCTTTTCTTGTCCTCGGTGCCAGGCAAGACCTATTGCCCTTTCCGCATCTTTACGCCAATTTGCCAGACCTCTGGGAGAACAGTCTCTGGGAACTCGTTGGCTCCTGAATCTAAATCTCTAAACCTATCGATCTGTTGGTGTGATAATGCATCTGCTAAGCTATTGTCAACGCCGGGTACATGTCTGGCCTGTAGCAAAATATTAAATTGCAGGGCATGTAATGTGAATGCCCTAACCAAATCCATGACCCTCTCTGAATGGGACATGAGACTGTTAACGATATGGACCACCACCTGGGAATCACACTGGAAGCGTACTTCTGAGTTGGCCCATTCGCTTGCCCATAGCCATAAAGCACTGACTATGGGGGAAAAAATCCAAAAATGTCACATCTCTGGTGATACCAGCATGGTGGCATTCCTCCAGCCACTTGCTGGCATACCACCTGCCTCTAAAATAACTTCCAAAACCCGAGGAGCCTGCAGCGTCCGACTGGACCTGAAACTCAGCCCTAAGCATCCTCTGATCTCTTCAAAAGGAAATGCAATTGAAATCATCTAAAAACTGCCTCCAAACTTCTAAATCCTCTCTAATACCATATGTAATCCTTGTTCTATGGAATGGACAATGCAGCCCCTGCATTGCATTACAAAGCTGATGCAAAAGGCGCAACCCAGTGCCACCACTCTGCAGGCAAAATTTAGATGTCCCACCAATTCCTGTAACTCCTTCAGGGTCACTTTTTTCTTTTGTCACATTGAGACTGCTCTGATCTTAAGGTCAGCTAATTTTTCTTGTGGCAACTTAGATGTTTGCTGAACCATGTCCAATTTAGTACCGAAAAATGTCAGGGTCGAAGTTGGCCGTTCCATTTTTTCCTCAGCTAGAGGTAGACCAATTCATCAGCCATTGCTCGAAAAGTATCTAAGATGAATTTACACCTTCCTGTGTTCCGTTCACCACAAAAAAAGATAATCATCTAGATAATGGGCCGTACTTTTACATCCCACTCTAATCCTAAACTTCTGTTCAAGAAAAGAACTAAAACGTTCAAAAGCTGCACATGAAATGGAGCAGCCCATGGGCAGTGCTCTATCTATATAGAAAAAAATCTTGACTATAAAATCCTAACAAATCAAAATCCTGTGGGTGGACCGGCAAAATCCGAAATGCAGATTTCAGGTAACATTTTGCAAATTCTGCCGCCATGCCACACCTACAAACCATGCTAACTACATCATCAAAGAATGTATAGCAGACAGTACAGAGCTCCTGAGGGACGGCATCATTAACCCAGCTCCCTTCAGGATAAGAGAGGTTCTGGATCAATCTAAACTCGCTGGGTGCTTTCTTTCATGGCCTGTGGGCTTTATGCAACTCCTCCACTACTTGCCCTCTATTATTATTATTATTATTATTATTATTATTATTATTATTATTATTATTATTATTATTATTATTATTATTATTATTATTATTATTATTATTATTATTATTATTATTATTATTATTATTATTATTATTATTATTATTATTATTATTATTATTATATAAATTAACAGGAAATTTATTTTTATCTATACCCCTCAAAGTGCTGCTCATGCGAGCGTTGCTGTTGCACTCCCCCTTTAATACAGTGGAATCAAACAAATCAAAAAGAATTACTGTATTTTTTCATTTATTTATTTATTTATTGAATTTGTACCACGCCCATTTAGTCAACCGACTACTCTGGGCGGCTAACAGCATATAAAATAAACCATTTAAAATGTGGTACAAATAATATATCAATAGACAAAGACTCAAGGTGAGAGAACAAAATAAATCAAGAGGTGGCTGGAGGGCTTCATGTATAAGATGCCCCTATGTATAAGACACCCCCTGTATAAGACCCACCACTTTTCTAACCCAAAATTAAGAAATCTAAGTGGGGCTTAGCAAATGTAGGGTAAAAAGGATCAAAGTGCTGCAGGATGGCTTTGATCCCTGCTTTCTCCCTTTGTGCTAAGCCCCACATGGCTTAGCAAAAGGAGGGGGAAAGGGATCAAAGCAATTCCACAACTGCACAACTCATTTTGATCCCTTTCCCCCTCATAGAGTCACGGGATTGCTTTGATTCTTTCCCCTCCATTTGCTAAGCCCCATGGGACTTAGCAAGCAGAGGGGAAAGCAGGGATCAAAGCGATCCTGCAGCACTTTGATCCCTGCTTTCCTTTTGCTAAGTCTTAGCAAGTGGAGGGGAAAGCAGGGATCAAAGCCCTCCAGGATCACTTTGATCCCTGCTTTCCCTTCCATTTGTTTTTTCTCCTCAGCTTACTTCCGTGTATAAGATGACCCTTAATTTTTAGTCTAAAGATTTTAGACAAAAGTATAGTCTTATACACAGAAAAATACTGTAATTAATTAATTATAAGGCAAAGAACAATTAGGTCATGCATAAAAAAGAGCTGTTAACGAGATAAACAAAATTAAATCAAAATCAATCACTGTAAACGCCAGCCAAACTGAGTGGGGAGCCGATGCCAGCCCCCCAATCTACACAATAAGCTATGAGGACCTTGCAACCAATTACACAGTTGGTTGAGCTCCGAACAGCCAGTCTCCTTCTTCAGCAAATGCCAGCAAGGAAGAGGAAGAGAAGAGGGAGGAATGGTCCTTAAATAACCAATCGTTCCCCTCTCTTCTTGAATCTGCTTGCACGAGACTGAGAGATCTCGCGTCATCTGGGGAGGATGGCAAAGGTAATCCATGCTGCTGAAGCCCAGCTCAGCAGTGGCTTAGTCAACTGCACTGGGAGAATGCACTGTAAGCAGTTTCAAGAACTTACCATCCAGGTGGATGAAGCCATAGACACCAGATATATGGCTCTGGACCTACAGTGCATAGTGGCACCTGGTTCTGACAAAACAATGGACAATTTGTTCACCCTACCCCAATTGCGCTGTAGTTGGGAATGTGACCAGATCTTACCAATGTTTCATTGATGGTTGGGATAGGCTACAGGGACATGGCAAGTTCAGGATAACACTGAATAAATAGTAAGATACTTACTAAAAATACAGAGGGTTGTTTTTTCAGAAGTTGGAGGTTTTCATGTTCCTTGCATGAGGGATTCATGGCCAAGGGAGAACCAGGCAGGAGTTAAGTCCAAGATTCTTGAGTTTAGCGCAACTACTAACACTACAACCTCTTAGACTGTTTGTTGACAATTCGAGAACCACTGGTTGCAGATGGAGGAGCAAAAACATTTGATCTAACAATTTAGATCCAGCACCTATCAATGCAAGAAATACAACTATTGAAACAATTGTTTGCAATGCATCAACACAATCAGGTCATAGAGCTGGAGCAGATAGTGAATGGGTTCAGGATTTCCATTTGGATATAGAAATTGGTTCCCTATCATGACTAAAAAGCTTTTATTAATGTTCAAAAGATATTTTTTTTCTCAGTGAATAAATCTAGGAAGGGGAGATATAACATCTTCAAATGAGGCCCTTCTCTCTGGGTAGTGTGGGCGGCATATAAATTGAATAAATAAATAAATAAATAAATAAATAAATAAATAAATAAATAAATAAATAAATAAATAAATAAATAAATAAATAAATAAATAAATAAATAAATAAATATTTCATTCACATACATATTACCAGGGACCACAACAGAGGGCCTTCTTTATGGCTGGTCCCAGGTGGTCAAATGCCTTCCCTTAGGAAACTAGATTAATCACCTCCCTCTTCTCCTTCTGGAGACAAGTAATTTTTGTTTCTTTTAAAAGAGGCTTTTAGTTAGTCTGCCCCAGCAAGAAACTGGATCAGGTGTCATAACTGAAATGTTTGAGGCTAAAGCACAATTAAATGGAAACATGTATGGCAACTAAAAGAAGTGCCACCCATACTAATTGAAGCCAGTTCAACCTCATAGGAGGCAAGTCCCGATACCCCATTGGAGGTCAAAGGTGAAGCCTAGAGTGGGGAAGAAGTGTACAGCACATGGGAAGGGGAAGATCTCACTGAGAATGCTTCTAGCACACAATTTCATATGGAGTCAAAATTTCACACAGAATACCATCAACATGAGCTTGCAGCAAATTGGATCACATGCTTACACATAAATGTGAATGTGGGGAGGTAAACCCTCACAGATTGGACTGGGTTAATTGAACATGGTCAGCACAGAAACATGGGTGAAGAGTATGTGAGTAGTAAGCTAAATAAGATTTTTCAACAAGAGCTTTTACAAAGATACCGCTTCTGTACTTGCTGCAAAAATATCTCACTTGTACAGTGGCCCCCAAGAGCAGAAGAGGCAAAGAAAGCATTCTTTTTACAGCTCCAAAACAAAATCAATTGATTAGGCAGTCTGAATCTGTATCTGCTATGAAACACCATGATGGGATTCTTATGGTCTGACAGGATAATAGCTTGTAACCATGGCACAGCCAAAGCAAAATCACATTTCATAGAAGAAATGCCATGATGTATGTCCACCCAAGATGTTGCTGAGGCAGCCATTTTTAACATGGTGGTGTAAATGCCATATGAGTTGTAAAACAGATGACAAGAGATAAATCATTTAGATTTTTTTCTTGATTCAGACATACTGTCCCCCCACTCTCCTTTCATTTTATGAAGCATTATATTTTCTACAGAATGTTTCCACACTTGGCACCTAGCTTCTGCCTTTATTTTGTTTTATTTTTTATTAGCAATAATATGTAAGGGAAACGCTAACTTTTAGAAGGTGTTAACATTTATATTTGGGTATTCAGGGAGGTTTAAAATTTGATACTACAATATAATGCACAGAGTAAAAGTTGTAGATACATGCAATGTTCTATTTTCCTCTCACTGGTAACACAATCTATTTCTCTTTGCTAACAGATTTCTGGACTGCTGCAGACTAATTATGCTTTCAAACCAATCAATAGGCTGGCATCCATCTCTTTTTGTGAACACATCTGATTTTTTTTAAAAATTGCCTTGATAACATTGTTTGCTGCTGTGTTACATATCCTCTCCTTTGTGGATTGGGAAAAAAAGCCAAGAGCTTCAAAATGCCACATTTTTTAACTTCATTTCCCAGAATTCTCTGGGAGGATCGGAGATTTTTGCAGCTGTAGTACAAAACAAAGTTCTGAACAAAGCAAGCTGCATCAAAGTCATTCAGCTAAATCTATCCCATGATGTTTCTGAATGCACTACAATCTGCTGGCTCACAAATATGTCACATGATTCTGTGGTCCCTCTCTCACATATTAAGGTTTTGGATTTTTCCCCCAGATAATAATTAATGAAGTGTTTGCTTCAGCTGGTCTTGTAAACAAATATAGATCTGCATTGGCTAGACCAAATTTTGATTGCTGCTATCTATGCTAATTTTCCTTATTACCAAAGGAACAGACATTCATCAATAAAATAAAATAAAATAACACAACAGACTCTGAAACAGTCCTTTAGTCTTATATGAAGATGAAAAATAATGTTATTGGAACTGGGATTCTTAAAAAAAGTATCTATTCTGCACCTCCCTAGATTTATCACAAAACAAAGTTATACCTTGCTTCAGAAATTCATACACTTCCAAGGCTTGCAGTATTTTTTTATAATTATAATTTCATTATATAACAGACAGACAACAATCAAAGAAATACAAGTACAGGGCCAGGGGACGGTAGGGAAGGAAAAATACACCATACAAAACATACACACAGGGAAGTGTTTACAATAGTACAATATCTAGTATTATCTTGATCCCATAACTGTGTTACAATACAAAAATCTTTAACATATATTCTCTACTCATATTTGTTCCTGGGCTCAATCATAAAACATTTTTCAGTTTTCTTTAACATATCTTCTTGAATTCTCAGACAGTGCCTCTAACAAGCTATCCCATTTTGAGCCCAGCTCAACCTTATAACTATAAATATTTGCAACAACACATATTTACTATATATAGAGAAGGCTGATATGGGTATGTTTTCTATGGTGTGTGTGTGTCTGTGCGTGCATTTTAAATCAACAATTTTTGGTATGATATTCAGCAAGAGCATTTCTAGTTTAAAGGTTATATATACTTGCGTGATTTCTTATATATTTTATCTACCTCCAAAATCATTTTACTCTATCATGTATCCCCCACCTATACAAAAGAGAGCCCAAAGTTGCTGACAGTATTTTTAACATGAATTTCTAATCTCTAACACCCTCTTTGCCAGTTTTAAAATGCCATCTATAAAACAACTTTAAAACATTTTCTCTCAAGTTTACTGATTTAATCCATCTGTAATTATCATTCCACATTCATATCCAATCATATATGTTTATATTATAGCCAAAGTTTTGTTCTCCTTTCATCATCACTGTTTTCACCCTTTCATTCTCTGAATTCTCTTCTAACAAACAAATATACATTTTTGAATAAGCTTCTCATTATTATAAGTCCACAGCTCATCCACTTGGACCTTCCTCTCATAAAAGCCCATTATTTTATCTTTCTTCAATCTTGATTCTAAAGTCGCTGCTCCCACTGCTTTGGTGAATTGGTCTTTCTTCTGAATATTCCGTTCCATGTCTTCTTTAAAACCTGAAGTTACCACCTTTATTTCTAGAGTTTGAGTTTTAATCTGATTCATAAGTTGATGTTCATTTTGATTTCCTGTATATAGTTCTTAAAAAAATCTTGCATTATTAATTTTGATGAACTTGTACATTGGCTAAAGGCTGTCATTTCTGTTTCTTGGGTATAGATTTATTGTAAAGTAACAATTTGCATTGAGGAATAAAACCTCTATTTACTCTTTTAGCTTAAATTTGTCCTTAAATTCACAATTTACAAAGAAGCTTAATTGTATTTATATCACAAATATACCCAATACACAACAATATCTTAATAATTCAGTTTTTTAAAAGTTCAGGTATTTTAATACAGCTTCTTATAAATCCAGCAGGCCCGCCTCTACTTCCGTCTTCTCTCCAGGTCACCAAATCTGTTTTTTTTCCCTTCCTGTACTCCAAATTCAGTCAAGAGCCATAAAACAGTAAAACTATTGGTCAGTCAGTCTTTGTGTTAAATGGGTTGGTCCAGGCCCAAACTCCCACTTAGAACATCCAATTGTAAATCCAAATTCAGCCAGGGCAGTTTTAGTTTATAATCCACAATTTACATATCACAGCAAGGCTGCTTGGGGGGGTCCCCTTTTTTGTATATAAACACCCAGATTCTCCCCAAGTCCCTCTGTTAAACACACTCTTTAGAACTCAAATCTTATTAACATCTAATATTATGGGTCTATAAAGTCATGCCCCGCTTAATGATTACCCCGCATTACGACGAATCCGCTTCACGATGATGCTTTTGTGGTAGCAATTGTGATCGCAAAATGATGGTCTAAATGGGGGAATTTTGCTTAGCGATGATTGGTTCCCTGCTTCGGGAACCGATTTTCGCTTTACGACTATCAAAAACAGCTGATCGTCAGGTTTTCAAAATGGCCACTGGGTGCTTAAAATGGCTCCCCACTATGCTTAGGGATGGATTCCTCGCTATACAGGCACCGAAAATGGCCGCTGTATAGAGGATCTTCGCTGGACTGTGAGTTTTTAGCCCACTGGAAAACATTGAAAACCGTTCAATGCGTTTCAATGGGCTAAAAACTCACTGTCCAGCAAAGATCCTCCATATGGCGGCCATTTTCGGTTTTCAATGGGTTTTCAAAGCGTTTCAATTGGTTTTTTAATTTCACTTTATGACGTTTTTGCTTAACAGCGAATTTCCTGGAACGGATTATCGTCATTAAACGAGGCACGACTGTATATGCCATCGAGGGAGGACAGGGGGATGAGAAAGTTTTTTCTGTATGTGTATTTTAAGTTTTGTTTCTCTTTAAAATGTGACACTTTTAAAAATTAGCTGGTGTTTCAGGGATACAACAACAAAACCATTTAGAAAATAAAGTTCTCCATTAGATTTCAAAGGGAGATTAGGTAACAACTAATTGATGCTTTTGAATTGTGGTGCTTGAAGAGGCTCTTGAGAGTCCCCTGGACTGCAAGGAGAACAAACCTATCAATTCTAAAGGAAATCAACCCTGAATGCTCACTGGAAGGACAGATCCTGAAGCTCCAATACTTTCGCCATCTCATGAGAAGAGAAGACTCCTTGGAAAAGACCTTGATGTTAGGAAAGTGTGAAGGCAAGAGGAGAAGGGGACGACAGAGGGTGTGATGCTTGGACAATGTCATTGCTGCTACCAACTTGACTTTGACCCAACTCCAGGAGGCAGTGGAAGACAGGAGGGCCAGGCGTGCTCTGGTCCATGGGGTCACGAAGAGTCGGGCATGACTAAACAACTAAATGATGATGAATTTGTCTCTTAATTGCCCCAATTTAGTTGGCTTTATGGGTTTTTTTGTCTTTTTGATGTATTCGCGAAGGCTTTCACAGCTGGGATCTAATGGTTGTTGTGGGTTTTTCGGGCTCTTTGGCCGTGTTCTGAAGGTTGTTCTTCCTAACATTTCACCAGTCTCTGTGGCCAGCATCTTCAGAGGACAGCACTCTGCTGTCCTCTGAAAAGTGCTGTCCTCTGAAGATGCCGGCTACAGAGACTGGTGAAACGTTAGGAAGAACAACCTTCAGAACACC
The DNA here is from genome assembly GCF_051106095.1 of Pogona vitticeps. NCBI lineage: Eukaryota > Metazoa > Chordata > Lepidosauria > Squamata > Agamidae > Pogona > Pogona vitticeps. Next base: position 156,215,183 of record NC_135785.1, read on the forward strand.
GCCAAAGAGCCCGAAAAACCCACAACAACCATTTTTGTCTTTTGTTTTTCTTATTGCTCCTTGGCTGCTTTGTTTATTTCTTCTCTGTTCTTAAGTCAGCCGCTTCAGTCTGAGCTGTACTTGCCTATGAGAAAAAAAGGCCAATTACTCACAGTTCACATAGTCAAGTAAAAATCTTCTTCACACTTACCACCTTGGCAAAGTTAGGCAGCTAATTCGCCAAGACATGGCATCTCCCGGGCCAGATGGTTTGAGAAATAAAATTCTCATGAAGACATATTGCTATCTGAATTCAGAGTTTTCCAGCCCTCCTTCTCTGCAAGCCCACTTTCCTGTAAAACTTGCCCTCCTTCTACTGCTGGGGGGGAGGCTGCTGACCCAGAGTTTACACAGGGCCTCCGCCTCCCCACCAATGCTTGCAATATTCATGGAAGAAATCTAATAAGCACAAAAACTAATAAGCACAAAATGCAAATGGAAAAATATGCAGAATTGAAAAATATTCACCAGTATGTTTTTGCTAATGGAAAATTACTTGAATTAGAAAAAGACATACATCCGTAAAATCTAGGAATTAATGTTTATGTCAAGAAAAATGGATATGGAACTGCCCTACTCAGGTGTTTTAATAAGGCTCACAAGGGATGGGTGTGCTAGCCCATCCTCCCTTGTGTTATTTTGTTCATGTGAAAAGTAACCCTGCCTGTGGAGAGCCCTAATGTCTCAGCCCTGGTTTTACAGGGTTATGATTTGCATGGTGAGTCCCTCTGTGTACAAGAGCCTCTCTGCTGACTCATTGCTTTCCATGTCAGCAAAGCAATGATGGAGGGCACAAGGCTAGTATGCAGCCTCCTCATATTGCTAGTTAACCCAAAGAAAGCACCTCGGCCAGGCTCAGGCAGTTGCGAATATTCTCAGGAGAAAGCAGAGATAAAGTATTATAAGCTGACAAGATCAAAGGAGGGGGAGAAATATAACCAAATCAAGATTTTATATCCCTTGTCTAGAAGGCCTCTCTGTGTCTAGAAAGCCTCTCTGTTTCCTATAAGCTCTCTTTTTGAAAGCCCACTTTCATCCCTCATCTAGTTACTTTGGCAATCCCTGGGTCAGCTCTTCAAAAGTGGAATAGAGCTGAAGAATGGGTGTGCCTTCATCTTTCTTAAAAATGCAAAATTCCATGGAACAGGAGGGAGTTTTCTGCCTAGGCCTGTCACCTGCTTACTAGAATATTCACTTAGGACTGTGTTCCCATTTATTTCCCCTTCATTCTGCCTTCTTAGTACAGCTGAAGAGTTCCCTAATGAGATGACTGCCTCATAACTAATTATTTCCATTCTGTCAAAACAGTTGTTAAAGACACAATGGTAACTGCAGGCTCGGATCCCAGTTCCCTGATAAGATGTAAATTAAAGGGGTGCGGGTGCTATTTAAAGCCCCAAATTTTGATTTCTGTATGACAATTTTGTATGAAAATATTGGAAGCCAGGCATCCCAAACATAAATGTATATGACTTCCGAATGTAGGATCATTTTGCATGGTGCTCTGACAAAGACAGTGATAGAGGTGAAACATACAGAACAGAGATGGAGAATGGGTAGCTTAAGCCTTCCATTTATTGGACTAGAATCTCATCATTCCTCACCTTTGGAAATACTAACTGAAAATAGCAGGGTCTAAACATCCTTCTGTTTTAGACTCATATCTAGATCATTCTCTCTCTTACTTTTTCCTAACAGCATTCCTTTCAGATTCGGACCATAGAAGATTTTCCAGAAAGAGTAAACAATGGCTGAAGTCCTGTTTGCATAGGTTCTGTGATGTCCTAAAACAGGGCAATATTTTGGAAATTAAATACTTCCCCCTCCTATCACAAGGACCCCAGGTCCCCTTTTTATTATTCAAAACTCGTGAGGACTGCAGGAGGTGGGAGTCTTTTTAATTACCAAAAATCATCACTACTGAGATGATGTTACCAGTGGTGGCAACTTTCTGTAATTAAAGATTTTGCCATACCATCATACATCCCCCATGGATTTCCAGTGATGAAACAGATTACTCAGGACAATGGGATGAGAGGAGACAATAACACCCCAGATTTATACCGCAGAATTTAGAGAAGTGGGATTTTAACCAATATATAATCCGTGGCTTCAGCATTGACCGTTTCTACCACCTTTTCTTTTTCACTCAATATAAACTTACAGAACACGTGAGCCCACTGCTGCATTGTTCTGTCTCTTGCATGTAGATGGAATTCATCTCCTATCTACTCCTCTGCTGGCCCCTTGTTTGCAAGGAGAACTATGCTTGTGTGTTACCACTTGCAAAAGAGTGGATCATCTCCTCAGTTTTCCTCAACCAAAATAAGGTTAGCGTTCTCATTATTGCTGTATAGGTGGGAAAGCTTTCCAAATGAATCCATAGTGGCCAAAAGCTGAAACCTCAGAGGGGAAATAAGACCATTCAGAAAGTGAGTATGTATTTTATGCTTCATTTCTTCCGGCATTATTTTGTGATTTTGTGAAGCCGCCTTCTGCTTGTGAACATTTGGCACTGTCCCACATGGCTGCAACAGCAGGAGCTTGTTCTCAAAAATTAAAACACCATACAACATGATGAACCATAACAGAAGCACAATATTGGTACCAGCATTGACTTAATACTTAACAAATGCTAGCTAATGTTGTGCAAAATGTTATGTTAAGTGCACCTGTGCTACGGAAGTTTTAGCAGCTGCATTTCCACTTCATGACATTTCCCCCCCCTTTTCAAAACAGGCAGCCTTGTGCTGCTAAACAAATTGCCCAGCATGGCTTTGTGAAAAAGTCAAGGCTTATATTCTCATGCTTAGTTTTTATTCCTTTTTCTGAAGCAGTGCATGCAGCATTTTTTTTTCCTTTTAAATAATTGTGAAGGTTGTCTATCAAATCAGCAGAAGGCTTCTTCCAGATTGTACTGCTCAATGCTCTTGGCATTTCTGAAACTCTTCTTTACCCATTTTGCACTAGTTTTTCCCCGCAGTTCATTTTCTGGCATGCATCTTACATTTGTTACAATCCTATGAGCTCTTTCCCCAAATTAGTTCATAGTCTAGCCTTGTATACCTTTTGGGGAATGCGGATGGCTTCAAAGTTAGAGACAGTGAGTATCTTCCAGGTTTTTTCATCTTGACTATAGTCCTAACTAGAGTTGGGGATGAATAAAAAAAATGGTGATTCATTTCAATTCATGATTTGTCAAGGTTAACAAATCAATGCATATGAATTTATGAATATTCTCCAATGAATTAATTAATTGATTTGTCAATTCATCTTCATTTTAAAAAGGGGATGTGGTGGCGCTGTGGGCTAAACCGCAGAAGCCTTTGTGAGCTGCAGGGTCAGAAGACCAGCAGTCGTAAGATAGAATCCACGTGACGGAGTGAGCTCCCATCGCTTTGTCCCAGCTCCTCGCCAACCTAGCAGTTCGAAAGCATGTAAATGCGAGTAGATTAATAGGTACCACCTCGGTGGGAAGGTAAACAGCGTTCTATGTATAGCCGCGCTGGCCACGTGACAACGGAAACTGTCTTCAGACAAATGCTGGCTCTACAGCTTGGAAACGGGGATGAGCACCACCCCCTAGAGTTGGACATGACCGACTAAATATCAAGGGGAACCTTTACCTTTACCTTCATTTTAAAAGGCTATAAAACTGACCCCCAAGCATCTAGAGACACCAAATTTGCAGGGAAGCTTCCTCAGATGGATTTCTACATGTCCAGAATGATAGGTTTGTTCTCCTTGCCATCCAGGAGACTCTCAAGAGCCTCCTCCAACACCACAATTCAAAAGCATCAATTCTTTGGTGGTCAGCCTTCTTTATGGTCCAGCTCTCACTTCATACATTGCTACTGGAAAAACCATAGCTTTGACTAAGTGGACCTTTGTCATCAAGGTGATGTCCCTGCTTTTGAAGAAGCTGTCTAGGTTTGTCATTGCTTTCCTCCCAAGAAGCAGGCGTCTTTTAATTTTTTGGCTGCTGTCACCATCTGCAGTGATCATGGAGCCCAAGAAAGTAAAATCTTTCACTGCCTCCAGATCTTCCCCTTCTATTTGCCAGGAGTTGATAGGACCAGTGGCCATGATCTTAGTTTTTTGGATGTTGGGCTTCAGATCATTTTTTGCACTCTCCTCTTTCACCCTCATTAAGAGGTTCTTTAATTCCTCCTCACTTTCTGCCATCAGAGTGGTATCTGCATAGTGCACTGAGGTAGTTGGCAGCAAAGCAGGCTTTTTGGCCCCATCAGGCACTGAGGTAATTGGCAGCAAAGTAGACCATGGCTCAGGTTAAACCGCTGAGCTGCTGGGCTTGTGGATCAGAAGGTCAGCAGTTCAAATCCATGCGATTGGGTGAGCTACATCCCATTGCTTGTCTCAGTTTCTGCCAACCTACTGAGGCAGTAGAGACATACACAACCACTCAGGAATCAAATGTTGGTGACTGAGGTAGTTGTCAGCAAAGCATGCTTTTTGGCCCCATTGGGCAGGCAGGACTGGGAAAGAACTTAGCCTGATAAACTGACTGATGGCAGGCATTTTTTTTGGAGGAGGACTGGCAGTTGGGCAGTTGGGCAGAGGGGTGGGTGCACTGGGTGACTGCCTCCTGGGTCTTGCCCTTGGAGTGCCAGCTGAGAGTCATTGTAGACCCAATGGGTGCCACTTCATGGAGCATGGCCTGCCTCATGCTCCTGGCCCTAGAAACCCCATGGCTGCCCATTTGGAAGGAGGCACCTCCTTCTGCCTCCCCACATCTCCCCCTTGAGCTGCTCTCTTCCCTCCCCCAGATGGCACTGAAAAAGTGCCTTCCCTGGACAGGAGCCTTGGGTGGTTCCTCTGCAGATGTTGGCAGAAGGCAGTGGAGGACAGATGCCTGGGGTCTGACCCCCTCTGGCCCACCACAAAGCAGGCATTGCAGCGTGCCAGCTGTGAATCATCGCTGACTGCTGTGAAATGATCCCACATGGCCCCTCTGCCATGTTTGGGAAAATAACAACCTGCTGTCTGCCCCTGACTGCTGGCATGGGAAGAAGTCTGTGTCCCAGGGGTGCTGCTGTTCTGGGAGGAGGAAAGAGATGACTCTGAGGATGGGGGGGGGGTTGTGAAGCCTGCCCTGCCATTACTGGTTCCAAATTGGACTGGGGATCTTTGGAAACCAGTAACTCCCCAGAGTGCTCTAGGAAGAGGAGCGGCAATTCTTTGGGCACCTCTGGAAGCTTTGCTTCCATGCTTGCCTGCAGGGCCACCAGAGGAGGGACAGTGGTGGTGATGCCACTGCCTATCCTACATAACTTCATAGGCTTCTTCCCCTTTGATTTCCTGAGGTGGATAACGTCCTTCATTTTCTACTTCCTGCCAAACCAACTAAACAAATAATAAAGCAATGGGGAAGGAAACTAATAGAGGGTCAGAGAGAGTGTAAATTTCATTTTTTAAAATGATGATGGGGAGTGGTGGACTAATTGATTTACTAAAATGTAACCTGCCTAAACAAAGACCCCCCCCCAGTGTAATGTAAATTAGGAAAAGGGATTTCAATCCACACAAATTCCCCCACACACACTGTGGCTGAACACAAGCCAAAAATCAACTCCAAAAATATTTAAGTTTTAAAAACGTAAAGCCCTGCCAGATAAGTCTCAGTCACACACACATTCACTCACTCACTCACTCACTCACTCACTCACTCACTCACTCACTCACTCACTCACTCACTCACACACACACACACACACACACACACACACACACACACACACACACACACACAAATTAAATCAGTTAGGGAAAGGAAAGAGAAGGATTCCAGTAACACACCAAATCCCCACCCACCCACTATGCCTGAGACACAAGCCTCCAAAAAAATTAAGTTTTAAAAACTTAAAGCCCTGCCAGCTAAGTCTCTCTCTCACACACACACACACACACACACAAACAAAACCAAATCAGTTTTAGGGGAAAGGAAAAGGGATTCCAGTCGCACACCAAATTCTCCCTCCCACCCACTGTGCCTGAGAGACACAAGCCTCCAAAAACAATTAAGTTTTAAAAACTTAAAAAGCCCTGCCAAATAAGTATCAGAGACACACGGAGACACAACCAAATCAGTTAGGGGAAAGGAAGGGGATTCCACAGTCACACACCAAATCCGCCCCCGTGCCTGAAGAAGACACAAGTTAGCCTCCAAAAATAAAGTTTTAAAAACTTAAAGCTCTTCCAAAGAAGTAGTCTAAGCTACCTGAAATCCCTACCCAAATTCCCAGTAAAGTTGATAATGATAATGAAATAAATGAAAAAGAAAAATATTTATAAGTATTTGCTTTGCTGCCACAAAAGTGAAACCACAAGAATGGCACAAGCACCAGCAAGCCAGCAGCAACTGTTCTCGCTCCAGAGAGAATGAACAGAAGTGGGGAAAGGCTGGAGGGGAAAAGCTTATGACGCCTCTGTAAAACTTAGTTACACCTTTCAGCAGCGCTATTGGCTGCCAAACATGCCAATCCAAGATCTCTGTCCTGACTGGCCAGAGCTTCTAATTGGCACCAGCAAGCTCAGAGAGGCCCTAAAAAGGATAACGAATATAGACGAATATTAACAAATTGACGGATCAATAAATAAAACCAAGAAATTATTGGTCACGCCATATTTGTCAGGATTTATAATTTGACGAATATGGATCAATGAATATATGATTAATCAGCTATATTCATCAAAAAAGCCGATCCGTTTTTATATTTGTCTCCATCTCTAGTCCCAAACTGTTATGGCAATAGAGTTAACCACTTGAATCGCTGCTTCAGACTATACCATAGACCCACAGACCTCCACGGTAGCACCACCACTTTTTATAAAATTTCCCTGCTACTTGTCATCTAATTATGACACTAGCTGTATTTCCTGAAGCCATCCACAACCCTCTCTTTTCAGCTGTTGTCAGCCCAGTGTGTATGGCAGATATTTTACTGCAAGCTCGATGGTTTTCTAATTAAACTCTGCAGGGTGACTATTCAGCAGAATTTGCAGGGCACCAACCATGCAGCCCTCTATTAACATTAATGGAAGCTGCATTGTTAATTGAATCACTGAACTTCCCCTGGAATATTTGCTGCTGTATGTCCTTCTAGCAAACTAGCAAACATAATCCAGTCAAAATAATCAGTCTCGTACCGTATGGAAATTGTCAGAGTTTTTTTCAATTATTTAAGATCATGAACACCTGCTGCCTAAAAGTGTTTTTTTTTTTTATGAGCCCGACCTCCAATGCCTTGTAGCTCTGAGGAATTGCTTTAATTGGACTGGTTAATTTTCTATAATGAGTCAAACCTTTCATCTACTCTTTTCAAATAAGTGAGGCTGCATCTGAAATGACTGCTCGACTGACGGGTGTAGGCAGAAACCTAACCAAATCAAACCATCATTAAATTATCATACATTTCCATCTATAAACCCCAGGCTAGCAACTCTCCATTTGTTGTAGCAAAGCAAAAAATTAATCAGGTCTCCCTGTACATTAAAGAGACCTGCAAGGCAACACAGAGAAAAGCTTTTGGCGGGCTAATATGCAACTCAAGCAAAGGAGTCTTCAAGGAGATATCTCTAAATGATCATCCAGGACAATTAGGAAAAAAATTATTTTTTTATATTTTTTTCAGATGCTAATTTATTCTCTCTCAGAAGCCATCTCCACTGATCAATTTCCACAAAAGTATCAAAGTTTTGTATTTGCTCTCTTAGTCTTTTTCATGTATGTGTTGCAGGATTTCCTGCATCTTTATCATCTAGCACGTGTGAAGAATAATAAACATCTTGTGAAATGGCATAACCAGCATGTTCAAAAGTAGACACATTTGGAATAAGCATTCCTCTGCTGTGCTGGGTGTTTTATCTGACCTGAATGGTTCTAACTCTTGAGAAACGGAGGGTGTGGGATATTTAAGGCACATAATTTTGGAACCAGATTCTAGACCAGCTTTATGACTTGCCTGAATCTCCAGTTCAGTGAAAGAGGTCTCACTGCTTTCCTTCTACCTATTATAGACTTAGGTCATTATTCCACCATGCTTAAAATATTTTGCATTATAAAATTTTCAGGCACAGAGGCCAGTGAAGTTTTAAAAATATAGTTTCAAGATAAATAGGCTAAGACTGAATAAGAATGGAAGGTTAAGAGTTCACAGGATAGAGCACTTAGCAAGATACAGTAAGCAGGTGGCTATCAGTCCTCAGAAATTGTTTTGGAAAAGTAGCCGTGTTTGCCTGTGCAAGCATATCAGGCAAAATCCAAAGAAACGAAATGCAATGAAACAAAACAAACAAAAAGACAAAAACATGTCACACTTGAAAGACTATTATATTCTAATGTAATCTTTCGCGGACACATACATTTCATCAGAGATATAGAAACAGAATGACATGTTGAATGAAATATCAGTTTCATACTAAATATCTGTTGCCTCTTGGATTTATGTTACATCAGAACCCTAAAACAACAGAAGCCATAAATTATTGCATGTAAATGTAACAAACATTCATGGAAACCTGCACATTTTCCGAGGGTCATTTGTTTCTTTTTGAACAGCTAGCAGGGAGTTGTTTGTTTTGTACTGTTTCTAGTAGTTTTTCTTTTTTCTTTTTCCCTTTTTGCCTTTTATGGTATGCTTGATTACCTATATCAGCCCAGAAGAGGAGCCAGGGGAGTGCCCTATGGCGACTTTGATGGTATGTCTCCACTGCCTCATGGTATGCCATTGCGTTGGTCTGATTTCCTCAAGTGAATATCATTTGTCTCTCTTCTGAACAGTTGTTTTCTACACTGAACATGCCTATGAAATGTAACACTGAGTCAGATAACTACTGTACTGCTAACCCCCCTGAACATCTCACTGGGGAAAATGAGAAGTGAAAAATGCTTTAGGTGCTTTCTCATCCTGGGAACCAGATGAAATTGACAAAGCCAACCCATTTCGCTAGGCTCATAAGCTGTTAAATCAATTCAGTGCTAGGTCACATCAGATAATCATCATCATCATCATCATCATCATCATCATCATCAATATATATATATATATAAATAAATAAATAGATAGATAGATAGATAGATAGATAGATAGATAGATAGATAGATAGATAGATAGATAGATAGATAGATAGATAGATAGATAGATAGATAGATAGATAGATAGATAGATAGATAGATAGATAGATATAAAGAAAGAGAGGGACCAAGTAGTACACTACTCCCACGTTTTCCTCTCCAACCCAGTGGGGCTAGTCTTGCTTTCATTGCCAGATTTGGGAAAAGGAAGCCAATCTCACTGCATATTGTCATGCTTGCCCCATGCATGATTCTCCAGGAAGAAGCCCAGTCTAGGGCTTATGTTTTGCTCAGCTTGCTTTCATACTGCTCTCTTCTCCTCCCTTGTTTTAAACAACTTGGTTCACAAATAGTCAGTCAAGAAGTTGATAAATGAGTTCAAGTCCCTCCTCTGCCTCCCTTAATCTTAATCATAGAACTGCAGTGCTGGAAGGGACCATGTGGATCACTGAGTCTAATCCTTTTCAAGGATGCACAGTGGGGAATTGAACTCCCAACCTCTGGCTCCACACCCAGATACCTAAATCACTGAGTTATTTAGCACTTATATTCCTTATATTCCCACCCCTGTCTCTCTCTCTCTCTCTTATTCCCTCATAGTTATTATAGACATTGTTACTCTAGTATGCTACAAAGTTCAGCTGTCACCATGCAATGATACTTTAAATGGACCCATAATTGCAACTAAAAACTCAGAAACTCTCAACAGTCAAATTGCTTGAATTATTCTTGGATCTGTTGTAACAAAGCAACAGTTATAGGTCAGGTATCAAATTCTGTTAATTCTTTTAATTATTAGGTACTATTACGTGGCAGCCATCGATTGATCCCTGAAAACAATATTTCACCAGATTGTAAGCAAAGGGGGGGGGAGTGGCTTCCCATTCATGAAAATACGACAAATGAATATTTGCATCCCTAACTAAGAACTAACAAATAAGTGGTAAATAATAATTCATGCTTAAAATATTTTGCATTATAAATGTTCTTCAATATGATAAATGAAAAAAGCACAAATTAATGTAATAGAGGAACTACCAGATAGAAATAAAGTCTCTGCTGTTTAATGAAGAATTATATCAACTATCTATAGTCAACATGTCTGATTTATCTTCCCTCAGCTATCTTTTGCAATAAACAGAATGACTGAAGTAAATGACCTGAACATTTCAGAGAACAGATAAGTTTAAAAACAAATTGTGAGGCATTTTTACAGAAAACACTTCAAATCCATCAATTTAATGCATCAAGCCTGTTTACAAATGAATTGTACTTGAACTACTTCAGTCAGTTGTTAGGAGTTAAAAACAGCAGTTTAATAAAGTAATTTATGACCTGTTCAGCCCCCTCTTTTATTCAGCAAATAAAGAAAAGCTCAAATAAGCAGTACAGCTATATCTCTGAAAATGTCGGGTAGAGACATGAAGCTACTTACTTATGATTTCGGGAATAGAGCATTAATTTCACTGCTGTGTCTTAAAATCCACTTCTCTCTGAAGCACTAAATCTAGCTATCTTGGTTTTAAAGCAGAATTAAAATACATTGTGCTTCTTGTTTCTTTGTGTGTCTCCAAAATACAGGAAAGTGGATCAAAAGATCTGTCCAGAAGCTGCACTGTGCACATATAAATCAGAAAGCCTCTTAACACCGGATTTTTTTTTTTTAAAGATAATTCCACAAAAGAAAATATGCTTAATACTTTTCAGATTCCTAATTGAAACTTAGCTGCTAGAATAAAAGAACCCAAATGCAAAACAATTGTCAGAGCTGTTTTTTTTAATAATCTTAATTTAGTGTAAAGTCATAGGTCTGGCTTTACCTACTTTGGCAGTTATAATGAAACCTGCAGATTTTAATTGCACATACATTCTATAATTCTTCGTTTAAGTTATATTTTTTGAACTAAATATGTAAATTTTGAGAGTGTTGCTTACCATCTCATATAAGCTGCTACAAACTACAATTGCGGCCCAGAGCAAGAGCATACTGCCCACTACAACTCTGCCAAATTTGGTGTCAATCTGAATCCTAGTTTAAAAGTTATAAATTTTTGTTTGGTCTGTTCCCGGTTTTTGACTTGCCTTATGTTGTTGTTTAGTCATTAATTCATGTCCGACTCTTTGTGACCGCATGGACCAGAGCACACCAGGCCCTCCTGTCTTCCACTGCCTCCTGGTGTTGGATCAAATTCATGTTGGTAGCTTCGATTATACTGTCCAATCATTTTGTCCTCTGTCATCCCCTTCTCCTCTTGCCTTCACACTTTCCCATCCAGGGAGTCTTCTCTTCTCATGAGATAGCCAAAGTATTGGAGCCTCAGCTTCAGGATGTGTCCTGCCAGTGAACACTCAGGGTTGATTTCCTTTAGAAATCATTGTTCTCCTTGCAGACTCAAGAGTCTCCTCCAGCACCAGAATTCAAAAGCATCAATTCTTCGACAGTCAGCTTTCTTTATGGTCCAGCTCTCACTTCCATACATCACTATAGGAAAAACCATAGCTTTGACTATGTGGACTTTTGTTGGTAGGGTGATGTCTCTGCTTTTTAAGATGCTGTCAAGGTTTGTCGTCACTTTCCTCCCAAGAAGCAGATGTCTTTTAATTTCATGGTTGCTGTCACCATCTGCAATGATTGTGGAGCCCAAGAAAGTAAAATCTGTCACTTGCCTTTTAGAATGTTGAAAATAACTTTTTGAAGAATTTAATTGCTTGGATTTTTAGAGCAGACATTTTATTATATATGCACTACACACAACAGAATTTTCCCTCATAGAGATCCCAAAAGATGAGCACATGATCTGAAATTTGATTACAGGGAAAAGGCAGAATGTAGAACAGCTGGAAGGTGGCCGCAGTCCCTTTTAGCCAAAATATTTTTGGACAGCTTTGTGGTGCTTTATGAAATGGTGAAGAAAATGTATGAGTGAATGCAACACATACAATGGAGAAGCATACACATGCTTTAACCTCTTGAGTAAATTAATGTTGCCATGCCCACTCTGCAGAATACAGACTAGAAAGCTGTTTCAATTTCCATACCCTTTCCTTGGGTTAAGCAACCTGAAGAAGAAAAGCAATACCAGACCAAAAGCTCACTACCGTTCACATTTGTTGAAAAAAAAAAGCCCTGACAAATGCTTTTTGTTTGAGAGAGAAGTGTTTAATTGATGAAGAAACAGTCAAAAAATGAGCAACTGGTTCTTGGATCCTTGCATGTTGTCACTTTGTGAATGATAATGAGATCAAGAAGGTATCTTGTAAACCAGTGGTCCCCAGCCGTGGGCCCCCGGATGTTCTTGGACTTCAACTCCCAGGAATCCTGGCCAGCAGAGATGGTGGTGAGGGCTTTTAGGAGTTGCAGTCCAAGAACATCTGGAAGCCCAAGGTTGGGGACCACTGCTGTAAACCATCTTGACTTCTGTCATTGGTGTTGTTAACGGTGAGACTGTGAATGCTATATAAAGCTTAGCATCCTTTTTCCTGCTAGCAATGTGGGAACAATACTGTGAGCACAGTATCCCACATTCATAAACAGGAGGTTTTTTGAAGAACTGAATTAAGTTACAGGATAGCATTCATTGGCTTGAACATAATATAACTCAAACTGAGTTCAGGTTCAGTTGAGCTTCATGCATACTAGTCTTAACATGGACCACCCAGTAAGGAACATAACTGTGCTTTCAGGATTTTACCTCTGTTTGCTAGCAGTGCAGTACAAAATAACCCTGAAAAAAGTTTTGATGGAGAGGCCAATGACAAAAGGGAAGAGGAAAAAAAAACCCAAAAGATAAAATGAACAATGAAAGATAGTATTAAAGATCTAAAGAACCAGCAATTGGACCAAAAGCAAACATGAATTCACTAGATTTGTGCTGTCCATATTCCCAGTTTAACAGCAGCCAAGAAGGAACAGTTGCTTAGCAATAGAAGAAGAGGTATTAAGGAAATTGCTGAATGCCCTTCCAGCAGAGTCAGAAATGACAAACTGCGTTTCTGATGGACAACACTGTAAAAGTGGTAGACAGTCATTATGATTCATTGCTTGATGAAATATGCTTGTCAGAAATGAAGGTCCTCTTGAAAATTCCTTGCTGCTGTGAATTAAAAACAACAACAATGCCTTTGTACTAGCCAAATGATACTATGAAATTTTGTTTCCAGGAAAGTATTGGAAGGGATCATTGATAAAGGTATTCCCGAAGCTAGAAAGCTATTGAAGAGAATTACCAGGGCCAGCACAAGACATTTTGCTCAGTCAAAGGGCAGTCAAGGTTTCACTCATGGACAAAAAAATGACTAGTTCCTCTGATACTTACATACAATCTAGCTGCATGCTATTTCCGGACACTTGTCATCATTTTCAGGCAGCATACAAAGATAAGAATACAAATAAAAATTTCAAACAGCACACCATACACAATTGCACTAAAAACCAGCATTAGAAATAGTTAAACAGCCAAATAAAATCCTGAAATAGGATTGTATTCATTTCAATACATTTTGATGAAAACATTTCCCAAATTCACAGATGTCTTCATATTTCAAGAAAAGAACTTTCAAGGATTAAGTGTGCAAGAAACTGAGATCGACAGATTGATTGAGACCCACTTGCATTTGTGCACCAGATGAACACAGTGTATACATGCCTGTATTTTCCACCATTGCATTGCCTTCATCCTGTCCATAGGGAGGGAGACATCATAACCTCCTGTTGACATGGATTCACGAGACCGGCTATGAGGACCTTAGAGATGCCATTTATTAACTACATGACCTTTATGTACTCAGCTCCATAGCATCCTGAGTTCCCCTTAACCCATGTTCCAGGTATAGGACAGATGGAAAATCCCCACAGACAAAAATAGCTATAGCTAATAGTAATAGATCATCAAGGTGAACAGAGTAGGACTGCCACGTTACCTGATTATCCAGAGAACAGTGTGTGAGGGCACAACAGTGAGCTCACATGCCTTCCTAGCACCAATAAAGGCACAGGATGCTGCAGCAACCATGTATGCTCTCTCGTAGCATAGAAAATGGAAAATGGAGCAAATGTATATTCTGCTACTCAGGAGGCTAAGACCCAAACCGGTGGATTCAAAGTTTAAAAAAGACAGAAGTTCTTAACTAAACATTAGAAGAATTTTTCTGATTCTTGGTGCTGTTTGAAGTTGAACATATTCCCTTAGAAGCTGGTGGCCTTTTCTTTTTTGGAGGAAAGAGCAAAGCAGAAGAAGATCGTGATGTTCAGAAAAGACAATTCCTCTGGTACTCCAGTTTCAAGGTGTTCAGGGTGTTTTACTATCAGAAGTTCAGACCCAGTCTAGGAGTTAATTGTTAGCCAAGGCACATGTCTCAACAAAAGACACAAATGGCTTTTCACTTTTACTAGAAATAGATCCATTCCTGGAAGGCTTCAACCTCATTGTTTGAATGTGATGTAATTGGGTGACTGCACATCAAGCACATACTCATAAGTGATGGAAGTTCCGACACTTTCTGTGAAATATGCAGTCCAATTTTTGGGATGTTTACTTTGATATAAGTCACATTGTGTTTAGTGGAGAAGCACTCTAGGGGAAGCATTAAATAAGATTGCAATTGTGGTGTCTAGACATACGCAGGCACATTTAAAAATAAAGTCTACTGAGTTCAATTAAGTCTGCTGAGAAATAGTGATGTACTGTATTTGCAAGTTTATTCCCTATAAAGTGTCCATAGAATCTTTGCTTTGGAATATATAACTGTTATTTGCTGGATTTCAAGCTTATTAAGTAATGTTTCCCAGGCCATTCACACTCCAAACTCTTTTCATGATCTCTTGACTGGATAGGACAATGGGCAAAGCTTTTAACTTTTGTCTTCAATCACATTAGTTAGAAAAATAATGTTAGTGCTTTGAATCCCATAAGTGAAATTAATTAAGGGAAACAACATATAATTAAAAAATCATGCTTTCCACAGTCTGATTAATGAACTCATTGATCCTAAATGAGGCATTTGCCTTAAATGTTTCAGAGCCATGAAAGTTGGCTTGTTTGTACTAGGCAAGTGATCCATACATCTTTCGAGGTCTGTCGTCAGCATATTGATTCTTTCTATCTCCCCAGGAGCTTGTGCTAAGCATGTTAATGAAGGAAATGTGAGAGCAGCAAAATCTGTTAAATGGATGGACTATGTACTGTAGCTTGTAATCTGAAGGCATCAGAAGGATGTCTGCCTTCTTCCAGGTTATATAGACATAACTCTTGCAATATGGACAGGGTGACAAAATCTGTCTAAATGGTAGGAGTCAGTGACTCTACTGTGTTACATCAAATTATCTGGCAAGTAATCAAATTTGAGCATTACCCTATGATCCAGATCCTAAAAAATTTACATATCTGCTTATAGTGCTGGAATATAGCATTGGCTTAATTCACATTCAACCAATGACGTATAAATTGTAGACCTGACAAATGTTGTTACCGGTTATGAAATGTATGTCTCAATCACCCATCACACTGAATGCTATGGTTGGGGAGTGGGGTTAAAATGACCATAATGCTAAGATTTTACTCAAGACAGATAGTTTTGACTATCCTTCAGAATAGCAGAGGACAATATGGGACAGTTTATGGGGAGATCTCCAACTCTGGCATAACAGGGAGGCATCGGACAGTAATTTAGAGATGTAGCTCTTGTCAATTGCACAAGGAGCCTTTGCACAAAAGTAATTTCTTTTTCCCCTGTGATGTTAAGCACATACAAAATACAAGCACAAAAGGCTGGCCACTAACATAAAACAATCCACCAAAGTGCTGCTTCTCTTATTCATTCCTGAAACTAAATACCAGCTGTCATAGTTTTCACCATTGCATATTTTACAGAAATCTGCAAAAATGAGTCTCAGAAATGTATATAGGACAAACAAAATCATCATCATGCCCACCATCATCTCATGTCAAGAAGGGTTTTTTTCAGCTGTTTCATTTACCATGTGAAAATGAACAAAGCCAAAACGCACATCCCTATTTCATTCCTATCATTTTGCATCATTTCAAATGCACTTCAGAAGTCAATTTACAAGCAAATAGCAGTTAAATGTGTGGACCATCTCCTTAGGAAAGCATCACAACTGACATGATATGAAAAGGTACAGTGCCACACATGAAATAATAGTATCTATGGTAGCCTACAGTATTCTTACTTCATTTCTGGGTACAGCTATTTGAAATGAACCAATATCTTTTGTTCCACATCCTTCTACATTCATTTTTTTAAAAAATTCTTAAGTTCTTTCAGCCCCCTTTATCAATATTTATTTATTTATTTATTTGTCTATCTATCTGTTTATTTAACTTAATTGCCGCCCACATTACCCAAAGGTTTCTGGGAGGTTTACAACAATTTGAATGCAATAAAAAGATAAAATAATTAAAATACAATTAAAAATACAATATCAATACTTAAAGCTATTCTGCCAAGGGCTGTGTTGTACCTACATGCCATGTAGCTGTTGAAGAAGAGGAACCTGACAGAGAAAAGAGGAACTAGAAATATGCTTTGATACATAGGAATTCAAACTCTGCTTTTAAGACTTAAATATTCAGACCTCTGCCTGAAAAGGAAAATTTGGGTGTTTCGCTTTTGGGCCATAGTTCTCCCTTTTTTAAAAGATGTCAGGTTCATTCTATTTATGAAAAAATGCTGAGTTTTGAAATATTGTAGCCCTTCTGTAGGCTTGTAGTATCCTTAGTCATGACTCAGAACCTCTCCTTCCAAATGGCTCCAAATGTTTTATCTGGAAACCATATTTCAGCAGCTGTCTTTCTGGAACTTGGAACCTCCATTATAAAAAAAATAGAACACCAGCCATGTTTTTATCTTGTTTTAACTTTTGCTATGAAAGTGCTGAAAACAGTCCACAGAGAAGACACATAAGAGGAGCTTTTTTGAAGAAAATGCTTTAAGCTATGTGAAAAGTTTCTTTTAGATGGCTTTTAAAAATAAACGAGAATAATCAATAACCCAGTTAGATTGCGAATGAGGATAGAACCTGCCCTCTTTTTCTTAAACCGAGTATCAAAAAGAGGCAGATCAAAGAAAGCAGTCATGGCTGCCGAAGGTCAGCAAACACTGTTTAAATAAACTTGCTGTGGTCAAATCTACTAGCTAAACACCTGCAAACAACCTCAGTGCCAAAGCACCAGCAGAACAAAACAGTTCAGTTCTTAAAGTCTAGCAACTATAAAATAATGCCTTCACTCAAAATGTGATATAGTTCTGTCTTAATTGATGTAACTGACAGCCTTGTTTCACCATTTGTGCTTAGCCAAAGCAGCCTCTCAACTTGACACTGTGTCTTCATTTGGGCTGGAGAGAAGGCAACGGCAAATTTTACAGCCCTCCTCTTACTAATTACCCACTTATACAACACAGAAGGAGATTGCTGCTCCAACCCCGGAATAAAGACACGAGACAAAATATTGGATAAATTATGGGCCACTTTATTGATAACGTCAAATAAAGAGCAATCTTATGCCACAAGAGGGGGCCAGCTGTAGTCTGGAAACAGCTGGTCTGTAGGGGTATGCCTATACCCCTCTCTCAATAAATGGGTGAGTCCCCTGCTCCAAGTTTCAGCGGTCTCCAGACCACAAGCACCCAGACAGCCGCTAATAAACACCCCCAGACCTCAAGCCATCATTGGCTGATGATTGTTGGTCCAGGAGTGGCCCAGCACATCCTTCCACCACAAACACTGTAATCACACGATCCGCAGAGCTGGGAAGTCAGATGCACTGTTGGCTTACAAGATATTACCATTGGGACACACCAAAAATACCAGCTATTTCCGCACTACCCGCCCAAGTGACCAAAATGTTTTCCACCAAAATGGCAACAACCCTCATCCAGTGTGCGATACGCGAAAAATCCCCCCATCCAAGAGCCAATCAGGATGAAGTTCAAAAATTCCTATCCAGCCCCAAAAGGCAACCAGAAAAACTCACACTAGAAAAAGAGAGGGTGGGTGGGAGCCCAAAAACGAAGGAGGGCAGTGCAGGGTGGGCAAGCCTCTAAAATACCCGGGGCTTTCCCGCCACTTGCATAATTTTCTAGAAGCTGCGAGAACAGTCTCGCTCTAATCCCAGGTGGGCAGCAAATGACGATTGTGTCGGCCAGTGCTATGCCTGGTCAGCAATCTCCCACGTTTTACCCCAGATCTCCTTCCTTGCTTGCAGAAGATCTGTTCTGCATGCTTTCAATCATTGTGCAATTATTTGCAGTTTCTGTTGCTAATATTATGAAAAAGCTAGGCATAGAACTAGCCCATTTCAGTCCAATTGCTCCGGTTCTGAAGATATTATTTACCAGTATCCAGAAAGCAAAGGAGGAGGGAGAGGGAGAGGAAACAAGACCAGGTCATCCCCTCCACATACTAATTTCAGCAACTAGAACTATTCCAAAGCATTTGGTCACCAATTTAAAACAATTGCCAATAGCTGCTAATTTGTTTCCTGAAATTCAAATACTAGTGATTTTGTAATTGTGTCAACTCACCCACAAAGTTTTAGGACTTGACTCTGATTTATAGGCAGGCATAGAAAGACGAGGGAAGCCTGATCCAAGTGATTCACCACCCTGCTGTCTTTGCAAAGACAGCAGGGGGATATTGCTTGGTTCAAGCTTACTCTTTCTATGCCCCTGTGGCACAAATTCGGGAAACCTGACTGAAGTTATTTCCCCCCATGTTTGTAAACAGGAGGGTGGGATTCCCTTCCAGCAGGCTTTAGCAAGCCGCCCAAAATGAAAACCCCTCTCTGCTTATGTCCTTAGGAACAGCTGATCTACAGGGGCATAAACAGACAGAGATAGATGAAGGGACGAAGATAAAAGGGTTATAGCTATTGCTTTGTATTTCTTGGGGTCCCTGAATATCTGATGAATCAGCAATATTAGTTGAATACTGTGATTCATTTTTTATATTCGTCCCCATGTCTAATCAGTAATTCAACAAATCCAGACAAGACAAAGGTATCCCTGGTCAGTCAAAAGACACATCAGGGTGTCTGGATTCAGTCGGTACTGAGTGGGGTAAGACTCCCCCAGAAAAATCAGGTCTACGGTGTGAGTGTGCTCCTGAATTTATTCCTGAGCCTGAGTGTCCAGGTTTAGCGATGGGCATGAATGCATTTGCTTGGTCACAGCTAGTACACCAGCTGTGTCCATTCCCTGAGTGTCTGATCTGGCTGTAGTGCCTTGTGCCCTAGTTAAATCCTGTTGGGATTACTGCAACATGCTTTATGTGTTGCTGCCTTTGAAGAGTGTTCAGAAGCTTCCAGTGGTTCAGAATGCTGCAGTTGGGTCAGTTACCTGGGAGCGTTTAACTCTCCTTGTACAACTTCTCTGGCTTCCATTCCATTTCTTGGCCGAATTCAAAGTGAAGGTTATGACCTATGAAAAACTATGAAGCTTGGGTCCAAGCTATCTGAAGAACCATATGTCTCTATATAATTCTCACAGGCTTTTAATATCTGTGGAGGAAAACCCTTCTCTCTATGAGGGAGGCCTTTCTCCATAACACCCTCACAACCTCATTTGATAAGAATACAAGAGAAGTCTTTTTAAGTTTGTGAATTACCTTCGCCTCAGAAGCCAGGTTGGCTCGATCCCTGCTCTCCTTCAGGCATCGGACTTCCTTTTTAACAACTGAAGCACGTTTTACTGCAGGGTTCTGTACATTTTAGTTTAGTTTAATATAGTTTAGTTTACGTTAGCTTCTCATGTAACTCTGTTGTTATTATAAGTGCTTTAAAATTGCTTTTATTAGTGGGTTTTGATATCTTATGTTTAACTGTTTTTATAAACATTGTAAATTATAATATGTTACAAATCATTGTGTTTCAATTGCATCTGTTTATAAGTATTTGTAAGTCCCTGTGAGAAACACAGCAGAAATGTTAAATAAATAAAACAAATAGAATAATCTAATAAACACTTCAAAAATTCAACTACTTGCCTAAGAAGTTTTTAATAACTGATTAAGTGACGTATTTAAAACAGAACTTTAATAAAGAGGAAGATTTGCAATAACAATACAAGCCTTTCTAGTCTAGACTGTCCGTGAATGTGCAGCCATTATACCCCATACTGTCTCTGAGATATTAAAGGGCTGCACAGTGAGGGAAATATATGGATATTTGCCTGGTTGCAGTAGCTGATGACTCAAGAAGAAATGCTGTCCCAGGCTAGAGGTTTGGATGGTTAGAAAGACTGTTCCAGTATGACAGCTAAGAGGCATACATTTCCTTTTGCTACACTTAGGGGGTTTCTACTTCTCCAAAAATATTACTTTTCTTTCTCTGGCTAAAATCAGTAGAACCACTAATTCCAAGTAAGGCTTCTGTGAGCATGAATGTCTGAGTTTATTAAAGGATGCTTCCATAGCCCCCTCCCCAGACCCTTACTCTTCTTGTTTGCTTTAAAGCATAGAAAAGCTTTTCTTTTCTCACTGAACTTGGTGTCACTAGACTTTGTCACAGATGCACCTGCTTGCTCCACTTTGAAGCTAGGCTGTGGTTTACATCAGCCGACCACAGATATCCTGTTTGTTCAGTTTCCTGTTGAGAATCGTTAGAGTACCCAAAGGGGAGGGGGGTGACTGCATACTTAGAAAACATATGCCCTTTGCTGTTCTACCCTATAGAATGCATACTGAATAACTCCCTTGACCTACTTGTCAGCCAATGAGGATTTTTCTGTACCTTTATTTCCTTGTGGTTAGAAGGCATAAAAGCTC
Organism: Pogona vitticeps; assembly: GCF_051106095.1. NCBI lineage: Eukaryota > Metazoa > Chordata > Lepidosauria > Squamata > Agamidae > Pogona > Pogona vitticeps. The sequence continues at coordinate 156,236,098 of NC_135785.1, forward strand.
TTTGTACTTTTGGGTCAATGTCCCTCGTGTCTGGGGGACCCGAGTGGCCACTCAAAATAAACAGCGCTTGTTGGTCAAATCTCATGCTTGCTGTTACAAGAGTGTTTTAACACTCCCAGATTTCTTATATCTGGCTCACACTTCTGATGTCATCAGCCATGACAGACATTTGGACATTAAAAGCTCCCAACTCCTTTTCCCAAAGTCCTGACACTCCCTCAGGAATCCTTTCACTGTGAGGAAGCCAATGGGGGATGCAGTATATGAGGAAGTCTACAAATATCACAGAAACCAGTAAAGTCATCCCTATGACAGTGATTTAAGGAAATTAAAGACTCCTCTGTGAGAGGGTGACCTCTGGCATTATGATGGGCGATCTGCTTTTACCTGGAACCTCCTGGAGAGCTCGTTGGTGGGCATTGAAGCTAAAACTCTCATCCCAGAGTTTTCTTATATTTTGGAATTATTTTCCTTTACAGTTGACTAGAACTCAATTCTGTACATGGTATGTTAAAACTGCAAGCACCAAACACTTCTGTAATTAATTTATTGCTGATTAATATACACTTCAGCAATCTTTTCCATAGCAAGGTCAATTTAATTCTATACTTTACTTATGGTACAATTGTGGTTCATTTTTCTCTTTTTGCTAAGGCTTCCTCCCAGATAATTTTTGAGGAATTAGCCTTTTTTGTTATGAATTGTTTTTGAAACATGTGTCCAACCTCATATTTAGTTTATGAGCAGTAATCATATACAGTTCTTATCTGGAAAATACACACATTTGTAATATATTTGTTTTGGATTAACAGTGTCCTAGTCATGATAAACAGAAAGCTTTTCAAGATCCATTGATTTCCATATTTTAATTATGTATTTGGTATGTTGTTTGCTGGTTAAGCTGGAAGGGTAGTTACTGGTGCATGAAAAATCATTTAGAAAACGATGTAATAGCTTGCATGCATTCACATACATCCAAAACCAACAAAAGAGCATTTCATTTTGTTTGAGTATTTGAGTATAACAGCCTCCATCTTTAAGGAGGGGTGTGTGTGTGTGTGTGTGTGTGTGTGTGTGTGTGTGTGTGTGTGTGTGTGTGTGTGTGTGTGTGTGTGTATAGACTGCTTCAGTTACTGTACATGTATATGGATCTTCACCTTCAATGGACTTTTGAAGAAATGCAATATAGAAAGTAACTTTGTATTTATAGACACATAATTTAATCATTTGCAAAAAAATCTTCTTAGTGTATTTTGCAAATGATTAGATTATAATTATATTATTGACATAAATAAGAAACATTTGTCTATGACAATAATCAATGAACTTGTGCCTTCAAGGTAAACAACAGCGTGATTCAGGCATTCTGCAAATCAGTAAAATAAACATGAGGAAGTGGGACAAAGGACATTTGACAACATTGGCCTTCTTGTGTAAAGAAATTATTAGAACAAAATAGAAAGGCAGGGATTTTGCATGTCACTTTCCCATCCACAGAGGCAAAGCAAATGATCATTCAACAATCCATTGAAGAATGATCTAAAATGCTCATTTTCTGATTTTCAGCCCCAGGTAGCATAACCTCCATAGACACAAGAAATTTTCCTTTTCATGACAGCACTCTTCATATGAGAAGAGTGTGAGAAGCAAACTGGAGTGTGTGGGACTAGATAATCCCCTCTTCTAACACATTTATTTTATCTGCTTTTCAAATGCCTGAACAGGGCTAGTTAAGTAGTCATCATTCCCAGATGACAAATGTCTTCTATCAGCAGAACTGTGAATGGGCAGCCCTCCATTGTAACCTCCTATATACTTGCAAAAAAATGCCCTGGAGCAGCCATTCTCAACAGGGGCCATATGGCCTTCTGGGGAGGGGCTGCCATATTTGAGGGGGGGCACAGACTGGAAACAATTCTTCACACACCACCTTATAAGGTTCATTATCCAGTCCTGACTTGGCTTCTATTTCTTTCATATTGTGTTTATGGCCGTGGCCAAAGGAGGGGTGAGAATGGCTTTCCTAGAGTATTGTGAATCCGTTTGGTGCCAGTTTGGGGTTTTTGGAGGGGAACAACAAGGAGGCGAAAACAGTCACATTATGCCAGCAGCTGGGCACTAACACTTACATCATTGTCTGGAAGTAAGTGGCATCTCCAGATAAGGTTGCTGATCCTTAGGCCCATTGAACACTTATGATAAATATTTGGATATACAAATATTGTCTGGAAAAAATGCAGGACTAAGCTGTGCAGGCATGAAAGCAACAACTATCCATAGACAACCTATTACAGCTTAAGATGGTAAAAAAAATTAATGGTTGCAACTAAAACAGTTTGTTGTTGGATCCTGTTCCTTCAAATATTGTGTGAACAAATTAACTAAGAGCACAATTAACAAGTTAACCAACTTAGCCATGTTGCTGTAGGGAAGCAAAACCCTGCACTGCTATTGTTATTTGGGGATAACTGGTCTCATAGAACTGGCTCCATAATTGTTGGATAATTAACCATATAATCATCTGGTAAAATTCTTGCCCAGCTTCATTAATTTGAGGGTGTTCAGAAAGCAAAACAAAACTCCCAAGTCTTGTCATTGCCAAAAAGTATAAAAGGAATTTAAGGAAAAGGCTATATGTGTACAAATAAGATGCATGAATACACTGAACAGATAAGATATATATACAACTGTGTGGGTTGAATTTGTTAGGTGTATCTTCAGTGGTAAGTGGGACTCATCAGCCTTGGAAGGCAGTCCATCTAGGAGAAGGAAAACTCTGATTTCAAGCCTCCACTGTCTTGTGGCTATATCCACTGATGGAAAAAGCTTCAGGAGTTAAGCTCGAGGCAAAATCCATAGCCAGAGTCCCAGAGGCAGTTTGTGTCGTTCTGGCAACACCTGCAACATTGCTGGAACCAGTTGTGTTGGATCTTGCCTTTCCATTGGACTATTTCAGCAATGTGGAGAGGGGGGATTTGCTGCTTGGGTAACAGTCTATCCTCCATATTATTTTATCCAAGCTTCATGATCTGGAGAGGACACTCCAGCTTTGCATACAGCATCAAAGTCCTCCATACAGAGAACGTTACCATAGTCTCTCGAAACTGAAGGATGCCTATGATGATATTCAGTGGATTTCTATACAATTATTTCTAATTAATTATTCCCCAGAATCTAAACTGAGTCTTTATATTGGTTTTTGCATTTGAGTAGTGTTTATTATTTATTATTTATTGTATTTATTTTATTTATATCCCGCCTATCTAGTCAATAGACCACTCTAGGCGGCTCACAACAGGGAAGGCAGTTTAGATGTAGGAATGTAGTTTTTCTAAGCTTCTTTTCACTCTCTTAAGCTTCAGCCATCCCAACATATTGACTGGATGTCTATTGTCTAACAATGTAAATTGTACTAGAGTAGGTCCACTGACTCATGGTTGCAACTTATTACACTAAAATAAATAACCTACATACTGTAGGTCCAATCAAAGGAACTTATGGAGGAATTGACTTACCAAATCCTCACTGATTCAGTGGGCCTACTCCAGTGCAATGTACTATGCTAAGCAACAAGATTTCAACCAGTGAGTCCTAAACAAGAGGAAGAGGGCAGAGAATTCAGCAACACCTGTACTGAAAGTATGAACCAGGATTCATACTGTCTAGAAGCAGAAGAGAAAAAAAAAGAAAGAAAGAAAGAAAGAAAGAAAGAAAGAAAGAAAGAAAGAAAGAAAGAAAGAAAGAAAGAAAGAAAGAAAGAAAGAAAGAAAGAAAGAAAGAAAGAAAGAAAGATAATATAATAGTTCTATTTACAGGCCTTGCCTCTGGAAACCAACCAACCAACAAGTTTGATTCTCGGGACAAGGCTTTGCGCTGCAGTACATGGAGGTGCTAGAGTGGATACAAAGTCACTTACCATATACCCAAAATATGGATATCCTTGCTCCCATCCACACACACAAGTCATGGAGACATAATATGAATCTGCAGTGCCAATGAATATGCATATTTAAGAGTCAGGTTTATTATATTGTTGGGCAGGACTGAACAACAGATATACCACTTAGAGAACTTGTACTTCAGAAATGCCTACCATGCAGCCTGATCCTCTAGACACATGTAAGGTAATTGAAATTAATGAGCAGAGGCATGCTTAAATGGCATAGGTTTGGGGTGTTGTCATATTTAACCCTAAGTTGTATCCTGCTGGTTAAAATTCACCAGATTCATATAAATGGAACCCTGGAGACTTTCATTAACTATAATTAGCCCCTACTTAATGATGCCTCCTAAACAATTCAATCACATTGGCAGTTTGCTTTAACTGTACAAATAATTTAATAAGTGAAGGTGCATTAATTGGTTCAGTTAAAGCTAATACTTGCACAAGTTACTGCCTAAGCAAATAAGTCCACATTTCTGATGTAGCTAAAACCCCTCTGAACTGTGGGGAATTGCTTAAGAGAAAATCCTTAACAAATATGTTGTGTTCCTTTATTCCCCCCCCCCCTTTTCCCCCTGGAAAGTGCAATAGAGTTTTATGGACATTTAAGAACAGTTTGCTACCTCTATAAATATCAGGATATGATCATTAAACAACAACAACAGCCAAAAACAAAACAAACAAAACAAAACAAAACAAAAAACAAGGCTGCTGCCACCACTTATCATCATCTTCATTTCAGAAAGCCACATTACACTGTAAGTGCTCATTAGATTCTCCTATTCTTGGAGGCTTCATACAAAGTCTTAGGCCTGAATCTCTGTAACATTAGCGGATAAAAACAATTCACCAGCAAAATTTTGTTGGGTAATTTTGTTTTCAAGTTGCACAAGTGGTAGTGGTCTTGTGGTCCTTAGACATGGCAACAGCTGTATACCTGTCCAATGTCTTCTGCAACTAGGTTTGCACTCCACTGCATAATTGGTTCTGTAACCGGAACCCACATTTGATTCTCCCTTTGCACATAGTCCAGAAATAAGGGCTAAACCCAATATTAGTCCTAAATAACTCCACCATTTAAAATGAATGTAACTTATGTAAGTCCCACTGCCAGAATCCTATCGGAATGGTTAGGCCCCGTTTTCATACATCTCACTGTAAACTTGGTACAGTTTTGAAATTAAAAGGTCTGGCAACCTTTTGGTCTTATGAGTAGGGGTGTAACAATTCTAATCAGACAACAAAGCTGCTCAAGATGGCAGCTTCAAAATGACTTACATCATCTCTCAAAGATTTGTATTGTCAATTTCTAGGCTTCTGTCTAGAATTTTTTCACACTATCCCTGGGGGAGTTGTGCTGAGTCTGAAGAAGTGGAATTTTATCCATGAAAGCTTGCAATTTGTTTAATTTTTAGTGGTCCCATAAAACAAATCACCCATCCTACATTTGTGTTAACTTGGGGACCACACTGCCATTTCTTGGTTCTTTTTCAATGGCAGACATTTTCCTCTAGAAGCAAGAGATTTTCTGTTCAAATAACCCCCACTCCACACACTGTTGGCCTGTTACAGTACCCACTGAAGCTTCAGGATTCTACCCAGTCACCAGTTCCTTGGAAAGCCAAAGGCTGCACACACTGCCTTAATTCCTCTTTTAACTATAAAACTTGGCTTTGGTGCAGATGAGAGGGAATGGCAAAATGAATGATCCTTTAAATCAGGAGAGAATGCAGCTTTTGACAGTGAATATCAACCCTCCAGAACAGAGACAATATGCTGAATTGGCAGAGGCTGAATAAGTAAAGTTGCAGGTTTGCTGAGCTCTGAAATCTCTCTGTTCATTTATGCCAGTCAGTTAGTCCAAGAAGGGCCAACTTTAAAAATGTGACAATCATTTTTAAGTGTCTGAATGATCACTCACAGAAATTGGAACGAATGTCTTAAGGCATTTTTCTGAAACACATCAAGAAGGTTTTTAATAATGCCCATTTTAGAAATGTCCTATCAGAAGTTTCCTGATGAGGCTTTAAAATGACAAGTATGTCTCACCCTCATTTGTGTGCAAAGGCTAGCTCTGGATGATAATGGATATCCTCAGTTTTTAGAAGTTTAGTTTGATGAACACCAGTATAAAGAGGAAGGTAATGTATCCAGCTGGGTTACAACTACTTTTATACATGTGAAAGTTTATTTCCTTGATCTAGATGCACATTTTAATCTGAGGCACCAAGGAATCTGAAACAAGAAAATACTGAAGTTGAGAACCATTATGATACACCGAAGAGACCAAGGTGTATCAGTGGGAGGTAGGATAAGCCACATAAGCCTTAAATGTACATATCTGTTGCCAAAGAATATTCTTTACTGGAGGTGTGCTTCTATCAAAAACTGGATCTATAACATCATTAAAATCCCTTCTAATCAAGACATAATGGTATTTAATATTTACCAGATATTAAACATCAATGGAACATGTCTGGAGAATCAGCATTTGGACCATAAACATTGAGCATAGCAACAATATAATTAGAACATTCCACAAGCAAAAGGAAAAAGTGATCATTGATAACTTGCTGTGATAACTCGCTGAACTTGGAAAGAAACACATTTATGAATCAATATTGCCACCCCTTAGATTGATTAGATGTATATGTAAGATGAACCTATCTCACCAGATTTTTACATAACAATATCTTACCTTCTTCCAGTATATGAGGGTGGGTGTGTATCAAGTTCCTTCAACTTATATAAAAGTTATCTTCATTTAGTTGAATCTTGCAGGCCCTTATGTTAAAAATAACAATTGAAAATAGTACAATCACACTGCCCAGTCTCAAACTAATAGTTGAATTACATATTGTAATACAGGAAAAAAAATACATTTTATATGTTTAATTCAACAATGGCATAGATTAGGATATTCAAATGCATACCACTTTAATAAGACACATAGAAAAAAATTGCCTTAAAGCCCCACTTGTGATCCCCTAATAATCTAAAATGCTGTAAAAACAAATGAAGGGAGAAAAAAAAACTGAAAAGGAGAAAAAGAGGGGGAGATCTCATTGTTTCCAAGTAAAATGACAATGCCACAATTGGTGCCAATCCCTCCTATCTAAATTATTGGTCAAATACACATGTGCCCCCTTACAAGCAAATAGCTGGCTGAATAGCTCAGTGGTTTAGATATCCGGCTGTGGAACCAGAGGCTGAGAGTTCAATTCCCCACTGGTCCTCCTGTGAGAAGAGCCAGCCAGTGTACTTTTGGGCAAGCTGCACAGTGCCACGGTGGCCCCAGAAGAAAGAAATGGTAAACTATTTCGGTGTAGTCTCTACCTAGAAAACTGTGGAAAGGGTTGCCATAAGTTGAAATCAACTTGATGGCACACAGTTATTATTATTATTATTACTAGCAAATGCAAGAACTTACAAAAAATTGAGAGGAAAAGAAAACTAAGTAATGATTAAGGGGGGAAACTGAGGGATGGGGAGACACACACATCTTGTCTTTAAATCCAGAAGTTACCTTCATATTGACAATAGATTCACGGTTAGTGTGTGTGTGTGTGTGTTTAGTCGTTTAGTCGTGTCCGACTCTTCGTGACGCCATGGACCAGAGCACGCCAGGCCCTCCTGTCTTCTACTGCCTCCCGGAGTTGTGTCAGGTTCATGTTGGTTGCTTCGCAGACACTGTCCAGCCATCTCATCCTCGGTCGTCCCCTTCTCCTCTTGCCATCACACTTTCCCAACATCAGGGTCTTTTCCAGGGAGTCTTTTCTTCTCATTAGATGGCCAAAGTACTGGAGCCTCAGCTTCAGGATCTGTCCTTCCAGTGAGCACTCAGGGTTGATTTCCTTTAGAACTGATAGGTTTGTTCTCCTTGCAGTCCAGGGGATTCTCAAGAGCCTCCTCCAGCACCACAATTCAAAGGCATCAATTCTTCGGCGGTCTGCTTTCTTTATGGTCCAGCTCTCACTTCCATACATCACGACAGGAAAAACCATAGCTTTGACTATTCGGACTTTTGTTGGCAAGGTGATGTCTCTGCTTTTCAAGATGCTGTCCAGATTTGTCATCGCTTTCCTCCCAAGAAGAAGGCGCCTTTTAATTTCAGGGCTGCTGTCTCCATCTGCAGTGATCATGGAGCCCAGGAAGATAAAATTTGCCACTGCCTCCATATCTTCCCCTTCTATTTCCCAGGAGGTGATGGGACCAGTGGCCATGATCTTAGTTTTTTTGATGTTGAGTTTCAGACCGTTTTTTGCACTCTCCTCTTTCACTCTCATTACAAGGTTCTTTAATTCCTCCTCACTTTCTGCCATCAGAGTGGTATCATCTGCATATCGGAGGTTGTTGATATTTCTTCCGGCAATCTTAATTCCGGCTTGGGTTTCTTCCAGTCCAGCCTTCCGCATGATGTATTCTGCATATAAGTTAAATAAGCTTGGGGACAATATACAGCCTTGCCGTACTCCTTTCCCAATTTTGAACCACTCAGTTGTTCCATGACCAGTTCTAACTGTTGCTTCCTGTCCCACATATAGGTTTCTCAGGAGACAGATAAAGTGGTCAGGCACTCCCATTTCTTTAAGAACTTGCCATAGTTTGCTGTGGTCCACACAGTCAAAGGCTTTCGCATAGTCAATGAAGCAGAAGTAGATATTTTTCTGGAACTCTCTGGCTTTCTCACGGTTAGAGAAATAAATAAAAAAAGAAAGAAGAAAAAGCATGATTCTCAGACGCTTAACCAGCATAGGCATAAAAAACCAATGGGCAGAAGTTCTAGAAATAATACCAGTATTACTTGAATTTAGTGCATTGAAGACCAAGGAGAGGGGAAGTTACTTTGCCTCATGTAGTAAATTCATGCTGATTCATGTAGCTATTCCAGAAGAATCGTGAGGACTCACTGAACCAGCATTCATTATACCTGTCAGAAAAGCTTCTACTCTCTCAGGTGAACGATTTTCCCCCTACAAGCTCAAGACAGAGAATCACATGAAATTTGATATGATAGTGTTGTTCATTTTTATGTAAACCTCTGAGACCTCATGAACTGCTATTTTAGACCTCTTTAGAGTAATCAGGAAAAATAATTATCCGATCTCCATTAGGTTGCCAAATGAGCTTAGATTTCTCTCTAGCCATACTCAATAGATAGCCTCAGAAATTCCAAAATAAATTGAGGGGAACTGCTGACCCTATCAGAGGTTTGGGGGATCTGATATGCACATTCAGTCTACATTTGCAAAAGAGGAAGTTCCCAAAGTTTACAAAGGAACTTTTCCAAAATTTGAGAAGACAGACCTATGATGCCACTTCCCATAACCCAAGGCCACTCATTTTTACAAGCTGAATTCTCAAACTGAGATACACTGTTCAGAAGAATATTATGTAAAGTTAGAACTATGGTCTTCTGTGCAGCTTTCTGTTCCTTCAAATTAACCATTTTGGCCTCAATCTGCTGAACTCAAATTGAATTGAATTGACTGAGCCTTTGTACTGCTGGATTGAGACATTAATTGCCTCTCACTAGCAGAAATCTGTTGTAATTTCACAGATTGTTGTTTTAGCTGCTCAGTGTGTTGTTGCAGCTGATAGTCATTGTTTGCTATAAACTAATTGTTTCTCCACCACACCACACTAATCACTATTGGCCAGCTTCCTGGAGCTGGTGGGAATTGGAGTTCAGCAACATCTAGAGCAGTGATTCCCAACCTTGAGCTCCCAGATGTTCTTGGACTGCAACTCCCAGAAATCCTGGCCAGCACAGCTAGTGGTCTAGTCTTCTGGGAGTTGCAGTCCAATAACATATGGAGACCCAAAGTTGGGAACCAATGATATAGAGACATTGAAGATTCCCCTTTTCTGGTTTGGAAATATTCTCAGTCTCTGTTCCTGTTTGCAACTCAGGAATAACAGAACTCATTGTTGAAGGAAGCCTGTAAAGGCTAACAAAGTTAACAATGTGCAGTATTCCAAAACATGTTGTGAAGTGAATTAGTATTACTACTGTTTGGGAGCAGCTACATATCTGAAACAGATTAGGATCTCTGACAATGCCAATGACATGTTGAGGGATTTTGTCCCCCACCCTGAAGGATTAACATTATCCCCATGTGTGAGAATTTCAAGACTGTTTGGTAGAGGTCTACATTTATATCATCAAGAGTGGCATAGGGAGGCATTTGTCCCACAGCTCTCACGTAATGGACAATTGCCCTCGTGTCATCTTTGATGGCATAAATCAATGTTGTCATTGCTGCATTATTCCTAAATAGCATTTAAATATTCCTGTCCTCTGGTCCATTTGTAAGACACTGCAAAGTACTGGTCCAAACCTGGAGATGTATCTCCCATTGGGGCTTTTGAAGGTCCAGACAAAAGAAGTTAGGAAAGGTCAGCTGAAAGGGTACAACTGTAGTGGAGACAGTTGGAGATGACAGACTGTGTGGCAGTTATGGGCTTGAAGTAAAGCAGAAGTTCAGAGCCTTCTCCACAAAGCAGCCAGACTAACAGCAGTCAGAAGCAGCCATTTGAGCAGGACAGATTATTTCTTTCCTGTTGCTGCCAATTCTTTTAGTGGAAAAGGAGGAACTCCAAAATAAAGATGGGGGTGATGAGGTGGTCTAGGTCTCTGGCTGCAAAGCCAGAGGTTGGGAGTTCAGTTCTCCACTGGGCCTCCTTGACAGGGGATGAACTCTATAATCCACAGAGTCCCTTTCAGCCCTTCAGTTCTGAGGTCAGAGACTGCAGTCCTGACCCGTTGCTACACAGACACAGGTATTTAAGGAAACTGGAAAGAATCACCATTGATGGGAGGCTTTTCTGTACCTCATCATCCTACTGCACCCATTGCACCATCACCAGAATTTGAAAGAGTTTTGTTTTGCTGTTGTCGTTGTTGATTTGTAAATCCCAGAATCCCCCAGCCCTCATGGGATATACGGTATTTATAATTAATAATATACAGTACAGCAGAAGAAATATGAGATGGAGGTGTAACAACTGAAAGAAGACAAGCAGGAAGACAAGCTCTGCCTTTCACTCACTAGAAACAAATTCCACTGTTTGACTCCTTTTTAAAAATCACACACTGCTGGTAACTCTACAGGGACTTTTCTGTTCAGATCAGTCCTTGAAACAGAACTGGTAACCTGCAGATTTCACAGGAGAATGTCCCTTTTAATCCTTATTCCCCTACCTTTTACAGTCTTTCATACTTGAGAAGCTAATCCATATCCACCTGAAAAACTCTTTCTCTGTTCCTTCTAAAAACTATCATAAAGTGGAGGCAAGAGAAAAAAAAAAACACTTTTGCTTTTAAAATAATAAAACACGTTCAACTAAGGTTTTTTAAAATTTATTTTTAATTTAAATTGTGCATTTAAAGGAGAGGAAGGAAGATGTGAAGGGTTCTCAAAAAGTCAAAGTAGGGGCAGGGTGCCAAAAAGTTTGAATACATCTGCTTGGAGCTATTTCATGTAGGAGTTTGAAGAAAAGTTGCAATAAAGACCTGGTTAAACCTTCCCAAAATGTCAATAATGTTGTCTGCCTTTATTTAATTTCTAGTTTTTTGAAGGAAAAAGCTGATTCTCCAAATTAGCCTTTATTGAAAAGAAGTTACATTCCACAATGGCGCAGGCAACACTACTGATCATTATCTGTTCCACTCATAGAAAAAAATCTTCTGCAAGAAAAATATCTTTTGATACGCTCATCACTGAATGTTCTCAGAAGAGAATTATAAAAATATGAAATAATGGTTGCCTTTTATTGTGTGTAAATATTTTCTTTAGTTTTAGTTATAACATCTGAACATTCAGATGTCAAATGTATCTGTTTGTGAAAGTATTACAATGGTGCCTCTCATTACGACATTAATTCATTCCAGCGAAATTGCTGTCGAATGAAAATGTCATAATGCGAAAATAAAAAACCAATTAAGATGCATTAAAACCCATTTAATGCATTCCAATGGGCTAAAAACTCACCGTCCAGTGAAGATCCTCCATAGGGTGGCCATTTTCGGTGGCTGTCTTGCGAGGAATCCATCCCAGAAAACAGGGAGCCATTTTATTTACCTGGTGGCCATTTTGAAACCGCCAATCAGCTGTAGGAAAATCGTCGTTTTGTGAAGAATCGGTTCCCAAAGCAGGGAACCGATCATCGCACAGTTAAAATAGCCTATTCAGACCATCGTTTTGCGATCGCAAAAGCAATCGCAAAAACGTCATCGTAATGAGGTTTCGTCATAATGCAGGGCAATCGTAAAGTGGGGCACAACTGTATATGGATATTTACATTTTTTCCAGCTGAAGGGGGGGGGGAAAGGAAAGTGCTGTGCAAAGGAGGTGGTAAGGAGAAGCCTCAAATTAACATTATTTCACTTGCACTTTCATGTCCTACAAAGGCTCTGGTACTGGTTTGTGTGTGGATAGACAAAAGGAAACCTCAGCATCTAGCATATATTATATTTAAGTAAAAACAACAAAGTTATGCATAGGATTTAGCTGCATTGCAGCATATATTTTTTTAATTGGGTGAGAATTAGATTAGCTGAGGTAAATATAGCAAGCAAACACCTTCTTCTGTTCTGTGAACGCTGATCATGGGAAATTGCTGTTTGTTTCTAGAATTGAAGTTTACTCGAATGAATGAGATTGAAAATGTTCCTGATTAAAAAAAAAAACTAATGAGTATTCCATAAAATACTTTTCTAGCTTTCAATACATCAACTGGGATTAATTTAACTTGTTCCAAACCAATAAGCAATACAATTTTTTTCATTAGAGAAATGGAAAGAAGAGCTTTCTGTTGCATTTTAGTATTACTATTCCTGTTTACACCCACCCCAAAGGGAGTCTCGCAGCACCTGAAAGATTAACCAGTCTTATTTGGTGTAAGCTTTCAGGGACTATAGCTCATTTCTCCAGATGCATCTGAAATTCCTGCTTACTCACTGGAGCTGGTCTCTTGTCTCACCCTAATCTGTGTTCAGCAGGCTGTGATGAGCCTCTGCTCTCTGATCTTCTGTGACCTTGGAATTTTGAATGACTTTGCCTAGAGTGTCTCAAGTCTGAGGCTCTCTCTTTAAAATTGACATTTTGTTTTATTTATTTGTATCTTTTTTAAAATCTTGCCCTTCCTTTGCGGAGCTCTGGGCAGTGTACAATAGTTCCGTCTTTCTCCCATTTTCTCCTCAAAACAACCATTGGAAGTAGACTAGGCTAATTGGACTGTTTTCATACTGTGAGGTTCTTAATGGTGTGGATGGTACTCCTGGGTCTTCGTTGTCCCATCCTTAGAGTCTAACCTTCGAGGGGGTGTCCCAAAAATGCTAGGGGAGAGGCAAGACCCTTTTGTGTGTCACAAGAGCAGCCACATGTTGATTAACCACATCCTCCAAGTGAACTAAGGGACAGAGATTCACTTTTCTTGAAGGTCACCAATGTTTTCTGTATGTAAGGCTTCTCTTGGTATTTATTCTTTGGTGCCACCCACCCACAGCATTCACAATCCATGTTCTGTCTTTCTATCTGAATAAAAGTGTTTCCTTATGCCTCTCAGGTACATGAAAAGGAAAGCATTTGTCAACACACACACAAACTGAGGTCTTGAACCAGTAGAATGAGCAGAAAGAAGATAAACTCCAGTCTCTTCAACTAGACCCTTGGTTAAATAAGTTACACATGCATACTACACAGGGTTGAATAGGATGCTTGCATTGATGTTGCCCCAGCACTTTTAATGTATCTGGAGGGATTTAAAAATTCAGAATGGGCTGCTGACTATAGTGGAAGGGTGTGTTGCAGTGACTTGATCATTCTTCAACAGTGTAAAATAGAAAATCATTTTAAAAGGTTCAGCAAATGGCATTTGTTATCCTATTCCCGTATTCATTTCACCGAGAAATGTTCACACTGCAGAAAGAGGCAGTTTAAGCTAGTTGTAATCATCAAATTTAAACAGAACCCTTTGGAAATATTGTTTGCCTTTATTTACAGGGCTCCCTCTAAAATGCCTTTATTTACAGGGCTCCCTCTAAAACTGCAAGAATCAGAGCAGGAGTGCCAATCTGTTTGAAAAAGACTAGGTGATTTCATTTTTCACTAGGCTTTCTGTTCCCCCAACCAATAACACTACTATCATACATGCATAAACTTTATTGTTTCTGGTCATAGACCTTTACAATGTACAAACTACTGTAGTATACAAAATTCAATTAAAACAGGTAACTGCCGTAAAACCAATAAAACTCGGTCTAAGAATACTGTCATGACATACGACGTCAGTCCACTGTACTCAGCATTTATGTGGCATTATGATCCTTGACAAATCGAAATCTCAGCTTCTTAGCTGCCAGTGCAAATTGTGCTACAGCATATATAATGTACAACTGTGTATCAGCAACAGCCCAACTATTGTTTCAGTAGTGGTACAATTAAGATACATCTGAATGATGGGTGCTAGAAATCTTTCTCTAGGATTTTTATAGAGAGGACAAAACAGTAAGTAGTAAGTTAAATCCTCAATCTGGTTGCAGCCAAAAACACATCTAGCTCGTTCCTCAACTAGAACTCCTTTATATCTCCGTTCGACGTATGCTGAGGCCATCTGTCCAAATCTAAGTTCTGTAAAAGCTTTGCGAATTTGGGGAAAAGTCAGTGATTCAAAATATTTTGTTTCTGCATGGTTCACCTTAAGTTGAGGGTATCAGGTAGAAAAATGGGACCCAACAATAGCCACCCTATCTTGACTGCCATCAGGGTCAAAGATTCAGTTCCTAAGGTTGCGGGAACTTAAACTAAGGAACTTTTCCATCAGAAGATTGTAAACCTTTAATTTTTGGTGACATTGTTGTGCCCATCCACCAGACTTTAGTTGTTGTAGTGAGCAGCACTTTGTCAGGTTGGAATCCTCCAAGCTGCTCAGCCTATGCCAATACCTAAAATAAGCCAGATCAATTCTAGCGGCAATTGAGGATAGGCCTAACTCAGCTGAAGGAGTTCCTGGGGGGAGTTCCAGGATCAGCCTCATGAATTTGTTCTGCAAGATTTCCAATTTGGGATTGGCTGTCTCTCCCCATAGTTCTGACCCACAGAGCATTTGTGCTAGAATTTTAGCAACAAATACCGTGAGAACAGGATTTATCAGCTCGTCTCCTCTGCCATTAAAAAAAAATCTTTTTAATTGCCCTCTTGATCTGGTGCTCAATAAGATGGTGGCATTTAAATGCTGTCTCCAGAAGAGGTTCTCACAAAATTGCAGGCCCAAATATTTAAATGAGTGTGCCTGCTCGATAACATGCCCATCCAGTGACCAGTTTTACCTAGGGGCTCTCTTTCCAAAGACCATAATCTTTGTTTTGTTGTAGTTGATTGTTAGCCTTTCCTTTTTACAGAGCTGCCCAAATTTGGACAGCATTCTTTTAAGACCAATTTTGTTCAGAGATAGCAAAACCAGGTCATCATCATAAAGCAGTACTGAGATCTTCCTACAGCCAATGGTTGGGGGAAGAATGAGGGGGGAGCCATTTGAGGGATCAAGCTGTTTATATAAAAGTTAAAGAGAACAGATGCTAAAATGCAGCCTTGCTTCACCCCCGACTAATGAAAACCTGTTCTGATAGAGCCCCTTGTAAGCCTATATGCACTTGCATTGTGTTTTCTTTATGTAGTTGCTGTATAAGCCACAGGAGTCTCTTATCGATGATTATTTTTCCCAGTTTACACCATAGGTGTTCTTGATCTATCAGATCAAATGCTGATGAAAAATCCACAAAGGCAGCATAAAGATATGTGTTTGGAGGTTTAGTAAATTTACTGATTACCATGATGTAAAACAAAGGCTTGATACATTGTACTTCTGCCTTTTCTGAAGCCTGCCTGTTTGCTGAAAATGATCAAATTCTTGCTGTCCCAGTCTAAAAGCCTATTCAAGAGGTATCTAGCATAAAGCTTAGAGCCACACTGAGGAGACTAATAGGTCTAAAGTTCCAAGGATCTAGAGGATTGTCTTTCTTAAAAATTGGCACAACAATGCTTGTTTGACAACCTGTGGGAAGGTTGCCTGTGCTGTTAATATAGGTGAATAGGTTGACTAAAATGGCACTCAATGTCGATAGCAAAAACCTCAGCAGGGATTATGTCTCCACCGCGGACCTTGCCATTCTGTGGGGGCTACAGGTGGCCATTCAGTGGAATTAGAGAGAATCTCATGTGTATAATTTGTATGAATGTTGTCCCCAAAATACAATTGAAGTGGGAGACCCATACTTCTAGTGTGATGGAGTTGGCAGTCACAAAGGCTTTCTGTGAGAAGCCTCTTTCTATCTACATCTAGAATTTGGGTTCATTACCTTCAATGAGGGCCTGGCCCAAAGATTTCCAGTTATCAGAACAGAAAGCCTTCTTTTTTTTCCTCTAAGGAAAGATTTATATTCTCTCCGTAGATGTTGCAGGAAAGCCGTAGCTTCATCAATGCCGATATGTTTCATCTGTCTTATTGCTCTGCTCAGCTCTTTTTTCTTGATCTTACATTCCCTATCAAACCAGGACCATTGAGTTTCAGACATTCTTTCTGAGAGTGTAAAGGTTAAGTGTGGTCTAAGTGCAAGAATTATATCCTGATAACCCTTGCAAATGTTCTGGGTCCCCAGAAGAGCATGTTGTCATACCTCTTGGAGTTTATCAGTGCCCAGCATTTGCCTTATACTGTCATTGGTTTTAATAGACCATCTAAGCCTTTTCTCATGTAGAACATGTCCCAGAATTTTGTGGTCTGTTAATGCCCCTGATTGGATTTGTTGGAATCTTAAGAACACTCTAAGGGGAAAATGGTCACTTTCTGGCCTGTCATTGATTGCTAGGGAGTATACATAGGGGAGAACAGCAGAAGATCCTATAACATAATCTACCTCACTAGCACCCTTATCTGTTAGAAACGTATAGTAGCCATTTGAAGATATCCAGGTGGGATCCATTTAAGCATGCCAGCTGGAATTTGTAAATCAACTGAAAAAGCAATTTACCATACTTGTTGATTACCTTGTCTTGGGAATTTCAGGAGATGTTTTTATCCTCTCCAAGCTCCAAGCCAAGGGCTTTTCTCATCATACAAACACTGTTTCCCATTTTAGCATTAAAGTCACCACAAACTGCAAAAATATGGTTGGGATACTCAAAAAATTATTTGTTTGTTTGTTTAACTTCGATGCCACCCACACTACCCAAAGGTCTCTGGGTGGCTTATAGCAATTTAAGTACAGTAAAAAAATAAAGCAATTAAAATACAATTAAAATATATACTCTAAAAGTTGCCATCAGGACCCACAGTTGATATTATTTCAATTAAAAGCCTTCTGGAACAGGAAGGTTTTGACCTGGCATCAAAATGTCATCAACGTCGGTGCCAGATGAATCTCACTTGGGATGGCATTCCATAGTCACTCTTTCTGAGCGTGTAGCACATCTCACTAACTGGATAAACAAAGCTTCAAACCAGCAGGCGGAGCTTTTCCATATAGTGTGCGACCTATCTGAAATTGGTCAAAGTGGTGGGCCTCCCTCTAGTATTTCACCAGACCAATTTACAGCATTTTTAAAATCTAAAGTGGAGGCCATCCATCGGGAGCTCTCTCCTTTTTTGGATACAGTGGATTGAGCAGAGATGTTCAGTGCTCTGCCTTGCCCGGTGACTATTGATCTTTTTCAACCTGTGATGCCAGATTATTGTGGATAAAGCACTTGATCGCTGTCGAGCCACCAGCTCATCCCTTGACCCTTGCCGGGTCTAGCTAATCAAAGAAGCCAGGCCTATAACAACTGAATGGGCCACAGCAATAATTAATGGGTCTTTCCTTGAGGTCAGGGTACCCCTTGCCCTCAAGGAGATGCTCATTAGGCCCATAAGGAAGAAACCTAGTTTGGCGGTGGACGAAACTGGCAATTATAGGCCTGTCACCAATGTTTCTTTCATTAGCAAAGTGGTCGAGAGGGTGGTGGCCCATCAGCTTCAGGCTCATTTGGATGAAACAAATGCCCTGGATCTGTTCCAGTCGGGTTTCAGGCCAATCATGGTACAGAAACAGCATTGGTCGCCCTGTATGATGACCTATCGAGGGAGGCTGACAGGGGTAAAACATCTCTGTTGGTCCTCCTTGATATCTCAGCCACCTTTGATACCGTCGTCCATGGTATCCTTCTAAGGAGGCTCTCCGACTTGGGAACTAGTGGCCTGGCACTTGCCTGGCTCCAATCCTTCTTGGAGGACCATGCTCAGACAGTACAGTTTGGGGTAGAGGGTCTCGGCCCCATGGAACCTCAATTATGGGGTGTTGCAGGACTCGATTACCACCCCAATGCTGCTTAATATCTATATGAGGCCACTGGGTGGTGTCATCAGGGGGTATGGGGCTTTGTGCCATCAGTACGCTGATGACACTCAGCTCTACATCTCCTTTTCACCAACATCAGTGGATGCTGTTCTGTCCCTGGAGGTCGTACTGCAATGGATGCAGGAGAATGGACTGAGGCTGAACCCAGACAAGGTGGAGGTTCTGAGGGTGGATGGCCCCACCATCAGCAGTTTGGGAAACTCCCTCTCATTTGGGGGAGTGACTCTCACTGCGAAGAGTGAGGTTCGCAGCTTGGGGATCCAGCTGGACCCAGCACTCACCATGGAAACGTAGGTGACATCAGTGGTCCATTCCGCCTATTTCCATCTTTGGTGGATTGCCCAGCTGTGTCCCTATCGATGTTGGGTTGCTCACCTCTTTGGTACATGTGCTTGTAATCTCGAGATTAAACCACTGTAATGCGCTCTACGTGGGGCTACCTTTGAGGTTGATGCGGAAGCTCCAAATGGTGCAGAATGTGGTGGGCAGACTCCTTAGTGGGGTGAAAAAATATCATCATATCGCTCCCACTCTGGCCGCTCTGCATTGGCTGCCCATTCAGTTCCGTGTTGATTTCAAAGTTTTAATGCTTACATACAAAGCCCTAAATGGTTTAAGGCCTCGATATTTGGGGGAACACCTAATCCCACCAAAATCTACCTGTATCACTCGGTCTAGCCAGGAGGTGAGGTTGAAGAGCCTAATGCCGAGGGAGGCCTGGAAGGAAAAAAACAAGAAACCTGTGGTTTCTCTCTTGTGGAGTCTCCTTCTGCATGAAGTCATAGATAGGGATTATCCAGCAATATGTTGTTCCTATCTGTAGGAGCTAAAAATGAAGACTGTGAGCCATTTGCGTCTGAGGTAATATCTTGCAATTCATCAATTACATTAGATTAAGGTCCTCGGCACCTTTTCTTGTGTTGCAATTATCGGCTTGAGTTTCTGAAGCTTTTCCAGAGTTAACGGCCCACTCTATGTCCTCCAACTGCTGTATAAGATGCTGTTCTTTTGGAGTTAGGCAGGGATTGTTTTTATTTGTTTTTATTGTGTTAGTCTCACTTCCTGCTTGGTGGAAACTTTAGACTGAGTTAGGAAATGTTCAGGGAGGTGCTGCTGTCAAAATCCGTTTTTATCAAGATGGCTATGAGTTGGAGTGTTGCTTACAGGTCAGATATTTCTTGATGTAGGGCATGTAGTTTATTGAAGATATTTTGATTTGATTTTGCAGATAGGAAGCACTGGTCACGTAATTGAGTATAAATAATTTTGATGTCTTCATTATCAGGTCCATGGGATTTGTCTATTGGTTCTTCCATAGATCTATTCTTTAGATCGGTCCTTGGTACGTTTGGATTTTTATCAGGCATATCCATTGATAGCATTGATGACCCTTCCTGTACTCCTGCGTCCACTGACCACTTGCCAACCAAGTAACCAAAAAAGTCTTCAACAACATCATTTCTTTGGGAGTCTCTGATGATCATATTAGAATCTTGATTGTCCAAAGTACAGTAGATGGGGTACTTGAGACAAATTCTCTTGGAAGCCTTTGTTCAGTGGAATTGGAGAAGTCATGATGCCTAATAGAGGTTAAAGGCATGCAGAGGTCTACTATTGCCCTTTGACGTATACGTCTTGGAACATTGTTAGATGCAGCACGAGTTTTCTGGGCTCTTGTAACAGCCATTTGTAATGTTTATAAGTGCTGTTGGGTCATGCCTGCAACCAAGAGAGTTAGAGCCTTCTGCTCTAGTGTGGTTTCTTTATTTTGTAAACTTTGCCTTCTGTTGTATCTCCTTATCAGGCAACTCAGGCAACTCCTGACATTTAAATTTTAAATAGCTTCTAAATAACTCACAGTAGTTAAGGTGTGATTCTTATATGACCCTGAATTTTCCTAGTAATGTTCTCAGTCCTCTTCCAACATTGTGTTGCTGATAAACTCCCCTGGGGAAACTCCACTACTTTGCTCTCTTTAGCTCCAGCGACCACCAGGAAAAAGGCTCTATAACTTAAACAGTGGAAACCATTAAAAAAAGTCTTTATAAAAATTAAATATAATGAATAAAGATTAAAAAGGGAGCAAAGCTCAATACAAATGTTGTTCCTCCTCCCTCAAACCTACGCTCTCTACTATCGCTTATTAAGCTTTCCAATCAACAGTCTTGTATAACTCCAAACAGTATGTATATCCTGGATTTTAAAGAACAGACCTCCCTTCATAACTTAGCCTCATTGTTAGAGTTCTGTAGATGGAAAAATTCCCTGTATGTACTTAAAATGGAAAGCCTTTAAACTATTAAGATTATTATAAATGACCTACTCATTGTGGGAATGCAACAACCATGATAATATGCATTTATACTCATTTCACCCACCAGTGGTCCTCAGGCAGATTAGTTTCATGCTAAGTGTTGCTAAGAGAAGGCAGCGTATTTTATTCATGGGAACAATCTACCAAGGACAATATCACTGTGTCATTTCAATAGGACTTGAAGATAACCAACATTAAGTAAGAATTCTTAAAATACGGGTCAACAGATAATTAGAGGAATAGAAGTCCCCATTTCCCCTTCTACAACAGAACATCTTCAGAAATAAGTGTTTCAGCAATCAACTCTGCAAACTGAGTCGATGTTCACCTCTCAGTGACCAATAGCCATTCTAAATGCAAGAAAGGTAAGTGAGGGAAATAATGTGTTATGACAAATAGGTGTCTTCCACAACTTGGGGAGCAAAGAACATTATACTGCACAGCAGAGCAAAACAATATTCTACGAGGCAATTCTGAAAATGGGGAGAGCCAAAAGAAAAAATTATAACTTTGAAACTGGATTTTGGATTAGCACCAGTGTTTTTACAGATGCAGTAAACAGTCTGCTCTTGCTCTCGGACACATTTTGAACAGTTTGGACAAAAGGTTTTTCAGTTATGATTTTTTTAAAAGTAAAACTGTTTTACACAAACACACCCGAGAAGGTTTAAACATACCCATATTTATAACACACATCAAATACATTGAAAAGACCAGTCTTGCTTGTCTTGAAAGAGAGTGGTTGGTCTCAACCACTTTTTTTATTTGGAAAGTATCAAGGTTGCAGGTGCTAAAATATTGATCCTGAACATGTTGTAAGCTACCCAGAGACCTTTGGGTACTGTGGGCGGCATATAGGTTAAATAAATAAATAAATAAATAAATAAATAAATAAATAAATAAATAAATAAATAAATAAAGAAAGAAAGAAAGAAAGAAAGAAAGAAAGAAAGAACAAAGGGCTTTCAAGTAAAAAAAAAACAGTGACCTTGTTATAAACTGGCCATGCATGGTAGAGGCTTGTCAGGCAGATGATACAATGTGTCTTATAGGCAAAGGAAAATCAGAGGTCAAATAAAGTTCAAACCTATTATAGAAGGAGTAAAAACATGTTTGTTATGAACAAAATAACTGAGTGAAAGTCTTCTGAAAAGGGGGGCATTTTGCCAGATATCTCCATGGAATTTACCTATAGTTTTGTAATGTATATTCAAAGTATTTCTACATTACAAAATTACAGAGCAATTGTGTTTGTCCCGGCCCTAAGTGCTTTCAGGATTTCTGAGACAAAGCTCAAATACTCCCAAAAGATTTCTAAGATCAGGCTTCTGACACTAGTATTAAAAGGGGAAATCAGTTCCAGGTCTGGAGCAATTTGAATGTCTCACTCTGTCAGTTAACACCCAATTAGCTGACTCTTAGGCTGAGAACTTTTTAACTCTTCCTGGCCAAACTGATTCATACAAAGGGATAGTGTGTCTGGCTATAAAATATTTTAAAATATATTTTTAAAGGAATAAAGAACAAATATTCAGAAGCTCACTTGTTTAAACTTTGAAATTACTGTTTTTCACCTCATGGCTGGGGATGGTTTTACTCGAGGTGAACAAAGCTTTGGTGCCTGTATCCTGTCATAGTCTCAACCATTCTAACCATCTTGTGACATTACAATTGTTCAGTACTCGAGGGGAAAACTTTTTCTCAATGATGCACACAACATGTTTGCAGAGCTTTTGTTCCAATACACCTTTTCTTCCTTAAGGTGCCTATTCTAAAGAAAGGGCTTGGAAATTATAACATAGTTTTTTTGCTCCATATTCTATGGAGTGGGCATGGCAAAATCAGTTTAGTTGAAATGTTACTATGGTAATGTGCTCTGAATTAGAGGTCTTGGAACAACATCTAGTGTGGCTGAGAAAGCCAATTTGAGAATAACAATCCTTCCACACTGAAGACAAATACAATCTGTCCCCTGTCCAGCTCCCTGATTTTATGGTTTTGGGACTGCCTCTTTGCCTCAGTCTGCTGAAATTAGGAGAGGCCATAATGTACCGCCTGCCTCCAGGCTAAATGCTCAGATGTTGTTTCCCACCAGTTGAGGTCCATTCTTAAGGCCTTCAGATCCCATTTGCAGATATCCTTGTACCACAGCTGTGATCTCCCTCTGGAACACATTCCCTGCACTAATTCTCCATACAGCAGATGTTTTGGAATCCAACCATCAGCCACTCTCACAACATGTCCAAGCCAACGTAGACATCACTGTTTCAGTAATGTATACATGCTAAAAATTCCGGCTCGTTCTATGACTACTCTATTTGAAACTTCATCCTGCCAGGTGATTCCAAAAATTTGTCAGAGACAACGCTTATGGAACATGTTCCACTTACTCTCCTGCCGTGCGCAAAGGATCCAGGACTCACTGCGGTACAGGAGTGTGCTCAGGACACAGGCTCTATAGACCTGGACCTTGGTATATGCCATCAGCTTCTTATTAAGCCATACTCTCTTTGTGAGTCTAGAGAACATAGTATCTACTTCATCAGTGTTTTTATCCAGCTTGACATCTAGAGAGAGAGTCAGAGACCATTGAGCCAAGGTACACGAAATCATGAACAACCTCCAGTTCTCGTGCAGAGATGGCAATAGAGGGAGGTGAGTCCATGCCCTGGCCCATAACTTGTGTTTTCTTCAGGCTGATTGTTAATCCAAAATCTTGGCAGGCCTTTATTTTTATTTTATTTATTGGACGTATATACCGCCCCATAGCGCTACAAGCACTCTCCGGGCGGTTTACAATTTTAATTATACAGGCTACACATTGCCCCCCCAGCAAGCTGGGTACTCATTTTACCAACCTCGGAAGGATGGAAGGCTGAGTCAACCTTGAGCCGGCTACCTGGGATTTGAACCCCAGGTCGTGAGCACAGTTTTAGCTGCAGTACAGCGTTTTAACCACTGCGCCACGAGGCTCTTGCTAAAATGATTCATAAGTTGTTGGCGATCTTCAGCAGAATGAGCAACAACAGCTGCATCATTGGCGAAGAGGAAGTCCCGCATGCATTTCAGAGAGATTAAAGAGCTTTCCATTTGATCTAGTCTGGAGATAGACACTCTCTTGTACGTAGTTCCAAAAGTGTGCTTCAGCATGACAGCAAAAAAGATCCCAAACAGAGTCAGCACGAGGACACAGTCCTGTTTCACTCCGCTTCTGATGTTGAGCCATCAAAAATTTCAATGCACTTCATTTCCTCATGCAAGGACCTTAAGGAGTTGAGGTGGAAATCCAATCTTGGGAAATATTTTAAAAAGGCCGTCCCTGTTAACCAAGTCAAAGGCCTTTGTAAGATGTATGAAGGCCACAAAGAATGGCTGTCATTGTTCCCTACAGTTCTCCTGCAACTGTCTGAGGGGAAATACCATGTCAGTGGGGGACCTATTAGCTCAAAGTCCACACTGTGATTCTGGATAGACTCTGTCTGCAAGCACCTGGAGCCTCTTCAGCACAACATGGGCAAGCAGCTTCCCTACAATGCTGAGAAGAGAGGTGTCATGGTACTTATTGCAGTTGCCCCTGTCTCCTTTGTTTTTATGCAATGTGACAATCTTTGCATCCTTCATGTCGTGTAGTACTCCACTAAATGATTTCATACAGTTCAGTGGTGATGATCTCTTTACAGCACTTCAGCACTTAAACAGGGATGTTATCCTTCCCAGGTGCCTTGCCCGAGGCAAGGGAAATTAGGCTGCTTTTATTTCTGCTAACGTTGGTTCGCTGTCCAATTCTTCCAAGACAGCCAGGCACTCAGTGTTATTTAATGCCTCTTCGGTTACTGCATTCTCTCTGAAGTATAGCTCAGAGTAGTGCTGCACCCAGCATTCCATTTAGTGTGCTCGATCCTGGATGATCACGCCTGTAGCAGTCTTCAAAGGAGCATATTTCTTCTGTATTGGACCTAAAGCCTGCTTGATACCATCATACATTCCCTTGATGTTATCTGTGTCCGCTGCTATCTGCATTTGAGAACAGAGCTGAAGGCAATAATTGTTGAACTTTGCTACAAGCAACTCAAAAAGCCTGCAAGTTATACTCACTAGGACAGGCGTTGTATGCTGCTAGAGCTCTCCTCTTTTCCTCGATGGCTGGCATCAGCTCCTCCGAATGGGCTTTGAACCAGTCTGCCATCTTTTTGGTCTTTTTGCCAAATGTGGACAAGGCGGTGTTATAAACAGCGTTCTTGAAATATTCCCATTGTTCAGGTGTATTTGCATCAGCCAGACCTGGAAGGGATTCCTCAAGTGTTTGGGCAAATTCCTCAACTTTTCTTTGATCTTGAGTCTTGCTGATGTCAATATGTGATCTTCCTTCCTTTTTCGTGTGATACAATCTCTTTGTTCACAGTTTTACTCTACTACACACCAGGGAGTGATCAGTATAGTAATCAGCACCCTGATAACTGTGTGATCGTAATACTGGGAAGGCTAGAGCATCTAATGATGATCAAACTGAGCTGATGCCAATGCTTCCATCTTGAGTGCCTCCTGGAAACTCTGTGTTGAAGCTTCGTATTAAAGAATGTGTTGCTGACAGAAAGACCATAATAGCAGCAAAACTCCAGCAAGCATTGGCCATTTTCTTTCATCTTCCCAATGCCAAAACAGCCTAGACAACTGGGCCAAGAATTGTGATCATTACCAACTCTAGCATTAAAGTCTCCAAGAATAAGCAGCGGCTCTCTCTCAGGGATTTTTTTGATAGCAGCTGCCAGATCATCATCATTGTCTTTGACTTCTGTTGTAGATGACAGTGTTGGTGCATATGCACTAATGAGGGTGACCAGTCCTGCTGATGAGTGGAGGTGCAGAGATAGGATTCTTTCACTCCCCACAGTAGGTGGAAAATTGGATCTCAGCAGAGTATTTCTAACCGCACAGCCAGCATTGTATTCCCTGGTCTCATTCATTGGTTTTCCCTGCCAGAAGAATGAGATTTTTTTTTTTCTTTGACAGATCCCAAGTCTGGCAATCTCATATCTTGCAGGGCAACAATATTCATCTACAGCCTACTCAGTTCCATGTTGATGACAGCTGCACATCGTCTATTTCCTGCTGGTCATCAGAAAAACCAGGGGTCATTGTCTGAACATTCCAGGTACATATCAGGACATAATAAAAACCATCTGGTCCTTAGCAGGTCTGAAAATAAGGTAAATACAACCTCAGATGAACAACAACACATGACATATTACACCATGCCATTATTTATTTAACAAAAATATTATGCCCTGATATGTAAAACCATAGAATTCAAAGAGGGTGTACTTTCTTTTTCATGTGACTGTACACACACACACACACATGCACACACACAAACACCCTCTATGAGTGTAAAAGAGTTTCCCATCTCAGCAGGATTCAGTAAAACCATGTCTTTCATTCACCTTTCTCAGTAGGGAGTTGGCCTAGGGCGATAGAGTCTGAAGAGAACAGTCAGAAAGCAAACTAACCTAGACTTGCTGTGCTAATATCTTTTCAAACAACTGCAATTGAAAAGAAGAGTCATTCTTCACTTTGAATGTCAGTATGAATGGAGCGGAGAACTGAGGACTTCTCAGAAAATTCTAAGGCAGATTTTAGCCTGGGGCAAGTTATAAGAGATAGTAAACAGAGCTCTCATAAATGGCATGTTTAATAAAAGAAATATTCTCTTAGATGAAGAATTATAGAATGTAACCATGCAATTAAAATCTGCAGATTTCATTATGACTGCCAAGGCAGGAAAAGCCAGACCTATGTCTTTATACTAAATTAAGTTGCAGCTTGTATTTGTTTCCATACATTTACATAATCAGGTCCTGATCCTCAGTTCAATCAATAGACAAGTCACTGCTAACCTCCCCAGCTTCTCTTCCATCTGTCACTTTCTCACCTCTTACTTCTCCCTGTCTAAATTTAGATTATGAGCTCCTTTGAGCAAACAGATGTGTATGTATGTTTGGGGCTTATTTTATTCTCTAAAATGCCACGTACAGTGATAGTGCTGCAATACAGAGGTGACCCTCTGGAAAGCTTCCTGTTGGCTGATTGTTAGAAGAAAGGATGATGCAGTGAAATCTTCTCACTGGTGGAATAAAGTGAGGTAAAAAAAAAATAGTCTCAGTTCTTCCTTTGCCAAACAACCTCCAACATCAACCCATATAATTCCTTATCACCAACAGCAGAGGACAGCATATTGTGATGTGTATTAACATAATGTTGTTAAGTTCAGAATTCACTGGATATCAGTTCCATGTACAGAAGCAAGAGGGTGAAGATGGGCTCAGCTTTCTGAGGCACTGGCCTGAAGGAATGGACTACGTATTTCAAGGCATCCTATATGGTACACACAGGTATGTCTTCCAACAACAGATCAGCCAGAGGACCTGGGACGAATGACTAGGGTTCAGTCATTGCTAACCTTGAGGTTAGATACCTAACTCACTGAAGGATCCATACAGTTCTTAAGGAATTAATATTCACTCATCAAGACAGACAGACAGAGAGAGTGACAGAGAGAGACAGAGAGATTAGGCCCAATCATGACTGGAGTCACAAGAGTAGATGGAGGAATTTAACCTTTTTTCCACCTGTAGTCATGAAATGGAGTTCCCAGAATGAATCACATTTTCCTCTTCTCTCACACAAAGATTTTGTTTGCACCTCCTATTGGCAGCTGTGGGAACTCCTGCTTGGGACTAATAGCAACTCGAAGAAGGTGGCAATCTTTATCAGTGCAGTGGGAAAGGTATGGATGATTTCTCTTTCTCCATAGCACCTCTCCCTCTACCAACACACCAGGATGTACCTGTTCTGTTAAGGGTTGCTAATTGAAGGCCGCAGCATTAGCCCCATCCCCTGAAACCTATGTTATTTCCTTGCTGGCATGAGAACTATACGAGTGGAGTAGCAAACAATGAGAAGAGGCTTTGCCACTCATCTACCTTGAAGAAAGGGGAAGGGTTATCTGCCCGCATCAGCATTTGTCTGTTTTTCATATCTGCTAACTAAGTCCATGATCTTAACTAGTCAAGATGGCTGAGAACCAGCTAAACTGGTCTGAGACCAGCTGAAGCTGTGCTGAAGGTATACTCTTCCAGCCTAAGGACAAAAGTTACTTAGCATCATCCTCAGCTTGGATTTTTGAAATTATTTTTACAACTAAAAATGATACAGAAAAAAACATAACTTTGAAAAAAACTTATTAACACAACACCAAGTAAACAATGCAATGTAGCGGACCCTCGACTTACAGACGGCTTGACTTACAGACTTTTTGAGTTACAGACTTCTCTGGCCACAAAATTTAGGTTTGACTTACAGCCGGTGAATCGACCTACAGATGAGAAAAAAAAAAAAACAAAATGGAACAAAAATGGAACAAAAACGGCCGGTTACGGGATTAATCGGTTTTCAATGCATGGTAGGTCAATGGAGACTCGACCTACAGACTTTTCGACCTGCAGCCACCATTCCAATACGGATTAATTCCGTAAGTAGAGGGTCCACTGTAATACATAATATGCTCCTCTCCCCTGAGACTAGCTGGTGTTATGACCAGTTTTTCTTTTAGTTGTGAAGCCCCATTCCCCTTTTAAAATTGCATTGATTCTTGCAAACCCTTCCTCTTTTAGTACACAAAGTTGATAAAATCTCCCCATACGTCAATAACAAACTTCTTCTTCATCTCAGCCTTTAGTTTGATATTACACTGCTTTATTTCAAACTTCTTTCTGTGATTCATCTAATAGAAAATCATACTTCCCTTGCTGCTGTTAATAAATTTGAGATTAATTATTTTGTTCGCCAACTCCATTGTTCCTCATGAAATATCAATTAAAGAGCTATCTTAGAGAAAACCTATATATTTGACTAAATTATTTTGTTTATGTCCTTGAAGACCAGTTTCCAGAATTTCAATATATTTGCACATTTCCACCATATATGGAAATAAGTACCTACTTCCTGAGTTCCTTCCCAACATAAATGAGAATATTTAGTATCTATATGATTTAAAATCTCTGGAGTTAAATACTATCTTCAAATTAATTTGCATTTTTTCCCCTATCATTCTAGAGACAATGGTGCCTCGCATAGCGATGATTATCGGTGCAGCAAAAATTGCTGCAAAGCGATTTTGTCGCTATGCGATATTAAAAAGCCCATAGGAATGCATTGAAACCCCTTCAATGCGTTCCTTTGGGCTTCAGACTCACCTTTAAGCAAAAATCCTCCATATGGCATCCATTTTCGCTTCCTGGTAAGCGAGGAATCAATCCCAGAAAACAGCAGGTGGCCTTTTGTTTTTACCCGGTGGCTATTTTGGAACCGCTGATCAGCTGTTAAAGAATCATCGCTTTGCGATGATTGGTAAGCGAAACAGGGTACCAATCATCGCAAAGCGATTTTTCCCCATAGGGAACATCGCAAAGCGATCACAAAAGCGATTGCAAAAAGTTAATCGCTATGCGATTTCATCGTTAAACGGGGCGCCCATTAAGCGAGGCACCACTGTATATACTTTAATATTATTTTATCCCATATGTTCTTGCATATCTCAGTACTTATTTCTTCTCCCAAATCTTATTCCCATATTGCTCTAAGAATATCTTGCTTTTCCTCTGCTTCTATTAAAATCTTATAAATTTTCATCTGCCTTTTCATTCTGTACTACAATTTCTTCAAATCTTATAAGTCCTTGGTCTAACTTTTGCTGGCTTAGTGGCTATATTCCTGGCTTGGAAGTTCATTAGATTTGGCACCCTGCCCCTCCTCTGCCCACTTTTTGATGAGAGTTGGCATATCTAAGCTGACAGAGTAGTTCTACTGGCAGATCTCTAAGATCAGCTAGCAGAGGTGCAGATGAGCTGGCACAAGAGCCTTCTGTCCGTTCCAAGCCCACTACAACTGGTGCAGCTTCTTGAAGGAACCATAAATAAATGTTTATTGATAATTTAATGGCAGTGAAGGGATCACACTGCATGAAGCCAATTGATTAAACATGAGAATTTTCCTGAATAATTCAGCGTGCTCATTTTGTAAGGCATTTTCTCACTGTGAGCTGTGAAACTGTTAGAAACACAGATAAAGTAGTAAAACATAAAATGTCAATGCCACCTAATTATCACTAACCTTCTTTCCCTGAGCAAAAGGAAAAAGAAAAAAAGAATTGTTTTAAATTCCAGCATTGATAAGACTCGCTATCTGGTATTGCAGTCTTTTTTGTGAGTCATACAAGAAGTTACACAACTCTTCAGTATACTCTCACAGATAAGGAGGCGGTTGCTTAAAAATTAGAGCTTCGGGGAGCTGTTTAAAAAGTGTTACAAACAGTGCCGAATAAATCCTTCCAATCTTACGATCTGCTGTAATTGCCATTCCCCCATCAGACTCGCTCTGCACCAGGAGCCTGGGAAGCTTGTGCATTAAACAAAGAAACCGCGTGCGGACATGTAAAAACTGCCAAGAACTGTGCCCTACAAGCTTTCAAGGGATTTCTGAAGCATTAAGCTGAGCAGTAAATTGAGGAATTGTAACAGAAGGCAATTTTGAAACAGATCGCACCACTGCTGTCTTGTTCTGAATGTTTTTATGGGGATTACACAGAATGGGCAAAGGAAGGATTGTGGCAGATATGAAGAAGATACCTGTGAGAGAAAGAGGTTAGAACAAAAATGCCAGAGCACACATCTGTAACATTAAAAGTTGGAGAAGAGACCTCTTTTTCGATCCATGTAGGGTTTTTTTTTGCCAGTCAGAGCTCCGAAGGAACTCATTGCAGTTAATGAGCTACCTGTAGCAAATTGCTCATGGTCTGAGGAAGAACAATGCCTTTACTCCATTTCTAGAAGAGGCACCATGCTCTCACAAGTGACCTCTGATTGATCCCATTTCCCAATAATTAAGGTATAAAGCCTTGGTCCCCAACCTTGGGCCTCCAGATGTTCTTGGACTTCAACTCCCAGAGATCCTAGCCAGCAGAGGTGGTGTTGAAGGCTTGCAAAGGTAAATTAATGAGGGATAACTCTTGTTCCAGTGTAACAGAAATATTTACAGTAGATGTCCCCACCAGCCTTGCCTTGAAGGGCCTGTTCACCATTTGAATAAATGGCTATCTTTCTCAGCCCACACCAGTTTGTCTTTTTTCTCCTTTCTGCATGGCATGAAGAATAAAAACTGGAGTGGGGAAAAACCCTCTGAAACAAGGACAGAAGCAGAGAAAACCAAACCAAACTTGACACAGTAAGCAAATTAGGAATATATACTGCCTTTTCAGCAGGCAATCAGTTTCCATCTTGTCTTCTAAAGGGAAGATTCAGCAAACTGACACTTTATAGGAGGAGATGTCAGTGGAATTTCCAGTTTAAACACTTATGGATCGATAAGCCTCTCAGCACCTTGTAGAACCGAAACACATGAGATATTCCTAAGTGCCAATGTATTTTCTTCCAGCATTGCCAAGATAGCCTTTATTCTCATTCTTCTTTTGGAAGAAACACCTTACACAGCACAGCTGTAGGACAAGTAGCAGAATTTCCAAACAGAAAAGCTTGTAGACATAATTTGCTCACCCATAAAAAACAACAGGGGAGCCAATGACTTGGCAAACAGAATCCGTAAATCCAGACAGAGATACCATGGTGGATTGAATGGAGCTTCACAAAAAGATTCTTCCATGAACCTCCACCTCTGCCTCATTTTCTGATTAATTGTGATTGTGAATCAAGGAGAATAGCAGTCAAGGAAGACACAAACAATAGTGATGTAACTAGATTAATCTGTTTGTCACATCACCCTAGCAGCCAACAATGTTACAACAGAAACAGTGACAAAATGTGGGAAAGCAAAATAAGACATCTTTTTTGCTTTAATTGATTTTCACAGTCAACTGCTTTTTCTTTCTGTTGACAAAAAAGATTTGTCAAGACTAAAAGGCAGCAATTTTGTTCCATTAAAATCAATTGGAATAATGCAAGAGAGTTCAGTCAGAACTCCCTAAAATGTTGACCAAAAGTGGGGGGGGGGGGGGAAGGATTGCTGAATGAATTTTGTGTACTTCAATGGACACATTTGCTTCCAATATCACCAGTGGTGTAGCTGCTGCCATTGAGTGTTTCTGGTGCTAGCATCTGGCAAAATGTTCTGCTCATCTGGATATGAAGCGGGATTGAATATGACCAATATGCCTCATCTCAGTACTGTAGTGATTTAGTGGTATTGGAACACTAAACTTGGAACATATGTAGTTGCAACTCTTGTTAGGATTTTTCTTTGGAAATAATGTCATTTTTATGACACTTTTTAATGCCCCAACTTCCAGCCACAGATATCTACTTGCTCATTACATAAGCCACACACAACCCACAGTATGTAGTGTTGTTTAATAAAGAATTGGCCTCAACGTTTCTGATAATGCTTGGTTAAAATGAAGGTGGCTGGTACAGGGCTCAGAAGTAATATACAGCCCCACTCGCTCATTTTTAGGCCCAGCAGAGCCCTCCCCACTTTTTAAAATATAAAACAAGGACAGCCACATTCCAGAAGGTGTGCTCTCCACAGCTTCTGCTTAAGGAAGTGAGTACTCACTAAATGCATTAATATTGACTGTCTTAACTTGATGTGACATCTTGACAAAGATTTTGAAAGCCACATAAGATTCCTGGAAAAATCAGGAAAAGGTCATGGAAACAATACAAATGCAGGAATAGGTAATGCTGTTTGTATTGTTGACTTGGAAC
This sequence comes from Pogona vitticeps, assembly GCF_051106095.1. NCBI lineage: Eukaryota > Metazoa > Chordata > Lepidosauria > Squamata > Agamidae > Pogona > Pogona vitticeps. Next base: position 156,268,527 of record NC_135785.1, read on the forward strand.
AGCAGTGATTTATGGAATGACTTTGAATTGAGACTATTCTTTTACCCACTCTTTGAACTATTGCTACTGATTCAGGCTATGCTTTGATTTCCCTTGCTGAGTATACATCCCAGCCTGCTAGAGACTTGCAGCCTTAAACCAGGAGAGGTACTTTCAATAGCATTGACAAGGATAGACCAAAAATGTGGCCTATTCTTGGCCTTAAAAAGTGAATGGCTCTTGATTGCTCTTCAAGACCTAACCTCAACTACTTTGCCTAACGATTGGGACAGCGGGGAATACTGGTTTCTATCCCAGCTACTGGAATAATTGCAGCTCAGAGGAAAGCCAAAGTGAGGCAGCAAATGATAACCCCTGGCAAGGAGTGCTAAATATGAGAAATACAGAGCAAAAGAAATGGGAGCATTGTTATCAGTAACTTGGCTGGGATTTGTGTTCTGTGTGCATATACTTGTAATCCCTTCCACAGCTGCAACTATTCAGCCGTTCCGCACAATTGGGCCATCCATACCAGAGGCAAGTGCTTCATTTTATCTATGCATGGCTGCATTTTGAGATACTGGCATTCTCTAGGGCACGAGGTCTTTCCTTCTAATATGCTCCCCCAGAATCTAAAGGGGCTCAGTTCTCTGAGAAAAGACAAGGATTTTCAACCTGTTTCTCAGAAGGGCCTGCCAGCTGATTGCTCAAGCCTTCCTTCTGCCCCTGTTTCCTCTAGCTGAGGTGTATCATCTTGAACTTCATTCTGTGTGGAAGACTCTGCCATATAGGACATGACCATTGTTGGGGTAACTGGTTATTGAGCAAATCAAAAGCATGCATTTACAGAACTTATTTATTTATTTATTTATTTATTTATTTATTTATTCATTCATTCATTCATTCATTCATTTAACCAACCTGAAGCTGAGCTGTGCACCTAAATGATTGTGCACTTTAGTGCTCCATGAAATTATTTCATTTGCTTGTTTTGTTTGTTCTAGAAGCAATCTTGTGCATGATTGCTTTAATGGGCCCTTTAGTTAATGGAAAGCATACATATTTATAAGCATGGAAGTTCAGTTTGAAGCTTCTTTGCTGATTTTGAAATCTTTTTCAAGATATGGAAGATGGGGTTATGTGCAAGGTTATGTGCATGATCAATTTTCAACAGTCCATTCGCACATGCAATCCATCAACTGATAATATTGCATTCATCATCATGTATATTCATGGGTAAACCACTTTCATGATCAGATACAGAGAGATTACTCAGTAAATTTTAAAGCTGAAAGGATTTCCCCCTATAATAATCAAAGTCATCTGATAATTTGTATCTTATCAAATTTTTCCTCTGATTCAAAGATTCTACTTAATCAAGTGAAGTATGTGCCCAAGATTTCAAGGGTTTGGGTTTGAGTTAAAAGTGAAGAGAATTTCAGTGTATGTGTGATGTTTGTTTTTCTGCTTACTTTTTTCTGGATGGAATATTTTGATGCTCCATTAAATAGATCATACTGAAATTTGCTAATACAATGTGTCTTAGAATGTATGTTTTGTAATTGGGCACTAACTTTTTTTTAACTTCAGTGAAAGCTATGTCCAAATGTTCCTGCTTATTTAGGGTTTTAATATTTGATTTCATTTCCTGCATTATGTCTTATTCCCAAGTAGCTAAGAAGTTGTTCTATTTTATTTTCTTCTGTTTTGTTTTGTGATATGCAGAATAAATATTTTTCCTTTGTAAATTCAGAATTTATTGTTGTTATGCTTGGGTTTCACTGAGTACCTAAAATTCACTGAGAAGGAGAAAGAGAGGAGAGAATTCTAGGAGATTCCAGGAAATTGTTTTGTTTTTAAAAGATGCAACTATTACTTCATCTGTTTGTGAGATCTCCAAGCAAACTCCAGTTTCTGGAAACAGTCTGACCATTACATTTTGGATTCACTGGAGTTTCTGAATACTTTCCAAAGGCAGTCCCACATGAAAGATTTCACAGTAATCCAAAGGGGGCAGAGTAAACCATGTGCTCCCATAGATGCATTCAGGAATCTTTCCCACTGCCATGCCCTTTTGTGAAAATAACTTGCCAACTTTTCTTTTCTCTTTGTTATTGTCACCTGTGCTTTAAAATCCCTTTAGAACACATTTGATTCTTTAATTTTAAAGAAGAAAAGTCACCTTGTATCTTCATCTGGCAGCCACTAGCTTTCTTTTTTCTTTTTCTTTTTTCTTCCCTTTTTTTGGTGCACCTTGTCACATTGGGAACAATGCTCTGTAGCAAGCATCACTCCCACTATTCATATGCCAAATGTACAATCACTCCATGTTAGCACGTAGCATGGCTTCTTCATAGGAAAAAAAATGAAACCAGCTGGTAGCTACCAAAGGAATCCCTGGAGGAAAAGGAAACTTCTGAACATCTCCCATCTAAAATCACACCAAATAGATGACTTTCAGCATGCTGGGAGGGATGTGAAGAATGGATGTTTGATGATCTGAATCCAAATGCCAGTCCCTAGCTGAGTGACTTGGGGAACTGATTGCTGCATGGTGCATCAATCAATACGGAAAACTATTTATTCAATGGGTCCACTCTAGTTCAGACTAGTTTTTTTTGCTCAGGCTGTTTTATTTTGTTTAAATTTGAATCCCATACTTACAATTGTTTACATAAATTGTACACATAAATGCACACAGGACAAAGATAAATATAATATGTGAACCACAAGCAACTAATATGACCAAAATCTAGTAATAGGGGTGAAAGTAACATGCCTTAATTAACAAAATCACCTCTGTTTTCATCAAAGTACCGCTACAGTTCCTATGAATTGGGCATGATGCACCTCTTCTCAGCAAGCCATATTTTCTGATTCACAAATACACTAAAAGCCTTGCAGAACAAAGAAATATGTTATCTAACCTAGGATTTCTGTAGAGTTGAAACAGGGAAAAGACATTGTATGTTAGCTTGGAAGACTGACTCAAGTTTTCAAAGTCATGGCAGTTTTTACTAGCTATATGTCTTTGAAACAACAGTAGCCCTCTCAGTCTTGAGACCCTGTGGTTAAAGAAGAATAATTTACTAACTCTGGGAACATTTGTTTTCTTTTTGTGGAAAACAGATTGTAATGCAGAGAACAGGTCTTGTGAGGAATGCAGATATGTTATATTAAAGGCTGCTGAAATTCCTGGAGGATGGTCTGGTTCTTTTGTTTCCCTTTGTTCTATTTACAACAACCAATGAAAAGAAATAGTAGAAAACAACAAAAGAGGAAAAGCAAGAGACCTCTTCCATAAGAGCCAAGAAATCAAAGAGGAATTTAAACCTAGAATAAGGATGCTGAAGTATCAAGTAAACATCCTGACCAGAATAAAATAAAGAGAAAATATATAAATATACAGATCATGACAGATCTGCAATTAAAGAAAGTGATGGGAAAGCTGCTCTCAAAGCACCTGAAATAATTAAATCACCATGAGTAGGTAGGATAACAATAGAATTATTTCAAATTACATAGACTAAATGTGTCGAAAACCTTACAAGAATATGCCAACAAACATGGAAAACAAAACAATGGCCCAAAGAATGTAAATATGCAACACACATTCCAGTTCCTAAGCAATGAGATGCCAAGGAGTGCATTGACTGTAAGATCATTGTATTTACTTCACAAGCAAATAAAAATATGTTCAAGCTATGACAACAAAGAATCTTAACTTCAATGAAGAGGCACTAAGAATTGTACTGTAAAAATGCACTGGCTATGAGAGAGTACTAAAGAATTTCAGAGGAAAAACAGTTCGTGCCTTATAGACTAGGGAAAAAACTTCATCTGTGTGGACCATGCTTTCTGTTTGCTGATTCTGAATAGAGGGTGCAAGCAATCAGGAATTTGACAGGGGAGTACTAATCTAAGAGAGGAAGAGGTAAAAGAAAAGAGAAGACATAGGCATCCTTCAGTCTTGAGAGACTATGGTAACGTGCTGTATATCGAGGACTTTGAGTGTTTTCTTACATTCTGGAGAGGCCTCAGATAGTGCTGCCACCTCCCTATTGGACATTGGAGCACTGAAAAGCCTCAAAGATCATGCCTGGCTGGATTCAGGAAGGCTTCACAGCTTATGAGAGGTTCTGCTTCCTTCCTTTTGCTAAATTGCCTCACTTTGCACCCTTGTCAACCGTCTATATAATAAACCATCTATTGCTTCAGTGCCTGCCTTCATTAGAACTCGAAGAATACAAATGCAGTGCCCTCCTTCACTACATTTCAGGGCAGGAAGTGAGTTTAAGGAACACAGGGCAGGCCACAGGGCACACATACCTCTATGGTCCAACAGAGGGGAATGGTAAGAAAGAGGGGGTCAAAGAAGTAATTTTGGTCAAGCTGTTGCATGAATATGCTTAATACCAAATGGTAGTCAGTGTGTAACCATAGATCCAGACTTGCTTTAGTGCATCATTGTGAATTGATGTCTTTATACTTGCTAACAGGTTAGAGTTCTCAGTGTGGGGGAGAAAGTTTGAATGCTTTTAGTGCATACAAGAGCATGACTGGCTCACATGCCCCCTTCTCTCTCCTCCTTTTTATAGTATCTTGTCAAAACCAAATTGTCCTCTTACATGAAATCACCTACAATTGTCCCCAGGTTTGTCTTGTTTTGTTACTTGTTTCTTTGAAACAGCATCCTGTTTTGTGCATCTCAAAATATGGTACAGCCACGAGGGATCCAATTTATCGCTCCATGAAAGCTGGCGTATTTGTATTGTGCTCTGACTGTGCTGCTGAATCTGTTATTTTTGCAGTGAAATAAACACACCGTTGCATTCCCAAAGTTCACAGGAATCTCAAGTGCACTTCCATTCAGAAAATCAAATCTGTAGAAGTCTCATCCTAAGAGCACCCTTTTTATCAGTCTTACATTAGTTTCAGATAGAGATGGGCGTAAACCTCCAGTTCACTAGTTTGTGCTGGTTCATTTAGCAGCCAAACAGGTCTTTGGTACTTCAAAGATGGAGCACCATCTTTGAGAGGGTGCTCACTGGAGGAGGTGGGGCTTCAAAGCACTGAACATCTATTTGGTTACTAAATGAACTGGTGCAAAACACCAAACCAGTGGTTCATGCTCATCTCTACTTTCAGAGCAAATTTGTTCAATATCCAATCAAAGGTTGTTTTCTCTATCAGCTAATTTTGCACTCAGGCTTCGTACAGAACAACAAAGTCTCATCATTGCAAGGAGGAAACTAAATGTGCATATATATATATAAAAGAGAAAATTCCCCAGGATATTATCCTCATTATGGCTGCATGCAGCTTCCAAAATAAATTAAGAAGTGGCCCATTTTGTTATCAAATCTAAAATGAAGCAAGCATCAGAAAGTGTTTGGCTCGGATTTTTAAATTTTCCTATATCTCAGTATGAATTACACTGTCCTTAATTTTTTTTAAGGAGACCTGTTCTACTAATTCCTGTAACAAGCAAGTATGTAGTTTTTAAAGGACTAAGTAGGGCTTCCTCCATTTTTTCCATTACCAGAGGTGTAAAACAAGACTCTGTTCTTCTTCCAAATCTTTTCAGTCTTATATTTTCTGCGATACTCCAAGATGCTTTTTCCCACTCCCTTCAGCCTTTTAGAATAAAATGAAAATGACAGGGGAAAAATGGAATTTAAATAAGGCCCATTTTATTCATGACCACTATCCTTTTGCTGCCTAGCTCAGATTACACAAACTTTATGAATTCCAGGCAGACATTAATTCAGTGTGAGTTGCAAATGACAAGATGCTAGGTGTGCCCTGTAGTATAGGAGTTACTTACAATCATGACCAGCAGTCTGTAAAAATCATACCAAGGCATATTCCAACCAACAAGACAAAACAGCTAAAAACATGCCAACACCATCTACACTAGCGATACATGATTATATTTGACCCAGAGGCCAGATTGTCCCCATGGACATTTCTTGGGAGGTGGCTAATAGTAGTACATTCTCCCAGAGTACATTCTGGGACATTCTCCCAGAATTCCATAGCCAACAAGACCAGTTGCTGATAGTTGGTGGATTCTGGTAGCTATAGCCCTAAATAATAACATCTACAAACTGTGTCTCTCCATCCAAACCTGGCCCCCTGGTGTTATTCAACTCTTTGCTCCAGACACAGAGAGGCATGGACTGATCACTCCATGCTTCTCTCTAGATGGAGAAAGGGACTCAGCCAGTACCTAACAGAACTGCCCCCTTAGGTTCTGCTCAGGTGCAAGCTGAGATACTGCAAAAGTCATGGTGTCAGTGAAGTGATGTAAGGTTTCAGCAGCACAGGACCTCCTGCTCTAAGGAGCTGCAGGGTTCTCTGATTTTATTTCTCCTTTTACTTTTCCTCTGACTTTTATCCATTTTGCCTTGCTTTGATTTGATATTGCACCCATCTGCTATTGTTTTGTATCACTGTGGCCACTTGTTTTGTTTTATCAGAGGGCAGAAGCAGGGATCCCTTTTGCCCTGGAAAAAAATTTGGGGAGTCTCAGATTCAGGAGCAGGGATCTTTTAATTTTGGAAAATCACTGCTGAATTGGAACCCGGAGTCCTAGAACCTGAAAGTAGAGGGATAGAATGTTATTGAAAGTAAAGATTCCCATCAGCATGATTATTATCATCATTTACACAGGGTAGTTGCATCTACTGGATTTCAGCCATAATTTCATTATACTACCATTTTAGTACTGGTCTGTGGTAGTGACCTTCAATCACAAGGCTTAGCTGCCTCCAATCAGGAGGCTTAGCCACCTACAGTCAGGAGACTTAGCTTCCTCCAATCACAAGTCTTATGTAACTGACGTCAGTTGATGCTGAACAAGCCAATTGCAACAGTATTCAGATGCAACAGGGACTCCTAATGTCCAAGCGTTGTGAGACCAGAGGCTGAATAGTTAAAATGTGGTGCATAATATGACAGTACTGGTATGTAAACGTTACCTAGTTACTACATAAAAATGTGTTCTGTTTGATGTTTAAAATATTGATTTCTTAATTTTGGCTTAGAAAAGTCTTATACATGGGGGCATCTTATACACAGAAAAATACAGCATTTCTTGAATTTTAAAAAAATCATATTCAGTTATACATACATGTCGTAATGGCCCTTACTAGAAACAGTATGAACATTTGTGTTTGGTCCCTGCGACTGGACATGTTGTGTCCCTTGTCAAGGATAATGCTGGCCTCAAAACTGAGTTCCAGATAAATGAACATTCATGATTCTCTGTTAATAAAATGCCTGTGAGTTTAGAGAGGAATTGGGCAATTCTGAGTTCACAGGGTTGCTGTGTGTTTTGAAAATAGAAAATCAAATATTTATTGTTGTTCTCACTCTACCAGCCATGTCAAGGGCATAACTTTTAAGATCAAGTCACCCCCACCTCCCTTTTCTTCTTGCCTGCTTCTCTGCTAATGTCTTGCCTTATGAAACAATCTCAAGATCTGAACAGTGTTGTGAATGGGTTCACTGTCTAGGGGGGGATGGTTCTTTGTCTAAGGTGGGAAGAATCAGAGGAGTCGTCTTTTTCACTTTAACAACTTCTGATTTATTAACATTTAATGGGTCAACATTGGCAAACCGATCTAGGAAACTCAACTCAGAAAATATACCAGAACTGTTCATAGCTGTATCAGTCCTCTCCCCCATGGAACTCAAAGGGGTGCAGGACCAAACATCTCTGTGTTGATCGGCTTCTGCAGCGGGTCACTCCGCACCGCACATATGGTCCCGCAACATGGGTGCCGTGCCCAGTCTCCTTCTAATGGTGGGTTATTGAAACTTGCATCCGGCTGGATCACGTGCCATCCTCTACCTTGTTTCTTAGGAGACACCACCACTGACAATTCTAGAGGTTGTATATTCACCTCTTCTCTCTCCTTCGAGATTGGGTCAGGGAGCCGTCCTCCTATCCTCAAGTGAGGAAAGTCCCTCAGCAACTCCTGCGTCTTGACCCTTTCGTACTCGCACAGCTTCTCTAACTCTCTCTTCCTATCCACAGCTCAATTTCTACCTCAAATTGGCACCCACTCCCAGTATTTGTACCCTCTTGCCAAACTGACAGCTCTTGTTCCCCACCAATCGCGCCTTCTCCCTCCTCCACTAAACCCACTTCAAATCTCCCGCCCTTGCGTACTCTCTCCTTTTCTCCCACGCTTTCTCTCCCTCTCCAATATTCCTCTGTGTTTTCCTCTCCCCTTTCCCCTGGATTCCTTTCTTCAGCAGGGGACGACACACTCTCTTCCCGCACTCCTTCACAAGTGTGCACATGTTTTTCTGCCTTTTGTGGGTGGGAGGGCTATGTTGGTAAGACCAATGACATTTCTCAAGGTTTGGGGCAAGATTGTGGCCCTCTGAAGGTTTTTTCTTCCTACAGCTCCCATCAGCCCCACCCAATATGGCCAGTGATAAGATTTGTGGAGACTATGGTCCCAAATATCTGAAGTCAAAAGTTCATGGGGCGCATACCACTAATTGGGGGCATATTGACACCTACAGTTTTAAAACCCAGTAATTTACTATAGCAATAACTGAAGGAATCAAGTGTTTCCTTTCTTATTAACTCAAAACTACCTTTGACAAAGTATAGCAAGAACAAAGTACAGAAGTGCTTTACCATACTGTGGGAGTATAGCTCTACATTTTATAGCATAGGGATGAATAAAGATGGTAAACCTCAGTTTGTCTTAGAAGTCCCAAGCAACAATTTAAATCAGTTCAGCTAGCTCAGTTTCATAGGCTGATCAATACTATCCCCACTTCCCACCCCAGAGTAGTCCATATCAGCAAATTAATAATGCTACTAGACAATTCCAGTTACCAATACCCATGCTACCCACTCCTCTTTATCTCAACATAGGCTTCAGCTGTCAGTGCACTACTGGCCTGGTGTTTCAGATGCAACACCTCAAATGGATGACTCCCTTTGGTTCTATACAGAACCCTTGATCCCCAAGGTTCTTATCACCTGTGCCCAATACTCAAGCACTGTCTGGTGGACCACTCTATTGTATTGTTCTTTGCCACTGCCAAATTGGTCTGGGTAAAGAACAACTTCAAGAGGCACAGAATGTTGAAATTAAAGCAATTCCTCATCTGTTTTGGCCATTCATTCTCCTGCTGCCTCAGTACTATTATACCTGGACCAATACTCAGACTTTAGTAAAAGGCAGTTTCGTACATGTTCTGAACATGTCCACATTCTGGAGATTTCTGAACAACATAAGCATTTATTTAGGGATACTGCAGTTTGAACTTGATTTTGTGATAATAGAGATGGGGGTATTTGTATTCATATACGAATACGGATATCCCCATGCAGCTAGACTTCATGAGGGCCACTCACGCATCCAGCAGTGGCAGCAGCCTCTCTCATCCAGTCACTCCCAGAGTGCTGCTCTCTTCCTGCTCAGCTAGCCACTTGGCAGCTGTGCAGGGAGACTCATCCTCCCTCCCCTTGCCTGGAGCAGCTAGCCAAGCAGGAAGACAGCAATGATCCGGGAGTTATTGGAAGGATGAATGAGGCTGCTGGCACTGGGCACATAAATGGATGGTCCAGCCCCAGGGGCCAGATCCTTGTTAAGTCCAGCTGCATGAGGATATTTGTAGTGATAAAATATTAATAGAAGGAGTATGCAGCATGAATACCCAGTGCTCACCATGCTTCAAGTGGAGCTCCTCTCCATTGATACTTTCTACACATGGAAAGTACTAAGTCTGCAGAGCAGATATTCCTGTCCACTCGTAGGCTCTACATATGAGCAGAAAACCTAGAAAACCAGGATTCCTAGTCATGGACAGGACTATTTCCTCAGCCTACATGCAAGCAGGAGAATTTCCTCAGGAAACCGGTCTCTCCACTTGTAGAAAGCAGCAATAGAGAGGGGTGGAACCAGCCTCTCCACCCAAGCCTCATGAGTGTATCTGGGAAGAGAATGAGAAAATACTCCTGAAGAGTTCAAACACTTCCCATTGAGAAATTTCCAAAGGTACTGTTGATGCTTCCAGTGCCCTTGCATCTACCTCATGTACATTTCAATAGTTGCTGTACATGATTTCATTAAGTGGCCCATTCTGTTTTAAAAAGTGCCAAAAGCACTCTTAATTGCTTCAGCCTTTCTGCTGTTTCAGCCATTCTTCCTTTTACTTCCTTATTCTATATGTCTGCTTGATCTGAAATCAATAACTACTTAAATGCATAAAATATATTACAGAATATATGGCTAAGCATTTAGAAGTAAACTGCATGCTTTTTGGAGAGAAACAGAAACTCTAAGCTAGAATTTAATTTCACAGAGGAGAAAGTAGACTTTGCCTGAAACCCAGGGTATCAGGGTATCACATGGTGCATGTGTTACCTTGTGCTATAGCCACCTTCTGTTTGGTTTGCCATTCTTGGAAGGTAACTTGTTCACCTCTTCTCTATGTTTTTCATACTGCTGCTGCTGCTGCTGCTGCTACTACTACTACTATTTAGTACAGAAATTACAAATACTGGTGATGTCAAAGAAGCCTCTGTTAGTCACACACGTCCCTTTGCAATCATTGTGAAAGGTGACAACCAAGATCTTGCTGAATTTAGTAGAATTTTGTGGAATTCAGTCTAGACTTAAATCATCATCATAATAATCATTAGACTTACAAAATCTAAAATAAGCTGAAATGTTGTTGGATAACACCTCTGGGAAGGTGGTGGTGACATTCCACTCCCGACATGACAACTCTTTTGCTGTCATAGAAGATAAGGTTCTCTGGGAAGGAGATCATCCATCAGGAGGGGTACGACCACCTGGAACATATCCATTCCTTGTGAGAGAAACATAAATGCTGTTGCATTAAGAAATGCCTCTGATGAGTTCCAGTAGTCATTGATATGATCCTTAGGAACACAGAGATTTGGGCTTGTTGTGAATGTGTAGTGTATGCCTGGTGCAAATGTTCATTCACTCCATGTATTACCTATATTAGTGTATCCCAACCTTGGGTCCCCAGATGTTCCTGGACTACACCTCCCAGAAATCCTGGCCAGCATAGCTAGTGCTGAAGGTTTCTGGGAGTTTTAGTCCAAAAGTATCTGGGGGCCCAAGGTTAGGAACCACTGATCTAGATACAATTAGAATAGTGGTGGTCAAACTGGCACCAATGATATGGAGAAATATAGTCACAAAGTCCTGGAAACCACATTTGTGTTGTGAGCAAGAAGGTGAAAGCCAGAGCCTCCAAGCTGTTTTCCTTGGAAATGCCACCTATTCACACTTATTGCAAAACATCCCTGACAATTGATTGTACAGGGACTGCAGGTTGATTTGGGAGTTTTCCATTCATAGTGGATATGATGTAAATCACATTTCAGCCCCCAACACCCCTTTGTTTCTTCTTTTCTTCCTCTGGTCCTACCTTTGCTGATCTGATGGAGAACTAACAGTAATGCAAATACTGGAAATAATAATAGTGACCCAGTGATATGGTGATCTAGTACTGATCTCATATATGTAAGAATTATGGGGGTTTTGTTAGTTTATTTTTAATTCTGAAGATAATCAGGGGAGAGAGAAAAAATCCAGAGGTGTCTTCCAGTTGTCTTGAACATCACACCCCAACTGCCTATATCACCAAATCACCACTTACACATATGTGTCTTGTCTTTACAAGAACATATCACAACTAACCACATGAGAGGGAAACCATTCAAATCATTCTGGTGTGAAAAGTAGGGGAAAAAACCCAAGTGGGAGAGAGGGGGAAAACTATTTGGGGATGAAATAGGGGTGGACCAATTCAAATCAGTCATTGATTTGCATCATGTGGTCATTAAAATATTTTGAATTCACCTATTTTACAAGTGGAGCAAATCCTTGACCATATAGTCACAGTTTCATTTTTCTGTTTTCTTAGCTGTAGTCTCCACTTGGATTGATGATTCAGACAAGGTACATAAAACCTTTGACTATCTCTTCAGTATCTACATTAAAGTTGTGGTAATAATTCTGTGTGGTCATAATTTTGGTCTTCTTAATGTTCAACTGCACTCCTGTTTGGCACTTTCCACGTTCACTAAAAATCACTTCAAATCATTGCAGAATCTGTCAGTCATCTGCTTATCTTAAATTGCTAATGTTTCTTCCACCACTTTTCACTCCTCCTTCATTTGAATCTAGTCTGGCTTTCCATATTAGTATATGTTCTGTGTATAGATTGAATAGATAAGGGGATAAAATGCACGCTTGTTTGACACCTTTTCCCATTCACTGTCTTCATATTCTGTCAAAATTGTAGCTTCTTGTCCACAATACAGGTTATGCATTAGGGCAATCAAATTCTGAGGCATGCCCATTTCTTTCAGAACAACCCATAGTTTCTCATGATCCACACAAAAGCTTTGCTGTAATCTATAAAGATCTTAATCTGAAACTCTTAGGTGCACTCCTGTAGCCAGCTGATTTTTGTAATATGATCTTGAGTGACTCTTCCTTTTTGAAATCCATCTTGAACACCAGGCATTTCTTACTCCATGTAAAGTAAAAGCCTTTGTTGCAATATCCTGAGCATCACTTTGCTTGCATGGGCGATTAGATTCTTGGGGGATGGAAAGTATATTGAACATTGCCATTCTGTGAGCCATTGTTTTGTTTTCTATATTTGTTGGTATATTCTTGTTAGGATTTTAACAGATACCTCTATGGTTTGAGATAGTTCTATTAGTATTCCATCTACCCCTGGTGATGTATTTCTTCCTAGTGTTTTCAGAGCAGTATTCACTTTATTTTCTAGAATTATTGGTTCTTCAACATAGGATTCCACATTAAGGGAAACTATCATCCTTGTATCTGTTTTGCATAAATCTTCAATGTAATGTTTCCACCTTCTTTTTATTTTGCTTCCCTGTTAGCTTTTCAGCATTCCTAATCTAGGTTTAAACTTCCCTTTGGTTTCTTGGATCTTCTGGAATAGATCTCTTATAATTTTTATGTGTGTATATTTGTACGTTTTTATCTATGCATTGGAAGCCGCCCAGAGTGGTCAGAAGACCAGATGGGTGGGGTATAAATTAAATAAATAAATAAATAAATAAATAAATAAATAAATAAATAAATAAATAAATAAATAAATAAATAAATAAATAAATAAAATAAAATAAAATAAAATAAAATAAAATGTTTTTATTTTTTGTTGTTTGCTTCTATTTCTTTGCAGTGTCCATTATAATAGTTCTTTTTGTCTCGATGTGGCAATCACTGAAAAGCTGAATTCAAGATTCTCTGATCCCACTTCTGTCACCTGTTACTTTTGCTTCTTTCCAGTCCTTAAGTGTTTCCTCCATCATCCATCTCGGTTTTTTCTTTTCTTTTACTAGATAATTATCTTTTCTCATTCTTCCCTAATCACACCTTTCCATCCACTGTTCTTTTGGTTCATGGTTAATTGAATTTAGTAGTATGAATCTATTCTTTATATGGACTTTAAATTCATCAGAAATGTATGTTAAATTATATTTTGGCACTAGGATTCTTTAGTGTTCTTTTTCAGCTTTACTCTAATGTTGAATGTAAACAATCAGGACCACAATCTGTTCCATGTCTCATTGTAACAGAGAGTGTATTCAGAATTCTCAAGGCTGTGGGTATCTTTATTAGCCATCTACGTCATACTTAGTCTTCCTCTTTTCCTGATGCCTTCAGATTTTTCCCATAATTATCATATTTTCCTGTGAGTTTTTTTAATGATGTGCCCAGAGTTTTTTTTGTCATTATCACCTCTACAAAGAGTTCAGGATTGATTAATCTAGTACAAGTCATTTGTTCTTCTGGAAGTCCACACTATCCATGAAACTCACCTTCAATAAATTTGAAATTGAAGTGATTTTTCATCTCTGTCAGCCTTCTCCATTGTCTGGTTCTCATATCTATAGGTGGTCATCTTGCCACTTCAAGAGGAAATTTCTGAAATGCTGAGCCTGTCTGGCTATCATGGCCAGCAGTTTAGACATTAATGGCTGTGTGTTGTGTTATTTTGAGGGGACAGCACATTTACACTGTTATACAAGCTCTATACGCACTGCTTTACATTGTAGCCAAGTCTCATTTCTTCAGTGTTGTCACATGAAAACATATACTAAAATATTTATGAAATGTGAGGGGGTGTAGTCACTTCTGTGATATACTGTATATGTTCACTCCAAGCTTACATATCTTACATATTATTGGCAATGAGGTGCTAGCAGTGAGGTAGGAGTGCAGTTAAAAATAGAAAGTACTGGCAGTGACAATTACATTGTTAACACAGGCCATTAAAAAAAAATAACTGTGGATGCTAACATTTGGACTTGGAGTGCTAGTAAACACATGGAGAGTGATAAGAATCTGCTTTTCAGTACAAACCATTGTCAATATACTGAAGCTTCTGCTCTTCCCTTGGGGTTTCTGTTCACAATGTAAAGCAATAAAGAGCTTCATTTTCAAAGCAGTCTCTATATAGGACAGCTTCAGCTGAACACACAGAATGTCCTATGGGATCCCAGAGATTTATTTACACTTACAATTCACAAAATAGTTGCTGTTGAACATGCCCTCTAAGACAAATTGTTACTGTTGATTTGTTTTGCTATGCACTAGTGTAACTCATAGGCTAAAATCCTGTTGCTCAGTGTTAGCCAAATTGTAACTTTTGGTTTATTCTCTGTGGTAAACCAGTTGCCCCCTCTGTAATTTTCAGAGCATATATGCACATGCACCAAGTCAGGGTATGTGGACGCACCCAAGAATTGCAGTGCAGACAAGTTATTTATCAGAAAGGAACTGACCAAAAGTTATGATTTGGCTTAAGCTAAGCAACAGGATTTTGCTCGTACTGTTACTATAAAATGTAGGAATGCTTCTGAGATTAATCCAGCATGTGTGCTATCATTAAGCACAAGATATAACTATTTACCTTTTCTCTTCTCCTAGTTATTTGTTTGAACATGTTCAAGAGGTAATTTCCTAGGGTTGGATGACTGCTTCCCTACAATTCAGCCCAGTCATTGAGAGTCTAACTCTCATCGCTGGTGTACTAAAATATATGGCTGGGAGTGCCCACTGTACTCTGGACGTTTTTAATCCAGTGATTCCTGTACTTGAGTCCCTGGCTGTTCTTGGACAACAACTCATAGAAATCCTGGCCAGCACAGCTAGTGATGAAGGCTTCTGGGAGTTTTAGTCCAAGAACATCTGGAGACCCAAGACTGGGAAGAACTGCTTGGAAATATCAAATGTTGCCCATAAGAGAGACTGGATTACTCAGTGACCCCTCAGCAAGCCTTCATGGTAAATCAGTGCCAAGAGGCCTGAGTTTGCAAACTGATGGGATGTAGAGCCTTGAAACAGGGTGATATTGTGCAGTGAAAGTATGAAGAACACTTTCACCAGCCCCCAAAAGTAACTGGAAGCTTGCATATAATCCTTTCTTAGTCAAAAGGTCCTTGCAAATCTTAATTTCTGCAAGATGAATGTAAACTGTGACCATTCAACTCATATTTTTCATCTTATGTCTTCATATTCAGGCTTTGAAGGAAATTACTTTAATCTTATCATGCTATTTTGTCCTTTATCGCACCAAGAAAGTACATGTTCTTGGTTAATTGCTGCAGTCAGTGTTCTGGATGAAGCATTCTTCAAATAAAACCTAGGGCAAAGATCAAAGCAGTATTCCAAATGTCACCAAGGACAGACCTGAAGTCTCTGAGTGGTTCCCAACATTGGGTCCCCAGATGTTCTTGCACTAACATTCTCATAATCCTTCACCACTAGCTGTGCTGGCCAGGATTTCTGGGAATTCTAGTCCATGAACATCTTGGACGACAACTGGTTGGGAACTATTGCTTTATAACAATGAATAGTCTCAAACTCAGCTGAGCAGAAAGACTCTTAGCCATGGCCGGAAGTGGGATGGACAGCCATGATGGTTGCCAACCTGCAGCCACATTGCCTCTGGAATTCTAGGAACAGGAACCTAAACAAGTAAAATCTCCTGTCTGTGCTGATTACTGTGAATCTGAATTCCAAAGGGCAATGACTGGAAAGGCATGGTGATGAATAAAGTAAAATCTCCTTCTGTGAAAATGGTCTCCCATCTCACATGGTAATGTATACTTTCATTCTCTCATTGGGTGTAATTCTCTTCACAGTCTTCCAAGCCTTCTCAAAATAATTACAGTCACACCATGGGAATTGTAAGCCAATTGTGGTTATAAAGGTTAAAAGTGCAGAGTACAGTTTAGAGGTCTAGGTCCTAGTCCAACCAAATCACTGGGCCACCTTGAGCCAGTCACTCTATCTCAGCCTCACTTACCTCATGAGGTTGCTACAAAAACAAAGTGAGATGTAGTATAGCCATTTATACCACCAGGAGCTCATTGGAGGATACAAAGGTAGCCAAAAATCAGACAGGTAATGATATTATTTGCTAATATCAGCCACTAAACAGGAGAATGGCTCAGCACAGGAGGGGCAATGGCTCAGGACCACAGTCAGCAGTGTCCCTTCATTTGAAGGACAGAGGACACTCATTTGATAACCAAGATGTACTCATTTTGGACTGAGAAGATAGATGGTTTGAAAGAGGGGTCAGGGAAGCCATACATGTGCATATAGAAAATCCCTCACTCAACAGGGACAGAGGCCTTAGATACAATCTGTCTCCTATTTATCATGCTGCCTTTTCATCTGTCCCCAGAAAGATCAGGACCATACACCAGAAAGACCACTGTTAACAACTGTCAACTACCCATGATAATGGGTGGAGAAGGACTGCAGAAGTGGAATTATCCCTCACCCCCAGTCCTTTGTCCTTATAAGGATGCCATGACTCAACTTCCGGATAACCACACCTGGATGACTGAGAATCTTCACAGATATTATTTGATGTGAACAGAAGAGGTTTTCTTCAGAAGCAGTTTCTGCTGATTGTTTTTGCACTATTGATTTTAAGCTCATATCAAATCATATATTAGCCCATACCACATCTATTGTTTCATCAGCTAATTCTGTAGCATTTCCTGCCTATAGCCTTTCTGCTGTTATGTGTTAGGGCATTTTGTGTGTGTACTTTAACATTTCCACACACCCACCCCATTGCCTTTCTGTTGTTATGTGTTTGGACATTTTGGAAAGTTCAATGGCACCTCAGTGTTTGCTTCCCTGAGTCTTATGCAGCTGGCAATGGCTTGCAACAAAGGCCAAACACCTAGTATACTCCCAAGGCTCTGTCTCCAGCTACAGGACCCTTAACAAAAGGTCTTCACAGCACATAACTTACTAGCACGCACTTTCTGAAAAGAGCAAAGTTTGACGATCATTTAAACTAGAGCATACCATTTATAGTTGGCCATCCTTTGCGTGCAGTATCACTAGTCAAACAGCTACATGCTCTGTATATTATATAATTGTCTCCATGGCATGACAGTCAGAATGTCAGACAAACCTGGGAGGCTTGAAAATTTACTTTCATTCCGCTGGTTGTCAGGGTGGGAACTTAAAAATCACAGGCTTGAATATAAATTTCAGTGCTCTCTTTGCTGTTTAAAGTGGTTCTATATAATATTAAGGACTCTTCTGGCTCACAAAGGACTTCTTTTTCTACATCTGTATATTCATTAATCCAAGTCACGAACAAAGAAAAAACAAACAACTTGTGTCTGTGCACAAAACCAGAGACGACAGCATACCTACCTGCATGTTACGGGTCACATAAGTATCAGTCAAGACAGAAATGACTCACACAACTGCTAGCCAAAACAAATGATACCTTCTTCCTCCCTCCCACTCTCCCATAAAACACACACAGATAAATATTTGATATAAAAGCTGGTGGTACATGTGTATATCCAGATGCATCTGTATTCAATCCTCACAAACCTGTTTCTTCTGAAGTGTTGCATTGTGACGTGCACACTGCTTAAGTCTCCTGCCAAGTATGCAGAAGTTCTGCCTAATGATTGTGTTTCTGGCTTGTGTTGAGTTTCACTCTGCTGAGGAGCCATAACCCATTTCCTAAAGTTTCAGCTCTTTCACTATGCGAGTGTTGTGTGTTTTTTTTTACCAACTGTGCACTTGAAACATATGTTAATTTGTTTCTGACATCAGTAGCATAGTGAAGGGTTTCCAACAGTAATAAACAGAATTATGAAACATGCATCTCTGCCAGTCACAGGGGTGTTTTGTTTTTTTAATGCCCCAAAAGTTTGTTAAAACCAATCTTGCAGTGGCCATGAGGGGAGCATGGGGTGTACGTATATGGCATGGGCACCTTAAGTCATTAGAACTATCCCATCCCCACTCCCATTTTTAGCTTGTCTGGATCACTCTTGCCTATTCTTGCATTGTTTCACCAGCTTAAGAATATTTATCTGAACAGTCTGTGAACTAGGTCTTTAGTCCAGTAACAGGCAGAGGTTTCTTCACCAGAGAGTTCATTCTTATTTAGTTTTCTACTGAAGTGGTTTGTTCACTCTTAACCCCCTACCTCCATCTGCTCCTACTAACTTCCAGAAGCATGGGGAGAGTGGACTATAATGTTTTGGCTTTTTTTAAAAAAGGAGTATGTGCATCTGTATTCGAGAGGCCCATAGGTCAGGTTTGGTTATGTAAGCTTTCTTTGTGTTGATCATCGATTGTACCCATCTTTCATCATCATCTTAATAAACTTTATACTTCTATAATGTTGTTTGTTCCCCCTCCCCCAAGTTATCCTGAAGCTTTAAAGTAAGGTTAAATCAGAGGGCAAATCCACACACTTCTACGTGCTCTTGTTTAAAAGGTAGTTCAGTCACCCATTGATTCAAAGCTACATTATGTTTACCAGGGACTTGAATTACAGGTTTATTTCCCTTTTTTTGGCAACCTTTTCTTTTTCTCATCCCATGCCCCTCTCAATTAGAGATGGGTTGGGCAGTTTGTGCTGGCCTGCATAATTTACTTATAAATTCACCAGAGGGTACTTTGAGCACTGTGGAGCAGTATATAAGCAGCACACACTTTGTTTTGGTTCATTTAGCAGCTGAATAGGTATTTGATGCTTTGCGGACCTGCCTCCGCTGGCAGGCGCCAGCAAAAGACTCATCTGATCACCGCCTTCAGGAGCGCACCAGCCTATCACTGTAATGGACCAAACAGCAGGGTAAATGCTGTGTAGTCAGGTTCTAAATTGCATCATAGTGGTTCAGTCAAAGAATTACAATACAGCAAGAAATGTTGCCTTCTAGTCTGCATTTAGTCTCTAGGGCCTCAGTACAATACTGCCCTTTTAACCTGCCTGTATCCTGATCTCCCAAACACCTCCCAGACCTTCAAACACCATGGAAATGTATTCTGACCATTCATGATCAAATCTAAATCTTTAAACAATCTACACTGCAAACACATTTCTCCTCACCAATGATTTAACAATTTATTTGTTGGTTGTTTTAATATACCACTTTTCACCCCATAAGTAACTCAAGGTGACTTAACAGTCAGTTAAAACAATGTAATAGTTGCAATTAAAAACATCATAAAGCACAATATGAAAAAACAATTAAAGAAGTAATAGGAGAAATTGCCAATAGGAGTGTAGCCGTTACATGAAAATAAAATAAATCTTTCCACTGGCAGTGGCGGGTGTGGGAATATGGCTCAAGGTTTCTTTGTCTCACAGCACTGAAAACCAATTAAACAATAAAACCTCTAAAATGTCTATAAAAATAAATTAAACAACAAACAATATTAAACAATGATATTGTATTTAATTATAGACAATCAAAATCAAGACACAGCAAAGCTAGCCTGAAAAGATGTGTCTTCACACCCTCTCTAAAAGCAGCAATGAAAACTGATGGCAACTCACAACATAAACACACTCCAGAATTTGTTCACTTGAGTTTTATAGAAGGGAAATTTGAAATTATGTATATAAGCCTATTTTTTGTATAGAGTTAGCTGAGAGTAACAATGTGATCCATGCATACTCAGGTAGAAGCAAGAATTATTTTGTTTAAGAGAACATCTCTTCAATAACTGTTTAGGACTGCTGCTTCTACATATATCCTATCTGGTGAAGTATGGTATAACTCACTGTTAATAGACATAGGCCCAAATTAAATACTGTTAATTTTACAAATATTACTGTTACAACTCCTATGTATAGTCAGTATTTTAATATCTATAGAATTTACTATGGCCTTTTTTATCCCAATTATTCCACAGAGTGGTGTCTGGTGACTCCAGTTTCAGAAGTGCTATGAATCCACTCCAGGTTGTAGCCCATACTTTACAAATATCCCCCAAAATAGATTCAGCTTCTTGGATAAGTACTTCAAAGTGAAGAGTAAAATCCAGAGTGGATTACAGTACCTCTGAAACAGAATTCATGAGCACCCACTGTCTCCACACAATGGAGAATATTCATGGATTGCAGAGGCATTCCTATTTTGAAGGAATCCTTCCACACTGGGAGGACGCATGTGGAAATTGTGATGGAGTGGGGCTAGAGGTGTCTCCCACCCATGTATTTAACTTTTGTACACACTGAATTGCCTTAATAATGTTGTAGTGAAGCCGTCATAGCCATCGTACCATGAGGAATATATGAAACCTGCCTGCAGTTGAGGAAAAGTTGCAAGACAGCAAGGGGTCCTCCAGTGGCTGTCTATGACTGGCTGCTAGTTGGCATCTCCCCATCCAGAACAACCTCCACTGTCTGCTGCTCCACATACAGTGGGGTCTTGACTTGAAAACTTAATCCGTATTGGAAGGCGGTTCTCAAGTCAAAAAGTCTGTAAGTCAAGTCTCCATTGACCTACAGTGCATTGAAAACCGATTAATCCCGTAACAGGCCGTTTTTGTTCCATTTTGGTTTTTTTCTGGTCTGTAAGTCAAATCTCAGTCTGCAAGTCAAACCTAAATTTTGCGGCCAGAGAGGTCTGTAACTCAAAAAGTCTGTAAGTCAAGCTGTCTGTAAGTCAAGGGTCCACTGTAGCTCTCTCTGAGATGGTGAGGCATCTTTGACTATGGTAGGAGGGGGAACCAATCAGTCCCTAAAATGTCTAATACTTCACTTGGCTATGTGTATCCCTGTTAGTATCCCATAGCAGAGGCAGCCTGAGAAAAAGATAATTGAAGCTAACATTTTAGGGACCTGCCTGCTGGCTTTGCTTCTTGCTAGCTAGAGGCAACTAGGCATGCTATCATTTACAAGACTGAAAAGAAGGTATTAAAGCTGCTTGATATTGCTTAAGCACTATATTTTTGCATACGAAAAGGGGGGAAAAAAGAGAGAAATCTATTCTTTTGGGACTTGAAAGAATATTTCTTTCTTTCTTTCTTTCTTTCTTTCTTTCTTTCTTTCTTTCTTTCTTTCTTTCTTTCTTTCTTTCTTTCTTTCTTTCTTTCTTTCTTTCTTTCTTGGAAGTGTTGTAGCAATCCTCTGCATAATTTCTTTTCATATAACATAGAACCACCCTAGTCAAATTTGCTCAAGCAAATTGACTGCTAAAATACAGTTCTATGAGCTATTGTATGCTAACCAAGGATTGAAAGATTTGCAGGGAGAGCTGGGAATGCTCTGACACTCCCTTGAAAATTCAAGCTGCAGTTACCTTATGTTTCCAACTGTTGGGCACAGATTGTGCTTTCCTCAGTGACTTTCTTTAACACTTATCCTGAAGTGTCATTCTGTTGGCTTCTTCTGGAAGCATATTCCACTAGCAAGATAAGTCAACTGGACCTAGGGACTGTGTGTGCTTAATTTTAAGGCATAAGAAGAGACAGAGAAGTCAGTGAGAAACAGCATGGGATTTCTGAGACATCCTGGAACATCTGTCTCTTTCACATAACAGGACCCTCACACACCTCCAAATGTTATCAAAGTAAGGAAATATTATCGATTATACATTCTTTTTTCTTCTTGATCTTAGCAGTTTTAACACATCCATTATTTTATGTAACCTGTAGTTGTGATGATGGGATATGAATAAAAACTATGGCCAGTATTCTGTTGCATAACTGTGTCTGTGCAATGGCGTTGATGTCACTGGCTACAGAAGATTGCCACTAATCAAAGAATTTCTTTTTTGTTTTGGACTCCATGCCACTTGAACACAATAATATAAAATTGTGCACTCTCACTGCAGAGGCAGAGATACACAAGAGGATACAGGCATTATGTATATCCAAGCTTAACAATATTTTATATTGTATGTGTGTGTGTGTACATATAAATAATTTCCCTTTACTAATTACATTGTCTATCTAAATGTGCTAGTGAGCTAAGAGAGCATTTTGCAGAAAGCATTTTATAAATTTATTACAGTACTTTTCCTTTAGGAGTCTGAAGAAAGAGGGAAGAACCACAACTTGATCCATCTGAAACCAGAAAGAAAGATTCTTGTAACATAAGGGGGGGACGATGTCCTTTTGCTGAATGTTTTTTGTTTGTTTGTTTGACTTTTCTTAAAGGGATAGTGTTGGGATGTGGCAACTGACACAAGCATGAGCAAAAAGAAAAAAAAAACACTAGCCCTTTGGATATTGTAGGCCTGGAATTCTGTTAGCTTTGTCAGCATATATACAAAGGTCAGGAAAGACAGCTGTTGCAATCATTCACAGCAACATCTGGAGAACCATGCTATGCCCATCCCCATCCTACATGGTACATGGTCTATGTAGGGAAGCAATCGTAAACCTACTGGGGAGTGAATCCTGTTGAACTTTGAAGTTGAAGTAAAGATTATGGAAAGCGGTGGATAGCAATTATGGTATATTTCATAAAAATGTGGTACACTTTAGGACATGAAGACATAGGGAAATATTATTGATATCATTATTGGCTAATCTCCAACATTACATTGACAGAGACCATGAAATGCTAATACAATACAATACAATACAATACAATACAATACAATACAATACAATACAATACAATACAATACAATACAATACAATACAATACAATACAATACAATACAATACAATACAATACAACCAATCAAGCAGCAAAAATAGGTAATTGTAATAACTGTAATTATGGCTTGATTCAAGTGTTCTAGGATTGATTTTAAAATATCTGCTCATTTCGTGACAAAAAGAGAAAGATTTGTAACTGTTAACATAGGTGTATACCTTGGAGCTACAAGTTACAGAATTAAAAAACAATTCTCGATTTAATGGTAAATCAGTGTGTGGCATAGACTGTCAGGTCACAACGACAGAGACCACAACAAAGCTCAGCACAGAGGAGTATGTGGGTGGGAAATTGCCTCAATTGGTACATTATTGAGAAATGAATGATACTACTGCCAAGAATGGTTAAAAGGTGAAATCACTTGAGGTGGCATGGAAGCAATTTAGAAAGGCTGATACAATAACAGTTGTATAATACCACACTAGACTATGTTTTTCAGGGGGGGGGGGAAGGTATTTCTGTGCCTACATGATTCAAATGTCATTAAATGAATAAGCCAAGAAGGCCATGGCCAAATGGTTAGAAGTTAAAAGAGTTTCATTTTTGCCCAGTTCGTTGTGTGAAAGTTAGTGTTATTCTCTTACTAAATTAAAAAAAAACAGGAAAATGTAAAATAATTCTGATAAGTTAATTCAAAATTATGAATTCAGGATGAGGGGGAATTTTAGAGCTTCGTATGTCTTATGGAAATACCCATTCTGATGTTGCCACTCAGGCAGAGTGGATTTTACCTGTAATTGTTGAAATCTTTTACACGTTTTAGAGGGGGAAATGCATGCCAAACTATATGTACATTTGTAGTTAGGTTTATAACAAAAATGTGCACTTTGATAAAAGCAA
Source organism: Pogona vitticeps (assembly GCF_051106095.1). Lineage (NCBI taxonomy): Eukaryota > Metazoa > Chordata > Lepidosauria > Squamata > Agamidae > Pogona > Pogona vitticeps. Next base: position 156,292,362 of record NC_135785.1, read on the forward strand.
ATAGATATGATTCAGGGAGTGCAAAATGTGTACAAACAAGTGTGGGCAACATGAAGTATATTGCCATATGCCGCTCTGTAAGCCCTCCTATCTCTGCCATCAAATTTGGCATTGCAGCAGCAATGTCTCCCTACATTTATGTACTAAAAGAAAGCTGACACAACCTATGTACCTTATTTCGGGACAAAATTGCGATCAACTCAAAGTACAGTTTTCTTCTAAAGCAAAACATCCAAGAGATCGGGAATCCTAAAACCCATCTTTGAAAACCATTTTGTACACCAAAGTGCACAACAAAGATGAAGATAAAATGGCCATATCAGTTAGAAAATGTGATACTCAATGAGAATAAGGAAGACAGATTTCCATGTCCCTAGCCAGAGCTAAGGATTATTCAAACCAACTGCCACTGGAAGCAACAGCCCTAAATCACTTTTTCCATTTTCCCTTGCTTAACATGTAGCAAAGCAGAACATATGTCAGGCACAAGTAGTAGTCGATAATGCAGAGGAAAGGAGGAAAATTAGAACTAAAGCTCATCACATTACCTAGGAGTTAGCAGTTGAGCAGTTTCGCATTCCCTAAAACTTGAGGACACTGGGTAGGAGAATATCATGTTAGAGACTCTTGTGATGTCACAGAAAATGGACCCAGGGGAAAGTTTTCTCTGAGTTTGCACACATACATGCATGCTGTCAGCCCTCGGTGTGTGTTGTGTGAAAAAGTGAGTGAGACAGACAACAATATTTTTCCCATTTTGTAATTTTGCATATGCAACACATATACAGATGCCTCCACAAACTTTCTTCTCCAACATCACTTTTTACTTCCTGTCCCTTGTCTCACCTAATGCCATTACTTCCCCTTCTTTCCAATGTGGCACAACAGCAGCCTTTAAGAAATCTATGGCCAGAATCCTGTTGGGTTTTGGCAGCGTAAACGTACATTATGTAACAGATGTATCCAATCATCCCAGCTGTCTCTCTTGTGCTTGGACATACCCAGGTCACACTCAGTTGCAGGATGAATGGCCAGAAAACTACAAGAAATGCTTCTGCAATGTCCCTTATGCACAACACAATAATGTTCTGCCCCATAGAATTCATGAAGAACAAGGCAATCTGTTTTTTTGAGAGTTGAAGGATGATGAGTTTTCAGTGTGCTAGTGATTCACTTCCTCTCATCCCTCTCTGCTGTTTTTAAAAAAATAATTCTTATGCAAGGAGTATACACTTCATACAAGATGTCACAAAACAACCAACGTGCACAATTTCACAAAGTGGTTGAGATTAGGAAGTTGATGGTGAGAGAAGTTGATGGTGAAGGCAGTTTTATTTCCTGCTCAGATACCACCAAACCCACTGAAAGTACAATAGGAAGACAGAGGTAAATCATAGATGGTATGCATACAGTGACCGCCAAGAGGGATGTTCACACATTACAATGAACATGTTTTTATATAGTATGTATGGTAGAGGATTTATCAATACACTGAGATTCAGATGCTTCAGAAGGCAATACATGACCAGGACAAGGTGAGACATCTTTATCTTTATTGGTCACACACACCCCAACCTCCCAAAATTATGGTTGCACGCCACCATGCCTGATCACTGGCATTAAGGCATTATCCTTATTTCCTATGCAACTTGATAATGATTATAATGCAGCAGGGATTGTTTCTTTGTTTGTTTTTAAATAATTGAATATCAAATAGATTCCAGTACGAAATAGTATATTTAATAGATAAATAGATTGGATGCCTCAAAATGCAATATTCAGAGGCCATTGGATGATAGGAAGGATGTCTGGGAGCCACAGGTAGCGGCAGAATGAAAATAAAAGCAAAAGCAAAGTGTGATGCTTATATACTAGCCCAGAGAGCTTAAGGCTCTAGGCATTTTGCAATTTAATTATGCAGACTACGCATTGCCCCCCACCCCACAAGCTGGGTGACCAATTTACCTCAGGAGGATAGAAGGCTGAGTGAAACTCAAGCCAGCAACCCTAGGATTGAACCCTGGTTGTAAGCAGTTTTGGCTGCAGTACCGCATTAAAACCTTCCTTCAAAGCATCGCCCTAAGTTAACTGATTTTATTTAAGGCTATGCCTTGTACTTTAAAAATAATAAACATTGTAATGTGTTGTTTTGAATGCAAGATGTCTCACTTTGTCCTGGTCTTGTATTGCCTTATGAAATATCTGAAACTCACTGTATTGGTGAACAAATCCTCTAACATACATGCAATATAACTACGCATTCACTGTAACATATTGTGTATGTTAGTTGCTTTGATACCTTTGGAAAAGTGTATCTTAAATATTTTTCAAAAAAGGGGTAAAAAGGTTGTAGTCTTACAGACTTTATCAGAAGTAAACTCACAAACTCCTACCAGACTGACTTCTGACTAGGCATGGTAGGAAGCACTGATGGGTAAGGTGTTCCTAGTTCCTTTCCCCAAATGTATTAGCCATAGATGTGATTCAATTACTGCTCTGCATTTCAGTCTGGACAAATTGTTTGGATTCCTAGTGCAGTTCACATGGAGGAAACATTTGTTTTTTTCACAGAGGATTAAGTCCAAAACTTACTGTAAACAATCTCTGTTTCCCAACATTTTCCATGAATAAAATGGAGACAATTGTCCACATAAACTGAGCAAAAGCTGCAATAAGCTTTTTACTGGCCCTGAACGGCTGAAAAATTGTCAATTACCACATGTAGACTTTAAATGCTCAAATTGTCATCCTGAGGCTTTGCATATTGATTCTTCATTGCTGTTAAATCCTTACGCACTGAGAGAAAGAAATCATTTGAACCTCTCAAATAAAATTGTTTTGTCTTTCATATTACTGAGACACTTTCTGAGTCATGAACCTAATCTACTCTAACACTTTAGTGCCTCTTCATTTGAGAGCAAAAAGCCTCTTGTAAAACCTGCCTGGGTGTGGGGAAGGAGAAATTTCAAAAGGAGATGTAGTACTGTGTCGCATTTTACAAATATTACAAAATAAGCACATTGGCCAAAATCCAGTTGCAAAACATGGTGCATGCAAAGAGAATTTTAGAAGGTTTCTCCTTTCAATGCCTCTTCTTCTCATGGCTGGTTTTATGTCTGGTCTTCTGTCTGATTTTGCAACAAGTACATGACTGTCTCGATAGCAGAGATGCATGGCCAGTCACTCCGAAAATTTGGAAGTTTCCCGCCCAAACTTTACTGGGAACTTTCAGAAGATTATAAAAAACATAGTTATTTAGACAGGCGTTCCCGGATTTTAAAACATCCTGATATAATAGTGCTTTTAATGACAAACATTAAACCCTTTGCCATGCTTTTAATATGTTGTTGTCTTAATGTATTTTATTTTAGTTGCTCTTATATTCTGTTTGGTTGTCATTGACTGTTTCTGGGGTTTTTATTATTATTTTATTGTTTTTATTTCTTCATTTGTAAACCACCCAGAGTGGCCTGGGTAGCCAGATGGGCAGTATAAAAATCAAATAAATAAATAAATATGACCAGCCATGACTGTCCCAACAGGATTTTGGCCATTGTATTTTAGCTGAAACAGCTGTGGTATCTGCCGATGGCTTTCCACACCCAATTCAAAACTGGGAATTTGTCGTCTTTCCATTCCTAAATGGCTAAGTCCAGAATACAGCTGTATGTTTTGTATATTTTGGCACACCTTATCATTCAGTGATAAGGCTGCCAGGTCTCTGGTTACCAGGTGAAGTCTTAAAGAATTCCTTTCTTTCCCTGGCTCTCCAGGCAGAAACACATATCTCAGGACAAGCAGATCAGGGAGAGGAGAAAGTTAGATTTTGTTGTGTTTGGTGAGGGTGTGACACCACCACAGAACAAATACAAATTGATCCAATGTGAATTATTGAAAGATGAGTTCCTCTTGTCTGCAGTTTATATATTCTGTGAATTCTTTCCTCTCTGCACTTAGTGCTTCAGTGTGCTTCTTTTCCTTCCTTCCTTCCTTCCTTCCTTCCTTCCTTCCTTCCTTCCTTCCTTCCTTCCTTCCTTCCTTCCTTCCTTCCTTCCTTCCTTCCTTCCTTCCTTCCTTCCTTCCTCTTTTAAAAGCTTGGTGTCCTAGTGCTTGACGAGATAGATAACCAAAGAGAAAACAGAGAGCAAGAGAGGAAAAAAGTGAGGAATTAAAAGAGACACAGGATAAAATTGTATTATTCCTAGTGTCTTAAGTTAACTCTTCTGTGTTTGGACTCCCAGATTTGAAGGAGGCACAGTTGTAGCAGAGATACCTTAAACCTTCCTCCTCTTTCTCTGTTGATTCCTCACTTTATATTTTTCTATGGTTGCCTAGCTACGCCAGTGCTAGATTAGCAAGCCTTTAAAAGGAAGGAAGGAAGGATAGAAAGGAAGGAAGGAAGGAAGGAACCTGGACACTAAATGTGAGGAGAAAAAGATTTAAATGGCTCTCCTGCTATTCTGCCCTTATCACTGCTGCTGAAACTAGCTAGAATGGCTTCAAATACAATAGCCACAGATCACATCTGCTCAAGCAATCACACCATCTGAAGACATTTGATTCCAAAGACGTAGAAGTCCCAATGGTAGAGGGGAAAGCTATGGATGTGGGGATTGGGGTTCTGGCCTGTTCCGTATTGACTATTCAATCTTGCAGTCAGTGGAATATAATATAAATCAGATTGCTATTCATTTAGTGCTTGTTCTCTATCTGTATGTGTGTGATTTGCCTTACAAAGGAAAAGGACACAGGTGTTAAATAGAGATTGTTTGTGCAAGTTAGGGAGACCTTAACAAGGCAAAAGTAGCTCACCTTGTCTTGCTCTCATGTTTGGAGATGAGGAATCTCACAGGGCTTGAAAATTCTTCATTGAGATGTCTCATCTCATCAAGATAACCCAAAATGAAGGGGATAAAGGTATTGTCTTCTTTACATCTTTAGTATTGCAATGGAAACATTTGTTCAGGAGGTAGTAAAGGAAACCCACATTATCTGTTTCATTTTCTAATGCATGCATGCTTGCATTCTTGTTACACTAGGGCAGGGGTGGGCAATTAATTTCTATAGGGGGCCACATGAAAAATCTGAACTGTGTTTGGGGTGGGTAGTAATAGGCCCCCATTGGGTGAGGCCCTGCGGTGAACGAACTACAAGGCTGACATAGTTAACTCCCTAAACTTTTTAGGAAGTTAGCTATGTGAGCGTCGTAATTTGTTCACCATGGAGGGGAGGGGAAAAAAACCCCGACACTGAGCTAACTCATCTGTTCTCCGTTCCCCTGCGGCCTTCCTCTCCAACTGTCTTCTATCCCATGCAGGCGACGTGATGCGTCATCATGTCGCCTGTGCAAGGTTTGCTTCTGGCCTCTTTAGCTGCAGGCTCCGCAGCCTGCAGCTCAATAGTAAAAGTCAAAACTCGCGAGATCCCAGAGAGTTTTGCTTACTGCCATGCTGGGTGACCAGAGCCAGAGCTCCAGCTCACTCAATGGCGACCGATGGGCCAGACTGGAGCGACGACCGGCGGGACGAACAGGAGCAGCTCTTGGCCCGTATGTGGCCCACAGGCCGCACTTTTGCCAGGTCTGCAGTAGGTCATTCCTGAAATCTCAGCCAATGGTAAATTGCTCATCTGACAAATCTATCCCTGGTATATTGAGACTGATATATTGTTGAAGGTTCTGTTTAGGGTCCTCCCTTTGCTATTTAAGCCAAGATGGATGGAGCTAAAAATCGATTTTTTTCTGGATGAGTTCTATAGAATACACAGTAGATTTGGGTATCTTCTATTCATCCCGATAGATCAAATAGTCTGTCCCCCACACTTCTGATCTCACCACAGGATTGCATGTTCCTCAGCACCTGTGCTGCTCAATTGGATCAGGGTTTCTGTCAGGTGATGCCTATAAGCCAAATGTCTGCAGAGCAGAAAAATATCCATTTCTGAAACCTTGAAACACTACTGCCAGGTACTGTAGGTTCTACAGAATTAGATGGACTGAGGAACCCATATAAAGATTGCATGTAAGGCAACTTAAGTTCAGCAAAGTGTATAACAACTGAAGCCTTGTACATCAACTGTTTGTCATAAAAGGAGGAAGGGTAATTAAATGTAGACTTCTGTTTCACCTCAAACAGCTGATCAGAGGTCTTCAGCTAGTTTTAAAGGAGTCTGTTGTTGGACAGGCTTAAAGAGTCACTGATTTGTGCTGCTCTTTGATCCACTTGCTTGAATTGCCTGTACGCATGTGCCACTTTATGTCATCGCTTTGCTTCTTGGGAGGAAGGCAATGACAAACCTCGACAGCATCTTAAAAAGCAGAGACATCACCTTGCCGACAAAGGTCCGCATAGTCAAAGCTATAGTTTTTCCTGTAGTGATGTATGGAAGTGAGAGCTGGACCATAAAGAAGGCTGACCACTGAAGAATTGATGCTTTTGAATTGTGGTGCTGGAGGAGAGTCTTGAGAGTCCCCTGGACTGCAAGTAGAACAAACCTATCCATTCTGAAGGAAATCAACCCTGAGTGCTGGAGGGACAGATCCTGAAGCTGAGGCTCCAACACTTTGGCCATCTCATGAGAAGACTCCCTGGAAAAGACCCTGATGTTGGGAAAGTGTGAAGGCAAGAGGAGAAGGGGACAACAGAGGACGAGATGATTGGACAGTGTAATCGAAGCTACCAACATGAATTTGACCCAACTCCAGGAAGCAGTGGAAGACAGGAGGGCCTGGTGTATTCTGGTCCATGAAGTCACAAAGAGTCGGACAAGACTTAACAACTAAACAACAACAAAATGTGCCACTTTGTGGGATTTGAGTAGGGTAAGTCACATTAGAATTAGGAACTGGACCTAAACTATCTAAATTGCATTACTCCTGGTAGAAGAGTCAGGGGGAAAGGAACAAAATTGCTGAGATCTTTGCATGAACACTGGAGGCTGAAAATAGTTCATTTACTGTCCCTCACCCCAGATTAGAGCTCTTAATTTTACACTTTTCCCTGCTTTCACACACACACACAAACACACACACACACACACACACACACACACACACACCTTTTTTACTTAATACAAATGCATACAGTGGTACCTTGCAAGACGACGACCCCGTTAAACGACGAAGCCGCAAAACAATGACTTTTTGCAATCGCTATAGCAATTCGTAAAACAGTAATTCCAATGGGGGATTTTCGCTGGATGTCAATTAGGTCCATGCTTCGTGAACCGTTTGTTCAGAAGACAATGAGTTTTTCAGCTTTGCAAAATGGCTACCCTGTGTTTTCTGGACCCATGCTTCGCAGGGCAGCCATTTTTACAGCTGATCGGTGTTCGCAAAATGGCTTCCCTATGGGCGATCTTCGCTGGACGATGAGGTATTTTCCCCATTGGAATGCATTAAACTGGGTTTCAATGCATTCCTATGGGGAAAGGGTTTTCGCATGACGACGATTTCGCTAAACAGCAATTTTCACGGGATGGATTATCGTCGTCATGTAGGGCACCACTGTACAAATACTTTCAAAAATTTCGATATAAATCAAGTCAAATGGGCTACAAATAATCTTGAAGCATATTGATTATGATTTATAATACAAATAATCTGGAGCAAATTGAAGTGGGTAGCATTTGCATGCCCCTGATAGACTGGCAAACACACGGAGAAATAGACAGAAAGACAGAATTCCTAGACTTCACCTGAAGACACAAAACCACATAACACTCTGCCCACATAACCCTCTCTGCTAACTAATGTCAGTTTTTTATTAAAATGGTGAAGTAAACCACAACAGCTTTGTGAACCTCTCTGATCAAAGATATTCTTTACTCTGGACCATTTGGCCTTGTGTCCAGTGTGCCAAAATTCATCATTGACAGCAACTCTGCAATTATTGGGTGGCATTCTAATTTGTAGAAACACCAGGCACCAGCCTTATTTTATAGTACTTTCACAAATCGTTGGGAGTGTTGGCAAGTGCTGGCTTGTTTTTGTAATCAATGGCTTATAGTGAACCTTAGCTAGGAAGTAATAACCACCCTTTTAAGTTTGCTGGGAAAATTGCCCAGATCTTCACAGGACATGACAAGTTTTGTGCTTCCTACTTCTGCTCAGTATATAGCCAGCAGATGCAACAGCATATGATATATGAACACCATCATTCCCATCCTGGGTTGCTGTGGATACTCTTTAGTTTACAAAAGGAGTTTCAAAAGTTCATCAACTGTTTCCAAGATTCCAAATGCAACCCACACAACCTCCACAGAAAAGAAGCCTACCTGGAGACAATGTTTCTATGGCCAGTTGGGTCATTTCTGCTTGGAGATAAATCAGCTTGCAGTCTTCCATGTCTCCTGAATTAAAATGCAAGTCAGACATTACAAACCCCATATTCCCCTAATAAGAAACTATCACCAGAGAGCACTAGGTATATTAGTGTCTCTTCCTCCCAATTCAGAAAGGAAAGGCACAGAAGAAAGTGACTGAATTTAGATTTCCTGTGTCCAAATTTCTCAGTTTCTGATTCTCAAAGACACCAATGTTACTTTTAAATCTCTCTCTCTCTCTTTTTTTTTTCCTCTCAGCCAACCATGCATTTCATCTTCCTTTGTAAAATAATATTTCCAGGGCACTTGTAAAAAATTCATACAATTGAATGAGACTTCACATTGCTAATCTCCTGACTGAATGGTGTGAGACTAGATGCATTATGAATATAGGGTCAAGAGGTGAGAGAGTATGCTTCTTTAGAGGAGACCTGACAGACTATTCATGGTGGAATTCATTGAGAGATGCTACACAGGAGAAAAATACAGAAGACATATGAACTACTAATGTAATTAAAGAAGGTTCTATCAACTTTATCCCTCTTCTATGCAGAATCTGGATTATCCATTGACCCTCTGAGAAATTCTCAACACACAAACAAGAGTCTAGTTAAGTCAAAGAAATGTATTTAAAAAATTTCAACAAAAATAAGATAAGATAAGGCAATACAAGAATTAAAGATTAAAACACTCACAACTCACAAACTTAAAGACTGAGTAAGCGGCTAACTATCAGTCTTGAGAAGCTGCCTTGAACCAAAGACAACACACTGAAACTTCCTAATACAATTTTAATCCTCTACTGGCTCCACCTTCTATGACTAAAATTATCTCACTTAGTTGTACTCAGTTAAGTTAAAATATAGAGCATGATAGACTCTTATTGTGATCTAAGCCCACTTCTTCCAGTACAAAGATACCCACTTTCTTGCAGCTGTCTTCTACTAAGATTTGATACAGCCATTCCCGCAACTCCTTTGGCAATTGCATTTTTTTTATGGCACTAGATATGTTTGTGGTTAGCCATCCAAGCACAAGATGACTTGTGCCATGAGTGACTACCCCGTTTTAGTGCTGTCTTTATGTGCTGGGATGATTGGGATCTATTTTACCATGCAGACTCTCTTTGCTTCCTAGTATAAAATTTGATACCAAATTAACAGTCTGTATCTTAATGAAAGGCAACCTTATTTATGCTCTATAATCTGTACCTCAGGGCTCTGCCATACGCCTAACCTAAGGAAAGGTTATGACCTGTGAGTGTTTATACCTGTAGACTCAAACCAACGTGTCTTTTAAGAGCAAAAGAAGAAGAAAAAGGAGTGCCAAAATTCTATAAGAGTGGCTAGCCCAAAGTCGCTGAATGAGGTTTAACTTTGCTCTGCAGGAAGGAGAACCATGCCCCATTCTGACATCCTCACCAGGAACCCACACTCTTGCTCTACTCTTCCTTTGTGATTTCAGGATAATTGGGGGCCTTCTGCCACATCTGTCAACTCCCTCCCCATCTCCCCACCACCCACCAGGAGGCTGCCAGGAGTGATGTGCGCCTACTGCAGCTTTAGTCTGCAATTTACAAGAGGTATCCAAAGTGCTGAACCTTATCCAAATCTTTTATGAAGTCCACAGCACCTTTGATGTTGTAGCCACCAGCTACCACTGCTGTAGCTGGCTACAAGTGCAACTATTTGTTTAAACAGACTACCACATTAAGGAGCAGACTACATTGGGTCTCCAAGGTGTAGAAAGAAACTTAAATGCCGTGAGCAACAATCACACGTAACCAGGATAGTAGGACTAAGTGTGAGATATCTCCCTAGCCTCCAAAGATTACATTTCTTCTTGCTTTCTTTATTAGGTGCATTAGATCTTGTACACTTTAGGACAGTAATAACATCTTTTTAAATGTGTCATTTTAGCAAATGTATTGCTCTGTTTCCTTTATGACTAATTCTTTTTAAATATAATAAGCCTTATATTTAAACCCAGTGTGGTTTAAATATAAACCACACTGGGTTTAAATAAGTCTACCTCAGTGTGTGACTCCTCCCCTGAATTTTCCTTCAGTCTTGCTGATGTGCTTGTCTAAAATATTGTAACTCTTTAACTGGGCCCTTATTTGCCTTTCTGTGATTTTTCAACCCCTATATTTTGCTTCCTTTTTTATTTCCAGTTTAATTTTTGTAAATGGCAGTACCCCACCTCCAATAAACTGATGAAAATCTTCAAGGGTAATTTGGTCCTAGAACATCACTCACTCAGATTTCTTGATGACTCTCTGAATCATTCTTTTGCCAGAAGTATCTGAAAGGGCAAGAAAAAGAGGACAGATCTTGTTTCTGCCTCCCTCCCTCCTCTCCCCACCCTCTCAGTGTGAATTCAACAAGGCTTTGCACTCTTCAGAGCATCTGAACTCCACTTTGCCCACAGGGAGGTTTGCTCTGTCAAAGTCATATTTTCTGAAAGAATATACTGCAGAGCAAAACATTTTTTTTAAACACTGCCCCTTCACAACCAAATAGATGATACATATATCCCCTAGCAAGTGTTCAGCACATTTGATGTGTCCCTTCCCATGTTTATGTAGCACAGGGCTTTCATGACATGGTATGGTGGGAAAAGGAATCCAATTCTGGAAGAAGAAATCATGTTTCATTTCTGATACCATTTATTTAATGCAGTAATAATTAAATGGATGTCTTTTAAAGGAGCAATTTCCCTGTTGTATGTTCTAACCTCTATTGCATTATTAGTGAATGTTATCAGGGATTAATTTAGTAATCCTATCTATCTATCTATCTATCTATCTATCTATCTATCTATCTATCTATCTATCTATCTATCTATCTATCTATCTATCTATCTATCTATCTATCTATCTATCTATCTATCTATCTATCTATCTATCTATCTATCTATCTATCTATCTATCTATCTATCTATCTATCTATCTATCTATCTATCTATCTATCTATCATCTCCCTTTGTATGTGCACTGGCTTCTCATTAGATTGTACCATATACATCATTCCCAGACCTGCCCTGTGTCCTTTTAGAAATACTGAAACCTCATCTTTGTCTGTGTCTGTGCTGGTATTTGTATGTTGCAGAATCTCAGGATCGGTGGTTGGGACATGTTTGGACATTCAAACAGTTATAACTTGGGGAGGGGCCACACAGAATCACCAGAACTATTGCTGGCAGAGTTATATGCTCACACACACATAGAGGAGGAGGAGGAGGCTCCTATTGCCAACTTTTGCAGTAACACCATTGCATTAATAGGAAAAGAAAGAGATGGATGGTGGTGGAACACTTTAACATCCTAAAGTGCCACCCGAACCCCATGTAACATAGGCACACATACACACTGTCTTAGTGGTAGGTTATTTTTTTTTAAGAGTGTGTATGTTTACTGATGCAGATTCTTCAGTTCCCACTGCAGCTAAACCAAACTGGAGAGTTGCTGAAAAAGACTATATAGCTTGGTGAACTCATTTAACAATGCACCCCACCAGTTAAGCTATTGGAGTTGATAGGAGAGGCCTTGGGCTTCACTGGACGGTGAAGCTGTCAACATCGCTCTCTGTGGGCACCAGTTCTGTATCTTCCTAGTAAGTTACTGATATTTTTACTTCCTATATCCCATTTCCTATTTTTAATACATTGAAAGGCCAGCTATCACATGTGGGATGCTTACAAGATGGTACTCCACCCCTTGGTTGCCATAGAAATACATACCATCCAATAAGTTAGTTTTTGGCATTCAACAGAACATGGTGCCCAGCTTTCATCTCTTTCTCTGTGTGTGCTCATGTCCAGAGACAAATAAGAGAAATAACATGAAGTTAGGAAACAGGCATATGCAGATGAACCAGTGAATGCTGCACAATTCACTCCATATGAAAAACTATGCCTTTTACAGGAGCTTGAAAAAGCATATTGCAGTGCACACAACATAGAAGCCTTTTGTGTATCTTCTCTTAGGCAAACAGAAACATTTATTCTGGACAAAATGTGCTATTCTAGGATGAGTGGTTCAGAACATCTGATAAATTTAGTGTGGCATTTCTTTCTTTTTCTTTCTTTCTTTATTCATAGGCCCATGGATTCTTTGGATCTCACTTGACAGTAGGTTGCAAAGCAGTTCTTTGGAGCGCTGTAATGTTGGAGATATATTTCTATTTTCCTGTGATCTAGTTCATCTTCAGAATCAAGAGTTCTCGGTATTCAATTATATTCCCTTGTTAAATAATAGGCTGATAAAAAGCAGTGCAATCAGGAATTTTGTAGGTAGCCAGCTCACTCTGAAAAGCAGCACTGGGGCTGAACATAAGAAGGTGCTTTATACTGAATCAGATCATTTGCTCTTCCTTAAGCACTACTGTCAGCTCTGGCTGGCAGTAGCTAAACAAGCCTTCCTGGAGATCCTTGGCGCCTGTAGTGGTCTTCTAGCTAAGTGCTAATCAGGTCTGCCCCTGCTTCAATTCCAAAATCAGATCAGGTTGCTGTGCAAGAATAGCATGACAGTAATGACAGCCATGTCTTCCGCTCAGTGTTTCTTTCTGTGTATAGGACAACAGCTGTTTCACACTCTATCAAGGAAAAGAAGTGCAGGAGCAAAGAAAGCAGATCAGGCCAAACAGCAGGAATGTGTAGATGCAATATATGATTAGAAAGGTATCACAGGTGATTTCAAGGTTGTTGAGTACATAACCTTCTATGTTTGGAACAGATGACCCAAAACAACAGAATCTGTTGTTCAGCAACAGCTGTTTTGTATGTCATTTCTTCATGTTATGTCATGTGCATGACACAACCATGTTTCTACATGAGCCTTGTTTATACAAATCACTCATTTTCCTCTTGTTCATTGCAATATTAACACTGTAATATTTAGGCGACCTTCATTTTGGTCTCCTAAATTTAATTTCATCCGACTTTTTCCATCACGTTACGTTAAATACAAATGGGATGAGCCCAGAATACATTGGGTGATACAAGTAAGAAGAGAGAGAAGAAAGAGGTGGAGGTCTTGTTCTATCATGCACTGTTTTTGGTAACATGGAGTTTTGTAGCATATTTGGCCTTGGGAGGGGATATGAGTAATATTGGGTGACAGGTTTGATGTAAACCTGAAGAGAATTGTTAATCCAGTTTTGGATGAAGCAATTGTAAAGAACTAAAATACTGTAAATATTTGTCAGAAAGAATGTAAAGAAACAAATTTATACAGCTGTGGTGATACAAGATACTTGTATCACCACATTTACATTCAACATGATACAAGATACTTGTATCAGCTGTGAAGGGAAACAAAGGATTGGCTGAACCAAGAATAAATCCAGCAGCCTCAGCACACACACTCTGTTGGTTGTGTTGGTTGTGTGGTGATGTGATGTTGTGGAGAGAATCTTGGAGAAGAAAAAGACTCTGACTCCTGGACTGATTTACATGGACTGCTAAGGACTGATTTAAAAGGACTCTGAAGTGATTTATGCCTAAACTCTGTTGATATTACTGTGAATGACCATTGGACTGAATGAGGACAAAGCTGTATGTATGTATCCTGTAACAAACTTGATTTAATATAATTTCTGCTATCAATACTGTCTCTTCACTTGGTGACTTCATCAATCTGGGAAATTCTACTCGTTAGCACCACCTGGCACACTACAACTCTGTCACTGGGTATTGTACATTGTACAGTGGATTGAGTAGGAAATGCACGTAATATCAAATTCTAGCCTAGATATATTTTTTGACAATATGGTTATCTTTATTTTTTTTTATTTTATTTTTGGTATAACAGTACATTTTCTATCAAGTGAGTCCTTGTTTGCAGCGCAACAAGCAAGCCACAGATTTACCATTCCATTTGCTATCTGAGAAAATACAGATTTACCTTGGAAACTGTAACCTTTTCACCTGACACAGGTTTGGTCACCCAGGATGGATTCATTTACATTCAACATGGCTACACCACCTCTGCACAGTAGAGGCATATTTCTTTATCTCTTTCCCAGTTCACCGAGAAAGAGTGAGATAACAGGGCAGGCTTAGCCACAAAATCCATTATAACTTTGACAAGTGCAGCAGAGTATTGGAAGTTCAGCACATTCAGCACCTCCCATGAAACCAGAATGGTATAAGATGCTTCCCAAGGTGTTTTGAAAACAATAAACACAGGCCTATATTGTGTTGTTTTCTAGTTAGCCAGTATGGAAGGACCCATGCTAGTCTCCCAAAAGAATATGAATCATCTGTGTGCACAAGAAACTCATATCACACTGTTTTTCTAATTTAGCAAGTGTTGAGATTTATTTTCTCTATTGTTATATCTAATAATCCACAAATATGACTCTCTCCTTGTCCCAATTTCCCCTGCTTTCAGCACACGAATATACTCTAAAGAATTGGGACATAAGAAACAAAAGAAAACAAAACCTTTCCTTATATTTTTTTGTTTTGTTTTGTTTTGCTTTGTTATTTATTTGTGAAGTTAAAAACAAGCGGTAAAAAGTAAAAATTGAGCATATATTTTCAAGTTGTGCATTCTACCTGCTGCATTTCCCTTCTCATATAAGAGATGTTTCCAAATGAACACTGGCCCCCAGAGTAAGTGAATTGTATTTTCTGTCCATTTTTATATAGATATACCATAGTAAAATTGTCCACAACAGCAGTAGTTCCAGTGGACTTGCCAGAGGGAGTGAAATTCAGACAGCTAGGATAAAAATTGATACAATCTCTGACAAACAAGATAGAAGGCAGATCACAACATCTGCCTATAAAACATTCCACATGTCTGCGGGCAAAATGAATCTCTCTGCCTTCTTTTCCTGGACTGTCTTGCTAGCTTCAGAAACCTCTGAGAAAGATCAGAGTAATCAACTGATTGTGCTCATTCAGTTACTTGGCAGGTTGGAAAATTTCAATTAACTATTCAGTGATGCTAATTTCAGCAATACAAACAGTATGGTAATTAGGTTACAGCACAACCAGTAAAACCAACAAAGGGTCTTCTTCAAGTTAAAAATGAAGAAAATTTATTTGGAAGTGCAACCCCTATAAAATATTGACTCTGTCTAAGGGGTGGAACTAGGAAAGAGCATTGTTCCATTTTTACCCCGCCCAGCTTACAGAGTATAAATATAAAAAGAACATTAAAATAACTTTTGATCAAAAAGCAAAAATTGATGAAGAAAACAGAATCCAAGATGGAAAAGAAGCTACGTAATGGGAGGGGGAAAGGCCTGCCGGAAGAACCAAGTCTTCAACTTGTTTTTTAAAATTCCCAGTGGGGGTGCAAGTTGAATCTCTGGTGGTAAGGTATTCCAAAGATGAGGGGCCACCTTTGAGAAGGCCCAGTTTCTTATTCTCTCCTTCCGGGTGTCCCTTGGGGTTGAGCCCCTCAGCCATCCAGTCTGGTTTGATCAAGTGACCTGAGTAGAGCCAGGTGGGGATGGGTGCTCTGCCAAGTATCAAGGCCCTAAACCATTTAGAGCTTTATATGTAAGCATTAGTACCTTGAAATCAATGCAAAAATGAATGGGTAACTATTGTAAGGCTGTCAGAGTGGGGAAAACATGCCCATCTGGCAGCTATGTTCTGGACCATTTGTAGCTTGTTTTGAACACTTAAACTTTGAAGTTCCAGAAGCAACTTCTGTATTGGTGCTGTTGACTAGGACTTAGGTGCACAAATTGTGCCATTTTGTTGTTATAGTTGCTCATATTGTATATTATATAACTGCAAATAAAAAATAGTTATTTTATGAAATTCTCTTTGCAAGGTTCATTAATAGATATCTAAGTAAGCAAATGGCTTCGTAGAACTTTAAAGTGTTACATAAGCTTTGTGAACTGCATGTGTTGAAGTGGGCTACAGTCCACAAAAAAGTTAAAACTTACTACTTTAAATTGAGATAATGACAAACTTGGACAAAATCCAAAACAGGGTGTGTAATATAAGAACAATGTATTCCACTACAAACTGAATGGAGACAGAAGCCATCGGGTTCTGACTGGAGAAAAGTAATTTTCAGACTGAATCCAAAATTCAGGCCTTCGAGAATATGTATCCAGTATTTCTTAATGTATCTGTTTACTTGGTGGCACTGTGGGCTAAACCGCAGAAGCCTGTGCTGCAGGGTCAGAAGACCAGCAGTTGTAAGATCAAATACACGTGATGGAGTGAGCGCCTGTCACTTGTCCCAGCTCCCGCCAACCTAGCGGTTCAAAAGCATGCAAAAGCGAGTAGATAAATAGGTACCACCTCGGTGGGAAGGTAACAGCGTTCCGTGTCTAAGTCGCACTGGCCATGTGACCACGGAAGATTGTCTTTGGACAAAAACGCTGGCTCTATGGCTTGGAAATGGGGATGAGCACCGCCCCCTAGAGTTGAACACGACTGGACAAAAATTGTCAAGGGGAACCTTTACCTTTACCTATCTGTTTACTTAATTGTTGCATTTTGATTCCAAACTTCCTCCAAGGATATCATGGCAATGTACCTGGTCATCCTCCTATTAAGCCTGTACCAACCAAGACCTGGTGTCTGGACCAACGGACTGAACTGGGAAGTCATCTTGGGATTTGAGGTTTTTCTAGCCAAAGAACATCAAACTATAGTATTGCTGCACCGGCATGCAGCAATAAATATTATATGACAGCCCATTTCAGCATTCCATGACAAAAAACCTGTGAAACTGGCCTGAAAACACACTCAAGCTCCCCATCTCATTTGTGTACCATAAGCAAGAAAGCAGATGCGAGCCAGCTGCTTGTTCAAGTAATGTGTATAATATTTCCTTTACTTTTCAAAACAAAGGGCCTTGTATATCATCTATATAGACACTTGAGCCCCTCCTCTGGTTGAAAGAGGAGTGTGCAAACATTCATATAATCACACAATTCCCATGAAGGGGCTATTTGGGTGGAAATATCTTCCAGGCCTTTATATATTTATGAAACAGTAGAACCAGAATATTCAAGGAAGCTTCCCCTATCTTCCCCTGTCTTTATCCCTTGCTGTGCAATTAATTTCAGTATTACAAGAAACAAATACAATCATTTTTTTCTTTAGAGAACAGGAAAGGAAGGAAGACAAGTAAAGTACTGTGAAGGACATGTTTATACTTGTTCTGCAGTAACTTGGTGGGGGACTTGTATGAAATGTAAGGTGACTGCCTCTTAATACAACACTTTTGCTGTTGTTTACTGTTGAATGACCCACATAATTCTGTATTTATACAGTGTAATAACAACTCTGCACACATAAGTGACTGAAAGTCTTCATGAAGTGACCTTGTTAGAAAAGCCAATATGAAGCCAATTGCCAAGTGAATGAATTACAGCAATTTTTGGCCATCAGAACCAAAAGTATGAGGCAAGATAAAAGTTAATTATGAATAATTAACTTCTATCTTACCACACAGTCCATCTAGCACCATTTCCTACAGTGGGCATTTTATGGAAAATCACCCTTGAATCTGACTGTTTCGAAAGGTAACATAATGAATTAGAATTATGAATACCATTAGTGCTGCTGAAGTCACTGAAACGATTAGCATGTGTGGATTTTTTTTTATGTTAGACTTTTCAAACCAAGTTCCTAACATTATTTCTGAATAATCGAAGGCATGAAATACTTATTTTATGTTGCTGCCTGGCATGGTTTGGGATCACCAAACGGACAAATTTCTTTTGTATAATAAATCAAATATAAATTTTCTTAAGAAACTCTATTTTACATAATCCAAGTTTGATGTAACAGAAGCCAGTGGGGGACACTACTGTGAATTGTTTTTTAAAAAAAGGAGGCAACAATTGAGTGCAACTACATGCAACACATTGGGTAGCCATTGGGGAAGTGCCTATTTCATAAGCAGGGTCTCCAATAGGGCCATTTTCCTCATTATCAAACTCAGAGCAACTAAAGATGTTTGTTGAGGTCAAATCCCACATCCTTCTTATACAAAGGTACTATAATTGTACTATAATTTCAGTAGAGTAGGACTGTATGGTTTGACTAAATGACAGAGAGCTGCCCCATATGAGCACCACTATGGCTTGCAAATTCCTAGTGGACAGAACCTATTGCCATTCCTAATCTGCTATCTAAGTTATCCAATACTACAGACTTTGCCAAACATTCTTGGTTATTAAAAGATTCTGTAACATTGTCCAAGTTTTGTGCACATGCCTCTCTAAATCACATGTTTTAAATGCAGTTTACATGACATGGTGCTCTTTTCTGTCCTGTGCTCTGCCACATCTTGATACCCAGTGCATTCCTCCTCTGACTTATTACCACATCCGATTTGTTTATGATAGTAGATCAAAAGCACCCACATATATAACCGCCCATAAACACTCAATCCCAGGACTCATTCCTATCCATATATTATATATGCATGTTGAACAACACAGCGAAAGCATAGCTTCTCCCATTCTGCAGAGCCCCCACAATCCACATCTATCCTCTCAGCCCCCTAAAGCAAATGCAAAACTTTCCCTCTGAGGAGTAAGTGATAAGTTGCCCTTAGAATGTTATATTCTGAAAAGGCTTGTTGCATCACACCCTGCTTCTCAAAAGAAAAGTTGTTGGTGTAATTGCTTCTCTCTAATTGCTCAAATGATTTCTTGCATTTGGGGCTAAGAATTGGTTGCCAACAGGCCATAAAAATACAGGTTTCCTCTGGTGCCAAATTCTGATACCGCACCTTGGGAAATGTTTGTGAAAACACAGAAGACAAAAGCAAATAATATTTTCCTTTCTACTTAGGACTGATAAGAGAATAGTATCAAAACCCCTGCCAAATGGCTCTTAAAATGGCTTAAAATGTCCTTTAAAAGAAGGTTTGGAAAGTAACTGTTACTTTTGCACCTTACCTAGATGTTACTCATTGCACTTGAAAAGTACTGTTGCAACTTACGTAGTTATGGCATTTATTACCCCAAAAGTAATTAGTTACAAGTAATTCTGTCACTTATGACAAGCAATGTCACCACAGGTAGAGTAGCTGAGAAAGAAATGAGCATCGAGACAAAAGTGAGAGAAGGTGCAAATCAACAGTGTACTGTAGTTACTTCAAAAGTCTAAAAGATATTTCACATCCACTTTCCAACCTTCCTATGATCACCTACCCTGTTCCTTTAGGATGCAAGAAGCTATACATTCAAATGGGTAAGAGGTTAGGGAATCCTCCATCTTTTTCTGAAACTGTCCATGTAAGACACTGTTAAAAATATTCCAGGCAGAGAAAATAAGGCACATATTCTCAGAGAATTGCACTACAGCGGCACTTCAGATCTGTGGAAGGCATTACTCTGCAGTATAATTAGTGTAATAGTTAATTTGGTCATGGAATTTGTTTCCTCTTGACATTACATCCGTTAACCTTGCAGTTTCTGGTAATCTGCCCATTTAAAAATGTCCATATTCATAATATTCATCTTCATTTCACCACTCCTTTATTTAATAGCTCTTTTTATCATTCCCCTCAATTGCCCATGTGGACAAAAGCTGGATTCAAAGGTGCTGTAAAAACAGAAGTGCACTGAACTGTTTTGGTGACAGTGATAATAGCATTCCAATAAAGAGCGCTATGTGTTGGGGTTATTTATTCTTTTTGTTGTTGTTGTTTATTCAGAGTAGTCCTAGTCACAGAGAATAAGAGACACAAGATAAAGACATTTTTTTCTTTTCTTTTAGGAAGAGTGTTTGAGCTTCACATGATACTAGAACGGAGTCTTATGTCCAAGAGGATCACACACACACACAAACACAAACACACACACAAACACACACACACACACAAACACAGAGAGAGAGAGAGAGAGAGAGAGAGAGTTCCTAAATGGCAGCATAAATGAAAAGTATTTTTAGCCTAGGCTTTATACCACATAAGCTCCTTATAATCTCCATCCAAAGGCCAATATCAGATGACCACTTTTTGGCCTTTCCTTCACAGTCTTTTTATGTTATGCTTGTAACTCAAAAGTTATTAAAAGGTCTGTGTTCCTGTTTGGATTTAAGGAATTGCTGATGTCAGCTGAAAACTATTCATGTTTTCTCTTGGGGGAATAAAAACTACCTCGTGGCATTAAATCAAATATCAAAGTTGATACTGAGCAGAACTGATTTGTAGTGATATGATTTGATTTAGCACAATTTCAATTAACATTTATAGATGAAGTTGTTTCTATTTCTAATCTTTATTTATTTATTGCAACCTTAGGCTTATTTTTCCCTTCAGATCCAAGTGGTAGAGCAGCTGGCTTGCAAAACTTCAATGGCCAGGAATAGAGATGGGGGCTTCATATTCATAATCAGGCTGGCCACCTGTGCTGGGGGAGCACTGTATTCATATATGAATACAAAGACCTCTGGCACAGGTAGCCACCTTGATTACCTCCCACCTCCAGACCCTGCCGGACCACGTACCACATGGCACACAGTGTGTGTGGCTGGTGTCATCTTCTGCATGGCAGTAGCTCAGCTGCCAAAGCTCCACCTCCCTGCCCACCCAGCCACTCAGGCAAGGGGGTGGGAGGACGTGTCTCCCTGCTCAGCTATGGATTGGCTGGGTGAACAGGGAGGTGAGGCTGTGGCAGCTGAGCTATGCCCTGAATACAAAGCTCCCATCTCTAGCTAGGAGCCATTGCTTGCCCATGAAAATAAATTGCTTGGCCATCTATTTCCTTTATATTTTTGATACCCCAGATCTTTAACTAACAGTTCTCTGCAAAGCAGGATTTGAAATAGGTGAATCTAGATCCATGGAATATTCTTCTGAGTTCATGGATCCCTTTGCTAAGTTTGCATCCATGATCTTTCAGTTTCACATGCCTCAGTTTCTCTTTTCTGTGGGCTGCTGGATATTTGAATAACTGGAGATCATTTCCTCTCTTCTACTAGCTCTAATAATGAGTCACCATTTGAAACCAATTTCCGATGGAACACACCTCAACATTCTTCCGTGGATATACTGTGTATTAAATATTGTTGGATACACATTAGAATCAGGTCATTTTATTTGCTCACTTGCTTGCTTCTTCATTTTTAGCCTCTTATTCCCCTGAAGTACATTGTAAACAAATTATTGCTGAAGAAACTTGAAAGTAATCGCCTGATAGCTGAGCAACTGGTGAACTAGTAAAAGTACAGTTTTGGTTGGAGTACATATAATAACCACTTTTGTTTTAAGCAGTAGTGCCGACTTCCTCTTACTCTGTTCTATCAGTTTAGTGACAGCAAGTTATCCTAACACATCTCTGTGGGTGGTGCTTCTGCTGGAACAAAATTAGAAACAGACTGAATATCAACAAAAGTCAGGCTTTGAACATTCCCGACAATGTCTCTGAAGCTGAATCCTTACAAAAATACATACTTCAGTAAGCACTCACACCCACAAGTGTATAAAAGCATAAAAGCAATTCACAAGTGAGTTTTCAGCTTTGTTTTCGTCACTGAGTCTTTTGTCTGAGAGAGATAAAAGAAATGAAGCTGTAGGCATTCCAGCTTAAGGTCTAGAAGCAGAGCTGTCACACTGTACCCCTCTGAAGTAGAGGGCCAACCCTTCCCATAGGCCTCATGGAATCTCCTCCAGCCTCACACACTCTCAAAATTACATTTAAAAAAAGCTTTCCCCCCCTCAAAACATCCCCATATTCCTTCCAGGAGGCACAGGGGATGATTCTGTCATGCTCCAAGGGTCTCTAGCACAACTGCCCTCTGACACCACCATTTTTTATTTTTATAATTTTAAATTGCCATTAGTGAGTGCAAGCAGGTTTTTCCAATTTAAAAAAGGTATTAACATGTTTCAAGGTTGGGGGGACTGGAAGGTCCATGAATGGTTGTGTGTGGCCCCCAGGCTTCTATAGGGATGCCTACCTCTTTATCCAGAGTAACAGATGCATATGTTACGAAGTAATAATATATTGTTAATTACTGATTATTAGTATTGATGTTTTTATTCTTATTATCTCTCTCACACATTTGGGAGTCAGCTCTTGAGAGAGAAAAATTCTGCCTCAAGACTTTGGCCAGTCTGGGATATTTTTCACTGAGATTTGGTGTGAGGGGATGCCATTTGTGATTCTGCCTCAAGCAGCAAAGTAGTAAGGACAACCCTGCCAGGGCCTAGGGGTCAGCCAAATGTGGTTCTTCAGATATATGACAGCAGTGAGGTCACCCATACACTTTGAAGCATCCATGGTTTCCATGCAGTCTCAACAATCTTTGCTGAATCTAGCTCAGTTCTCAGACCAAATAAAATAAAATAAACAAAATTCCCCATCTCTAAGACTAAAGTGTGGTTGTGCACATTGTAACCAATATATGCAGGACTTTCATGAATTTAAAAAAAATTAAAATTTTTCATGAGAACATTGCAACCCCAGAAATGTATATGTTTTGAGCAACAAAGTATCCATTTCTACATTTGACCCTGGAGCTGTAAAATTGGATCCTCTGGTGACCAATCACTGATTTCCTGGCCAATTATTGCCACCAAGGTGTACCACCAATGCATCTGGTGGAGACTGACCTAAGGCCGCCACCCTGCAAAGCTGGCTCCACAGCATGCCGCACAGCCCTTTCCATGTGACGTGTGCTCTGGTTCCGAGACCCCAGTCAGTCCCCCATGGGAATGCAGCTGCATAACACTCTGCCCAGCATACATAGCTATGGTTGACAGTTGCAGTGTGCCTCTGTCTTACCAACCCTATGGGACCTGCAAAGACATAGCAAGACTAGGCTTCTGCCTAGACACCAGGGAGTGTTCTTATACATCTGCAGTAACTGGATGAAGACCACCAACCCAAAATTTTAATTTTCTCTGAACTATGACCCAAGGAAGCCGAGGTGGAGGCTGCACCAATTCTGAAGGACCAGGGTCACACGTGGAATGAAAAAAGAACTATTAATATGGGGTTTGTTTTTGGCAGAATTTAATGGACACCCACCCTGCCTAATGCTAAATCTGTCAATTTCCAGAACTGTTACTTCGTCAAAATGAATTATCAGTACACTGAAAGGAATAGCCAGGGCCCTCCCCCCTAACCTTCAAATATGCCTGTGAGGCTTTCACAGGACAGATGTTATTCATGCAGCACTGCTCTAGGGTGGTTTGGGTACCCTTGCCTAGCTGATTGGTCTTGAATCACCAAATAAGAATTTGCACCTTCCCCTCTTCAACCCTAACATCTTGCACTGCAGGGATGGCATAGGCTTGTCATCCTTTCTAGATGTATCTCGCTAATTCGAAGATCGCCTTCATATTCATCCCTACACAAAAGATCCCCACTGCTCACAAATGCACTCTATCAACACAGGCCTGTTATCTTGGACTCTACCCCTCTCTTCGGACCATCCTTTGATCATCTTATACGGTACTCCCATAAGTAATCCCAATATTCGTTAAACTATCATAAAAGGCTAATGCTGACAAATTACCATGTATAGTTCCAGGTGCCAATCTCTTTCTAATTAAATGAATGATAAATTGTTGTAAATGTTCAGTCGGCGCCGACCATGTCAGTTCTGGGTTGAACATTTTCCTAAATTCCTGGAACTCTATACTCGTAACTGAGTACCTTTTCTGTGCCCTCGGTGCCCTCGGTGCCAGTGCCAAGCCCTTCACTCTTGCTGCATTTTCGCGCCAATTGGCCAGACCTCTGGGGGCAGAACTTCCAGAAACTCCTTGGCTCCAGGGTCCAGCTCCCTGCAAAGCTCAATCTGTTGGCGCAACAATGCATCAGCTAATTCACTTTCTAAACCTGGTATATGCCAGGCATGTACTAGTATGTTAAACTGCTGTGCCCATAATGTAAATGCCCTGACTAATGTCATGACCCATTCTGGATGTGATGTAAGGTTGTTTTCTACAGTAAACAACCACCTGATTGTCACACCAAAATTGCGCTACTGAATTTGACCACTTTTTCGGCCCATAGCCAAAGTGCTCCCACTATTGGGAAGAATTCTAGGAATGTCAGATCCTAGGTAGTGCCATTCTGATGTCTTTCATCTGGCCACATCCCAGCACACCACCTTCCTCTCCACTAAATTCTGAACCCTAATGAACCTGCTATATTAGTCTGCTTTCAGCCTGATTTCACCTCTCCAAAAGGACATCCCATTAAATTCTGCCCAAAACAAACTCCATATTAATAGTTCTTTTTTCATTCCACGTGTGACCCTGGTCCTACGTAATAGTCCTATAGACCTTTTATGGCATTGCACAATCGTCACAAAATGTGTACCCAGGTGCTACCATCCTACCAGTGAAGTTTGCGTGTCCAACAATCTCCAGGAGCTCCGTAGGGACACCTTTCACCTCTGTAATAGTGAATAATATCTTGATCCTAAGGTCCACTAATTTAATGTCAGGCAACCACAATGTTTGTTGCATCAGGTCCAGCTCTGGGATAGGTCCAGCTCTATCCCAGGAAAGTGACGGATGTGGCAGGACCCTCAGTTTATCCCTCAGCCAGCGGTAATCCCAGCTCCTCTGATGATGCCTGAATGTTGTTTAGGATGCATCTACACTTTCCTGAGTTTCTTTCCCTACAGAAAAAGTAGTTATCAAGAAAATGAACTGTAGACTTACAGCCCGTTCAACACCTAAGCTTCCATTCAATAAATGAGCTGAACCATTTGCATGCAGCACATGATGCCCAGCAGCCCACAGTTGCAGCCCAACCTTAATTGGGCTTTCTCCCTTTTCCAGGAGCACCCCACCACTGTTGGGGTTTTGGTGCTTCTTGCACCCTTGTTCTGTCTCTGAGTGCCAGCTCAAAAACATGATGTACTTGGGTGTTGATCTCCACACATGGAACACTCATGCCTGAAGCGGCATGGTCTCTTCATGCAATTGACCTTGGAGTTATACTCCCAACAGAGTAGTTGGGGTTGACTCATCCCAACGAAGATTCAGGTGAATCACATTCCACATATGGAACAATTTGTCATAATGAAGTCATGCCTGCCCAGTGAAGTCAACATATGCCATATAAATTAAATCTAGATATTGAAAGAGGGATTGAGCCCTCCATGGCTGAGCCTTAATTATCACCCCAGTGTAAATCAGAAACCCAGGAAGCCAATTTGACCATGTCATGTTGGGTTTCTTCCTCCTACATCTTTCCTTCTCTTTATCATCTTCCTTGTCGAGATCCTTCTTCTCCATGTCTCTGTTCAATAACTCAAAAAAGTCCATATTCTCCTTTCCAATTTATTTATTTGTTTGTTTGTTGCCAGGGTGAGATGATTGCCCAAAGGCATGGAGTAGTCACCGTATGGCAATACATGCAATGGCACGGTATTATACACCGTGTCAGGGACAGGTGGGTAGGGCCAAACCCTTGTGCTAGCCTCAGTGTTAGGCTGGGTTCTTAATGTGAAGGGAGGGTATGGTGTGTTCCCACCACTGAATTGTGGGCTGGAACATGGCCATACCATGTTGGTAAGCCCACCACTCTGTGAATTGTATGATGTGTGCACTGTGTGGTTAAATTGACCACCACCAGCCCAAGGCAATGTGGGGATCTGTGAGTATGTGCCTAGTGCAACGTCCGACTCACCTGGCGAAGTCGTGGCTGTACTTAGTCCATCCCCAGTGTATAGCCTATCAGGGCTGACTTCATCAGTTTCCTCTTGCACCTCTTGGCTCATAGTCACTGCTTCGGGCAATGCAGGGGTTGCCAACCTTCTAACCTCAGTGTGCTGAGACCATGGTGTCGAATAAGTCCTGGTGGTCACATCTGGTGGTCCCTGTTACATACTTAGCCAACCTGCCATCTAGCTGTCTCCTATATTTAAATCACAAACCATCTCAAGGCCATAATCTAGCTACCTTTCCTTAGCTAGCTTTATAGAGTTACTTCGAGCCTTACAGTTTAATGTTATCCTTACCTAACCTCTCCACTTTCACCCTTCTTATTTATAGAGACCTGTATAATGGGTAAAATAATACAACTTACAGAGAACTTTAATTTATCATTTCACATCCCTTTCTGCCTCTTCCATTTCCCTTTTGATACAGAATTCCCCTGGAATTCCTGCTACTATAACAAATATATTATTCGCCAGTTCTTCATGTATCCCCATCTTACTTATAAAAAAAAACCCTTAAAATATATAAACCCTTCACTTTGATTCTATTTTGAACCTTTTTCCCAGTGATATCCCAATGCCAATTCTTTCTGGAGTCTTAAGTCCATTTTATAGCATACATTAAATCAGTCAAATATTCAAAAATTCCTTCTTTATATCATGAATCAATCAAATAAACTTAAGAAGAAAAGACCAGTCTCATCTAAATCCAGATTTAATCTTATTTAACCAATAACCTCCTAGATCAGTTGTTTCTCCTTTTGGGATAGCTGAAAGGGCCAGGCAATTCTCTTTCTAATTCAGCTCCTGCTTGCTACCCTTGCATTTCACCATCTGATGATCCAGAAAATGTTTGTCCACTTTTGCTCTCTCTTGTTCCCATTGTTCCTTGTCCATCAGGCTCCATTCATGGAGAAAATGTTTTTAAAAATCAGCTAAATATGTTATCTTGTGAATCTTTCTGGCATAGAAAATGCTTAGGAAAACTGGGTATCCCCAGAAATACTTTACACCATTATTTATCAGAAATATGCTTCATCAATGGCATATTTTTTTTCTCCAGGCAACTATTTGATAACAAAGATCAAAGTACACCTGCACCAATGCACCATTGTAAAACAATTGGCCAGATTTTTCTCTGACTACTTTCATAAAGTTATTTATTTTAAAAAAAATGCAAAGTGGACTATGATATCTTTGGGGACAATCCTTCCATTCTTCAACCCCAGTCTATGCAATCTCTCCAAATCTTCTTCCACACAAACTAATCCCAGGGGAATGGTATTAATTAGAGACAGGGAATGAATATAAAAACAAATCATGATTCTTGATGAACATTGCTGATTTGTCATATATTTGTTGATTCCTATTTGTCAATTCTGAAACCTCGACGAATGTGAAGTGATGAATATTTTCTCGGTTTTATTCATTGATTTGTCCATTCATCAATATTTCTCATATTCGTTATCCTTTTTGGGGCCTTTCTGTGCCATCTCTGAGCTTGCTGGTGCCAATCAGAAGCTCTGGCCAATTAGGAGATCTTGGATGGGCATATCAGGCAGCCAATGGCACTGCTAAAAGGGCTTTTCAGAGGCTTTATCATTCTTTTCCCTGCAGCCATTTCCCACTTCTGTTCTGATTCTCTTGAGAGTGAGAACAGTTTCTTGCTACTTTATAGATGTGGCTGTGCTTTCACTTTTGTAGCAGCAAAGCAAGCACTTATTTTTCTCATTCATTTTATTTCCTATTTCATTCATTTCATTACTATTATTTAATCTTTACTGGGAATTTGGGGGGGGGATTTCTTTAGCAGATTTCTGTTAAACTACTTCTTTTTGCAGGTTTGTTTTCAGGCAAGGTGACCAGGGGGAAATTTTGTGGCAAATGCTACCTCAATGCCAAATGCCTCAGTGCCTGTCAGAGACAAACCAAACTACCTCAGTGCCAAAGATCTCTCATTCTGCTGGGGTCAAATCAAACTCCCTCAATTCCATCTGCTTCTGTGCCTCATGGCAAAATTTGCCATCTGGCCCTGTCACTTTCCTGGGGGGACCCAATTTGTGGGTAAATAACTCAGATGTCTGATATCCAATCTTCACCAAACTTGATGGGCTTTTTGAGGAAAGACATAGAAAGCTTCTGTGTGATTTAGGATTCTCTAAGTACCTGGGGGGAACTTTCCTTGGGGTGTCCTCCTTGTGGCTATATAACTCAGAGGTCCGTTACTCAAACTTCACCCAATCTGCTGGGCTTGTAGAAGACAGAGGAAGCTTCCCTGTGGTGTATCTAGATGCCTGGTGGGCTGTTATTTATTTATTTATTTATTTATTTATTTATTTATTATGCTGCTCACACTATCTGAAGGTCTCTGGGCGGCTTACAACATATAAAATACAATAAAAAGTCAAAACAATTAAAATGAAATTAAAATATCAACTCTAAAAATTGTCATAAAGATCAATCAACAAGTCGATTTGTTGATTTATCCAAGAATATTCATAAATGTGTAATTGTTGTTTTGGAGACCTTGACGAATCACAACAAATCACCATTTTTATTCGTCCCCATCTCTAGTGTTAATCCATTGTAAAACTTCACTTCTAAATTTTACTCTGTCGTCAGCCCCACCCTCTGAGAAGTTGCATAGCTTAACACTTTCCCTCCACCCTGTAAATTCCAGATTATTCAGTTTTTAAAATCAATTTTAGTAAATTTAGCTTAATGTGTATATAATAGTCTAGTATTCACTCTGACTCTTCTGTTAATCTGCTTGACTTCTTAGCTCAGAGTTTTTCCTTCATTTTTAATTTGTGGTAATGTAACTTTCTGCTTTAATTTCACTCACAGGTTCTCCTACTTCTGTTTTTACTGCTTTAATTTCCAGAGTATTCTGTTCTGTTTATTTCTTTAATTAAAGAAGTATCAAACCACTTTCTTCTGTTTTGAAATAGCTCCAAGCACCTCTTCAGTAGCAGAAAATATGCTTCCTGGTTCTTCTAATAGCATAGCTCTATCATCTGCTTCATTCATAAGTTCAGAAAATTCAAAAGATTTCAGTTGGTCCTTTTTATATCACCTTTGAATCTCCAAACTTTGCTGAACTCAAATTTCCCTGCTTTAAATCTTTCAATGCTTGGGAGATGAGATTAGAAAAATTGACTTCCAAAACTTTCCTTCCACTCCCTCTTCCTTCCATTTAGACATTTGAGCTGCCACTGAAGTTTCTTGGAACAGAAAGGCTATGTATTAAATCTTCACCCCTTTTTCTTAACAACTGATGAAAACCTTCATTTCTCCCTGCTCACAAGTTCAGAGCAATAATCAGGAATATGTGTCAATTATTTATAGAGGACTGAGAGCTCTTTGGCTCAGCTTCTGACAATGTTCAAACTGGAAATGAGATCCCTGATTTTATAGAAAAAAATATTTTCCCCAAGAACAGTAAAAAGTATATATATTGTATAATGGAAAACAATACGTCTAAAAAGGAACTTTCCATTGTGCAGAATCACTGAAACCCAAATAAACTGTCATGCTTATATATGAAAGCAGGGATATTAAAAACCAGAAAAAATAGATTTATTCCTGATTTCATACACCAAAAAGACAATCAAAAGTTTCTGGTACATTAAAAAAACATTTTTATTGTCCAGTGTTACTTTGCTTGAATGGTGGTGATGATTGTGATAATGTTCATGAAGGCAATGAGGAAAGAATGATTCAAAATCTATAGTTCGGCAATCCCTTTATTTCGGCAAAATTTAGAATCATAAAATAATCTCCTACAGAATTATTTTCTGTTTGAATGCTAAGTAAAAGAAATTCAGATAAATAGGCAACTGTGTGGCTACTCCCAGTAGATTCTTATATATGAGTTGCAAGAATGATCAGCAATTAAAATAACTGACCTTTCTTTACACTTGGTATCGTCATTTGCCTTAATGAAATCTAAAATGGCTGGAGGGTCAAAAGCAAACAAATGGATCTGAAGAGGAAAAAGAACCCAGATGGTTTTACCCACTCTTCTGTATCCCTGCCTCAAAACAATTACTTCAGAGAAGACACACAAGTCAAACTATGCGAAGATCAAAAGAGAGGATTCATCAAAGTTCCAATGTGAGGCCAGAAAAGAAATGACAGAAAAATGTAGAGGCTACAAAGACTAAAAACAAGACAGGCACTTTTCTAGCATTGCTTTAAAAGATTTGATCATCATCATTGTCAGTTTAACTACTTGAACTGCTTTAAGACATGTCAAAGTGCTCTATGATTTTCATTCTGTAATTGGGCTGTTGGCTCCACAGCTTTCCATCTCCACCTCTTCCACTACCATGTCTCATCACATAATCTCCTTCTATTAACGACAGCCTAGGGGTGCAGGAGAAATTTCTTTTGGTCTCAGTTTGATCTGAACCTATACAGTTAGATAAGCTGAAGCATGGTGGATGAACATAGCCAGAAGATTAGGGAGTCAGATGCTGAGCTGAAACATCTGCCCTCTACTACACAGACTGCTAATCACAACTGGAACTGTCTTGCTTTGGTCTCTTCAAGACAGTTAGGAGCCAATGGGTAGCTAGGAGAAACTATTCACTGTCTCATGTTCTCTACCTTTGAGAAAAATTCATAGGAGTTTCTTTCTGTCTCTCTCCCAGCTAATGCTTCCATTCACAAAAAAAAGGGCTGGTCCTCTTGCAAAGAACCTTGCAACAGTTTGCAGTGTGTTGAGACACCCTTTTTTTCCATGGAGGAAGAGAAAATTTGTGAATATTTATTATGCCCTTACATTTTAACCTTAGCCCTCCAGAGTTTTCTATATCATAACTTTCAGAAGCCCTAGCTGGCCCAGCCAATGCACAGAGTATCTGGACATGTATAGCTTGTGAGGTGAAGAGGAGAGGGACTCAACAGTATATTGTAAAATATTACATTTACAAGCTAAACTTCTGTAGTGTTCTGTTAAGAAATGTAACTCAAAGTAACAAAAGAAATGATTAGCTCTGTGTGAAGTTAGTTTTCATGGACATTTCTTTTTCCTGAAGGTGAACATGCACCACTGTTCAGCCTAACAATTTTTACATATGGTTGTTCTGGGTTTTTCGGGCTCTTTGGGCGTGTTCTGAAGGTTGTTCTTCCTGACGTTTCGCCAGTCTCTGTGGCCGGCATCTTCAAAGGACAGCAACCTGTACTCTGAGTTGCTGTCCTTTGAAGATGCCAGCCACAGAGACTGGCGAAACGTCAGGAAGAACAACCTTCAGAAAACGGCCAAAGAGCCTGAAAACCCCAGAACAACCATTAGATCCCAGCCGTGAAAGCCTTCGCAAATTTTTACATATGTTGAAAACATACCTGACAAGTGCATTGTGTGATTTGTAGTCCAAGTTGAAAATATACCAGATTGGGGAAGAGAATTCCAAGGAGGAAAAAAAAGGTTAAAAGGCCACACTTCCGTTGAAGGAGTCAATAACAAATACGCTACTAGGAGCAAATATTGGCAGCCTATACACATTCTCTTCAAACTACTATTGATTTTAAAATAAACAAGTTGATTAATGAATTAATACTGCTAATTCAATGAACTAATATTTTCAAGCTTAAACAATTTAATCTCCTCATTGCTAACATTTAACACCAACAAATCAATTTTCAGACCTAACTCCACGCTCTGTTTGATTTATGCAATTTTAATTATAGCTCAGAAGGAGAAATAAAACATGAATGGAAAATTCTTTCTAGTAGCCAAGAGGTGTCCCACTTAGGCCATGAAGATAACTTTTCCACTTTTCTTCAGATTCAGTCCAAAGCTCATGGAAGAAAAGGAAGTTCATGTTGATGAGTCACTTTGTCAATGAACTCACTCAGTGATAATCAGCACAGTAGCTTATACGAACATCAACAGTAAAAGCATATTGGATCTGTTTATTTCATTTTCATTAATGAGGCTGTTAATTAAGGCTGCCAACAGTAGCCTAGAGGGGGAAATGGGTATCAATTAATCCTTAAATACAGAGTTTTAATAATGATGTTAATTTCTAATTTAGTTGTAATTATCTTGTTAAACACCAATAAAAAGAAGAGATTTTACATTTGAATATATTAATAGGATTACATTGTGTTGTTGACATACTGAGAGAGAACTAAACAGCAACAAGATCTAGATCAGCTTTTTGGAGTCTGTTCAGTACTTGGTAATTGATCAATAATTTGTGTTGCATAAATGTAAATAATAACTCTTTCCTAACGGTATTGAGTTTTAACTCCCCCCCCCCCCCTCTTTTACCTGATCTAGATATTAGGGCTTGTTGCTACTACATGCATGGTTTTTACACCAAATCATTCTCTCTATATTACCTAGTACACAGATGGCGACCCTCGAAGTCCCTATTATTAATTCCACTCTATGCATCTGAGGACTAATAGAAATTAGATCAATGTTGAGGGTGATGAATGGTGTCAGCAGGGAGGAAATCAATTAGTTATGTGATGGAAATTTCTCAGACCGTTGACCATTCTCAAGCCATTGATAAAAAAAGGAATTTTGTATAATTTCTCCTGGATGAGGCTCCGAGAGTTACCTTGCTTATGATGTGGCACAAAAACATGTATGTATGACTTAACTTCCATTATACAGTCACTCCTACGGCAGGTGTCAGACTCACAGCGCTAGCTTCCCACAGTTCTTCTAGACCAGGAAGTATGGAGAGTCAGCGAGGGGAGCTATAGAGTGATGATGATGTATATAATAAAAACAAAAACAAATGAATTCACAAATGCTGTGTTTACCATAACATTACATAAAAGAAAATCTGAATGATCATGAGTTTTCCCCCCACTCTGTTATTTTATTCTTCTTATTCATTTATTTTGGTCACTGCCTCCCACCACCACCACAATCACAGCACCTTCGAATGATATCAAAATGATGACTTGTAAAGGAAACAAATTAGTGCCAAGGCTGCCAATATTGTTGTCTTCAATTCCACTTGCAGTGGTGATTGTGGTGGAGAGAATACCTGTGAGAAAATAAAAATAAACCACTGATGATATTAATAGTAAGATCAACTTTGAAAAAAAAAATCTTGAAGAAACATTCTGTTTCCTTTCACTTTATCCCTTAGAAAGGGAGGGCATAATTATTCACAGAATTTGCAGATTTATTTCTAAGATTTCTCCACCTTTCAGAAATTACTGGACACTTTCTCCTCCCCCCTGAAGAAATATGGTGAACTATTTATCTTCCCACAAATAGGAGAAATAAATTTGAAAGGCATCTGTGCACTGTGAAAGAATGAAACTCTTTCATCTCTTATAATTAAACATTTATTTATTTTCTCTCTAGTAAAATGTAGATTAATGATGTTGTCTTCCATGACTATGATCAGTGTGGAAATGCAGGCCCTGTATTCCTGTCTTCCCTGCCAGTGTAAATATGAAGATGAAATATCACCATACAACATTAATTCAATGAAGATCAAACTCAGTTAATTTGTTTACACCTTTATTACTTTTATAATTTATTGTATTTTCATACTGTATAATTTTTAGCTTCATTTTATGAACTGCTCAAAGACTTTTTGGTATTGCCTAATATAGAAATGCAATAAAAATACATTCCTACAAGGTTAGTGAAACTAATTTAAATCAGCCCTGCAAATTTCTGCCACTCAGCTCATGAAAATAAATTCATAAATGGAATGTAATTTCCTGCCATGTGGGAATCCCAGAAAGACATGGCAGAGGATTGGGATGAAGTTGGAGGGGGGATCCTTGTACATGTTTTGTCTTATTGTCTTCCTACTTTCTTTCATGAGTAGTGCTTATGTATAGTCACATCTGAATTCCTATTCACAGTAGATGTTCAATGACTTCAGCCAGTGGAGAATTCATGTAATGAATGCAATGACGTAAGCGACAACATAAACAGCAGCAGTCAGCTTTAGAACTATACAAAATAGCTTCCAAAAGTAAAACTTAATTGCCCCCCCCCACTGTATCTTTGTCCAAAGATACACAGTTATCTTCCAAATATCTTTTCTTGAGGGACAATCAAGGTTTGGAATGTACACTGCTCATGTCTAGGATAACTGCTCATGATTTCTTTCCTATCTATAGCACACTGAGAGCAGGGTTTCTGTGATAAATAATGAACACAACCGATGTCCACATTGTCATAGCTCTTTAAATTAAATTCAGTAGGACAGAACAATCTGGACAGATAGTCTCTTTCTGTCTTGCTTTAGAATTTCATTGAATTTTCATGTTTAATTTAATTTAATTTTTAATTTCATTTAATTTTCAGCATACTTTTGCATTGCAAGATGACCAAGCATCCTGTGTTCTCTTCCACCTCTTTTTATTAAGTATGTGAACACTACTTGCAAATGTTTTCACCTTCAATGAGAAAATCTGAGACATCTCATTAAAAAAAAGTCAAATACTGCAAAACAGTAAAACGATCCCCCTTTTTGTTGTCAGGATTAGGAAAAACTTGGCCTTGTGGGAGAAAACCCCCACTCCAATGAAATTCTGACCAAAAAAAGTGCCAAAATGTGAGAAATGAGCAAAAAGTATTATAAACTCAGTCAATAAGGGGAAATTTTTTAATGTTTTCATTCTCACCTATGAGAAAAAAATGAGAGAAGATTTACAATCTTAGCTTCTACTGCATAATTTACCATGAGTGCAAACTCCTTCTGGATACCTACACATTTTATCTGAATAGTCTCATAGACAATGTTTATCTCACATGGCCTTGCTCAATGCCATATGAGGCAAAAGACCTATAGACCAGCAGGAGCACCTATTGGAAAAAGACAGGAAATATACACTTGCTTTGGTGAAAACTTTCTACTCCTAACTACAGAAAGTTCAAAACCTCTTCAACCATCTGTGATTCTCTTTTGATTGTATTTATTTATTTACATATATACATACTTTACTCACTTATTTTTTGGCAATGTCTTTTCAATGAAATACAGTAAGAATGGTCAAAATGCACGCAATATGTTTAGCACATTGATTTTGTCCATAATACTGCACAATTTGTAAATGTTAAATTTGATTTTCCCATCGGTGAGGGGTCAGTGAGAGGGAAGCTGGTATTGGATTCAAATGTCTATTTCCAACTGAATTGGAAGGTCTGAAAATGCTTGATCAAATCAGCCATGGTGCACTTGTTGAAAATGAGAAGCTGCTGCAACAGTGGTGTGTGTAAACATTGTGCAAAAGATGCTACCCAAAGCATGCTTGTTGGCTGAATGTTCCAATACATAATGAGTCGATAAATTCTTTGGGGGGAGGGAGGTTTCCACCTCACTTGTGCTAGATCAGAACAGAAGATCCAAAACAATGTCTCATAATACTTAAAAATATGTCATATTTTTCCTGCCATATGTACTAGTCTCATAATAATAACATTATTTGTATATAATGTGGCCAATAATCATGTTGTCAAACTGCAATGTTTAATTGCTCTAATGATTTTCAGGTATTAAGCAACATTTCTCTAAATGAATTAGACTTTGGGGCAGACAGATAGCTCATTTATGGAGGCAGTGGGAGGGTGTTAAATGTAATCTTGAAATGGGCATGGCAGCTTGCTTTTCAAACATATGTCTGTTGGAGAAATGATGGTATTAATTCAACCCAGAAAGCTGAACAGTCATGAACCTTTGCATTTAAAACGAAGCCCAAATTGTGATTTGTCACACACATATAATCTTTTCATAGTTTTTTTGATGTGTGCGTTTGTGTGTTTGAGCGAGTGAGTGAAAACCTTTAATTAAACCACTCCTTAAATATCTCACTTACCTTGGAAACCTTGTTGGGGCTGTTATTAGTTGGTTCCAACTTGACAGCACATAACAACAACAAACGAGTAGTAGAGCAATCAGGAAATGGCATTAATACATAAGGTACATACTACTACTGTTCATTTATGAATGCTTCAGCATGTCAACCTTTCTTCTTAAAAGTGAAATTCAAAGCTCTGCATTTTCATTGTTTACAACTTCTATTAGTTTGTCAGCTCCTAGGCTTTTAAAGATACACTGCTGTGAAAAAAAACCTCAAACTACACAAAATTATCTTTTGAATGATCTGCTATAATATCTCCTCATATTTGGCATACACCCCATTTCTCTCTACACTCTCTGTACAAAGACTTCCTATAGGTTATCTAACAGATACCTCATTGGCCTGATGAATTTGTATCATCATCATCTTGGATTGAAAGGATTTCACTCCAGAAATTTCAATCTAAAGGTTTTCTTCCCATTGCCTTTGAATGTAAATCCTACTCTGGTTAGCATTAGATGGATTATTTGTGTCTTTTTGATTAACTTGTCCCTTTTTCCTTGCTATGTGTGCATGTTTATGGGAAAGTACTCAACTTTGCTCATGCATAGCTATTGTGTGAAATGTACTTGGGCAACCTGATTATAGAACAATTTTGAATTGAATTACAGTTAAAGAGGACTTATCACTAGAGCTTTAAAAATACTTTTCAACACTCTTTTCTCCTATTTTCTCCCTCTTGGTTCTTGGATTGCTGAATTTTTGTTTTGCTGTGTTCTGTTTTGGAAAAGTGTCACATTTAAATGGTTGTTGTGGGTTTTTCAGGCTCTTTGGACGTGTTCTGAAGGTTGTTCTTCCTAATGTTTTGCCAGTCTCTGTGGCCAGCATCTTCAGAGGACAGGAGTAGCACTCTGTCTGTCACATTTAAACATTGCTTCAAAGGCAAGTCCTATGATTGACATCAGTAAAGTGGTTATCTGACACAACATGTTGTGTCTGAGGAAGTGGATTATCATCAATGAAAGCTGACACTGAAATAAATCTGTTAGTTTTCTGGTGCCACAATTCATTTGTTTTTATGAAATGAAACAGACAAAAATAACTACCTCTTTCAAAATCATTTCATTTACTTTAAAATCAATAGCAATGTAAAAAAAAAAAACCACCAACACTTCCTAATTTAAGCACAACATGAATTGCAAGTTATCTATAGCATTTAGGCTAATTTGTGTAGAACTGGTCTGAATTTGTAGAACCAGAGCACTTGGAAAACATATGGCCCTGCCTAATCAGTAACATAAAATTAATGAAGGATAAAGCTTAGTTATTCCTTCTTTACCATTTGTTATAATACATAATATGGAAAAACTAAATAATTACTGTACTTTTCTTTTGAGGCTGCAAGTTATGAGCAAGTTATATTGCAAGTTACAATACATTAAATTTCATTTATGCTGTTTATTACAGACATTAAAATCAGTTCATGGCGGACTATTATTTTGTAATTATTGGTAGCTTAAGTGAATTTCCATTTGAGCCACATACTTGTTTATTACACCAGTAGATTTATCAAGTAAAGCAGGGGCTAAATTTAATCAAATAACAATTTTTATGGGTTGACACTGAAATGTTTTTTTAAAAAAATTTCATTTAGACCTTGCATTTCCTCCTAAGAGCTGAAGGAAGAACTCATGATGCTTTCACTTCTCCATTTGATCCTCACAACAGTCCAGTGTTGTTAAGTTTTGAGACAGTGACCAGCCCAAGATCATGTTGTAAGCTTTCTGCATGCAGAAGTAAATAGTGATTTCAACCTAAGTCTTTGGTCCTTGTCCAACAGTCTAGTTGAAATACCATATTAAGTTAATATGGCACATATTTATATATGGAGAAAAGAGGTAGCAACAGTGGTCTTTTGTTTTAAGGATTCCTTAAGTATCTCATATTTAACACATTAAGATGGTACTTAGCATGGAACTTCATTAATATAAAAAGGCATTTTATCAAATGATAAAGCAACTTGATGTTAAACAAAATTAAAAATCATACTGCTTGGACCTAGGGTATATGAAAACTATATTCTCAAATGCCAATCTATCACAGCTCTGACATTGTCAGAGAAGGCTTTTTCTTGCCTTGAAATTTCACCTCAAAGGAACACAGTTACATGGGATGAAGTCTGTATGAGGTCTTATGCAGAGCTGGCTTGGAATCTTCTCCTCCCTCCCTCAGGAGTGTGTTTTCGTGTGGTGAAAATTTCTGTCAGAATCTTGCACTCCAAAAATTGAGGTTCGTATTTCACTTCCAAAATGTACCTTGGAATTCAGAGAATTTAATAAAGGAAGTTCCTAACCAGGCACAACATGAAATGTCTCCAAGTAAATGTTACCATCTCCTAACCTGTAAAAGATGTAAGGTACTTCTCATTCCTCCACTGTTGCTGAGTTACTTCATCCAATCCCAGACTCATCTACAAAATGTGTCCCAAAACCTTCATTCTGCATCAGAAGACCCTGGCTAAGGAAATCTAGGTATCTTCTATGACATTCAATACATAAATGAGGGTTTTTTTGTTTCCCTTTTCATCAGAAATCCCTTATGCACAACTTCTTGAAAGGTTGAATATCTATGGGATTCAGAATGGGGGCAGAAAATCAGAGATGTGAGAATAGGAAATGGGAAGACAACAGAATGACAGCAACTTCATAGTTCCAGATGTGCAGTCCCAATAAAGGACAGACACAAAACAATCCTTTTTGCGCAAATGTCACAGATGTTTGTGATCTAACTTCTCAGTATGCCCTTTTCAAAAGACATGATGTGACAATACTAACATTTCTCAGTCACCGTGGGAGGAAGGAAATCCTGTCAATAAAATTATTGGGTATTCTTTAGTTCTCCATGTGTGTTTCCTTTTAGGATAGGGGTGGGCAATGAATTTCTATTGGGGGGGCATATGAAAAATCTGAACTGTGTTTGGGGGCCGAACCAACTTTACTTAAAAATAAAATGAAACAGTGATGTTATGATTTTTTTTTATTTTAAACTTGTTAATCTTCACAAATACTAAAGAGTTTTTTTGCAATATGTTAAAAATAAGCTACTGATCAACTTTAGACAAAAAGCTATAAATGTTTTTGATGTTCAAAACTGTCCGCGGGCCAGACAGGAGCAGCTCGTGGACCGTATGTGGCCTTTGGGCCGCACTTTGCCCAGGTCTGTTTTAGGACAATGTTGGACCCCCATGGGCATCCAAGATCTAAAAATCATGTGTGAGTTGACTCTTTGTTATGCCTCAACTATTTATTAAGAACATCCTTACCTTAATTAATATTTTGGAAATTACAAATGACTCAGTTATGGGACTGTTGTTCAAACTGCATTTCTTTAAGGTCATGGGAATTCATATAAAATAAACTCTGAAGGAGGAAAAAAAGTTAAATACCGAACAGCTCTTGTTTTTTATCCTTTGTGCTGCTAATTAACTAAAGTGCAGATCTCCTGACTACAAATCAGGGAACACTTTGCAGAAAGAATAATAAACAGTCAGCTGAATCACCAGCTACTTCCTGGCTTGATCAATTGAATAAAGGAACAAGAAAGCTGTGATTTAAGCAAAACAAAACAATGTATTCAGGTTTTGTATTTGTTTCCCCACCACCACCGCTATCACTTAGATAATTTACAGATACCTAGGTTTCTTGACTATGAAATCATCACCACAAGAATTGGAGTGTATGCTCATATGCAGACATGTCTTTCTTTCTGGGTGGCGCCATATGGCCACATTCTCCTGTAAGATAAAAGGAGTAAGCCAGTAAGAAACCACACCGGCTGGACTTTTGAAAGCTTTCAAGTTTCCAGTTTATGGAAATGTCATCACCGAACTGTATGAAATCTTTTGTCTCTGCTGGAGGGAAGGTGGAGTACCACAGGACATGAAGGATGCAAACATTGTCACGTTGTACAAAAACAAAGGTGTTTTGTCACGTTGTACAAAAACAAAGGTGACAGGGGTGACTGCAATAACTACCGTGGTATTTCTCTTCTTAGCGTTGTAGGGAAGCTGCTTGCCCATGTTGTGCTGAAGAGGCTCCAGGTGCTTGCAGACAGAGTCTATCCGGAATCACAGTGTGGATTTCGAGCAAATAGATCCACCACTGACATGGTATTCTCCCTCCGACAGTTGCAGGAGAAATGCAGGGAACAACAACAGCCACTCTTAGTGGCCTTCATAGACCTTACAAAAGCATTTGACTTGGTTAGCAGGGATGGCCTTTTCAAAATACTTCCCAAGATTGGATGTCCACCTCGTCTCCTTAACATCATCAGGTCCTTCCACGATGGAATGAAAGGCACTGTAGTTTTTGACGGCTCAACATCAGATCCCTTTGACATCCGAAGCGGAGTGAAACAGGGCTGTGTCCTCGCACCAACACTTTTTGGGATCTTTTTTGCTGTCATGCTGAAGCATGCCTTTGGAACTGCAACAGAAGGTGTCTATCTCCGGAATAGATCAGATGGAAAGCTCTTTAATCTCTCTAGATTGAGAGTGAAGACCAAAGTCCAACTGAAATGCATGAGGGACTTCCTCTTTGCAGACGATGCAGCCATTGTTGCCCACTCTGCTGAAGACCTCCAACAACTCATGAATCGTTTCAGCAAGGCCTGCCAAGACTTTGGACTAACAATCAGCCTGAAGAAAACACAAGTCATGGGCCAGGGTGTGGACTCACCTCCCTCTATTACCATCTCCACACAAGAATTGGAGGTTGTTCATGACTTTGTGTACCTTGGCTCAACCATCTCTGACACCCTCTCTCTAGATGTCGAGCTGGATAAACGCATTGGGAAAGCAGCCACCATGTTCTCTACACTCACAAAGAGAGTATGGCTCAATAAGAAACTGACAACACATACCAAGATCCAGGTCTATAGAGCCTGTGTCCTGAGCACACTCCTGTACTGCAGCGAGTCCTGGACCCTTTGTGCCCGGCAGGAGAGGAAGCTGAACACCTTCCATATGCGTTGCCTACGACGGATTTTTGGTATCACCTGGCAGGACAGAGTTCCAAATAGAGTAGTCCTAGAACGAGCTGGAATTTTCAGCATGCATACATTACTGAAACAGCGACGTCTACGCTGGCTTGGGCACGTTGTGAGAATGGCTGATGGTCGGATTCCAAAGGATCTCCTATATGGAGAATTAGTGCAGGGAAATCACCCCAGAGGGAGACCACAGCTGCGATACAAGGATATCTGCAAGCGGGATCTGAAGGCCTTAGGAATAGACCTCAAAAGATGGGAAACTCTGACATCTGATCGTTCAGCCTGGAGGCAGGCAGTACATCACGGCCTCTCCCAATTTGAAGAGACCCTTGTCCAGCAGGCTGAGGCAAAGAGGAAGTCACAAAGGAAGCAAAACCAGGGAGCTGGACAGGGGACAGATTGGATTTGTCTCCAGTGTGGAAGGGATTGTCACTCTCGAATTGGCCTCCTCAGCCACACTAGACGCTGTTCCAAGTCCTCCATACAGAGCACGCTACCATAGTCTTTCGAGACTGAAGGATGCCTACTATGCCTACTATTTAATTCTTTTTAAATATTTCAATACTTACTGTTTTTAGCTTTTAAATGTTGTATTTTTCAGAACACAACCTGCCTTGGGTTCTTTTTAAGGAGAAAGGTGGGACAAAAGTATTTTAAATAAAATAATAATAATTTTTCATAGACCTTTATTTTGTCACCCAGGTTCTTTCACTGATTTAATTAGTAAAACTGCATTCAGCTAGGTAGCTGCCATTGTGCTATAAAAAGCTAGTGACCTCTAAATTTTACCAAACTCTTATCAAGATTCAGCTAGTTCTGGAAAGCTGTGACCCTAATGCACTGGATTCCATATGGTCACCATTCTTGACCTGCAGATTCCTTTCTGTAACCAGAAGGGCCTCTACTGATCCTTTCTGGTTCCAGCTCTGACTCTCCAGTCTCTGTTGCTGTAGAATCTGATCCTGCTCAATGAGGGCAAAGTATTTCCTGGGATTAAAGCGACATGTCTTCTTGAACTTCATTGTCTTTATGTGGTGTGAAATGGAATTGAGTTTTAATAATTTCACGGATGTATAAAAGGAAAGTCAAAGGGGCTGCTGATCTCCACACAAGCTTTCCAATACATCTCTAGAAGGAGGTCAATACATATTGACCTCTGTGTGATTGTCTTTATGATATAATAATGCTATGGCACCATTATATTGGAGGGAACTAAAAAAATAAAGAAATAAAGAAAAAAGTTTGGCATAGTCAATTAGCCATAGTCAATGTAATTGCATTTCCACAATATAGTATTCTAAAAATGATGTACAATAACAAATAAATACATTAAACCATAATTACTATTACAATGCATCATAACATTAGCTCAATTAGAAATCATTTAAAGCATTTTAGAAATTTAAATAAAAACACAACACCACAAGTGGCTTGAATACCAATATTATGAACATTACACACACATCACACAATTCACCAAATTGATTTAGCTCTTGTGTGTGGAGAATTAAGTGAAGAGGACAGCTGTCTCTAATTCGTCAGGGCTCTTCACTGGATCAGAAAACTGGAAAAATTAGGGTTCTTAGTAATTCTGAGATATTTCCTGCACAGAGTCTGTTCTTCTATTCAGATTTAGTTCTCCTCATACAAGAGCTAGGATGGAAGGAGATGAGGGTTACCTGTTCTCTCTGTACAAATTAAAATTAACCTTTTTAATTGAACACCTAAATAGGGCTATGGAACAACTTCGTCTGAGTACATGTGTTCATTCTAGAGCGTAGTGAACATAACAAACATCTCAATATTTATTCAAAGTAGCAGCAGAAACCAGGTTTGGCGAGGAGAGAATTCAAATAACAGCTAGTTTCCCCACTGCTCTGTCTCTCACACTGCTCCTGTAGCTGGGTACAATGTTTTGAACTGGAATGGCTACAAATCCCTTTACACTGGCTGAGGAAATTGTCTGAACCAATGCAAATGCATTTTCATGGAAAAGAAAAAAAAGTAGAAGCCCCAGCAGTAGAGGAAAGAAAAACCCTACGGATTAAGAAGAAAAACTCTGGACTGATTGGCATTGATTTGAATATCATATAGTCAATGGAAAATAATATGAAAATGACTGTCCCAATCCTGCAGCACTTCCTGCATTATTTGTCAATATATTCACCTCCTTAGTTGGAGAAATGCAAAATGTAGCCACTGTAATTGAAAGGTGACCTGCTTCAGCAAAGTAATATGCATATTCCAAAGAGTGAAGCAAACTTGTCAAATCAACAATTTGTTATAATAATAGAGTAATGGAGCATCACTTTACTTCTATTTTTCAGCATAAAATTATGATTTAAAATCTTTTGACAAGATGGCTCTACTTTCCTAATTGCAAATCATGACCGAGGAAAGAAACAGAGGTGCCGTGCCCACTTCTTTACAATTCATAACTATGGGCACAATGTATTCATGCATAGAAAGCACAATTACTATCACCCATGTTTCTCCATATGCACGACAGTGTTTGGTTTTTGAATATTAAAAATATTTTCTCTTTCTCCTCTTTACAGTTTTTGTATATTAAAAATATTTTCTCCTTCACAGCCTGCCATGCAGTTTGATTGAAGATCTCTGATTTCTTTTATGTCTGCAGAA
This sequence comes from Pogona vitticeps, assembly GCF_051106095.1. Taxonomy (NCBI): domain Eukaryota; kingdom Metazoa; phylum Chordata; class Lepidosauria; order Squamata; family Agamidae; genus Pogona; species Pogona vitticeps. The sequence continues at coordinate 156,335,796 of NC_135785.1, forward strand.
GAACATGAACAATGCTGGAAATTAAAGAGTGAGCTTTATAATTTGTGTGCCAGTGTGTTACATGTGAACTTCTGATTGGATGGTTATACTTAAACCTGAAGGAGAAGGCCAATAGCTCTGAAATGTCACAAAGTGGTAAATCACACATGGCTGATGGAAGTGTGATTGATGGATATTATTGTTAGTACATTCATTTTCCCTTCTTCATGGATTGCTGCCTTGTCGTGGCGAAGGGGCTTGAGTAACTCAGAGAAACTATGTGCTATGCCGTGCAGGGACACCCAAGACGGACAGGACATAGTGGAGAGTTCCGACTAAACGCAATCCACCTGGAGTAGGAAATGGCAAGCCACTCCAGTATCTTTGCCAAGAACGCCCCATGATCAGAAACAAAAGGCTAAAAGATATGACGCTGGAAGATGGGCCCCTCAGGTCGGAAGGCGTCCAACATGCTACTGAGGAAGAGCGGAGGACAAGTACAAGTAGCTCCAGAGCTAATGAAGTGGTTGGGCCAAAGCCGAAAGGACGCTCAGCTGTGGACGTGCCTGGAAGTGAAAGGAAAATCCAATGCTGCAAAGAAAAATACTGCATAGGAACCTGGAATGTAAGATCTATGAACATTGGGAAGCTGGAGGTGGTCAAACAGGAGATGGCAAGAATAAACATCGACATCCTGGGCATCAGTGAACTAAAATGGACAGGAATGGGCGAATTCAGCTCAGATGATTATCATATCTACTATTGTGGACAAGAATCCCGTAGAAGGAATGGAGTAGCCCTCATAGTCAACAAAAGAGTGGGAAAAGCTGTAATGGGATACAATCTCAAAAATGATAGAATGATGTCAATACGAATCCAAGGCAGACCATTCAACATCACAATAATCCAAGTTTATGCACCAACCAGCATTGCTGAGGAGACTGAAATTGAACAATTCTATGAAGATTTACAACATCTTCTAGAACTGACACCAAAGAAAGATGTTCTTCTCATTCTAGGGGACTGGAATGCTAAAGTAGGGAGCCAAGAGATAAAAGGAACAACAGGGAAGTTTGGCCTTGGAGTTCAGAACGAAGCAGGACAAAGGCTAATAGAGTTTTGTCAAGAGAATAAGCTGGTCATCACAAACACTCTTTTCCAACAACACAAGAGGCGACTCTATACATGGAAATCACCAGATGGGCAATATCGAAATCAGATTGATTATATTCTCTGCAGCCAAAGATGGAGAAGCTCTATACAGTCAGCAAAAACAAGACCTGGATCTGACTGCGGTTCTGATCATCAGCTTCTCATAGCAAAATTCAAGCTTAGACTGAAGAGATTAGGAAAAACCACTGGGCCACTCAGGTATAATCTAAACCAAATCCCTTATGAATACACAGTGGAAGTAAAGAACAGATTTAAGGAACTAGATTTGGTGGACAGAGTGCCTGAAGAACTTTGGATAGAGGCTCGTAACATTGTCCAGGAGGCAGCAACGAAAACCATCCCAAAGAAAAGGAAATGCAAGAAAGCAAAGTGGCTGTCCAACGAGGCCTTAGAAATAGCAGAGAGGAGAAGGGAAGCAAAATGCAAGGGAGATAGGGAAAGTTGCAGAAACTTGAATTCAGACTTCCAAAGAATAGCAAGGAGAGACAAGAGGGCCTTCTTAAATGAACAGTGCAAAGAAATAGAGGAAGATAACAGAAAAGGAAAGACCAGAGATCTGTTCAGGAAAATTGGACATATTAGAGGAACATTTTGCGCAAAGATGAACATGATAAAAGACAAAAATGGGAGGGACCTAACAGAAGCAGAAGACGTCAAGAAGAGGTGGCAAGAATACACAGAGGAATTATATCAGAAAGATGTGGATATCCCGGACAACCCAGACAATGTAGTTGCTGACCTTGAGCCAGACATCCTGGAGAGCGAAGTCAAGTGGGCCTTAGAAAGCCTGGCTAACAACAAGGCCAGTGGAGGTGATGGCATTCCAGTTGAACTATTTAAAATCTTGAAAGATGATGCTGTTAAGGTGCTACATTCAATATGCCAGCAAGTTTGGAAAACTCAACAGTGGCCAGAGGATTGGAAAAGATCAGTCTACATCCCAATCCCAAAGAAAGGCAGTGCCAAAGAATGCTCCAACTACCGTACAATTGCACTCATTTCGCACGCTAGCAAGGTTATGCTCAAAATCCTCCAAGGTAGGCTTCAGCAGTATGTGGACCGAGAACTCCCAGAAGTACAAGCTGGATTCCGAAGAGGCAGAGGAACTCGAGACCAAATTGCTAACTTGCGCTGGATTATGGAGAAAGCCAGAGAGTTCCAGAAAAATATCTACTTCTGCTTCATTGACTATGCGAAAGCCTTTGACTGTGTGGACCACAGCAAACTATGGCAAGTTCTTAAAGAAATGGGAGTGCCTGACCACTTTATCTGTCTCCTGAGAAACCTATATGTGGGACAGGAAGCAACAGTTAGAACTGGTCATGGAACAACTGAGTGGTTCAAAATTGGGAAAGGTGTACGGCAAGGCTGTATATTGTCCCCCAGCTTATTTAACTTATATGCAGAATACATCATGCGGAAGGCTGGACTGGAAGAAACCCAAGCCGGAATTAAGATTGCCGGAAGAAATATTAACAACCTCCGATATGCAGATGATACCACTCTGATGGCAGAAAGTGAGGAGGAATTAAAGAACCTTGTAATGAGAGTGAAAGAGGAGAGTGCAAAAAACGGTCTGAAACTCAACATCAAAAAAACTAAGATCATGGCCACTGGTCCCATCACCTCCTGGGAAATAGAAGGGGAAGATATGGAGGCAGTGTCAAATTTTATCTTCCTGGGCTCCATGATCACTGCAGATGGAGACAGCAGCCCTGAAATTAAAAGGCGCCTTCTTCTTGGGAGGAAAGCGATGACAAATCTGGACAGCATCTTGAAAAGCAGAGACATCACCTTGCCAACAAAAGTCCGAATAGTCAAAGCTATGGTTTTTCCTGTTGTGATGTATGGAAGTGAGAGCTGGACCATAAAGAAAGCAGACCGCCGAAGAATTGATGCCTTTGAATTGTGGTGCTGGAGGAGGCTCTTGAGAATCCCCTGGACTGCAAGGAGAACAAACCTATCAGTTCTAAAGGAAATCAACCCTGAGTGCTCACTGGAAGGACAGATCCTGAAGCTGAGGCTCCAGTACTTTGGCCATCTAATGAGAAGAAAAGACTCCCTGGAAAAGACCCTGATGTTGGGAAAGTGTGAAGGCAAGAGGAGAAGGGGACGACCGAGGATGAGATGGCTGGACAGTGTCTGCGAAGCAACCAACATGAACCTGACACAACTCCGGGAGGCAGTAGAAGACAGGAGGGCCTGGTGTGCTCTGGTCCATGGGGTCACGAAGAGTCGGACACGACTAAACGACTAAACACACACATTCATTTTCCAACTTGCTGTGTTTATTTCCTCCTGAGACTGCATTCCTATGCACAGTCTATGGGAAAATTGTGGGACTTACTGCAAAACAAACCTTTTCAATTTTTGTATAGGCCTATTCAGGCATGTGAAGCTCAATGTGGTTGTGAGGATGTGCACAAGCCCTGGCCCCATATCCTCTCCCCACTTGGAAGTCTCTCAGACATTCATTCACATGTTTAGTGACAAGGTCTTAATCGAAGAGGCTGCAATTGGACTGAGATGTATGTGCTTACAGGGCTTGAGCGATTTGGGTCCCTGATAATGCAAAGCTTCTGATGATGCAAACATTGCAAGCATACTCTGCTAATGCATTGACAGCCTCCACACAAACATGTGAGAGACTTCCAATCTGAGCAGGGATCTAGCACATACACCACTCTGTCCACCACCATCCACGCACCCAAACCTATATGAATAGGGCTTTTTCGTAGAGGCATGCTTGAGAAACCTTTGAGCATATACATCATGGGGGACCTTTTAGAAAATTGTCCCCACCTACAGCAATTAGGTTTTTAACTTGGAGTGACTGCGTCCTACTCCTTTCCCTGCCTCCATATGTCTTTTCTTTCTCTTGATGTGCTTGTTCCCACTGTATCAGCAGAAGATGAAAATATCATACAGTGGTACCTCGACCTACGAACGTCTCCACTTGCGAACGTTTCAAGTTACAAATGGCTCTGTTCACAAAATGTTGCTTCGACTTGCGAATGGAAAAAAAACTTTTCCTGCCCTTTTTTTGATCTAAGTTCATCTTAGGTCAAAAGAAGAAAACAATTAAAAATTTCTCCCCCTGGTGATAGAGTACGGATTAACCGGCTTTGCATTAGTTCCTATGGGAACTAATGCTTCGACTTAAGAACGGTGCCTCGACGTAAGAACAAAAAACAGCCAGAATAGATTAAATGATTTTCAACGCATTCCTATGGAAAAATTTGCCTCAACTTACAGACTTTTTGACGTACGAGCGCTGTTCCAATATGGGTTCAGTTCGTAAATCGAGGTACCACTGTAGATCTAGAGAAAGGGAACATCTCTTTTGCAGACTACTAGGCCCTTAATTTATTCCAATAAAATATTGCTTTTATTATGGCAGGGCTTGGGATCCTTTGGCTCTCCTTTGGGTCTGGGACAAGAACTTCTAGAGGCATGTAGAAAGATGGCCAAAGGTAAGAGCTTATAAGATTTTTACTCCAGAACATCGGGATGGAAAAAATTCCCCAGCCCTTATTACAGTAATTATAAAGATCATAATAAGCTCCTCTGCTTCTAAAAAAAAAAATCCCGTAATAATCCAGGTTTTCATTATTTTCTTACTAGCACCACCTCCTGTTTTAATAACAACCTCACAGGGCATCAGAGAAACTTGTCTCGTACTCTGACAGAATAGTAAAACAGAACAGCTTTTGTTCTGTTTAATGAGTCAGGTATTCTTCCAGAAAACTAGAATATTTTACAATTTACAATGAAAAAATCTTAGGATATAAAATAAGAGCTAACTTAGACAAATAAAATAGCAGGGTATAAAACATGCCACATTAACTGGATGTTCCATAACAAGAATAATCAAACACAGTCAGCGTGTTAAAAAAAAAAGACTGGCAGGTACATAAGCAAAATGTGGTATGTGATAAAGCTGCAATGAGACTTTGTAGCATCAAACACAGGCTACTTGCATCCTGTCCTCAGATCATACTAAGTCCTATTGCATGCACTGCATAGAAGTGCACTGTGTACTAGACATATTAACAGAAGTAATGAGAAGCTCCTGAAGAAAAAGAATTAGATAACTCGAAATCCTTCCAGCCTAGACAATGAGTCTGGTGCAGTGTTTCAGTGCACTCCCTATAGTAAGATGGTAGTGACTACTAAGATTCAAGCTCAAATCCAGGTTCTCCTCCCATTGCTTTCTGTAGGATTGGAGGAGGACCTCTGTCTATGTGGTGTTCATGTGAAGAAGAAATCTCTGCCCAGAGCTTAGATCTTAGATTAACCTATCTCTCAGTGTTCATGATCAGAAAACAAAATCACCAGAAATCCTTCTGTGTCCAGGGTGGGGAATGTGTGATCTTTCAGAAGATGCTGATCCATGGCTTTAATCTGCCTTAGCCAGAGCTACAGTCCAACAACATCTGGAGGACCAAACATTTGCTCCCTTCCTGTACATCACCCTGCCCCCAAGGTCCTGAGGGCAAGGGGGAATCTAAATATGATAAATGAAAACGAGCAAACAAGCTGGATGGATCAAGTTAGAGCTGGAATTAGTGCCCCAGATTCCCCTTTTTAATTATCCTTTGCTAATCTTGTGCCACATTTTCTCACCTGTTTTGCAAAAATTTAAGACCAAACAGGAAAGGGCTCTGACAGATAAAACTGCAAGGATAGTTGAAGTCAGCAGGTGGCTGCTGAATTTTTCAGAGCCAGATATTTTGGGGAGAATGCACAATGAATGAGATTTTTTTAAAAGCAAAAGACAATTTTCTATGGTGACTCTAGCTTTAAAAAATCTGCTAAAACAGTCAAGGGAAGGTTACACTTCAAAGCATTGCTCTTTTAGAACAGTGTAGAAAACTTTGCCAAATTCTAGAAGTTTATCTATTCACTTCAGAGAAATCCATTTGGAACAAGAGCTCTGAAAAGTTCCAAGCCAAGTCTTTCTTTCCACAAACCAAGTCTTTCAAGTCAAAAGGTAATGGGATTTACTTTTGGCATGATTATTATAATGTGCAAACTTAACACAATTTTCAGGACTGAAAAAGTGTAGTTTGAATAGTTCCAACCCTGACCACTTTCTACTGCAGACCAAATTCAATTGTGTATTGTGTACAATATGCCATCAAGAGCAGCAATAGAGTTCTCATCGCCACCCTCTGTCACCATTTATCACATATTCTAGCTTATCCACATTGTTATTGTTTTTTTTTAAATTCTGTATTACTTCAGAAAATTAGTGACAGGGCAACTCTATAGTGGTAAAGTTGGGTCGAATTAGACTTGAAGTAAAACATGTGTGTGTGTGTGTGTTTTCTGTGCTGTCAAGCTGTGTCCAACATGTAGAGGCCTTAATAAGATTTTCAAGGTTAGTGTGATATTTAAGGAATGGTTTTAGCAGTGCCACCACTGCAGTGAGCAGGGATTTAGTGAGCAGTGCCGCCGTGACTGAGCAGGGATTCAAATTCAGGTCTCTTAGTGTATCACTCTGTCCACTACACCATGTTGGGTTCCCAAGTGGAATGTACATTTCCTCACTATTAACCTGCTTTCTTTCTAACAACAGGATTTTTCTTGGAGATGTATGCCTCAGCAATGAGATTTGCAAATGAAGCCTGTGCTCATCTTCCAAGGATCAGTCACAACACAAAGCATGCCAGACCTATGCATTACAACAAACAGATTCATTCTATTATGTGAGAGAAAACCATTTCAAAAAATATGCTAAGTGTGTAACATTAGAGTTTTACACTATTTCTGAGTGGTAAGTAGATTGGGGAGGTGTCAGTTATATATATGTACAACATGTTAAACAGAGAATAAAAGTTATGTGTTGTGTGGTTTATAGGTTACTTTGTGAATTACAATGGTTAATGAAGACAATAGCTACTAAAGTTGCATCTGGATTCTACATCAGGTGACATCTCAAAACCTTCATTTTCAGATGTTTTGGAATTGATATAGGTTCAGTTACAGACCTGTTTGTAAGTAAGGGCATGCTCAGATGGGAGAAGTTGGAATGGTTGGTTTATGCTTAAATAGTTCTTAACTTTAGTGTGATCTGTTTTATCTCTCATTTGAAACACCCTTACCTTCATTTTTTTTTTTTTTTTGGACTTATATACCACCCCATAGTGCTACAAGCACTCTCCGGGCGGTTTACAATTTCATTATACAGGCTACACATTGCCCCCCCCAGCAAGCTGGGTACTCATTTTACCGACCTCGGAAGGATGGAAGGCTGAGTCAACCTTGAGCCGGCTACCTGGGATTTGAACCCCAGGTCGTGAGCACAGTTTTAGCTGCAGTACAGCGTTTTAACCTCTGTGCCATGAGGCTCATACTAATCAATGTTTTTTTTCTCCCATGAGAAGGGTCCAGATAGGGCTTTAGATTGCTCTAATTTGTCCCACTTTTGATTAATGACATTCTCCTTCCCTCCCTCTTCCATGTCTATTCTTACAGCTGTCATTCACCAGGCAATGGCAAGTTTCCTTTTGTTTGTTTTTTGTCGTTGTTGTTAAATAAAGTGATACAGTGAAACAGCAATGCATTTACCTTGCACTTTGTTGTTGTTAGTCATGTTCAACTCTTCATGACCCCCTGGACCAGAGCACGCCAGGCCCTCCTGTATTCCACTGCCTCCCGGAGTTTGGTCAAATTCATGTTGGTTGCTTCAATGACACTGTCCAACCATCTTGTCCTCTGTCGTCCCCTTCTCCTCCTGCCTTTACACTTTCCTAACATCAGTGTCTGTTCCAGGGAGTCCTTACATAGTACATGTAATACCACCAATATATCTCGTTTTTCTTGAATAGCACTGCATCAACAGGAAAATGTATTTTTTAAGAAATTAAATGGCAGAATAGGTGCAAATAGGAGAAGGGGAGTTTCTCTGTCATCTCTCTCATTCAACTCAGGATGGTACAGACTCTGATCAACTCTCAGATTCTCACAAGAGGAGGCTTTGTTAAAAGCAAGATCTCTGGATTCCAACATGGTTATGTTGATGCAGTTTGGGTGGGGCTTCTTTGTTTGTGTGAGAATGTCCCCCAGTCAAGGATCAACTAGAAACCTTGACACATTGTGTTTTGGGCTTTGATGCCAAAACCATACCCTTCCCCATTGTGGGCTTTAGGTTGTTTTATTATCTTAACAAGGGAAAAAAGTTGCTGCAGGGGGATAGGAAAAAGGTGTGCCTCGTGTTTGTTCACTCAAGCATCAGTCTTACCTGGGATTAAGGGATGCATGGGGATTGCAGCAGGAAGTTCCAAGCATAGGTTTGAGTGCACATCTTAATGCTACTTGTATTCCTCAAGGTTATTACAGTTTCCAAGAAATGCAAAATGGAAAGGAAAACAGGCAGCTGTGTTAATCACAAGAGCAAAACTATAAATTATTTGCATTCTTCCTTTAGCAGAGATTAGGTCAGAATAAAAGCAAGAGAAGGTGAGGAGCTGTGCCTTCATTAATCCCACTCCTACCCCTTTTCTACCAGGCATGCTTGTGCAGATTGCAAATGTGCAAGGGGGAGGTGGGGGCTAGCTAGAACAAGTGAAAGAGGTGTGGACGTTTGCCACTGTCATCATTTCTCTGAAAGTTAATTTCATTTTCACCTCCCTCCAAGCAACTAGGTATGATATCAGTACACAGCCAGTAGGTAGAAAGTTCAGAGGGGGTGAAGGGAGGTTTCAGGTCCTCAGTAAGGAAAAGCAACATTAATTGCCAGCAATTCCCACCTCTCTTCCATCTCTTTCAATGCCACAAGCCACCAAATACATCACATGGTTGCCTCCTCAGATAATGTTGTCCACAGGTCTATTTGGGCATGAACTAACTGTCTGCATGGGCTACAGAATGAGATAATTAGGAGCACTCCAAATTGTACCCCCAAAATGGTAGCTCTAGAGCTGTGTCTCAAAGGAGTGGATGGCTCTAGAAAGGGTAAGATAGAGAGCTCTAAGTCAAAACATGTGTGGATGCCACAATTTGATTTGAACAACACAGCATCAGCCGGTGATCCAAATAAAGAACTATATACCAGTTTGGACATGCTCTCAAAGGTTCAGAGAAGCTTTGGAAAGGGGGTGGAGAAAAGTATGCTTAAGGTCCTTATTCCCACTAGTTCCATCTCCAACCGTTGCAGATTAAACAAGGTTTAATCAGTTTGGTATTAGATACTAGAATCCTTCCCACAATTGTACAATATTCCTTATAAGGAGAAGAATCCAAAGTGTGTTCATTCATTAAATGCATAGGGATTCTCCTTCAGGCCTTTGCATTCAACAAATGATTATCAAGGACACAGGAATAAAGAAATGAAGATGTGGCCGGTGGAATTGAAGAATCCTGCCCCTTTCCCCTTCTGTTCTCTAGATGAATGTTGAAATAATCTCTAAAAAGGACTTCCAGTTTGCCAGGTTTTGGACTTTTTGGAACTACCACCACCGTCACTATTGTCACCACCACCATTTTTAGGCATATACGAGTAGAAGTACTGAAATTTGAATTCGTCCTCTCTGGTGTCAAAGATCTCATTAAATCCTAGTGTATTGTGAGTAGTGGAAGCCATGGTAGCAACCAGTATGGCATCCAGATGTAATATGAGCATTTCTGTGGCAACTAGAGTACCACTACATTTGTTTGGTGCAAACAGAAGAAAATTCCATTATAGTTTTTCTACAGAATTTCTCAGAATTCATGTATATTTTCAGATTAGGGAAAGAAGTTTTAAAACACTGAATGCAAAACCGACAAATATTTAATATCACTGATTTCAATCTAAATGCCAAAATTTTGTCGAAATAAAAAGGAACTATTCTTGTCTCATGGAATTAAAATTAAATCCATATGTCAAGGTTATAGTAATATCCAAAAAGTACATTTATTGATCTCTAGACTATAGAACTATTTTTCATTATTTCTTTAAATAATATTGAAAATGTTCTTTTCCTAATTGTCTAAAAATCTGTAATAATCAATACAGGGAGCAAGGTGCGCCCTCTTGTTGCTTTGCTCACAATCTGCAGCAACATGTCTGAAGAGAAGAAAGTCCTACTCATGTATAGGTTCTCCATGTGGGGAAGCATCCAGATTTTCCAAAGTTCCCGCTGATGTTTAGAGTTTCTAGATTGAAGACATCAAATGCACTATTGGCCATCATAGCTGGTTAGAAGAATTTTTAAAAAAACTCTCTTTGCCTTAGAATGACAGATTGAAAAACGTAAGTTAGAAGTCACAGTCTGTTTATAACTGAAGACACATGTGTTTATTCAGTCAGGACATTCACTGAACACATTTTGACACGTAGACATATCTGGAAGCTGGAATGCATTGGAACAATTTCAATAAGGAGAGCTCAGCTGGCAGTTCTCCTCAGTAAACAGAGGCAGTCAGTTTTCTTCAAAGTGTCTGTGAGGAATTCACTACCATAACAACACCCTCATTCTCTTCAGTGGAGCATCCAAAGGCTTAATTGAAAAGGCTCCATACCCTCTATCAGACTTCCAGGATGCAGTCAACTTAGTCCTCAAAGTGAGCATAGAACATGGGGCCTAGTCAGCTTGGCTACCAAATTCAACTAAACAGAATTTGCAATTAGAGCACGTCTCCATTTCTCCACACAATTTTTCTAATCTCCTAAACACATGTATGCCTCTTTGTGAAAGAGAGCAGTTCCATGTGGCAATACTTCACCTCAGTCAAGTAATTCCCTTAGTGCCTGCAGACTACTTCTTTAAAACAGGGACTTGCCATTTCGAGATCTTGGCTTTGTCTCATTTAGTCATCTTCCATATGGCTAGTCTCTTTTTCTTTCTCTCTTCCTTTTTGTTGTTGTTGCCGCCATTTTACTACATTCATGCACAGAGCTTAGAACATACATTGATTGATTGATTGATTGATTGATTGATTGATTGATTGATTGATTGATTGATTGGTTGGTTGGTTGGTTGATTGATTGATTGATTGATTGATTGATTGATTGATTGATTGATTGATTGATTGATTACTTCCCAGAACCCTGTAGCCAGAATGTCCGGTGTTCATTAAGCTGGGAGTTTCTAGGCATTGTAATTTTCTTCTTCCTTGTAGAAATCACGATGCCTGCTGAAAAAAGTGAGAGATCAGCCATCTGTCTCTTTTCCAAATTTTCAGAAAGATTATGATAAGCTAAAATTTTAAGGAAATTTTCTCAAAAACTTTAATAGGTTTCACCTTTAAATTTTGGTCTTCCACTTTAGCAGATCTTACAGTATTCTTTTGCATTAGTATAGTATGATTATAAGCCACTTGGAGCTCCTGAATTCCCTAATGAGATACGGTAGAAAATATATTACACAAAGAGGGAATGTGTTTGTTTGTTTTTAAGTTTAAGTTGAACAAAAGGGTTACATAGTTTGTCCACCCAAAATGAGCTAAACCACATTCTTCCTTGGGCCTGTGGTAGCTATTGCTTATTGGCTAGATAGCTCAGTGAGATATAGGAGACATGCTAGGCAGTTTGGCTTTGGGAAAACTATCCAATGCCGCATCACCCTCAGAAGAAAGGAACAGTGAAACACTTCAGAGTACAGTATTTTATACTTAGGAAATCCTGAGAACAGTCATTAGGGGCCCTCCTTACAAACCTATTCCCACTTTCTCAGGGCTTTTGGTTCTTCAGGGTCTCTAAATTATACACCTCTTCCCGAGTCATCTACCTCACACTCACAAAACACACTCTCTTCCTCACTTTCCAGGAGGATACCCTCATCTTTCCATGTTTCTTCAGCCTTTTCCTCCAGGCCCCTTTTTAATTCATTCATATCCCAAGATTCCTGGGCTTCCCCGCTTCCTTTTTAGGATTTTCTTCTTTTCCAGGTCTTTAATCTAGTCCTTCCTCTTTTTGTGCTTCCTTTAACACTCCCTATTGTTCAAGTCCATAGTCTCCACCCTCTTCTGGTTTCCCTGAGAAATCCCATTCTGTCATGTTTTTTCCCTGGTCTGCTTCTTTGAAACTCTAACCTCTCTGGGGAGTGATGGAACAGCTTGCTGACAGGGGCTTCTGCACATATTTCCTCTTCTTTACATCCACTCACACATGAATCACTTTGCTTTATTCTCTTACTCAGTAACCATGTGGAGACTGCACACATTGAGAGAAGTATGCTAGCCTTACATCTTCTGTTGTTGTTTTCAACATACAAAAGCAACGGTCTGAAGGGAGATAGGCTGCTTGTATCCATGTAACCTGTTCGTATGTGCCAGGAGGACTCCAATATCTGAGATGTGAATGTTCTAATTTTTTTTCTGGTAAAGATGTAGCAATCAAATTCAAACCTAAACAGCAATTCGACATCAACTTAACTGTAAAAAAAACAGCCCACTCCATTTTAACCTTAAAACAATTTGATTTTTTTTTTTAGCATGACACATAGTGTGGGCCAGCACCTGAAACTTGTGACATTCCTCTTCCAATATACAGTGGTGGCATATGTAAGTAAGTATTCAATTCTTCAAAAACAAACCTCTAGTTTATGAATGTGGGATATTGTGCTCTGTACCCACAATTCAAAAAGGCAGGAAGTGGGCCAATATTGCTGCCCAATATTATGTCCCCATTGCCAGCAGGATGCTAAGCTTTGCATAGTAAAGGGCAGCCTGAATATTGGCAACAGCAGTGGCAGCAGCCAAGATGGCCTATAAGATACCCTCATCTGCTCACTACCATTCAAAAAGTGACACCATGCAAGGGAAAATCCCAGAAGCTGAGTCCTTTTTTCATCACCACTTCTCACCAAAACCCAAAGCAATTGTCAGGGCTGTTTTTTGACAAGTGGGAATAGGGCCAGAACAGAGTCCAAAGATCTTGTCTACAACAACCCATGAAATGGACTGGGTGACCATGAGACAGCCATCTTCTCGTTTAAGCCTGAATTTCCTTAGAGGCTGTAAGGAGTGGAGAGATGATGAGGGAGAGTCATGCCTGCCTGCTTTGTCTTGTTGGAAAGCAAGTGGTAAACGAGCAAACAAACAAACCTTGTTATGATTCTGACCAAATGTCTCCTATTCGCCCTGAATCAGCAATAATGAATTATGACAGTAAAACAAAACAAGATGATTACATCATGCAGGAAATTTTTGGAGCCCAAGAATAAATGAAGTCAGAAACTTATCAAAACAGAAGGAAAAGGCTTCCTCTGAGGTCTGCTTTGAGGTTTAAGTACGAAAATCATAGGTGTTATCTATTCAGTCCTGGGACAGTCCTTGGCAAGTTAAGGCTGTGTAGCAAACCAGCCCAGTACACCATCTTAATTTTCCCCATCTTTCTCCCATTGACAACTGCAATGTATAGTTTTGGGCAAGTAGGAATGCTAAAGACTGTTTCAAATGTAACTGGTGGAGTTTGGTGCTAATTTCACATACATTAGTTTCTCATTTATGTGTGATTTTTTAAAAAAAATCTGTTTTGTTTTTCTTCTTTGATGATGGTACCGTAATTATTTTGATGGAACATTTTGATAAAAGCACCTGACATAAATAACTAAATGTTGTGAAGTGAATTGGAGGAAGACATGTGGTTTTAAAAAACAAAACAAAAAAAAACAACACAAAAAAATCTGAAGGCATTTGGAGACAATGCAAAATTTTGTTGGATTGCAAGGGAGTGAAGGGCAAGCTAAAATTTTAAAAGGTTTGCAACTGAACTGCACAAGGAGAACAGTTGTGACAAGGGCAGATGTAAAATGCTGCAGAAGAACAGTTGAGCCAAAGGTACAGGAATAAGTGGGATGTAGGGATGAAGTAATTGGCTAAGCACCAGCACAAGATTGGAGAATCGCAGCAAATGGAAAATAAGTAAAACTGAAACATTGAAAAAAGCAGGGTTTCAAGATTCAGGAAGTCTCTAATCAGAGCTAGACTTCGCACTGGGAACATCTCATCAGCGGAACTGAGTTGATTTCTGGAGAACACTCTGAGAAGGATGTCAACAAAATGAAAACAATAGACACCAAAGAAAAATAATCCTCTGAGATTCATACCTATTTATCTTATCTGACTGGGGGTTCCCCAGTCAGCTTTTTGTCCTATTCCCCTTGTCCCACATTGACTATGGGCTATTCGTATTTTTGCATTTGTTCGAATAGCAGCTGCTCTTTTGGTATAAGCTGTATTTCATGAAACAAATAAAAATCTGATTGTGTTGTCACTCTCTCCAGCAAGCTTCACCAGCTGCCTGCCTTGTGACATATTGATTTTGAAATTTAACTACTTACTTTGGATGGTTTTTGCTGAAGTCCACCATAGGCAATGATAATGGATCTAATTTCAAGTTATCAGCCAGCTTTCTCCCTCCAGTCAGTTTCTGAAAGCTAATTCACAGTTCCTAAGATTAAACTATCTGTTGCTAGTGGCAGCAGTTTTTCATTTTATACATTATGGATCTGTTTCCTTAGAATTTTACCACTGCATTTCTTGCTGAAGACTTCATTTGGACTCTAGGTTTTTATTTTTAAAAGCTTTCAGACATCCAGTCCCTTTAGAATTGCATTTGTGTGACATGTTCAAACCTTTAAAGAGTATCTTGAAGTCTTTCACTAGGGAGAGGATAGACAGGAAAGGCTTAAAGTAAAAGATGCAGATGATATTGGCATACAAAAAGGTCACATAACCATCATCCCCAGAAATCCTGCTATAGCACATCACCAATCATTGTTTTTCTCCAGTCAAAGAGAATGGACTAGGTGACTAGCAACCCTTTCTTTACACAAATGGAAAAATATAGTTGCTTTTAAATTGGGATTAAGTACCAAGGTGAAGAGGGATGTGGTGGCATTGCGGGCTAAACCGCAGAAGCCTGTGCTGCAGGGTCAGAAGACCAGCAGTCGTAAGATCGAATCCACGCGACGGAGTGAGCTCCCATCGCTTTGTCCCAGCTCCTCGCCAACCTAGCAGTTTGAAAGCATGTAAATGCGAGTAGATAAATAGGGACCACCTCGGTGGGAAGGTAAACAGCGTCCCGTGTATTGCCGCGCTGGCCACGTGAAAACCGAAACTGTCTTCAGACAAATGCTGGCTCTATAGCTTGGAAACGGGGATGAGCACCGCTCCCTAGAGTCAGACAGGACTGACTAAAATGTCAAGGGGAACCTTTACCTTTACCTTACCAAGGTGACAGTAATAACCTCTCTCCCTCACACCTTGCGTTAAGGCTGCTTTTTGGAATTGGCATTATCCATTCACAGCATCGTTTTCATCCCGCTATTCAGCCAAAAATGTTCTCAGGATGCCTCAGATATAACTGAAGAGTGGGGGTGAGGTGAAGATAACCCTTGACCCCAGGCTTAATGACATGCAAGGAAAAAAGGATGGGAAGAGTAAATGTGGGCAGAAGCCATAGGAGTCCTTGCAAAAAACAAGCGTTGCAATACTTCTATTGGTTTACTAAATTATTTTTTTTTAAAAAACCATGTAAACTTTTGGGTTCTGCTAGATCCCTCTTTAGCTTAGGCATTGCAAGGTTTGAGGGGTGGAGAAAGAAACAGAAAAAATCAAAACAAAAAATCATCCTTAACCACCTGTTGGAGCATCAAAATCTGAGATAAAGTTATGTCCCAAGATGGAGACTGCAAACATATAGAATTTATTTATTTATTTATTTATTTATTTATTTATTTATTTATTTATTTATTTATTTATTTATTTATTTATTTATTTATTTATTTATTTATTTATTTAATTTATATCCCGCCTATCTAGAATCAGCTTGTGGTATCAAGTTACCCTTCAGGCAATTGAAGATTGATTGCCTTTCCCCATCTCTGCATGGAAAACACTGCCAGTCACCTGATCCATTTTCCATCACTTGGGTCAAAGTATATAGCTTCTATTTGCCTGCAAATAGAGGCACACAGAGGAAAAAAAACACCTCACAAGTAGTTCTTCATCAGATCCAGTAGTATTGCTTCCCTTACTGCAGTATGATGGAACAGGCAACAGTTGCAGTAGAAGCCTTTTAGGAAGCGGTCTTTCAGCAGCCCTGCAACTGAAATGGAGAAAATATCTGTGCTGCTATAAAACAGCTTCCTACATGTGTGCATACCATTTATTCATAATTGGGTTGTTCCAGTTGTTAGGAGAATCACTGTAACTTGCCCATGCTTTTTGTCTCTTAACTGTAATTGCAGGGGGGAGATGGGAATGTGGGACTGAAGCCACTTAACAATCATCAGGTAAAGGGCAGATAATTGCCTCATGAGAATAGGATTGCAACAGATCATTGCTGAATCAGAAAATGTAATGTGTTCTTCAAATTTCAAAGGTCAGATTCAGAGGCTGACATTTCTCTTAGATGACATTTACATTTTGAAATTTGCATTAGCTACATGAATGAATAATATTAAAATGACACTAAGTGACCAATAATCTATTGTCAATCTTTCACCCGACACTGTCAAATACTGATCACTTCTGCATGTCTGCCAACTGTGACACTGAATGTTGACATCTCCATAGTAGTTAGTAGATATAGTCACATACTAACTGCAGTGTATTTAATAGCAGCTGTCTAATATTGTGACTTCAAATCCACATAAGCTATTGTCAAATAATTTCTAGAATACACTGGTTACTGTGAAGAAACTGAGGAACTGGGGAATATGGAAGATAACATTCAGTTACTGGAAGCTTCCATGCTTCTTTGTGGGTGCCTGGGAAGCAGGCCAAACAGGCAGAGGTCAGTATGTGCCCAGAACAAAGGGACAATTCACACCTTCAAGTAACCTCTCTTAAAGAAAACTTAAAGAAAGGACTGAGAGAGGGAACTGAGGTTTCCATGCTTACCATTTATCAGAGGGCTTATCAAAGCAGCCCCAAAAGGAATATAACACTTTTAAATCTTGAGTTGAAAAATATAGCCCACTTCCTTCCTCAGAAATTATGCAGACTGCAGCTGTGAAGAAGGGAAGGAAGATGCTTTTGCTTTGAGGGGACATGAAAGAGGATTAAGATGTTGATTATGACAGGTGTGTAATATCTCATTTATTTGCATAAAAGGAATTAGGAAAACTAGTTGGATAGCTTAGCTTTCCTCTAAGGAGGGGGCTGTTGCTCACCTGCTGTTCTACAAAACCATGCCAGGAAAGGAAGCAAGATCCAAGCTACCACTCTGCTAAGATATGAGTATTAGGTGGATAAGTTTAACCTTTGTTGTTTTCTGGTGTGTTTCTCTTAAATTGCCTAATGTTGTCTCTGTTTTTTCCCCTACATGTGTCTTTTGCAAACTTCTTTGTAGCATCTTGGAACTTTTGTTCTTTTAATCTTTCTTTCTTTCTTCTAATATAATGCAAACATCCTTATAAACCGTTATCTAAATTTTTGGCTGAGAAGGTTGATAGTGTGAAAGCCAGATTTTTCCTTGACTAAGCTACAGGGATTTTGGTGTTTGTGAGGGGTGTAGTGGCAGGGGTCTATCTTGTATATTTGGCACATGTTATTGTGGATTTTTTTTAATTCCCTGGAGGCACTGGCAGAAGAGAGTAAAGTGGTATGTTTGGGAGTAATACAGTCTCTATTGTTGTCCATAGTCTCCGCTCCTGCTAGCAATTTCCTCAGCTTACCCATCCCAGGACAAGAAAGGTAGTTTGGCAGAGTGGCTATATAATGGAGTCTAAATTGGTACCATCACACTTCCTAAATTCCATATTGGACAGTATTAAAAGTGTGCACGCTTTCAAGATCACTTATCTTTCATCAACCAAAATGTTTCAAAAATAAGCAAGAATGAAATGGGGAGGGGTAAGTCACTGCAATCTTCATCATGTCTTGGGTGATGCTAGAGAACTGTGGCTCCTGATGTGAACTGGCTGCTACTGTATTTCACTGAGCAGGTACTGCCACATGTTGACTATTGTACTTTAAATATAGCAAGTGCCACTTCACAGCAGTTGTCAAGTATGGCCCACTGATGTTAGTTGTCCAATATGGCCAGTTAAATTAAAATATTAATCATTACTTTAAGATCTGTTGATGTTATAGCAGATTACCTATTGTCTGCTTCTTATTGGCAAAATATCTGGACAAACACTGGATAATTATCATAAAGATTCAGGGAAGAATTTAGTTGAACACATTAATCATGTTAGTTCTTCTATGAAAGAGTTTAAGACATCTCTGAGTTACTGCAATCCTATTGGGTACATTATCATTAAGATATGCTTACCCAGGTCATGGAAGCAATGAAAAACAATTAACTGAGTTACCAGTAATGAATTACCATATATTTCTTTGTACTGAAGGTACAATTAAGTTACAGCTGAAAGGTAACTTAACAAGCATGAATAACTTTGGACAGCATTGTACTGGACAATGTGTTCTAGTTATTTTTTAGATTTTATGTAATTTATTTATTTTTCTGAAGTTATTCCTGCCCCCCCCCCTTTCAACAGGGAATTGAAAAGTAATGAGCAAGGCAAGTGATGTAATGAGTTACTTAAATTTCTTGAAAAGATGAATTCCACTTTTTTGCGGTGTGTGTAAGAAATTACACATGACATATTACTTCAAAAGGCAATTAACTAATAATCTTGTTCTATAACTAGCTGCCCAAGGTGTGTTTAAAAGCTGCCTTTTCTAGTGCAGTAGAGGAAGGATTTGAACAAGGAACTTCCTGAATGAGAGCTCCATGACCAAATTGAGGGTTGCTATTGCTCTCTTTCCCTCTCTTTCTCTCACACACAAATACACTTTTTGTACATAAATAACTATAATTTTTAAAAGGGGTTAACATATGCTTTACCAATATTATGGCTTAAATTTTGAAGTGATGTAGTCTACGTCAGTGGTTCTTAACCTTTTTGAAAGAAACGCCCCCTTGAGCCATTGAGGAAGTTATCATCGCCCCCCCTCCCCACAGTGATGATATTTATTTATTTATTTATTTATTTATTTATTTATTTATTTATGACACTTAAATCCAATGACCCCTGAAAACAAAATTCAATTCCAAGAAAATGAAATGCCCCCCAAAAGTAACATTTAATGATTTAGTTGCAAGCGAATTTTAAGACCCAAAAAGAAATACAAAAAGGGCATAAAAACAAACCGTAAAGCAGAAACTAAAAATTTGAAGACGAAAACTCTGAAACTGAATTAAGATTGGAGGAAAATATATATTCATGCACATTGTAAAAAGGCTGCAACCATCTTCACAGGTTTGGCTTGCTCCAGCGCCCCCCTACCGCCCCCCTTCTGCTCCAGCGCCCCCACACTGCCCCTTTTTGTTCTAACGCCCCCCTGAAAAATGAAATCGCCCCCTGGGGGGCATTATCGCCCACGTTAAGAACCACTGGTCTACGTAAAGCTGCATTTTTTCAATGTTTGTCTAATTCAGAGGTCTCCAAACAATGGCCCGTGGGCCACATCTGGCCCACCTTGCCTTTTTCTCTGACCCAGGCATAGGAAGATGAGGGAAGGGGGACCCAAGCAATTCGCCACCCCCACTGTCTTTTCAAAGACAGCGGGGGTGGGGGATCGCTTCTGTCAGGCTTCACTCTTTCTTCCTATCTCTGCCCTGGCACAAGAAGAGGAGGGAGAAGGGACCCACAGCAGAAGTGGGGGATCACTTGGGTCCCCCTTCTCTCCTTTGGCCCTCAAAAATGTGTAAAATATATGATGTGGCCCTCACACTGAAAAGTTTGGAGAAGCCTGGTCTAATCAATACAATTGATAGAATCAAGGGATAAAGCCATTCCTACACTGATACTTTTTTTGCAGATCTCTTCATGGAGCTCCACCACCCTTCCACAACAAATCACAGACTCCCCTTAACAATGTCATTGTGTGAACTGGTGCAGAAATGGTAGGGGATGTTATTTAGAAACAAAACTCACATAGCCTTTGGATAGCTTTCCTAATTTCTTTCCCAAATGTAAACGAACTGTGAAGAAATTCACATCCATTACTTTTTCAGTATTTCACACACAGCTTTGTCTTCCTGGTATTTGTAACCTTCATGTACTTGGCAATTATCACCCTGGCCATCCTTTATTATCCTTTGGTAACTTTACATATAATTAAGCATTTTAATGTCGCCTCACAAACTATTCTAACTGGAGTCATCATATTTTGTTTCCTTTCTTTGAAATCCTGCCAGCTTGTCAAGGTCTTCTTAGTAATTAGATGTCCAGTATTTATTCTGAACATGCAACTTCCTGGAGGAGTATATCAAAGTTTGTATTCCTCCCTTCCAAAATGTAATGCTCTATTGGTAAAGATCAAAGGATCATTAGACATTAATTTAGAAAAGAGAATCTGCTTTGTTATATCGAATAATCTTCTTTATGTTGTTTATAATAATGGAGCAAGAGGAGAATCTGAAGGTCGTGTATGAATTTCTATGGGCCTCTGTTACATCAGTGTTCTCTGAATGAACAACTTCTACACTTTAGGCAATGCTGCATTAATCATGCAAGCATTATGGACTGAAAAGCAAAAAAAGATGAGTTAAATGTGAAGCAATGCTGTGCTGAATACTTCTAGCAGAATCCTGGTGATTTTAACACACATTTGAAGGAAAAGAAACTCCCTTTGAAAAGAATTTCAAAAGAGGAGAAATTTCATAGAAATTCTGACAGATGAGGCTGAAGATAATTATCTCACCCTACTTAAGTTCCTCAGCACTACATGTGTGTAGTGCCTTGCCTTTTATTGGACAATCATCTTTGTGGCAGCTGACCACACACCATTCTAGCTTACCATGCTTCAGGAAACACCCAGGGAAAATACACAAAGCTTTTCCGGACCAGAAAGTATGGCAGCCAAGGAAGCTCTCAAGCGATGAAGAGGTGTGTAATAGAAAGAGAACACATATGCAGCATCCTAGACCACCATATATGTGTTCAGGTCAGCTCAAAACCCTTGTCAAGCAAAAGTCTAAAAGGCCTGAGGCAGAAAAATGGAAATCTCATTTAAGGAGAAATAAAACTGGGGAAAATGGAAAACAAATTATGGCACATCACCATTTTTCCCCTGAAGCTACAGATAGCAGTCCTTCCCCATACTGACGAAAGGACTTAATGAGAGGATAGATCAAAAGCATTTGCAGTACAGATAAAAGATGTTAGAAATGTAGCCTTTTGAAGACCTAGGAAATGTGCTGAACCTTGAGAAATGACAATATATGCTAAGCCAAAACTTACCTCTCTGTGTGTGATTGTATACCTCTCTCTCTGTGTGTGTGTCTGTCTGTCTGTCTGTCTGTCTATCTATCTTGGAGGAGGACACCTATATTTTTTCCTTTTTCCTTTGTTCTCATAACAATTTTTTATCATTAGACAGACAGACAGACAGATAGATAGAATGTGCCATCACATTCTGACAGACAATTCTGACTTATTGTAACCCTTTTCAATGTTTTCTCGGTAAAGAATACTCAGAAGTGATTTATCATTCCCTCTTTCTAGGGCATTCTGTGACTGTGCAGCTTACCCAAGGCTGCACAGGCTGGCTCTACCAACAGGAGGCACAATGACTTCTGAATGTCTGGCTCTTCAAAACATAAGGGAATGATGGAACAGCCATTTTTACTGGTGAAGGAAACAAGTGAAATGTCCTTCTCCATCTCTTCCCAAAAAGAGATTCGAGAGGTTGAAAGGCACAGCTAAGCTATGAGATCTAAGACAAAGTAGAAAATGTAACCTCAAGTGTGCCTTGAGTAGAGCAATAGCTGAACTAAGAAGAAATTAATGAATATGTAGATAACAAATTGAATTATGGGTGTTCGGACAATCATACTCTACAAGTTCATTAAGGAATAATGTCCCCAAAGCAACACCAAGCAAGGCAAAATCCCAGAAGCTGACTCCTTTTTCCATCAGTTCACCACTTCTCACCCAAACATAAAGCAATTGTCAGGGTTGTTTTTCGACAAGTGAGAACGGTAGTGAGCACAAGAGGGTATCCTGTAGAAGATCTTGACTACTGCCATTGGTGTTGTCAACATTCAGGCTTTCTTTTGCCATGTAAAGCTTAGCATCCTTTTTCCTGCTGGTGACGTGGGCACAAGATTTTGCAGCAATATTGGACCACTTCTGGGTTTTTGAATCATGTGTTCAGAAGCACAATATCTCACATTCATGAACCAGAGTTTTTTTGAAGCTGTCCTTAGAAACATAGTTTTAGGGGTTAAAAAGCAGTAATTAAAGGGTCTGAATTAAGGCCATGAGTGGCCCAATTCCTGTGGATGAAAAAAAGAGAGATTAAAATGGTGCCCCCCCACAGGTATGCAGATTTTGTTGTATGTATATTATAATCCATTTTCAAATTTGTTGTTATTTAGTTGTGTCCGACTCTTCATGACCCGATGGACCAGAGCACGCCAGGCCCTCCTGTCATCCACTGCCTCCTGGAGTTGGGTCAAAATCATGTTGGTAGCTGCGATGACACTGTCATCAACTAGCTGTTGATCAACTGTTTCAACTAGCTGTAGCTAAAAGTCACTTGCTTATGCATCGGACTAAAACAGTGTTACTATTTTTAAAAAAGAAGCTCACAACTCAAAAACTGTTTGTTCAAACATCCCCAAATTTGCCACAGATCAAGAGAAGGTGTTCTGCTACATCTGTGCTACATTTGTTGCTGATCTGAAGTCTAATTCTGTAGGGTTTTTTTGTTTGTGGCACCCCCCTTTTGATTTTGCTTAGATAATCCTTTTTGCTGTGCATCCACAAAATATATAGAAATATTTTAATAAATTGGTGCATGCATCTTAGCGCTTTTTCTTAAAGACAAACTCTTCTGCTTGCAAAACTATTAGATCACATTTTAGAAGCCCATAGTGGATCTCACCCAATGTATCACCAGAGCTAGCCTCTGGGGGTTGTGATGCCCACAGCTAGTCTGCTTTAATGTATCTCATTTTTAGGAGCATCAGTTATTTTAATCCTGAGGCAACTTATGTTCCATGCAAACTTACTGCCTGCTCTAGTTTGTTTCTGAAAATTATTCACATCTGAAATAATCATTGCCTGGAGGTTATCAAGGAAAGATGTTCGATGTTTTAAGAAATTGAATGCCACACCAAGTTACCTTGCATACAGACAAAATAATCTTGTCTCTCATTTCAGGCCTTTTCCTTTGTTATATGCATCAAATGAGCTGTGACAAAATGAGGGGGATGCCAACAGCTGCTTGTTCATTTTCTGTCCTTCTTTGGTGACACTCAGAACATTGCATATTGTGTTCCAAACAGATGTCTTATTGATACTGTACTAACCAAACCTGGATGTGACAGGTTTCAGCAAGGTTTTCGCATCAAATGCATTACTACCAGAGCCCTGGCTGTCTTTGCTCTCAGTTATCCATAATCATTTGTGTCTCACATAATGTGATGGTGAAAATGTCCTGGAAATGTTTATATTTTAGGTACTGGGTGATCCTTCCAGTCATTGAATAGTCATTAAAATTAATTTGTGAAGAAGAACAAACATTGGCCACTTGGCCAATTTAAAGAAAAAATTCATATTTTCAGGTGAAATAAGCCTTTAGATAAATTTGCCAAATTGCCTCCCTGACCCACTTATGTAAGCAGCTGGACTTCTTTCATAATTGGTCCATACATTATTTATTTAAAGTCTAGACGATTAATCTCAAAAGCACCCTGAGTAATGTTGGGCTTATGGGCAATTTAATATACATGGTCAAACTGAGACGAAGGAAGTGTTTGTAAGATTAACATGCTAGGTGGCTTGCATTACCTTCTCCTCTCTTAACTAATTAACTGACTCTTTCTCTTTGGTGGGCAAGATGATTCTTCCCTTATTTCCTTTTGTGTTACTGCCTTTGCTTTGGTAGAATCTTTTAGGGCACCAGAGAGGAAGGATGCTCCTTGAGCTACTCCTGTCCATCATCTTCTCTCAGCCATGCAGCCTGAGAAAATGCAATTTCAACCTTTTTCTGCATTTCTTCTACAAATCCCTCTGTAGCCTTTGTACTTTGTTGACGCCTTCTGTAACCAAATTCAAGCCTACATCACGCAGCATCAGTGATTAAAGAATTATTATTCTTTATCTTAAAAAGCAGTGTCTGAGTAAGTAAATCCATTGGGAGAGGGGTTGGGAACAAGTTACTCTATTTTAACTCCTAAAGTTGCTAATTCTACTGTGGGGAATTAAAGATACTCCTCCCTGCTGGGACTACATGGCCCACAACACTAACAAATAGGCAAAGTGACACCTCAATATGTTTTGACTTGAAACCATTTAGCAGAGTGACCAAAGATACTTTCACTCAGACCACATCATCTGCAAGATACTACGGGTGAAGCCTCTGCTCAAACAGTTATAATGTAAAGAACTAAATTAGGTCAATTGTATTGATTTTATTTACAAAATCATAACAACCCTATGAATGACCCTGTGAAGTGCTTAGGGCATACATCTGTAGAATGTCTCACTAACTGAATATTTCATTTGCATTGCTGTCCTTTACTTTTCATGACTTTTGTTTTTATGCAGTGATATGACTTGCATATTTTTTATGACATTTGTTGCTGTTATATTCTGTCAAGCCAACCCCAGCTCATGGTGACCTTATGAATGACCCTATGAAGTATTTAGGGCATACTTCTCTAGAATGTGTAACTAATACAATATTTTCCCCAGGCTTGTTAGGTTGCCTCTTGTATTCTTCAGATATTTCCCATGGTTTTGGTCAATCTGTTTCCCTTAGCTTTGAAAAAGTAGAGCAACAGTTCTTTGTTTTTTCTGTCTCTAAAGCATGGATGAACAGGATCCTTGGCAATAGGGCTTAAAAATCTACAAGCAGCTTCAGAGCCTAGAGAGGGAAGCTAGTGATGGCAACTTATCATAATTATTTTGAAAGAAGAAACCTTTATAGAAAAAAAAATAAAACTGCCCTCCTGGAAGAATCATTTCTGTCTTCAGCCCATTTACAAATTCCCTCATAAGTCTATTCACCAATAGAAATGCCATAAAAGTGATACCAAACTGTGAACACAGCATGCTCTTGAGATAGTCACACAGTAGGTGTCATCAGTCTGAGCCTGGCCTCTAACTCCTCTTTAACAAAACAACTCTTCCACATAGCCGTTTCCACTGACTTTCTGAAGAACAAACACCTCCAGTGAGATAATAAACCTAACTGAATTATTTAAGAGATGCTGTGCTTCTGTTAAGTTGTCGACCGAAACACACACACATATGTGCATGTGCACACATTCCACATTTTCCAAGCTGCTTTTGGGTACAAAGCAACTCTTAACATGAGTCTGTGCATTTATCCCAAGGTTCCTGTCATCCTTCTTGTGCTAAACAAGACGGATGTATTACACATTTTAATTTGAAAGCCAAACAAATGACCTGCCTGGACTACTATTTGCTTCCTCCTCGATTGTCAGGCTCATCTGCTCCTTGATTCTATCTGTTCAGTGAGAAAATGACATTGAGAGCCAAACTGAGTCATCCTATTATTGACAGCAAGATGAAACAAGCCTTTTTTTTTTTTTTTGGCTTTCTTCAAAGTGGCATTGTAAACAAAATGAAGAAACATGTGCTTGTGTGTGTGTGTGTCTGTGTGTTTTAAATCTGGTTCTGATTCTCAGAAGATGTGCAGATATTCCAGAGACATTTGAGTTCCCTTTGTGGTACAGTGGTGCTTTGCTTTACGATTGCCCCACATTACAACGAAACTGCATTATGACGATCTTTTTGCGATCGCAATTGCGATTGCAAAACTATGGTGTAAGTGGTGTTTTTTTGCTTTACGATGATCGGTTCCCTGCTTCGGGAACCAATTCTTTGCAAAACGATGATTTTAAAACAGCTGATCGGTGGTTTCAAAATAGCCATCGGGTAAACAAAATGGCTCCCCGCTGTTTTCTGGGATGGATTCCTCACAAGACAGGCAGCGAAAACAGCTGCCCTATGGAGGATCTTTGCTGGACAGTGAGTTTTGACCCCATTGGAACGCATTGAAGGGGTTTCAATGCGTTTCAATGGGTTTTTTTATTTATTTATTTGCTTTACAATGTTTTCACTTAACGGTGATTTTCCTGGAACGGATTATCGCCGTTAAGTGAGGCACCACTATACTTTCTTGGAATCCTTGTTAAATGAGTATGTCATGAAAATGTGTGCTCTGTAACCTTTATGATAATAAAATAAGTGAGGCATCACAGCAATGCTCTCTATGAGGGGCTTCCATTGAGATTGACCAGGAGACTACAGCAGGTCCAGAATGTGATGACCAGATTGGTGATAGGTGTGAGCAAGTTTAATCACCTCTCCCTCCCCCCCCCCAATTCTAGGTCACCTGCACTGGTTACCTGCTGTGTGCTGGGTCAGGTTCAAGGCTTTAATGCTCACATATAAACCCCTTCACAGTTTGAGACCATGATGTTTGTTTGAGCACATTTTCCCAAGGTCATCTACCCACTCCATCATATCCTCCCAGGCAATGCTTCTCTGGGTGGCCACTCCAAAGAAGGCCAGAAAATCAATCATGAGAAACTGGGCCTTCTTCACATGGCACCAGCACATTAAAATCAGCTCCCAGTGGAGCTGCTCCTGGCTCCCTCCCTCTTAACATATAGAGGACTTCAGAAGACATGGCTTTACAGAGAGATCTTCCAATGCAATCCTGCCTTATTTTTATGCCTTACGTATGTGCTTCCTTATATTTGGAAATTATTACTCTTGTAGTACCCTTTTTAATCTGTTGATTGGTTTTACTTTTAGTCTTGTTGTCTGGCGTATATTATTAGCAAGCTGAAATCCATCCAGAATAGTGCTGTCTCTCTATATAAAATCACAATTTCATGATTTCATCTGTTTGGCCATGCTTCTGGCTATGTTAGCTGAGAAAAAATAGTGGAAGCTATAGTCCAAAGAAAGTTTTTTGTTTTTTTTTTAAAGTTAAAAGTAACCTTTTCAAAATCTAGGCCTGAACATTTTTTTATATTCATTCTTTTCAAAAGTAACTTTACAATTTTTGCTGACTAACAAATGCCACTTGATCAAGCCTGGTCTCTCCCAGATAAACCCACTTTCTGGGCTTATCTGTATAGCTCTGTAAGTACGCTCCTCCACACCCATCCTATTAACAATTTTCCTTCCTTGCCTATTCCCCAGTTTCTTTGCTTGCCTCTCCAGGCCTCCTCAAATATTTTTCCTGCAAGCCCCAGGCCCATTCTCCTGAGACTCATACCTCAAGGGCCCTGCATTGCCTCCTGCCCCTCCTCTACCCGGACACTCCAAGGAAAAATCCAGCAGTGTCTCTAGAGTGGGCATGCTAATGATGCCTGCTCACTGCACAAAAGATGTTCATAATTCAAAATGACTGGAGGGAAAAACCTCAGAAGTAAACTAAAAAGCGAACAGTCCCAAAGGCAGCCATGCAAATTATGTTTGTTCGCTCCACAGGAAATGCTCATAACTCAATACAACGGGGCAGGGGAGGGAGAGAAAGTTAACATACTCAATTTCAAGATGAACTTTGAAGGAAGGTTTAGTTACTCTGCCTGTTGAATCAATATAGGCCGCAAGATAGGCATCTAACACTGGCCAGATGTATCACGGTTAGACATGGGGACAAATAAACGAACAGATTGTGATATTCGTCAGAAATAGCTAATTTGTTAAATATTAATCCCTTCATATTTGTAGGTTCCAGAGACCCCGACAAATATGAAGGGATGAATATTGCCCCAGTTTTGTTTGCCCCCCATACGAAGAGAGGGAAAGCTAGTCTTCTCTCTCAACCTATGGCTTTCCCATTCTGCCTTTTACAATTCCCTTAGCCTGCATTAAGGGAGTCCAGGCTGCCTTTTGCAAAGATGGCAGCTACAGCTTCCTTGCCCTACATGAAACCGCAACCACCATTTTGCAAAGGGCAGCCAGTGTCCCTTTGTACAAGCCATGGTTGCAGAGACCAGCTGGAGATGGCGACAATGGCGGCGGTGGCGATTATGGTGGGGGATGTCAGTAGGGGTTCGGGGAAGCATCAGTGAGGGTGGCAGGGGGCAGCGGGGATACAGGGGGCATGTAGGGGTGGGGCAGGGGTGACAGGGAGGTTCAGGTGTTTTTTAGTAACCCCCCACAAATCGACGAATAAATTAATGCTTCGTTGGTTCATGGGGGCAGCTTCGTGAGTCATAATCTTTTGATGACTCACAAAGCAGGATGATTCCCCAAAATGGTGAGTCTTCCCCATCTCTAATCATGGTTACAAAACGGAAGCCTCTGGATCTTATAGCTGCAAGTAACTAGTGCCACTGAACCTTTACCTAGCATTTAATTTTCATTTCTTGATCTTGATTTCCTTCTACATTTTTTTCTTATGTTCATTGTCATCAAAGGATAGATTCATATTATCATATTCCTTCTATTCCAAGCTTTTACAGTGAGAACAAACCCAACATAATGTGCAACAGACTTTCTGTGGCATGTACTTTTTGAAATAAATGCCTCTGGATAGGAAAGAGGAGAAAAACATAACCTTCATTACCTACAAGCATTTATTTATTGATTGATTGATTGATTGATTGATTTGATTTGATTTGATTTGATTTGATTTGATTTGATTTGATTTGATTTTATATCCCACCCATCTGGTATATTCTACCACTCTGGGCGGCTTCAAGGAAATTTATCTGTGCTTCAAGGAAATTTTGGATTATCGTCACCAAGAACCTAGTAATGCCTATTGTGGAATAAAGAATATTTAGCTACTTGAATCATTGGTGAACGTCTGGTGAACGTTTGCACCACTGCTTGTTGGATTAGAGTTCTGCTGATGTCATTTTATCTCTGCATTGGAGAAATAATTCTTTACCCATGTGTAGTTTCATCCTTAAACAACAGTGCTTAAATTGATTCCCTGTGAAAGAAAAGTACAGGAGGGAAACTCTTAAATATTCATCATATGGCAATGTGTTAGTCAGATCCCATTAGAGCTCATTTTCAGTTTTCTGACATTTACGCCACTGAGATGGAAACTGCTATTTAGACATACAAGTGCATCAGATTCTGTTCTGTTGCAGAGCGGTTGTATGTCATTAAATGATCCTTCTGAATTTTTTGTCATTCCCTGTCTATCCAGTTGAAAAATGTTTAAAAGTGACAGTATGTAGGAAAAACAAACAAGCAAATGTGATTTACATATCACAGCTTCTTTAGGGTCTGACCAGCAAAAGCTTAACTCAAATGATACTCTAGTTTCACTCGTACAGGCTAGAGAGAACCTTGAAATATGTTTTCTGTTCCTGTTTCTTGTGCTATATCCTAAAACATGTTAATTCTGATATTTTTCTCTGCATGTTAGAGGGGTGACCATGCAGTTCTCCAGGTCATGTCTGACTACAGCACCATCAAATCACCTTGTTGCCTAACTAATGACAGTTGCAGCCCTATATACATTTGCTTAGCAGTTTCTGCTCAGACTTACTGGATTCTTCTCTAGTATTCTAAATGTACCCTACTTCTTTTTGGTGGATAGAGTGGGAAAAGCATACAAGCATTCAAATTCTGCAGGCATCCTTACCCAATCATTAAAAACTCAATGCAGAATAGGAAATCTCTCCAAAGCATAGAAAAAATTGGGGTTGAAAACCATAAGAGGTACCCCTGAAAAATGGAGGAAGGTGAATTTCTGTGAAGGTTTGAAGAGAGTTTGCTTAGAGAGTATTTTCAATATGTTCTGCACAAGGAAACATAGCTGGAGAATTTGCCAAGCGCATCCATAGAACATCCAAATTTATGTCTGGTGGAGAGAGACCACAAGCTGCTTCTGTCCTTCTACTTATGTCTAAGGTAAGATATGAAAGATTCCAAGTCAGCCATCTAATCTCCAGAAGAAACTGAAATCCTCCTGCTTTTGTGAGGGACAAATGTCCCTCATGTGTTATGCCTTTACTATAACAAACCTCTGAGGAGGATGAGGTGGAACCCCAAATGGAAGGCTTGTGAATCCCATAGGATATCACACCTCCAGAAGGGGTGGGGCTTGACTCAGATAAGGATCTAGGGCCTCACACCAGTTCCCAACAATGGAGGAGAATGAAGGAACTCATGAGGCAGAGTGCAAGGCTACAGAGGAGATTTCTTCATGAGTGCAAGCCTTACATGGAGAAGTGCAAGCCTTACATGGAGATCTAGTCCTGAGCTCTGGATGTAGTTTTCAGAAGCTGTCCACTACCATGGACTGATGCCATACCTCACCACTTTGAAATGATGGTGCCAGTAGGACTTCATTACCTTACTCAGGGTCTGTATATTGGACACTTCTAAGCAGAAGTGCAATCCCCTTCATGTATTGCTGCCTTGCCGTGGCAAAGGGGCTTGAGTAACTCAGAGAAGCTATGGGCTATGCCATGCTGGGACATCCAAGAGGGACAGATCATAGTGGAGAATTCTGACTAAACACAATCCACCTGGAGTAGAAATTGGCAAGCAACTCCAGTATCTTTGCCAAGATACATGAACAGTAACAAAAGGCTAAAAGATATGATGCTGGAAGAAGGGCCCCTCAGGTCGGACATGTTACTGAGGAAGAGCAGAGGACAAGTACAAGTAGCTCCAGAGCTAATGAAGTGGTTGGGCCAAAGCCGAAAGGATGCTCAGCTGTGGACATGCCTGGAAGTGAAAGGAAAGTCTGATGCCGCAAAGAAAAATACTGCATAGGAACCTGGAATGTAAGATCTATGAAACTTGGTAAGCTCAGATGTGGTCAAACAGGAGATGACAAGAATAAATATTGATATCCTTGGGCATCAGTGAACTAAAATGGGCAGGAATGGGTGAATTCAATTCAATTCACAATCTACTATTGTGGGCAAGAATCCCATAGAAGGAATGGACTAGCCCTCATAGTCAACAAAAGAGTGGGAAAAGCTGTAATGAGATATAATCTCAAAAATGGTAGAATGATTTTAATACCAATCCAAGACAGACCTTTCAACATCACAGTAATCCACGTTTATGCACCAACCACCAATGCTGAAGAGACAGAAATCGACCAGTTTTTATGAAGACATACAACACCTTCTGGAATTGACACCAAAGAAAGATGTTCTTTTGGAATGCTGAAGTAGGGAGTCAGGAAATAAAAGGAACAACAGGTAAGTTTGGCCTTGGAGACCAAAATAAAGCAGGGCAGACTAATAGAGTTTTGTCAAGAGAACAAGCTGGTCATCACAAACACTCTTTTCCAACAACACAAGAGGCAAATCTACACATGGACATCACCAGATGGGCAATACTGAAATCAGATCTATTATTTTCTCTGCAGCCAAAGATGGAGAAGCTCTATACAGTCAGCAAAAACCTGGAGCTTATTGTGGCTCTGATCATCAGCTTCTTATAGCAAAAATCAAGCTTAAATTGAAGGAAGTAGGAAAAACTTCTGGGCTAGTCAGGTATAATCTAATCCAAATCCCTTATGAATACACAGTGGAAGTGAAGAACAGATTTAAGGAACTAAATTTGGTGGATAAAGTGCCTGAAGAACTTTAGACAAAGGCTCGTAACATTGTATAGGAGGCAGCAACAAAAACCATCCCAAAGAAAAGGAAATGTAAGAAAGCAAAGTGGCTGTCCAACAAGGCATTACAAATAGCAGAAAAGAAAAGGGAAACAAAATGCAAGGGAGATAGGGAAAGTTACAGACAATTGAATGCAGACTTATAAAGAATAGCAAGGAGAGACAAGAGGATCTTCTTAAATGAATAATATAAAGAAATAGAGGAAAACAATAGAAAAGGAAAAACCAGAGATCTGTTCAGGAAAATTGGAGATATTAAAGTAACATTTTTGTGCTAAGATGGACATGATAAAGGACAAAAATGGCAGGGACCTCACAGAAGCAGAAGACATCACGAAGAGGTGGCAAGGATACACAGAGGAATTATACCAGAAAGATTTGGATATCCTGGACAACCCAGATAGTGTGGTTACTGACCTTGAGCCAGACATCCTGGAGAGTGAAGTCAAGTGGGCCTTAGAAAGCTTGGCTAACAACAAGGCCAGTGGAGGTGATGACATTCCAGTGGAACTATTTAAAATCTTAAAAGATGATGCTAAGGTGCTACATTCAATATGCCAGCAAGTTTGGAAAACTCAACAGTGGCCAGAGGACTGGAAAAGATCAGTTTACATCCCAATCCCAAAGAAAGGCAGTGCCAAAGAATGTTCCAACTACTGTACAATTGCACTTATTTCACACGCTAGCAAGGTTATGCTCAAAATCCTCCAAGGTAGGCTTCAGCAATACGTGGACCGAGAACTCCCTGAAGCACAAGCTGGATTTTGAAGGGGCAGAGGAACTAGAGACCAAATTGCTAGCATGTGCTGCATTATGGAGAAAGCCAGAGAGTTCCAGAAAAACATCTACTTCTGCTTCATTGACTATGCAAAAACCTTTGACTGTGTGGACCACAGCAAACTATGGCAAGTTCTTAAAGAAATGGGAGTGCCTGACAGCCTTATCTATCTCCTGAGAAACCTATACGTGGGACAGGAAGCAACAAAACTGGATATGGAACAAACGATTGGTTCAAAATTGGGAAAGGATTACAATAAGGCTGTATATTGGTCCCCTGCTTATTTAACTTATATGCAGAATACATCATGCGAAAAGCCGGAATGAGGAATCCCAAACCGGAATTAAGATTGCAGGAAGAAATATCAACAACCTTCAATATGCAGATGATACCACTCTGATGGTAGAAAATGAGGAGGAATTAAAGAACCTCTTGATGAGGGTGAAAGAGGAGAGTGCAAAAAATGGTCTGAAGCTCAACATTAAAAAAAAAAACCAAGATCATAACCACTGGTCCCATCACCTCCTGGCAAATAGAAGGGGAAGATATGGAGGCAGTGACTGATTTTACTTTCTTGGGCTCCATGATCACTGCAGATTGTGACAGCAGCCACGAAATTAAAAGATCCCTGCTTTTTGGTAGGAAAGTGATGACAAACCTCGACAGCATCTTCAAAAGCAGAGACATCACCTTGACAACAGAAGTCCAAATAGTCAAAGCTATGGTTTTTCCTGTCATGATGTATGGAAGTGAGAGCTGGACCATAAAGAAGGCTGACCACCAAAGAATTGATGCTTTTGAATTGTGGTGCTAGAGGAGACTCTTGAGAGTCCCCTGGACTGCACGGAGAACAAACCTATTCATTCTGAAGGAAATCAACCCTGAGTGCTCACTGGAAGGACAAATCCTGAAGCTAAGGCTCCAATACTTTGGCCCTCTCATGAGAAAAGCATACCCCTTCACAGAAAGTGTGAAGGCAAGAGGAGAAGGGGACAACAGAGGATGAGATGTTTGGACAGTGTCATCAAAGCTACCACCATGAATTTGACCCAACTCTGGGAGGCAGTGGAAGACAGGAGGGCCTAGTGTGCTCTGGTCCATGGGGTCATGAAGAGTTGGATATGACTAAATGATTAAACAACCACAACAAGCAGAAGCACTCTTACCATTACTGACTCAACATCTTGGGGTTAGGAGATGTTGTGCTGGCAGAAAGCAGTGCAACATTAATATGGGGGAGTAGGGATTTGCCACATTAAGATGGATCTTTCAAAGGAGGAGAGCAGAGAGAACGAGTGTGAGGGATAGGCCTGCCAGATGAGCAACATTTCACTCTGAAATTTCAGGGCTGAACTCTGATGCCAGGGGCCAGCCTTCATGTTGTCAAAGAGAATTGCTCTTCTTAT
This sequence comes from Pogona vitticeps, assembly GCF_051106095.1. Taxonomy (NCBI): domain Eukaryota; kingdom Metazoa; phylum Chordata; class Lepidosauria; order Squamata; family Agamidae; genus Pogona; species Pogona vitticeps. Next base: position 156,369,681 of record NC_135785.1, read on the forward strand.
ATTGCAGATACAGGGCAACCAAATGTGGGGAGGTGTCGGAAGTGCTTCATGTCCAGCTGGAAAATGGCACATACCTCTCTCCTTGCCACCATGCTCCAAATGCTGCAATGGGTATAAGTCCATACTAGGTATTGCCTTGGCCCCCATCTTTGTTGTGGGCTTTTTAGTGTGCCAGTTTTATATGAATACAACATGTATCTCAACACCTTCATGTTCAGTCCTTGTGCCAATGAGCAAGGAAGGAGCAGAAGGTTCAAATCACAGTTCAGCTACAAGAATCAAACTTTTTATTCTCTAGTGACACTCATTTAGTCATGTGTTTCCTTGTCTAGAGACCTGGAACCTCAGCTGCCATCCAGAGACTTGTCAATCCTAGTTAAGAAGCATAGAGCAACTGACACCTCTGACATGAGAAACAACAAGATATCCATATGCAATGTTTTTATGTTTGTAATGGAGCTGTGTTGGGTGTGTGTTGTCAGGACACAGTCCCCTGTCAACATGGTCAGTAGTTATGCTAGTCTGGACATTCTAGATTATTGTAATATAATATTACTTCTCCAGGAGATTCTAGATTATTGTAAAAATATAACTTCTCCAGGGTCTGGGTACTGCATTTCTATTTGATATGATCTGCATAATTCTTGGCTCACAACATAACAGCAACCACCACATTTACAACAACAAAACCCATAAAAATCATGGTTTGCCACTTCTGATTGAATGTATCCCTGTTGAATCATGAGCTGGCCCTGTTGACCTTGGGAGAACCTCCAGCCAAGAGAGAAAAACATAAATGTTTGCAGCTGACAAGTCTTGCAGCCACAAAAAGTGTTATAAATTTAGCACTTGTTTCTTAACAGAAAGCCCTTGACACAGTTCAGACCCTTGTTCACACATCTTGTGTCTCCACTGACCTAAAGACTGCCTCTGCAGAAACATCAGCAACCTTTATTTCACAGGGTTGTTTTTTTTTTTTCCTTTAAGGAATTTTCTTTCCTTTCCTTTTAAAGGCAAGGTAAAAAATGGTAATTCAGAACACTGACATTAGATCATTCCCATGATGTAAAACACTGGCCTCCAGCCTCGACCTGTACTGATGGATAATTTATACAGCTTAAGGTCTATAGCAGTGAGGAATGTTTATGGAAAAGGATTCTCATGAATTCCAAAATGAGCTGACATGATCTCCGTCTTCTAAGTTAATGTGCAGCTCAGCATGTAGTTATCTTTCACATGTCTCATCTTCCTTCAGATTGTATCACAGTTTTCAGCTGTAAAACCACAACAGTGGGTTCAAACATGGATATATGCAGGTACAATACATTCAAAATGTGCATTTTCTTGGGAAATATATTAAAATTGCATATTTCAGGTAACGTTTTTGTCTGCCCCTTATCCACACTTTTTAAAAGCCATGTATTAATGTGAAAGTAGGGCAAATCACATGCATGAACACAGATTAAAATAAAATGACTTGGAAAAAGTCAGATTGGCCCTCCCCTCATCCATCTTTGTGGTCCCTAGCACCAAATCAGCCTAAAGAAACTGGTCTCCGTGAGTTTTAGTTTAGATGCTACATGGTATGATACAATGTCGACTAATGCCTAGTTAAAGATGTATTTATTTGCACCATTTTTCTGTTAATAAATTTAATTAGTCTTATGTACTAGGTCCGCACTCAGCCTTTTGAGATCTCAGAAGAAGCAATAGTGAGATAGCCTACAGTTTTCACATAGTGCATCCTTGTTCACAAATCTACGGGACTGGCAGTTGTCAGGCAGAAGTCTTTTGATGAACCCTACCTTGAAAAGCAAGGATTGAATCTGGGACCTTTTGCATGGAAACCATGTTCTCTACCATCAGGTGATGTGCACTATGTGTACTCAACTGACACAGGAAAACTGGGATCTCTTAGGAATGCACACAGCACTGTATAGGCATCCTGAGGCTGAAACTCCACAGCAGTTGCTGGAATGCCACAGTGGTTGTTTTGGGGAACTTTTGTGTGTGCCTGCAGCTCTTTGCAGAGACCAGCTAGGCTTTGAGAAGATGGAGGACAAGGAAAACCAGCTACCCGGGACAAGCCAAAAGGCACCAGTGAAAGCCAAAAGGCGCTTGCTCCCCCAAGGTTACTACCATGGACCTGTGGGTTTTTCCAAGCCCCTGTGCCCCCTAGGAGCCCCTGAAAGTCTCAGGAGGATGCTGCCTAAAGACCCAGAAAATCTAAGAAGAAAATGCAGGTCTGCAGAAGACATATTCATATTACCGCGAAGCCAAAGCAGAAGCCGAAAAGCACAAGAAAGTCAGCCTGCACCCTGATGTGGGGTGATGATGAGGATGATGAGCTTGCGTGCGATTGTGGACAGTGGTCAAAAAGAGCTTTACAGAAGCCAACTGGTGATGCCCTGAAATCGGCAGAGGACATGGATGGCTGTGTGCTGGCGAAACTGGGCTTTGCGGGGGATGCCGAAGGCCCTGAGGTTCTGATGGTGGAAGAGGCTTCAGATGAAGGCTTTGAGAATGATACAGAGGACCAAGTCAGACAGGTAAGAGCAATTTTCTAAAAGGTATAGTTACAGGGTACGTTAGGGGTGGCGGTGTGGTCTTTAAAAATCTTACTAAAATGTTGTCTCATTGTCACCCACAGGAGAATGCTCAGGATGATGATGATGAGAAACCACCCTACAGGAATATACAGTCTGTAAATCTATCCTGTATTTCATGTGTTTCTACTAACCCTGAGGATTAGATGATTGTTTTACAGCACCCTTGTAATATACTGTCTTTTAATAAATAGCATTTTTGCCTGTAAATCTATCCTGTATTTCATGCGTTTCTACAACCCATGATATTTAGATGTATGTTTTACAATGCCCTTGTATTATACTGATTTTAATAAAGAGCATTTATTGTACCATACCTTGTTCATATTTGTGTTGGCCATTAAGAAGGGTGCACAGGGGGAAATATTACATGACATCTATTCTACACCCTCATCAGTGGGGAGTTTTGGCAGTCCGAACCCTCTCTTTAGGGAAGCCAAAAAGCAGATCAAAACATTGAAGGTAGGGGATGTTTCTCAATGGCTTTCTGATCAGGATGCCTATACATTGCATAGACCTGCTACAGTTCATTTTAAAAGAAATAAGACAATTGTCTCAAAAGCAGATGCTCAATGGCAGGCAGATTTGGTTGATATGCAACAATTTGCTCAGACAACAACGGCTACAAGTACATCCTGGTATACAGTGGTGCCTCGCACAGCAAGGTTAATCCGTTCCGGATTAACCCTCGCTGTGTGAAAACATCGCTGAGCGGGGCAGAAAAAGCCATTGGAAAAGCCAAAAGGCTCATTTACTCACCGTTCAGCGATGTTCGTCTATGGCCAGCAGCCATTTTCACGCCCTCCCCTCGCTTTACGAGGGTGCGAAAATGCTGCCCGCGGCCATTTTGGGGCTTCTGGTGGCCATTTTGTAGCTGCCGAACAGCTGATTGGTGGGTTGCAAAGCGAAGGTCGGTAAGCGAACCGCTTACCGACCTTCGCTCTGCAATTTTCGCCCTATGCAGGCACCATTTTGCAATCGCATTTGTGATCGCAAAACTGGCCTCGTAGAGGGAATTCATCACTCTACGAGGTGCCCGTTGTGCGAGGCACCACTGTACAGTGACATCCTTTCTAAGTACAGCTGGGCAAAAGTACTCAGAGGCAGGCAAAGAAGTGGCCAAAGCTTTTGATGCCATTTTCAAACAAGATGGAAGAAAACCTGACAAAATACAAATGGACCAGGGAGGTGAATTTCTAAACAGACCTGTAAGCAGCTTATTCAAGAAAAACGGAATACATCATTTTGTCACCAATAATGAGGGCACAGTGGGGTGGTGGTGGAGAGGTTTAACAGAACATTAAAAACAAAAATGTGGAAGTATTTCACAGCCAATAATACCTACAGCTAATAATTCCTACAGGTATGTGGAGGCATTACCACAATTTCTTAAAAATTATAACCACAGCATTCATAGAAATATTAAATGTAGACCTGTAGATGTGAATCATCACAATGCTCTAGCTGTTTGGAAAAGGGTCTATGGGACCTCTGCTGAAACAAAAAAAAAAGAGGTTCCAAGACTCAGAAAAGGAGACCATGTGAGGGTTTCTAAAATGAAGAGGGTATTTGATAAGGGATATGAACAGAATTCCACCACTGAAATATTTATAGTGGATTGGGCTATCAAAGGAGCAGAGAGGCCTGTATGCCAGTTAACGGATTATGATGAGGAGACCATAGTTGCGACTTTCTATCCTGCAGAACTACAGAAGATCAATGACCGGGAAGACAGAGTGTAGAGAATTGAAAAGATTTTGGACACAAAAGGGAGGGGCACAAGAAAGCTTCACTTAGTGAAATAGTTAGGTTGGCCTAGCAAGTTCAAGAGCTGGGTGTCTGCTTCTGAAGTTTCTGAGGTTGTATAGGACAGAGAAGCAGAATGAGTGATCATGGTTTTTACATAACACTCCCCAGCAATGCCTGTAAGAAAGTCTTTCCTCAAAATACAAATGCCAGCTTTACAACAGTGCTACCCCAGCCCTTAGATTTGAATGGGATTTGGGAAGTTGACCTAGCTGGTACACAATCCTTAAAAATGCCCTGTGTTCCATTTCTGAGGGTACAAATAAATGGGACTTTCAGCTACACAGGGGTTATTACAATGATATTCCAGAAGTTCTGAACAACATGAACAATACTATAAAACAAGCTATAGACCTGCAACAATCATGGGTGACCTATGACCCAGTCATGTGAAAAGTTAGATTCACGGCCCTGAAAGTAACTTTTTTTCAGCTGGTGCTGAGTTAGCCCACATTTTGGGGTTCCTCTGGATGAACCCATCAGAAAAACACCTTATGCTGCAGACCTTACTGGAGGTTTCAGCTCTTTGTATGTCTATATGGGTGTCATAGAGCACCAAATTGTGGGAGACCACTTTGTACCTCTGTTACGCTGTATCCCTGTCAGAGGAGAAACCTACAAATGTGTTACAATCACCTATGACTAGCCGCATTATGTATTGAAGAATAAGAACCACAACAACACAATCACCATTGAAATAAAGATGGATCGGAGCCATTCAGTTCGAGGAACATTGTTGTTAGGTTGCATATTCACCCCAGAAAAGGTTGTGCGTAGGAAGAGAAAAGAATGTTAAAATGGTTGTGTTAAAAGACCATGAAGATATCAATGTTTATAGGGCTTAATATAATGCACAGGCAGGTCATAGCCTCCCTGGATTTCACTGTGCTGTAAACATGTATGGGGCAGGGCTGGGCAGTATTTTTCATGGGCTGTTCCAAAAGGCTGTCCCCCTCTTGAGGAGAGGTTTTCAATTTATTAAATCCTACATTAAGACAGCCATGCATAACATTGCTGGAGATGGTGTGGGGCATATTATGAAAAAAGTGAGACCCCAAGAATGATCAGGACTCACATACCTGAAAAGAAGGGGAGGAGTTAAACGAAAAGCGTCTCATCAATGCTCAGGTCCTCCTAAGCGGTTAAGCACAGGAGCACCTCCTAAAAAACATCAGAAGCTTTGGACCAGGAAGAAGAAAACAAATTGGAAGATAAAGGGCCTGAAATGGGACAGGAGAGACATCTTTTAAAATGGCCTTCATTTGCGTAGTCTCTGAAGAATGTACCAAATCAGAATTGGATATTTTTCAACTATCACCTAAACAAACCAGTGTGGAAAAACTGCATGTACATTGAGGTACCATCGTTGGCCAGCCTAACACCCAATGCCCCATTCAAATTTTATATAATCAGCAACAGTGAAGATTATATTGATTTAAACAACAAATTGCTCTATGTGGTGTGCAAGAAAAGCAAATGGGACAGCCATCACTGCTGATGCTAAAGTAGCCTTGGTAGACTACCCCATTTCCTGTTTAGTCAACTGAACGTTACCCTTGGAGACTGACTGATTAGTAGAGTAATCATTGTTACCCCTACAGAGCCATGATAAAGCTGCTTTTGAACTATGGCTCTGACAGCTTGAGCACCCATTTTGTAGCGGGTGGTTTTTATAAAGATGGCCATCTAACCATGGAGCAAACCACCACAGGAGCCAGTACTGGAAACTGGGGCTTTAGAACCAGAGCACAACACACCAAAGCCAGTCGGAAATGGGATCTGATGGGCCCATTGCACAATGAGCTATTTTTTCAGGAGAAAATGTTACTGAACAGTGTAGATGTGAAAATCAAACTCACCTGTAGCAAGGATATATTCTGTTTGATGAGTGGTGATGCTGCGGAGAATAACAAAGTGGATATTTTAAATGCCTCTCTGCTTGTCAAAAGGGTGAAAGGGAGTTCATCTAGGACACTCCGAGGCCCTTCTGACCTCTAATGCGAAATACCCCATTGAGCGTGTGGGAATGAAAGAGTTCAGTATACCGGCAGGGAGCCTTGTGTGTAATCAAGAAAACCTTTTCCTGGGTCAGTTGCCTAAAAAGCTAGTGATAGCCTTTGTTGACAACGAGGCTTTGAGCGGTGCATATGACAAAAATCTTTTTAATTTCCAAAACTTCAATGTGAATTTTATAGCCTTGTACATTGGTGGGGTTCAAGTTCCATCAAAATCCCTCCAGCCTGATTATGCAAACGGCCTATGGGTGTGAGAATACATGCAGCTGGTACAAGCATCAGGGAAATCCATGAAGGACCAAGACATTTTAATTAGCCATGCTGAATTTGATTACAGATATACCCTGTATGCTTTTGACTTGATGCCAGATTATGGCTGCTCAGAACATTATTCTCTGATCAAAACTGGAAAACTTAGAGCAGAGATCCGTTTTGCCCTGCACCTGCCCTGTAGTGTTTCACCATGTTCAAGGCTGTGCCCCCCAGTGTAAAACACAAAATGTAATCTGTGCATAAAATAAAATAAAGACATAAGTTATATGCTTTATCTGTCTCGTTTTTATTGAAGTGTTTTAGAAAGTCCACCAACCAGGTTTCTTGGCTAATGGGCTGTCCGGGGTTGTGGCAAGATCCTCCACAAGCAGCCATTCTGGTTTCTTGAATTGTTTCTTGGGCCAGGCAATAGTATCTGTTGCAGGAAGAGGGGGAGGGAAGATGATTTCAGGGCTTCTAATAGCTCTCTAGCAGCTGAATTCCCCACAATAGACATGGGCATATTTAGTTTGGCCATAGCTTTCAGAAAAATATCTCAGCCTTTTGGTTTTCTCTTATCAGAAATAGTAGCAGATTGGGTGATCCCTCTAACCAGATCCAGAATATTAGAGCCAGGTAACAACTCTCCCTGATACAGGAATGTCCCTTTGTCATCTCACGAAGAGATGTCTTGATGTTGCCTTAATTAACTTAGCAAAATCTCTGCATTTTTCTTGTACTGGTTGGGGATACTGTCTAACACCTCCTGAATAACAGTGGTTCTGTCATCAAGGATGGGCTCTTGAGGAGGAGGAGGGAAGGAGATGCAGGTCATTGTGGGGGAGGAGGCATTATTTTTTTCCAAATCCTCTTGTTTGGTCAGCACTAAAAATCTCTGTAGAATGCCATTGTAAAGCTTGGCTTTTTCATACTCTGACAAATCTGACCTTAAGAGAATTTCTCTCATTTCAGAGTCTAGGCATTTCACCATAGTGGTCCTGATGTTTTCTGGCACACCCCTCAGCTCTTGTAGCTGAGCACTGGGGACCAAATACATCTTTTCAGCATATTCCATTACTTATTAGTTTAAAAAACTGGTTATTAGAGGAATGGCAAAGCTCAATAAGGGGCACAGGAAGCCTCCAAACTGCTTCACCAGCTGCTTCTTCTGTCACAAGGAGACCCTGTTGTTACTCAAGTTTTTAATCAGAGTACGTTTTTTCTTTAAAACACGTACCTGTTGAGGGGATAGAGCAATGTTTCCTTTTCAAGTATGCAGAGCAATTTCTGAAATGACTGTGATCAGGTCATCTGAAGCGGTACATAAAATGGCTTTTCTCTGGTGCAGGGGTGCTTTAATAAGGAGTTTTAAAAGCGGGAAGTTTCGCCTTATACGTTCAGACATGTTGCCTTGCAGAAGAACCTGACCCAATAAAGAAAAAGTCTCAAAGCAGACACATTTTGTTGCCTGAAGCACCCTTCTTCATTGTACAGTGGGGTCTTGACTTACAAACTTAATCCGTATTGGAAGGAAGTTTGTAAGTCAAAAAGTTTGTAAGTCGAATCAGCATTTCCCATAGGAATGCACTGAAAACCAATTAATCTGTTCCGGCTGTTTTTGGCTCTTAGGTTGAGGGGCATTTCCCATAGGAACTAATGTAAAGCCGGTTAATCCGTTCCTACCACTAGGGGCAGAATTTTTTTCTTTTTGTCCTTTTAACCTAAGATGACTTACCGGTAGGTTTAAAAAAAGGAAAGAAAAGAGGGAGAGAAGGAGGGAACAGACACCTTTTCAACAGAACATCCTGAAAAGCACATTTTCAGCCAAGACAAGCACCTTCTGGGAAAAACCAAGCACCTTTCAGACAACAGATCACCTTGAAAAGCACCTTTTCAATCAAGACAAGTCAATGCAAAGACCTTTTGGGGAAAAGGGGGGCAGCAAAGGAGGGGGCGAACACCTTTAAAAAATCCAAAAATCAAAAATTAAAAAAGTGCCAAAAAATAAAAATACAGTCCGTACCGCACTGTACCAGGCAATACCAGCAATACCAGGCAGTACCAGGCAGTCTGAAGACTGTCTCCAAATCCACTCTCAAAACGCTGGGAAGAGAAGGAAGCAGATAAGCACCCTCTTCACTGGCCAACAGTTAAGTGAAAGTTTAAATTTCATGCTTTCCCCACCTCAAACACGTTTTTTTTGTTTGTAACTTGAATCTAAGTGTGCAAGTCGAGTCAATATTTTTCTATCAGAGTGGTTTGTAAGTTGAAATGTTTGTAACTCGAACCGTTTGTAAGTCGAGGGTTGACTGTATATACAACAGGCCAATCTGGAGGGAAAAGTCCTGTTCTCAGTCTGTAAGATTCAGGAGTATTGGTGTTTAAATCCACCAAAAGATAACCATGGGGGACTCTTGTAGCATCTGCAAAAGCCTCCATGAAGGAATGGACATTTCGTGGGTACATCTGTTGGGCTAGTATTGCAATTTGCAGTTTATCCTTGGGATTTTTAAATAGGACCATATACTTGGCATTTAGACTAATGCTGCGGGCACTTTTCCCCTTGCAGAAAATGTTCTGAGTAATTAAAAATAATGTTCCTGTGATGCACATATTGTATAAAAAGCTTTTTCACTTCCTTATTATCAGAGGCACATAGCATCAAATTGTCTAAAATCAAGAAGTTTATACTTAACATCATCATCAAATTTATCCGGCAAACCTTCTACAAAAAGAATAAAGGGATATTTACAGAGGAGATTTTTATGTACAGGTTGTCAACAGTTATAACATCAAACAATATTTTCAGGCATATCAGAAAATAGCCTGCAAGAGTTTTCCAACATTCTAGCCCTGCTAGAATGGCTGAAAAAGGATGGACCCACCTCGTATTCATTTCAGTAGTCATAAGGTAGGGTTTTAAAACCTTCTAGAATCACTCTTTTGTCATAAACCACTTTCTGAGTTTTTCTTAATGGCTTTATGCGGATCAGCTACTGTCGTTTATCCCTAACAATTCCTGGTTGCTACACAACTAGTTCACAGGGTGAGCAGCCTTGCTTGTCTGAAAAGTGAGTAAAAATCAGGTCTTTGAGACTATCAAATTAATTTTTTCAGAATTAACAACATTTAGTGTGATCCCTTTGCAGTGTTGTTTGAAAGCTTATATGCATATGATTTAGGGCTAGAGTAAATAAACTCAGTGATATGCAGCCCTGCAGGGACTTCACTTGTGAGGTCCCCCGAAGTAATCCCCTAAGGGTGGTTTCCATTCCCCCTCCCAGTGCACAAAAATGACAGAATCTGTATCATGATCGAGAACTATATCCTGCAGTTTGTCCAGCAGCCAGTAAAGCTCCATGCGTGCATAAGCTGTGGTAAAGCAGGCTATGAACTTATTTTTTCTACCCCTGGTGGTTATCCTATCTACAACATGTTTCCAGGACACATAAACTGCATCATCCTCGATAAATTCAAACACTGACACCGAGTAAGCCTCTGAAAATAAGAGACTGAATATTTCATGAGGATCTCTCATGATCTCTGTGTTAGCCAGGTTTGTTCTCTGACCAAATTTCCCCATAGAGAGTTTTAAAACAATTTGGCAATCGTCTCTTTGCTGGATTTACAGTATTCTTCTCTTTCTATAGATGCACTCCCTCTTTGTTGTAATAATCGGGTATATATTTATCTTTATCGGAATCACTGACACACCGCTCAGGAAAGCCTGAGGCTTCCTGCTTGTGGTGAAGGTGTAGCTCCATGTATTCTGAAAACAAGTCTGCTGATCTGTTTTCAAAATGTCACACTCCATAGATTTCCACAACCCTGTAGCCCTTCTCTATGGCTGCATTCAGTTCAATAGTACACCACATCCCCAGCAAGGCTCTCTCCTCATCAGAATGCTGACACGTGTCTAGCTGATGGCCTTCTGAACAAGCGTCACACAGTGCAAACATAAGTTTTCTGCTGACCCTGGAGGGTAGTACTGGGAAAAGGAGCCCTCTTGGTGGATAGACTTTAGCCTTTACAAAGCCAAAGTATGCAGACACAGGTTCAAAAGTCTTTTAAAAAATTTCAGGGTGAACCAGAGGATACTCTTTAGTTATCAGTTCCAGCAACCACTGTGGAGTTTCAGCCCCGGGCAGTCTAAGGGCATGCCAAGGTATGCCCTACGGCTGCCCCTTATCTAGCTAAACCCTTCAACCGATCCCCATTGGCCTCCAGAACAGTGGGGGGTGACACGTTACTTTGGAGCCAATCCTGAGGCCGTACTCTGGTCACAGGGAACCCCAGTGTCTATGAACCCCTCCTATAGGTCCACAGTGGCCTCACCAGCCCTCTACATCATCCTAAAGACCCACCCACCCACCCAGGAGGAGGGCCCTGGGTCAATTCTTGACCCTTTGTCTCACCGCGCAGGGGTGGGGCACCAGTCAAAAATGATTTTAATGAAGGCTAGGTATTCTTACTACTCTCTCCATGCAAAAAAATGAAGGCTACCACATACACAGCAGTCTTCAGTCCTAGAAATGTCAAAGAGGCTGAAGAAACAAGCAGGTCATGAACAAAGCATGATGATGGACCTCATTGCCAAAATGGGAGATGCCCCCTACACTGTACCTAGCTGTCATGGATATAGGTGGGGAAGGTGGACCAATGGCACAGTGGGCCTTTGTTAAGATCTCTCAGCCATATCAAAAGTTTGTACAGTTCAAAAATATAATATGGAATAGATTGTTATGAAGCAATGTTTTTTCTGAGGAAAAGAACAAGCACAAAAATGCAAGCAAAGTGACAGAGATGTTCAATTTAGTAGGTAAAAGTTTTACCTCAGCATAAAATATTGTTCCACCTATTCTACCAATTAACATGGTCTGGGAAAATTAGTTTTTGGACTATAAAACCAGAGTATCCCAGCACACCAAAATGTAACTTTTCCAGGTTCTGCCAAGAAATACACTGAAATATTGGTTCATTAAATCTTTGGGTTAAACTAGTTGCATCTCGCAACCCTAGTGAAAATGAAGATCTTTCATTTAAAAACACAGTTGTTTATGCAGATAGGACACTGTCAAAGATTAATGTGCAGACATCCTGAAGACTGCATGGTAGAATAAGCAGCTGAAGCAGACGCTTGAGACACCTGCACAGATGCAACACAGTACACTAAAGTCAGCAGAATCCAGCGACTCCATCAACTAAATGAGGCAAAACAGCTGCAACTATGGCTTGGACAGGAGAAAGATGTCCCAGTGAAAAAGTCAGGGGCACTAGCTGTGAGGTAAGTATCCATGAGAGATCTTCCTGCTAATGAAATGAACCATCTATCCCAGGATTTAAAAATATGTCTAGAGGAATTGGAAGCAGCTGGAGGTGCATCACGAAGTAGCAGAACTCACAGGAAAACCCAGGAGGCAGTGAGAATGCACATGAAGCATAGCAAAACCTCCTCTGAACAATAAAAACCTAAGTGAACTACATTAAAATGGTCATAAAGTATCTTAAGTAGATATGCAGGTAAGAAGTGCTGGACTAAAATTAGGGATAAAAAATTCAGTACCAACAACTAATTCTGACAGCTATCAAAGACATCAGATAATTTTGACATTGTGCAAAACATGCCACATACTTTTCTAAAAAACTAGGGCAGGTCATGAGCAGGTTTGTTCAGAAAAAAATATGTGGTTGCTTGATTGTGAAGCTGGCTGGATAGCTCAGTGAGTTAGGCATCTGTTAGTGGAGCCACAGATTGCGAGTTCAGTTCTTCACTGGGCATGGCAGAAGAGCCAGACTGTATAGCCTTGAGCAAGCTGCCTAGAAGAAAGGGATGGCAAACCACTTCTGAGTACTCCCTACTTACAAAATCCTGAAAAAGCTCATGTAAGTGTGAATTGACTTAATGGCAAAGGATTATTGTCATTATTGTTATTGCTTTATTGTGTTAGTTCAGTGTGGATGTAGGTATAGAACTTGTTCCTGAGAAAGAAATAGCAATTTTTCTCTGAGATCTTTATTTGAAGATTTATTTTTAAGGAGTGGTGCCGTGCTGATTATTGCCCAGCTTATCATTCCTCTGGGATATAACCTGAGGAGAAGTTCATGAATTATGTTGGTCACTTAGACATTGAAGAACCTAGTATTCTGATTTATACTGACTTGGCCCATTGTCCTATAATGCCAATTCTGACCAGCAGCATCTCTCTAAAGATTCAGGCAGGATTCATCTTCTCTCTCTGTCTCTTATTTTTCTTCTTCTTTTGCCCTAACTAGAGATTCCTGCTTCCTTACTTACTTGCCTAAATATTCTCACATAATTTATATTGATGCAATGTAAAGTACATCACCTGCAATGCCGGATTGCCACTAATTAAAGTGTCCCCAATTTGATTCATCATTGCTTAAAAGTAATCTCATTGCCTATGGGTCAGGTGGTTTCAACTGCAAATTGGGGGCTTTTTAATGAGCAACAATTCATTTCATGTAATATTCCAAACAATGTGCTGTTCAATGAGTTGATGTTGTGCACTGCCTGAATTCAAAACAGGGACTCTTTTATTAGTGGTAATCTGGCATTGCCAGCAATGGTTCTCCCACTGCACCATCAGAGCTACACAACAGAACACTAACATTTTAGCATTACTTTCAACATTCTATTTTTCCCTCCTGTTTGACACAAAGGTAATGGTTTTAGTATTCAAATGTTAAATGTAATGTTTTGTTTCCAAAGTGATATGCTTCCATGAAACCAATGGTGGCCATAGGTCTGAAATAGGTTTATCACCTCTGAAAATAAATGCTTCAGAATCTTATGGAACACGATGAATGAAACACTTGAAATGTACAGTGGTGCCTCACTTGAGTTCAAATCGCTGTTCAGAGAAATTCGTTCCGTTCAAATCGCTGTTCAGCGAAATCCTCGTCAAGCGAAATTTAAAAAACCATTGAAATGCAATGAAAACCAGTTCAATGCATTCCAATGGGTGAAATACCTGCTTGTTTTGCGAAGATCCTCCATTTTCCAGTGCTTGTAAAGTGAGGAATCCATCCTAAAGCACAACAGGGAGCCATTCTGCACAGCGGGCGGCCATTTTAGAGCCACCAATCAGCTGTTTTAAAATTATCGTCTAGCGAAAAATCAGTTCCCGAAGCAGGGAACCAATCATCGTTCAAGCAAATTTTCCCCATAGGAACATCATTTTGCGATCGCAATAGCGATTGCAAAAACTTCATCATAAAGCGGTTTTGTCATTTAATGAGGTAATCGTTAAGCGAGGCACTACTCTATTCTGGAAAAAAAAACACAACACAAAAGAGTGTATGCTATAGCATGTTATGTTCCACAGTGCAGAAAAGGTATGTGAGAAAACTGGATGGAATGTTCTTTTTTAAAATCTTTTCTTTCAAAGGTTACACTCTACTACTGTCCAAGATAATTCCATAAATGCCTAAGCAAAGCATATTGCATTAAACGTTCTGATTTTTTTTTTTTTTTTGCAGTTTTAAGCTAAGGTCATAAGAAATGCTTAGAATGCATACCAACTGAGGATAAAATTACAGTATAGCTTTTTTTCATTCAAAAAAGTGTAAGGAAGTTACTATCTACACTGTACAGAGCATGTACGCAATATGTGTAATACTAGCCTAACTGCCATGTTTCTATTGCAAAACATTGCAAGCTCTGGGGAATTTAAAACAAAGAAGTGTGGGGAGGGAAGAATTTTGAACTTTGTAAATCTGTCTAATTTATTGTCCATTAATTATAAAGGAAAATGCACTTTTCCCTTGAACTGCTTGGATCTGAGCAGTCCAGTTTCAGTTATGCACAGTATAAAATAAACTTTTCAGGGAAAAGTCTCATGTCCTCTGTGCTATTTTCCTTTACTGTGTATTTCCTTTTCCTGAATATGTTTTGAAGGAGACAGAAATGTTCGTAATGCACAAATAATTTGTAAATATTCAGTTTGGTATTCTATTAAATATCACCCATGACAGGACTGTTTATTTTATGTACCAAGTTTTTTGGCTCTGAAGAATACAAGAGTTGCCCTCATCACCTCAGGTTTGTTTTACAAACATTACTTGAAGAAACAAATTCTCTTCAGAGTTTCTCATTAGACTCCTCAGTTCCTATAATTTTGAGGAATGTAGAATGATTATAGGAATCTAACATAGGAACTAACCATGGCCACCATTAAACAGTGTCATTGGGAGTGCATTTAGAGGTTTCTTCTTCAGCAAAACACTTGGGGATTTTTGAAGGAAGAGAGAAGTTAACAGACTCAACATTTATTTGGAAAATTCCACAAAAAAATTAGAACGTAATTTGCTGCCTTATGCTGTAGGTATGTCTAAAGAACATCAACCACAAAAAAATGGGAAGAGGGTTTGTGCAGTTCATTACTTTTGCATTATTTTTAAAAATACTGTAGTGTAATGTATATTTGGAAATGCCCCATTGATTTTAATGGAGCTTCTTTCCTCATTATTATGCTTCAGAACACAGTGTGATGAGATCTAATTTTCAAATAGAAGGCTTTAGTCTGATCTCAGACATATTTACTTGGAAGCAGGTCCCATTGATTTTAGTGGAAATTATTTCCAGTAAGTCTACATAGAAATGAGTCTAAATCTTTAACAAGGTTCATACTGAAGATTCTAAATAACTTTTAACCACATGTTGTCTTTAAGAAGAAAATCATCAGAGATGGTGAAAGCATCTTGGACAAGAGGGAGTCACCATGAGATGATCTCATTGGATTGCATGATGTTCTGAAGGTCACATGTGCAATTAAAATAATGAGTCTTATATATGCATTTAAATATTCTACCACAATGTATTTGAGATTTATAACAATAATAACATTTTCTTGCTTGACAGCTTTCAAAGGCTTCTGCTTATTATTTAGGGAACCTTTCATCAGATGGTCTTTTAAGCATAAATCAAAAGGAGATCTCTCATTTTCAAGTGTGGAATAAACACAGCTCAATTTGAAATGTGACATTTGGTGGATAATTGCAGCAAAAGCAGAACTTGCAATCCTCTACATCTGCACTTTTTGTTTCATGGTCATTTTCATGAAGATAGAAATTTACTCCTGATTTTGATTAATATTGACCGTTGTCATAAGTATTTTTCTTGTCCTGCTTTTAATCACAACCACTTAGCCGGTTCTAACAACAGGTATATGTGAAGAAATAGTTCTCAAGGTGAGATTCCTCATTGGTGAAATCAAATTAAAACAAATACAGTTCAAAGCACCAACAACAAACAAAACCATGTAAAATGATTTGTGTGTCTCATGTGTTGACTTATTGTGATCCTAGTAGGGTTCCCAAGGTAGGTGAAATATTTAAGAGATGATTTTATCAGTGCCATCTCGCACGGCCAAGAGCATTTTTGAACTGAAGTCCTCATCTGCCAGTACACTACATTGGCTTTGAACCAACAGATGAAAACACTAAAAATGTGTCACTGAAAAGAAAACATCACCATCCAAAGCAATGAAAGGAACTTCAGGAACAGCTCAGTATAAATATTTGTCTGAATAAAACTCTTTCCCTGCTGGCAAATGGCAAAAGGAAGGGGCCCAGCTTAGCTTCCTCTGGCAGAGCCTGAGGGCAGCACTAAGAAAAGCCCTCATGAAGAGCACCCATACAAAGTGCACCTGAAGGTGGTAGAATAGAGAGAACAACTGGGCAAGCTCATTAGAGAGAAAGCAAGCTTCAAAATGACCCCATGTCAAGTTATACAGCACTTTATAGGTTACAACTATCATTGTCAGGATCACCCATAAACAGACCAGTAATCTTAATAATGCTGGAACAATGCTGGAACAAAGGGAGAATTACCTGATTCTTGTAAACAGCTCTGGCCAACATTTTGTCCACAGCACTTTGGACTAGCTGGCAGTTCCCAAGACACTTTGAAGGCAAATCCATGTGCAACTAATTTAATAATTCAACTGAGGTATAATATAACTAAGGTTTATACCATGTAAACCAGATCAACTATCTCCAAGAAAACCTTGAAGAGACATTAAAAATTGCATGGATCTATCTGCTTGTGGAAATAGGGACTTGATGGCACTGCGGATTAAACTGCTGAAGCCTATGCGCTGCAAGGTCAGAAGACCAGCAGTCGTAAGATCGAATCCACGTGACGGAGTGAGCTCCCATCACTTGTCCCAGCTCCTGCCAACCTAGCAGTTCAAAAGCATGCAAATGCAAGTAGATAAATAGGGACCACCTCGGTGGGAAGGTAATAGCGTTCCATGTCTAAGTCACACTGGCCATGTGACCATGGAAACTGTCTTCAGAAAAATGCTGGTTCTACGGCTTGGAAATGGGGATGATCACCACCCCCTAGAGTCGGACACGACTGGACTAAATGTCAAGAGGAACCTTTGCCTTTACCTATCTGCTTGTGGGACAGAACATCTTAATTTGTCCCTCAATACTACAGAGGATCCAAACCTCAGTTCAGTCCAAACCACACCTCATAGTGATATGTGTACATTAAAACAGAACTGTAGGAAGTTGCTGGATAGTTCAGTGGTTTAGGAGCCAGAGGAGGTTGGGTGCTCAATTCCTTCCCGATAGGGACTGAACTTGATGATTCATAGGGTCCGTTCCAGCTCTGCAGTTATAAGAATATTATATTATATTATATTATATTATATTATATTATATTATATTATATTATATTATATTATATTATATTATATTATATTGTATTATTCCACAGTCAGGTAGCCTGCTTAGGGTGAAAGAAGGATGATAGACCACTGCTTCTCCACCTCCTTCCTCCCTGTTTGGTCTAAACTCTTGTTGTACAAAAAATGCAGGTTGGCAATGCTGAAATTTACCACCACGACTTTAGTCTCACCCATCCAGGTCTCTAACATTTATGCCAGGTTGCTGCACCCAATGAGAATGTAAACCTGTCTGGCTACTGTTTTCCTATTTATTCATTTGACATTCATAACTACAAACTTCATTTGACTCAGGTGCTCTCGACCAGGAGACAGGTCATTTAGAAAAAAACAATACGAAGATAAATTCCTGCGTTCATAATCACTCATCCCAACCTAGAATAGGGAGGTTTTCAACCATAACTCCTGTTATTCATGTTGTAAACTGTGATAGGCAGGAAAATTGGAGTCCTAACAAGCAACAGAGGTTGCAGTCATTAACTTGGGAGTAAGGTACCTTAAATTCTATAGGACACATTTTTGAGAAGACATGCATACAATTGGATTATAAGAACAAAGGAAATATAATGCTACTTATTTCATGTAATCACAACTAATTAATCTCTTGAATCACTGCATGAATCGGTGAATAAAATAATTATAAAGGTAAGTTTCATACATCTGTTGCTGTAATGCAATTTAATTAGAGGTGCACTTTTTAAAGTATGTATATGCTGATGTTAATTACAGAAATACAGGTACAAGTGCTTTCTTGATTATATTACATGTGAAAGATGTTGCACGAGATCTGGTTCGAAGCCAGTTTTGGTGTTTCAGAAAATAATCTGTTTTGGTTCTGATCCATTCTAAGCCAGTCAGTCTCATCTTGATGCCTCAGCCGATGTTGAAATTTGGAAATCTGAAGCTCTGTGCTTTTTCTTGAATATGACTGGCATTCCAGAAATTGGTTTAAGACCTTTGTCAAAAGTGGATGAATTTTACAAGCCAAGTAGGAACTCAGGAGGGGATCAAGCCTATGAAAGCTAAACACATCAGTGTGATAAGTGTGTCAGTCTCATTTACTTTTAAAGTGTGATTTTTAAAACAGTGTGTTCCCTCCTTGTTTTAAATTTAATACAGGGAAGAACTGGAAGAAATTTCCCACTTGTCTTCCTCTTCTTAAAGAACCTTGGTTGCCATGTTTCAGATCAGGAAGTGGATGGATATCTGTGTGCAAAAGTGGAATTTCCACTTCAAGGACATTTTTAAAAGATAGCTAGCTAGTAGGAAGCAGCAGCTGCCAGCAGGCAGGGTAACCCCTTATTCTGCCCTTTCGCTTAAAGGTAGAGCATAAGATCAAAGGGTTATTTTAGTCAATCCTAGTTATGATTAGGTAACTGGTATCCTATCTGAATTCTAACAACATACTATGTAAATCATGCTAAGTAAATAAGAGCCCTCAGGGTGTTGCCTGTAGGCTCCGCTGGCTTGGACATCCGCTGTCGACTCCTTTGTTCTTTCTCTAAGGCAATTAGCCTTCCTTTGTTCCTTGATCACCCACAATGCACTGTGGTTTCCTACCCAAAACTATACAATCCATGGATATGGATGGAAAGATTGCACCAAATGACACAGTACACCTCTGTGCAACCTTGTTTAATCCAATCCAGCCCCCTCTATGTTGGCTGTCTAGTCGCACACTCAGTGTCTATACATAAAGTTCCTCATGGAGGAACATAGTACAATTTAATAAGGGTTGAAAAGATATGTTCCTTCTGTTGCATTGTGCTGAAATTGAGGTATTTTTTTTAAAAAAAATCTGCAAAGTTTCAGAATCAGTGATTTCTGTTTCTATCTGTTTGAAGACTGCTTGAGTTCAAAGAATGATCTGCTGAATTTCAGGCACAGTGGCTTGTGACTTCAAAAAAAGTTTAGGCTTATACATAAAATGAGTGTAAGACTTTTAAGACAGTGACGTCTTGGTGCAATGGCCAGCTCATGTTTCCATCTTCGTCCTACACACCATGAGGATTGCTATAAAAGAAACAAGCCACAGATGGATGTACCAGGGATGTCAAAAAGTCTTTCATACAAAGTCCCGAGATGGAGTCTTTGGTACCAAATCTCGAGTCCCAACTCTGAAGTCCTGAGTCCCTATTAAAAGCAAGCTTCACCCCCCCCCAGGAAAAAAGCTTAAGTTTTCTTGAGGTAGATGGGTTCTGAGTTACATGCTGAGGCTGAATCATTGAAAAAAAAAGAACCCAGTTCAAGTCTGAGTTGAGTCACTGGTGCAACTGAAGTCTGACTTGATAGCGAGAGGGGCGGAGCAATGGGCAGCGAGAATGGGGGAATTCCCAGGGCTCCGGGAACTCCTGGGTTTTACTTTGGACACACACCCCCAGGAGAAGGAGGACATGTTTTCTACAGGAGAGTGGACTTGCAGCAAGTGGAGCTTGGAAACGCCAAATTTCAGAAGGCAATCTGGCTTTCAGAATGAGTTTTCCTTCCTACACGCAACTGTCCCGTGAAGTCGCCATGATGATGGTGAGTAGCTGCCCAGAGAGAGGGAAGGTATGAAGATTTACAATCTGACAGAACAGAGATTAAATGAATTTGCTATTTAGCTACAGCAAATAATAGATCAGACTGTTCTCTTGGAGGCTGATATTAAGAAAAATCTTAAGTAACCCTGAAATGCTGGAATTTTTTTTACTGTGTCGTAGCTGAGAAAAATGGAAAATGAAACTAATTCTTGACTGCTCTCTCTCAACCCCCCTTCCCCGATGAATGGGAAAATTGGCTTTTTATAAATTAGAGGCTTGAGAACTTTAAATAACTCTGATCAAATTAATCCTAAGTGACTCTGCATTGAGCCACAAAGGTGGATTAAAAACTAAACAACTGCTGCCCCAATTCTAAAGGGATGTGTGCCAAATCTCATTCCTTGCAAACCAAATTTATCCAATGCTATGTCTGTCAATCTCCAGAACTAGTACTTAGTTAGTGGCAAATTATCTTCATGCTTAAAGGAATAACCTTTATCTTGTCCCCTAACATCCAAATATTCAATCGTGGCCTTCACAGGGCAAATGCTTTCTCTATGGCAACATACTAGGTTAAATTGCTCACCCCTCGCTAGTTGTTCGGCCTTGGATCATTGAATGTTAATTTGAACCTTCCCGCCGACAACCCTAATGTCCTGCCATTGCAGAGCTACCTTATTCTTGTTGTTCTTTCTGGTAGCAACTACCTCGCTAATCCTCAGGGCCCCCCAAAACATCAACAATGCTGCTACTTTAAATAAAACAATTTTATACTCATCCCTGCACAGGAGTTCCCACTGCATACAGATGCATCCTAACAGCAAAGGTGATATGGAAGCCCTGGTGTCCTGAACTCTACCCCTCTCCTTGGAGCACCCTTTGATCATTTTCTTAATGTGATAATCTGATGAATAATCCTGGTGGCCATTAACCCTAGCATAGAAACCCAGCGCTGACAACCTACCCTGTATAGTTCCAGGTGCCAGTCCCTTTCTTTTCAAATACACAACAAATTGCTGAAGGTGATCTACTGGCACTGGCCAAACCGGCTCCAGGTTGACCAGCTTCCTAAATTCCTGGAACTCTATACTCACTGCCAAGTACCCTTTCCATGTCCTCGGTGCCAGGGCCAAGCCTACTGCTCTTTCCGTGTCTTTGCACCAATTTGCCAGACCTCTGGGGGCAGAATCTCCAGGAACTTGTTGGCTCTGGGGACTAGCTCCCTGAACCACTTGATCTGTTGGCACAATATTGTCTATACCTGGTACATTTTGGGCCTTCACTAGGATGTTAAACTGCAAGGCCTGTAATGTGAATGACCTGGCTAATGTCATGACTCGTTCTGACTGTGACATAAGATTGTTTATGATATAAACAACTGCCTAATTGTCGCACCAAAATTGCACCACAGAGTTTGACCAGTCTTCTGCCCATAGCCATAGTGCTCCAAGTATTGGGGAAAATCCTAGGAATGTCAAATTCCTGGTAACACCAGTCCGATGCCACTCTTCTGGCCATGTGCCAGGACATCATCTACCTCTAAAATAGATTCCAAATCCCAAAGATCCTGCTGCATCTGAGTGGACCTGACAGGAGCCTTCAGCCCTATTTCAACTTTCCAAAAAATAACCCACCGAACCCTGATAAAAACTGACTCCAAACTCGTAGATCCTCCTTCATACCATGTGTAACCCTAGTCTTATTTAAAGGGCATTGCAGTCCCTTCATTGCTTCACAAAGCTGGCACAAAAATGCACGCCCGGCGCCACGGCTCTGTAAACAAAGTTTAAGTGGCCCACAATCTCCTGGAGCTCTCACAGAGAAACCTTTTTTTATTTGCAACAGTGCAGCTATCCTAATCTTAAGGTCAGCTAATTTGTTGTCAGGCAGCCTCGATGTCTGCTGAACAGTATCTAGTTCAATGCCTAGGAAAGTAAGGGATGTGGCTGGGCCCTCCGTTTTTTCCTCTCCCAGGGGTAAGCTTAGCTCCTCTGCCATTAACTGAAAAGTGTTTCAAAGAAATCTACACCTTCCTGTATTCCTTTCTCCACAAAAAAGTTAATCATCCAATTAATGGGCCGTAGACTTATAGCCCACGCTACTCCTGAGTTTCCACTCAATAAATGAGCTGAAATGCTCAAATGCAGCATATGAAACTGAGCAGCCCATAGGTAAAGCTCTGTCAGTGTAAAAGAACCCCTGAAAATGAAACAGGTCAAAATCCACTGGGTAAACTGGTAAAATCTGGAAAGTTGATTTTATGTCGCATGTTGCCATCTCTGCCCCCATGCAACACTTTCCTACCATGTGAACCACCTCATCAAAGGAGATGTAGTGCATGGTACAAAGTTCCTGAGGAATGGCGTCATTAACTGGCGCTCCCTCTGGGTAAGACAAGCGGTATATTTGTCTAAACTCACCCTGAGCCTTTTTGGCACTATTCCCAAGAGCAAGACCCTCAAGGTCTACAAAGGAGCCATTGCAAAGGGTCCCCGCACTCTCCCTTCTTTTACTTCCTTTGGAATGTTATCCTGGATGACACCTTCCATTCCATACACTGATCTGAGATTTTGCACAAAAAATGCTGTGTGGCATACTTAAAGCCCATACTTAAAGCCCTCCAATAGGTAGTTAGCATCTTCTCTGCAAGGATAATCACTCAGCCACAGTTCCAAAACTGTTACCTTAATTGGGCTGGGTCCCCTTTGCAGGGGTACTTCCACCACTACCTGCCATTTTACCTCCTCCTGGCATGGTTTCCTAGTGAAAGCACCCCTGGCTTTGTATTCCCAACAAAGCAGGCAGAGTTGAACCACCTGCCCCGCTCCTATGCAGGGATTCTGATTCAGGGTGGCCTTTCTGTTCAGATGCCTGCTATCAAACCTATCCCCCAAATTGGGTCTGGCTGGTGTCATGTGCTGCAACCAAAAACTTGGCGGGGCTCATCCCAATGAAGATTTAGGTGAATCACGCTCCACATACTGAACAATTCATCATAATGGAGCCAGGCCTGCCCCAGAAAAATCTACATATGCCCTGTATATCAAATCCAAATACTGAAAGAGGGATTGCGCTTGCCACAGTTGGGCCTTAACCACCACCCAGCATAAATTAAGAACCCAGGTAGCCAATTGGACCATGTCCTATCAGGCTTCTTCTTCCTATGCCTCTCCTTGTCTTTATCGTCCTCCTTGTCCACATCTTGCTTCCCCACATTTCTATTTAGCAACTCAAATAAATCCATATAAACTTCTTCATATTTTTCTTTAGTCTCTGGGTTGAGGTGATCACCCAGGGCCATTGAGTAGTCACCGTATGGTAATGCTCCAAGAGGCACTGTATTATATCCCATGTTTATTATTATAACAGGTGGGTATGGCCACACCCCTACATCAGCCGTAGTGTTAAACTGGGCTGGCAACACAACATGAGGGTACAGCATATCTCATCCAGCAAACTGCATGCTCAAATAAGGCCATGGAATACTGGGCCCCCTAAAACTATGTGTGCCATATGGCATGTAGACTGTGGGAGAAAATTGACCATTGCCAGTCCAAGGCCAACCAGGGATTGGTGAAGGACTGCCCGATGAAATGGTCGACTCACTGACGAAGGCATCACCATGCTTGTTTCGTCCCTGCCATAAAGCCATTCAGGGCTGGCTGCATGCACTTCCTCCTTCCCATCTGGGGCTGTAAGTGCTGACTCAGATGTTGCAGGTGTTGACAATCTTCTTCCCTTCTCAGTATACCACGACCATGGTGTCACAGTCACCCCAGCTGCATCATATCTGGGCATCCTGTTGGGCTGCTCCTCCACCTCAAGAATAGCAAATCTAGCCTTTAGATCATGAGTCATAGCTTTAGGTTTGGCCATACGATGGCTCTTAGCTTCCCTCGCTGATCTGCGTGGCTGTGCCTCGTAGAACTGTGGAGCCTGTCTCGCCAGCTGTTCAGCCTCCAGTGTAGAATTTTTTCCTGCAGTTGCTGCCAGACAGGCCAGGATTCATTGTCAAATGAAGACTGAGGCAGAGACACTTTGTGAACTGGCTTTTTCCTGGTAGGCTGTTTTCCTTTTTTATTGCCCTGACCCTTACGCAAGGCCATTATGTATCTAGCTCTCGAACCAGTCAAGGAGCACAGAGTATTTCAGTGGCTCCAGTGCTAATTCAGATGGTAATCCCCCTTACTTGACTAGAAAAGAGGGGCACCAGTTTATAACTCCCAGATGTGACCTGTGGTAAAACAATGCACTCCTATCCTAGTATTAATAAGCCCTTATTTAAATCAACTGAATTAGTATTAATTGTTGCAATTAACTAATGATTCTTCAATCAATTAAACTATATTTCAATGAATTTGATTCCATTGGTAAATTACTGTAATTAACTTATTGAAATGAATTAATGTTATTAAATGAATAGATTCACTTAATTAATTTTATTAACAGTTCCTACTTCAATTATCAAATTATGTTCTTATATGTAATTTTAACTGCAATCTAAAGTCTGCCAAATAAGAATTGTCTTCCCTATCTAAAATAATGATGTACTCAAAATATGCACTTAATTAATTAATTCCTTATTCTTGTATGTATCTATTCTATGGTATCTAAGATTTTTTTTTAAAAAAAATCCCTAATTTGCTAGACCGTTGAAAGTGGTGAGGCTAATTTCTCTTCAGTGCCTCGCTATATGACTGTTGTTTTTTAAATTATTATTCATTTTATTTATTTATTTATTTATTTATTCTATATACCACACAGTAGGTGGCGCTATTTGAATGAAGCACCACCAATCTCTTCCAAACGCTGACCGTTGGAGAGGGGAGGAATGGGGAGGAGAAGAGATTGGATCTCAAGTGGCCAAGGTGCCAAATGGTCCCGCTGTGCACGGCAAATGGCTGGACCCAAAGAGGCTGCACTGCACCTCAGTCACCCCAAGTCCTGCTGGACCCCACCAACCGTAAATCCATGGGCTGGCTCAACAGCTTCCTTGGTTCTTTACCATTCCCCTCTGCTCCCGCTAGCTCCTTTTCCTCTTCAATCTCACCCCCTTTTTATTAAATATCTGGAGCTCCGCTTGAAGCTCCCCTAAGCCCCACTCATGCCAAGGCATGAACCATGCAAGCCATGCAGTCACACCACCTCCTTGAAATTACCTAGTCCCAATAACAAGAAAAAAATATTCAAAATTAAATAAGTCAATCTATAAAAGTTAAATGAAACTGAAGAAAGAAATTCTAAAGCGATCAAAGAAGATCTATAATCAAACTGTGGGAGGAAGCCAATGTTACCCTCCCAGCCTCCCGAGTGTTGTTCCTTGTAGGCCTCATCAATGACGCAGCAATGAATGATCCAAGCAGCAGAGCTCTATCCTTCACTGATGCCAGTAAAGGAAGAGGTTGTGGAGAGGGGGGAATATCCCTTAAATAACCTAACATTTCCCCTCTCGCCCAACTGTTCTTGTGAGACTGTGTGTCTCTAGTTATCCAGGGAGGGCGGCAAAGGCAAGTGGCGCTGCCGAAGCTTTAGCTACTTTAAAAAAAAAGGAAGCAGGAATCAAGAGTTTTCTCAAAATTACAGTCCCTTCTCTAAAACAATCTGAGAGTTCATTTTAAAATGTGCCATAGAATTAGAATATCAGTCAACCTCATTCCCTCCCTCCCTCTACTTCTTCTCAATGCTTTCACAGAAAATAAATACCATATTATTATTATGGTTTCACCCTGTCATTTTGAAGTCTAAAGACAGAAAAATCTAAAATTGGATCTCTCCTTTGGTTTTGCTGCCTAAGGAGGGAACTCCATGTCACACTGGGAACCCTCAGAACCATGTCCTAAAGACCCCTGGTTCAGCTCAGCATATGGGCTTTAACCAAATATGATACATAACCCTACCCTACTGCATAAAACATTGTTCGGTAAAAAGGCTGACTACATGAGTAATACTTTTATTTCAAAATGCTATTATGATTGCTGTAGAATAATGATATACCTTCAGAGCTTCAGGAGATTGCTTTGTGAGGCTTTTACAAAGTACAAATTAATTTATCTCTGCAACAGAATTGCAGTTGGAGTGACAATGGAAAACATACGTGGTAACAAGTTCAGTCAAACACCCAAAGAAGATGCTAACTGCTGGCAATATTTTGACAACTAAAATTGAGGCATGGTACTATGGAACAATAACCATGACATCGGAAGGAGGACTGAATTTACTATAAGGAGGCAGGGAGCACACAAATTTTTCTTCCAAAGTGCCCTAAAAATTGGTGCTAATACCTAATGGATGATCATGGTTAATTCTGTTCAGGGAAATTGCATTTAAAATAAATGATGGCATTCCTTTTTAGACATAACACACAAAAAAATTCACCTAAAAGGAGTGCTGGTAGGATTTGGGATATTCCTCTGGAGATGAGGAATAGATGTCAGTGGATTTTGCTTGAAATGTAACATAAACCTGGAGTTTCATCATCTTACAACATTTCTGAGTAGAAATGAGCAATCTGTGCCCCTCTCTACTTGTGAGAACTTTCCTAAGAAAGAAAGAAAGAAAGAAAGAAAGAAAGAAAGAAAGAAAGAAAGAAAGAAAGAAAGAAAGAAAGAAAGAAAGAAAGAAAGAAAGATACTCTGGAATACAGCCCTTCTTTTCTGACACATTGAGCATTATGTCTAGGTAACAGAAGGGGAACTTATGGCTTACACCTCCTATCAGCCCTAGCCAATGCAATCAGTTTTAGGTTGCAGCCTGATGTCAGCTGTAAGAACACATGTTCCCCATTCCTGCCTTTGGGTGTAGTCTTTGATGACTTTCTTGACAACATTTGACTACATTTTATTGCCAGTCTCTTCTTGTGTAATCAATTGTTATATGATGTGTCACCCATTATGGAATCTCTGATTCAATTCAACTACTCCAGGTGGAAGTACTGATAGAATTCTGGCCACTGAAAACCATGGGACTTACTTCTGAGTAGGAATATACTTTAAAACTATAACTTTAACACTTCCTCTTCAACATTTCCTGTTTAAAGCCGGCATTTCCTTTTTAATTTTATTAATGGAATTTTCTGATGCCCCTCCAGCCCCTTTTTTCTATATTCACACTGGAATATTTCTGATAGCAGTATGTTGATTGTCATTTTTCCATTCAGATGGCAAAAAGCACTACAGCTAAATAAAAGAGGATAATAGCCATTCTAGGAGATACAGCAGCACAGTCTAACAAAAGCGAGAGAGAAATTATGGCTCTGTGTGCCATTGTACATTAGAAGCAAAATACACCATTCAAATGTCAAAGTGTGGGGGGAAACAGGGACAACTGAATGGGAAGAATCTGAATGGAAGTGCAGATTTGTTGACATTCTGAGGTAGAAGAGAAGTAACTATTTTAATTGGAAAAAAATATCCATGTATAATACACTTGCAGCCCTTGCAGTTCTGTTGAACATGAACTCATTTACCCATTCAAAGGGGAGGTCATTTAAATTGTCTTGCTTTTGCTTCAAGACGTTGTTTTAATTATGTGGTGAAAAGCTGAAAATCAAGTACTGCACTTAACATTCCCCCAGCCCCATATAAACTGGAATTCTGTTCAATTAATTAAAAGACAAATGTTCAAAGTTAGTAGCTGCTAACCTCTAAGATGGTCATGTTCCTCTGGGACAATGCAGATCAAAGGCAAGAATAAAGGAGGTAGGGGTTAAACAGTTTCAGCTGAGAAGATGCTGTCTGAGAATTAATTTCTAGAGAAAAGATTAGAAAGGCAAGATGTCAATGCCCTTTATAAAATCTTACCACTGTCACCAATTTAATTAAGAAACGACAATTTTCCACAACTATGCACCATGTTATAGGCTAGTGGTATTGAAACTAGTTTTGGGGGAAGCACAGAGTTCCTTCAATATTTATCAGCAGAGATGGGCAAGGACCAGAAAACTGATGGTTCATGATGGTTCATGGTTTGTGGCTACTCATGAACCACAAACGTTCACAACCTCCTCCCAAACAAATTGATTTGTGGTGTTTTTTCTTTGTTTGTTTGTTTTAGTTTGTGCTGGGGGTGGTGGTGGTGGGGCTTGGCACTTTGTTTTGTTTCAAAACAAAAAACATGTTTTAAAAGAGACTGGTTTGAAGAGACAGTCTTTGAGAGACTGGTTGAGGGTTGTTGTTTTTGTTTTTTTGTGGTTCGTAGTTCGGTTCATGCTCATCTCTATTTTTCAGGGTTCTTCAAATGAATAGTGATGCATTAAATAACTCTATCAACATTTTTAATATTCTTTCTGAGCTACAAATCAAGCATCGTAAATTTAGATGAAAGTTCACTTAGTGTGAGTTTTCAAATGTCTGTGTGTGCATTTCACTGAAATGCATTGTGGGCACATGGTGCATAGTAAGATGGTCTTTGTCAACTTGCACCTCATAAGATAATCCCCCTGTGTTTCACATAAGGATATTAATCTTCTCCTATTTTATTCTCACAGGTGAGAATGAAATTTAGCAGGTTTTCTCATGAGAATTTTTGCAGATTTTTTTTCTCACTTTGGGACTTTTTAACAAACATTTTTGCCTAAGTGCTTTCTAGGAGAATGACATGCATTTCATGTAAGAAATCACTTTTAGAGCAGGGTTTTTTAATGCAACATGACATTTTTTGCACAAAAAAGTTTCTTTCCTGGCTAATGCTGTTTTTTTTTTAAAAAAATTCATTTCACTCTTACAAAGACATAAAACCCTCTCAGCAGATGTCAGCCTTTTCTACAAGGTAGATTGATGTGGCAAGATATCTTTTTTCACTAAGGATGAGAAAATTTATGAATATTAATCACTTCCTTAATTTTTGTTATTTATTTATTTATTTGACTTATTTCTTCCTTTTTATTTCAAAACTGGGAATGTAGGCAACTCACAACATATTTAAAAACTAGGTAGAAAGAATAGCACAGTGCCTTATCATATTAAAAGCACAATTTTAAAAAGTTAAAATATTGAAACACAATGGAATAAAAATAAATTAAATAAGAATTAAAACCTCAAAACTTCATTTAAAAAAAAAGTACAGAGCATCTGTTGAAAGATGTCCATTGATATACTGTCATTTTTATCAAGTGATTTGCACCCCAGTTGTGGCCAGAGCAGTGGCCCAGGGCCAGTGGCAAACTGTATGTGGGTCTGGAAGTTGCATGGTGGCCTCCAACTCGCCCCAGGAGATTGCTCAGGACTTTGAGAGACTGGCTAGTGGGGATGTTTCTCTCTGTCAGCTTCTTATTGTCTGGCAGGAAGACCTTTCCTCCACTGACTTCCCATTAGCCAACAAGAACATCTGAATTAAAGTCTGCTGGCAAGTGGACTGGATCGGAACAGGCTTCAATAGAGTTTGCCTGCACAGCATAAAACTGGAGCTGGAAGGCTGCTCCGAATATACTGCAGCTCCTTGGTCTTTTCTCCCCTCTCCCTTATGGTGGTGGTGGTACGATTATACAGGTTCATGATTACTGCCTGGGTATTTGGGTTTGTTATAGGAGCTATGTGTATTGTTTTCTTTCATCATAACTTTGTTTGCTATTCGGATATTGGGGTTGGATCTGGGTGGTATGAGGGCAGCAAGTAGAGCCTGCTCACCCATATTCTTAAAGGAATGCCCCTATGGGGAGGTGGGGCAGGGCCATTGTATGCCTTAACTTGGGGGGCACATTGCTTGGCCTTACCCTCAGGTTTCAGAGAGCCACAGAGCGGTGTTATGCCTGTGTGGTGTCCAAAACAACTGTCACAACTGGTGCAACCTTCAGCAGCTGCTGAAGGGATTGGTGGTGGGCACTGGGGGGCATTTGGATCTCCCAATACACTGGGTCCAATTCCCTAATGCCAAGCCAAGGACTGCCCCTGTAACCAATAAAAGATGTGGCTTTTTCTACCAAAAGAACTTCAATAAAGCTTTAGACAAAGTGCCCCATGATCTGATTAGCAAGCTAACTAGGTGTGGGCTGGATAAATCAAGTGTCCAGTGGATACACAATTGGCTACAGACTCATATGGGGATAATGATTAATGGGTCCTTCTTTAACTGGGAGGAGGTAACTAATGATGTACCGAAAGGCTCAGTCCTGGCTACCTGTGCTCTTCAACATTTCTATTAATGACTTGGATGGGGGAGTGCAGGGAATGTTTGTCAAATTTGCAGATGATACCAAATTGGGCAGAATAGCTAATACCCTAGAAGACAGAAACAAAATTCAAAATGACCTTGATAGGATGGAGCACTGGGCCAAAAGCAACAGAAGGAAATTCAACAGGGATAAGTGCAAAGTACTGTACCTCGGAAAAAGAAACCAATTGCACAGTTACAAGATGGGGGATACAAGGATGATCAGGAGGCTAGTTTGTTGGAAAGTGTGTCATCGGATGGAGGCAATCCTGTTATTTCACTGTTATCGAGTAAAATAGGATACATTGGCAGTTAATGTAAATGTCTTGACTAAACTGCATTCTCTCTCATTGAAAAGTTATTTGAGTTAAAAAGAAAAAAATACTCTTACTGTCCTGGTACCCCACACAACCTTCACAAAATGAATGCTGATTGTGCCTTGACCTTGATTAACATGATATCCCTTTTCACTGATTGATGAAAATGAGGGAGGTGGGTCACTTTAATTAGTGCCATCTTTGTGATCAATGGTCTGTGTTATCTCCACAGCATTTTTCAAAACACTTGATATAACAAACTGCAGAAAACAAAGTCAAGAGCTGCAAGTACAACAATCCTCTGATGCATGAATGAAAGTTAAATGTGGAAGAAATGTTAAGCTTACAAACCTCTTACAGGCACAGAGGAATCCTAACAATGCAGGGCTTTGCAGCTTGTAAAGCTCAGCTATCTCGAAAAACCACTCTCAGGGGTTACATGATTTCAGTACCATGGAAAACAGCTCTCGGGCATGTCCAATGAACAAGCAATTTATGGTCAATGGATGGAGAGCCTATCCAAGGCTTTAGAAGGATATGGACACATCAGATTCCCCTGGTATTAGTCTGTTTTCTTGCAAACCACTTTGCCCTGCCCCACGGCTTGCTTGAGTGTGGAAAGGAGAAAAGACCTTAGTAAAGAGCCCAGGTGTGCTGAAAATGGCAGCCTCGCCTCAGGATGTTGTATGGTAACTATAAGGTACATAATAGACTTCAGAGCAATGGAATGTGTCTCAAGAATGCATCTCTTATATTTCAACTCTGATAAATCTCTTACACACATTTTAACCATTTTATTCTGGGTCTGCATGGGTGGCTTCCAGCAGCTAGGTGTTTGAGATTGGACAGGATATTTCCATCAGTGATACCGAATATTAAGTTAAGGATGCCAATAATTTTGGCCAGTGCATTTTTGGGTTTCTGTGTGGGATTGTATCAGATTTGACTTTTCCTCTCTGGTTTTGGTGTGTGTGTGTGTGTGTGTGTGTGTGTGTGTGTGTATGTGTGTGTGTGTGTGTGTGTGTGTGTGTGTGTGTGTGTGTGTGTGTGTGTGTGTGTTGTTCCAACGCAAACAAAGAAATGAACATGTGAGTACCGAAACATTTGCAACTGCAACAATTTTCTGAGAGAAGGGTTGCATTTTCTGACAGAATTGCAAGGGTGACAATATTTTTGGCCATGACTGTACATACCACCAACAAATTTCTCTGATTTGGATTTTCTTTTTTTAACACAGTTTTTCTCATGCTTTGTAAAGGAACACAAATTGGCCTTATTAAGCTTACAAGCTGTGCTCCCTTTAGATGGTCATGTGCCTTATTCAATGTTTCAAGGAACAGCAAGCCACCCATACCTCTTTTGCTGCATGCCTTACCAGTGGTCCTCAACCTTGGGCCTCCAGTTGTTCTTGGACTACAACTCCCAGAAGCCTTCACCACCACCTCTGCTGGCTAGGATTTCTGGGAGTTGAAGTCCAACAACATCTGGAGGCCCAAGGTTGGGGACCAGTGCCTTATTCCACTACATTTGATGTTTCTTCTCTAAGAGCTACTTTTCTGTTTTTTTCTGAGGAGAAATGTCCAATGTATTTTAAAATTTCATAATGTCTGTTACTGTCACATTGCCTAGTTGGCTGGGGTCTACACAAATTCTATCCACACCACCTGATACCTGTTTACACTCTAGCTAAACAGCTTTCATTTAAAAAAGAGATCACATCTCCAACCATTGTACGAGCCAGTATATGAGGCAAAAGAAGCACTCATTATTCTGCCTAATTGTTTTGCAATTAGCAAATTTGTTAAAGCCATTTATTTTGTTTAGCCAAGGAGTGAAATCACAGTTGTGATTGAAATCACATTTGGGGCACAGGGAATGGAGTAACTCACAGATTCCTGTTCTTCACATATGCACACTTTATGTGCAACTATAGCAAATGACAGGGTTTTTTTTTAAGTGACAGCTCTCAATGGTGTACACTAGAGAAGCTCAAAAATGTTTCAGAGGGTAATGTTAATGCTTGCTTCCTGATTTCCTTGAATGAGCAGCACCTTTTTATATTTTGTAATTGTATTTTTCAGGGTCTATTTGTTCTCTATTGGCCATGTGCAATTGCCTGTTTTGTTTGCTTGAAGCCAGTGTTTGCAACAAAGGAACCGCTGACATTGCAGCATGTCATGAACAGCTGTCCTACTGCATTTCTAACTCAGAGACAGAAAGATCCAATGCTTTTTGTTCTGATTTATTTCCTTCTTTTGCATTTCAGTCACTTACAATTAGCAGCACAACCTCTAGTGTAGATCAATACATTGGATCAGTACTTTATTGCAATGAATTCCAAAGGAAACAAATAGGGAATTGGAGCAGCACCTATTTGGTTCCTCCAATAAAAATAACTAGGTAAAAATATTCAGTAAAAAAGGAAAATAATATGTGAAGGCTGTTATTCACACCTGCCCACTGCCCCAAGCTAGCCTCTACCTTCTCAGTTCCTGAGTCATATCATTAACCCTGTTCTGCAGAGGCTAATGGGGGTTCTGCGACCCCCCATAACTGAATGATGTGCATGTGCACATAGGAATATCACTGTACTTACCATGTGTTGACAGGCAGCAAGGTGTTTCCTTTTGGGGACAATATTTTCCAAATATAGAATAATGACAATATGTTCCTGAACAATACAGGAAAGGAGAACAGCAAGTGACATCATTAGGGTTGGCCCCTGGCCAGACCTTTCTTATATCACAGGGCCAGTCCTTCTGTAGCAATTGCAAAATAATATTTGTGCAACACAATTGTGCAACACCACAAAAAACCTCCTCACAATTTGTGACAATAGTGAATGTCCAGGTGAATATGACTACCAGTTCTCTAACGCCTTTCTCTTCTTCCTAGCTTTCTGGCACAAGCAGATGTGGAAATACCTCCACACTGAGCCACTGAATGCCGAAGCTATGGGTGCCCAGAGTTTTAAACTTTTTCCACCTCTGGTGATGTTCACCTGAAAATTTTCCTCCTCATCTGGAGATTTGCCTTATTGCCTGGCAGCTCAGGGAAGGAAAGCAATTTACTAAGTTCACTAAGTCTTAGTGAACTCTGAGAGTACTCTGCAGTCCGACCATCATCTTACAGTGCAGTTATGTACTTTATATAATAAATGTAATGTCTGAACACCATCCATCATAACTGGATTCCTCCTGCTCAGATTTATTTCCGCAAACAGAGGACACTAAATAAACATTTATATAAGCACAATAGGAAAGAAAGAATGAAAGAAGATTCTGTTCCTGAGGAAAATGCATTTTGGAGCCAATTATTGCTCAACAAATTTGCTGCACACAAAACTCACCATGGACAAAGCTGGTATATCAAACAGAGATATCTAAGTAGAAATAATTGGTGGCTATAGCTCAACTCTGTCTGAACTTAATGCTCTGGCACTGCCCATTTTTCTATCTGAAGGATAGCTCAAAACATATAAGGTGGCTTTGATGGAAATGTTATGAAACACAAAGCAAAATCCCCACACCATGGCAACTGAGCATTTCAGTCCCCTTAAATTTTGTCACAAGAATATTGGTGATGCTAAATGCTTCTTTAATTGTCTGTCTTATAAAGAATTAATGGCTTTCTTTCTGGGTGTTAGGGAGAAAAAGA
Source organism: Pogona vitticeps (assembly GCF_051106095.1). Lineage (NCBI taxonomy): Eukaryota > Metazoa > Chordata > Lepidosauria > Squamata > Agamidae > Pogona > Pogona vitticeps. The sequence goes on from NC_135785.1 coordinate 156,403,717, forward strand.
ATAATTGTTGTTTAGAAGGTTACTCATGTTTAATTCATTTTTCCTCGTCTCTCATAATTATTTCATTTTTAGTGTATAAAAGAACTAAATGCAGGAAAAGCATTAAAGGAAAAAACAACACAGCACCTCTTTTTTTAACATCATAGAGAATTGTTTTATTAAAAGATTTATTCTCAGTAGAACTCCCAATTTTGAGATAATCTAAATGTGGATCATTATGATAATTCCCCCCACAAAAAAATTTAATCTTATTGATTTTATACATTTTATAAGTAGGAAGATTGTTGGACTAAGGTATTTCAGTGCCTGAAATGAAGGATTAATTGTAAATCCTCTGCCTCTTTTTGGTGTGGAGAAGGTGCATGGAGTGGCAGCTCAATCTTTTCAGGTGCTTGGCAGAAAGCTAGCTTATCAGGCATGTGGCACACACAGCACTGTCCTCCAGAAGAGGAAGATACATGTGGGACCCAGGAGAGAGAGCCACTACTGCCCTCTGCTCCTCCATAGCATGCTCCACTTGAGGCTGCTGGTTTTCTTTGCTTAATAGTAGGGCTAACCCTGAGATAGAGTCAATCTGCAATGCACAGTTCCTTTCAAATCCATCAAAGTTTAGCTGACATGAACCATTAGAAAACAAAAACGATTGAAAGCTTTAAAAATGGATGTGACTACCTTGGGAATGCTTTTGTTTTTGATTCCATGTCCCAAAATACTCCACTCAACATGACAGTAGCCTGGTTGGTCGGAGAGATGTGGGGAACTGCAACCCTCAAGCCAATGTTTCTGAACTCTGCAATTGCTCGACTAAATTCAGTAAGTTCAAATGAAAATCCTCAGTAGATTTATAGAACACATGAAGCAATCATGGCATAATTTTGTAAGAAGAGTTATATCCAGCAACAATTGTGAAAATTTAATGAAGAACTCACAGAGACAGTGTGGAAATAAGCATTTGAATTGTTAAAAGCAGTCAAAACAAACAACAGTCAGTCAAACACAGATAGCCTGAGTATTTCCAGTTTCTTTTTGGAAGTCTCTCTCTCTCTCTCTCTCTCTCTCTCTCTCTCTCTCTCTCTCTCTCTCTCTCTCTCTCTCACACACACACACACACACACACACACACACACACACACACACACACACACACACACACACACACACACACACACACACACACACACACACAAGGCTCAGGAGCACAAACCCATTGCTCCTACAACACTAAAATTGTGGCTTGCTTTGAATGTAAGGAAAACGGAGTAGTCCTGGGGGGCACACAAGTGGCAGTTGCATGCCTTGCCCTCCATGTCATAAATAAATGGTCATTAGTGCTTTTCAAGGTGGGGTTGCAATGATGAAATGCAAAGGCCTTCTGCCTTTAAGTGGCTACAGCTATGATTTTTATTCTTTCTTGCTCTTAAAATGATTGTGTTCATCCTCTTTATTTTATTGACTGTGCTGCACTGTTTAATACTGTTGTTTTTATTGTATATTTTTGTCTTGTTAAAAGCCAAAGTGGGTTTTCTTGCAGATGGGAAGACTATAAATCTGTAGTCCTATTCAAGCATTCTCTGTGATAAGCAAATATACAAGGCAAGGAAGGGCATTTCAAACCTGCCTCCCCCCGCCCTTCATTGTGTGAGGTCCCCAGCCAGGAGGCTTATGTAGGAGTGCTGTCGCTCCCATCGCGGGTCCAGACTACTCAGACATCCCCTCCTCCTTCCCCACCCTGACATGAAGATAAACAGGTGGACACTAACGAATTGGGAGAGATACCCAAAGTCAAGGGGTTAGTGGACAAGGGAGTCGATACCAGTGACCTGGTACAGGCACTGACACCAAGACCCAGGAAAGATTTGGCGGGAACGGGGAAGGAGGAGATAGAGGCAGCAGCTGGGGATATAAGAGGGAAGAGGAAAGAGATTCCAGGCGGTTGGGAATTGGTTTGGGTCCAATGGACTGGAGAGTGGGAGCAGGTGAAAGTACCCCATGAGGAGGCGGAGAGGAGAAGGCAGCAAAGTTTGGAACCCCGTCCCTCTTATTGGGGAGGGACGGAAGCCAAAGAATGGAGACGTAGGTTAAGAGAGGAAAGAGAAGCCGTTGTCAGGGAAATAGAGAGGAAAAAGGCATGGCATCTTGCCGAGTTATAGAAGATGGGGGTCTACCTGGACCGTAGTTGGCAGATGCAGAAGTTCCAGTTACTGTTGATGTTCCAATAAATACAGAACCAGTTGAAGTGTTAACACTGTCTCGCTCTTTATTTAAAGTGACTGACCCACAAAACATCGAACCCTCACACATTGTTACTTTGCTGAGTTGATGTATCTCAAGCAAAGAATTTTGTCTAGGCAAAAAAACTCTTCATGGGACACCAAACCCTGGAGAATCAGGATTACTTGCACTTACCTGGAAATCAGCCTCACTGGATATGGGGCATGTCACATCAGACTATACATACATATATATGGTACACTTGTCTTCAGTGGGACTTATATCTAGGTAAAGGTAAAGGTTCCCCTTGACAATTTTTTTGTCCAGTCGTGTCCGACTCTAGGGGGCGGCACTCATCCCGCTCTTCAAGCCATAGAGCCAGCGTTTTGTCCGAAGACAATCTTTCTGTGGTCACATGGCCAGTGTGATTTAGACACGGAACGCTGTTTACCTTCCCACCGAGGTGGTCCCTATTTATCTACTCGCATTTGCATGCTTTCGAACCGCTAGGTTGGCGGGTAAGTATCTAGGTAAGTATATATACATTCTGGAACAGGTGGCTTGTGTTACAAAGAAAAGAGAATTCCTTCTCTTTGTTTTTCAAACATTAGAAAGCCAAAGGAAACTTCTAATGAGTTGAGCATGTAAATATAGATAAATTAATCCCAAATGATAGAACAGGACAGAACTGCTGACCACTGTCTTCTTGAAAAAAATGGTTTGCTTGCAAATTTGTTTCAGTTGTATTTTTAATTGAGGCAAAACAGGGTTTTTAATCCAATAAATGTGCCTACTCAATACACAGCTGACTAGTTCTGCCCTCTTGGCTCTTTGATTCTCATAAAAATAAGACATGATTGGTAATGTCCCAGCATACCCCACCCACAAAGTCCACATCTGGGTCTCGCAGTCCTTTGTGGTAATTTAGGACCAAAAAAATGAGAGTAATGTTTCTAAAGCTCTGTGTGATCGTGCAATCAAGCTGTAATCAAGGTGAAATTGCAATCAAAGTGTGTTTTTAATAATTCTCTTCTGAATTTCTTTACCCGCTACTATAAAAGTGTTAGGTATGGTGCTGTTTCTTGAAAACAATTAATTGACATTATTTGCTTCTTTCCATGTGAGTTAAATGAAAACAGTAGTGGTACCATGCTTGAAATTATTCATTGCAAGCTATCAAGAATGAACTTAAACCAGTGACTCTGTTTATTAATATATTAAATATTAAAATATTTTATTAACACTATCAATATATTAAGTGACTCTCAATGTCCTAACATTTGTTATTTGTTTATTCATTTTGAATGTTAAATTGTCTGTTCACTGGGAGTGCAATGATCCTCATGCAGGCAGTATCATCCAGATGGGGAAGGATTGGTACTGTACTCAGTAAGGGCCTATTCAGAGCCTTCTGTTGCTATTTATTTTTTTGCTGTCTTTCTCTCAAAAGCGGGACCCAAGGCAGCTTACAGAAACAATCTGAAATAATAACAGATTGAAAAACAATAAAATGATGAACACAAAAAGAAAATTTCATTGAGTTATATGATATGTCTATGTTAAATAACATAAGAGACAAGACAGAATCCTGAGGGACATCATAAGCCAGTGGCCAAGGTGTTGGATAGAAGGAGTGCTCCAATATTACCTTATGATATTTGCCTCCAGAAACCTAACAACACTGTGCCACCAAGTCCCATCCATATAAAAATTCCAAAATGGTACCATGGCCATTGGTAACAAAACTCACAGAGAAGTTCATCAGAAAAATCATACTCCCCTGTCCGGTTCTGGGCATAAATCACCCACCAAGGTGACCAAAGCTATTGCTGTCCCAAAGCCAGGCTTGAAGCCAGATTGAAATGAAGCTAGACAATCCATTCCTGGAAATCAAGCAATCTGATCTGCAGGGTGTCATGCAGATTTTTCAGAGCAATCTGTTGAATGGTCTACAGCTTCCTCTTGTGGGTCAATGGCTAACAAATCCTTGACCGCCTGAAATAGCTCTGCTGGACTACTCTGAGCAGATGCAATGCTAACAGAGAGAAATGATTTTTATGTGTTAGCATTGTCATAGAATAGGTCTTATTATGAGCTCTAGACTGTGTTCAATCCCACTCCCTGCCCCCAGCTTCATCCATCCAGAACTCTGTAATAAAGACCAAATCAGCAGGCTCGCCCAAGATCAAATATTGAAAGGCTATTGATTTTCCCTTTACCTACCTAGCATTTAACAACAGCAGTTTAAGGCCAGAGGGCTTGCTGTCAAGGTTACTCAGGCTATTTGAAATGGGTCACAGGTTGGGAGTAACCACACTTGGTTGTGCTCCTCTTTCAAATAGTACTGTCCTCCTCCATATTTCCCCCACCAGGTACAGCTTTGATGGCAACTCCCCAGTTAACTTCATCCCCCTCTCTTCTTTGATAAAACATTCTTCCCTGGCAGACCACAACCTGCCACTCTTCAGGGGTTCACATACATGAAGAACTAAGCCACACAAACAAGTAGTCAAGTCCTTCCTGTCCCACTGCTTTATCAGGCAGGGGAACTAGCCCTTGCTCTCAGCTCCCCTCTTCAGTGCTACTCTGCCTACACAAATGGGGAAGGAGGAGTCTAGGAATAGTTGGCTGGAAAAAGCTGAGTCGCACCGCTTAAGAATTCTACAAGGCTGGAAAAAGCTGAGTCACACCTAGTTCTACAAGGAAGCGCATCATTATTAAAACAATAAATCCCCCTCATTAATCAGCTGGGAGAAGTTGAAGGGAAAAGAAAAAGAGAAAGACCAAACAAAAGATGGATTGAAGCAATAAAGACAGACATAGTCTTGACTTTGCAAGAACTAACCAGGGCTGCTAAAGTTAGGCTGTTTGGAAGTTGTGAATTCATATGGTCACCATAAATTGGAAGTGACTTGATAGCTCATACAACAACATTAATCAGCATGCACTTTTCAAGTCTGTCCCTTCTCAGGTATAAACCAGAAGCTGATTATACTCTTTGTGTCTCCCATTGGGCATAAGTAATGGAAATTCCATCCCCCCCCCCATTAAACAAGATGAAAAAGGGATAACATTGCAAAACAGAAAGTATGCCAATAGATTTTCAAAACTCTGTTGAAATGCATAACTCAGCAGCACCCTTTAATTTCAAAAGTGCCTGTGTTTTAACATAATCTTTAAATGATATTTTTGTCATTCAAAGAGAGAAAACCCCCAAAATGTTCAAAAATAACTTTTCTGCTGCCAGGTAAACTGCTGTATCCCAGTCATTTAGCATTTGATACCTCGGAAACATGAACAGCTTGTATTTTCTGTTCAAGGATTTTGCCATACTAGTTTTCATAACTTAAGGACAAAATTAGCATATGAGGTAGACATACCCCTTTGAGGTCGTGCATGGGGATTTTTGGTGGAATTTTGTGGTTTTACAGGAAATGGGACATGCCTTAATCATAGACCACTTCCATAGTTCAGTAGTATTGACTATATGTATACAATGTCAGTGCAGACCACATTGCAAGGTTTCTAACAAGTGAATTATCTTTGCTGCATTTAGCTGGAATTTGGCATTGTGTAGCAAATTAATTCATTGGAGAAACTGTCACTTTGTGTGGTTTTTTTTGAACAACTCTTACTTCCAGAAAACAACAACAATACTGTTGGTATGGGGCATGGATAGAGATGGGCATGAAACTGAAAAACTGTGGTTTGTAATGACCCACAACCCACCATGAACCAACTGGAAAACTGAACTGATTCATGGTTCAGTTCTCAGTTCATGTCCAGTTCAGGGGGGGGGAAGGTTACCTGTTGCGCCGCTGTCATCATGCTGCTGCCACCACTGCCATGCCATGCACAGAAGCAGTACCCAGACTCCTTGCAGGGAAGCCAGCTGTTGCCTCTGAGCATTGGAACCTTGTACCCAGGCACACGGAGAGGTGGCGGTGGCGGCGGCCATCATCAACAAGTGTACAGCTGCTCTCCGTGCCAAAGCAACATAGTGGTTTACTACGACAATAATAATAATAATATGTACAAGTATAATTAATTGGCACTCTTTTTGTGTTTCTAAGGACTGAGAGTAAAATTTGGCAGGAGGGGGAGATGCTTTTGATTGTCTTTGTACAGGAAGGTCCTCTGCACCACTAAAGTTCTCTGGTTGAGTCCTCATTTCTTGACACGCCCCCCTCTTTTTGGCAGTCTTCTTGGTGGTGAATAGGAACCCTTGACACAACTTCGGGAGGCAGTGGAAGACAGGAGGACCTGGCGTGCTCTGGTCCATGAGGTCACGAAGAGTCGGACACGACTAAACGACGACAACGGCACAAGATAGTCATAAGATATCTCTTCAGGACAGCAGGGTGCTTGAATTTAAGGAACAAATAAGTGGGACTTGTACAGGTAGTGATGGTGGTAGCTAGGAGACTGCCAAACTGGTTGGCAGGGCGAGTACGCAGGTACCAGAGTACCAGTTATATATATATATTTAAAAGCCTAAGAGGGTATGCATAAAATTTAATATTTCAGCATTGCTAAGTTGTAGTTACATCCACAATGACAACGGCCTGTGTAACTATAGTTTATGTTACTTACTGACCATATTTCCTCTGTGGAAAGGTAGTCAATCTTTCAGTATGACAAAAGTAGATGTATGTTCTTCGACATTTTAGTGAACTGGTTTTTGCTATAGACATATGTCAAATTCTGGAGACAAACTGTTATGCTGAATTGGTATCAATCAATAGATTATATGGATAATTTCCAGTCCAACTATATACCCACATACTCTGTGGGTGGGAATGAGAAATTGTTTTCATATGCTAAATCTACATTCCCCTCCCTTCCCCGGTGGAGTACACTTTTCCCCCTCAAATAAAACAAACACACTTTGTACACTTTCATCCTCAAAAAGTCATGTCTTAGACTCCAGTACTGTAATTGCCATCGAGTTGCAAAACTCAATTAATATAAAAATGACACGGAGCAAAAATCCCTCCCAGCTCCTTTTTTTCTACATGTCCTGTGTGCATTCATTTGGTTCTGGGTTTTGTAGTTCAAGGCCGAGGTCATGCCGTATAACTTAGTTGCACTATAAATTAATTTAATCTGCTTTTTCTGATACTTGCTTGCAAAGAGAGAGAGAGAGAGACATTGTTATCTCAGGGTTTTCCTTAGAGCAGATGGAGTGTTTTGTCTTCTGAGTATTGACTGCAGGCATATATTGTGTGATGCCAACTCACTGTATTACCATTAAATTAAGCATTGTGAATACACTTCCTCAGAAGATAATTTGCAGTCCAAGTATATAACTCTGCGATGGTCACATTTTACCTGTGCCATTAATTTACTACCTCATTAATTTACTTGCCCGCTCAGAACCATGCCACTTCCTCTATAGTATGAGGTTAATTAAACTGACCTAGTATGCGCAGAACAATGCCTCTCAATAACACTTGAAGGACATGAAAAGGAGAGTTCCGTGGAATTCATGCTCCAATCATGTGCTTTCTACAGGCATATTGATGGCTGCGGTGGGACCAGGAATGTTGCGTTGAATGGGCTTTTAACTAAACCAGCAGGGTTGCCCTTCTCTTTTAAAACTTGGCAGCTTAAACATGCAGGAGATTTAAATTCAGATACTTGGACAAGGGCCAAAATTCTCAAGTATCATTGTGCCAAATCAATTCTCCAATCCACTCCCCCCCCCCAAAGTTTATTCACCTGCCCAAAGGGGCTTCTGTTTTTCTCACTCCTTCTCAGGGTGATTCAAGGCGTATTTTGGCAGTACGACATCTAAAAAAGTGAGCTGAATTCCAATCAGCCATGTAGTCCAGCATCAATGTGTAGCAGAATTCTCAATGAACAAATTTCTCAGGGATCTGTAAGGAACAGCAATTGTACTCTAATGAGGTTTCTGGGTTTCTTCTGTATCTCCCTCTTGGTGAACCTGCATATAAACATCCCGAATAACATTATCTTGCCGCTACTGCTTGAAGAAAGTGAATCTGGCAGTCTTATTTAGGATGAAAAAAAAAATACCAGGAACAAAATGTTTCTGTGTAAGCCACTGAAGGCATCCACAGTTTAAGCTGGTACTTGCCTTTTCCGAACTGTCAAGAGAAGCACTTTTTATCCACAGGACTGTGAGTAAAATATGAATCGCTAGCTTTGGCTCTTTGGCAGTAAAAATCATTAGCAGATTTCTTTTTGTGAGAGTAAATGTACACCTTGGAAAACAGCCAGTTTCAGCATAAAAAGCTTAACTTTGAATTTACTAGCTATTGACAGTGTGGCTTTCAGCTATAAAGTGATTTCAGCATCTTGGAGGTTTGTTTTTTTTTTAATTATAAAATATACTGATCAAAATAGCACAAATATCCACAATGATTCACTCTTATTACAGATAAGCAAAAGCATTATTAATGCAATTTTGAAAAAAGAAATAGTTAAATACCAACATCTCATTTTTCAAGCTTGGAAACAGACTGAAGTGACTGTGTTTGCTTCTTTCATTGGCTTAAAGTACATGATTCCCAGTATGGTGTACTGGACAGAAGGACGGACAAGAACTCTAGAGGACAAAATTTGATTCCCCACTTGGCCATGGAAATTCACTGGGGGAGCAGAACTGAGAAAACCACTCCTTGAACATCTCACCTACCTTGAAAGCCCTGTTAGGGTTGCTATAAGGCATTTCTGACTTGACAGCACAGAACACAAACACGCACACAGCAATTGGTCATGGAGGGTATGTCCCTCTGAACTCCTTTGAGCAACTGCCTGGTTTGCTGGCAAAATACCTCACTCCACTAACAGATTTTAGGAAGCCCATTTGGGTTCTTTCCAATGGCAGCTTTATCTTAATGGCAAACCACCTGACCTGTGGAAGAAAAAGAAATGTTAAGGTTATCGAGCAGCCTGCACTTGCTTGAGTTTACAGTTCTACACAACTCTTACAACGGTACCCTGCCATCTTTTGTATCTGGCAACTTTGGGGACAGTCTATATTGATGTTAAGACATTCTTCCTTCCTATTCTTACTGCTACTGGTTTTTCTCATTTCATAGCTGGTGGTAAGATCTTTTACTTCTTCCTTCCTCTTACTGTAGTCATTTCCATCTCTTCCAGAAACATCTATTCTGTAGAATTAATCTTCCTTCAAAATGCTGAGCCCCAAGTGAGAGTGTTGTCGATGAATCAGCCCTAAGTGCACAAACAACAGCTTGCCAATGGAATATTCATGAAAAAACAAGTGGAAATCTTTGTGAATCTGAATTTCAACCTAACCAGCATGACTTTCTGTATCAAGTTGCTATTGTATCTTCCACAAGTACTCTTCTGAACAGCATGCACCTCATGCAAACAGACAACTGACATGACATGAATTCTACATGAGGCTTTATTAAAAACATATGATGTGGCTCTTTGTTTTGGTTAACTTTGTTCCATAGAAAATGTATATTTACAAAAGCAAATATGGGGAAAAGGAGCAACCAACATGACAAGAAGTAGATTTATTTAAAAGAGACGTTGATATTCAAAGAAAGGGAAAGAGAAAGAAAGGGAGAGAATTATTCTGTTATAACATTGACTTGGCAGCACATTGCCAGCTTCTTTTTGAAAGACACACTAGTCTGAATGTTTTGCTGGCCTAGAAATATACTTTAAATAGCAGAGTGTCATCAAATGCTGACACTAATTGCAAATACCAATAATGCTTTCTGTGGAAGAAAAGCCTTTGTGATTGTTTGCCTTTATTTATCTGATATACAAACAAGTCTTTCTGGTTTTGTTTCTCCTGATTAAACTTGATGACTTTTATGTAAGTGTGACATCACTATTCAGTTGCCACCTTATTCGACTTCATCAGTCAGAGAGAGGGGATAGCTTGCTTCTTCCCATCCTCTGTTGCTTTGCTCATGCAAATATTGACAGGTCTGAAGAGGACAGTGCTGAGGGACCTCTCAACTATTGAATACTCTCTGCAAAACAATATGCAAATCAATGGGAGAGTGGGACAAACCACCCCTTTTTACCCATGCTGACAGTGCTGGATAAAGCAACCATTGAATAGAACTTACACCATGACAAAACCCATGTGATAAAAAGTTGCATCACATGGTTGTTGGAGGTTTTTCGGGCTGTTTGAACTGTTAGAATGCTGTCTGTCTAACTCCTGTCCTCTGAAGATGCCGGCCACAGAGACTGGGGAAACGTTAGGAAGAAAAACCTCCAGAACACGATCAAACAGCCCAAAAACCTACAACAACCATTGGATGCCAGCCGTGAAAGTCTTCTAGAATACAGTTGCATCACAACTCATAGTTAATCTACTGCTAAAGAAAATTTTATTGGACACTAAGCACTTAGTGCTGGTGCATTATCGTGCAATGAGGTATCGAGCTGATGCCCACTGTTGATATGAGCATCAGTACAATCGGTTTAGGTATGCAATCCCCACTTTCTAACACTTCCCACAATAGGAGTGAGTCGAATAAATCAACAACATACTTTGGTGATTTCTGGCAGGCTGGCCTAAGAAATGTTGCAATATTACTTCAAGAGGTAGTTGGGTTACGGTAAGCTATTTAACTTTTAGTTGTCCTGGATTTCTGTAAATTTGAAATAAATGTGTGAAATATATTTTATAGGTAACAAAAGCATACATTTTAAAAGGGGAAAACAGCTGAATTTCGATATACTAGATATGTTTGTGACTGACACCACAATTCTAACAATTCAATTGAGTATGTAGCCTACTGAATTTGAGTTCCAAAAAGCTGTTTCAATCAACTATATTTTGACTGAAACACGGGATGATGATGTGCACATGTAATTAAAGGTGCAATCAGACAGGCATTTGTTCCCCAGTTTAGTCCACTGTGAGTACAGTCTATTTTGCTCCTTTTTCCAAAAATCAAATGATGTAATTGTTGGAGTGAATCAGCCTGTCCCCAGAGCTTTCCTACACACACTTTTCTGGGTCCCTATCAGGGGCTTTTTTAAAAAATGCAATAGGATTGCTCTGTTTTGGTTTGTTTCCAGTGTGTGAGATCACAGGAAATGAAACAAAGCATAGCTTGTGATTTAAATTTGCCTTCCTATTTCAATTTCCCAATTTCCTTTGGCTTAACAAGACATATACTTCACAATATTGGAAAATTAAACACTTCCTGTGCTCCATGGATCAGAAGAAGAAGCAGTGCTGATGTACTGCAACACTTAGAAAAATAAATAAATGAAAACTTCCTCCTGGAAGCAAGAGGAGGCAGAGGGAGATTTTTTCTCTTTTCTTTGATTTTTCTGAAATATCAGGTCAAGAACCTGCTTTAACCCACCACTGAGTTTCAGCCAGCCCACAGAGCAAAAAGATAAAGGAGAAAAAAAGAAAACCCCAATTAGGGCAAGTGCAGATGTGCTGTACCATTTAGAAAGAAACATTTCGAAGAATTGTAAACTTCCTCCCAGAAGTGGGAGGACACAGGAGGGGAATTTCTTCCCTCCAGTGGGCAGATCAAATAGGTGACTATTGAGCTAAGTATGCCATTTGGATACAAGGACCTCTACCTGACCTATTTAGCCCAAACCAGCCTACTCAATAGTGATTACATTTTGATTACCTATATAGAGGTCCTTGTATCCAAATGGCATACTTAGCTCAATAGTCACCTACTAGATTTTGATTATTTAGACAGACAGACAGACAGACAGACAGACAGACAGACAGACAGACAGACAGACAGACAGACAGATAGATAGATAGATAGATAGATAGATAGATAGATAGATAGATAGATAGATAGATAGATAGATAGATAGATAGATAGATAGATAGATAGATAGATAGATAGGTAATTAAAATCTTATCACTATTGAATAGGCTGGTTTGAGCTAAGTAAGTCAGGTAGAGGTCCTTGTATCAAATGCCATACTTAGCTCAATAGTCACCTATTTGATCTGCCTGCTGGAGGGAAGAAAATCCCCCTCCTGTGTCCTCCCACTTCTGGGAGGAAGTTTACAATTCTTTGAAATATATATTAAAAGTCTGGGTTTGTCTCACTATGACCTAAACCTTTTCTTCCCTTCATCAGATGCACAATAACAAAAGTCACGTTAAGTAATTGGGACAAGGTAATCGTGCTTTATTTATTATTATTATTTATTTAGTTGGTTTGGTAGGCAGGCAGTAGAAAATGAAGGAATTTCTTCACAGCCAATCCAAGGGGAAGAAGGCTGTGAAGCTACGTAGGCTAGGCAGTGGAAGCGTGTCCATCACCACCATGTGTATGTCTACTACCACCACCACCATCACCACCACTGTTCCTCCTCCAGTGGCCTTGGAGGCAGGCACGGAAGCACAGCTTCCAGAGGTGCCTAAAGAACTGCCGCTCCTCTCCCTAGAGGAGTCTGAGAAGTTACTGGTTGTTTCTGAAGATCCCCAGGGCATCAGTGCCATGGATTGTCTGGCTCTCTCCCAGATGGTGAAGATGCTTAAGCCCTTCCTGCAAACCACAGACTTGTGTGGTTATACGGCAAGCCTGGGGCAAGTCATCCCCCTGATTCATGCTCTTGATCGGTCCCTGGAGACTGCTGTGGCACCAGGATCCTCCCTCCTTCCATAGACCAGGGCTTTGGTGAAGAGGTTGCAGGCAGGTGTGCAGAAGCGACTCCATCCTGTCTACAGCGACAGAGCTTACCACAGTAAGCCAAGCTTAGTCCTATCGTCTCCTTCCTGCCCATTGGGTTAAGCCCCAGCTCGCCAAGCTTATTAACGTCTGCCTGCGTGCCTGCCTGCCTGCAGGGTCACTTTGGCCCAGTGGGTTGATGATGGGGTCATGCACAAACAGGCTTTGGGTGGAGCAGAGCCTGGCCGGCCCTTGTGGCATGGGTTAAACCAGACCAGCATGCCTGCCTCAGACATCCCTTAGACATCTCATCAAGCCCAGCACACCCAAACATGGCAAGAGGGCGAGCCAACCCACTTGGCACACTCAAAGCTGGTCCCAGCATCCCAAATGTGCCAAGAGGGGGCAAGACACACCACTTTGCTGATGCCAATTACCTCCGCACCCGATGGGACAAGACACACCACTTTGCTGCTGCCAATTACCTCAGCACCCGATGGGGCAAGACAAACTACTTTGCTGCTGCCATGTGCCTCAGTGCCCAATGGGGCCAAAAGAGCCTGTTTCCCTGCTGCCAATTTCCTCAGTGCAGGATGGAGCCAAAAAGCCTGCTGTGCTGCCAAATACCTCCTTGCCTCCAGTCCTCCTGAGGGCAAACTCTACTTCACTGGCAAATGTAATGTTGTGCTGAGCTGAAGACAAACTCGATGCCTCGTGCATGCTTCTGCCAAAGGGACCTCTCATTCTGCTGGGGCTTCCCTGCAAATTTGGTGTCTCTAGGTCGTCAGTGGCCAGTGTTATAGCTGTTTAAATTTCAGATGAATCAACAGATTGATCCATCAATTCCTCAAAGAATATTCGTATATTCGTTGATCTGTTAAACTTGACGAATAATGGATCAAAGTGAATCACCATTTTTTTATTTGTCCCCATGTCTAGTTGACACCCTTTCAGCAGCAAAAAGTTTTCCTGATCTTTAGCATTAGTGCAGGAAGCAGCAATCACATGGTGCTTTCTGAGTCTGTCCAGTGCAAAGGGACTCAATTTTGTTTCGACCTGTTGTTGAATAATATGCCAACCTCAGCAAACGACAATCTTTGGAATGGAAAGAACTTGAAGTTTAAGACATATAAATGTGACAGAAAGAAAAACTGACAATTTCTTCCATTTCTTAATGCAGGCAGTTCACACACAGAACAAATTGGAGAAAAAACAAACTCATTTTCTTTCTGAAGAAAGAAACATTATATTTTGGGGGGAAAACAATGTAGCATAGTGTACACCTTATTTTCTGAAGAAAAAAAGTGCAGTTTTAAGCTTTATTTTGAGTTATTACAGGCTTTATTTGGCCTGTCAACCAACCTGAAAAAACCACAGTGTGAGCTGTTTCTCCCCACCCCATTACATGCAGTTGCAAGGAAACCAGAAGGCAATACTAGGTTCCTTTGTCTCATGGTTTTGTTTGTTTATTTGTAATTATACATAACAGATTAGACCTCTGGTTTGGGCTCTGTGCCACTGGAGTGTACACTCTCACTCCAGCCCCATACACACTTTAGGTTGTCCACAAGTACAGAGGATTCTGTCTCCAGCAAGGCTCCCATTGGCATGAGCCTTTGTTTATTTCTTGAGATAGCAACCATAGATGGTCACATGAGTGATCTCCTGTGGAGAAAAACATAAATGGCCTGAAGATGAGGGAGAAGAGGTAGACACTAAGAAAGGAGAGAGGACTGGATGGAGTGCAAACCATGTATTTGCAGAGGTAGCTTGTGGGTTGAGGAGAGAGTCTAACTCTCCCATTTAAGTGGTAACCCTCCTGCTCTGGTCACGAACTGTCTATGTGTGTATGGTCATTTCATAGTCCTGGACATTTTTCCTTCCCTGTTTGCAAGGTTTGTACCAACCTTTAGATAGCTCTTCTGTAGACTACTTGGCTCCCTAAATTTTGATTGTTTTACTTTTCCAGACCACTCTGATTTGCATAAATATAATGCTACACATGTAAATAAAACAAGCTTCGCACTTAAGAATCATGATCAAAATTACTTCACAATGCCTAATAAATATTCATTTCCAAAATCCCATTTAACAAGTTCTGAAGGAAGCAAACTTAACTCTCCTTTGGAATATGCAAATTAGGTATGCTTATGCTGTAATTTAATGATGCGGATAGCACAATGAAACTACTTGGGTTAAAAGAACAAGATTTATGGCAAGCTTTTTGGAGGAATACTGTTATCTGTGCGAACCACACAGCTTAAATGTTTTGTTTAAATGTTTAAATCCTACACAGAAGCCTTCTAAACTTATTACAAGATAACAGGGGAATATGTATGTAGAGTTTCTCACTTAATGGATGAAAGCTTCAATTTAGTTTTGTTGGCCATTTACAAAGCTGAAAAAGTTACTTTCCTGGTCTGCAACTTCCCGAATCTTCCAGGCATCATAATTGTTGTTGCATTTCTATGAAACTCACCACATTTGTCTCTAATAATTTGTTCATATCAAATTGTGAGGTAGGATGCACCACAAATTTCAGAAATGCTTGCATTTCAAGGGTGGGACTTACCTCATAATGATTCTGACAAGATGTGGGGTGGTACATTTATTGGAAATATGAATGCCAACTAAATTCTTCTCTGTCCCTAGGGAAAAAAAGTATATTAATTTTAAAATAATAATAGCAAACTCAGTTCCTAAAATTCTAGTTCATATCTTCTGGAATAAAACAGTTTTGTGGGGTAGGAGTTTGTCAGGATATATGGTTAACTCAGGGTTCAGTTTGGACCTGTATCAAGACAAGAGTATTTCCTCTATCCCTCTTTTCACAGTTGGTATCTCATAGTACGTAGTGGATGAGCACAGATCTTACCAGGGCTTTTTTTCTGTATTATTCCTGTTTCCTCAGTTCTCCTTTTGAAGCAATGGTTTCCAATCTTGGGTCCCCAGATGTTCTTAGACTAAAACTCCCAGAAGCCTTCGCCACTACCTTTGCTAGCCAGGATTTCTAGGAATTGTAGTCCAAGAACATCTGATGACCCAAGGTTGGGAAGCATTGCTTTAAAGGAATGATAAAATATTTCAGGAAGCTTAAAGAAAACTGTCTTTGGTGCTACATTTGTTTGTTTGTTTGTTTGCTGGCTTGCTGACTTGTTTGCTTGCAGTATGTTAACAATCTCAGTGAAATCCTTCTGATCAGAGCCCTTTTCAGTAGAGGCTTGCTCCACAAGTGATCCACTTCAGAAGATAGCTGTATTTCACAACAACAGTGTCACAGACAGTTGTGAAACCCTTTCGACTTTTAAAAATTACCTTCTGTGGATTTTTTTTTTAAAAAAGGAATAGATTAGAACTGTATTTGAAAACTTCCAACCTGAGCCCTATTCAGTGGTGGCTTCACCCCACGGCTAACCTACTTTACCAATAAGCTGCTTTTCTCTTCAAAGAATTGAGTGAAACCCTTTGAATTTTTCTTTGTCTCTTCATTAGTAGATTACTGTTGACACTGAATTCCATCCCAAGAAGCCTTTGCCACCTGACCTCTATCCTGGTACCATGCCAAACTAACAAACATCTGCAGGATATGGTATAAATAGCCAGGAAAGGCTTATTTTGTGGGGAGCAGGGCATTCTTTGTCACTGTTGGTATTGACTTAAGCCTTGTGTCAACTGCATGGTGGAAAAATATCTATTTCACTGGTATAGAATAAGGTACAAAACAGGAAAACAAATGCTCTGTTGGAATGAACACTTAATATTTGTGAGTTTCCACAGTAATCCTCAGAAATGTTTTTTCTCTTCTCTTTTTTTTTAAATGTGGGGGACAGAGCATTGTCTTCCATTTTGTATATTGATGCATGCATGTTGACAAGATTTAGTGCAAGTGCTTTATCGCACTGCTACTTGAGAAATATAATTCCCTGCACAATTCCAGAACTACCGAGAATTCAGTTACACCCCAGCTCCCAAAGGGAACACACTTTGAAACAAGAGATGATTTTAGATCTTCATGGAGAACAAATATATTTGTTAAAAAAAACATGTGCATGAAGCAATGAAAAGAACTGACTTGTATTACTAGCCAAACAAAAGGCTCCTTGGCTAGCTTACAGAGTAAAAGGCAGACTGTAAAAGAATTTTGGACCACATGGTTGGAAATCAGTGGGCTTTGTTGTTCACAACAACAACAACAGAAAAGACAAAGTGGAAACATCACATTTCTTAGGAGTTCAGGTTTTGTTAAGCTAAAATAATTCCTGGAATGTGTAGCTTAATTTGCATGCAAGTGTAACCAACAGTGCAGCCCTAATTGAGGAATCCAATAGGTATTTCTATACCTTTTTTTTTCATTTTTAATTAATCTCAAGACATTGTCATTCTAAGTTCAAATCCATCATGTTTGTGTAGAAAGTGAGCACCTTCTGGGACTGGTTGTTAGAAGTCTGGCCTTGCATAGGCTACATCCTGTGAAAAGGTTTGGCACCAGCCATGAACAATCGTTCCTCCTTCTGTCATCCGCCACACACGTGAATCAATGGCTGGTGCACATGAAGGAAGAACTGTAATCAAATTAATCACTTTAATTAAATTTGTTAAACGGGGGGGTGTAAATCAGATAAAACATAGCCTTAATTACAGGAAGAGTGAATCTGGCCCCTTATATTTGCATCCTTAAAGAGCTGCTAAGCACACCATAAGCAGTACATCTTTTTTTGCTGTTATTTTAGCAAATGACAGAACTCCTTATGCCAGCAAAACTGGGGCACAGAAATCCACCATAGGTTTGCGGCAGTGCAGAGGGTTGTAGAAAGAAGGGAAGAGCAGAAACAACTACTGTATCAGACAAGTACAGTGGTGCCTCGCTAGACGATGATAATCCATTCCACTGAAATCGCTGTTTAGCAAAATCATTGTCTAGAGTAAAGCATTTCCCTATTGGAATGCATTGAAACCTGTTTAATGCATTCCAGTGGGGAAGAATCGTCGTTGTCTAGCGAAGATTGGCCATAGGAAAGCCGCTTTGCGAACCGCCGATCAGCTGTTTAAATCACCGTCTTGCGAAGCTTCGATCCTGAAAACACCTGTTTTGCGAGCGCAGAGGGAGCTGTCAAAATCATTGTCTAGCGAAAATCAGTTTGCAAAGCAGGGACCAAACATTGTCCAGTGAAATTCCCCCATAGGAATCACTGTTTTGCGAATCGCTATAGCGATCGCAAAAAGTCAATGTCTAGCGAAAAAACTGTCGTGTGGGGTAACTGTCTAGCGAGGCACCACTGTAATAGTTTCAATGCAGGCTTTAGTCTGTTGACATACAGTGGGGTCTTGACTTGCGAACGGCCCGAGGTACGTACTTTTTGAGTTACGTACTTCTCCGTCCGCAAAAATCTATTTTGACTTGCAAACGGAGAATTGACGTACGAACCTCGGGCCACTGGGGAGGAGCTGGGAGGTCGCCGCTCAGCTCACGCGAGGAAGGGCGGCGATCCTGCCCGGCGAAAGGGTGCCTGAAGGAGCCGGCCCTTGCCCTCCCAGGAGTGGCGATAACGATGGCCATCCTACAGAGCCCCCAGCAGAAGCTGCTGCTCCGCGGGATCTGCGCCTTCATCCGCAGGCACTTCCCTTACTACAGTACTGTACCGGGCACGCTTCCCGGCCTGGCAGAACTCCATCCGGCACAACCTCTCGCAACGGCAGCTTCCTCCAGCGAAGGAAGCGCTTCAAGTGGCCGCCGCTGCACCCGCCCCCGGCCGCCGGCAGGCTCCTGCTCTTCCCGCCGCCGGCGCCTCCGTGCGCCTTGCTCCCGACCGCTTACAACCTGCTCCCGCCGCCCTCGCCTCCGGCCGTGGGCAGGCTCCTGCTTTTCCCGCCGCCTCCTCCATGTGCCTTGCTCCCACCCGCTTACCCCCTGCTCCTGCCGCCCTTGCCCCCGGACGGGAGCAGGGGCCGCCGGCAGCGCCCGGGGCCTGAGCAGGCGGGGCCACGGGCGGAGGACAGCAGGGACGCCTTCGTCATTGAGAGCCTCCTGCGGGACCCACCCGCACTGCCGCTCTGCACCCTGATCCCACCGGCCGGGGAGTCAGCCCTCCTGCCCAGCCCGCCGCGCCTCTTCCCGGTCCCCGGGAGGACCGTGCTGGCTCCCAAGGGCAGCCTCTGCGCGGCAGCGGCGACGCTGCTGGCAGCTTGGCCTGAGCTGATCCCCATCGCGGGAGGGGCTCTGGCAGACTTCTGAGCCCCACGCCGTGGCCCGGCTTCTCTGAAGTCCGGCCCCGCGACCAGCTCTGCCTGTGTGGCCCCTTCTGGGCCGAGCGGAGGGGCTCGCAATGCCTCGCTCGGGCTCCTCGAGGGGGCCAAGCGGCGGCCGGGCCCTCCTGCCCCCGGCAGACCAACGAATCTTCCTGACAGGTAGGAATGCCCCAACTGACAGCACCCCTTCCCTTCCCTTCCTCAGGGTCCCGCGCCGCTTCCCATTAGTTTCTGTGGACGGAAAAGAGCAGATACGGATCAAATGGTTTTCAATGCATTCCAATGGGAAATGCAGAATTGACCTGCGAATGTTTTGACTTGCGAACCACCTTCCAATACGGATTAAGTTCGCAAGTTAAAACCCCACTGTACTCAGCTTTCATGGCACTCAAGTCAGAACCACTTATGGAAAGCTACCAAACTAAATTACTTTGTAAAACTATTAAAATGTTTAGACTTGGATCCTATTTCTTTTCGTGAAGTGAAACAGTTTTCATGGGCAGAGTGATGCAGCTGAGCTTTGTTGATTTCCACCTTGCAGTCAGTTACTCCACTGTTTCAAATGCCACTTTGCACTCATGTAACCATGTTCCCAGATATTTATTTAACTCATTGCACACATACACGTATGAGCACAAAAAATGTTATATAAAAGGTAAAGGTTCCCCTTGACAATTTTTGTCCAGTCGTGTCCGACTCTAGGGGGCGGCGCTCATCCCGCTCTTCAAGCCATAGAGCCAGCGTTTGTCCGAAGACAATCTTTCCGTGGTCACATGGCCAGTGTGATTTAGACACGGAACGCTGTTTACCTTTCCACTGAGGTGGTCCCTATTTATCTACTCGCATTTGCATGCTTTCGAACCGCTAGGTTGGCGGGAGCTGGGACAAGCGACGGGTGCTCATTCCGTTGCGTGGATTCGATCTTACGACTGCCGGATCTTCTGACCCTGCAGCACAGGCTTCTGCGGTTTAGCCCACAGCGCCACCACGTTATACTGGATATTTTTACCTATATGTAGCAAAGCACTGTGTTTCGACTTGTCCGTAGCACACATACACTTTTTTGGAAAGGTACCTAAGATTTCCATAGCAACCAAGCTGCACAAGATGATGTAAACAGATGCTACAGCTTCCTTTTCAGGAGATCTAAAAGTAGCTCAGAACAGTAAGGAAAAAAAGCATGGAACTGATGCAGGTAATGACAGGAACTGTCATGATCAGTGTAACTAAACCTCTGTCTGATGGTTTTCCTTCTCTCACAGCCCCTACGTAGTTATCCAATCTCCCAGCTGGGCTCTAGATCTCATTTCTATATATCCAGATCCTGAAGACCATGAAAGAAGCCTGACAGGACAGCTTCCTGGAAGACACCAGAAAAAGGGAGGATTAATCCTGTCCCGCATGGTGCTTATTTTCAAACAAGTATTTAGAGAAATGTTGTGTTTTTCACATTTTGTGTGTACATCACTAGAGAGCTTTGGCAGGCCTGGGGGCCGACACCAATAATGGACCTGGTCAGGCCCAGGAATGACAAAAAATAAAATAAAAAGAAAATTCAGAAATGCCAAGACAAAAACTTCTGGGTTTTGTGGGTTTTAGACACACACACTTTATAATTTTTTTTTGGGGGGGGGAGCATTTGGGAACATGGGGGTTATGATATAACCTCAGAGACTGCAAACATGCACCTGGGATCTCATAGTGCCTACAAACCACACTTTGCCATTTCTATGCCATGTGGTGATGGGGGGGGGGCAGAAATGTCTCATTGTGTCCAAAGGCACTCTGTTATTTTTGTTTGTTTAGCTGGGGTGGCAATTTAAGTCTCATCAAGGAAATGTCCTTACAGCCTGGCAGAAGGTGACACTGTCAGGAAGATCATACCATTCATCTTGTCCACATGTTTCCCCCACTGTGTTGTTACCAGAATGACACAATGTTACCAGAACATCAACAGAACAACAGAAAGTACAAGATTGGATAAAAGAAATTGATGAAGGGTGTGGGAGGGAACAACAAAAATCATAGAGCATTAGGCAGAAGAAAAATCAGCCACCCTGATCAGTAAAGGAAGCAAATTAACTTGGCAGAACTGTCTAAATAAAAACATGAAAAATCTAGCCAAGAGCAATGCCATTTTTACATACTTTGTTTTTCATTTGGGATTATTTTTTTCAGGCTCTTCCCCTGCATAACACTCTCCAGGCCTGCGTTTACAGCCCCTTAACCTTGTGCAGCTATAAAGATTAAAGGGGGGGGGGGAAGCCCCCAGAGATGCTAACTGGAGTTTTTATCTACACCTGTTCAGTGTGTATGTGAACAGATGTGTGATGAAAATAAAGTCTTACGATGCTTCTTAGTCTTTTCGCCTTTGAGAATATTATTTTTCTTCTTTATTCTCTAACTCAGGGTGTGACTACACTGGAAAAAATGTGAGAAATGCTACAGGTTAGGGTGGGCTGATTTTTTTTTTTAAACCATTGACCATATGAGGCAAAGGGAAATACAAACCAGCCTGGAGTTTCTCCCCCAAAATTTGTATGGTTCCCCCCCCTTGCCTCTAGGGCTTTTACTTTTTTTAAAAAATGGATCACATATGTGAACACTTGAACCAATGCTAAAAAGCCACTGCACCAGCACACACTAAGGAATGGGAAGCAAAGCCTGTTGACAAGGCTTTCCTTGCCAGGAAATCTTCTCTTTTTTTCAGCTTAGAAATGGTGAGCAAACCCAGCAAGATTTTTCTTTCTCTTTTTAAAACAGAACTGATGTGCTAGAGCACTGGTTCTTAACCTTGGGTTACTCAGGAGTTTTGGACTGCAACTCCCAGAAGCCTTCACCACCTACTGTGCTGGCTGGGGTTTCTGGGAGTTGCAGTTCAAAAACATCCGAGTAACAAAGGTTAAGAACCACTGTGCTAGAGTACCTAAAGAGAGAAAAAGAGAGAGAGAATGAGAAAGGAAGCAGAGAGGAAATTGGCACTCTCTCATTGTTTACAGCTTACTGAGTAGCGGTTCTGAAGCTGCACTGTTTGCTGAGCTACAAGAAAACTATGTCAACAAGATGCAAACAAGTGCCCAGTTAATTCAAACTGACCAGCAGAAACCCAAACTCTCTAGTGCAACTTCACAGTGAGTGAATGCAAGCAAATTCTTAGTTCCCTCACTGTATAGCCGCACCTTCCGTTTAGTTTATTAATCTTTAATAAACTAAGCATTATGACAGTGTTAAGAGTGTGCGTTTCTGGCAGTATAGAAGGACAATTGCAGTATGGACTTTAAGTGGATGTGTCACTCAATTAGGACTCCCTGGAAAAGACCCTGATGTTGCAGAAGTGTGAAGGCAAGAGGAGAAAAGGACGACAAAGGACAAGATGATTGGATAATGTCATCAAAGCTACCAACATGAATTTGACCCAACTCTGGGAGGCAGTGGAAGACAGGAGGGCCTGGCGTGCTCTTGTCCATGGGGTCATGAAGAGTTGGACATGACTTAATGACTAAATAACAACACAAGCATAAAAAGAGTAGAAACAAATTTCCCTCCATTATCTCTACAGAAAAAGGTGGAAGGCAATTTGCTTTCCAATGGGCCTCTGGCAGCTCCACTGACAATTTCCTAGGCAGGTCCTCCAAACATGAAACACTTGGGGAGGGGGGAGCTATGCTTTCTGATAAGATGTTACTCCTCCACCAGGGGGATTTTCTTTTGAGCATCAGTCCAAAGTTCCAGGGTTAAATGGCACCTATCATGCCCCACTTGGAGACCACTTCCTCTGTGGATGAAAGCCAAGATGACATGCCTAGAGTTCTGTAGAAAATTGGAGCTCCTTGAAAGAGGCTGAGGCAAAGTTTGCTTCCCCAGAGAAGTTCTGGGGAAAATAGTATCTCAAGAAGGTAGAATCCCCATATCCAGGGAGAAAATCTGCCTAAAGATATAGGACAAAGACGCCCAGCCAAGGACTGCTCAGAGTGTTTAAGTTTAGGGTTTTTCTGACTGGTTGCAGGTGAAGAAAGCAGTCACCCAAGAGCAAGATGCATCAAAATGCAAGTCAGATACTGAGAATAACTCCAGCTTTGTCTGGTTTTTCTGCTGCTCTCAGCATTCCTTCAATTACTGACTGATTGATACACTTGTAATTTCATCTTGACACTCCATTGTCTTAGCTGCTGCCTACTCATTCTTTGGACTGACTACTCAGTAAATGTTGATTTATGGCTCACCCTTAGCTTGTATACTCCTTCAAATTGTCTGTTATTGTTTATTTACCAACCTATTCCTCTCTGGCCTTCCTCTCCAACCCTCCCTCAGAGACTGCGGCCCTGACTGGTGTGCTTCCCAGCCAGTTGGACACTTAAAGACCTAGACCAAGACAGCATTGAGGAACACATCATTCTGCGGATCTTAGATCGTCAGGGAGAAAGCAAGGAATTCACTACCAATTCACTCAGGGGGAACCTGAGTTGGAAGATGAGGTGGCACCACCACCCAGGATGTAGGGTTTTTGCCAGCTAAAAGTACAGACAGATCAATTATTTATTGGAATGCCTACAAGGAAAGAGGGCTTGAGAGATAAAGACCACCTCAAGAGATCAGTTCTAAGACAGGCATTTTGAATCTCACCATTATAAGCACCCGATTCTAAGCATAAATGTTTTGGCAGCACTTGCTTTCTAGCTTTAACACTTCACCTCTTCCCTGGGTGACCTGACTTTAGCTCTGATGGGCTACCCTTTCTGCCTTGAACTTTGTTTGACCATTGTGATCTTGCCCAGCTGACTTGCTATCTGCTTAGGGCTTTGCTGGCTTGAATCTTGTACCATCTTTTGATGGGGAACTTTTCCCTAAATTCCATCATTTGGTTGAAGCTTTCTGGAGCACGATATAAAGAGGGTAATAGCAGGAAAGATGGAATGAGCACTAGAGTGGATAAAGCAGATAGGAAGCCACAGCTAGAACACATGAGACTCCAGAAAAAGAAGTCTTAGGTAAGCATACCTTGAATCAGGCAGAATTGCATTTCACCAAACAGCTGAGTTGCAAAGATAAACATGTCATGTTCCAGCAGTGGGGAAAAGTCGGAAGTGATGCTTTAAGTAATCACAGCTTCTACAATCTCACCTAAACCAGCTGAATTCTCAATATTTCCCATTCTTAACATGACTCCACCATTTCAAGACCCCTTTTACTTCTAACTTCAGAGGAACCTGGTGGCTGCCACCTAGTGCGTCAATGCAGGCTACAGAAACTTACATAGAGTACAATGTGTTTTAAGAGCCAAATACAAGGTTTTTAGACTCATATAAACTCAGATAAGGGTGTAACAATCCCTCAGAAGAGGGAAAAATACTCTTCACCCTTAACATTTGCTACTTCAGAAAAATAAAAAACTTTCACAACTGCCAGGAAGTTTCTCACTCCTGCTGAAGAGCTAAAAGACCAGCATTAAAAGACCATCCCCATCATCTTCAGTATGGGTGGAGGATATTTTTATGAAAATAAAATGTCCATGAAAATTAAAAATATGCCTTTTTATGCAAAAAGTACAAGATTTCGAGTACACCTTCTTGAGTGCAATAAGGGAAGATTAACAATCCAGGAGATATGTACAGGATACATGAGTTTTACTTTGAGGTGGAAAAGAACACTGTGTATGTATCAGTCATATCTTTTTGGAGATACAGATGCACAAGCATTTGAATGAAGTTTAAAAATTCACAATAACTGAGAGTTTTATCCAGTCTAAGGTAGCCATTCAGTTATACAGCACAATCAAGGGAGTGGTGGGGAGAGGACTATGATTATGTCAGGTAATGAAAATGTCAGTCTGATCTCCATATATAATAATAATAATAATAATAATAATAATAATAATAATAATAATAATAATAATAATAATAATAATAATAATAATAATAATAATAATAACAACAACAACAACAACAACAACAAACAACAACAACAACAATAATTTATTGTAATAATTTATATATACTGAGGCAGGTGAATCTCCCTAGGGAGGGTACTCTGCACAGAGGAGAATGTTTCTTTACTGAGAATTGTGTTTTAGCATTCTCTGAAAAAACAGCCTGTATGGATCACAAGCTAAATAAATAATAGCTATGCTTATTTGTCTTTCCACTCATCCTTCAATTAATTTGATCCCTGTTTCGAAATATTCCTAGTACCAGCTGTTTATCCAACTGCCTCAAGGTTCCACTGCCTGCTACTGCCTTTCATACATGTATCTTTCCCATTAAAAGCAAACACAAATAAATATACAAATCCTGAGCTATTTAGGAATGTTCTTTTGGAGTGAACACCCATCAAAAGAAAACCCATCATTTCAGACAGTGAGATAGCCCCAGGCTTGACCTGAATGTCTGAAAATTCAATAACTTGAGTCGTTGATTAGAATATTAGCTTCAGCATTGACTTAGCTTTGCAGAGTATTATCCGGCTAAACTGCTTACCATTGCAGAATTAGGTTTAAGTCAGAGTTTTGAGATCTATTTTGAAAGATTATTTTATGGCTCATTTTATGTACAGCAAATGTAAAACCACTTCAAATTGTGCACTCCACATAATGTGTGTGAGTGGATGTATGTGAATGGAATTGAGCGATATCTAGAAACACTAATAATATTCTGACATTGTTATCTTTATTTTATAGCTTCTACTTTACCCCTTCTTCCCATCATTTTAATCCATAGCCCATTCTTCTGTTTCACACTGCTATAAAATTTAGATAAACTGAAGTCAATCTATTATTAAAATGGACTAATTGGATAAAAAGCCAGAGTTATAAACCTTATGAATAGCTTTACAATTTTAATATTGCCTTAGTAGTCTCCCAGTTCACATAACCGTTTAGGAAAATACGTTTATCTTTCATCAAATCAACCCTCACCAACTAAACAAAATGTTTATTCAAATTTATTTAATTCTTCTCTTTTGATTGCTTTGAGCTGCAAGGCAGCCATCTACTAAAAACAGGCCCAAGACTTATTGAAGGGCCGCATTGTGGCCAGTGTGGTGGCCCAGTCTCCTCTGTGGTCCAATGGGGCTGAGAGATGGCTGTCTCCATGTGGGAGCACTGGCAGCCCACTGGGAGCTGCCTGACCAGCTCGAATCACACCGGCACTTCTGGTTTGGCCAGTTTGGGAGGCACACGGAGGCAGCAGCTGGCTGGCAGACCTAAAAGGAGGGATTCCCAATCTGGTCTGCCAGCCAAGCATATAAAAGGAGCTTCGGCTGCCAGGCTGTCCAGTTGACTTTGGGCAACATTTTCCCATCCCCACCCCTAAGGGTTCATGGTACTGGTTAGGAATTAGCCATGTAGCATTGGTTATGATTGTTAACTGGTGTTCTTTTTTCTTTTCCTTTTTCATTCTAGTCACACCTTTGTTGGTTGTTTGGGAGCATTAAGATGGATCCAGGGAGCAATGGACAGCAGGTGGGGACCTGCTGGTCATGACTGGTAAGGAACCTCTTCAGGGGAACCAAGGTGTGGGGTCAGGCACTGCCCCAGCTCAAGGGGCTAGGAGCCGGGCCCTGGGTGGCAGGGAAACACAGAGTGGCTTGTGCCCGCAGGGTCTCCAATTGCTGTCCTCTGTATGTTATCACCCAGAAAGAGCTGGAAAGATAAATGGTTCATCAGGTAGCACTCAGGCCTCTCTGTGGGACTGGATCCAGCAATAATGCTCGAGCCAGGGGAACTGCATTCCTTTGGAATTGGCCTTTTTTTTTCTCCAGTTATGTGTTTGGTGTGTTTTAATTTGGGGAAGGGTGGGGCTTGTCTAGCAGTAGGCCCACAATCCAGGCCAGCAGGATATAGAGAGCCTAGGAGCAAGAGGAATTTTGTGTAGGATGTTTATTTATTTATTTAAAATATTTTACCCACTTTTTTCTGTAAAAAAGACCCAAGGCATTTTACATAATCACAAGACAATATTTGAAGCGAAAACAGTAAGCATACAAATACTAAAAAATAATCAGACAAGTACCACTTTAAGAAATGTTAAGAAAAAGCAATACTAAAAACACATTCAAAGCAGCAAGGCACAACAATCCATTTAAAACCCCACCTATGCAGTCAGTCACTCAGGGAAAGCTTGCCTGGAGATAAAAGTCTGCTTAGCACTGATTCAGAAAATATAATTACTGTTGCCTTGTTGCATGAAGTAGTAAAATGTAGCAGAACTTGAGGATTTGTGTCTTCATGATCAATCAGCTGCCATTTTTGTGCTTGCTGTGTTTGTTTGTGTGTATGTGTGCAAACTTGGCTTTTAAAAAAGGAAAAATGTATGTACACAGTTTTGTACCTGTGTTGTACAGAGAAAATGTTGCACAAATTGTGAAAGATATGCTGAAAACAAAAATAGCATAAATAGGCAAACGTTAGGAAGAACAACCTTCAGAACATGGCCAAAGAGACCAAACAACCCACAACAACCAATCATCATCATCATCATCATCATCATCATCATCATCATCATCACCACCACCACCACCACCACCACCACCACCACCACCATCATCATCATCATCATCATCATCATCATCATCATCATCATCATCATCATCATCATCTTCTGTCAAGTCGATTTTGATTTATGGCAACCCTTTTCAAGGTTTTCTAGGTAGAGAGTACCCAGAAGTGACTAACCATTCCATTCTTCTGGGCGGGGGGGTGCCCTGGGACTCTGCAACTTGCCCAAGACCACACAGGCTGGTTCTTTCCTCTGGAGGCATAGTGGGGAATCAAACTCTCAAACTCTAGCTCCTCAGATACCTAAACCACTGAGCTATCCAGCCAGCTGGCAGCCAGGATAGCATACCATAATCTTTAAGGAGTTAGGATACCAGGGAAAACAAATTAAACAAGATCCTTTAACATTTTTTCTAAATGAAATTTTGACATTATTTTTGGGAATGTGTGGGATGAAATCTGGTGTAGAATTGTTTTCCTACCTCTCAGTTCCAATGTCAATCGTATCCCTGGCGTGTACTGTTCAACTGTACATATTGTTTCATTTACAGCTGCCATTTGACTAATATCCAATTTTAGAAACCCTAGAAACCCTAAAATCATAATCTCATTTGATTCATACATCTTAATATTTCAATTCCACAAGCTTTCAGGTTCTAATTCTTGGCAGCTCTTTTCTCAGACTGCATCTTCAAAGCAGCCTCGCTTATCATTGTCATGCAATGCTTTTCTCCTTCGTCAAGAGTTCAGCAATTCCACAAAAACACTTTAAAATTGTTTAGCCATACTATCTAAATTAGATAGACATCACAAAAAGCCCATAAGGGATGGGCTGGTGTTGATTCGGCTTATTGATGGGCAACGATTCAATTTGGTTTCTTTTTTGATTACAACTTTCAGGAATTAATACTTTTTTTCTCATGGATTTGATCAAAACATTTGAAAGATTTGTTTCAGATTTTTTAAAATCAAATGAGGGGAAAAGTGAAATGGACAGATTGACCCATTCTGGCAGCAGACTTTGAATCCCTTCATACTGAGCCATGTTTATGCTTCTATATGAGTGCTGCCATTTCTTTCACCTCATCATTAACATCTACTTGTTTATCTAAATTATGAACTTTCTCTCTTTCTTCTGAATTTTGAAAGTAATTGGTTAAGAATTTCCTTTGGTTCATTTCTGTAAAAATGAGAAGATAAGATTAAAACAATTCTAATTCTAATATTTACTATGACGTGGAAAAGGAGGAGGATGTGGGGCTTGGAGAAACTGATTGGCTCTCCCATCCCTATTTAGACAAAATCAGAATTAAAACAGAAAATGCAGATTATGATACAGTTTTAGTTTGTTGTGCTGTGTTCTTTTAAATGTACTTTAATATTATAATATCCTTTTAAGGAGAAAGTTGGGATGAAAATATTTCAAATAAATAAATAAATAAATAAATAAATAAATAAATAAATAAATAAATAAATAAATAAATAAATTTCTGCCACCACTATGTAGCTGTTTGGCATCTGATCTTAAAGTTGTCCCTCCCATAGAAACAATACTGAAGACAATGGTTCTCTTTCTTTTTAGCAGTCTTTTTGTAATTACTATAATTCCTTGATCCTACAGTTCTACCTCTCATCCCTCTCATTATTTTCTGATAGTATGATATCTGTTTCGATGCCTTCTAATCAAGTACTCAATGTATAACTATACTTGTGGGATGAAAATCATAGTTTGCCAAACCCCCCACACACACATGTGTGAAACTAGTTCTGGTGGAATATGTGTATGCTGGAAAATGATTGCCAAGGGTAACTTCTGGAAGTACACCAACAGCCCATGATGGGCAGATCTATGAGTGTTACCTTTCAGTACGCAGGAAGAGTTCATCTGAGAGAAGGGCTTAAATAAAGCTCTCTGTCCTTTTTTAAGTGGGTTTACTTTCCTTGTGGGATATGCAGTGTGGTGTAGTGCATAGAGTGACAGATTAAAACTCAGGAGGTCTGGGTTCAAATCCCAACTCAGCCATGGAAGAGTGTGGAACTAGTGGAACCACTCCTTCAACATCTCACTCACTTTGAAAGCCCTTTCAAGGTCACTCTAAGTTGGTTCTGACTCGATGGCACATAATATACAACTTTTCTTAGAGATATTTGGGGTTGAAGGTAGGGTGCACCAATGTTCCCATGTTTTAAGTGAGAGCTGGAGAAGAATGGTCTGAATTTTTATTTTACTTTTGGAGATAAGCCTTAGCCACAACTTTTTGCTTTAAACCAAAGCTATTGAGACATTTTTCCCCCTCTGGGGAAATATCTCTGCAAATGCTCAATGATTTGATTAGAAGATGAAATTGGTGGTATCCCTACTGCTGCTGTGGATATAGTGGTCAAAATGGTTTAAGGCAGGCTGGAGGCAGCGGGGAGGTGGAAACAGTAGGCTCAGATACTTTATTGGTTCACAAGCAAAAATGTCTTCTTGTATGCACTAGGGACAGGGCTGACCTCAGAGGTGGATGGCCTGAGTGGCTGTCCAGGGCACCAGGCTGAGGGGAGAGCCCATGTAAGCTGAATGTGCCACCACAACACAAAACTGGGGACTGTGTTTCTTACTGCATTGTCTGAGTTGAATTTGTTTTGGGGAAAAAAAGATTTATATCATCAGCCCTCCCCTCCCCAAGTTTCTGCAGGTTGTTGGGTTACCAGCCACAAACACAATTTCCCTTCAAATCTTTTTCCTTTTTCAATTTTATGTTTGTGTGGCACAATAATCATTAAAAAAAGTCTTGTATGTGGATGCATGACACTTTGTAAGGGGCAGCAAAAGACCTTCAATATTGTGTGTGTGTGTGTGTGTGTGTGTGTGTGTGTGTGTGTGTGTGTGTGTGTGTGTGTGTGTGTGTGTGTGTGTGTGTGTGTGTGTGTGTGTGTGTGAGAGAGAGAGAGAGAGAGAGAGAGAGAGAGAGAGAGAGAGAGAGAGAGAGAGAGAGGCCATCCCATCTTAGATTTCTAGTTATTTTAGCTGAAGGCCTGAATAAAAATGCTGGAACCTCACCAAATCCAGCTTTAATGGAGTGCCAACAAATTCTTTAGCCAGATAAATCTCACAGGCAATCAACTTGTAGATCTCCTGTACGGATGAGTACAACAGAGTCATGCTCATTATGAAGCTGTTAAAATATTCTGCATCCTGTTTCAGGGCTATCCTAGTAACAAATGATTCTCTGGAGCTCCTTCAAAAGTGTTTAAAACTAATTAATGACTCTAGAGCTAGCTGCTGCTATAAATTAAAACATCTTCTAATAATTAGTGGACAATGGGAGTAAGCAGAGGGCTGTTTTACTGCTTTGTATGTGTGAACAATTACCAGTTCCTTTCTAACACCCTCCTCATCCTTGTGTCTCTGCAGCTATAATGCTTTAGGCTGTGAAGATGGAATGCTTCAATTTCATGGATTTACGGAGACTGCCTAAGAGAGACTGTATTTCTTTATGAAGCACTTGGGACTTCATTCAGAAAAGAAATATACCTGGGCTTGTGTTGAATTTGCAGGGAATCATCCAATTTATCTTGTTGGATCACATACTTTATTTTAGCAACAAAGTTGGCTTTCTCTTGAGCTCTCTCTTTAATGAACCTTTAAAGCAATTTGGAAACTAAGCCTAATTGTGTTATTTGAAGCTGGCTATCGAATCGGAGATCATCCTGTTGTTTCAACTTGTGTCAATAGCCCTCAGCTTCACTGCCCATCTCTGTCATACAATCAGTTAATAATGAATTTGCTTCCAGATTGTACAATGGGTGATTCCTGTGAAATGCTGTCTCTTTTGTTTCTTTGTTCCAGAAATGTTTCCAGCTTTAATCTCTTTGTGAATGTTCATGTTTACCAACTTGATATCTTAAACTGTAAGATATCAAGACATAATGTCTGCGGGAGACATCACTCTCTGTCAGACAGTGAGGTATAATTTTAAAAATCCCTCTATAGACTGAATTTGAAGGAAAGATTTCCTCTAGAATATTGTGCTTTAATGTCAAACATGGTACCACCACTATATACATTAAAGAACACATTGCAACATGGTGCTGTGTTCTGCAAAAGCACAGCATGCAAGAGCACAGCAAGACCTCTCCTTACCAAATATTTTACAATTTGTGGGAAACAGAGTGAAATTTCCGTGGCACAAGGCTAGTTGTCATAGTAACCTGGCAACTGCATTTGTGGAGCCCTGCCAATCTTGCAGTTGGCATTTCTGGAGCTGAAGAATATTAGATGGTGTTTAAAAAGCAGATTGAGGATTATATTCAAATAAACCCTATAGTACTTCGGGCATATCATGAGAAGGCAAGACTCACTGATACAGACAATAATGCTAGAAAAAAATCAGCAGGATAAGAGGAAGGCCAATTACGAGACAGATTGACTCAATAAAAGAACTATGATTCTTGAGTTTGCAAGGCTGTTAAATAACAGAACCTTTTGGGGGTCACTAATTCACAGGGTTGCCATATGTTGGAAGCAGGTTTATGGTGTATAACAAAATATTTCACTCCCTTTCAGGAGCTATTGTAGTCCTAAAGATAAGGAAACATGGACTGTAAAACCTGTGTAGAATAGAAAATGCACTGAAGTAAAAATGGAAATACTAGATGTGCCATTGCACCTCCAGGCATCAGAAAATATAGAAGGGGATCGGTGGGAGCTGAAAGGAGGTTATTGCAGCTCTTCTCTACAATGATCTTGTCCAGCAAGATCATTGTTCGGAGCAAATCAACATTCTGCAAGGCCATTCTAAAAAATGGGAGCATCCCTTTCCCCTCCACCCCCCTTTACAAACTCTGAACTGGGCTTCAGATCAGCACCAAATTAGGCACAGCTGTAGCACACAGCTCTTGCTCTGTACACATTTGGGGAAGTATTGACCAAGAGTTTTCAAGTTATTTCTCAAATGTAAAAACCCTTTAATTTCACCATCCAGAAATAGGCAATCCCAAGCTGCTCTAGATTTAAAATAGCTCATATAACTTGAAAAGTCCACTCTTGACAATATTAAAAAAGCAGCTGTGGCTACCTTTATTGAGACAATGTATGGGTCCTCCCTATCTTTTCCCATTCATCGCACACTATACTTACCCAGCAACCAGCCATGGCCAGCAGACCAGCTCTCCATAAAAACAAGCAGCTTGGGTGCCTCCAATATGAACCATTACTGGCGTAGTGTCATTCACTGAAGTGAAGATCCTGTGCATGTTAGAGGTGACCGTCACATTGTCTCTCTTGTGATACACACATGGCCTTGCCAGGAGGAGCCAGTATGCTCACAAAGGTTCCATCAATGTGTCCCAAGTCCCCAGGGAAGCCTGCAATGGTGTAAAAGGCCTTGCTGGTTCCTGCCAACTCTTCCTGTATGGTGAGAATTAGTTAAACCACTGGCAGTGGCGAACCATGGCATTCAGGAAATCACTGAAAGCTTTGCTAGTGGAGGACTTGACACACTGTGGGTCCTGCCCACATCCAGTGGTCAAGTAATACAGTCCCAGTAGAATCTTCAGAACAGTGATTCTACACTTTGACTGGAGTGACCCTGGAGCTGTGGACCAGGCATCACACACAATACTGCAGTCAAGACTCTGCTCATAACCTGATTTCATTGTCAGTTGACTCAGGTAGATTAGGTGGCTTAAGGTTGACTCAGCCTTCCATCTTTATGATGTGGGGAAACTGAGTACCCAGCTCACAGGGGGGATGCAGTGTGTAGCTTGTATAATGAAATTGTAAACCACCCAGTGAGTGCTTTAAGTGCTATAAAGTGGTATATAAGGAGCATACTTTATCTATTCTGGCCATTCTGCATGGCCTTGGCTTGTCAGATAAAAGGTGCCTTTTGTGGGGTGGGGTGCTGATATAGGAAGATGCTTCTGGAGAGTTTCTGGGAGCTGCAGTTCAACATATCTTAACTGGCATGGCATTCAGCCGCCTGCCAGCACCTGCCTTGCCTCTTTTTCACATTTATGCTTTTAGTACCCAGAATGGTTGGCCATGGGAAAGTAATAGTTAAGCAAATCAAGGACTGCCAGAAGAGGGAGCCCAGCTGGCAGGCACAGGAGAAGGAGAATGCATGAGTTAGTTGCTCAGGTCCATGAAATAATACTTTATGTCTTGGCTGGGCCTGTGGCAGATGGAAGGGGGAAAAAGGTGATTTTCTGAGGCAACCAAAAAGATTACTCAGGTTGGGTTCCAGCAGCACTCAGGGACTGCTGCACACAAGAGATGGAACAAAACATATTCAGAACTGCAAAGGTGAGCCAGAAACCATACCCATTCTGGCATGGGCCCCAAGGAGATCATTTTGAAGGCATTGCTTCCAGAAGAACATGTCCTGGGGGAGATCATCCTTGTGGCTGTTGACAACTGAGTCCTCCAGGACACTTACATGAATGTGTGTCATGCCTGCTTCCCTTCTTGTTTGCACACCTTACACTCTGATTCTGTAATCTAACCTCCACATGTTCTTGGTTCTCTTGGACTGTGGTATATGTATGTGTGCATAAATATGTGTGTGAGAGAGACAGAAAGAATTCACCAGTTGCAGGAGGAGGAACTAAGCCTTCTGGGCACTGAGAACATAAACGGGTGGTGCAATGGGTTTCACACCAGCTTCATAAAGGGCTTGTATTTGGCTGAGTTATCACACTGTGCCTTCAACTGTCCTTTGCCCTTTAATGGTGCAGTTGTGTTTACTTCCTCTGCCAGATCGTTCTTTCTCACTGGCTAACTGGGCTGTTAGGTGTAGTTTAGGGCTATGCTGGCTTCCAGCTGCTGAGAACTGCTAGGTAGTTCAGGGATTTAGATATATGGAAGAGGAGTCAGAGGTTGGGAGTTGGATTTCCTACTGTGCCTCCTTGACAAGGGCGGGACTCTATGATCCATAAAGTAATTTCCAGCGCTACAGTTTTAAGATGATGATGATGATTGGTACCTATCAGCCCAGTTTCCACTGTGATTATGCCTGGCTTGTGATATTTTCCATTAAGCCAACAGTTATCTCTTCCTTCATCTGGGAGGGGTTTGGATATGACCTAGCCTCAGCTGGTCTGAGAATGGATCAGTCAGCCTAGCAGCTAGCTAGTTAGGATTGCATCCCTAGTCAGTCACAGTAGGATCCTGCAGTCTGAGCATGCTTAGAAGGGAGATTCTTGCTCCTCCATCATTATCTTCTCGATACTAAGTATGAAATGTGTCACATGTAGGCTCTTGCTCATGTACTGTATATAGCCTGCACCTGAGGAGGATTATCTCCACTTCAGGCTTAGTGCTGAAAGTATGAAGAAGGCAACAACAGAGGGTGAAGAAACTAGGCACTCCTTTCTAACCATGTTCTTTATACTGAATTCTGTTAAATTGAGTAAGGCTGATGTTGGTTGTTGTTGGCCAGGAAATGACACAGGTGAGACTGTCTAAACATTACAAGAAGAGAGGGAGGAATTCAACACAAGAGCATCATATATAATTTCATCATAATTTAGTATCATGAGTGCCAAACAGTAACAGTTATAGCTATATTCTCTTCTTGTAAAAAGGAAGTGATTTATGCAGCATCACACTCAAAGTTTTTTTTGTTATTTTCTTGAAACAATTAAAGCATCATCTCAATGATGTTCCACAAATGTATGTCAGTTATAAGTCTGTAAGTCTGGGCTCATGGCCCATCATTGTTTTGTGGGGGAGGGGGGGTTTGTGTGAATGTTTTTGCTTCAGTTAAAGCTGTTAAGAGCTGGCTCTTGCATTTCCTTCACCACTTCAGACTTTTATTTCACTTCATCCAGCTCTTCAACTTAAATG
This sequence comes from Pogona vitticeps, assembly GCF_051106095.1. NCBI lineage: Eukaryota > Metazoa > Chordata > Lepidosauria > Squamata > Agamidae > Pogona > Pogona vitticeps. The sequence goes on from NC_135785.1 coordinate 156,439,124, forward strand.
AGCAAAAAAAGCCCACATATTATCACTCCTTGTTTAACTTATTATCTGAAAGGAAGAAGAAAGCATAATGATAATACATTTACAATCAAATGAATGAAAGAGAACTAATTGCACATATTGTGCAAGCATAGAATTAAAATCTTCAGAGTTGCACACAGTAATAGCAAATCAGTATTATCTCAATAGAATATTGGCATAATACAACTTTAAGGACAGACCATATTGGTCAGTAAGCAAAAGTGTGGAAGTGGACTTGACACTCTGGTTTCTCATGTACATACTTCCTTTGCACACTCAAAGAACACAAAGTGGATTAAAGATAAAATGAAATCAATCAAAATGAAAATAAAACAAAGCATGCATTGCTAGTATTGTGTGCTATTTTGCTCATCATCACCTATAAAGGCTTGGGTCCAGGCTACCTGAAGGACTGTATCTCCCCCTATGAGCCTTCTCAGCTCTGAAGATCATCAGAAGATGCTCTCCTCTTGGTCCCCTTGCCAGAGCAGGTTTGGTTGATGGGTACACGAGAGAAGGCCTTCTCTGTAGCTGCTCCCAGTTTATGGAATGCTCTTCCTCAGAAGGGTAGGTTTTCCCTCTCTTTTCTATCCTTTTGCTGACAGCTGAAGATCCACCTCTTCAGGCAAGCTTTTGAACAATCATTTCTTTTCTTTTCTTTTTTATTAATTAATGACACAAACAGACATACAAAATACACACAAAACACATAATCGGGGAGAAAATTTTCCATATATCCATTTAACATACATTACTGACTGCATGTACCATATTCCCCTACTTAATCTTTGGGCCAAATCCATTTGATATATAATTCTGACTACATAGCCTCCAATAATTAACGTACATAAATTGTCAATATATAAACTTAAACCTGTATTAATCTTATATTCAAGCCACTCTTAATTGCATAAACCAACTGTAGTTCATGAATTGCAGTACTTAATATCCTCATGTTTCTGGTTTGTCATCAGTACCTTCTAAACAATTGTGGTCAGAATATGTAATCTAATTTAGGCATTACTTGTACTTATCAACCATTTAAGACATTCGGCAAGTATTTTCCCCATTTTTGTTATATTCCTTTGCTCCACGTGTAAACCAGGGATGTAAAATCTCTATAGATTCTTTCATCTGCATATCCTTCTATCCGATATTTATCATCAACAATTTTAATTTCATCATGAAAGTAGCTTAACCACACACACCTCACCACAAAGAAGCTCTTGGCCCGCTTAATACATTTCTGAGGGATCCCCACTTTTACAGATAAGAAAAACATTGTATATCTAATCTTGCCTATAAAATCAATATAGTAATTCACTCATATTTAAGCTCTACATATATATCATAAACACCAAAGCATCTATTATTATTGATAATGTTTATAGCTACATATGTTTATCTACCCTTTAGCTTCCCCTCTGGCCAAACTAGGCAAGCTTTTGAACAATCATGACTGAGTCCCTGAATGCCATTTTAAAAGTTAAATTGGTTTTTAAAATTTTTAAAATCAATTCATTTAATGTGTTGTATGTTTTAATTCAATGTATTTTAATCAGTTTTATAGTTTAATTGTTTCAAGAGAAAGGCAATCTATAAATAAGATGATAGATAGATAGATAGATAGATAGATAGATAGATAGATAGATAGATAGATAGATAGATAGATAGATAGATAGATAGATAGATAGATCGATCGATCGATCGTTCGTTCGTTCGTTCGTTCGTTCGTTCGTTCGTTCGTTCGTTCGTTCGTTCAAACTCCAGTGTCTTGCAATGGTGGTGGTGAATCAACATCTATCTGATGATGTCAACCATGGCATTATCATTTCTTCTCTGCTAAATTCTGAAATCAGCACAGGAGATCATGGCAGGTGTGCTTATCCTAGCCAAGGTGTTTCTTCCTAATATGTTTCTTCCTAATATGGTATATTGGTTAAGACAAAAGAAGTGTTCCACTGGCAATTTCTTAGGATGTATCTGTTTATAGGAGAGAAATCAGTGCATGAAATGTAGTGGTATATGCCTAGGGAAAATCATTCACAACTGCACATGTAACAAGAATATACAGTGACCTACATTGAAGGTTTTCTCTTGTGCTCATGTCTTAAATGTCCCATTGGAGTGTATGAGGGTAAAAAAGTGTCAGTATGAACAAAACACCACCACCAAAGCCCTCTTCAGAAACAATTCTTCAATATATCAAGGACTTGTGGAAATAGAAAGATATTTGTTGGGAGAAAGACTTGAGGCAGGGCGCCAGCCAAGTTTCTTATCAGGAAGTTCTAGAGTCTTTGAATGGTCCCCATGCAGCAGTTTCTCTGCTTCATTCCAGATAGCTCTTTCATTTCTTAAAGCATGGAGGCCAGATCTTGGCCAAGGAAGAATCTTTCATCCAAAATAAAACATGTCAGCTCCCACAGGACCTACAGACCTAGACCGGTTTGCTTAGCATCTTGTTACAGTAAGCAGCACTCCATCTGTCTCAGCATTCCTTGACTCAAAATGACTCTAGAAAACAACTAGTACAAAAAACAGAATGGTTATCCCCCAGCTCTTTGTTGTGCCATGAGGATTTTGAGTACACACCTTGGCTAGGATAAGCACACTGCCATGATCTCCATTTGCATTAATTGTCTCCTAAATATTTTATATTGGATATTAACTTTTACACATTCACAATCCAAATGTATCTAAAACTTGCAAATTAATTCCTACCACCCTTTCTCTGCTTCTTTCCACCCTGTAGTTAATGGATTCTACTGAACAGCAAACCTCTGAGGGCCAGAGTGTAGGAGTGCACTTCACAGATGTCTTTGCCTTGTAAAAAAGCAGGCTTATATTTTCACCTTGTCCCAGTTTATCCTGTTTAGTGTGTTTGGATTTAAAGTGTACCTTCTGAGAAACTAGGAGTTTTTTTGAAGACTTTAAACTCTTGGTTGCTTTTAGCAACTCTAAGTGCCGGATTTGTATGTACTCTTGATGCCTTAATGGATTGAAGCCATGTAAGCAAATGAATAGATAAGCACATTCATCTGGCCTTCAGAATGAACACTTCACTTAATGCTTCTGTTGTCAACAGTTGTATTTGCCCCCTCTGTTATATGTTATTATTACTTTTTTTCCCAATTTAAAAATGTTAAAGACATCCTTGGGTGATGTCTGCTGATCCTGCTTTTAATAAGGATGTGCCGATTCCTCAGTTTTTTTGCTCTGCTGTATGCATTTAACAAGCTAATATTCAGCCACATTAATGTAAAACAGCATGACATTTTTCAACTTTTGCTTTTTGAAAGCAACAACTCTGGGTAATAGACATAGAATCATTGTCCCCCCTCTCCCAGCCCGGAATAAAGAAACAGACACAGGTTGTTGGGTTAATACCTGAGCCACAACTTTATTAACTATTTAAACTAAAAACCCCAATCTACAAGGGGGCCTACTGTAGTGTGTTATTATCTTCAAATCTGGTGGAGCCTTTACATTCGGATCATTTAAGAGCAAGGCAAGTTCCTATTTATGAATCGTGCTGTCATCTGTACAGCACATATTCAGGTGCCTGGTGATAGGGTTACCCCCCAACAACACCCCAGCCCACCAAGCCTTATGACCCCCCATGGAGAAACCACCTCTCATCAGCAGCCCTATTGGCACCAACTGACAGGGAGATGGAATATTTTTGCACCTTGTGACTGCCATGAACTCACCCCAACTCTTCCCCTCACACTACCTACCACAGCATGTGGCTATTTATATTCCTCAAGCCCACCAACACAGCTGAAAATTTCAGCCAAAAGGCCCCCTTGTAGATCCCTCATTAAAAGGGCCCAAAACTGTATCAGACAAGCCAACCCCATCATTTCTGTAAAATTCTGGCTGGCGAACTCTTATGTCCAGATCATAATCAATGACCAATCCAGCCTTTAATGCCCAGCTATTTCACAATTCACACAACACATTTCAGTCAATGCACTGAAGATTGCAGTCAATCTTCCAAAACCATATCTTGAGGTATGCTTTACTATATCAGACTACGGGCTGGAAATTTGACCTGTATGGCCTGCAAGACCTCAATTGCCTGTAATATTTATGACCTGCTTTTTCTGTGCCAAGTCATTTCATCCCCAGTGAACAAACAATAAAATTCAGGGGGAGCCTCATTCATACTCTGGAGTACCAGGTTCTTCAACTGTGGTCCCCAAGCATGCCTCTTTTCCCCTAACATTTCGCATGCGGCCCAAGCACCAAGACCTAAATTGCGGCCACAACTGATGTGCAAAGGGTACTTCACCACCCAATCTATATACTGTGGCCACAAAAAGTGACTCAATCCAGGTGGCAACTGCCTGGAGTCCTGAAAGAGAACACAATCACTAGTGTCTATTGATGAAGATAAATACACATTTTTAACTTGCATGAAGACACTTGCCTACTTCCTAACTGGTTTTCCTCACATCCACAGTAAGAACTGCTGCTGCGGATGTTGCAACCATTCCAAAATGAGTGGGTGCCAAATTACAATCCCACAATGCCTGCCGTGCGCAGCCCCCAGGAAGGGACAGGCAAAACTGGGACCTTGTGAGGTGGGGGCCATCGTTATGGCAAAATAGATTCCTTGCTGAGATCACCTGAACTCAGCATAGGCAGATTAGGCCCTAACTGGGCAAGGTTCCTCAAATGAAAAATGTCTAAGGCTTACCATCTGACCTCTCATAATTGATCTGACTTAGATTGATGGAGATGAAACAAGACTCTGTCTACTGAGACCAATGTTGTCCATCTATTGCTGATTTTTGAATTATCAACAATTGATGCCCTTATCAGCTTGCTAATTCTAAATGTCCCAAAACTGCACAATGCATTACTGCTTTAAAAAAGTTGGCCCCATATTGTCCCATGCAAATCTCCTCTCAAGCCTAACCTTACTGAACAAGTTTTGAGGGGCATGGGGGGGTTATTGGCAATGGGCTACCCAAGTCTTTGGAACAGCAAATGCAAAATATTATGCACATGCAGTTTCATAGCTGCACTGGGAACTAGGAGTGACTGCTAAACTGCTTGTCCTGATGGCTTCACCCTTCCAGTGCTCCATGTCTCCTATCACAATATCTCAGGGTGATCCTGAACTTCCTGAGCCAGTGCCCTGAAATGGTAGAGCTGTTGTCGGGACAGGGCGTCACACAACTCCCCATTTATGCCAAGCATATGGCATGCCACTCCAGCTTACTCTACAAACAGTGCAACAGGAAGACTCACCAATTATGCAATCCTCTGATATTTTGTGCAGGTGTTTTTTAAGATGGACCACAGCTATGAAGTCACATCCATTATGGTGGCCAAATGTCGGCACGAAGCCGTAAGGCACCCAAATTGAAACAATCTCCACTAAAGTAAAATTACTGGTGACTTTGAAGTCACTCCACTCCATCAGCCTTAGGGGCAGCCTCCATCCTTTGATGCTGGTCATTCCACACTGTCGTGTGATCAACAAATATAACACTAGTACTGGCCCAATGTCGACTCGTAGCCATAAGGGTCCCAATATCAGGACAATCTCTATAATGAAAGATCACAGGTGACTTCGGCGTCACTCTGTTCTTTCAACCTTAGAGCCGGCCTCCATCACTCCACACCACCGTGTGATAACCAAATAATAACACCAGTATTGGCCCAATGTCAGCTTGTAGCAATAAGGGACACTCTCTTATAAAGAAAGATCATGGGTGACTTTGGAATCATTCTGCTCTTTCGGCCTTAGGGCTGGCCTCCATCACTTGATGGTGATGCCTCCACACTGCTGTGTGAACACCAGACAGGACGCCAGTATCGGCCCAATGTCATCCATAGCCCATAGGCTCCCAATAATGGTAAAAATCCCAAGAAGGGAATCCATGGTAACTTCAGGTTGTGCCATTCCATCAGCCAAGCTGGCATTCTGTAACTTGAAATAATGATATTTACATCATGGCCATTTCACTGTTGTTTGGCAAAGCCGGATGGCCAAAATTGGCCTGTATGACAGCTAAAAGCCATAGGGCTCCCAATACTGGAAAGAAAATTCCATGACTGTAAGGATCCAGGTGACTTCAGAGTCACTCGGCTCCAACAGCCATGGGCCTGATCTTCATAACTTGATGTGTGATGCTTCCACACCACTGTGTGAACACCAGATATGATGGCAGTATTGGTCTAATGTCAGCTGATATTAGACAAAAATCCAAGCATAGAGATCTCAGGGGACTTAGAAGTCATGCCACTCAATCGGCCCAAAGCTGGCACTCTATCGGCCCTAAAATTCAATATCCCATTCACCCAGTGGAATCAGATTATTAAACAAAACTCTACACTTAAGCACCCTCATCACTCTAGAACAGTGGTGTCGAACTGTGGCCCTCCAGATGTTCTTGGCCTTCAACTCCCAGAAATCCTGGCCAGCAGAGGTGGTGGTGAAGGCTTCTGGGAGTTGAAGTCCAAGAATATCTGGAGGGCCACAGTTCGACACCACTGCTCTAGAACAAAAATCAATTAAGACTAACTAATAACTGCAACCAAATGTGCAGGTCCTATTTATTTCCACAGAAAATAGCCATCTGTGGTTTGGGTTTGTTAACCTTACCTGGTTTTGCACAATCTACCATGAAAAAACCCTGCCTGGAACAATCACTATGCACACAAAAAATGTGGTGACCTACTACATCTTACTGCTCCCTCAACAGCAGCTAAAGGAATTGCAAGGTCCCATGGCATTATTTGAAAAGTCCATGTGAATGCTCTGCCCTGTGTTTCAGCATCCATTCCAACAATGAGCTGAGAAGCTGAAACACATCACTAGAGATGGAGCACAATATTGGCCTTGCCCAGATATAGTACAGTGGGGTCTTGACTTGAGAACTTAATCCGTATTGGAAGGCGGTTCTCAAGTCAAAAAGTCTGTAAGTCAAGTCTCCATTGACCTACAGTGCATTGAAAACCGATTAATCCTGTAACAGGCCATTTTTGTTCCATTTTGGTTTTTTTCTGGTCTGTAAGTCAAATCTCAGTCTGCAAGTCAAACCTAAATTTTGCGGCCAGAGAAGTCTGTAACTCAAAAAGTCTGTAAGTCAAGCCGTCTGTAAGTCAAGGGTCCACTGTATAGTCCTTTGAACTGAAAACCTAGCACTCAAAATCTGCTGAGAGAACGGGCAATAATCAAAATACTGACCCAAGCTGGATTTCAGTAAGCCTGTCCCGTTACCACAGGATCTACATAATCATTCAACTGGTGCTTCAGGTGAAGTGTAACGGATTGTGCATGGCTCCTGGGGAATCCTGCCTTTGACAGATTCTCCATCTAGAAAAATAACAGATGAATAAGCTAAAAAACCCACCAAGGACTTTATCAAGGATCAACCCCAATGGGGAGAACCACAGTTGTGTACAGCTGGCCCAGTGAAAGGTACAGCTTTCCACCCTTCAGCAATCCTGACTTTCAGGGATCATGCAGCCTGCCCAGTGCCATATATGGGGCTTTACATGCATTAAACCCGGTGAGGTATGTACCTACAGTCATTCGACACTAAGGCCACCCCCCTCAGGCCACATTCATTCTAATGTGTGTGTGAAAGTGGTTGCTGCCTTACTTGCAACTGGCAGCACTGGTATTAGCGTTGTTGGAAGGTACCTCTTATTCCGGTCTGCTAAAACCCGCCATGGCACAGCCAAAATTTGGCTGCTGTGTTATCAGGCCTGATTCCCCTTTCAGTGTCGATATTCACAGTCTGATGATCATCGCCTGCAGATACCTCCGAAGACATTCTTGCTGATGCAGAACCCTCCTTTCCTGTTGTATACAGCTTTACTAAAAGAGCAATTCCTGACAACATTACATCAAAGAATTGAAAGGTGATGTTTCAACCATCAAACTTTAGGCTCTGCAAGAATCAGTGTATTCCCTCAGTGCATATGCAACCCATGGCAACCTTTCCCAGGATTTTCCTGGCATAAGAGTACTCAGAAGTGACTTCCCACTCCCGTTCTCTGCGGGCTGCCATGGGACAATTATGCAGTGTGCCTAAGGCCAAAACAGACCAGCTCAACGAATCAGCGAAACTCCCAATCCTGATTCCCAGCCAAACACTCAAGCCACTGAGCTAGCCAGCCAGCTGGCCATAGGCTTTCCTTATGTTGTTGTTGTTGTTGTTGTTGTTGTTGTTGTTGTTGTTGTTGTTGTTGTTGTTGTTGTTGTTGCTGTTGTTGTTGTTGTTGTTGTTGTTGTTAAAATTTAAAAGTAAAGTAGAGCCCTGCAGGGGGCATGACAACTGACCCAATTCTTACAATTAATCTCTCTCTCTCTCTCTCTCTCTCTCTCTCTCTCTCTTCTCTCTCTCCTTTTTCCTTAGAATTAATAATGTCTCAGTCTACCAATCATCTTCTCTCTCTCTCTTTTAAAATATAATATCCACTATTCTATTGAAAAGACATGCAATCCACAATCATAACGAATGTCTTCCCTTCTGGCTTCCTTTCTGGATGTAACTAATTATTAAATATTTCTTTTTTTAAAAAATACACAATTAGCTAGACGGCAACAGCAACTCCCTGAAGACTCTTCAAACAATTAATGAAATGAAATGGTGGAACAACCAGGGGCTGTGCTGATGCGTGACTCAAAAGTCTGAGGCTTCTCGCAAAGTCTGAGGCTTCCCTCTTGCTCGGCCAATGCAAAAGAGGCTGGGCAAAGAGAGACTCCTATTTTTAAAAGTTCAGTCCCTCCGCCCTCTTTGAGGGTGGCAACGTCCACCCCAATCCGTTCTCCAGACAGGAGGACAAAGCACTCCCACCACGGCAGCTTCGTGCCTGGCGGAGCGACCATAGAGCTGCATGGGGCTCCTTAGGTTATTTATAGTATAGGAAATCCAGAACAATCCTGTGTTCTCACACACAGGTGACTGCTTCAAGAGCCTTTGTGAAAGGATAAAGTGTCAGGAAACAGAGAAGCAACCATGTCATCCATCCACAGAAGCAGTGTTTTGGGTTGAGTTATACTCTACTGGGTCCCTAAAAAGTTACAAATAAAGGCAAGTTTCAAGTTCTACAGAACTCTTCATAGGTGGTGAAGACTTTTTGGAGAACTCAGAAGCTCGTCTTGTTTGTGACTTCTTAGTGATGTAATAAAGTAAGTAATAAATTACCCAACACAGAACAGTGAAAGGAAATGTTGCAAGAATAGGGCAAATTGCAATACTCTGATGTCTGACTGTACAAAAAGGAGCTACTGTCCATTCCCTTGAATAACATCTCAACTCAAGATAACAAAGTATGGTATGTCTGTTAACACCAGTCTTGCAGGTAAAAGGGTTTTTTTTCAGCTTTGATTTTAGTGAAGGAACTACTGAAGCACATTACACAACTGAAGCCCAAAGTCAAGAAGGAGGCACAAGCACAACAATACTGCCGTTCTAGTGGGGAGGAGAAAACCTAGCCAACTTGCTTTCTCTTGCAATCAGACTTTTTAAAAACACCTCAAGACCTTTCCATTCCAAATAGAAACATACAAATGGGTGCTGGTAAATTCTTACCAAATAGTAACTGAAACAAAATTCTTCCCCACTGGTGCTGGCCAAATTCCACAGATGCTGCTATCTCAAGTATATTGTTTGAAACATAGTTGTTGGAAGTGAGGAAAAAAAGAGATTGGATCACAGAAGTGGCTGTAAACATTTGTCTGCATTGCCTTCTCCTACATACATTTTTTTTAAAAAAGACTCAAAAGTTCCCTTCCCAAAAATGAACACATTTTTTAATTTTTGAAAGTCCTTCCCAAAAATGAAGTTCTACTATGCCATTCATTAAAACCTATGATAGGCTATTTCAGCTTACCAAGCAGCTATTGGACTAAGACAGAGATGGACTCAGTATGATCTGTAGGATACATGTGGTTCCCAGAACCCAAATGTATCCTCTAGCCCTCCCGCTCAACTTCTTTCTAAAGTGGTTCAAAACATCCCTTTGTGCTCTTTAAAAGTGTGGGAGGCACTTTTGTCATGCACCTCTGCCTCAAAAATACTGATGACTAGAGGGCGTAATTGTTTTTTTCCCCCAGTGGAAAGAGATGTGAAGATGAAAGGAACAGGTGCCCTCCTCATTTCAGGGCTGATTATATGATCAGTTGCCCAGGAAAAAAGCCTCACTGAACTTCATAGGCCTTAAGAAACAAAGATACTATTGCTCAGGGAGTTGTACATACATCTAATCTATAATCAGTTCAGCATCAAAATGTGAATCACATCAATGGACTCAGGTAGAGATGGGCAGAAACCACTGGTTTGGCAGTTCGATCCCATTTGGCCGATAGTCAAACAGGTGCTCAGTGCCCTACACCCTCCAGTGGGCGCCCATTCAGAAGCAGCATCCTGGCTTCCCTGCCAGATCTCCTCCAGGCACTGCCTTGCAGTAGGTGCCCATTGGGGGGGGATGGATCATAGAATACCTCTTTGGCCATCCACCAAACTGGCACAAACTGCTGAACCAGTAGTCTGTGCCTATCTCTAATTGAAAGCTAGGAAGGCTGGCCATGGGTTAGCATGCTATGCACTTACGGTTCAAGGATTGAAAGAATGGAAACCAACCAAAAACCAGAAAGGAAGACATGTCAAAAAAGATAATAACAGTAAAAGAAAAATCAGGGATTTGGGAAATATTTCCATTTGAAGGTCTTAGAGATAATTTTGTTGGTTGGTTTGCGGCAGGGACCTAATTATTGTGCCTTGCTAAAAGGGCATTTTGACCTCCCAGCTACAATGTGTTCTCAAGAGATTGATGGAATTTTTATATTATAATTCATTAAGCCTGCTGTTCATCCTTCTTAAAATACTTATTTATTTTAATTATCTTCTTTTGCATTTAACGATGAAGCAGATGTTTGCTGAAAAATTATTTCAAAACATCATAAAATTCCCGTCATCCTGTTGACCCTTTGGCATAATCAGCTTTCTAACGTCCAAGACCCGTGTCATCAAAACAATCAATGCATTCTATTGCATTAGTATCAGAATGCAGCTTCTAGTTGAGCTCATATGTCCCAGTTATATCTGGAAGCAGAAATAATGAACTGTGTGCAAAAATGTCTGGGGAATCTAATCTGTCTCTAGGATAGACTGCAAGAATCAGACATTACAGACAATATACTTTATATAAAGGAAAGTCCTTTGAAGCAATGGAAAAGGGGGAATATTTTCTGCAACTTCACTGAAGTCAACGAAAAATGGCATCCCTCGCAGCTTACTTTGTAGTGGAGAGAACGTAGGAGGTGGTGCTGAGTCAAGTCAATGAGTGTTTGCCTTTCAGCATGCTGGCTGCAACCTGAAGTCTTGAGATATGTAAGATCACAAGATTTCAGGCCTAAATCTCATGAGATATAATTTCACAAGATGAGATTTCACTGGGTACATGACTGCAGAGCGGTAGGCAGTACAACGCACCCTGTTGACCGTTCATTCAGTTTCCCCCAGGCCGAGACTGAATAATCTATTTTCGTGTTCAGACAGATTTCAGGATAGCCTGTTTTTCAACTTCCTTGAGACATAACCAAGCTAGCACAGTGTAATTTATGGACCTAGTATTTTTTTATATTCATGTTAATATTAGATTAACCATGATGGGAAAGTCATGGGGAGCAAGAAAGTAGGGGTATAGATTGACTCTGGATATAAGGACCAGCAATGAACAGGACTCTGCCTTTGGGTATCACCAGTGAGACATGGGCAATTTCTAAAATGGCTTCCCTGAGTCAAACCTGTCCAGCAATATGATGGCTTGGCTGAAGAGCAAATTACAGGAGACATGCTATAATTTGGATACTGAGTGCCTTTCTATCCCCATTTATTGTTTCCACTTACTTTTATGTTACTTTTGATCTATATAAAATAAACACTCCTTTTGCATCCTAAAAATTGTGGTCATGCCTCTCTCCTTCATGGATGCAAAACCAAAACCAAATAAACCTGATGGTGCTCCAGTTTAGTTTGCGCAGGCATTTAAATTTCTCACTTAAAAAGAAGCATGTGCAAGTTTTGTATTGAAAAAACAATATGGCAGAGTTTGTACAGGCAACAGAGAAGTTCTGTCTGTGGTGTTAAACCTGTTAACACCATTCCCGTGAAATAAATCACCATTCAGTGCTTCAGTCTGCAACTAATGACTAAACTAATCACTAAACAGACTTCATTTTCATAGCGCCCCAGGCCATCTCCAAACACTTCCCACTTGAGAGAAATGACAAAATGTCCTCCTTGTTCCAGATACTGATGCCAATTAAATCTTACTTCTGCACTGACAATACAGCAGGGGCATCTCCTGCTCTGAGGCTATGGGGCACAAATATTCCTGTCCTTCAAGAAATGGGACTAGCTGAGAGCTCAGGAGTAATAGTTGGAAAGCTGACACTGTAGCCCCCAACTGTCTTTCACCTTAGTTGATTTCTTCAGTCTGCCTAATAGCAAGAGTAGCCCAAAAAAGGGGGGAATATTTGGGCTTGTTACTCAGACCAGTAAGTGTGGAACATACATGGAATATCCTTGCAATCTGTTCCCTGTATGTAAAGGCTTAAAGGAATGCTATGTTGAATTAAAAGATCTCAGTGTACAGAAAACAGGATGAAATTTTTTCTTCTTCTTTGGATTGATGACCACTCTCATACTTGCTATAAAGTAGCTCTCCATGCACCCCATGTAAGTTAAAGATTGACAAGAAATAACTGTTAAACTTGCATATTATGTCTGGCATTTCAGTATTATGGCAGCCACCTAAACATTCACAATCTGTATACAAGTAGTAGTATCGTATTTTTCATGACACAGTAGAATAGCTAATATTGTGAATTGGGCCATCTCAGGTTGACATCTTAGCTACTAAGAGCCTAATCTGCTACATATCTACTCTGGGATAAGTCCCACTGAGTTCAGTGGACTTTCTTCTGTGTGACTGTGTAGGGTGCATTTTAGCCTTAAGCAAACAACGACTAGATCCAACATCACATCTGTTGCACTGCAGTCAGAATTTTGATCTACCTTGAATGCTTGTTATATGAATTACCAAGATACTTTGTATGATATGTTTCAAGGAGAAAATGCCATATAAATGCTAATTTAAAAAACAAGAAATGTAATTCATTATACCTTAACATATATTTCTTCAGCTTTTCTAAAATGAAAATATCACACATTCTCTCTCTTTAGTACATTTTCATTTTGCATCATCAGTTTTAGGTATTGGAGATCTTAATTGATTTAGCTAGCTATTATCCTCTGAAAGTGAGATTATTAAAAGAGAACCTAATTATAGGAAAATCTCATTAAAGAAAGATTACAGAATGGCTGTAATAATTGAAAACTGTTAAACATTCATACGTAGAAAAATGAGAGAACACTGGAATGCAGATTTGCTATTTGATTTCATCTGTTCCTTGCAAGAAAACTGTGACTGAATGTGTTATGAATCAGATCGCTATCAAAATCTAAAGGTTTATCCAGGATGTGAACATGCAACACTCTCTCCTCCCTCAAATAATTTCATCAGGATTACTGAATCTCTTTCTTCTGGCTTCTAAATTCCCTAGATGCTTTATCCAATCAGGAGCTTTCTGCTAGGCAAAATTCAGTAGCAACAGGCATTCTACATGTCTCTAGAAAAGATGTGGGCAAAGTACAGCCTGCAGGGGCATTTTTAAAGCCTTCCCTGAGTCATTTCAAGGGTGAGGAGTCCAGAAGTAGCTCCATTGTAAGGGTTGAATCACATCTATATGTGCTTTTTTTGTTAAAAGAGAGAGAAAGAGACTCAGAGAGAGACTTTTCCTACTCCTGAAAATTTCCAGGATTGATCATCTTTGTGTTTGAGAAATTGAGGTGGATCCCCTACGTTTTGCTTTGTTTTCCATTCTGGGGATAATTTGGGACATTTCTAGGCCCAGGATTACAACTGGTGGGTGCTGTGGAAAATTTATACCTGCTGCTTTAAGTGAATCTTCACAACTTATTGCTATTGTGTTATCTTTGTTTATCACTAGAAATGTTCTGAGAAATGCCATTTGATGTCTTTTGATTTTCTCCGTTGCTTCATTTAAGAAAGAACTTTCAAATTTGCTTACTTTTTTTTTTTTTTTGCCAACTGCATTGGCAACACAGGGATATTTTGTCAGAGTTTTATTTGGAACCTCACCTGCTGTCTATAGTTTTACAGGAAGGGATTTTTCTGGGCTGCACTCATTGTCTATCCAGTACTAATCAATTGTTCTTCCAGTCTTTGAATTCAAAGGGAGTCCCAACTCTTTGCTGAGTGTGCTTTCTTTCTCTTTCTTGGGTTGGTAGCAGTTGTTTGTTTGCTGTTAATTAGTTGGTTGCAAAGTATGTGTGGAGCAAAGAAAGCAGTGTGCACACATCTTTGATCTCAACTCACTGTAAGGAAATAAATGTTTTTCATTCTGTCTCCTGCAAATGTCTCGGAATGAATTACTTTAAGTGTCAGGTAATGAGAAAATGGTGGACTTTGGGGAACGTGTAATTATTCTCCTCTTTGTATCTCTACTGCATAGCAAAAGGAATTTTACCAGAAATTCAAAACTCCACAATATATTTCAAGTCCGCTTACAGAATATTCATTATCTGTTCGACTTCCACAGTGATTTTCTCACAGAACAATGAATTTTACTGCAAAATTGGAGCAGGGATATTAGAAAGGGAAAAATATATTTATTTCAATTTCTGTTTTGACCTAACATGAAGGGAAATAGCATGATTCCCTAAGACAGCAGTATGAAAAATCTGAACCACATTGGCAACAAAAGCTCTCTAGAGATCTTCTGAACTGGGACATGGAAAAATGGAAGAAGGTTGCTTTTTGAATTGATCATGTTTTATTTTAAATCAGGTGGATGGCCTGGTATGTATGCATCATTTACGTGGGGAAGAGATGGCACCAGAATGCACTATGTGAAAAAGGCAGACTGGCAGAGACAATGTTATGCTCTGGGCAATGTTCTGCTTGGGTCCTGTCATTCATGTGGATGTTACTTTGACATGTATCACCTACCTAGAGATTGTTGCAGACCATGCACACCCCTTCATGGTAGTGGTGTTCCCTGATGGCAACAACCTCTTCCAGCAGCATTATGCACCCTGCCACACTGCAAAAATTGTATGGGAATGGTTTGAGGAACCTGACAATTCCATTATTCACTAGCATGATGCTAGATAGAAGCTGAGAAGGCACTGCAAAGGCAGAGAAATTGTGTCCACGTGGCCAGCATAGGTGAAATTGCAGCTACTTTGCCATGAGGCTCCAGTACTTTGGCCATCTGATGAGAAAAGCAGATACAACTCTAATGAACAAAATAAATATAAATAAAAGAGTGCTAAGATATAAAGGGATACCTAGAGTGGTGTAGTGAATATAGTAATGTAGTGGTTCTTAACCTTGGGTTACTCAGGTGTTTTTGGACTGCAACTCCCAGAAGCCTTTACCACCAGCTGTGCTGGCCGGGGTTTCTGGGAGTTGCAGTTAAAAAACACCTGAGTAATCCAAGGTTAAGAACCACTGTAGTAATGGACTAGGATTTGGGAGGCGGAGTTTGAATGCCTGCTCAGCCATGGAAGGTCGCTGGGGGTGTAGAAGTTGTAAAGCCACTCCTCAAATATCTGACTTACCTTGAGTGCCCTGTTAGGGTTGCTATAAGTCAGTTCTAACTTGACAGTGCACAACATAACAACAAATTTATAAGAACATTCAGAACAGTTCTTTAAATATCTGAGAGAATAAAAAGTCTTCATATGGTGATCTAGACCTCTGGGCACTCTTTAAGAGAAGGGTAACAAAGAAGGGCCCCATCACTACAAAGTTGTCTCTTCAAGCTGTCTGTTAAAGCTACCCCACCTTATTCGGTGGCTACAACAGTAGGAGGACATCAAATCACATCCAATTTAGAAGGATAAAAGCAGAACTTGAAACTGGGCCCAGAAACATCTAAGCTGCCAGTGCAGACAACAAGTTATTGGTATAGTATGATATATTGGCCAGTCCCTGTTAGAATTTCTATATCAGTTTCAGAGACAGAATTGAAATAATTCAAAGTGAAGATCTAAGAACAGTTCCCAACTGTTTGAAATGGTGAGTTCAATGTTTTTCAGGGCAGGTGAATACTAGATCTGCTGGATAGCTCAGTGGTTTAGAGGTTGGGAGTTCAATTCCTCACTGTGCCTCTTTGATAGGGGCTGGACTAGATGATCGATATGGTCTCTTCCAGCTGTGCAGTTCTAAGATGATGATAATGTTGATGATTTACCCAGACAGTTGAACCACCCACAACAGGCAGCTAAACTAAATATCAATTTTTTGGCCCACATTCAGTCAATTAATTTTCCCATGTATGGGCCCAGAACTAGGGATATAAAGCTTTGCTTGTCTCATCCTTGCAGGATGGGATAACACATAGCACACGTTTTTCTTCTTGCCCTGAGAGTGCCAGATGTATTCTTAATGCTGTTGATTCAATGTTTTTACTGAAATGGTATGACTTCTGCAAGCCATTCAGAATTGCAATAACAGCTGCTTTGTTTCATATGTTTTAAAAACAGAAAGCACTGGTTGGGTCCTTCACACATTTATTTTTATTTTATTTATTTTATTTATATCCCGCCTATCTGGTCGGGTCAGGAGCACTCTAGACAGCTAACAATCATAAAAAATACAGTAAGAATATATAAACAATTTAAATAGTAAAAGCCTTAAAAAAACAAACATTTAAAAAACAAACAAACACAATCCTCTAGGCCTTTCATGCTTGCTGTGTGCTTTGCTTCTTGAAAGGAATGGATGCTAGTTTTCTGCAGAGGGCTCTAGAGATCTTGCCCATGAAATGGTCAGGCCAAGAACTAGGACATAGAGGGCAGAAAGTTTACAAACTGAACTCCAGTTAGAAAGCATTTTCAGGCTCACTCAGTGACAGTAATGGGGGGGAAGAGTTTTCTATCTCTGTCACCTACAAAATGACAACCAGTAGAAGTGTTTCAAGAGGCAAGGAGCCTTCTTGTTTTAGATGGATGACAGCAGGTGCAGGAACCCTGACAGCTCACAGTGACAGATTTGCATCACATTTTGTGGACAAAATTGCTCATGTTCATTGAATCTTGGAGGACATAGTTTTAACTGCATCACAGATGGATGGTTAGAACAAACGTTGATGGATAAGTTTCAGCATGATGCTTTTTTGTGGCTTGTGGCTTCCTACCTGCATTTTGGATACATGTCATTCCTATTATAATTTACCAGATTAGGGTTTAACATATGTATCTCAGAGTCTGTTGGTCTCTGAGGCAGAATCCATTAATTACTGCTCTTGAATTGGCAGCAGTTGAATGCCCATTCTAAAATCGTTTTATATTTTGCTTTTAGCTAATATTTTACTTTTAACAAACCATTTTTCAGTAGCATGACCAAATCAAAAATAACTCCATAGCAAGAGCATAATAATGATTTAATAATTATGTGCCATCAAGTTGGTTTCAACTTGGGTGGCTTTCTGGGGATTTCTAAGTATATAGTAGCCAGAAGTGGTTTACCATTTGCTTCTTCTGGGGGTGCTCTGGGGAGGTGCAGTTTGCCCAAGGATACACAGGTTGGTTTTTCTTCTGAGAAGCGCAGTGGACAATCAAACTCCTGATCTCTGGCTGCACAACTAGTTAACCTGCTGTCAAGCCACTGTCTCACCAATTCTTCTGAACTCTTAAAATTGAGCCACAACAGGGATCACCTTTATATGACCTACAGTCTCCTGTAGGTCTGCAGCTGCAAACTCGGGGTTAATTAAATGTTTTAGCATTGTGTTATTAAAAATAACAGACAGGCATCTTCTGTTCAATTTTAGAAGACCTCTAATGAGGCAATTAAGCAAAATATAGGGGAGGGGAGGGGAAAGAAAATGAATTCAAATGATAAACAATTATAATTTGACTGAATCCCAATGATTCTATAATTCAGAATGAGTCCATGGGAAATATGTTGTGGCTCCCATTAAAGGTTTAACCATGGCTGATTGTTAACACTGGCGGGTATTTTCAAGTGGTGGTGGTGCTGTGTGCAGGTGAAGGAACTCTGTTAAAATAAATAAATAAAAAAATTAAATAAAAAAATTAAAAAATTAAAAAATTAAAAATTAAATGAATGAATGAATGAATGAATGAGGTTCCTTCCAGTCATAACGCTATTGACAGTTGTGTCCATAGGATCTCAGGTCTTGTACATATTGTTCACAGGTCAGCATAGGGCAGATATTCTGATTGTTCACAAATTGAAAATGTGTTGCATTGTGTTAAATTGCATCTAAGTTCCAGCAATTCTAATGTACAGTGGTTTTCAAGATATGTGAGATGTCTAAAGAGTTGCATGAGCCCTGCAGGCCCAATTGGCAGTCCCTTCTCCATCCCCTGATTGACAACAGGTCTCTCCAGCAAAATGTTCTTATTTTCAAACTGAGAAGTGGGATACAACAGAATAGGGTTCAACTGGTCAACTGGGTTAGTTGGCAGCACTAGTTCTGACTCTGTCCCATGCTAGCCCACATCTTGAGGCCCACAAAAGCGAGGGCAGATAGGCCCTCAATGTGGACAGGGCAGACACTATACCATAGTTCAGCTTCTTGCTCTCACCACATTTGAGATCTCCTGCTTCTCTTCTTGGAGGCAATGCTGGAAATCCTTTCTGGAATGTTCTTGTCTAGGATTGGAATTGGGTCAGCTTTGGCTCCTCAGACCCCATCTCTGTCTGTCATTGATGCCCTGGTCTCCTACACCATAATAATATGTGCATGGAGGAGGAAGAGAATTTAAGTACATTTCTCCATCCCCTTTCTCCAACACCTCATCTGCAACTGGACATCTCTCTCTTTGATCATGTAATCCCACTCACTGCTGGGTTCCTAATCTTCCTCCCTATCCTTCTCAGTTCGGTAGACTTTCCCTAGTTCTTCCTGGGCATCTCCTCAGGCACCCTCTTCTACGTGAAGTATGAAGGTATATCCAGGCCCTTTTCTTGCCCAATCTGTATTTTCTCCTCCAACTCCAAGGGATCCCCTACCACTTCTAGCACCTCTTTTATATCCTCTAGTCCCCAATTGTTTTCTCCCTACTCTAGGGATCACTATTTCCTGGCTGGAGTCTCTTTAATTGTGTCCACAGGCATTGCCTCAGTTTGTATTTAACCATTCTGAGCATGAGGCTCTTATCTAAATCACCTGAATGTGATTTTTTTTTTCCTGGCTTGGTCAGACTACAGAGGCACCTATCTGTGAGTTCTGTTTTCTCCTACAGTCTCTCCTGTGGAGGGGTGTGTGTGTTTGCTTCTTTTTTCCTGTCACATTGAGGAACAAATAAATGATTTTGATATGTCTCTACCAAAAATGACCTGGACAGAAATTCTCTGTTATCTGCACTGCACAATAAATTCAATAGGCACATGCCATTCCTAGCATGGGGAAGGTCATGTTACACTGGTGCAAAATGTGAGTCTGCCAGGAAAAGAAAGAGATGCAAGTCTGACTTCAGGCCAAGAAACATGGGTGTGCAGGGCTTCAAAGACAGAATTTTAAGAACTAAAACCTCAGACTTAGAGAGAGAGAGAGAGAGAGTTCATATATATATATACTGTATATGAAGTGGGAAGGTATATCCAAAGTTTGTTGCACCAATTTGCACACTGTAGAAATGTTATCAATCTACTCTGACATAGTCATTGTATTCTGGATAACTTTTTAAAAAGACACAAATACTTTCTGATATACCCTTGACATTATACATTTGGGAAGGTTCTCAGCAACAAATTAAACGAAATTATTCTAACCCATCATCTCAGATAGCAAATCTGAAAAAGACTCTCTGCTTTATATTTTAGAGAGCTTCTGTCATCTGGAATAGTCAGATCTGGACAAAAGAAAGAACTTAGAGTTTAAACTAGCTTCCTTTGTTCAAACTTTCATTTTACAATGTGACAGAACAGGAATCTGGAAGTAACAGTAACTTAGTATATAAGGTATAAAAGAATCAGTGTATCAGAAGTCCACAAAAGTGTAAATCATTGTTTTCCTGTCTGTGGTTATTATAGCCAGTTTGTGGAAACACAAAAACATTGGAAGAAGCAAAGACTACTTCATACAACCATAACTACAAAGTGTTACTTGGAAATTGAAACAGCTATGTTGTCTGGATGTGATACCTGTCCACAATGAAGTGCAACATGCTTTTAGTTCCACACTTCAGTGGGTGCAATCCAGTAGTAAGCTATAACTAGAGTAAGTCGATTAAATCAGTGGGGATCTGGTAAATCAATTTCTCTGTTAATTCTATTGTCTTAAAAGGCCTACTCTAGTTGCAACTTACTACTGGATTTCAGGCAATGTTTCTCTTTCCTTCTGATCTGCCTTCTCATGTTTATTTACTTAGATATTTAAAATATGTTTCCCCGCCTTTCTCCTTGAAAAGGACCCAGTGCAGCTTACTAGTTAAATCTACAAATACTAAAAAGGGCACACTAAAACACAGTTAAAACAATAACACCAAAAACACATTCAAAGCAGTAAATGGACAACCCATTAAAAAAAAAAAACACACACACAGTCAGGCAGCAAGAGAGAAATGAAAGACTAAAATGACAGAAAAAAACAGAAATGAAAAGTATAAATTAAACTGATTGTGTTACAAAAAGACCAACTTAATGGATAACTTATTTGATTCTAATGTGTTATTGCAAATCACTGAATCAGGCAAGGTCAATGAAATGGGTAGCCAATGGTGAGATTTGGAGTCAATACCCAGGAATCAAGGGGGAAATGGGCATTTGAAAACTTATGTTGCCAATTCTTTCAATTGAAAAACATAAGAAGCTCAGGTTTTGGGTCCTTCCCACACCGAGATGACATATGTGCTTTTTCAGGTAAGTGTCTGAACATTTTGTGACAGAAAAATTAAAAGAAAGGTTCTTCATACCCCTAATTTAAAAGAATATCTATTAAAAAGTGATGGTACTCTTCTAAGCACTTTAGAATTTGCTTCATTAGCTTTAGTGAGAACACTCTGCTGAGACTGATTTGAAGATTGGGATACAAAATATTATTTGGGTCACGGTTTTAATAATGAATTTGCCTTTGCAGACTGAATTGCCCTCTAGGAACTCTCAACATTGTGAAGGGATTTGAAATATGACCCTGGGTGAAATGTATGAGTGCACAGATGGTCTCATACTCTCTTGTTCTGCAGTAATTATCAGAATACATCTTAATTTCAGAGTGAATCTTCAATCTTTCATCGTTTGTTCTGCAACTATTGTGACCCACCTTGGCCTGGTTTCTATCTTCCAAATGTCTTCCATTTCCCCCCTGTAACCCAAAATTCATTTTAAGAAGCTGTTAAGTACTAATATTTAACTGGTTGCTATGCATGCTCTTTCCTTGGAATGTTCTGGACTGTTACTAACATCACCACCCCCTTTGTAGAGTGTATGGTTGTCTATCCTCTAAGCTCCCCGATGTTATCATCCATGATGAAGCTAGCGAAGCAGCCCAGGTCAGCTCATAGCTGCACCTCCCATCACACATATCATTAACCACACTCAGCGAACAACACCCCATGAGATTCTTCAGGAAGGAAAGGCCTGACTGAGTTGCAATACTATAAGGGCAAGGCCTAATTCAGCCACCTCTAGGCATAGGAGTGGCAGATGCTGAAGGAGAGGAGTCACCTGCCATATGTGGGGGGACATATAATGATGTCAGTTGAGAGGGAGTAGTCCTAAGAGGGTGGGGCCTTGGCTATAAAAGGAGAAGACACACCAGGAGAAAGGGAAAGGTGACAATGCGGATGGCAAGGAGAGTGAAGAAAATTGGCCCCTTTGGATAGTGAACTATGCCCTTGTTGACTTGCCCTGCTACCAGGTTTTGCAGACTGTGTCAGACTGCTTTCTAGGTCAGATGGTATGAGATGATAAGCGGCCCACCTCAACCCAAAAGAGACAGTGGTAGTGAAAGCACCCAGCTTGCTGGTGTTACCACTAAGAAAACTGACTGATGTCCATGGGTGACTTGAGAGGAGTGAGATTTGCAGACATAGTGAGAGTAAGGTGGCCAAGATGAGAAGTGAGTATGGGCCAGGAATGGGGTGCAGAACCACTCCTGATCCCATGTACTTGGAGAGACTCAGGCATCACCTATAGACTGCAAAATGTAAGTTGCAATAAAGGAATGGGATGAGACCACATAAGATGTCCAGCTTCTGTGATAATCCCCAAGGGCCTTTTGACTCCCACATGGAAGGCCTAGGAGGCCAGACGACTCCATTTGAAAAAAAAATGATTCCACTTCTTGGTCTTTTTCTAACCCAGTCATTCCCAGCCTTGTCTCCCTGAATGTTTTCGCAGCATAACTGCCCAAATCCTTAAGCATTCCCTATGCTGTTTGAAGTTATTGAAAATTGAGGGACCTCTCTCTATATATAAATCTATATATATCACTAAGATCTTCTGGGGAAGCTGTCCTCTGTGTCTCACCATGGAGAATAGCTCATTATGTGGAGACATGGGGGAGGGCTTTTTCTGCAAAAATGTGGAATGCTGTCCTCCCAGAGGCTCAATTGGCACCAACATTGACATCATTTTGCCAAATTAAAATATATGTATTTATTAGAGCTTTGATGGTTAAGGATCATGGCCTGCAGCGGTTTTAGTGCATTGGTTTTAATGTATGAATATTGTAATGTTTTAAATTGTTTGGTTACTGAATGTTTTAAATATCTTTTGTTTCATAATTTTCTTATACAGTTCTATAACTCGCCTTGAGATCCTGTGATATAGGACAGACTCTGTGTGTGTGTGTGTGCACGTGCGTGCGTGCGTGCGTGCGTGCGTGCGTGCGTGCGTGCGTGCGTGCGTGCGTGCGTGCGTGCGTGCGTGCGTACGTGCGTACGTACATACGTACGTACGTACGTACGTATGTATGTATGTATGTATGTATGTATGTATGTATGTATGTATGTATGTATGTATGTATGTATGTAAGGACCCTCAGCTGCAGACGTGTCTGGAAGTGAAAGGAAAGTCCAATGCTGCAAAGAAAAATACTGCATAGGAACTTGGAATATAAGATCTATGAACCTTGGGAAGCTGGATGTGGTCAAACAGTAGATGGCAAGAATAAACATTGATATCCTGGGCGTCAATGAACTAAAATAGACAGGAATGGGTGAATTCAATTTAGACAATTATCGTATCTTCTATTGTGGGCAAGAATCCCATAGAAAAAATGGAGTAGCCATCATAGTCAACAAAAGAGTGGGAAAAGTTGTACTGGGATACAATCTCAAAAATGATAGAATGATTTCAATAGAAATCCAAGACAGACCTTTCAACGTCACAGTAATCCAAGTTTATGCACCAAGCACCAATGCTGAAGAGGCTGAAATTGACCAATTCTATGAAGACTTGCAACACCTTCTAGAACTGACACCAAAGAAAGATGCTCTTCTCATTATAGGGGACTGGAATGCTAAAGTAGGGAGTCAAGAGATAAAAGGAACAATAGGTAAGTTTGGCCTTGGAGTTCAAAATGAAGCAGGGGAAAGACTAATAGAGTTTTGTCAAGAGAACAAGCTGGTCATCACAAACACTCTTTTCCAACAACACAAGCGGTTGGGCAATATTGCCCACCAGATGGGCAATATTGAATCAGATTGATTATATTCTCTGCAGCCAAATATGAAGAAGCTCTATACAGTCAGCAAAAACAAGACTTGGAGCTGATTGTGGCTCCGATCGTCAGCTTCTCGTAGCAAAATTCAAGCTTAAACTGAAGAGAGTAGGAAAAACCACTGGGCTACTCAGGTATAATCTAAACCTAATCCCTTATGCATATACAGTGGAAGTGAAGAACAGATTTAAGGAACTAGATTTGGTGGACAAAATGCCTGAAGAACTTTGGATAGAGACTCATAACATTGTACGGGAGGCAGCAACAAAAACCATCCCAAAGAAAAGGAAATGCAAGAAAGCAAAGTGGCTGTCCAATGAGGCCTTACAAATAGGAGAGAAGAGAAGAGAAACAAAATGCAAGGGTGATAGGGAAAGTTACAGAAAATTGAATGCAGACTTCCAAAGAATAGCAAGGAGAGAAAACAGGGCCTTCTTAAAGGAACAGTGCAAATAAATAGAGGAAAATAATAGAAAAGGAAAAACCAGAGATCTGTACAGGAAAATTGAAGATATTAAAGTAACATTTTGTGCTAAGATGGGCATGATAAAGGACAAAAATGGGAGGGACCTAACAGAAGCAGAAGACATCAAGAAGAGGTGGCAAGAATACACAGAAGAATTATACCAGAAAGATTTGGATATTCCCGACAACCCAGATAGTGTGGTTGCTGACCCTGAGCCAGATATCCTGGAGAGTGAAGTCAAGTGGGCCTTAGAAAGCATGGCTAACAAAAAGGCCAGTGGAGGTGATGGCATTCCAGTTGAACTATTTAAAATCTTAAAAGATGACGCTGATAAGGTGCTACACTCAATATGCCAGCAAGTGTGGAAAAGTCAACAGTGGCCAGGGGACTGGAAAAGATCAGTCTACATCCCAATCCCAAAGAAGGGCAGTGCCAAAGAATGCTCCAACTACCATACAATTGCACTCATTTCACACGCTAGCAAGGTTATGCTCAAAATCCTCCAAGGCAGGCTTCAGCAGTATAAGGACCAAGAACTCCCAGAAGTAAAAGCTGGATTCCGAAGGGGCAGAGGAACTAGAGACCAAATTGCTAACATGCACTGGATTATGGAGAAAGCCAAAGTGTTCCAGAAAAACATCTGCTTCTGCTTCATTGACTATGCAAAAGCCTTTGACTGTGTGGACCACAGCAAACTATGGCAAGTTCTTAAAGAAATAGGAGTGCCTGACCACCTTATCTATCTCCTTAGATATGTGAGACAGGAAATAACAGTTAGAACTGGATATGTAACAACTGATTGGTTCAAAATTTGGAAAGGAGTAAGACAAGGCTGTATATTGTTCCCTGGCTTATTTAACTTATATGCAGAATACATCATGCGAAAGGCAGGACTGGATGAATCCCAAGCCGGAATTAAGTTGCTGGAAGAAATATCAACAACCTCCGATATGCAGATGATACCACTCTGATGGCAGAAAGAGAGGAGGAATTAAAGAACCTCTTAATGAGGGTGAAAGAGGAGAGTGCAAAAAAGGGTTTGAAGCTCAACATTAAAATAAAAGATCATAGCCACTGGTCCCATCACTTCCTGGCAAATAGAAGGAAAAGATATGGAGACAGTGACAGATTTTACTTTCTTGGGCTCCATGATCACTGCAGATGGTGACAGCAGCACCGAAATTAAAAGACACCTGCTTCTTGGGAGGAAAGTGATGACAAACCTCGACAGCATCTTAAGAAGCAGAGACATCACCTTGCCAACAAAAGTCCACATAGTCAAAGTTTTTCCTGTAGTGATGTATAGAAGTGAGAGCTGGACCATAAAGAAAGCTCACCACCGAAGAATTGATGCTTTTGAATTGTGTTGCTGGAGGAGGCTTTTGAGAGTTCCCTGGATTGCAAGGAGAACAAACCTATCCATTCTAAAGGAAATCAACCCTGAGTGTTTACTGGAAGGACAGATCCTGAAGCTGAGGCTCCAATACTTTGGCCATCTCATGAGAAGAGAAGACTCCCTGGAAAAGTCTCTGATGTTAAGAAAGTGTGAAGGCAAGAGGTGAAGGGAACAACAGAAGATGAGATGGATTGACAGTGTCATCGAAGCTACCAGCATGAATTTAACCCAACTGCAGGAGACAGAGGAGGACAGGAGGGCCTGGCGTGCTCTGGTCCATGGGGTCATGAAGAGTCGGACATGACTAAATCACTAAACAACAACAAATGTATGTCTGTATGACTGTATGTCTGTATGTCTGTATGCCTGTATGCCTGTATGCCTGTATGCCTGTATGCCTGTATGTCTGTATGTCGGTAGGTAGGTAGGTAGGTAGGTAGGTAGGTAGGTAGGTAGGTAGGTAGGTAGGTAGGTAGGTAGGTAGGTAGGTAGGTAGGTAGGTAGGTAGGTTGGTTGGTTGGTTGGTTGGTTGGTTGGTTGGTTGGTTGGTTGGTTGGTTGGTTGGTTGGTTGGTTGGTTGGATGGATGGATGGATGGATGGATGGATGGATGGATGGATGGATATCCGACAACAACTGCTCTATATAGTGTATCAATGGTGAATAAGGAAACCCAGATATTACGTCCCCATTGGATGATTCCTTTAATGAAGTTGATATAGAGTTGCCAAAACTGGATATTGGGAGGGACCTACAGGGTCCTGCAGATCCCAGACTCTCAAGGGGCCAGGGGGCCAAGCCTGAAATTGACAGTGTATCAGGGGCTGAGTCCTTTAAAAGCCAAGTTATTGTCAAGCAGTACAGCTTAAATTTGCACAAACATTTCCCATAATAATTGGAAGAAATTCTAAAGACCTGTAGTCATTTGCTTTCTTTATCCTAATTTTTTTTCCATATTGAGGATTTTTGAGCTGGGAAATTCAAGAGATCTGATCATGCATGGGGTACTTCCTGGAGATGCACACTGCATATTCCTACCTAAGAAATATAGGATGATAGCAGATGGAGTGAGGTATTGAGGATTTTGGGAAGATTTGGGGTGCAAGAAGAAGTTAAGAGAAATCCATGCTTCATAATTTCCATAACATGGTTCAAATTCCACGTGCACTGTTATGTCTTTATGAAGGCCATCTATAGAACCATGAACTGTGAACCCACATCCAAAAGCCTGTGTACTGTGATTTTTTAAAACTGCCATAGGAAAGGATCTAGCCCAGCACACACTCCTGAGATGTTAATGGGCTATGGTTCCCAACCAACCTGAGCATTTGCTATGCTGGGTATAACTGATGAAAGTTGGTGTTCTTGGGATGTAATTCCATGGGAAAGACAAGCAGCACATGCTTAATCCTCCTGTTGATGCCAGTGGGAATTCAAAAGGCTTAAGTCTGCATCCCATCCTTAACTTTGCCATGCTCCAACAACAGAAAAGAACTGGAGGTAACATCTATAATAAAACTTTACATTGCAAACAATTTTAAAGATATACAACCTGATTCTGCTTGTATCTTTCATGAGAGAGCTACTCTGAATAATTCAGCACTAAATCACACTATTTTTTCTTTCTCAGTGACTTGCTGTAGATTTTAAAGTGTGATTTAAAATGCTTCTTTTTTTCCATTTGTCTCCAAAAGCAACATCCACACCCACTAATTTTGGGCCAGCCGAGTGACATATTCAAACTCCACATTTTTGTGATAAAAATTGAACTAGCACTTTATTAAGCTGGTTTTTATTGGCATCATCATGGCATTAGCAGCATCCTGTAAATCACTATGCAATTACAGTATTCTCATAACATTTGTCAAATATAATCTTAGACATATGAGGTTTACACTAATGGTGAAGAATTCTGACTAAATCACATGGTAAGTTTTCAAAAAGGAAGAATAGACCGTTATACAGGAAATGTGCTCCTGGTTGTAGCACCTAGTGTGGTTGTAAATTTGCTCCCTTCTTCATCATTTGGGCCAAACAACAGAAAAGTTAAGCAAATTGCTGGGTGGTAAGTGTATGTGCAGACTACCAGGGAGGGGGCGTTGAGTCATGGGACTCACTGTCAAGTCAGACTCAAGTCACACTGGTGACTTCATTCAGACTTGACTTGGATTTTTTTCTTCTTCAGTGACTTAGAAGAAGGTAACAAAGGTTAAGACCAGTAGTTCTTAACCTTTGTTACTCAGGTGTTTTTGAACTGCAACTCCCAGAAACCCCAGCCAGCAGAGCTGATGGTGAAGGCTTCTGGGAGTTGCAGTCCAAAAACATCTGAGCAACAAAGGTTAAGAATCACTGACTTAGACTTGACTCATGACTCATAACTCATCCATTCCCTTCTCTTTTTTTCTGTACAAAAAAGTGTTTTTAATAGTGACTTAGACTTGAGGCTTAGGTGTCAGTTCTTGGTACCAGAGACTTGGACTTGGGACTCGGACCCAATGATTTACCAACATCCCTGCAAATTATCAGTATGTATTAATCTAATCTTATTGTTAAATGATGTTGACATTGCTTGTATTGAACTCGTTTTTCATGTTTTGTGCCAGAGATAGGCTACAAGCAACCTGAGGCCTTCACTGAGATTGGTGAAGCTGGGGAAGGGGACAGTTAGCTGCCAGAGACACAAATTCACGGTGAGGGACAAGACATACAAACATTTTCTTCAGTTACCTCACAGTCAAGTTAACCATGAGGATCTGGAACATCATCAGCCATGACAATGTCTCAGAAATCATTTTGAAGGGAATTTGTTTCCTATGAAATTGAATAAATATGTTTAAAATTCTCAAGTATGATTTTTTTCCCAGCACAACAGGGTTGTGCAACACTCCGGTTGGGTGATGCTCCATCTCCTCCAACATGTTTCCACTCACTTCTACTCAGCACTAGTTTCCATTTGTTCAACATATTTCATTTCTTTCTTAATTTCTTTGTATCTTGTCTTACTGCCTAAGTTCCACTCTAATTCCCTTATTACTACACCACATTTGCTCTTTTTTAGGATATTTTTTGAAACAGCTCAAGGACATGCTGGATTTGTTAGCTTTTTATTATATACTTATTTTGTCTAAGCAATATTATGATATACGGGAGTAAAAGGACATTTAAGGTCAAAATAAATTGTCCCCATGCCAACACTGAGAGAGATTGCAAAAACTACCCCCTTCTGTGCTCTTCTGACACTTATTGTTGATTCTATCTGCTTCATGGAGTTAAGATCAATTGTTCTAACCTCCTCTGAGGAGTTCTCCTCAAGGTTTCCCTTGAGCACCTTTATTTTCTCACACCAGCCAGTTTCTACTGTACAGCTTCAGAAGGAATCTTGTCCCTTAGCATCTGGAATATATTTGTGTCAATATGCTCAGAACTTCTTGCTAATTCTAATCAAAACTCTTTGCTGCCTATAAATTCGGAGGATTGGAAGAAGAACAAACTCCTTCAATCTGCTTACCACTGTTTTCCTTAAGACCATATACTATATGGATGCCATGTTCGAAACACAACATTAGAAAGCAATCACCACACGGTAAACAGTTTATAGATGACTGGTTTTATTCATTGCCACTTTGGCGTCACATGCTCTGCCATTGATTGGCCTCTGTTTCTTCAATATGCTCCTTTATCAGAGCCAATTTCACTGAGAGGCTAGGAATGTGAAAGATTTTTATCCATATAGATTTCCATCTCATAAAGAGGGCTTTAAATTATTCATATAAATAAACCCATGTATGTGTGATGTTCAAACAACAGCATAGTGACCAGCATGTAAAATCACATAAATGAATGTAAATGAACCGTCACCTGCTAGAACACAACAATATGCAAATTTTAAACACATGAATTATGCAAGTAACATTTCAGAAACATAGAAAAGGGTACATTAGTCAAAAAGATACAAAAATCGCCAGCAGATTTAGAATAGTAATGATTCTTTGCATTTGCATAGCCCTTAAAATCACTAAAGTCCCAAATGAATCCAAAATACATGTGGATGTCACTCCAAAACAGGTGTGAGTAATATGTGTTGCCAGGCCGTTTTCTGCAATATTGATTTTCTGTTTGGAATGGATATGGAATGTTGTTCCTGGGGGTGTTTTGCATCGGGTTACATCAGTCCCCTCTAACTGGATGGGTCTGGTGAATTTGGTTTGGCTGACCTACTCAGAAGTTTCCATTCTAAGCTTTTTTTTTTTTTTTTGCCATTCTGGGCCACTGGGTTCCATTCTGTGGGTTTTGGGGTAATGAAAAAGTAATATTTCTGGTCTAAAATATTGTTTGGATGTTTGTCCAGCACATTCCACTGTATTTGGCATCAGTTTTTATTAAGAATTATCTGTTCTGTTCTGTTCCATTCTGGCTTTTACCTAGTCCCTAGTAAAAGTTACGAACCTCAGTTTCTTTACATCTACCTTCACTGTCTCAGAACAAAAATTGCTATTTTAGTCTTTTATTAGGTGATTAATATCAGAGACATTGGCAAGTCCAAGTCTGAATCCAAGTCTTTGGTAACAAGTCCCGAGTCCCAGTCACCAAGTCCAAGTCTCTACAAAAACTAAGCTTTTTTCCTCAGAAAAAAGGAGGAGTGAGTGAGTTCTGCATCATGATTCAAGTCTGAGTCATTGACAAAAGAAAGAAAAAACGAATCAAGTCTGAATCAAGTCACCAGTATAAATTATGTCGGACTTGGCAGCAAGTCCCAGAGCTCAAGTGCCAATCCATGGTTAATACCCAATGTAGTGTAGTGGATAGAGTGACAGATTAGGACTCAAGAGCTCTGATTTAAAAATACTGTTCAATAATGGAAGCTCACAGGGGTTGTGGAACTGGTTAAACTACTCCTTAAATATCTTACTTACCTTGAAAGCTATAAGTCAGTTCTGACTTGAGAGCACATAACAACAACATACCAATTAGGTGGTTAGGAATGTCTGTCTGTTTCTATGACAATGAAAGTCTCATTGTTTACTCCTGGACCTTAACTTTAAAAAGGTACCCATTCTGATAGATTCTTTCCCTGGAAGAGGGTACAAACTATTCCAGAATCTAACAATTCCAGATCATGATATGATCATTATTCTCTATTGAATATGGTTGGTGAGCCTTAGGCACTGACATTTTGGACATCTTGGACTACAAATCCAATAATTGTCTCTTCTGAGAGTTCCACCTGATGGACCCACTTACAGGCACTTAAATGTAGCCCACCTGGAGAAAAGGCCTCACTTGCTGATAAAAATTGTCCATAGTGAATTGTCAGATCATTTCAGTGCAGAGGTGAGCAAAGTCAGTAGGGTTGGGGGGAGCAGGGCAATTGTTATGTGTATTCCTCTTTCCCAGTGGCCTCTTCCCACTTCTAGCTCATCAGAAATCAATTTTGGGGTCTATAACTAGATATAGAAACTATGCACCTTTGTAAGATGAGAACTATACTTATAGGAGTGCAATTCTCCTTTGAAATAACTTATATGGCCTACATGTTTTAAATGAGAAATAAGATCCACCGAACTGCTTCCCATCAATATTAGGTTGCAGGGTTCTGGGAACAACAGTAATGAGGGTTTTAAAAAACCCCGAGATCACATGCTGCTGACCATCAGTTAATGTCTCTGGCTCAGGCAAAATATATGTAGAAATTCTGGGAGACATTAACCATGAATACCATTATTGATGTTTCAGAAACAAATCCTATCAAATTCTATGGAGTCAGTGTAGTGTGCTTTCATAAGATGAGCAATGATTCTATAAAGGTTGTCATACATCTGTGGAAGAAATTTTGTCATTATCATGTTATTAAACACCAAGTTTGCAGAAATAGGCACCTGGTATGAGGGCAGATCAAGGTGGAAAAGTTTGATATTTCTGTAAGATCAAGGAGTTTTGGAAGTTCTGACAATCATATTTGGAGTCTTTCTTGCAAACAATGGCCAGACTCCAGCTACTTTTTACTGTGATTACTTCTACCTGTGGGCATAAATCAAATGGCATAAGTCACTGCACTTAATTGCTTCAGAATAAGAAAGCAAAGCTTGTACCAAGTCTGGTGTGCAGCAAGAACAACATGCTTCTTTTTCTTAAGCAGCAATTCACCACAACAAATTATGCCATTTGACTAAATACTTGAAGTTGTAATAACCGAAGTTGTAAATCTTCAGTAGGGGGAGGATTTCTATGACATGACATTTTTCTTCCTGCAACCTACGTTTGAGTTTATGGATGGGTTTGAACATGTTTATGAGTAATCTGGTGAGAAAGCCAGATTACTCATAAACATGTTTGAACTTGCAGATTCAAATGTAGATTGTAGAGAAAATATGAAGTGTCATAAAAATCCTCCCCCTAGTAATCAGATTCTGGTCATTTCATTATTTTAAGTATTCTTACATTTGTTTACTTACTACATCAGGTTACAAAATTTAGTATAATGCAATACCAAAAAAAAAAAAAAAAGGGAAGGAAGGAAGGAAGGAAGAGAAACAAAAACAAAGAAGCCTTTCAAAATGACTGGAAAAACAAACATTCCCATCAGCATCCAAATGGGGTATAGAGAGAATAAAGCTGCACAAAGTATGCTTTAATAATTATACATACGAAAATGTATCATGTATGTTGTTGTTATGTGCCATCAGGTTGCCTCTGACTGATGGCAACCCCATGAATGAGGTCTCCAAAATGTGCTCAGCCATCCTACTCAGCTCTTGCAAACACAAGCTTATGGGCTCTTTTAGGGAAGTCAGTCCATCTCATATGTTGTCTTCCTCTTTTCCTTCTTTCTTCCATTTTTCCCAGAATTATTGTCTTTTCCAGGGAGTACTGTCTTCTCATGTTGAATCCAAAGTAAGGCAGCCTCAATTTCAGCATTTTCACATCCAAATATGGTTCAGGCTTGATTTATTCAGGAGCCACTTGTTTGTTTGTTTTGCAGTCCATGGTATCTACAACACTCTCTCCAGCACCACATTTCAAATGAATCTTTTTTTCCTGTAGCTTTCTTAACTGTCCAGCTTTTACACCCATGCATCAGCTTTCACACCCATGCATCAGCTTTCACACCCGTACATGGTGATCAGAAATGCAAGAGTGTGGGGAATCTTGGTCTTGGCTCTTCAATGACACACCCTTACACTTGATTATCTTTTGGCATTTCATTTGCCCCTGGTGATGTATCAGTTCTCAATGTTTTCAAAGCAGCTTTCACTTCACTTTCTAGAAATACAGGTTCTCCATCATAGGCTTCCTTTTCAAATGATTCTGTCATCATTTTGTTCCTTCTGTAAAGGTCTTCAGAATACTGTTCAGAATAACTGTTCAGTATACTGTGTAGTATACTGTTTCTACCTTCTCTTTATGTTCTCCTGATCAGATTCCTAGACTAGGAATGCTGAATAACCAAGTATGTTCAAAATGTATATGCAAGTGAGACTGCGGGACCTACTGAATTCTTCCTAGTTTTATGTCTGCATCAGCAGCATATGTGGGTTTTCTGGAAATATGCTACATTCTCAGATTAATTATTCAAGCAAAATGTATTTAGAGCAGGATTAGTGTTTACATAAAAGAGGTGAAAAGGGTTCAAAATCTTACCGTGAAACTATTATCTTTTTTTACAAAGAAAACACAATACTCATCATGTATACCTACAAATATTCTAAACAACATGCCTAAAAGGTGATAACTATTACATATTTATAATGACAGCATATTGCAATTTGTGGATCAGACTGGATAAAGACTTAATTCTGTAACATTATGTCAAACCGTCTACCAAGTTTCAACTATCTGTCTGCATACTAGAAGCAGATGATTTCATTATATTCAGTATTCATTGCAAAGGCACTTTAATATTTATCTCCAGAAGGTATCTGTCAGACATTGCTGCACTCATGTGATGGCAATTAATATGGAAGTTCATTAAATGTGTATGTTTCCTTTGCTACAGAACAAAGACAACAACCAAAGAGTGTGGCATGTTTTTGATTTGGTTATGATGGGTGCTTGCAACTTAATCTGTGAAAGTTTTAGAAAAATCTTTCACACTTTATGAAAAAAAAATGTTGAAGACTGCACATTTCTTTCTCTGAAACAAACAGGGGTGGAATAAAGATGTATGACATGTAACAAAATGATCTATAAAAGACGCAGTCCAAGTGCAGAAAACAAGCATTGTTTTCATTAAAGAAGAACACACTGAGTCTCTGTTTCATGAGGAAAAAAAAAACAAAAAACACATCTCACTATGTAATGCCATTCTGGAGAAAATATGCTGGATGTGATCATTGCATCTTTAGGAATGGAATCCTAAATATTATCCTAAGCAAACCACATTAGGAAGTCAGGATAAAAATCCTATTATTTATGTCCACTGACTTAATACAACTTCTATAAATCTGTGATGCTATCGCACAGAGTGCTGTCCTCTGAAGATGCCAGCCACAGAGACTGATGAAACGTTAGGAAGAACAACCTTCAGAACACGGCCAAAGAGCCTGAAAAAACCACAACAACCATTACTTCCATAAATCTCCTTGGCAAATTGCCAGAAGCTATTACGTTAGCATAGACATTGGCTCTTGTGGACAATCTCCATTAGACACAAGTTTCTTTAGGAAATTATTTATTTATTTATTTACAATATTTTTTAGCCGCACCATTGCCAGTGGCTTCTTAGTATGGATACTTGAAGAGACTCAATAGCTATGCTCACTCCAACCCTACAAAGGATGGTTGTTACTCAGAAGGTTGCCTTGACTGCATATGGACCTACTTAGAGAGGGGATGAAAATGTCCATAACATGGTTTCATCCTGATTGGCTAAGGGAAATGCCCGTGTTAGTTCTTAGACTTTCTTATGAATATCTACACTGTATTGTCAAACCTTCAGAACTAATCTTTCAGTATATGAACTCAGAGAAATAGTGGCAAAGTTCTATACAAAATTATATACAGAAGAATGCATTCCATCCATGAAGCAGAAAGAATACAGTGGTGCCTCATAAGACTATTTTAATTCATTCTGCGAAAATTGTCATCTTGTGAAAAAATTGTCTTGCGAGGTTCCTTATGCATCAGTCTAAAAAAGACGTCTTGCGAAACATCGGTCACAAAAATTGTCTTGCGAAGCACGGTCATAGAAAAAACATCTTGTGAGGCACCATAGTGATTGCAAAAAATGTCTTGCGGGTTTTTTACCACTGTATATCCAAAGAAAAAAACCACATCAAGCTATCAAAACAACAAGACACAGTGGTGCCTCGCATAGTGACGATAATCCATTCCAAAAAATCGTCGCTATACGGAGTTGTCGCTATGCGGGGCAAAAAAGCCCATAGGAACGCATTAAAACATGTTTAATGCGTTCCTATGGGCTTAAAAACTGACCTTAAGCTAAGATCCTCCATAGGGTTGGCCATTTTCAGTGCCTCTAAAGCAAGGCAAAACAGCAGGCGGCCATTTTGGAACCACCGATCAGCTGTGCGAAAATGGGGGCGTTGCAATGATCGCTTCCACGCGATCATCGCAAACACCCCATTTTCGCACAGCTGATCGGCGGGGCTTCAGGATGATGGGGGAAGCACTTCCCCGCATCATCCTGAAGCCCACATTTTTGCTCAGCTGATCGGCGGGGCTTCGGGATGATCGGGATGCTTCCCCCGATCATCCCGAAGCCCCACCGATCGGCTGTGCGAAAATGGGGCATTTGCGATGATCGCTTCCCCGCGATCATTGCAAAGCAATTTTTCCCCATAGGGGAAAATTTTAATCGCTATGCGGATTCGTCATTAAACGGGACGCCTGTTAAGCGAGGCACCACTGTATTCTGAACCAGCCATTTGCAATACATGAAATTTCAGAGGCTTTTAAAAAATAGAAACTGAAGAAGTCACCAGGAAGTGATGGGTACCTGCAGAATACTGTAAAAAAATTTGAAGACGTGCTGATCACCCCTTTCAAAAAAATGATAAATGAAATACGACAAGAGGGGAAAATACCCAAAACATGGAAGGAGGAGGTCATTACGACTGTACATAAAGAAGGCACGGAGGTGGAGGAAATATCAAACTATAGACCAATATCTCTCTTAATCATAGACTACAAGATATTTGCAACAATATTAGCAACAAGACTAAAGAGAGTATTGGTCGAAGTTATTCATCAAGACCAAGCAGGATTCCTTCCAAGGAGATATTTAAGCTCTAATGTGAGAAATCTCATTAACTTTTTGGAATACTATGAAAACCATCCAGCAAAATAGATGGCAATTCTCTTTATTGAGATGGAGAAAGCATTTGATAATATAAACTGGAACTTCATGACAACACAACTAGAAGAAACGGGGGCACGTCAGAATTCCACTGAAATAATAAAGATTATCTACTCCAAACAAATGGCAATGATAAGAATTAATGGAAAACACACACAAGAAATAGAAATACATAAAGGAACACAACAGGGTTGTCCACTATCACCATTATTCTTTTTAACGGTAATAGAAGCACTAATGCAGCAGATACGAATATTGGATAAAATTAAAGGACTTAAAATCAGAGGAAAAATATTCAGTGTAGAGCCCTTTGCAGATGACCAGATCATGGTAGTTGAAAATCCTAAGGAATCAATAGAAGCTTTAATGCTGGAATTAAAAGAATTTGGTGAAATGACAGGGTTAAAAATAAACCACAAAAAGACACAAAACGTATGACTAATACATGCAGAAACAGGAGACTGATGGATTACTACAAATTATAAATTTTCAGGAAGGAAGGTAAGCAAAATATTTGGGCATATTCTTTACAAAGAAAACAAGCACTCTTTTCAAAGATAATTACTTAAAATTGATGGACGAAATTAAGAAAGACCTTTCTAGTTGGACAAATCTACAATTATCAATGATGTGTAGAATTGCTACAATCAAAATGAATGTTCTACCAAAATTCATATTCCCTTTCTAAACAATTCCAATTGTTTTAAAACAAATAATATTTAAGGAGCTTGAAAAAATGCATATCTAAATTTATCTGGCAGAAGGAAAAACCCGGAATTAAAATTAAACACCTATAAGACCCCCCAAAAAAGAGGACGAATGGGGAGTGGATAACATTGGAAAACACAAGACTCCTGAAACTTCAAACAATTCAATAACCATGTACTAAGGAAGGCACTCTTGTCAACATGGAATAAAGTAAAAAACCAAATGTATATTAAAATACCACAGTGGGTAATGCCAATTGAAGCATTTGCTCTACCACATTTGAGAGAAAATAAGAAAATAGTAAGATATAGTGAGGTTTTAAATATCGACATTTCTATTAAAACACAATGAGAGGTAGTATCCCAAAGCATTGAAATGGATTGGTGGGCGCAATCACAATTAATATCAAGGTATACTAAAGATAAGCAACTGAGATTTTATCAAGAAAACACTCCTTTCGACAGAACTCTTTTAGAATCAGAATGAAAATGTATTAAGTTTCTATATAATTTCTTGCTAGATTTTGAAACACAAGATGAAGTAGTAAAAGCATGCATGATCAAATGGGCACTGAATGTAGGACACAATATTGAATTAAACCAATGGGAACAAACCTGGAAAATAAATATAAATATAACTAAATCTACAGTATTCAAGGAGAATATATATAAAATGTTCTACAGATGGTATATGACTCCCACAACTCTGGCCAAAATAAGCACTCAATTTTCAAATGCAGGTTGGAAATGTAAACAAAAAGAAGGGACATTTTACCACATGTGGTGGATGTGTAAAGAAGCCCAAAAATACTGGACCAAAGTCAATCAGACACTGCAAGCGATATTAGAAAAAGTCCAATATCAATGATACCAGAATTTTTTCCACTAAATATTTTGCCTAATACATTAGATTCTGAAAAAGCATTCTTAGCCATCCATATGATAACAGCAGCAAGAATAGTATTCGTGAAACACTGGAAGGAGTCTGGAATACCACAAATAGATGAACTTATAGGAAAACACTGGAAACTGCAGAAATGGATATTCTAACAGAATGGTTGAATCCAAAAAAGAAAAAGGACCATCGGGAAACTTGGCTACCACTATATACATGGTTGCAAAAAAAGACTAGCTACATAAGTAATTACAAAATACCTGTATGAATTTAGATTTTTCTATATGATGTATATATATTTTTATGATAACTGGAATTATTCGTAGAAGAGATTATTTAAAATTATTATGGGGGAAAAATACCAATTTGTAATGTAACCGTTCAAATCCACCCTCTCTAAATATATCCTTATCCCAGTTTATCCCTTACCCCACCCTACCTCTATAAAGAGAAAATAAATAAATAAATAAAAACTAATCTTTCAATATATGAAATATTTAGGTCAAAATATGACAAAATCTATCTTGATAATAATCACATTCTCTTACACCATGATTTTTATTCTTTTTTTAAAAAACCTAACATAATTTAATCTCCCTCCGCAATTGATTTACATCAGCCAAATTCCAAAAACTATTATATTTTGCAAGAAGTATTGTATTAAAGATACATATATCATCCGAAGAATAGTAAACCAGGGGGATTATCAACTAACTAACATTTCCCATTTTGCAGTGGAAAGTAATTCACTTTGCTTTGAACTGGAGACTACAAGTATTTTTAAATCATTTCCTACAGACATTTCACCAGCAGGATCATCATCCTATCTATAATTCTACTATCTATAAGTCTGCTATAAGTGTATTAGGTCACGATAAACTGCAAGTAAAAACACTGATATGATCTGGAAAAAAATATTTATTTCATCACCAAATATTTATGAGGATAATGATAACTCGCTAATTCCCTCTATATGTTACTTTATTGACCTAAAAGACTGCTCATTTGCTTGATTTTTCATGAATTCAATAGAGTGCCCAAAATATACAGTCTGAGTTTAATGACATTGGTGAAATTTAATTGGCTGTGTTGGCCAAGAGCTGCTGAGCTCTCAAAAGACCACTTCAAGCTTTGTTGAATTCTACCTCTCCTCCCAGCCTTGCGTTGTTGGAAATGACTTTGGCCTATCCTGGTTTGCTAATCCCAGCCTAATTTCACACCGGAGTTATGGCTGTGTCCCTGAACTAGAGAATTATTGGGTTTTATTTCATATGTTCTCTCATCTACACCTCCCCAGTCCATTTATCTGTCAAAAAGGCAGAAAATTTCAAGGTCTATTTTCATGGCTTCAGGTTTAATCAGTACTTCTGGAAATGAATAACCTTCGTGAGTTGTTCAGTTTGCCTTTTTCAAGGGGAATGCAAACTAAAAATGTCACCAAAGAACACATGCTCAGTATCCAGGAAAGAATTCCAGAAGCAGAAAAAATGGAAGAATGGCATATGGCCAAGGAGTGTACTCACCAAGAAACTAAGGTTTTAAGAACCCCACTATATAAAACTATTTTTTAATGGGAATCCTTTTTTGAGTATGAGTAGGTCTCAGTCCAAGAACTATCATGACTAAAAATCCACTATCTTGCAGTTCATGTCCTTGTTGCCTATTCATTTTTCTCAACCTTAGGACATATATTCAAAGTTCCCCTCTTACTACATTTTATGTTGGTCCTGGATGCTGTTTGATGCAGAAACTGAAGAATATGTTGGTTGTTTTTTTTCCCTTCCTTGTCACCTCACTGTAACTTTAATCAACATTTTTCATTTCTGGATACAGCCGGTAAATGTTTATGTGTTGTGATAGATTAATCCAAGTCAGAAATGCCAGCAGAAACTCTTGAACTCAACCCTATTTACGAACCTGAATTAATTTAATTTGCACTATTTGATGCCTGCTTTTAAATCAGTATCTTTTCTTCTCCTTTGCTCAGTGTTTCCACATTTGAATACCATTTTTGGCAGCTTTCCTGGTTTATGCCTGGGAGTCACTGTGACTTTCCTGCTGCCAGCAGGAATTGAATAGCTACCTAAAAGATTAAGCTACACAACTGCATTATATTGAAAATTTATTTACCCTTAAAAAACAAAACTAAACAAAACCCTTTCTCATTTAATTTGATGGAAATGTCCAGGACTATCTCAAAGGAGGAATGCAATTTTGGTGAAATTCTTATGGATAGGATGCAGAGTTCTTGCTCTTACCTTCGTTCAAGACGCCGAATCTTATCTTTCATTACACAGTCATCCCTCCAATGGTTGCCAGCCTTCAGAAATCCCTACTCTTCACTTAAAGCCCAGATTAAGATGTAATGAGAAATTCCTCCCATATTATTTGGACAAGGGAATGTGGAGAACTGGGAAGGCTACAGAAAGGTAGGAAGATATGTAACAGCAGAACAACTCCAAGAATGTGGCCATTTCTGAGCAATTGTGAAAAGTTTAAAGGCATCATCCAAACAGAATGACACACACAACATGAGCCCCTTTCAAGGTCATTGAAGAATATTCAGGTCACTGGAAGACAGGCAAAATACTATTACACAGGATGTGAACAATCTGTATTCTAGTGATCTAATTGATAATAATAGCCAAAAGAAAATTACTCATATGTTCTGCTTCATTTGCTGAAACACTTCCATAATATATGGGATAGCAGAGGGAAGTGAGAAGAAAACTCTCCAATGTTCACTCACAATGCTGTAGTAAATGGGTGAGTGTCTTGAAATATGGCTCCTGAGAAAGGGCACTGTTTTCTAGAGCAGTGGTCCCCAACCTTGGGCCTCCAGATGTTCTTGGACTTCAGCTCCCAGAAATCCTGACCAGCAGAGGTGGTGGTGAAGGCTTCTGGGAGTTGTAGTCCAGGAACCTCTGGAGGCCCAAGGTTGGGGATCACAGTTCTAGAGGACAAGCAGAACGTTCCTTACTGAGTGTGGCGGAATGCCCATGTCCCACTTGTCCGTCATGTGGAGCTCTAGAGCTGGAGACTATAAGAAGACAGGAAGGTGGAGTCAGAGAGACAGCTGGGAACAGAGAGAGAAGGAGAGAGGAGGTTTTGAAGGTTTATGAGACAGATTGGAAAGTAGGTGTAGTTGGTTGATGTGTTAAAGAATAGTTAAAGGATAGAAGTATAATAAAATAGATAAACAGATCTTATTCCAGTCATTGATGTGAAATAACACAAAGAAAAGAAATGTGTTTAATATCCAAGTTTAATGAGGACAACATAATAAAACATCTTTGAACCTACTTGTGTGATTCAACAACCAAATAATAAATAATCAGTTATATTTGACAGCACATGACTATGCAACATTATTGGTAAAATGTGGATAAAGATCCACTGGTGGCAGTTGGTGAAAGGAGAAATAAGCAAGTTGTGTCCAAAGGTGGACCTGCGTTTGAGGGAAACAAACTAAGGACACTGGGGGGTGCACAACACTGAGGCTGCTGCAAGGTAGCTATGTTTATCTCACAGAGCTCTCCAGCAGAAAATATGAAATTTTCTCTCCTTTCTATGCTTTTTAAAAATGCATCCATTGGGTAATGGCACAACCAGGTCAGAACAGACTAATACTAACTATTGTGTACAATTAGGTCACCCTTGCAAAGGAAATAAAAGTCCTCAAAAGCCCACAGTTCCATATAAAATGCTAATCGGAGGAAAACATCTGAAAGAGTGCACAAGAGTCATACTTTCCTTGTTGGTTCCTGCAGCTGGCTTTCATCTTATTCAGCCCAGACTCCTCCTTGTTGAAAATGAGGTCTAGATGAGCCTTCCAAACCCACTGACCTCCAGATCTGGAGAATCAGAGTTCCTACCAATATGACATTTGACTGCTGGAGATGATGCCAGCCTGCCAGGCTCCATATCTGAAAGGTGCCAGGTTGGATGAAATGTGATCTAGAAGACCTCAATTTTCATATAGCACTTATCTGACCCTGTTATCTCTTTGAACTGTACAAGTATACGTACCTCTCATAACATTACTCTCATTCATTATGATCCTCTTTTAAAGAATTGTACGTCAGAAACTACAGCCTTTTTTAGTCCATGGGAATCACAAAGGTTTATGTTTCTGAACTGAGGTTTTATGAGGGACTCACATTTATTTATTTATTTATTTGATTTATATCCCGCCTATCAGGTAGCCTCCTAAATGATCTGAGATGAATTAGGAACTGGACTGCCAAACTGGGGATAAACCAAATCTGATTGTTGGTGCACACCTAAGTAAATTGTTCTACCTTACTGTATTTCTTAGCAGCTATGCTTTATGGCAAAATCATTTACATCATTGCTCATAAATTTAGATTCTACTGCAGTTTTGCAGAATTTGGATTCAGTAAAATGTACAACTTCCAAGCTGTAGCTTGAGTTGTTAGTGCATCATTATTGCAGGTCCTAGGATTCAGGACTGATCTGGGTCCAGAAGACTGCATGGAGGAAAGTGTGTGTTTCCTCCTGTACCAGTGTTAAAAAATTGCCCTGTAATTTCCTGAAATTTTATCACAAACAAATATTTTTATTTATTTATTTATTTATTTTATATCCCGCCTATCTAGTCAACTCAGACCACTCTAGGCGGCTAAATAGTTCTTGCTCAAGGAGTGAAGGGTCTCAAATGTCATTTTGCTATTCCCAGAACACAATTTAAACTCTGTTGGGGTTCAATAATATTGTTAGTTTAGGATGTTTATGCCTTTCTTATGTCGCTTAAAGGTAAAGGTAAAAGTTCCCCTTGACATTTTTAGTCCAGTCATGTCCGACTCTAGAGGGCGGTGCTCATCCCATTTTCAAGCCGTAGAGCCAGCGCTTGTCCGAAGACAGTTTCTGTTGTCATGTGGCCAGTGTGACTAGGGAACGCCGTTTTACCTTCCCACTGAGGTGGTACCTATTTATCTACTCACATTTGCATGCTTTCGAACTGCTAGGTTGGCAAGGAGCTGGAACAAAGCGGCAGGAGTTTACCCCATTGCATGGATTCGATCTTACGATTGCTGTTCTTCTGACCCTGCAGCACAGGTTTCTGCGGTTTAGCCCACAGCACCACCACATCCCTTTTGTTGCTTACCTGAAGACAACTGTAAAGAAACTAGTATAAACCCAATGCAGACATTTATAATAAAAGTATTTAAACATTAAGGCTCCAGTCTTGAATATGTTTTACTTGAGAGAAAGCCCCATTAAACACAAATAGACTTTTAAGTTTCCATAGTTAATAGCCATTGGAAAATATTCAACAATAGCCGTTATTCACTGTAGCTAAATAATTATCTCCATGTACCATAACAGTGTACCTTTGAGTGTTCATCTGCTGGAGATATTATGAATCACTTCTGTCTCATAGGTGCTCTGGGTGATGTATAGTGTGTGAAAGCAACAGTAAAACAACATGAAAACTAAGGCATCAAAACAATCAACTGAAAAGACAAATCAGAAAAAAAAGGCATACAATAAAAGCAGAGAGCATTTACAGAACACAGTCACTGTCAGTACAATACATGGTAAAGAGTAAAACTCCATTCATTTGTTCTTATGGTGCATGTTCTTCCCCTTGGGATGAACGGCATGCTAGCCCTGCTCCTGGTCTCATCACATTCAAGATGTAAAGGCAACCATCTGCTGTATCCATATAGGCACCCTTCTTCCTCTCCTTTTTTTTTCATTTTCTGTGACAACTGAGGAGCATCAAGGGATACATCAGCCTCCTGCTCTTCAGATGGTCCCTTTTCCATTTTGAAAGCAATGACAGAGGGCTATAGAGGAGCTGTTGCATTTCCATCACTGCATGTGGAGAGCGCACAATTTCTACATGATTAAATAGGATTAAAGCTAATCTCAATTCATTGGCTCTGGAGTCTCCTAATTGGAACTCTGCTATACAAATGGCCTCTCTTGCATACTCACTATTTTAACTTTTCTAGGTGATAAGACATATAACAGTTCTCCAAGGACAATCATAGTTTATGGACAGTAACATATGGAAGGAGGCAATATTTTCAGTTACTGTACTCTGAAGCTTATTATGAGCTTCAAAGACATGAATCCAGCGAAAATGTTTCAAGACTTGCATCATATAACCCATTAGCAAAGCAAAGAGAAGCAACAAAAACAAAAAAGAAAGGAAAAATAGCAAACAACAGGCTGTCTTCTGCACTGTACAATAGCTGTATCTTCCAAACACTTCTCAAAGGAAGGCATATATCGATTCCAGTGGAATGGGACTGCAATCATGTTATTGTGCAGTAGAACAAATCAACATTCTACAAGGCAATTCTAAAAAGTAAGAGCAGCCCAAACACAAGATTATAACTTTGAAACTGGACTTCAGATCAGCATCAAATATTACAAAAATGAAGTAGACAGCCTGCTCTTGTTCTATATCAACTTTGGGGAAGTGTGAGCAAAGGGCTTTTGAGTTTTGATTTTTTAAAAAGTAAAACTGTTTTGCTCCCTATTCAGAAACAAATCTCAAACAGTCTCAGATTTAAAATAGATCAAGTAAATTGAAAAGATAACTCTCACTTATCTTTGGGAAGGATACAGACTGCAGGGGTTGAAATATTGATTCTCACAAAGGTCATTCCAA
The DNA here is from genome assembly GCF_051106095.1 of Pogona vitticeps. Lineage (NCBI taxonomy): Eukaryota > Metazoa > Chordata > Lepidosauria > Squamata > Agamidae > Pogona > Pogona vitticeps. The sequence goes on from NC_135785.1 coordinate 156,483,324, forward strand.
AGAGAAAATAGCTACTTTGTTATAACCCTGAGAATATGTGGTACAGTGTTGACAGCAAGAGCTTTGTTAAATGATACATTGTATACATTTGTAGTCAGGGGAAGGAGCATTGCAGGGCAATTAAAGGTCACAGAAGCAGAGTTAAAATGCAGGTTTTCTTTAAAGAATAACAAAAACCACATTTTCTTTAAAGAAGTAATGGAGTGACAATCCTCCAGAAAGGGGAACATTTTGCTAAGTACCTTGTAAGGGATATCAGTACATTACCTTAGAAAACCAGATAGCTGTTGTGTTTTGTTCTAGTACCTTCAGTAAACATTTCTTCAGGATTTGTGAGACCAAACAGTCTCCTCACATAAGTTTTTAAAGGGAAAAACATCTTCATCTTTAAGGTGATCTGACCTTTTGACCTTGTCAATCAGGACCTACTTAGGTGACTCTTAACTCACTTTCTAACTGATTTCTGTCCAAAAAGGCTAATGAGATTCATGCTTGCAATGAGATTCTGTATCTGGTTGTAAAAATGAAAAAAAAAAAGAATATTCAAAAATTTAAAAATATAGATACTGAAAATATTTATAAAAATGTATGAAAAATGAAGAATATTCAGAAGCTCATTCATTTAAGCTGTGAAATTACTGTATTTTTGCTTTGTGGCTGGGGATGGTTTTATTTGATGTTAGCAATGCATTGATGCCTATAATCTATAGTTTTCTATCATAATCTGAATTCCACCCTTCTTGTCGCTATTGTTTGGTAATTTTTTTAAAAAAATTGACAATGTTATGTGCCATAAAATCACTTCTGATGTGTGGTGACTATATGAGTTCATTGCATCCCAATTGTCCTATCATTACCAGCTCTGATCAGATCTTGCAAACATCTCATGTTTGGTCATTCTCTCTTTTTACTGCCCCCCCCAGCAGTATTGTCTCTTCCAGTAAGTTCTGTCCAAGTCTTGCAAACTAACGGTTGTAGATTCCTTTGTTGAGTCAACCCATCTCAGTCAAGTCTGAACTCTCACTAGAGCAAACATGGTTAAATAGAGTTTGTTCTAACTTTCCCATATGATGAGAATAAAGCTCATTTTCTGCTCTCCACACCAGTTTTCCCAGTAATATTGTCTTTCTGGTCAGTTCTGTATTATAACTATTTGGGCACGGTAGAATAGGCTCAATGTATTCATTTTTGCTCTGAGGGTTCAGACTTGACTTGGCTGAGCACCCACTCAGCTATCTGTTTGTACAGCGAGGGTTTGAAAATTGGAAGATAGTTATCTAGTTTGCATTCTAAGGAGTGGACCTGGCAACATTAGTTTACCTGAGATATTAAAGGGTGTGCATGTTTTTTTATGTTATTTGTTTCACTGATTTTCACATTTGCTTCACATTAAGTTCAAATCAACCCTTAAACATATTTTGGCATAGAGGGATTGTGCCAAAATCCAAATTGTTTTTGCTTCTGCCCACCTCCAGCAGCCATAGTTGAGATCAGGCAATCATCTTCTGGGATTCACATGAGGGAAGTTTCTGTTGGCATTTGTATGTAGTTTATGCATACTGAAATTAGAGTTTTCAAAAGCCTTTCAAAAACCTCCAGTTTATGTATATAGAATATTGTGCACCTGTATCTGTGATTCAAAATACCAGGAAATATTTATTAAATCACATTCAACCTAGAGAACTTGTGGAAAAGGAGCTCTGAGAATTGCTTTCTGTTTTGGGTGAAAAGTAATTAACTGGTGAAGAAAGGAGTCAGGTTCTAGCATTTCCCCCTGCTTGGTGTCTCTTTCTGATTGGTAGTGAGCACAACAGGGTATCCTGTAGACCATTTTGACTACTGCCATAGGTGTTGTCAGCATTCACACTGCCTTTTGCTATATAAAGTTTGGCATCCTTTTTCCTGCTAGCAAAATCAGCACGATATTGTTCAGCAATATTAGGCCATTTCCTAAGATTTTGAATTCTAGATACAGAAGCACAGTATCCCATATTCATAAATTGGAGGTTTTGAGAAGAACTGAATTTCATTACAGCAATCTGGATGAAATATGGTTAAGGCCTGAATCACAGTAGCCAGATCTGCTTCCCCCAGGAAAGGGTACAGCTGGCACACCAGCTGAAGCTGGACAAAAGTATTATTGGCCACAGCTACCATCTGACATTCCTTCGATCTTTGCTAATTCTGCTGTGCAGTATTCTTGTCCACACACTCCAGATTAATAACTGCATTCCCTAAATGTGATTAAACACTTGGCTCAAAAAGTTCTTTAAAAATATGATTCAAAATGCATATTCTGAGGTAAAAATACATGTTGTAGGAAAATATAGTATGTAAAAATAAAGATTTAACTACAGTGGTACCTCGACTTACGAACTTAATCCATTTTGGAACGACGTTCGTACATCGAAAAGTTCATAAGTCAAAGTATGATTTCCCATCCATTCCAGCATTTCAAAAGGCAAAAAGGCAAGGAGAAAGGGTTGGAAATTTGAATTTCCCACCCTTTCTCCCTGCCTTTTCCCCTTTGGAGCTCTCAAATGGCTTGCTCCGATATCGGGGGGGGGGAAGCCCTTTGAGACCTCCAAAGGTGCCGATCGTGGCAGTGGGGACCCTCAGGGAGGTCTCCCATGGTGGCAGGCACGCCCTGGGAGACCTCCATGGGGGTCCCCACTGCCATGATCAGCACCTTCAGAGCTCTCAAAGGGCTTTCCCCCTGACATTGGAGGAAGCCCTTTGAGAGCTCCAGAGGAAAAAAGGCAGGGAGAAAGGGCGGGAAATTCAAATTTCCAACCCTTTCTCCCTGACTTTTTGCAGGGAGCCATTTATGAATGGCTCTATTGGTAAAAATGGCATTGACTTGTGAACGGAGCCTCAACCTCGTTAGTAGGTCAAGGCTCCATTCGCAAGTTGATGCCAATTTTTGCCAATGGAGCCGTTCGTAAATCAAAAAGTTCATATGTAGGGACGTTCATAAGTCGAGGGTTGACTGTATGTACTTAAATGCATGTTTGTATGGATGTAAAATGAAAATTAATATTGAGCATGGCAAAAAGCCCTCATGGGTGTGCAATATGAAACTGATAACAGACTTTTTCCCTTTCAATGTACAGATGGCGTTATAAACTATTTGGTGACTAGAAACTGGACTTAGAACAATTTTATGGGAATCTAGAGACAAGCTTTCCACTTAACACATTGCAGTTATAATAGATACAAATAAAGAAACAACATGGTAGAAAAAGAATTCCGTTATCTGAGAGTACAACCTGGCTAATTTAGTTGAGATTATAGCAGTCATGCGGAATGTTTGGCACCTTCATAATCAAATATATTATGTTTGATCATCATTAGCATGCCCCCATTGTAACAAAAGTTGCTTTTTGGTGATAGCTCTGCGCTGAAACACAGGTGCCCATAGAGCTAAAAGGCAATCCATGCAGTGAGTTAAAAATGATTTCAGGCGAGAGGAGAGAATGGTTTGAAATGAAGTATGAGACAGGATACTGTTTATGTCATGGTCTTATCCAGTCAGCTCAAGAGGCCTGTGATAATTATGTACCGTAGTTCTCTCCATAATGTGGAGAATAACTCCCTAACAGACTGTAGAAAAGGTAATGACCAAAGGCTCTTTGTTGATTTTTAGTGCTTTGCTAAATCTCATATTATTTCCCAGAATGATGAATCAGGGAACATACATCCTTTGACAACATGGTATGGCTGATTGAATATTATATAGATAGATATAATTCCCAGAGGAGCCCAAACACTTGTAGCTCCAGGTGTCCCTTAATGAAGCACCAGATTTTGATTGGGCACGCAGTCAATAATATATTGAACAGTTTCAATTTTTATGGTCTGTCATGACCTCCTGATTTCTGCATACATACTACCAGGTTTATTGAGCAGTTCCTACCCAGCTGTGCATACAGCTTTTAAAAAACTTGACCTTACATCCCCTTGACTGATCCCTCATGTAAGGTAACACTGTATTGTATTGTATTGTATTGTATTGTATTGTATTGTATTGTATTGTATTGTATTGTATTTGTATTTGTATTTGTATTTGTATTTGTATTTGTATTTGTATTGTATTGTCCTGGTAACAGAAATGGCCTTTTAAGCATGAGCACTATGAAAAGCCATCCACTATTTCCTGACAGTGTAAAAGCAAGTTACAAAAGGACAACACATTATACCCTCTTGCTTATTATGACGTTTACCCCATGGCCCCTGCTTGTTTCACCAAACAAAGAGCTCACCCGAGTATCCCAACACACCCTTTAACATGCTGCCACCAGCTGATCTCTTTATCAACCTATATTTCCTATGAAAGATTGAGGTCCATTTAGTACTGAACTTTTAAACAGAAACAAGTTTATTGATTACAAGTTGTTTTAGGAATAGTTCTTAAGCACATTCTTAAAGTTACACAAAGCTTCAGTATTTTACTTTAACCTCTTCTATCTTAATCAATACAGGTTACACTCTGACTAATCACTCCTTAAACACTCTCTCTGCCTCAAACCCCAAACTCTTTTCCCTCAAAACCCTGACCATACTGAACTCCCCAGACTCTGACTCACCCTCCTTTCTAGTTTCTCTGGCTCCGCCTCCCAACAGCTCTCATTGGTACATGCAAATAATCTTCTACCTGAGCCAAAGCAGGGTTACAGTTACATTTACGTTTTTAGAAGCAATGTTGAACATAGGAGTCTCCCATTTGAGCAAAAGAAGGCATTTGCAGTGCATCTAGAAATTGTATCAAAATTCACTTCCTATAGAAGCTCTTCTGCATAGAATAATATGATCACACATTGTATCACCTCACACTATATGTCTTTTTGTTTGGACTGACAGTAGCTCTCTAAGGTGTGCCAAATAATATGTCCTCATTATAGATGGGCACACATTGAAAAATGAATTGCAAAATTTGTCAAAAATTGCTTATTTGTTGATCCATATGCCTCTGTTAAATACGAATCAATGGATTTTTAGTAATTTTTATCTGCTAATTCATAGGACTATAAAACAGCCTCCCCAGGCATCTAGAGATACTAAAATTGCAGAGAGGTTTCCTCTGACTCTTCTCTACAATTTCTCCAAGTTTGGTGAAGATTGGGTTTCCTCTAGCCAGCTGCTAAAGGGCACTTTCCTGGGGGGGACCTACTTTCTGGGTGTACAACTTGGACGTCTGAAACCTAATCTTCACTGAACGTGGAGGGATTGTAGAACAGAGTCAAGGGAAGTTTCTTTATGATTTTGGTGTCTCTGGGTGCTTGACATTTTATGGGTTTTGAAGGCAAAAATGGCAAATGATTTGTCAGGGGAAAAATGTAAATTTGTTATTCATGATTCCTCAACCTTGATGAATCAAAATGAATCACCATGCTTTTCTGATCTGTGCCCATTTCTAGTCCTAATTGTTTCTCTCCATGGAAATCATTAGTAAAAGGCAAAAAGATTTACTGTGTACATTCTGAAGAGAAATGAGGGTTTCAGATCCAGCTGAAAAATTCAGAGTTTTAAAATACCGTATTTTTCTGTGTGTAGGACTATACTTTTATTTAAAATCTGTAGACTAAAAATTGAGGGTCATCTTAGATACGGAAGTAAGATGAGTAGAGAACAAAAACAAATGGAGGGGAAAGCAGTGATCAAAGTGATCCTGCGGGGCTTTGATCCCTGCTTTCCTCTCCACTTGCTAAGCCCCACTTAGATTTCTTAATTTTGGGTTATAAAAGTGATGGGCGTCTTATACATGGGGGCGTCTTATACACAGAAAAATACTGTACTTAGACATGATTTTTCAAGCCTTAGGGACATGAACAGGTCAACAATAATATATCATAGAAAGAGCCACACACAGCAGAAAATTCTAAAGGCATGCTCCCCCCCCACACACACACACTAATTGTCAATTTTACACCATCAGTTCTGAAATTCTCCAGAATGAAATAGTTAGCTCAGTTGCTGCACAATAAAAACTTAAAATCACAAGAAATCTTACAATCTAAGTTTCTCTGGCAAATATTTGCCATACCATTCTGTACTCCATATTTTTTTTTTCAGGGTGGAAGGTAGTCTTTCTTCAGTTTCCATGTAGCCCTGGCTTTTGGCTGTGGCTGCAATTAGCGCCTTCTGGTCTGATTTGTTTTGTCATGCAGGAACATGTGAGCGCAAATAGCTGAAAGATATTAAATCCAAACTACATACTTTTGGACTGCCACCTCACCATGCAATGGCCATTGTTTATGGCAGGGTGAGAAATTTACTACAGCAGCACTTGTATGATATCCAGATGAGCTGGTTCATTTATCCGTCAAATAGGTGTTCATCACTTTGCAGCCTTGCAGGTGCCCACTCAAATAAAGCACATAAAGGGGGTAGGGCAGGGAAGCTGGGTTACTGCCTCTGAATGGGCACCTGCTAGAGGAGGTGAGGCTTCAAAGCATTGAACACCTGTTCAACCAATAAACAAACCAGCACGAACCACTGAATCGGCGGTTCATGCCCATCTCTAATATTGAACATCAACATAATTTATGTGCCACCAAAAATTCATATTCTTTAGCAAATACAATGACAGAGTATTGGCAAATGCTAACAGTTCGTAAATACAGAAGGGCCTTCACATATGCATGACTTATTGTCATGCCTTCAGCATTACTTCAGGGTTGTTTTGGAAGAATTCCATTACAAAATCATACACATCCATGCAATGTTGCACCCAAATTCAAATGTTGGTTCATTTGTTACTGATTGGCTCTTTTTACAGATGTTTGAGAGGCAACATTTAAATAAGGTTTCCTCATATTTAAGCCACATAATCAGTCATATCCATGTAAGATTTCATGTTTTTAACATGTACTGTTTCAGAGATTTTTCAGGACAGTCAGTCAAACAAAATTGAGGCCCTGGGGCAACCAGCTAGTACTCTCAAAACCAGATTCCATGCTTCTTTTTTTTACTGATTTGGACATCTTTCAGAACAAACCCATATAATACTAACTTCCTGGGAGGAGGAAAGATGGCGACCATAGCAGACGCCCACGCTATCAGCTCCGGCTTTTAAATCTCTATTTTCCATCTACTGGCTTCAAACTATGTTTTCTTTTGACTGCTTCTTGGGCTGAGCTGAGCTGCGGCAAAGTTTCCCTGCAAGCTTTGCTAAACAGACACTTCACCGGACACTTACACTTACAACAAAGCAAAGGAAAGTTCGTCTGATACTGTGCTTCCTTATCTGGCTGGCCTGACTCCAACCTCCCTGCCTTCCTCCAACGCAAACATGCATTCAGCTAAAGCGAAGAAAAGGCAGCGAACCAGCCCCAACAAGGGGGAGGCCAATGTTGTGAAGAAGAAAAAGAAAGGAGGAAAAAAACAACAGCCTTCTCATCCACAGATAACCCCCTACCTTTCTACGGCCTCGCCGAACGCTAAAGATGCCAAGGATGTAAGTGCCAAGCCCCCCCCCTTCTCCACCATTCCATGCTGTAGATGAACCTGGTCGCTTCCCCCCGGACTCTGAAACCAGGGAGGAACTGGGAAGGGAAGGGGGACCTACCGGCTCTATGTTGGAATTTGACTCAGAGCGGGAGCAGCCCTGGTTGGAAGCAAGTTCTCCACAGAAGATTCTTACTCAGCAGATGAGAGACACATGTATGATATCTGCTCGTACCCTGCTCCTGATCCTTGAAAGGCTGGGTGAGATCGGAAGTCAGGTACAAGCAGTATCTCAAAACATCTCCCAACTTGCTAATTGGTGTAAAAGGCAAGCTGCTACTGAGAAGTTCGCCACCCCCCCTCATGCTGTGGACAACAAAGTGGGTAATAATTTACTCTCAGCAGACAAACCTGAGAAATTTCAGCTGTCATTATCTCCTTCAAATATTGTGCTTCATTTCCCTTGCCGGGATGCCTCATTATGGTCCAGCAAGCGAAGAGTTAATAACTCACTAGAACAGCTGCTGGGCCTTGCCTTAAGCCCCAAGGCCCTAAAAAATTTCTTTTTTCTTCCAACTTGGGCCCAACGTAAAAGAATTTTTCTGTCTTTTAGCTCTGACCAAATACCCAACAGGTTACTAAAACTCAGAGCTCATTTAGGACTTTACGATATTTCCATTCAAAGAGTGTTCAAGCAAGCAGCCTCTATAAGGATATTTAAAACAAAATTTTCCAGAGTCAATCACAAGGGCCCACAGCCACTCACTTGCTCCCCCTTTTCCTTGGGTCATCAACCTAACAATCAATCAAACAAAGCGAAGCCCACCCTGTTCTGCAGTGAAGCTAGTGCTCTGGATAAAGTGGGAGAACACTTAGAACCTAACCAGAGACCTTCCAACGATTTACTTACTAACCTTGATACGGACTGTTCTTACCCAGGTCTAGAAGGTTCCTCACCCCCTTCAAAGTGCTTCTCACTTGTGAAAACACCGAACTCTCCATCAGCATCACATAAGACCCCTTGCCCCAAGGCCAGTGTCACAGCTACTGCCGAAACATTCCCGCCTGCCCTTAACAGCAAGTTACTGGAAGCAAACCTGGTACACAATTCTGAGGAAAATTCAGTGAGACCGCTGTCTCCTAGGCTGCTCCAACAGACAGATACGTACCACCGGATCTCTGACTCTGGCCTCTGGCCTGATTCTCCTGCACCCAACCCAAAAGCTTTAAGACCAGGGTCTATTTTTTTGCCACGACCCACATTTTGATAGTCTTACCAACTTGTTATTCCCGACTACTCTGGCCAAGAACGAACTAGAGGCAGGGTCCTCGACAGTAAATGCCAACCCGGACACTAAGGCGATCCATCTACGCCGTGATCCGGTGTGTAACTTAAACCCAGAAACAGTCCTTTCCCCCCTATCCCCAACAGAATCTATCTCCACCCTACCTCCAACAGTATCGGTCCCTTTATGACCCCCTATGGAAGTATTAAACACATTCCTTAACAACCCAACTTTTCCCCTTAGCCTAGAAGAAATATTAACCATCCCCGTTTCCTGCACCAAGCCTAATCTGTCAGACTTTACTAGCTTCCCGTATGAGCTCTCCACTTCGGACTCTTCTCACATCAAGACCAATTTAACCCTCACCCCGGCTCTACAAACTCTTAATAAATCTTTGACTATTGACATTGAACCACCTGTTCCTAAACTTACTCTCTCTTCCTCTCAAGCCTCTCGAGAGGTGATCTCTATCGTCTCCTGGAATATAGCAGGATGGACCTCAAAACCTTTGGATTCTGACTTCATCAAATTTTGCTCTAGTTTTGATGTCATCCTCTTCCAAGAGACATGGTCAATCAAACCCACACTCCCTTCTCTCCCTGGCTACACCTCTCTCACTAACCCAGCTACTAAAGTTTCAGCTAATGGACGTGCCAGGGGGGGCCTGGCTACTTTGATCTCAAACAATAAATTCCACAAATACGAGGTCTTAGATATCTCCAACAGTTCAAATCTCATGGTCTCATGTGTAACACACACATCTTCTTTTAAATTTCTCCTGCTTAATATATACTGTCCTCCTTCGGATCCTCTTCGTCTAGGATCGCCAATGTTCCTGGAATTAAATCAAGCCCTGTTAATTTTGTATGAGAAATATCCGGACACTAGAATACTGATTGCCGGCGATATGAATGCCAGATTGGGACCGAACAACACCAATATCGGAAACTCTCTGGGCCTGTCGTCTGAAGATCTTCTATTTCTCCCTAATAGAGTATCTCCTGATCTGGTTGTGAATCCTGCGGGTAGAGCCCTTTTCAGCCTGATTTTTAAATTTCATTTATTTATTTGTAATGGATCAACCACTGACTTGGATGCCTCCTCATTTACATTTCACGGTCCAAGGGGCAACAGTGTGATAGATTTCATGCTTCTTTCTTTCCCCTTCTCGACCTATTTTCGATCTTTTAAAGTCCTATGCAGACCCGAAAGCGACCACATGCCAATTTCTTTGACTCTTTGCTTACCTCCAGGCCACAACCCAATAACTAATAAACAACGTGTTCCCACCCCACCCTACTGCCTAAGAAGGCTTCCATGGAATGAGAAAATTCAAAACCAGGTTCTACTTCTACTTGATTCTCCTAATATGCTCGCCTTAAGAGATTCTGTTTCCGATACTTCAAACCCCTTGGATACCTTTAATGAAATTACAGCAGCAATTAAGCCTCTCCTTGTCTCCTCTAAACCCCCTAAATATGACTCTTCTTCAGCAGGCGGCTGGTTTGACAAAGACTGTCTAATCCAGAAGCGCGTACTTTTAACAGCCCTCAGAAGACTCCGCAAGTGGGGTTCTACTGCTAACTATTATGCCTTCACTCGATTGAGGAGGGACTACAAAATCCTGCTCAGAAGGAAGAAAGACGAACACACTAAAAAGTCATGGCAGGCCTTATCCTCGGCCGCCTTACACAAGGAACCTGCCAAATTCTGGGCCTTGGTCAACAGAGGTATGAAGTCTTCATTTGAGCCCTTGGACCATCAGATTTCTTCTTCCCAATGGCACCAGCACTTTTCCGCCATTTACCAGGAAAAGGATGATACCAACTCGCTCACTCACTTACTCGAGCTGAATGTCCCCTCACTTCACCTGCTACCTGAATGGGACCCAGTTTCTAAGGAAGAACTAAATGAACTTATTACTGCCATTGCTAACAACAAAGCCCCTGGACCTGACATGCTGCCAGGTGAACTCTTCAAATGTAACCCAGACTGGTGGTCTGATGTTTTATCCAAAGTGTTCTCCTTCATTAACCACTCAGGTGAATTTCCCCCGGTGTGGTTAGACAGTATTGTCTCCCCCATTCACAAAAAAGGATCCAAATTGGACCCAAAAAACTACCGTCCCATAAGTCTTCTTTGTGTGGTTTCCAAACTATACACGAAGTTCCTGCTCCTTAAGCTGGAGAAATGGGCATCAGAGAATTCTGTTATCGCTAAAGAACAGGCTGGCTTTCAAAAAGGGAAATCAACGCTGGATCATTCCTTTGTTATCCACCATTTGGTCCGTAAATACACCCAGGCGGGGAGGAAAAAATTGTATGCTGCCTTTGTCGACCTATCCTCGGCCTTTGATACAATAAATAGATCCCGTCTATGGCAGAAACTTGCAGAAACCAATATTGACAAAAGACTCCTCCTTCTTCTTATAAAGCTTCACACAAACACCAATCTCAGAGTTAGACTCGGCCCACATGGTATGCTTTCAGAGGAAATTACTACCGAAAAGGGGGTCCGCCAAGGTTGCTTACTGGCTCCGTTTCTTTTCAACTTTTACATAAACAACATTGTACCTGAGCTCCAAGGTCTCGATTTCTTTCCGCCGACAATTGGGGACATAAAACTTCCAATATTATTATATGCCGATGACATTGCTCTTTTTTCACTCACCCCGGTTGGGCTACGCAGACTACTGGCCAAATTAAGTACCTACTGCAGCCATGAAAAACTAACAATAAATCACGCAAAAACCAAAGTGATGACCTTTGGGAACCATCGCAGAAAACATACCTGGAGGCTTGGGGACTTCCCAATCGAGCAAGTGTCAGCTTTTCGTTACTTGGGTATTATTTTTGGCCCTCATCTTTCCTGGTCAAAACACCTGGACTCAGCAAGGCTCAAAGCCGCCCATGCCATCCAAGCCCTCCTACACTTTACTAGGTCTAAAGGAGGCAACTTGGTTCCCCCCGCTACTGAAATTTTTGCCAAAAAACTGATTCCCCAAATGACCTTTGGGGCCAAAATCTGGGGATACACAAACATTTCGACCCTAGACGCCGCACAGAACACCTTCATTTGTTCCATCTTGTGTGTCCCGCGGAGTACTCCAGCCTCCTTACTTAGGGCAGAAGTAGGCCTTATCTCTGTAGCTGCCACCTGCCATTTAGCACTAGTCCGGTACTGGCATAAACTGTCCCAAATGAATGATACCAGTTTACCTAAGATCTGCTTCAGAGAACAACTGGCCAACCCCTCTCTTAAATCCTGGGTGAGTGCTGTGAAACAAATAACTGACTCCTATGGCATCGACTTAGATTCTTTAACCGCTCTTCCGCTCAAATGTGTGAAAGCTAGTCTCAAGGACACAATTCGCCTTTTTCATATCAGAAGTGACCTCTGCACCATCTCTAGCTCGCCTTATTCCTCTTCACTCCCACTCTATAAGTCAACCTTTGTCATGGAAAATTATTTGACCTGGATAACTACATTCGCCCTTCGCAAGGCCTTCACCGCTCTACGTTTTCAATGTATGCCTTCAAGAGTGTTAGAGGGCAGACACGAGAATCTGCCCTATCATCTAAGAATTTGTCCTTGCCACCTGGGAGAAGTCGAAGACATCACTCACTACCTTTTGAGATGTCCACATTACCACTCCCCTAGATCAAGGTTTTTGGCAAGTTCTCTGACTTCCATCCAAGACAGACCTAATCTCGCCCAGGTCTGTTGGCTCCTGGCTGACATCAACGCCAATACCACCTTAAACGTGGCAAACTTTGCCTTGGCTACAATTAACATCCGAGCTCGCTTGTTTCCTGTACATTTGTCTTTTTGATTCCTATTTATGTCTTATTGTATTTGCTTTTTAATTAATTATCTCACCTGCTGCTTTTATTTTATTTTAACGTATTTTAATGACTTATAGTTGATAAATAAACTCTGCTCTCTCCATTATAATACTAACTTCCTGTTTTCTGTAAATGTTCATGGATTGAAGTCTACTTACACAGGCCTTCTTATCACTCATTTCTCTGATTTCCACAGCATTTCTTCATGTGATGAAGAGATGAAGGCAGAGGAAAAAGGCTGAGGGAAGCATCAGAAACTCCAAGTGGTGCAGAATGCGGCGGCCAGACTCCTTAGTGGAGCGAGAAAATACCACCACATTTCTCCTATTTTGGCAGTGCTGCATTGGCTGCCCATTTGGTTCCGCATTGACTTCAAAGTCTTGATGCTTACGTATAAAGCCCTAAACGGTTTAGGGCCTCGATATTTGATGGAACGCCTACTCCCACCAAGATCTACCCATGTCACTTGCATGACTCAGGAGGTGAGGCTGAGGAGCCTGATGCTGAGGGAGGCTTGGAAGGAAAAAAAAACAAGAAACCGGGCTTTCTTGGCGGTGGCTCCTCGCCTCTGGAACAATCTGCCTCTGGAGATTCGTGAGGCTCCCTCGCTGGATATTTTTAAAAACCAACTAAAAATGTGGATGTTTAGGCAGGCCTTCCCCCCAGTTAATTTCTGACTCTTTCCCTTGCTTTCTCTATTATGATTTATTTTGTTTGCTTTCCATCTTATCGAATTTTTAATTGTGTAAAAATTCCTTTTTTATATGGTTCTTGTATTTTGTATTTTGTGTTGTAAGCCGCCTAGAGTGGACACAATTGACCAGATAGGCGGGGTACAAATGGAACAAACAAACAAACAAACAAACAAACAAACAAACAAACAAACAAACAAACAAACAAACAAACAAACAAGCAATACCTATTCTCAGCTTGTTTCTCCAGCTGCATTTTTACTTGCATGATCTGGATGTTGGAATAAGGTGTGTATGTGTGAACACCTGGTGTTTATAACGAGAAAAGTGACACGATTTGATCTGATCAATCTTGAAAGCCATTTGGAGTTCATGAGATCTACATCTAAATTATATAGCTGGTCAGCTTGAAGTATATAGAAAGCTTTGTGCCTTCATGTGGCAAAACTGAAAATCAAATTAAAGGCCTTCACTGGAGGTTTCAGTATAAATGGTTCTTTGTTAACGCTGTACATGGAGGGGGGAAATTGATTTCAAGCTCTGGGGAGAAAACATTTTCCCAGTGTTGGCAGCTTCCAGACCATTCCTGCAATTTCATTGATTTAGCCCTTTTGCTGAGATGTTTTAACTAAGGAAATGTGTTGATTTAGTTTTCCCAGTAGGCAATTCAAGAGTGTGACACTCCTTGTTGTGATAAAAACTTGCTGCATTCTCTCCACATCATCTTTGCAAAAGGGAAAGATTTTCTCCTACTCCATTTGGACTTTTTGTCTGTAAAAACGTGCAGAATCTATTGTATGTTTTGTTCTCTTTAACTTTTGGGGTAGGTGTGTCTTTCCAACCACCAGTGGGGTCACGTGGTCTGAGTTGGGGAGGTGTGCTAAAGGAGAGAGCACACTTCCAATGAAAGAGGCAAGGCAAACTGTCATGAGTTGAACAAACTTTGTGATATTTTCCACCTCTAGCATGAGAATGACACAATGAAGTGTATGTGTGTGTGCGTGTGAGCAGATTTTTTAATCTGCATAAAGCATCTCAGTGCAAAGCCAATGTCCTTGTGTAACAAAAGATACACCCAGAGCAAGCACAGAAGGGCTTGCTCATTAAGCCATTTAGTGTGTCTAATTTTTAGACGCCCATGCAAAAAAATGAAGCAGCGATCACATTTCAGCTGTGAAATTTGCTCAAAAATTATTCTTTCAAATGCAAATGTTTTTGTCAAGCCTGAGAGAAAAGATCCAGCCATCTCATAAGTGAGGAGGGGGGAAATGATGCTTTTTCATTCTCTGAAAGTGATGATTTATGTCTTTGTATGTACAGGCTTTTAAAAAATTTTATAAAAAAGACACGTCTGTGAGGAAAAAGGACAACATGAACATAAGATTGGAAAACAAAGAAACCAAACAAAATGGTAACTATCTTAACAGCTCCAGAGAAAAAATTCACCATACTTTAGTATCTGATCTAAAATTCAGAAAAGCCATGAGATGGTAAATATACCAGCGTATGAAGTAGCTATTTTGTATTAATTTACCATTGAGTATATTATCACCTGTGTTCATATCCTCAGTGTTACATCTCTGTGCAAATTCCTGGAAATAGAGCAAAATGTTATGTTTAGCAACAACTCAATTTAAAGTTCCAGTTTACACTTCCCAGTACCTCCCATACAAGCAGCTGAGGGATGGGCTAAGTAGTTCTCAGATCAACAACACTCAGGTGATGGCATCATTTGTATACATTAGTGCTTCCACATGATAATGGCCTATTGTGGTTGGATATTTATAGGGTTTAACAAGATGTCATCACTTGAGCCATGACAGCCACATGAAAATCAATTGGGTAGATGCTTCTGTTTACACAAACACTGTCTTCATCTGAAGTTTGTTGACAAGAATCCCTTCCAATGATGTGATGATGCCTGGGGTAAGGACAAACAACTGGATAAGAGAGAGGTCATAACAGAGGTTTGCAAACCTCACATTGAGCTTGACAAGTGAAGGTCCATGAATGGCACCTGTATCAGAAAGAAAATAAGAAAGAGGGGGACTCAATAATACAAGAATGCACCCTGAATTCAAAATCAACCAACGAAACAATTAGTGTACATATGGCAGAACCAAAAAAAGGGGGGGGACAGGTCATTGCAGCAAATGAGCTGTAGTCTGAATCCTCCCAAGATATTTCATCTGCCCTGTGCTGGCCAGGATTTCTGGGAGCTGTAGCCCAAGGAAATCTGGGAATCCAAGGTTGGGAACCACTGCAATAGAGAAATAAAGATTATATGATGGAGGCTGGTTCCTCAGTTCTGGGCATCATGTCCGAACTGCCTACGTTACTGAAACACCACCTTCATCCATGCCTCCATCTTTACAAGAATGCATGACAGCTCACCACATGAGAGAAAAGCCAGTTCAGATCATTCTGGCTTGAAAAAGCAGAAGCCCCACTAGAGGCAGAGAGAAAAAAGCCAACACAAAAGGGGTGGATTGATTTGAATCAGACGTTGTGTCATAAGGTCAGTAAAACATACTTTGAATTCACCCGTTTTACAAGTGGAGCAAATCCCATGACATTTCACAAGTCATGCAGCTGGAGCACTTAGACAAGCCAAGGTGTAATTTCGACCTCTTAAGAGAGCATTTACACTACCAAGTGTCCTCAGGTTATATATCTAAGACCATCTGCATGTAAACTGATTTCTGCCTATGCATTTTTGTCTATCATTATTTATTTATTTAGTGGCTTAAAGAGCCAGGTCATAAGTTTGCTCTTAAAAACACCCAGCAAGGGAGCCAGACAGATCTCTGGGGGCAGAGTTACAGTAACAATTCTCTTAAAATGCAGTTGCATTATCTCTCTAACAAACTCGTCTGAGGACTGATAAGACAAGGGTCATTGTTTTTAGGTAAATTTACTCACTTAGGTAAGCCAGTCTGCACTTCATGTAAGAACCTGGCAGATGCCACTGTCTCAAAAATTTCTCCTGCAGACTGCCGCCTTGCACACTAGGGAACCACACTGCCTTGAGACAAATTTGTGAATGTGGGCTGAGTCAGAGCCATTTCTGCATGCTTCAGATGACTTGAGAGTGGTAGAATATACCAGATGGGCGGGTAATAAATCGAATAAATAAATAAATAAATAAATAAATAAATAAATAAATAAATAAATAAATAAAGAAAGAAAGAAAGAAAGAAAGAAAGAAAGAAAGAAAGAAAGAAAGAAAGAAAGAAAGAAAGAAATGACCATGGAACAAAGCAAGAGGCATTCACACAAGGGAGTGGCACTTCCCAAACATCCATTGGATTAAATCTTGTTGGAAAAAATAACATAATCTTATCTTCAACATAACACTGAGTTCCAGTGAGAAGAAGGAAGTTTTTCCATAAATTAAGGTGACTGTCTTCCACTGCTAACCAATTAGCAAAGTCCCTTTTTCCAGACTTGAGGCAAGCCTCAAACTCCTCATTTCATTTCTTTGCTTCTGGTTGTTTGTTTGCTGTCTCTCTCTCTCTCTCTCTTCCTCTCTGACCATTGATCAGAGCAGATATGTATGGAAATTCTTTGCTTTCTGACCTTCCAACCACATGGTCATATGGATTTCTCCCTTTTCCAAATGACTGAGAAATCCTTCCCCTTTTCATCCTTCTACTCTTCTGATTGTAACTGAAAATCAACTGTAGGTAAAAAGCTGGGATTTTTAGCTATTCCAACATTAGTGGAATTAAATGTAAAAGTAAAAGAGATACCATGTGATTAAAAATGGGGAAAAGATAATTAAAATTATCAATACCACACGAGCTGGCATCAAAGGAGACAAATAGCTTATTTCCCAACAAAGATGACTACCTCTTCTGCTGACTGCAGTCACTGAAAATTTCCAACATTACCATTTACCAGCTTATAGAGACAGATCTCCCCCCCTCTCGCATGCACTCTCCCCGCACAGTACATTTGTACCTGCGCATGTGTGCCTGCACCCACGTGAGTGCTCCCCACCCCTTTGCGCATGCACATGAGTGTCTGCACAAGTGTTGTGCTGCCCTTTGTGCATGTGCATGAGCATGTACGCACTGAGAACCCCTGCATCTTTGTACATGCACACAAGCGTGCTCTTTCACACATGCGCATGAGTGCAGAGGGTGCCCCGACTTCCCAGCCGGGGCTAAAAAGGTTGGGAACTTCTGTGCTACATGACAAACATCTGCATTAGGTGACCCTAAACATCCATAGATTTTGTGTATCTAGAGAAATTTTGCCACTACAGTCGGCAAACGATAGGTTTAAAGAGATACCTGGGGATAGCCAGGTAAACACTTATTTAAGAACTTCCATTGAAAAGATCCAGTGTCTTTTTCTCAGTTGCTCCCAATGTAGGAATTAATGGGAAATAATGTTTCTGTGAATGTTGATTTTCATAGGCACTGAGTAGTATAATAAAATAGCAATAATGATTTAAACAGTTGGAACTACTGGTTCAAGTGATGGATGCTGCACAGTGAAACTGAAGGCAAGTTCACAGTTTTCAGTCTGTGCTGGACAAGATTGCTCAACTCCCTAAAAACTAATTTACAGTCTCACAGAGTTGCGGTATTACCAGGATGCACCAGGTGACGCTAACCAAAAGAACTTCCCTGTGAGATGAAGACACCAAGCAATAAAGCAGTGTTGATAGCAGAATAGTTGTATTATTTACAGGATATATACATACATGTACAGCTTAGTCCTTGTTTCCAGTCCCGAAGTCATACACAGCAGTTTCCACAGAGTTCAATGCATAAATCAGAGTCAAAGTCCTTGTAAATTAGTTCAGCAGTCAAATACTATATGTTCAGTCCAGTAGCCAGAGTTCTTCTTCCAATATACAGCATGAAGACACGGCTTCTTCCAGGATACTCCAGCACAGCAACACAACGACAGCAATCCACGATGACACCAACCCACAACACCACAGAGTGTGTGTGCTAGGTCTGCTAGCTTTATCCCAGGGTTAGTCAATCCTGGGATTGCTCTCTCAGCTGTTACAATTTACTCAGCTGGATAAATTCTAGCTTTGCTTGATTCTTTAGTAATGATCCTTACAAATACTTATTGCAAAGTACAAAACTGTATTTAACAATTCCCCCAGGTTTCTCCCAAACCTGTCAATCTCCTCCAATTGTTGAATTCAGTTTTGTTTACACATATACATTCTTTAAATTGTTTTTTCACATTACATAATATTCACATGCATATTCATTTCATTTCATTCCCAACATGTTACAAGCTCTTTCATGTTTTGTAGGTCTCAGTACCTTAGTTAAACTGTCTGCAATATTCTTTTCTGTTTCACAGTAAATCAGTTAAATCATTCCATTTTCAATTGTTTTACATTTTGATATCGTATATCAGTGTGCTTAGACCTGTTTTTTATATTCGGAGAAGTTGCCATCTGAATTACAGCTTGGTTATTCTCGTACACTGCTATTGGATCTTGTAAATCTATCCCTAGATCCTGTGCTAATTGTTTATGGTAAACAAGGTCAGTACATAGTTTTGATAGTGCAGCATATTCTGACTCAGCAGATGATAGTGATATAAACTTTTCTCTTGCTTTTTCCAATTTACTAAACTTTTGCCTAAATGAACTGTCATGCCTGATGTAGACCTTCTTGTTATGATATCATTTCCATAATTGGCATCAGCGTATGCTGTTATAGTCAACTCTCCCTTTGGTTCTAAATATAACTGTTTGTTTTGTGTTTCTTTTAAATATCTTAATACTCTCTTAGCAGCTTGCCAATGTTTCTCATTTGGCTTACTTACATTTCTAGATAATACATTTACTGCTATCGATACATCAGGTCTTGACCATCTACTTAGGTACAACAGACTACCTATCAGAGATCTATACAAATCAATATCACATTCAGGACCTATTACATTTTCTTTTTCAAATTCTACATTCATTGGAGTGATGGCACTTTTGCAATTTTCTATGTTGTATTGCTTTAATAGCTTCATTATTTTAATTCTCTGAGCTATTTTGAATCCTTTTGCATATCTTTTTATTTCTACTCCTAAGTAGTTGCTAATTTTACCCAAGTTCCTTAAATTATAGTTTTTCTTTAGCATTTGGATTATATTATTTGCAGATTTCTCATCCTTTGTAAATATGGCAATGTCATTAACAAATACCAATATAATAGCTTGTTCATCCCTTTTTATAAATAGACATGGATCTGCTTTCCCTTGTACAAATCCATTATCTTTGAGTGTTTTAGATAAATGCTGATTCCATTCATATCCACTCTGCCTCAATCCATATAAGCTCTTTTTCAATAGCCAACATTTACCTTTTTTTTTCAATGCTAGGTGGTATCTTCATATATATTGTGTGTTGCAAATCAGTATATAGGTAAGCTGTTTCTATATCTATATGCCTAGAGACTAGGTTGTGTTTGGCAGCATATGTTAACAAAAATCTCAAGGTTTCTGGCCTTAAAGCCAGGGCAAATGCCTGATCGTAATCATTTGAAGTCTGAGAATAGCCTTTTGCAACTAACCTTGCTCTATATCTTAAATTACCATCAGCATCAACTTTCTTCTTAAATATCCACCTGCACCCTATAATTTTACAGTTAGCAGGTTCCTCAATTTCCTCAAATACTTTTAGTTGCTTCAGAGAATTTAACTCCTTATCTAATGCTTCTTTCCATTTTTCTTGCTCAATCTTTGGCATATTACAAATATTTTCATAAGTTATGTTAAGACAATAATAGGTTTCTGGTTGATATCTATCTGGAGGTCTATGGTCCCTGGCTGATCTCCTAGGCAATTCTCTCTCCTCCTCAGGAGTTTCTCTCTCCTCTGAGGTAGAAGGGATTTCACTATTTGGCTGTGGTTCAACAGGTTCTGTCTCTTTCTTGATCACCTGTTCTGGCTGTGAGTTTTCCTCATCATCACTTTCCCTATTCTCCTGCATATCTGGTGTGTGGATGATGGTTTCTGCAGGTAAACTAATTTTGTCCCAATTTGGTCAAGATGGCGGCGCAAGTATTTGCAGCGGCTAGGCATTCCAGAGATCGGTCCTTATTATGGACTCTACGTGCTCAGGCACAAGTAACTTACAGTCGACAAGAATTATTATCTATTGGCAGAGACTGTTGCAACTTTGAATCGAGGGTCTCAACTTACAACATCCCAGCTGAGCTTTTAAGACGGCCTGCATATCGGGGGGTTACTCCCCCTGCTCTCCCTGTCAGGAAGAAAAGAACACGGAGAAAACGCAAGCAGAAAAGAGGTTGCAGGGCTGGTCTACGAGTGAGGTTAGGCAAAAATCCTCACAAGCCTGCATTGCCAAGTCTTTTTGTCTCAAATGTTAGATCTCTACCCAACAAGATTGAGGAGTTGGAACTTACTATCTCCCTACAGAAAAATATTCGAGACTGTTGCGTTATGATCTTTACAGAGACATGGCTTGATTCTTCCATCCCAGGGGAGGTAATTGAACTACAAGGACGCAGAGTACATCGAGCAGACAGGTCTATTGAATCTGGGAAGAGCAGAGGTGGAGGGGTTTGTGTTTACACAAATGATAATTGGAGCACAGATGTTAAAATAATGGACATTCACTGTTCTCCTGATTTGGAGTATTTGGCAGTGAAATGCCGCCCCTTTTACCTGCCTCGTGAGTTTAATGTTGTTATAATAACAGCAATATATATACCTCCTGATGCTAACACAACCACAGCTTTGAGTTGTTTGTTAACTGCTATCAGCAAACAGCAGCAGGCCTACCCAGATGGAGTGCTGGTGGTAGCAGGTGATTTCAATCAAGCCAATTTAAAGACCGTCCTCCCTAACTTTTATCAGTATGTGGACTGTCCCACTAGAGGGGAAAATACCTTGGATCAGGTATATTGTAACATCATGCAAGGATATAAGACGAAGCCATTGCCTAGCTTGGGACAGTCAGATCATATATCTCTTTTTTTGATTCCATCGTACAGACCCCTTGTTAAAAGAATCAGACCATCAATTAGAGAAATACAAGTGTGGCCAGTGGATGCAACTGAGCAACTTCAAGATTGCTTTAGGAGCACTGATTGGACACTGTTTGAGGAGGACAATGTTGATACTTATGCCTCAACAGTACTGTTTTATATCAAAAGCTGCATCGATGTTATTGCTACTACAAGACAAGTACGAGTGTTTTCTAACAACAAGCCTTGGCTAAATAGAGAAGTGCGCCTTTTATTAAAAGCCAGAAATACTGCTTTTCATTTTGGTGATGAACTACAGTATAGAGAGGCCAGAGCTAAACTGAAAAGGGGCATTAGGGATGCCAAAGCTATGTACAGCCAGAGAATTGAACAACACCTTGAAAGTTCTGACACTCGCAGAGTGTGGCACGGCCTACGACAAATCACTGGTCAGAGTAACAAAAACAGTCTGTGTAGCAGCAGTGATTTTTTGGCTGAGCAGTTAAATCAATTTTTCAGCCGTTTTGAGGTGGAAACAGGAACAACCATTATTCCAGCACCTACTGTCCATAATACATCACTAGAATCTACCATCGACAGACAACCACTAGTACTGCAGATTTCAGATGTGAGACGCGCTTTCCAGAATATTAATATTCGAAAGGCAGCTGGACCAGATGGAATCATGGGACGAGTTGTTAGGGGCTGTGCTGCAGAGTTAGCTGGAGTTTTTACGGATATTTTCAATTTATCCTTGTTGCAGTGTACTGTCCCCACTTGCCTGAAGACATCTATTATAGTGCCAGTCCCCAAGCAGTCAGCTGTGGTATCTCTCAATGATTATAGACCAGTAGCTTTAACATCTGTTATTATGAAATGTTTTGAGAGATTGGTGCTGGATTACATTAAGGCTAGTCTTCCACCTTCTTTGGATCCATGGCAATTTGCATACAGGAGAAATAGATCTACTGATGATGCTGTGTCCATCGTACTCCATACTGTATTGAGCCACTTAGAACAACAGGGAACTTATGCGAGGCTGTTGTTTGTGGATTATAGCTCTGCTTTTAACACCATTCTACCAAATAGGTTGTTTTTAAAAATGATCAACCTGGGATTACCTCAGGAGATCTGCATGTGGATAAAGGATTTTCTGACAGATAGGCCACAGTCAGTAAGGATGGGATCCCACCATTCTTCTACCCTGGTACTAAGTACAGGAGCTCCCCAGGGCTGCGTGCTAAGTCCTTTCCTCTATTCCCTGTACACACATGATTGCACCCCACTATATAACACCAATGCAATTATTAAATTTGCGGATGATACAACAGTGGTGGGACTCATAAATAAGAACAATGAGTCTGCTTATAGAAAGGAAGTACAAAGATTGATACTATGGTGTAAAGAAAATCATCTCACACTTAACATCAAAAAAACTAAAGAACTCATAATTGATTTTAGGAGGAAGAGAAATGTACATTTACCACTGTACATAAACGGTGAGGAAGTGGAGAGAGTTGGTAGTTTTAAATTTCTGGGCACTTACATCTCAGAGGACCTCTCATGGACTATAAATGCCAACATGCTAATAAAGAAGGCACAGAAGAGGCTGTATTTCCTGAGAATGCTCGGGAAGTTAAATTTATCACAGCATTTGCTTCTGTCCTACTACCGTAGCACCATTGAGAGTGTCCTAACTTATGGCATTCTGGCATGGTTTGGGAGTAGCTCTGTAGCGGACAAAAAAGCTCTACAGAGAACCATTAAAATTGCCCAGAATATCATCGGGCTCCAGCTACCAACTCTGGATGACATCTTCACATCCCGCTGTCTGAGGAAGTCACACAGCATCCTGAGAGACTCTTCCCATCCTGCTTATAACTTTTTTGAACTGTTACCGTCTGGCAGAAGATATAGAACAATTAAAACTCGGACCACACGTTTTCTCAATAGTTTTTATCCTAGAGCTATAATTGCAATTAATAATGAGCTTAAAGACCACCAGTAGTGAATAATCAGTTGGACTGTGTTACTTGGCCTGAGGTGTAGATGTTTGTATTGTTAGTGGGGATTTCTAGTGGGTGGGGAGTGTTTGGGGAATGTTATGTGTGTGCATGTGTCTGGTCTCTGGGTGTCTGTGAATTTCGTTGTATGATATACTGTGTATATACTTACAATGACAATAAATTATATTATACTTTATTATACTTTATTATAAGCATGTTTATTAAATGAGGCACTGCTGCTAATTATTACTTTGTTTGTGATGGGTAAACCAAATCTATATGCTTTTCTATTTTGTTGGTAACCCAAGAAATACATTAGCTTAGCCTTCCTATCACCTTTTCTTCTAGTCTCCTTAGGGATATGTACCCATGCAGGTGACCCAAATACATGCAGAAATTTTAAATTTGGTTTTCTCCCTGTCCAGATAGTATATAGAATATTATTTATGCCACTGTGCCAAAGTATATTCAAATAAAAGTTTGCACAAAGAATAGCCTCTGCCCAATATCGTTCTGAAAGTTTACTTCCTCTTATCATAGCCTCAGCCATGTTTTGAAGTGTTTGACCTCTTCTCTCTATGAATGCATTTTGTGTTGGAGTGTAAGGAGCAGATTTCCTATGAGTAATCCCATGCTTTCTCAAAATTGACTGGAACTTCTCATTTGTAAATTCAGTTCCATTATCTGTCTGTATCTGCTTAACTTTTCTGCCTGTCTTCCTTTCCACAAACTTCAACCATTTTTCAAATTCAATGTGTGTTGAGCTTTTACCATTCATTAAATAGCAGAAACCAAATCTAGATTTCTGATCTTGGATAGAAAGGATATACTTTGCTCCTCCTAAAGATGCACGTTTAGGTCCTATTAAATCCATTGATACTAAGTCTAAAATGTTGTCAATTTGTATATTACTGTGTTTCTTAGTAGGAGCACATTTACTTTTAGCTAATTGACAATCTTGGCAGTTTATGTACCTATCACATTGCTTTAAATTTACTCCAATTGAGTTTTCTATAGTCTTACATAATGTCTTATAGTTAGCATGACCTAATCTCAAATGCCACAAGTGAATACAAGCCCTATGTGGACATACATTTTCATAGACATTATTAGCATTTACACTGTTCAACCTATATAGATTGTTTCTAATATAGCAAGTCAGCTTTTCATTATTTTCACCAGCAATTACACATTTACTCTTATAGAATGTGCTAGTAAAGCCTTCTTTAGCTAAAGAGCTAACTGATAGTAAATTATGTTTTAGCTTTGGCACATATATTACATCAATTGGCTGTTTTAAACACGGTAATTTTACTTTACCTTTGCCTATAATTTTGGCACTTACACCATCAGCCAAAAATACTTGTTGATTAAATACTGCTTGAAAATTGAATATCAGCTTCTTATCCTTACACATGTTTGCCATTGCCCCTAAGTCAAGAATCCATTCTTCATTGTAGTGTTTGGTGTTATAAATAGTCTCTGTCAGATGTGATGAGTTAATATCATGTCATGGCTGTTTTCTTTCTTTCTTCTTAAATTTTTAATCAGGTGTCGTCTGGAACCACAGGCAAAGCATCGACTCCCAGGTTGAATATTTGCAGCTGTGACCTCCTCCTCCTCAATTTCACTCGGCTTGTTTCTATGATTAGAAGGTTTCAAGTCACATAGTTGCAAGTTATCTTTTCTCTTCTGTTCCTCCTCCATAAGCCTTCTGGTTACATTCAATACTGTCAGTTCAGCTTGTGGGAGAACCTCTAAATTGGATACAAATTGGTCATATGTTTTGTCTAATGAAGAGAGAATTATGAAAGCTTCTTGTAGCTCCGTAAATACTATATTTTTCTCTCTTAAGTCCATGAGCATTGTTTTCATTAGCTCTAAATGTTGTAACATACTCCCAACAGTTTGTAATCTGGTATGAAATACCTTTCTTGCAATTTGGATTTGGCTTCCAATGCTGACTCTTACAAAGAGTCCCCTTAGATCCTCCCATGCCTGCTTTGCAGAAGTTTGGCCTCTAAGATGGATTAGGAGACGGTCTTCTAGAGTCAACCCAATTAATGCAAGTGCTTTACAATTCTTTACCTTGCTTTCATCATTTGACACAGCTGGTGGATTTTCAACTATTTCCACAATGATTCTTTTTGGAGAAGTAGTTGGACTTTCTGCTGCCAAGTGGAATAGTTTTCTCCATTTAGCTTCTTAATACTCAGTCCTAACATTAATATTTCACTTGCCATTTTCAGAATGTAGACAAAGCTGTTTTTACTTACTACTTCTGCTTGTACACTTCTTGGCTCCTTTCTTCTGGATTTTCTCAAGTGAACAATCTCTTTAGTAGCTTCCTGGGCATATACCTGGGCCCATAACCATTCACAGAGTTGCAGTATTACCAGGATGCACCAGGTGGCACTAACCAAAAGAACTTCCCTGAGAGATGAAGATGCCAAGCAATAAAGCAGTGTTGATAGCAGAATAGTTGTATTATTTACAGGATATATACATACATGTATAGCTTAGTCCTTGTTTCCAGTCCCGAAGTCATACACAGCAGTTTCCACAGAGTTCAATGCATAAATCAGAGTCAAAGTCCTTGTAAATTAGTTCAGCAGTCAAATACCATATGCTCAGTCCAGTAGTCAGAGTTCTTCTTCCAATATACAGCATGAAGACACGGCTTCTTCCAGGATACTCCAGCACAGCAATACGACGACACCAGCTGTTACAATTTACTCAGCTGGATAAATTCTAGCTCTGCTTGTTTCTTCAGTAATGATCCTTACAAATACTTATTGCATAGTACAAAACTGTATTTAACAATTCCTCCAGGTTTCTCCCAAACCTGTCACAGTCTGAGGGTGCTCACTGGTCTATATTTCTTGCATGGTGTGCCTTTTACTAATCCAAGCTCAATGATGTTTATTTTCTTTTTAAATCTGTTTTTTGCCTCATGTTCCACTCAACATGGCCCACTGCCATGGTCACATTTGTCTTCTATGATGTCACTACCTTGAAAAATCTGATTAACTGTGTATCACAATGATGTCAGTCCTGTAACTTTCTGGTCCTCTTTTAGGGGATCTTACTAATCCAGAAAAGTAGAATAAGTCATATCAATGACAGCAAAAGGCTACACTTTGTGTACAATAGTCATATAAATTCCTAGAGGAGAACTGTTGTCCCTGGATGATGCAAGGACTGTAAATTCTCTCACATCTCTCAAGCTAGATGAGAGGTGACACAGAATTCCATCACCATCACCACCATCTGATTCTTTTTCTGAGATATGAGGTACTTTTTTGTGGTACAAATTAGACCTTGATTGTTACATTAATTCCTGATGGTGAAAGTTCAGTGCAGGGCACAAGTGGTGGAAAATGGAGATGTTACATACAGCACTGATGTTACCTGTCTGTCATGGGTTTGGAGGGAAAGTTCCATCCTATGGGGAGTGGAAGGCGGGACATCAGGAGGAGGGGCTGTACTGTATATATATGTGGAGCGTGTGTGGAGACGCTGAAGAGAAGAAGCAGCAGCTGGGAAGAAAAAGCTGGTGTGGGAGTCTGTGTGTCAGACAGGGTACTACTGTGTGTCAGTCAGTACCAACCTGATAGGTTCAGGTGTCTGTATGGTTAGCCAGAACTGATAGGTTCAGGGTCTGTGCTTCAAGTTAAGTGTTCTGTGTGAACCAAACTGTGTGCATGTATGAATGAGACTAAGCCACGTTACTATATCTTATTCACCTGATCATTTTATTTTCCCTGTGTGTTGTTTTAAATAAACCTTATTCTTTTATTTGTTAAAAATCCATCCCTGGTCTGTGTGACTTCTTATAGGGAATGGTTGGTGGCAGCTTAGTTAACTGTGGCATATCCCAGTAGGTCTGGGTTTGTCACATTGATTGGTGTCCAGCGTGTGGGATACGACTGGTCCAGTTGTCCAGCGGTCCAGCAAAGCCTTGGCAAGTGTGCCCAGAGCAAGGGGGGTCTAGTCAGGGACAATCTGAGAGCGCGTAGGTAATCTTCTAGGTGTGCCTCACGGGGAGGTGCACTAGTAGAAGAACGTGTAACCTCAGATTGGGGGCTAGATTAGGGAGCTCTGAGGCAACCTGTTTTTGGCAGGAAAAAAGCTGAGGCAAAACTGTGAAATAGCAGTGAGCTAGCTTGTCTGCTGAGAGGCCCAGCAGAGGGGGGTAGACTCTGGCTCGCAACTGTTGCAAGTTAGTGCTGAAGGACAGCAGCAATCTATAGAGAAAGCTGGTTCTGAGGCAAAAGAAAAAAAAGTGGTAGCTTTATTTTGAGGCTTGACTTTTGAAAGCAGCCTGTTCTGGGGGGGGGGATTATGCCCTTGACTCGAAGCCAAATGGCAGAAATGGGTGAAGTGAAAGACCCCCAGGTAGACCAAGGTTCTGAGGATGAATTTGGCTCAGTGCAGGGTGACAGCACAGGAGAGCAGAACCCAGAACTCAGAAAATTGCTCCTAGCCCAACAGCATGAACTGAGGGTGAGGGAAATGGAGGAAAGATTAGAGAGAGAGAGAATGGAAAAAGAAGAAAGGTTAGAGAGACAGAGAATGGAGAGGGAAGAAAGAATGGAGAGAGAGAAAATTGCTCTGGAAAAAGAAAGGATGGCGTTTGAGTTAAGAAAATTGGAACTGATGAATCAGAACAATAATAACAATAGGGATTCTGAGGGAGGCCAATTGTCTAAAACTGACCTGAAGAAATTCCCTGTGTACCACAAGGGAGATTGTCCTGAGGTGTTCTTTTCCCTAGTGGAAAGAGCGTTTGTGGACTTCTCAGTAAGGGAAACTGAGAAGATGACCATCATGCGATCTTTAATCTGTGGCAGCCTTGCTGAAGTTTATTCAGAGATGCCACAGGAACTGATGAAAGATTTTGCAGAGTTTAAAAAACTGGTGTTTGCAAGACATGGGATAAATGCGGAACAGCTGAGGCAGAGATTCAGGTCAATCACCAAGAAACCAGAGCAGACTTTTACCCAAGTGGGGGCCCAATTGGTGAGGCTGCTAGAGAAATGGCTATCTCAGGAGGGGACAGAGACCTTTCAGCAGCTCAAAGACTTGATAGCGCTGGAACAGTTCTATTCAGTCCTGCATGGGGAACTGAAATTCCAGGTGAGGGAAAGGAAACCGAAATCTGTGGCAGAAGCAGCCGAGATCGCAGATTTTATTTCCCAAATAAGAAAGCCCTTGGGTGAGGGGAAAGCGATGGGGAAACCTAAAGAAACCTACAGCAAGTACTCTCAGGGACCAGGGAAAAGCCAGCAAGGGGGAGGGGCCCATGGTGAAGGGAAGCCCTCAAACATGAAACCAAGACCTCAGATTTTGGAGGGAAAACCAAAACACGATGAGAAAGACTCAAAATATAGCAGAAAATGTTATTTCTGTCAGGGAAAGGGCCATCTAATCTCAGAGTGTGAGAAATTAAAGCAGCTAAAAGGAATTGTGCCTCAGGATTTGAGTGGAACCAAGCCAAAAGCTGTGTTCTGTGTCCAGAAAGAGCAAAGCTCCTTGTCACTGAGGGAGCCTGTTGCCATGGCTACTCAATCTGGAACAGTTACATCTGCTGATCAGGCTGAGGAAAATGGTCCTCTTGTGGAGGTCAAGCGATGCTTGCTCATGAGAACAGATTCTCAGTTGTTTGAAACAGCAGGGGTGGACGTAGGAATACTTGACCATCAGTATCGGGGGCTGCGGGACACTTGTTCCCAGGTGACCCTGTGCCATCCAGATATTATTCCTAGGGAATATATAATCCCAAATGAGAGCATGAAGGTGGCAGGGATTGAGGGGCAGGTGATCTCACTGCCAGTAGCGGAGGTACCTGTGAACTTTCAAGGCTGGAGGGGAGTTTGGCGGCTAGCAATTTCATCGACTCTGCCAGCAGCCGTGCTCGTGGGAAATGACCTGGCTGAACATGTGAAACGGGTGCTAGTGATTACACGTTCACAAGCCACCGCGGGGACAGTTCAGGGGGGTAATGATGAGCCAGAGACGGAAGCAGAGGGGAGTTCAGAAGCTGTGGTGGAAACCTTAACCACAGACAGCCGATTTGGCCAAGAGCAAAAGGCAGACGCCACTCTCCAAAAGTGTTTTGAACAGGTGACTGACGCCCAGCTAACACCTGAAACCCCAGTGAGATTTCTAGAGAAAAAGGGGATTTTGTATAGAGAGACCCTGAGGAATATCTCAAAAGGGGGAGATGGGATCAGAAGTCAGCTAGTGGTACCTGAAAAGTATCGCCCCATGATCTTACAAAGGGGGCACTCTGACATGTTTGCTGCGCACTTAGGGGTGAACAAAACACAGCAGAGAATCACACAGAATTTTTACTGGCCTGACATAGGGAGGCAGATCAGGGAGTTCTGTAAACAATGTGATGTGTGTCAAAGGCAAGGGAATAGCCGCGACAGGACCAAAGCAAAGTTGTGCCCTTTGCCTGTGATTGACACTCCGTTCAAATGTATAGGGGTGGATATTGTGGGACCTTTGCCCAAGGCCACAAAGAGGGGGAACAGGTTCATTCTCACCATTGTGGACCATGCCACGAGGTACCCTGAAGCCATACCCTTGACTAACATTGAAACTAACACAGTGGCAGATGCCTTGGTGGGGTATATGTCCAGGATGGGATTTGCCTCAGAAATAATCACAGATTTGGGCGCATCGTTCACATCGAAGCTCATGAAACGGTTATGGCAAATCTGTGGAATTAAGCACAAGGAAACCACTGCCTATCACCCTGAAAGTAATGGGTTAACTGAGAAGTTCAATGGGACTCTAATGCGCATGATTAGGGCTTACTTGGCAGAGAATCCAAACAATTGGGACCAGAAGCTGCAATCCCTTTTGTTTGCTTATCGATCAGTGCCACAAGCCAGTACCGGGTTCAGTCCGTTTGAACTTTTATTTGGGAGAAGGGTGAAAGGGCCCCTTGATTTGATCAAACAAAATTGGGAGCAGATCACCCAGGATGACCCACAAGACGTTGTGACATACATAGACTCTTTAAGGAATGACCTAAAGAGAAACCTAGAGCTGGCAGCAGAGACCCTGCAAGCTCAAAAGGTCAGAAAGAAAGCTTGGGATGACCAGAAAGCCGGGGAGAGGCACTTTAACCCAGGGGAGGAAGTGCTTTGGCCTAGGCCCTGTAGAGAGAACAAACTGCAGCTGGGTAGCCCAGAAATAAAATACTTGGGTCACATAGTAGGGGGAGGAGTGAACAAACCCCTAGAGGCCAAGATAGAAGCAGTTCGTGATTGGCCTAGACCCAACACCAAGAAAAAAGTCAAATCATTTCTTGGGTTGGTGGGCTACTACAGAAAGTTCATCCCGAGGTTTAGCGAGATTGCGGCTCCGCTGACCGATCTGACGAGGAAGAAGGCTGATGACCGCATCCCGTGGACCAGCGACTGTGAGGAGGCGTTCCAGAGGTTGAAGCAGGCGCTCATCAATTATCCAGTGCTGCGTGCTCCAGACTTCGACCGGGAGTTCATCATCTACACCGATGCGTCTAACAGCGGGGTAGGAGCAGTTCTTTGCCAGGAGGATGAGAATGGTGACCAGCATCCAGTGTCCTACCTGAGTAGGAAACTCCAGAAAGGTGAGAGACATTTGGCAACCGTGGAGAAGGAGTGCCTGGCAATAGTCTACGCGATCCAGAAGGCCAAGCCTTACATCTGGGGAAGACATTTTATTCTGTGCACTGACCATTCACCACTGCAATGGTTAAAGACAATGAAAACCCACAATAGTAAACTTATGAGGTGGGCTTTAAACCTGCAAGACTATGACTTTGAAGTGAAGGTGGTCAGAGGGTCAGTGAACTGTGTTGCTGACGCCTTGTCAAGAAGACCTGAAGATTGAAGACGGCGAAGGAAACATGGACTATGTATATATATTGATGACAAAAAGTTAAATGTACCTGTTTTTTGAACTTGGTTTGTATGAATAAATGTAAATTGATGTATTGTAATTGATATGGTTAACTTAGAATGTAAGTATAAGTAAGTATGGTATGGTATGTTATTATATAACTGTTTTGTGTGTTTTATCCAGGTTGTTTTTTGGTGAAAAGCACTTTTAGCTTTCCCCCTACAAAACAACTTATAAAGAGGGGAGGTGTAACATACAGCACTGATGTTACCTGTCTGTCATGGGTTTGGAGGGAAAGTTCCATCCTATGGGGAGTGGAAGGCGGGACATCAGGAGGAGGGGCTGTACTGTATATATATGTGGAGCGTGTGTGGAGACGCTGAAGAGAAGAAGCAGCAGCTGGGAAGAAGAAGCTGGTGTGGGAGTCTGTGTGTCAGACAGGGTACTACTGTGTGTCAGTCAGTACCAACCTGATAGGTTCAGGTGTCTGTATGGTTAGCCAGAACTGATAGGTTCAGGGTCTGTGCTTCAAGTTAAGTGTTCTGTGTGAACCAAACTGTGTGCATGTATGAATGAGACTAAGCCACGTTACTATATCTTATTCACCTGATCATTTTATTTTCCCTGTGTGTTGTTTTAAATAAACCTTATTCTTTTATTTGTTAAAAATCCATCCCTGGTCTGTGTGACTTCTTATAGGGAATGGTTGGTGGCAGCTTAGTTAACTGTGGCATATCCCAGTAGGTCTGGGTTTGTCACATTGAAATCTGGATGATTTGTGTAAGTTCAGAAGCCCCTTTTCGTGTGAGTTTAAATCAGGTTTATACAGAAACACAAGCCTCTTTCATACATGCTTTCAGACAAACAAAATTATCAACTTAAGCAATAGGGTGATGTCTTCCTTTGACTGCAAAAATCTCAAAGGAACTGAGAGTTCCTTATTGGAGGCTCTCAGCATGGCAAGGTACCTCTAGCTGATGGAAGAAAGATTTAGCAATTCTTTACATTCCCACACCATGCCTTTAAAAAAAAAAAGAAAAAGAAAGAATTTCTGAATATTTCTGAATCACGCTGTCTGCTGTACAGCACACCTTCAGGTGATTGGTGAAAAGGTACAACCCCCACAGACTCATCCCACTGAGCCTTGTGACCCTAAGTGGGCTGCTGGTTGAGAGGTTCTCCCATGTAAAATCACCTCTCATCTGCTACCCAGTCAGCTCGACCTGACAGGAAGATGGCATAATTTTTGCACCCCGTGCCAACCATGAACTCACCCCAACTTTTTTCCTCACACTACCTACCATGGCCTGGGCTATTTATATGCTCCAAGTCCACCACCCAAGCTGAAAATTTTGGCTCTAAGGCCCCCTTGTAGGTCCTTCAGAAAGAGGCCCATACCTGACTCTGACAAGTGAACACCATTACTTCCGTATAACTCAGGCCAGTAGCCCCTTATGTCAGGATGGTGTATCACTGACTCAAGTTCCTACCTCATTGTTCGGCCAATTTTGCAATTTACACCATGCCTCGAATGATCATTCCAACTAGGATCACAGTTAGCTCTGCAGACGAGCCTTGGAATAATACTAGACCACAACAATTTCATTGAAGGAAACTTATCCTTCAATGTCTGCAAGTCCTGGATCACTTGCAGGATCAACGACTTGCCTTTTCTCATATCCAGGTCATTTCCTCCTGAAATGAACAACAAATATATCAGGGGCGCATCCTTATTATTCAGGAGGGCTTGCTCCAAAAGCTCAGGCCACAGCATACTCCTCTTTCCTTTCCATTCCAGAGTGGCTGAAGCCCCCAAACCAAAATTATGACCCCAACCTGTCTGCAAGGCATGTTTCACTGCCCAGTGAATATAGCTGTGGCCATACACGACCACTCACAGCCATGTGGAAGTTGCCCTGGATCCTGCAAGAAAAAAACTGAGTCACATCTATTATGGGAAGGAACAAACGTAACTTGAACCTATGTGGGGGGCAACAACCGAGAAGGCCCTATTTTGACATGCCATCCCCCTCACCTCTTTCAGGGATGGCACCTTCAGAAGGGCCTCCTGGCCTGATCTTAGAGGACGGGCAGGCTCATATGGAAGAAGGCAGTCCTTTAGGTAACCAGGTCCTAAGCCATTTAGGGCTTTATATGTCAAAGTAAGCACTTTGAATTGGGCCCAAGCAGCAACCGGCAGCCAGTGCAAAATTTTCAGAACTGGCGTGATATGAGTCCATGTGGCGGCACCACTTACCAGCCGCACAGCCCGTTTCTGTGCCAGTTGCAGTCGTCGGACCATCTTCAAAGGCTGCCCCACATATAGCGCATTGCAGTACATATAGCGCATTGCAGTAGTCCATTCTAAAAATGAGCTAAAGCACTTGAAAGCAGCACAAGAAACTGAGCATCCCATGGGCATTGCCTTGTCCATACAGAAGCAACCCTCAAATTGGAAGCTTAGTAATTCAAAATCATCTGGGTGAACTGGCAGCAAATGAAAAGCTGACTTCATATCGGCTTTCTCCAGCTCAGCCCTATTGTCACAAGATCTAACCATCTGTATAGCAGCATCAAATTATGTGTAATGAACCATTCACAGCTCTTGGGGGATCATGTCATTGACAGACTCCCCAGCAGGGTAAGATAGATGGTGTATGAGATGGAACTTCCCTGGTGACTTTTTTGGGACCGCCCCCATAGGGGAAATCCACAACTGTGGAACAGGGGGCTCCATAAAAGGCCCAGCTACTCTACCTTTCACTGCTTCCTTCTGAATCTTCTTTCTAACTACATCTTCCATACCCTTGACAGATTTTAAATTGTTTGCCAGAGTAGCACACCTATCATCCTGAACAGGAATCCTAAAACCAAAATTGAAACCATCCAACAAATAACTTGCCGCCTCCCTATCAGGTTAAAGCAGCAACCAGTCGGCCACTATCAGTACATTAATTGGACTGGGGCCCTTTTGCAGGGTTAACTGAACCCACTGCATACCTTTTTGCCTCACCACCAGCTCCTGCGTGTCCTCTAAAGCAGGATATGGAACTATGTGTGCCCCCACATATGGAACACTGGTGTCTGAACCTGCACAGTTTACAGTTGCAGAAACCTTTCACATTTAACTCCCCACAAACCAGGTGGGGTTGAACTCCCTGGCCCACTGAAATGCAGGAAGCATTGAAATTGGTAGATTTTTGCAGCAAGTGCTCACTATTGAAGCATTCACCCGACATGGGGTGAGATGAGGTCATGAGCTGCAGCCATAGCCCTTGATGATGCATGTCCCAACACACCTGGGGGTTTATCATGGCTCTTATATGGAATCCCCTTGTCATAAAGTAACCATACAGAGCCCAGGAAATCAACATATGCTCTGTATATACTGTAAGATCAAGATACTGAAGAAATGCAAAGGCCCTAGCTGGTTACACCTTTACGACAGTTCCGGTGTAAATTAAAAAAAAAACAGCAACCAATTTGCACAAAACCTCTCCGCTTTCTTCTTTTTAAATTTCACCTTGTCCCTCTCCTCTTCCTTGTTACCTTTCTTTTCCTCAATCTGTCTATTTAACAGTTCATATACATCGAAGTAATTACCTTATCAGATTTTTTTCTATAATGGCTGGTAACAAATAGTCACCCAACAGTAAAAAAGAGAAGTTACTTACCTGTAACCATGGTTCCTCAAGTGGTACTCTGTGAATTCACACAAGTGGGTTTGTTCTGTTCCTGTGCAGTTCCGAGGGTTTCCTGTGCAGGTGCAACAACCCACTTGTGTGCATTCACAGAGTCCACAATGAAGAACTGACTGCTGCAGGGGAGTGCACTACAAGGAATGGAATTGTACCCCATGTTTGGAATTACAGGGTAGTTGAGCTGCTGCAAGCCTTCAACAAAACCTGGCTTCTGGCAAGGGGATTACCACTGTGGGTACAGCGCCGTCCACAGCTTCGCAGCCAAAAGAGGTCTGACCTGAGTGGGGGGAGGGGGGCTGACACCAAAGTTGTTAGGCAGCACACTAGGAGCAGATGGATTGACCTCACCACAAGGCCAAATCCCTTCTGTGTGACATGTATGTTGTCTAGGTACAGACTCAACCAGGACGACAACCACTAGAATTGCCGAGTTGGCTGAAGGCAATTCATTCACTTGCTGACTGGTGCAAGGAACAGTGCCTTCAGAGCCCATCTGCCTGCTAGCTGGAACACCCAGTCCTGTATCAGTCAGCTTGCCCCACTGGTTGTTCTCTTGACTGATCAGGTATCTCCATCCTTGGCTCCTGTGTGCCTTCCTCTTCCACTCTGATAGGTGTAGATGATGAGCCACCCTCAACTGAAGCCACCACAGTTGCCCTAGGAGCTGCAGACATTCTTTTTCCAAAAGAGCAATACAGGACATCATTACACCACCTAGTTACCTTAAGTTAGCCATCCTGCATGCTTTAGACTCCCTGCTTGATCTCCTGGGGGTAACAGCACTAGAAGCCTCCCTGGCAAGGGCCCTTTTTCTCTCAAGTTCATTCAGCTGAGCCAAAATGGCACTTTAATCATACCATTCTTCCTCATCCAATGAAGGTGGTACACTGACAGGAGCCTTGTGATTCACAGGTTGCTTACCTTTCTTGGTACCCTGCCCTTTCTTGGGCCCCATGATAGCCAGATCAGCTATAGAATTATAAACACTAATGCCCTAATTAATATCCTTAATGTAATTAAATGTTCTTTTCCTCTCTATTATTTATTTATTTATTTGTCTATCTATTTATGAATTAAACAGCAGCCCTATAGGGTGCGCTGCACCAGAAAATTAAATCAAGCCTTTTTTTAAAAAAATTACAACTAAGGTGCAATCCCAGCAGGGGGTACAGTACCTTCAATCCTGTCTCAATCCTGCCTCATATATATCACATTCAGGTACATGCAAGGTGGTGGCAAGGTAGGTGGGAACTGCCAGAATGAAGAATTATGGTATTTGCAGTTCAAAAAATAAAAAATCCCTTACCTAAGTGTTGTGTCTTTTTGTTACCTTCATCAATTTCAAGTTCATACATTGGTCAGTTTCTAATGGTTGTGTTAACCTGGTATAGAGACTTTCGAAATGACCACTTTAAGAGGCTGAAATTGACAGAAGCAACAAAGAGATAGAAAAATCTTAAGGAAGGTAATATTACAGGCACAAGCAGTGTGGGGTTATCAACCTATTCTTGCCCAGGAAATTAACAAGAAGGGTAAAGCCCTTCTTGTTTTACAGTCCAGGGAGCAAGACAAGCAGGTAAAGTAATCAAATGTAGCAGATGCAAAAGGATATAACACAATAATATAGTAGAAAAAGAAGCTGAATTTCAGAACACAGTAAAATCAGGAAAACTGATCCATGTTCATTACCTGGGTGTGCTTGTTTCTATCAAATGAGGCTCATTGAGGCCTTCATTGTTTGCTGTTTTGTTCTGAATAGCCAAATAATGGCCCATGGTGGCCAGTATTCTGGAAACCTGGTTAACATTCAT
This sequence comes from Pogona vitticeps, assembly GCF_051106095.1. Classification (NCBI taxonomy): domain Eukaryota; kingdom Metazoa; phylum Chordata; class Lepidosauria; order Squamata; family Agamidae; genus Pogona; species Pogona vitticeps. The sequence continues at coordinate 156,519,977 of NC_135785.1, forward strand.
TGTTTGCATGCATAGCAGTGGGTAAGATTTATCTAGGCACTGATAAGAAATTCTGCAGAGAATGGCATCAGTTCCTGTGCAGTTACTAGTGAATTGTATGCAGAATTTCCTGGGAAGAAGCAGAAGACATTTTGGTGGCTGGGAAATCCTGGGATAAGAAAGAAAAAAAGGCAGAAAATTCCATGGAAAGGTGTTGGGCCTAGAAGTATGTAAATGTACACCCTACTTTGTAATTATTCTACCACTCTACATCGTAATTATTCTACACAGCCCCCCCGTCTTCTTTCGCTTGCTCTGGTTCCACCTGTGGGCAATTATGAGCAGCAGGGCAGGGGACTTTATGGTCTTATGGGCTCCTTACAACTCATGTAACGAGCCTAATTCTCTGATTCTATATTAAACACTGAATTTTTTAAAAAATACAGAGGACAGCATGAAGCAATACTTCCCTTGTCTTTGCAGATGAACACAAATCTTTAAAGTAACATAAATCCATTGAGATGTGTTTGTCTTTAAAACATATTGTCTTGACCTTTTCTGACACTTAAACTCTGCTGCCTGATGTGAAGAAGCTGCTCTAGTAGCTTTCATCAATTTTGCGCAGAAAAGCCGTGAGATCATGGCATTCCCTGTTCAACTGTAGCTTTGTTGTGTTTAGAGTTCCTTTGATGTTCTAGGAGGCAGTAAAATAAAAATCCATCTGTTATTCTGCCTATGTATAAATTAATGTAAATGGATGGTTTTACAAAAATAAAAAGCCCAACTTCCCTATGGAGACAAGCCATTCTGCTACACTGACTCAGCCTACAAACTGCTAAAGCAAAATTGCATGGCTGAAGATAAAATAGAAAACATCAGATTGCTTCTTGGCCAGAAGATCTTTCATGGCAAAGATCACCTGAACATGGCCTTCATCAGGACATTTAGGCAAGTTATGTTAGAGTGCCTTCCTGCCCTTATCTTCCTTTGGCATGCATATAGGGAAGTAAATACCTGAAGGACCGCCTCCTTCCATATGAACCTACACATCAGTTAAGATCTAGCCAGGGGGCCCTTTTGAAAGAGCTGTCCCTTAAGGAGGTAAGAGGGATGGCTTGTAGACAAAGGGCCTTTTTGGCAGCTGCCCCCAGACTATGGAATGCTCTCCCGACTGTGATTCGTCTGGCACCGACACTGATGACATTTCAGTGCCAAGTCAAAACCTTCCTGTTCCAGAAGGCTTTTAATTGAAATAATATTAGCTATGGGTTCGATGGCAATGTTTATATATATTTTAATTGTATTTTAATTGTTCTGTATTTTTATTGTATTTTAAATGTTGTAAGCCACCCAGAGACCTTTGGGTAGTGTGGGCGGCATGTAAATAAATAAATAAATAAATAAATAAATAAATAAATAAATAAATAAATAAATAAATAAATAAATAAATAAAAATTCATTAAAGGCACTCCCCCACGTGTAGGATTACATCCCTAGAAATTGCATAACTTGTAAAATGGTTTAAATAAATGAGCAAGCTCACAATAACATTTAATGCATCAAATGATCTGCAATCTAGCCTACAAAAGTTTATGTCATAACAATTATGCTAATTTTTGGTTGCTCATCTATTTTGCCTGTTAGGGACTTGGGCAGTACTGACTGAAATCCAGTAGTATGTCACAACTAGAGTAGGCCCACTGAATCAATGGAATTTACATAGATGTTCACTCATTAAGTTCTCACTGATTCCATGGACCTACTCTTCTTGTTGGTTACCACTGGACTTCAACCACTGTCTTGTTATTCTGGCTACATTTGTTTTATGGAGGACAACTCTCAGAATATATATAGTTCCATGAGGACATGGTGGTGATAAGTTTAATGCATATTCCATGCAACGATGAATCTTAAATATAATCTGGTTTCATAGTACTCTAAAATCTAAGCTGAAGTAGTTCCAATGATTTCAATGGAACAAATAAGGAGATAATTAATCCTGCCTCTCTCATTTCCACCCCCCAATTTTTTTTTGTAAGAATGTGTTTATTTCTGTAAAGGACAAAATCAAGAAATTGGATTAATTAAATTTATATGTATTAAGTAGGTTTTTGATAGTAAACACTCATTTACCATTTTAAAAAAATGTTCCAAAATATACATTTACAAATTGATATGAAAATAATTGGCAAAAAATCAACAGGTTTACAGCATGGAATTGTATAACTTTAATATTTATACATACTTCAGCAGTATGTGGACTGAGAACTCCCAGAAGTACAAGTTGGATTCAGAAGGGGCAGTGGAACTCGAGACCAAATTGCTAACATGAGCTGGATTATGGAGAAAACCAGAGAGTTCCAGAAAAACATCTACTTCTGCTTCATTGACTATGCAAAAGCCTTTGACTGTGTGGACCACAACAAACTGTGGCAAGTCCTTAAAGAAATGGGAGTGGCTGACAACCTTGTCTATCTCCTGAGAAATCTTTATGTGGGACAGGAAGCAACAGTTAGAACTGGATATGGAACAACTGATTGGTTCAAAATTGGGAAAGGAGTACGACAAGGCTGCATATTGTCCCCCGGCTTATTTAACTTATATGCAGAATACATCATCCTGACATTTCTGATATGAGTAAAATATACATTTTAATCAGATACGTCTCTCTTCAGTATTATTCCAAAATGCCAAAACCACTGATTACTTTATCATACTTTACAAAATGAGGCTTTAAAAAAAAGAAATAACGAGTATAACTGTATAAAGAGTCCAATTAAGACATTTGGGGTAAAAATGGCCCTGAGGTGAATGGGATGGGTAATTCAGGTGAAGGTCACAAGAGAGCCATTTAAATCATTTACGGAAAAGACTGACACAATTTCCCCAGAGCTTAAGAGTTAGATTTGAAGTCATGAACAATTACTTATCTACTTAGAGTGGCTCAATTCAGTTTAGACTTTTCATTGAATGGTTCAGGGAGAAATATCTGAAAGCACAGCAACAAAGCTTTGGTTAGGATGCAACCGTCTCTCAAGGAAAACTTTCACACGAGGTAGAATTCCAAAGTATTATATACTTGCAGTCTAAACTGGTGCAGGAGAGATGTGTACACTATTCATGGTAACATACAGAAAAAATTGGAATGTGAGGCAAACGGAGATCAAAGAGCTCTTTCCCGATCTCCCTTTTCGCTCCTGTAAAAGTGTCTTACAATGTTTGGAAGCTGTTTTAAATGATTGCATTGATTAGTCCACCTCCTGAAACCTATGCAAATTGATTTTGGTGTTGTTCTGACACTTCATTAATTTATGATGATTTTTTGTTTTTTCCATTGGAAACCATTAGGCAGACCATCCAATGGTTTCCAATGGAGAAAATTCAAAAAATCATCATAAATTAACGAAGTGTCAGAACAACACCAAAATCAGTTTGCTTAGGTTTCAGGAGGTGGACTAACCATTGCAATCATTTAAAACAGCTTCCAAACATTTTAAGACACTTTTACAGGAGCGAAAAAGGACTTCGCAAAGCCATTGGAATGTATTGAGTCGGCTTCAATACATTGCAATGAAGGAAACATTGTTTCACACAGCGATGTTTCCTATGGGGATTTTCACTCAGCGATGGCAATCCGTTCCAATTGGAACGGATTAACCGGTTTTCAATGCATTCCTATGAGAAATGGTGTTTCACAGAACGATGTTTCACACAACGTTGATTTTTTTGGAACCAATTAACATCGTTGTGTGAGGCACCACTGTATTTATACATACCTTATAATACATTTCTATTGTATTCCATGAGCACTCACCAATCCTCATTCCTTCCGTACTACCTGCCACAGAATGGGTTAGCATAGCTATGCCCATTTCCCCCACTAAGCCAAGAAACCCGGCATGGAGGCCCCTGTACAAATCATTCAATAATATTTGTAATCCCATCTCTGATAAATGACCCCCCCCATCACCTCTATACAATTCCAGCCAGTCCAAATGGATTTCTCGGTGTCCAATTACAGATCCCAACCTGTTAATAACCACCCTGAATACTGCCTTGTTGGTTTCCTATGGGCCCTATTCAAACAACTCGTATTCTGCCCTCTAAACATGTCGATAAATCACTGTGGACCACACCACTCTTGGTGTTGCATATTTGGCCTTCCATTTCTGAAGGGTCTTCAAAATATCCAGCACTAGAGACTTGCCACTCCTTTTGGCCAAGTCATTTCCACCCAAGTGGAAGATCGAGAGGTGCACCCAAGACTGAAGCGACAACTCCACTGAACTCTTTCCAAGCATGGTGTATACCTGGGGGTAGGCGTATGGTGCAGAAAGATGATGGAGGGTAAGATGTCCTCCAGAGACGGGCACAGGGCCTTGGATGTGATCCTAAACCCAAGGCCATACCACCCTGCCCCTACTAATGTGTGGTGCAACAGCGAGTTCACCTGGCTTGAGCTGGGACTATGACACGGCTCATTGTGGCCGTCTCCCCCTCTGGCCTGGCGTGTTTTGTCACATCTCGCCTCTGGACTTCCTTCTTTGCCAGTGGTCCAGGTGGGTGTTCTGCAGTGGATCATCTGTGGCTGCCAGCCACCACTCCTGTGAGGCTCGTCACTTTTGTTGCACCCTGTACATTGCCCTCTAATGCTGCACAATGAGATATATGATTGTCAGCCAGTGCTTTGAGCTTTGCACGCCTTGTGCCATGGATCCTCTTGCCGAAAGCCTGGGCTGTTCCCCAACTGCTTTTGTTATCCAAAGCAGTTATCTTTGTCCGAAGCTCTTCCCAAACTGGCAAGCCCTCCCCATCCGATGGTGGTGATACTGCCTAGGCACCCTGCGCTCACAGGCTGCCTTCCTGTACTCTCGCCCTGAGATTTTTAGGACCTATGGAGCTAACAAATTCCAAGGGTTCACCAAATTGGTTATGGGCTCATGCTTGGCCAACCCCTGTATGCCCCACCTCTGTGTTTGTGAAGCATACTCAAATTATTATTATTATTATTATTATTATTATTATTATTATTATTATTATTATTATTATTATTATTATTATTATTATTATTATTATTATTATTATTATTATTATTATAAGTAGTAGTAGTAGTAGTAGTAGTAGTAGTAGTAGTAGTAGTAGTAGTGTTGAATTGTTCCCCAAGTCAACTAGAGATTCACACTGGCATAAGTGGATTCATATGAACTGTGGCAGTGAGTTGCTACCAATTATCAAGCTGCCTTTTTCATACCTAGTTGCATGCCAATTGCATGACTTGGGGCATAACCCAAACTGTAAGCAAAAATATATTAATTAGTGTATTAGTGTAGTATTGTACAGTGGGGTCTCGACTTACGAACGACCCGACTTGCGAACAATTCGAGTTACGAACCTGCCCTATAGGGAAAGTAAGGACTCGACATACGAACTTCCCTCGAGTTATGAACAGGGAAAAAAGTCCCCCCTCCCTCCCCTTAGAGGCTTCTGGAGGGGGGGAAAGGGTCAGAAACTTAAAAATAAATACTGTATTGTTAAATAAAGTCACTTACCAGGCCTTGGTAGCCCCCAAACCACAGGAAAAAGAGCAGGAAAGAGCTAAAAGCCGACACCCAGAAAGAGCCTGGCAGCCATTTTGTGGTTCTCCCCGCTCCTCTCCCCGCCTAACAGCTGATCGGCTGGCTCTGAGCAGGCTTCCGGAGGCTTGCTCAGCACCTAAAAAGCCTGCCTGAGTGCCTTTGTGCTGAAAAAATCAGCACAACATGCTTTAAAACATTATTTAAAATTGGCTTCGTTTTTTTTTTTAAAAAAAAGAGTTCAAAAGTGCTGCCTTTAGTGTTTCCTGCCTTCCCTGAACCTAAGGGGAAAAAAGAAAGAAAATATCCCCCTCTAGTGGCAGAAGGCAGAATAGCAGCTTCCCATTAGTTTCTATGGACAGAAAAGAGCAGATACAGATTAAATGGTTTTCAATGCATTCCTATGGGAAATGCAGATTCGACTTAAGAACTTTTCGACTTGAGAACCACCTTCCAATACGGATTAAGTTCTTAAGTCGAGACCCCACTGTATTATATTTTATTATCTTAATTTTCTGTTATATATTTATTTATTTTCAATTTATTTATTTTTATGTATTAGTTAGAAAATGCCCTTTTCTTATCCCAGTCTTGTTCTTTTTATACATACATACATACATACATACATACATACATACATACATACATACATACATACATACATACATACATACATACATACATACATACATACATACATACATACATACATACATACATACATACATACATACATACATACATACATACATACATAGTTATTCCACTCAACCTAACAGTGTCACCTCAATCTTATGATTTAGTTCATATTTCCTTTCTTTTAAATCTCTATAAAGTTGTTTTCTTTTCTACAAGTGTGTGTGTGGGGGACAAAACCACCAGCGAGCCCCAAATTCACCCCTCCCACACCGCCAGGCCTTTGCCCCTTGATGAATCACTTTCTCCCTCCTCAGTATGTCTTCTAATTAATTTATTTTAATTATTTTTCTTGTTGCTGTTCCTTTCCCCCTTTAATTTTATCTCTCTCTCTCTCTCTCTCTCTCTTTCTCTCTCTCTCATTTTTGTAAAAAATGAATTATATGTCCTTGGCAACAGGCCGCTGAGGATCATGTTGATCCCCAACAACCTTCAAACCTTGGGGAGCACAGATGCACTCCCCTTCCCCGTCGTCAATTCTCAGGGCGCTGTTGTACAGTTGAAATTCCCACAGCAGAACAAGCCCTCTGCTGCAGGGAATGAAAGCCTCAGAAGAGGCTAAGCACACAGTGGAGCTTCCTTATAAGGATGCTGCCCCTCCCCCAGGGTAACTAATGTGAGCTCACATCACGCGTTACTATGATGCCGATGGAATCAACATTTTGGATAAAGGATGAAATTGCAGGAAAACTAGGCACTACTGCCAAAGAAGCTTTAGTACATCAATCGGCATACATCTCTTTCTTTCTAACCTCTATAAAGCTTTTAGGGTTAAGACTGCTATCTTTTCTGAGACAGAGAGAAAACAACAAAAGATCTTTGACAGAGATCTTCAACAGATATATAGTGGATATACCGTATACTAGTTTCATGTATACTTTCCTCCATCCTCTCTGCTGTTCTCTTTCTCAACTGCCAGATTCATACTGGTGGCCACTGTAGCTCTCTGCCTGTCTTTGTGTGTATGCGTAATTGTTTTACAGAAGAGGAAATGGTAGGGTTCTCCAGATGCTATATAGTTCTATTTCTCCCTCTTGCTTGGCAGAACTGATGAAGTGGTTAGCTCAGGACCTATGTACAAGGTTTAATTAAACTCATCTCCCATTGACTTTAGTCGGAGCTGTAGATAATCATTACCTCACCATATCTTTCTACTGATATTTTTTGGAATGTATATTTCATGTTACCCCTGCAAATGGCAGCAATTTTACATAATTTCTGCTTCACTTATCTGTTCAGTACAGAAGCATACATACATGTTGTGTCTACAGCAGGATGATCACCAATCTCTGTATGCTGAAGATGATAGAAGAGAATATTATCAAATCATTAATGACCAAGCATAGGGCACACCTCCATTTTTTTCTGACACCAAATTGCAGTTGGCTTTTCCAATATTAGCTCCATAAGTTCAGAAGGAATGATTATGATGACTTGTAAACCATTTTGTAAAGTAGTTATTGAAAATGAGATTCTCAGGCAACTCCTTAGCTTGTCATTAAAGATAAATGCAGATGGTGTTTTCACTTTGAAATCTCCTTTCCATCTGGGGTCGGTATATATGCAAATCAATGAACTAATTTCAGATAAGAGGATTCTGTTCAAGTGCAAAATTTCAGCTAGCCTAGCTTCAGAGAAAATGGAACTTTTTATGAGTGCATTTTCCTAGACAATTGCTCTTTCATTAAAACAGTTTGAATCCAAAGTCTATGAATTCCATTTACCAGATGGAAGAACTATTGCTTGAAAATTATTGCATTAGCAGAGCATTTTGTTCTAGACAAAATTTCATCATAACACATTTAATAGTTGTTCATTTTTTTGAAGACAATCAGGCTGTCAGAGAATGGAGTATTATTTACCCTTATCACATTTGCCTATTGCCCATAATTTCCATGCACCCATACAAGCCCACAACCATACAAATGTACCAATAAGATGTCAAGAGCTTTCGGTCAATTAGAAAATGCAAAGCCAGATTTCTGTCTTGCTCCCAAAGAAAGAAAAGTGGAGACAGGATTCTTTATCAGCCATTTAAACATACAATGTCTATGGCCCGAGAATAGTGGCTTTTAAAGTACTCCAAATCAGAGGTAACTTGAAAGATTGAAAGATCTCCCTTGAGTAGAACATGACGGTGGATAAGATATCTGACAAATTCCAAATCTTTTCCTTCTATAATGTGCAATTGCATGGAATATTGGAGATGCTGAAGTATTCTCAGGTTGAGTGAGAGCTAAAAAATTAGTCAGCACCATACTAGGTTTTCTTTACCTTAAAATGTTGTCCTTGAAACTTGTGTCAACATTTAGTAAGACTACATGCTTTTGTCAAAAGACAAATTAATGTGAATGAAGCAGTTTTTTTTATTTGTTTGTTTTTAGAAACCGTTTAAAGGGTAAATAGATCAACCACTATGAGCTTTCTATGTAAAAGTCAGAAGAGCTGGAGAAAGTTGGCCATCTTTTAACGGAAGCAGTTGAGGATGGGAGGGAAATCAAAACACACCATTTACTGCTCAGATCAAAGTTGAGCTGTTGCTTTTTTTTATTAAACTGGAGAATATTTTATGTAATCGAGAAGGCAGGCAGGCTAGGTACCTACATGTAAAATGTTATCTTCTTAATGCCTTCAGCAACATAGCTCTGTCTGGACAATATATAACCATTATTTTGTTAAATCACTTTCTGTTTCAGTGACCATGAGCATACCCTTTCAATTGTTACAACAGTGTGATATTAAAAACAAAACAAAACAGAAACTAAGAGTGAAAAATGAACCCTTTCTTGCATAGATCTCTGATATGCTTAGATGAAGAGCATTTTAAAAATCTGTTCATAATAACAATTACAACAATTGTGACAGTATAGAGGAGGAGAAACTAACACCACCCCCACATCCCTTCTAGGAAATGTTAAAACCTTTATACAGTCATGTGAAAAAGAAAGTACACCTTCTTTGATTTTATGTATCAGGACATAATAAAAATCATCTGGTACTCAGCAGGTCTGAAAATTAGGTAAATACAACCTCAGATGAACAATAATACACATTACACCATGCCACGATCTATTTTTTTTACAAAAATAAAACCAAAATGGGTAAGCCATATATGAAAAATTAAGTACACTGTTACAGCTTCCGTAGGAATTCAGAGGCTATGTAGCCACCAGGTGCTGCTTCCCAAATGCCCTTGAGTTATTGATCATCAGCAAGTGTGACCATCTCTATAAAAGCCAAAGTTTTAGCAGTTTGCTGGTCTAGAGCATTCAGATGTGTGTTAACACAATGCCAAGGAGGAAACACATCAGCAATGATTGTTCAGAAGCAATTGTTGCTGCCTATCAATCTGGGAGGGGTTAGAAGGTCATTTCCTAACAAATCAAAGCCCATCATTGCACAGTAAGGAAGATTGTTCACAAGTTGAAAACATTCAGGACAGTTGCCAGTTCTTCCCAGGAGTGGATGTCGAAGCACGTTTGCCCCAACCTCGGACTGTGAAATGCTCAGAGAAATTGTAAAAAAAAAAAAAAAAGTTACATCTTAGACTCTACAGGCCTCAGTTAGCATGTGAAACATTAAAGTTTGTGACAATACAATTAGAAAAAGACTGAACAAGTATGGTTCATTTGGAAGAGTTGCCAGGAGAAAGCCTCTTTTGCCTCAAAAGAACAGCTTAGTTTTGCAAAGCTCCATCTATACAAACCACAAGACTTTTGGAACAATATGCTCTGGACAAACAAGATCTCATGTTGTTGTTCATCTGAGGTTGTATTGACCTACTTTTCAGTCCTACTAAGGGCCAAATGATTTTTATTATTCGTGATATGCAAAACCATAGAATTCTTTTTCACATAACTGTATATCTTCAAGTTGTGCTGCAGCTGTTGTGAAACTTGAGGCAAATCTGTGGGTTCATGCCGAGTCAAAATATGTGAGGGATTCTGAGTGAAGTCCACAGGGCTTTGAATTCAGTAAGACTAATTTTTTCAGCAAACATTCAGATATCCTTATGTTATTGTTATCCATTTTCTCATAATATATTCCAGGTCCTTAGAGGTTTATTTGTAAAATATCCCTCCCCTCCCTCAGCTCTTCTGAGCATAATGTTCCATACTTACATTGTTCATTCTTATGATTTATAATGATGTTTTCATAGCAAAATATTCTTCAGAAACCTTAGAAATGGTACAACTCACTACTATCACCACCACCACCACCAAATGTGGACAGAATAGATGAGGCTTTTGTGATAAATCTAGGAGAGACATTGCACAACCATTTAGTTAATAAGACTTCCAGACAGCTCCATTATTTTTATGATAGCTTTATCTTATGGGCAGAAGGTCTCCATAAATTCCACCCATCATTAAGATAAAAATAGAATACTCTCTGAAAGAAAACAATAGGTTTTCAGACATCTCCATCACAATAAAAAATGGCAAATGACAAGCATCCATATAAAAGAAAACTATAGACAGATGCAGGCCTTCCATCCAACACAAAAATGTATTCCTTTAGACATGGCCCTGAAACTCAGCATTTATGCATCTGTGTCCAGATTTTGATTTTGATTTAATTAATTCATGAGTTTCAAATTTATGCCATGCTTGGAATGCCAGTGTTTATTGTGATGAGAGCTCAAAATAATGTGAATTGGGAGGTGGAGGGAATCACAAATTGAAATGGCACAGAGAAAACCTTTCCAATAATTATAGATTTGAAAACTGGGAATGGGTTGTTTTAGGCTCTCAGATCCATGCTTTGTTAAATAAATCACTCAAAATTCAAGCTACAAAACTCTTTTTTAATCAAATTGGCACCTCAAGAGTTGAAACCATGTTTCTGAACTTCAGTTACTCTCTACATACAGTTTGTTGTTTTTGGAAAGTTCAAATACATCTAGTCCACCACGACTAGATAGGCGGGATATAAATTAAATAAATAATAATAAAATAAATAAATAATAATAATAAAAACCCTCCCCCAAAATATATTGCCTTTTTGTTATTGGGATAGATAAGGGGACAAAAGGTGCCTCTTGTTTTTCTGAAACATATTGTGATGCTGAGAAGCAGAAGTGGCATCCTCCGGTTGTTACAACCCCATTCTCAGTGAGTAATGAAATACAAGGCATGTAAACTTTAACCCTTGCTGAAATCTAGTTGACATAACTTTATTTATTTTTATTTATTGATTGATTTATTGAACTTATATACCACCCCATAGCGCTACAAGCACTCTCCGGGCGGTTTACAATTTTAATTATACAGGCTACACATTGCCCCCCCAGCAAGCTGGGTACTCATTTTACCGACCTTGGAAGGATGGAAGGCTGAGTCAACCTTGAGCCGGCTACCTGGGATTTGAACCCCAGGTCATGAGCACAGTTTTAGCTGCAGTACAGCGTTTTAACCACTGCGGGGGCACTACTCTTTATTTTAAGTTAACAATGCCCTATCTGCCTTTCAAGTTCCATTGCCAGAGGTGATCCAGCAGCAATATTCTGATATGAAAGTAATCCACCTGATACTCCCAAAGGCTCCTCCAGGGCAAAGGGAATCCCTGCAAAGCCTGAGAACCTGACACGGAGGGTTAGGAATTTTTAAATTAAATTAAGCAGTAATGTTGCCATGTGATGGCATAATCCTTGTTGCAGGGCACAAAGTTGTACAACAGGATTTCAGCCTCTATTTTCAGGAAATTACTCGGCACAATTTGTTGCTTTTATCCTTGTAAAGGTGGCTTTATCATTTTCATTCAAATTATTTTATGCTTTTCCATCATAGACGATTTGGACATGAGGCAAGGAACCAAATTGCGTAATTATAATTATACTGAAAAGAAATAGAAATCTATTCTTTTCAGGTTGCTCTCTGAGCTTTGAAATGTTGAGCTGCTGCTTCTGCAGCTCTTGCTCCTCACCCCTATGACACAGCTATATGTAGGGAAGAGTGTGGATTTCCAGTATTGCAGCTCTGATATCAGAATCAACAATCAGAAAAGGATCTCTTCTGGCCTAGGATGTGACATCCCTGGTCACCTGCATTTTCAGAAACATCAGCTAGAATGGTAGAATCACAGAAATTGTAGAATAATTGAGCTGGAAGAGACCTATAAGGCCATTGAGTCCAACCCCCTGCTCAATATAGCAATCCAAGTCAAAGCAGATCTGACAGATGGCCGTCCAATTTTCTCTTGAATGCTTCCAGCACTGGAGCACCCACTAGCTCCAGAGATAATTGGCTCCATTGTCATACGGCTCTAGTCAACAAAATAGCTAGGAAGCCTAGAAAATATATATATGGAACTGCTGAGTGAATGCTTAGAAGTTTGCTTGGGGTGTATTCCGTTTCGATAGTGTGTGAACAAGTAGTTCATATGTGCACAACTCCTTGATAGTTAAAATGCATGGAATTCCCTAGTGTTGCTGCAAGATAGCAACTGATAATAACAACACATTTTTCCCCTGCCTGTATTGGGTCAAAATTAGGAATCTGGGGACTTGGTCACGGAGTCTATGGCCTCATTTAAAAGTACAGTAGATGTCTACAGATCAAGAGCCACTTCCATACTGTTTCATTCCCTGGTGTTGCAATAACAATCTGAATCCAGAAACCTTGTGGAAAATGCCAATGATATGCTGAGCAGCACACTAACCAGCTATTGCTTTTCGTAACCTATTGACTACATGCTTTGAGCTTAGCCATCTTTTATATTCAGCCTGTAAAAAATGAAAATAGCATGGTATGTTTATAGATGCTATTAACACAGAACTGTTGAGAATTAATTACTTAAATCTGTCAGACTGCATTGCTGCAGAAATGTGCTGTTTACGGCAAGACAGAGTTTATGGTTCTGCTAATAAAAATCTGCGTAATGGATATTAATAGATGCAATTTATAAATGGTTAAATTGGAAGACACCAGGCTGTCTGCCTTGTCTTTTCTAAAATGGTACCAAAACCACTTACAATACTGAACATGCACTTAAACTGTATTTTAGAATAGAGTGATGGTTTTTCTGGTTTGCATTTCCTGTTAAATCTGTAGGAGGCTTTCTATGGAAGTAAACTCCCCTGTAACTTTGCCATATATATGTATTTGTTCTATGGCTGTGTTTGGTGAGTGGAGAGAAGTCCCAGTTTGCCTTTAGATGAAAAAAAAAATCTCGAGAGATACACAGTATTTCTGCTATGTTTGCTTTAGAAATGCATACAAGTAAAAGTAAACTGTAGACACTCCCACAATGCAGCAAATGTGCTACCTCAAACAAATGCCCAGAGACAAGCAGCCATTCCTTCCCATCTATTTTTAGACTCCATTTTTTCTCAACAGGTCAAATATTCGTTCAACCCTGGTAGTTGTTGAACTATTGCTCCCGTCCTTATTCACTTTTTTCCAGCCTGGTTGAGGACAAAGGGAATTTAAGTGCAACAGTATCTGAAGGCACACATTGAAATAAAAGGGAGTCGTGGGGTCATTGTAAAATACTTGTATTTGAAGGGACACAGTGTAGCATTCAGCCCTGCCCTCACCTGTCCGTCACAGCTGAACAGTGGAAAAGGAGCCAATGAGTGAACGGAAGGTGGTGCTAAAGGGGGAGGGGCTGGGATATAAAGGGGGGTGTATGGAGTTTGGAGAGATCAGTGAGTCTGTGAGAGAGTGAGCAAGAAAGTCAGTGAGAGTAGGGTTCTGTGTGTCAGTGAGTTCAGTGAGTGAGAGAAATTGATTAGCAACTTGCGATTTGCTTATTATATATTACTGATCAAATAAACAAGCTTAAGTTTCAAAGCAACACATGTCTCAGTAAATAATTGGTACTGAATTGGTATTGGTGGCAGCAACTAAAGAAGAAGAGTGAGCACCTCCTGAAGGCCTGAGATAATAGAGGCTTCAGCGAGCTCGCAACACACAGTTTCCACAATCCTCATCTATACCTTTCTAAAAGCACAAGAGGGTATCCAAATTATTGGCCAAGTAGTATATCCATTAGCCAAGATAGCAAGTATAATTGCCTTGGCTGTGAGCAGTTTAACGATTGGCCATTTAAAGTCTAGCAAAGAAAACAGGAGAAACTAGGAGCTCCTCTGGAGAGCAGAGAAATGTTCAATTTGCTGATATCCAAGACTGGTTAGCTTATCAAGCCACTTCACAATATTGGAAATTTGAAATGGAAGGAACCAGACCAAATAGGCCACTTGAGCTCCAGTACGGCATTAGAATGTGGACTTCACCCTGAACGGCATATTGCACCTCCATCCAACCTCAAGCAACCGCATTTAATCTGCAGTAGCCTGCTCCAAAATGAGCAGTGTATCTGCGAAGGGTTATATATAAGCCAGAACATGGGAAAAAAAAATCAGGGTTCTGACTCATGTGAGAACCAGACCAATGGAGGAGGTAGGGCTCGTTTGTACCTCCCCTCATGTATAGAGCAGACCTGCCTTATTAACATAGGAATGTGGGTGTTATTTTCAAATGGATTACATGTTAAGTTTTAATTTAAGAAATAATATTAAATATAAAACTTATGTCAAAATATTTCTCTGGTCTCTGTTGCTGAAGTAATTTTTGTGGGAGCAGAGAAGCAGTTGCTCAGAAGCAGGTTCCACGCACAGAGATAATAGTATTAAAGCCTGTTGGTTTGTTTCAGCTCCTTTGCCAGGTGCTGCTCCCATGGTTTGATCTTCTCATGATGATAACAAAGATTAGCATGAGTATGCTAGGAATAATAGAATGCTACATTATTACTGCATGACAGAAAAAATGCTCTCCCTTTAAAAAAATAGTGTGCTGCTTATATTCTGCCCCATAGCACTTAAATTATTGTCTGGTTGTTTATATACTGCTCCTCTCCCCCCTCCCATGAGCTGTGCACTCAATTTACTGACTTTAGAAGGCTGGAAAGCTGAGTGAACCTTGAGCTGGCTACCTGGGGATTGAATCCAGATCATGAGCAGAGGTTTAACTGCAGTACTGCAATTTAATCACTGTGTCATAAGGCTCCTCTCCACATTGTTAATTTCATGTGCTAAAAGCAACAGTGGATGAGGTGAGGGCTTAGAATGCTGCCTTCATTGCATGGAGAGCAATCTCTTTTTAAAAAACGAACAGGGTTTGGTTATATATGAAGATATTCACAGCCAAGTGCATGACAGTTTATACTACAAAAGAAATAAGTTAATTATAAGTATTTTGTCTGATGTGTGATAAGACAAGGAAGAGGAAAAATATTTCATCTTGTTCTAGAATCACCTGCAGACAAAGACAGAATATAGATTTCCTCCCTCAGGTGAAACATCTGAGGTATTTCAAAAGAGGGTTAAAAGAGGTTCACTTAGATTAATATCTCCCAGGATAGTTCTCACAGCCTTTGGTTGTCACTAGATTGTGCCTAAAGTGAAATTCAAAGTGAATTGAGAAGAACCTCGTAGGATGAGACATCTGAGAAGATTAGTGTAAAGCCCCCAAATAAATTATGAATAGTGAGATTTATGACTCACCTCTACTTTCCTTCTAATCAATGTCTCGTCACTGGAAGTGAATTTAGCATTCACATGGTAGTTCAAAGTAATTTAAAACCCATTCCTCTATACACTCACTTGGGACAATCTCTTATACACTTGGAAAAAAAAACTCTCCTGAACTCTACTCTGTTATTTCCATTTTTACCTAACAAAATAGAAGTTCCAACTTTTCTTCATCCCATACATTGCTAAACTATGCTGAATATTTATAACTTTCTTTAATCACATATGGGACTTAGATATGCCAACAGTATGCAAATAGAGATTAATATATCCCTAAAAGTGCTCCCTTAACATCCAATTAACTCACTTTTACTTGCTTTTTTAAATCTTAGACTTTTAAAATGGCCCATTACTAAAACAAAATTATTTTGCTTTCCCTGAACCTTATACTTTGAAATAGCTGTGTCGAGGTCTCACCCTCTACAATGGGAAACATGTAACTGGATTGTATCTGTAAATTGTAGAAGAACAAAAAGTATATGGGCCCAGAGGTACCAATTATTTCCCCTAATACCTAATAATGGATTTTCCCGCTGGATGAATATTAACATGTTTTTAAAAGAAACCATTTCTGACACAAGTATCAGCATGCACCAGATGTTGGGAATATTTTTCATTCCCTGCAAGGCTTTGTCAGAAAATCATACTGGGGAAATTCAGTAGAAAATGGGCTGGGGGGAGGGACATCTTTTCAACCAAGAAAAACGCGGTGAAGGACATGGCCCACAATGAGGGAAGTGATATCTTATGCCCAAATGCACAAAACTTATCTATCCATGGTATGGACTAATATAATTAGTTTGGAACTCATCTCTTTTGAGTTTGTGGTCCGCCATGTTTTCTTGCATTCCATTCACCATATAGTTATACCTTTCAATTCCTTTTGCATTAAATTTTGCCATTTTTGAAAAGAGTCTTAGCCCAGTAGTAGAACAGTTACCCAAACAGAGAGTTTTAAATCTCTGGTCTTACTGACCCTGGTAAGGGTCGGTAGAACCCATTTCCCGATGGCTACTGCTGGCCAGTTGAAGGCTGTCCTGAGCTGGATGAACCAATCCCCTTATTCAGCACAAGAAAGCTCCCCAGTCCATACTCTGTTGCAGGTTCATTCTATTCATGGCATGTTTGTGGGTGAGATTGCCATCAAGCAAATTGCAATTTATGCTAAAACTTGCAGTTTCTGTAGCAAAATTTTGAATTTCTGATAAAATTCCTTTTCTGCTATGCAGTAGAATTACAGAGATCCACAGAGAAGAGCTATAAATTCCACATAGTCCACACCTTTCTCTTTAATTGGTACTTAAACTCACTCTGAGACATTTGTAGGAGAAAAAAAACATTTCTTTACTCACAGTTGCTTGATATTACTGCACAAATATTTAGCAACTAACCAAACAGATCAACAGCAAACACACAACTGTTGCCAACTGAGGAAAGTGAGAGAAAACCATACCTCTCTTTGGCTTCAGAGGCTAGAAGGGATAGACAATCACCTTGGTGCATAAAAGTCCCTCTTAGTCACTCAAACTATACAGATTGCATGTGAGGCTGTAAATAAAGCTCCAACAGTTTCTAAACTATGTGAGATTTTTCAAAGGATTGGAATTACCAGTGCTACTCTCCAGTAAGTTCTCATCATGACCATGCAAGGATTTGAACCCAGGTCTTCTGAGTCTTAGAGTGACACTCCACTATACTCCACTATATTACATTCATGGCATATCGTATTTGTCCATTTATAAGACACCCCACACACTTTTCTAAACCCAACATTAAGAAAACCTAGCTTTCAATATTCAGCTTCTGGGCTCAGAATGTTCAGACATTAGGAGTCCCTGTTAAAGCACAGCCTACAGGCTCCACCTCCAACAAGGTGTGTTCCAATTGGTTTGTTCAGCCTTAGCTGACGTCAGTTCCATAAGGCTTGTGATTGGAGGAAGCTAAGTCGCATGACTGTAGGAAGCTAAGCCTCCAATCAGAGGCAGGGTAAGGGCCATTTTGTTCTCTCTGTGTTCTCAGCTTACTTCTGTGTATAAGACACCCCTCAATTTTAGTGTAATGATTTTAGAAAAAAGTAGTGTCTTATACATGGAAAATATGGTAACTTCCATTGTATTTTCATCTTGCACATGCAAGAGAATTTAGAAGGCATTAAAATGAGGGTTGGCAAACTTTGTAGATCTGGAAGACAGCTTTCTCCCATGGGATCCATAAAAATGTGAAAATAGTAAAATCAGAAATCCTTTTCATTGGTATTCTAGGAGTGTTAATAAGGGCAGTGGGATCTGGTATCTGTTCATAAACCACAACTCCTGCACAGTGGCACAGCATAGGTTGCCAGCACCTAGGGCAACTATTGTGCCCCCTAACCTGTTGACGTTCCACCATCACGTTCCACAGTGCCCTTCCTCCTCCCTCTGTTTCCGATAGGATTGCCCCAGGGCCTCCTCCATCATCATCCCTTCTTCCACCATCTTCCTCTGGCTCCTCCTTGCCTATCTCATATTGGGCTTGGCCAGGGCCCAGAGAGGGGCTTGCTGCACCTCCAGCTACCATCACTGCACTGCCTCCACCTCCTGCAGCACCTGCATGGCTGTGCTCAGCTCCTGCTACTTGCCCAGCAGGAAGATGCTGCCAGCCATGCTCAGTGTCCCCAGCAGTCTGATAGTGGCTGGGAAAAGGCACAGCAGTGTCTGGACCCCTAATGTCTTCCAGTCCAGCCCACATAGATCTGATTGCCCAGCAGTAGCAGCAGCAGCAGCCACACCCCCTTGACTGGCTGCTGGAAAGGCCTTCAAACAGAGGCTACCAGCTCCCTCTTCTTAATGGGCAGTCTACTTTCCTTCATTGCCTGGTGCCACACTTATGCTGTCCCAAGGGTGACTGGCTCACCCTGCCAGCCAGATGGCCTGATGAGGCAGGGAGGTAGGAGACAGGGGCAGAAGGGAGGGAGGGAGAGAGGACAGATGGATGCAGCCACCAGGGCCAGCTCAGTGGTAAGATGGGAGTGCAGGGGGCACAAAAGGGCAGCGGTTGCACATCCCTAAAAATGTTGTGTCCCGGGGAAACCACTCCCTGCCCCATGCTACGCCACTGCCCCTGAAGTAGCAACAATGGTGTGGTATTTTTTGTTGTTGTTGTTGTGGAAAAGGGGACAAAGAAAACAATCTTGGAGGGCCACATGTAGCCCTGAGGCTGCAAAAATATCTTCCGTTCAGGTATTATTTGGTATTCACATTTGTTTGCTTAAGCTCACTTTATTTATTCCTCTTTTGAAAGAATGATTTTTCAAGTAACCGTCAGACCACTTTAAAGGCAGCCACATATCAATATCCCACAATTTTGAAGAAGTCTGAGGTAGAGGAAGAATGCCTTCTACCCAAATACTATTTGGTAGCATTTGACACATGACTTGCAATACACATTCAGGTCTGAAGCAGAAACTCAGAAGCACTTTAAATTGTGGGTGGAGATGAAAGTCGGGGGGTGCTAGACATTTTCTTCTATCTTGTGCTTTTGCTTGAACAGTTCATCTTCCAAAACCTTCCTCCTTAGAGCCTCGTGGTGGCTCGGTGGTTAATCTACTATACTGCAGCCAAAGCTTTGCTTGTGACCCGAGTTCAGTCCATTGCACCTTGAGGGTCATTTAGCCTTTAATCCTTCCAAGGTTGGTAAATTGAGTACCCTGGCTTGATTGGGGAAGGGGGAAATGTGTAGCCTGCATAATTAAATTGCAAACCACCCAGAGAGTGCTTTAAGCATATTTTGCATTTTTGCTTTACCTCCTGCAACGAAGTTATGCATACACTAGGAACATGAGAATATTTCAATCTTTTCAATGTTCCTCAAGTGCCAGCTTTGGAACCTGGACATTTTTACCCACTTGTGTAGACTTCTCTCCACAGGTTATGCCTATGTATAAAGTGTGCGCATATGTCTGAACCTCTGCCCCCACCTCACTCCCCCCAAAATGTACTGCAAACTTGGAAAAATACAGACCTTCCTCCACAAATAACATTCAAGTCCACACTCTGGACTGAACTGCACAAATTAGATTGCTGCCATTAAACCTCAGTGGATTTCTCATCCTCCTGACAACCTGCTGCCATCGCACATTGCCCCCCCAACTCTGGAATAAATTTATTTATTTATTTATTTATTTATTTATTTATTTATTTATTTATTTATTTATACCCCGCACCTCTAGACCATGTCTACTCGGGGCGGCTAAAGACGCGAGACAGATAATATGGGTTAAGACAAGGGCCACACTTTATTGATTGAAAATTCAAAGTAGCCATCCTTTGGCAAAGGGGGGGCTGCTGTAGTGAGGAAACAGGTAAATTGCAGAGGTATCCAAATACCCCTTAATCAACAGATGGGTGAGTCCCCGGGCCCAGGTTCTCACGATCTTAAAGACTGCAGGAGCCCAGCTGGCTACTAATAAATGCCCCCAGACCTCAAGCTATCTTTAGTTGATGACTGTTGGTCATCATCTCCCCCCCCATCACTGTAATCACATGGTCTGCAGTGCTGGGAGAACTGACGTGCTGTTAGCTTACCTGATTTTATAGTGGGACTCACCAGAAAATAGCTGTTTTTTCTGCACTGCTCACCAGTGTGACCGGAATTTCCACCAAAAATGCCAACATCCTATTCCAGTGTGGGATAGGCAAAAAATCCCCCCCCCATCCAAAGGCCAATCAGGATGAAGGTCAAAAATTCCTATCCAACCGCAAAGGCGACCAGAAAACTCGCAGTAGAATTAGGGCCAATGGGCGGGTGCCTGAAAAAGAAGAGGGCAGCTCGAGAGGGGAATGCCCCATAAATACCTGGCATTCCCCCCTCGCTCTTTAGAGCTCTCAAGAGACCTTCAAGGTTTTGCATTATCTGGGGGTGGGAGGCAAAGAGCCAGCCACGCTGCCCAAAGCCTTGGCTCATCAGCAGCTGCAGCATACGCTCTGGCTTCAGCTAAGGTAAAAGAGGAGAAATTACTTAATACACAGAACTATTATCATGTGGTTAAAACAAGAGAGGAGACATGCTGGCTGAAATCCAGTCAAAAGTCATAACTAAAGTAGGCCCATTGAATCACTGTGAATTTACTTACTCAACTCTTCTGTAAGTTCCATTGATTCAATGGACTTAGTCTAGTTGTAACTCACAAATAGACTATGATTATTTCAATTTCTTATATATTTATAGTAAGTGTGTGTATATATTATATTTGTCTGGTCTTGTACATGTGTTTGAAAATCTTTTGTTATTATGGAAGGTTCAAATATACTGACATGAGCAGCTAATGCAGATGCATAAATCTAGTGAAAGGACGTATTTTAATGACATTTAATAGAACACTTTTTCTTAGAAGAGGATCATTGAGCCAAAAGAATCATTACTTATGAAACCTGTACAAATGATACCAGTGGTGGGGGAATATGAAGTCATAATAACTTAAGCTTTAAAAAAAAAGTATGGTGTTACAAAGGATTTATTTAATACTTGGATAGCACCTGCTGACTGATTCAGGAAGAAATAATCTTGCCTCGGGAAGCCTCTTGCTTCCTTTACTTTAATGAAATGCCAAATGAGAAAGAAGTGTGAAGAATGCTCGGAGCTACAAATATATTCTCCAACTTCGAGTAGACAGAACATGTTTCTCTTTCATTTTGCAAATATAGGAAGCTGTGGCTCTCCAACTGTGAATTTGAGGGAAGGCTATTACAACTTGACTAATGGCTTACCCACAAAGCTATGAGATAGAAACATGGCTCGTGTGATGAGCTGTAGATGCATAGGTGTGTTGTTACTCACTCCATGCTCCTAACCCTTAGCTTTAGGAACCAATCATAGTGGCAGACACGGTCATTTCCATCAGGAATCCTTGGTGTCACAGTGCCACAAATGGCTCCCTAGCATGACCTGTAAATTGGAGGATGCAACTGGAAGAAAGTAGTCACAGCTGTACTAAACAACATATATTACCTTTCCCATTCCCCTCAGCTTTCAAGAGACATGCTTCCACCTGAGCTGACAAAGCAATTCAACAAAAAAGATGGGAGAGAAATTTAGTGGGTTTGCATTTTAAAATGAACCAACTGAATTTGTATTTCCTAGAACTCAACTATTCTTTACCATTTATACTACTCTGAAGTGTACTATCCAACTCTCCAATAAAACAATTTGGATAAAAGGAGAGGCATGGAGAATTTGCATACAAAACACATACTTCAGGATGAATTGCAAACACAAATGCATGCATTAGGAGAGAGACAGAGAGAGCCAAAATACACGAATTAGGGGAAATTGCTTGCAAAAATGTGTATCTTAAGTAAAATGCATATGTATTTTCCTGTGTCTAAAAATATGGCTTATGGATTTGTCTGCAAAGTTTTAAAAAAATCACAAGGTGAACTAGAATTGGGAAAGAAGAACTTGAAAATATGAACATATCACAGAAAGCAAAACTCTAAAAAATCATCTATCCTGCTTTTGAAGGAATAGATAGACCAACAGACAAGCAGGGATTTGTTTTAGAAAACTGAAGTCCCCAAGTACTTGCTGTGAGAAAAATGGACTCCACTAGTGTGGAGGACAGATAACCCAGACTAGAACTGTGACATCTGGGATAGAGAGCTATAAGCATTTTAACTCTCCATGGTCTCAATCAAAACTAGTCTTCTTAAAAGTCTACTATTTGCAGGGATGAAGAAGCTGACCCTGACAGGAATAGGAATTTCCACTTCTGTGGTGACTAGTGGGTGCAAGGTGGAGTGGAGCAGTGGGGAAAGTCTTATGTGTCTTCTTCTCAATGCCAAGGTTTTGATTTGGCTCCCTGACATACACTCCTGCTGATTGTTGACTGGTTTTTACACAAAAACAAAAATAATGTTCCATCCCGTTTATCCATCAAGGCAGGAAATAGAGCCACTATTTGTAAGAGATCAATTTATGCTCAAATTGAAGGGAACCTCTTGCCCTGAACAAAACAGACAAAGTAATACAAATTGTTTATCACTATATTTTTTCATAGCTGTGTCTCAGATTGCACTAGATATCTTTAGAAGAATGAATAGCTTTTAAAAACAGATTTAGGAAAAAGGTTTTCTTGTAGTAATGTTTCTCAGTTTTGGATACAGTGATCTCAAAAAATGATCTTGAAAAAGCAGCCATGGAGACTGCATATGCAATATATATTGAGGGGTGGAAATCAAACTAGACTTTCAGAAATATAAGTTCTTATGCTTCCTTGAAGACAGTACTATTTAGGAGCACAAGATAATACAAATGAATATTCTCTAATGGCAAAATTTATCGTGAATGCATTTTTTAATATATGTATTATATTTATATACTCACATTGGGGGAAAAGTACACTTCCTTCATTTTGTTGCAGAATTTTGAGTTTTCTAGTTAAGAACCCATAGCTGTGTAGCAAAATTGTGGGGACTTACAGAGCAGTATTAAGTTCTAGTTTCCCCAGGGTAAACCACTCCTTTTACCTCTCATCATCTGGCTCTTACAGTCTCAAAAACTCACTCTGAGACATTGGTAGGAGAAAGAATAAAGAAGTTTCATTTACTCACAATTGAAGAAATCAAAAACAAAAACAAAAACAAAATTACTGTACAAAGACTTTCAGCAACAGGCCTCAACCAGCTAACAGCCTGCTTCCAGCAGACTCCTGCAGACCACATTCTCATAGCACAGCTAACTGCATACCATTGACTGCCAGCAGACTAAAAGAGGGAGGGGAAAGATCTTAAGCAGAAAGGCATGGTTCTCTTCAAAATCAGAGACAAGGAAGGAACAATTAATAATTGCTGGAATGATTGACAGCCAAACCTCTTATAGGCTGTGTGATGGCTGCGATGACATCACCTGCCTATCAATGTTATGCTGGAGCTCATCTGCCTATAGCAGGGCAGGAGGTGGGACTCCAGGAGGTGGAGCTATGTATATAAGGGGGGGGAGTGAATGATGTGTAGAGTGTTTTTGGAGAGTTAGAGTTAGAGTGAGAGTGAGTTAGGGCATGAAGTACTGTGTTAGTTAAGGTCTGAGTGATAGTGTGATTGAAGGGATCCTTTATTTTATTGATTGCCTTATTCAGTTTCTATAGTGATTTACCTTATGTTAAGTTGTACCAATAAACAATCCTTTTAATTTTAAAATCCATACCTTTGTCTGAGGAGTCAGATATATGTGTGTGGTTGGTGGCAGCGTGTGAAGAGAAAGAAAGTGTGAAGTGGCGTCCCCTCTGTGACGTAGGAGGAGGCGGCCACACAATAGAAATTGGTGCCAGCGGTGAGATCCGAGGTGTCCAGTTGTCCTGTTGTCCAGTAAAGCCTTGGCTAGAGTGACCAGAGCAAAAGGACTTCAGTTAGGGTCACCTGGAGTGGAAAGTGTGGGTAACTCTTTAGGATTTGACTCACGGGGAGCAAATCTAGTGGAGAGGCACTTAAGCTTCAGAGTAGCAAACTGATTTATGAGCTCTGTAAGGTCAATTTTGTGAGGGAGATTAGCCCAAAAGCAGAGGCTGTGGCAAATTGGTCAGAGGGTCCTGAGTTAGGTGAACTCTGAGAGGACACACCAAGCGCAGCAAAGCTGAGGGATCTCCATTTTGAACAGCTCTTGTGAGAGGGCAGAGCTGTGGTGAATATAAAAGCAGCCAAAGGCAGCAATATAAAATAAAGTATCCTGAAATTGGCAAGAGGCCAGTGAAAGGGGAAAAGAAGACTCTAGAGAAGCTTGGTTACAGTTTCTAGTGTTAGATCAGTTGGAGCACACTGCTAATATATATATCAGACCTTAACACAGGAAAGGGAAAAAAGTATTTTAAACAGAGGCTTGGAAATAGTGAGGAGCCTTCTGTGCAAGAAACATGCCTTTGACACGCAGCAAAATGGCTGAAAGTGAGCCAAAGTCTCCAGAGATGACTGAAGGAGCTGGACAGGTGTTTTATGAAGAAGGGGACAGGTTTACCTCAGAGCAGGAGGAAGGAATTAATGGGGAACAGTTATCAGAACTGAGGAAAATTCAATTAACCCAAGAACATGAATATAGAATGAAACAAATGGAAATAGAAAAGGAGGATAGAAAGGGAAAGGATTGCCCTAGAGAAGGAGGAAAGAGAGAGACGATTTGAACTGGAGAAACAGCGTATGGCATTGGAGGTAAGAAGAATGGAATTACTGAACCAGAACAATAATAATAATAGGGAAAATGAGGAGAGCCAATTATCGAAAGCAGATTTAAAGAAATTTCCTTCCTATAAACAAGGGGGTTCGGTTGAAGCGTTCCTTATAAGTTTTGAGAGAACAGCCTCAGATTTTTCTCTCAGAGAAGCAGAGAAAATGATAATTTTAAGATCTCTGATTAGTGGGAAAATGGCGGAAGTCTATGCTGATATGCCAATTGAACTTAGTAAAGATTATTCAGAGTTTAAAAAGTTGGTTTTTCTTAGATTTGGCATAAATTCAGAACACCTGAGACAGAAATTCAGAAAGCTTACAAAGAGATCAGATGAAACTTATACACAGCTTGGTTTTAACTTAGAGAGGTGTTTGGACAGGTGGCTAGAACAGGAGATTGTACAGACTTTTCAACAATTAAAAGCTATTGTAGGCTTGGAGCAGTTCTATTCCTTACTCCATGGTGAACTTAAATATTTAGTGCAGGAAAAGAAACCTTCTGACATTAGACAGGCTGCTCAGATTGCTGATTTTATTTCTCAAATAAGGGGGCCTGTAAACCATGAGGGAAGAAGCATGAGGAAAACATGGGACCCAAAGTACTCCAAAGAGCTAGGTCAGGGTCAGCCTAAAATGGGCGGCCATTTTGTTGATAAAACTTCTGGGCAGAGCCAGTCCAGGAACCAGATTTTGGAGGGAAAAGAGAAATCAGAAAAATTCACCAACAAAAGCTCATGGGGAGATAAAATTTGTTTTGCTTGTCAGGGAAGGGGACACATTGCTTCCCAGTGTTATAATACAAAACAAAATAAAGAAAATTCTCCTCAGAAAGTGAATTTAAAAGATGCCAAGTCTGTATATTGTATACAGAACAGCCAGATGACTCCCTCTAGAGGTAGCTCTGTAGCCATGGAAACGCAACCAGAGGCAGCAGCTAGCTCTTCTGAAATTGATACTTTGAGTGGGCAGAATACAAGCGAATATGAAGATCTGCCTATAGCTGAAATTAGACATTGCCTGTATATTCAAACAAATTCGCAGTTACTGGAATCAGCTGGGGACAGAATAAAAGTTTCTGGACATAACTACACTGCCTTAAGAGACACTTGCTCTCAGGTTTCCCTCTGCCACTCAGATATTGTACCTCAGAATTGTATGATTCCTGATCAGAACTTGACTCTCAAAGGAATTGGGAAGGAGACAGTGATGTTGCCTGTAGCAGATGTTTTAATTGATTATCAAGGATGGCGGGGAGTTTGGCGAGTTGGGGTTTCTTCTCAAATTCCTACGCCTTTTCTTATTGGCACTGACTTAACAAAGCATGTCAAGAGTGCCTTTGTGATTACACAATCACTACCAGAACAAAATGAGGCAGCAGGAAAGATTACTGATTCTCAAGAGGAAGTTAGAAATCTACCCCAAGCTGAGGCAATTTCTCTGGAAATACCTCAGGAAAATATTTTTGTCCATGAGCAGCTAACAGATCCTATTTTAAAAGGCTGTTTTGGAAAAGTGGCTGGCAAAGGATTATCCCCTAAACAAGGGTTGCTATACAGAGAAAAACAGGTAAATATTTCAAAAGGGGAACTTGAGATTAGAAGTCAGTTAATGGTACCAGATAAATATGATTCAATAATTTTGGAAAAGGGACATTCAGTCTTAATGCACATTTGGGTATAATTGAAACCAACCAGAGAATAACCCAAAAGTTTCATTGGCCTGAAATAGAAAAACAGGTTAGAAATTTCTGTCAGAAAGTTGATATGTGCCAGAAACAGAGTTATAACAGTGACCAGACTGAGGTTAAGATGTGCCCTTTACCAGAAATCTCTTCACCTGTTAAAAGTATTGAAGCAGACCTTATAAAAACATCAGTTACTTCCATACTTATGAAGAGATTGTGGCAGATTGGTGGAGTATAACAATTAAAGAATTCTCCCTATCATCCGGAAAGTGATGGGTTGGCAAAGAGATTCAATGTGACCCTCATGAGGATGATCAAAGCTTATTTAGCTGAGAACCATAAGAACTGGGACCAAAACTCACAGTTACTTTTATATGCCTACAGATCAGTCCCACAAGAGAGTACTTGTTTCAGCCCTTTTGAGCTATTATTTGGGAGACATGTGAGGGGTCCGCTTGATCTAATTAAGCAAAATTGGGATCAGATTGTTAAAGAAGACCCCCAAAATATGATCACATGTGCAGACTCTGTGGTAATCAACCTCGAAAGAAATCTAGTTTTGGCTGGGGAGAATCTAAAACCACAAAAAGTCATACAGAAACTGTGGTATGACAAAGGTGCTAGGGAACTTCAGTTTATTCCTAGAGATGAGGTCTTTCTGGTGAGGCCCATCAAGGGGAACAAGTTACAACTGAACTGGAACAGTCCATATGGAGTTGTTCATGAAATGAGTAACCTCGATGACATTCTTGAGGGAGTTGAACAACTAGACAAAAGGGTTGTTCATGTGAATGCCCTTAAGCCTTCTTATAGTGAAGAGAAAATTGTGCGGTTTGCAATGAAAGCAGCTGGGAAAGAGGAACCTGAGTTGCCCTTCTGGGAAGGGAGGGGGCAACAAGAGTGCCACACGCAGGAGGTGCAGATCAGCCCTTCTCTATCCAGTGAACAGCAAAGCGATCTTAGAACTTTAGTTACTAAGTATCAAGAAGTGTTCTCCAGCAAACCTGATGTAGCCAAAGGGGTGTTACAACGAAATGATCCAGAGCTGATGGAAAAAAGGACCAGTGACCTTGTTCCATGGTCCTATGACTGCAAGGTGGCTTTTGGAAAGCTAAAAGAAGCTTCAACCAACCGCCCTGTGTTGCATGCTCCAGACTTAAATAAAGACTTCATCATCCACATCGATACTTCGAAGGCCGGGGTAGGAGGCGTGCTGTACCAATGTGGTGACTACGGAGACCAGCACCCTGTGTCCTACCTGATCCAGAAACTTCGAAAGGAAGAAAAGCACGTGTCGACCATCGGAAAAGAGTGTTGGGCCATCGTTTACGCGATCCAGAAAGTGAAGGCCTACGTCTGGAAGAGACATTTCATTTGGTGCATGGACTACCCAACTTTTATATGGCTAAAGACTATGAAAGCCCAGAACTGTGAACTGGTGAGGTGGGCTCGCATTTTGCAGGACTATGACTCAGAGGGTAAGGTTGTCAAATGGACAATGAACTGTGTTACTGACGCCTTATCCCGAAGACCAGAAGACAATGGGTGAATTGATATGGACTCTTGCAGTATATCTGAACATTTACTGTTATGATTTGTATTACAATGTTGAGTATATTGTTCAATGCCGTGTTATATGTTCATTTATTATTTAAAGTAAGCTTAAGTATTAATGGTAGGTATGTGTATGCATGAAAATGTGGTAAGTTTATGATAGTTATTAAAATGTTGTGTTTGATGATATATTTGACCTGCAGTTGTTTTGTGATGAAAAGCACTATAGCTTTTCACCGCAAAACAACTTATTAAGGGGGGAGGTATGTGATGGCTGCGATGACGTCACCTGCCTATCAATGTTATGCTGGAGCATATCTGCTTATAGCAGGGCAGGAGGTGGGACTCCATGAGGTGGAGCTATGTATATAAGGGGGGGGGGAGTGAATGATGTGTAGAGTGTTTTTGGAGAGTTAGAGTTAGAGTGAGAGTGAGTTAGGGCATGAAGTACTGTGTTAGTTAAGGTCTGAGTAATAGTGTGATTGAAGGGATCCTTTATTTTATTGATTGCCTTATTCAGTTTCTATAGTGATTTACCTTATGTTAAGTTGTACCAATAAACAATCCTTTTAATTTTAAAATCCATACCTTTGTCTGAGGAGTCAGATATATGTGTGTGGTTGGTGGCAGCGTGTGAAGAGAAAGAAAGTGTGAAGTGGCGTCCCCTCTGTGACGTAGGAGGAGGCGGCCACGGGCTGCATATGAGGTTGAAATAACTCCAAGACATTTTACCCCTGGAACAATTCCGGTAAATTAGGCAGTGAGGTAGTGATGGACTAAGATCACCATCCAAGTTTCCTTTCCGAATGGAGATTTGAACTTGAGTCCTTCTAGTTTTAGTCTGACTTCTCCTCAGATACCAAAATAGAAGGTTTTATATCAAAGAGAACATTGGAATTACAGATAGAATGAATATTGACTACATTTTCCTCAATTCAGTTGTCTAAACAAGATGAGAAAATTAAGCAAGGAATTTTAAAGATTCCTCCCCTCCCCACCAAAGTGAGTCTAAAACCTTATCTCTCTCTTTCTCTTTTTTGCAATATTTGCCATTTTTTGTGCAAAATGTTGTTCTTTCCAGTGTCAGAACTTAAAATGCAAAAAAATCCTTTGCCAACAAAGAACATCAAGTTGTATTTCCTTGTCCTTCCAAACCACAGATTTATATCCTGGTTGTAGATTAGTCTTCTAGGTATGCAGATTTTCAGGATATGGGCTTTTTTAGATGAGAGAAGTACTGTGAGGTTTGTCAGACTGATATTTCTACATTGGAAGTCAACTACATGAAGTTGCTAAAATTAGGCCTCAAAACAGATAGTGTTGCACTGGTTGCTGTTTCTGTCCTATGAAAATAGTGTCTGTGGGGTTGCAGAAGAGGGCATAGTACCCCAAGAACTATTATGTAAAATAAAAAGGTGAAATAGATATGTAACTGGTATCCAAGTCTTGACTCTGCATTAGTGCTTACTAGAGATGGGGGTATTTGTTTTCACATAGCTGGATGCAATGTGTGTCCAGCCCCTGGAGCCAGATTGTTAGCATAAACATGTGGTAATTCAGCAGGTCCTGTGGTAAAGTGACTCACGCAAACACAATCAGCTTCTTCAGCACCAGACATATATTTACAGCAGTATTTACAGATGTACAGACCAACAGCATGACAGCATGAACTTATCAAGAAGGAATACATCTTCTGTACACAGTCCACATATATACACTTGTGCATCTGGCTGTGTCCAATCAGCACAGATTTTGCATCATCCCTGAGCCAGCCCTCCTGAGTCACTATGACTCAGCAATTTAACACACCTGAACATTATGGCTGCTCATTAAGACATTTGTACTGCTCAGGTCTGTGAATTTTTACTTTGACACAGACTGTCCACTCACATGTCCTGCTGTGGCAACAGCCTTGCTCATCCTTCCAATTGTTCCCAGAGCACCTCTATCTTCCTGCTTGGCTGGCCACTCAGCAGCCGTTCAGGGAGACTCGTCCTCCCCCCTCCTGCCTGGAGTAGCCAGTCAAGCAGGAAGAGAGCGGTGCTCTGGGAATGATTGGAAGGATGAAAGAGGCTACTGCTTCTGGAGGACATGTGAGTGGACAGGCCAGCCCCAGGGGCCGGACCCTCATTAAGTCCGGTTACATTCATATTCGTATATGAATACCCCCATCTCTAGTGCTTACCCTTCTAGTCTGAACCTGCTTTCCATTCATATGGAGCTCATAAGGTAGCTTTGGAACAAACAACATTGTTGACCAGATTCACTGGAAAAAGATGCTCTGACATGTTTTCTGCACACTGTGTTTTCCTCCCAGGAACTAGACTTGTGACATTGTGCTGGCCAAGCACATGCTATACCATCAAACTATGACCTTGAGGCAGCCTCACATTCTCAGACTAGCCAAACTTTCAGAGTTGTCTTTGAGTTGAGAATAAAAAAAAAACAGACAGAGAGAGAAAAACTGGCCTTGGGTCCTAAGTAATAAATGCATTAAAAAGGAATTAAATAATAAATTCAAAATCAGATTTCTAATTCCAACCTCTGAGGCTAACAGCTGAAGCAATTGTGAGTCACCTGCACTTCAGCAGTGAAAGCTATTCCCTCACTGCTGCCATTCCTTTTTTTTTTTATCAGTCAGACTTATTCACAGCTAAGGGCACCGTTTCCTGCTTTCCCCCCAGGGCATGATTTTTGAGTCTGAACATCAAACAGAAGGGAAGGGAATACTTGGTTTGTAATGCACAGTTTGATTATGCCCTTCTTCTCATCTTTCATCTGTTATGTATCTACTTAGAGTCTAAGTGATTTGAAGAAGAGATTTATCTTCCCATTTGTTTCAATAGCATCTTGAAATATAACTACAACCAAACACGCTCTATAAATCCATCAGGCTTCTTGACAGAAAAAAATAAAATCATTGCTTTTGTTTTCCCTCTCACTTAACATTGCTAAAAGGAAGCAAATTACTCTGATGATTTTGTTTTAATTCCAGAAGATCATTTTCTGCTTGAGAAATAACACTGTATACTTAGATTTAACAATTTTTTTTTAAACTCTGAAAAGTCTGTTATGCTTTTGTAAGACAAATGATGTTAAAGGGCAACACAGAATAATTTGTTAAGCCTCCTTGCACTGGTGCACTGGTGCTTACTGTTACGTAGTGCAGCTGCCTGGAATCTGCCGAACGAGTGAAGAGGATTTTTCATACTGCATCAATATGCCATCCCAGTAGAACTAGCAAGAAGGAATGGAAGAGGCATTTGCTAAATGCTGAAGAACTTAATTTTGTTATCTCTTCAAAGTTTCACTTCCTTGAATGTTCTAATAGAGTCCTCCAATCAAAACCACACACATAACATTCAGACATTGAGGAGAACAATATTCAAAAACCTATTACATTAAGAAAATTGCTCAGGGAAAAAAAATGTATCTGAGGCAAAATTGCATGCAGAAGCACTTATAGATATTACCAGAATAGTGTATATATGTGTGTGTATTGATTTTCATGCAAACATTCAGAAAATATATTCTCAAAGTTCAGAAGAAGTTAAATTGTCAGAAAAGGCAGGCTTGGTGTCTCTGTCATCTGAAAGACTAAGAAATGCAGCCCAGGGCTCGTCTGGGGGTTACCCAAGAAGGGGGAATGGAATTTATGATTATGAATTTTGTTTATTTTTGATTGTGATTTTTTATTGTTATTTAAGATTTTATGATTTTGTAAGCCACCCCGATAGGGATGTGGTGGTGCTGTGGGCTAAACTGCAGAAGCCTGTGCTGCAGGGTCAGAAGACCAGCAGTCGTAAGATCAAATCCACGCAACATAGTGAGCGCCCATCACTTGTCCCAGCTCCTGCCAACCTAGCGGTTCGAAAGCATGCAAATGCAAGTAGATAAACAGGGACCACCTCGGTGGGAAGGTAACAGTGTTCCGTGTCTAAGTCGCACTGGCCATGTGACCACGGAAGACTGTCTTCAGACAAAATGCTGGCTCTATGGCTTGGAAACGGGGATGAGCCCCGTCCCCCAGAGTCGAACATGACTGGACAAAAATTGTCAAGGGGAAACCTTTACCTTTGCCTTAAACTGCCCCGAGTAGACACTGTCTAGGGGGGCAGGGTATAAATCAAATAAATAAATAAAATATAAATAAATAAATTGCTCCTTGGTTGGAGACAAACAACTGCTAGAGTCTTGGAGAAGGCCAGATAACCAGAGGAAGTCAGCTAGATAATTCACAGAAATATTTAATGTAGAGTGTTTGTTGAACTATAATGTCTAATCAGATCATAGAGTAATCCCCCAAAGCCCCTTTGACAGCCCCTGCCCTATGTAGGGCCATAACTACCCTACATTGTTCGATGTCTCCTTTTGTCCTCACATCACACAATTTCTAGGTCTGGAATGCAACCTTTGCCTTTATATTCTTATTCTGCCTACACCATTGTCATATAAAATGGCATATAATATATACTTTTTGACTGAATCGAAATGCCATTGATGAAAGATTGTCGTATGATTTGGCAAAGTCAGTTACAAGGTAAGGAGAAAGAAGATTGGTACCAAACTATGTACGATGTTTCTTCTTCTTCTGCTTAATGAGTCTTGTATTTTCTAAAACTTGAAAAGACATACATTTCTAAATACTTATCAAGCATCAAGATGTTGCGTTCAGTGGCAAAATAATCTATCAGCAACTCTGTTTTTCTTCTTCTGAAAGTGAAAATGCGTAACTTTTACCAAGGAACAGATTTGTCTTGTGCCTTCTGGTGCCTAATCTTTTTTTTTTACACCATTGAATCTTTAATGTAGCTACATAAACATTGCACAGTTATTATCTAACTTATTTTTTCTATTTAAAAAAACACAGCTGTGGTATATTGAAAAAATGCATTCTTGACAAAATAACAATCCTGATTTTCAAAACAAAAATTGTAAATATCATTGAATTAACGAGGCTGCACTTCTATCACTGAATGTCAGCTATGTGTAGGCAATTTTTTTTAAGAAACGTTTTTTCATCTGCCTGGAACTATACTAGGATTCAGAAGTATGTTAAAATTTTCTAGGATATTTCGGGGGGGGGGGGGAGCTGATACTCATGTTTTCCTTTTCTGTTCTGCCTCACTTTATGCTTGATATGTGTACAAAGACAAGGAGTGTAACAACACCGAACACATAAGATTATATGATGTGGCTTTTATTGTAAAAGCTGTTATTTTCAGTTGGCCAGCCCCTCTAATGTCATACATTTGTGTATGCAGAACAAAGGATTCCTGCTGTTTGCATGCATGGGATATCACCACCCCCACGCTGGATTGAAAAAATAATGGGGGAAATAATGGAGAGAGAAAAAAAGGACAGCTCGACTTCTACATCAGAAAAGTCAAAGGGACTGTCTCAACAGGGGGCTGAAATGAACTTCTGACTTATAAAGGGATCTTAGTTTTCTGGTGAGGTGAAAACTCTCTGTGAAAGGTAACAGATCCCCACCCCAACTTCTAAATCAAGAAATGCACATTCCTCTTGAGGGAATAGTTTAACTTCTTAATTCTCATGCACCTAAATGGATGATTTTAGCTCCTCAGAATCACATTTTACTGCATGGCCCATGTAAGACTGGATCTACAGTTGAGACATTTTGCAGCATTAGCACTTCAAGAGCTATGAATAGTACCTTCATGTTTCACAAACTTGTCATGTAGGGCTGTCATTGATTTTATGGACTTTTCTTGGTGGGGGGCAGGGATACTTTGAAAAACCTGAGTTACTCATACTATGAAGTGACTACCTAGCAAGGCCCACAGCTTCTTATAATTTGAAAAGATCCTTCAGCAACTTACATTCCCACATACCCACTCCAAAGTTCATTTGCACAAAACAGAGATATATTCACTTCATTTGTTCCATTTCTATCCAGATGAAGGAGTTCTTTTCAGATGAAATATGAACAGCTTTTACAAAATGCCAAAACATGAATCACAGCTATTTCTCTCACTAAAATGGCCTCTGCTAAGTGCCAGTGGCTGCACAGCTGATGTGCATTCCTCAAGGCACTTGTCTTAATGTTCCATCGAAAGTCCTTCCATTCCAAGTGATGTATGTGGTGCAGGTAATGCTTTCTGAGCATCGGAAAAAGAATACAATATTTCATGATACCAAGATAAAATCCTATCAATCCGAGATAGCCATTACTCATTTAATTAAGGTACTTTTTAAAACCCATCTTTGAAGTAAGACTAGTACATGTTCAATAATAATCCAAATATAATGAAGCAAAACACAGCTTGCAGTTATTAATCACTACTGTAGACATCAGGCAAGTATCAGTCATATGTTTAGGATGCAATAACCATATGTCTGCAATCTAACTAACTGCCGATGAAAGCAGCGCAACTAGATTAGGACTTAGGATAATGCTAGCACCAGATCTACCCAACAGTTTTCAGTGTTCATCACGATTATTTCTTGTACTCTGTTCATCTATACTTATTAAGACTGAATGGTAATGTTGGGCTGATTTGATATAATTTTTTCCTAGCCCCAATTCCCAGGGACTCAGGCAAAAAACAGTATTACAGGGTTACTGTATCAACTTTAGCTTGAACAAGTCACACGAGAAAAACTATAATACAAGCCCAATGTGACGCCATTTCAGTTCATAATGTTACTATTTTCTGATTGTCCACAAGCCAATGAGAATCCACAGTTTCTCCATTTGTTTAACTTGTGCTACCAAGGGTCAGGATCTTGGGGATCATCATAAATAGATATGGGGACAAATTAAAAAATGGTGATTCATTTTGATCTGTTATTTGTCAGGGTTAACAGATCAATGAATACAAATATAAGAAAAATCTTTGATGAATTGATGAATCAATCTGTCAATTCATCTGCATTTTAAATGGCTATAACACTGGCTCCCAACCACCTAGAGATAACAAATTTGCAGAGAAGCTTCCTTAAACGCATTTCTAAAACTCCTGAAAGTTTGGTGAACATTGGATCATGGACCCCCGAGTTATATAGTCACAAAGATGACCCACCCAGGAAAGCTCCTCCCAGGTATGTAGAGACTCCAGAAACACCACAGAGCTTCCTATGTCTTCCCTCAACACACCTGCCAACTTTGGTGAAGATTGGATATCGGACATCTGAGTTATTCACCCACAAATTGGGTCCTCCAGGAGAGTTTACCACACAGCAGAGAAGCCCATTCTGCCTACAGGCCGCTGATCAGAAGCCAATAGCCACCTCCACACACAGCCAGCCACAGTCTACCCCCTTCCTTTCCTTACCTAAGCCCCCACATGACTCCCACCAACCCCCCCTTACCTTAACAGCTGTTGCCAAGGTCTCCATCAGGCCTTCACAACCATGGCGTGTAAAAAGGGAGACTGGCTGCCCTTTGCAAAGATGGCGGCTGTGGCTTCATTTAGGGTAGGGAAGCTGCAGCTGCCATCTTTGCAAAGGGCAGCCTGGATTCCCTTAAGGCAGGCTAAGGGAATGCAGGCAGGCCTTTGCAAAGATGGCAGCTGCAGCTTCATTTAGGATAGGGAAGCTGCAGCTGCCATCTTTGCAAAGGGCAGCCACTCTCCATTTTTACATGTGTGGCTCCAAGGCCAGAAAACCTTGGCAGCAGTGACTAAGGTAAGAGGGTGTCGGGGTGGGTGGGGGTGGCCTAAAGTAGGGAAAGGAATGGGTGGGGTAGGTTGTGGTATTGGGTGGCTGTGTGGGGTGGTGGCTGCCTTTCTGCCTCCAATCAGCTGATCGGCAGCTGGTAGGCAGAATGGTGTTATTTTTTGGAGGGGGTTAATACGAAGGATTAATAAAAATGGGTATATGTTCATCCCTTTGTATTCGTGGAGGTCTCTGGAACCCACAAATACGGATCAATGAATATTTAATGAATCAATGATATTCGTCAGAAAAAGCAATCTGTTTTTATATTCATCCCCATCTCTAATTATAAACAGGAGTTTGTCAAAATACCATTGTGCTTTATACTCCAGGTTTTCATGTATTACGTCATCATTTCAAATTGGTATGAAAAGTTTCTTCATGAACCCACTTTCTCTCAAGAGATATCCAGAACAAGAGATCATGAAGTAATCAGTGCCCAGTATTATGCAAATTGTTACACTATGGCTAGAATTTGCAACAGAAACCCAAACTTTTGTATCTAGTAGGTACAATCATTCTGGCTGCTTATTATGTGCTTGAACACAGCCAGGTCATACACTTGGTTGTGGCATTGGATATGCAACAGATGGACAGAACATTGGACACAACACTTGTGCAATTTTTCTTATGCCTGTTGCCTTTTGCAATTAGATTCTGCCTTATAGATAGCATTCAGTACGATAGCAATGCTGCTTGGCTTTCCTTACATTGTTCTTAACATTGTACTGTTTGCAACAGAGTACAAAATGCTAAATCAAATCCAGATGTCTGTTATGCCACAGACAGGAGTCTGTTTGACCACAGCAGTGTCATTGATCAGCTGGAAATAGCCATCAAGGGTCTGGAGATCTCAGTAGCCTGCATCTGACCACTTCAAAATTGGAACTGATTGGAAAGTGACTTCCAGTTTTGGGGGAAATGTTATTTCAGGCCTAAGACTAATGTGGGAAGACCAAAACAACTTTGAAATAACTAATAACTTCCCTGAGGGTATTCAATTAACAATTGGGGAAATGGGGCATTTTACCCTGGCCTTTAGTTAATCTGTTATACTAGTTTTGTACTATCAATAGAAAAGTTCTTACATGGGCCCTCCGCAATGGCGTGAAGCTGCCGGGGTGGAGCTTCTTTGTCTGCCCATTCAGATGAGAGGAGAGCAGAGAGCCATGCGAGAGGATGGGCAGTCAGGGCTACAGGCAACCCTTTAAGAAGGCTGCCCATGCCTGCGTTGTCCTCTTCCCTTGCTCGTTGAGCAGAGAGGAGTGCACTAAGTCAGAGCTACCTGGTTTTGCTTTTGCCGCAGGGCCTGAGCAGCATAGGGAGCTCCATGGCTCGTGAGAAAATAGTTGTTAACAACAACAACAACAACAACAACAACAACAACAACAACAACAACAACAACAACAACAACAACAACAACAGGCAAAGCTCAGGGGAAAAGAGGAATGCTTCAGCCAGTGACCTTAATGCTGGTGGCCAGATTTAGCCCACATTTAGTCAACTTCAGAAGTTGGGGGGTAGCTTAGGGAGCAGTGGCTGTTCAGGATCCCCCTGACCACTCAGGGCTTAGAATGAGGGACAAAGTTTAGCAAAAAAATAAAAAAGAATTTTAAAAAATAACATTTATAAAAATTACTTAAAAATAAGAGGATTGGTATCCAAAGAAGAAGAGGAAGAGGAGGAGGAGGAGGAGGAGGAGGAGGAGGAGGAGGAGGAGGAGGAGGAGGAGGAGGAGGAGGAGGAGGAGGAGGAGGAGGAGGAGGTAAAGGAGGCAGCTCATTGACTGGGAGCTCCTTGGGAGTAGCAAGGCTGATACAATGCTTCCCAAAAATGGTCAGGGGGGTGGTAAAGGGAAGCAGCCTGCAAAATGAAAGGCACCTATGCAGTCCCCTTCATCAATTTTGGCATTGGATGAAGAGGCCTGGCCAGACCACATGGCCATTTGGGAGAAGCTTAGTGCCTTAGAGAGGGAAAGTGTGCAAGCAAGAGCAGCAGAGAGAGATCAAGAGTACATAAGTTGGCTGAGCTTAAGAGGATGGGGGACATTATGCTCTCTCATATTGCTGTTCTAGAAGGTGAGAGCTTGGGTCCTTCAGGAATTTCTTCTGCAACAGACACACCTCTGAGGAGACCACTGGGATCACCAGCTCCAGTCCAAGCAGCAGAAGGGTCACGGATGGTTTCAGCAGGCATGTAGACACAACAGGAGGGCAAGAGTGCTCCAGGTGGCAGCAATCCAGTCATGGTGTCTTTGGGAGTTGTGCTACCAGGTGAGATAACCATTACACCAGGTACATCAGAAGCAGCAGGCATTTGGCTGTGGGGCATCAGGAACCAAACAGTGCTGGTCTCTGCACTATCACTTGGAATTCAGAAGAAAGCAAGTATGCCAGTGTAACACCCACACCTTTATATTTAATAAAGTTAATAAATATAAACGTTATTACCTTTGATCGTGTAGAATGGTGTTATATGTTTGAATTATTAGAAAAAAATGAATATGGGCGAAAAATTTATTAATGTCTTAAAAATTTATATATGGGGCGGAGGCTAAAGTACTCATCGATGGACTAGAATCAGACAAATTTACTCTATTTAGAAGAATGAGACAAGGTGACCCCTTATCCCCAATTATATTTGCAATAGCAATAGAACCACTTGCTGCACAAATAAGAGAAAATGAAAATATTAAAGGCTTTGTGTGTAAAAATAGAAAACATAAAATAAACCTTTATGCAGACGACATGCTTCTATTCCTGGAGAACCCAATAAAAGCATAGAAACACTAAAACAAATATTACAAGAACATCGTCATTATACAGGCCTAAAAATTAATTATCAAAAATCCAAATTGTTATGTCTAAATATCTCTATAGCAGAACAAAAAGAAATTTAAAATAAGTCAAATCTAGACTTAGGTTATTCAAGTTTCAAATATTTGGAAATTTGGATAGCAAAAATGTATAAACCAATTAATATATAGAAATTTTTTAAAAAAATTCAAATCAGTAAAAGAAAAAATCTGAAGTTGGACTAAATTGAATATATCAATGTTAGGGAGAATAGCATTAGTTAAAGCACATACACTACTGAAATTTTATTTTTATTTCAAAATATACCACTACAACTTGAAATTAAAAAAATAAAATTATAGCAAAAAATCTAGAAAGGTTTATTGGTGGAAAAGGGAAAAAATTAAGGCTCATAAACAGTATTAAATATGGTCAGAGCATAAAGGGAGGGCTAGGGATACCACAATTAATAAAGTATTATGAAGCCTTTCAAATTATCCTACCGGCCACAATTGGAAAAAAAATGAAAATAAAAGTACATGGACATGTTTGACTTGTTGAATAGAAGGCTGGAGGAGAAAAACAACAAGAAGGAGGATAGGGAAAGGGAGAAGGTGTGCAGGCGTAAGCTTCATTTATGCTGGCCTATACCAGGCTTCTTTATTTATGTCAGGACTATCATCAGGGCCCAGCTTGAAAGACCTTTCTCCCTAATACAGTACATGGACTTAAATTATAAGATGTATGTTGACTTTCCAGGGCATGCATGGCTTCTTTATGATGAAGGCTTCCATATGCATGCAGCACTACGCCCTGACATGAGCTTGGACATGCTGCACAATGGGCTGTAGCTTCGTTTTGTGACCCTGGCCCGCCCACTATTGGGGGAGACATACAATAACAGCCACTTACTTCAGAGAGGATCACAGCCCAGCTCTTCCTGTACTTTGGCAGGACAAGTAGTCCAACCCTGCTTGATCTGCTGGGAATTTAATACCTGGGGATCCTGCAGCTGATGACCCTGTAAGTTCCAGCACCAATGCACCATATGTGGCAGATCCCACACATCAGCCACATGTTCACAAGGAAGGCCAGGGGGAATAGGAGGAAGGGAGAGTGGAGACAACCAGGAGCTGCCTCTCGTGTCCTCTAATCTTCCAAAGGGGCCTCAGTCCAATTAAGGTCCTGGTTTTGGAAAACTGGCTGTGAAGTTATCCTGACAGAGCAGCAGCCAAATACTTTCTTCAGGGGTTTAAGTTCAGATTCCACATCCCTGCCATGTGGGTTAGGGTGGTCACATTAACCAGAAATTTGATGTCAGTCAAGAGGTGAGAAGCCATTGTTTTGACTAAGATTAATAAGGAAGTTGTGAAAGGAAGAGTGTTGGGGCCTTTTTCAGCCCCACCCATCCCACATTTAATGGTGTCACCATTAGGGATAGTGCCAAAGAAGGTGCCTGGTGATTTATATTGATTCACCATTTGTCCTTCCTGGCTGGGGACTTGGTCAACAATAAAATCCCTCAAGAGCTGCGTAGCATGTGTTATATGTCATTTGATACTACAATGCACATGATACAGGTCTGTGGAATTGTTTTGGAGCTGGAGAAGTGCAATATCAAGTCAGCCTTCTGGATCTTCCCAGTGCACCCCAAGGATTTTGAGCTATTGAGTTTTGCTTTTGAGGGTTAATTTTACATGGGCAGGGCACTACCTATGGGATGCTCTGTGTCATGTTCAGCTTTTAAGTGTTTTCATTCTTTTTGGAATG
The DNA here is from genome assembly GCF_051106095.1 of Pogona vitticeps. NCBI lineage: Eukaryota > Metazoa > Chordata > Lepidosauria > Squamata > Agamidae > Pogona > Pogona vitticeps. The sequence continues at coordinate 156,560,431 of NC_135785.1, forward strand.
ATTCAGTCACAGAGTAGGGCTGGCGTAAGTAGTCTATTATTTGGATGACTTTTGCTTTGTAGGAAACAAGGCACTTCACAATGCTAGCATCCTATGAGGGGCTTTCAGGAGCTAGCATAAGAGTTTGGTGTGCCTTTAGCTGTGGGGGAAAAATGGAGGGGCTGTGCCCAGTGTTAACCTTTCTGGGGATTGAGTTGGATACCATTCAGCAGTCCAGCCGATTGCCAGAGCCAAGATTGCAGATCTGAAACAGCGCCTTTGAGGGATGTTGGCCCAGTCCAAGGTCACTTTGAAGGAACTGCAGGTGTTGGTTGGGCACCTGAATTTTCTAAGGTACCCTGTAAGGTGGTAGCTCCTGGCAGAGCTTTCCTGCAAAGGCTGTGCAATGCCATGAAAGGTCTTAATAAGCTGCATCACAGATGTCATCTTTTCAGCTGCTTTTGCACTGTGGCAGGAGCCCTTGTGAAAGGGGAGGTTCAAGGTTTAGTAAGTTAATAAAGATGTGACCCTAGTTTAACCCATATATTGTGTCTCGCCTCATTATTCTGGGCTGGGCAGGCAAAGAGAAACTTCACTTGTCAGTATGTTTGTGGAGAAGACTTGGAACACCAAGGATGCTCTGAAATGCACCATCACAGAAGTTTTAACTGATTTTTAAGTTAAAATTTGATTTTACTTTTTTCGTGTGATTACAGTAAACCACCATGAAAATGGCTTTCTAGTGAAAAGGTGGGGTATGAATGTACTGTATGTTTGTTTTGTTTATGTCTATTCTTTTGTTGGAAACCACCAAGAGCAGTGGCATACCATTAGATGTACAAATTCAATAAATGAATAAAAGAATAAATAATAAATTTCAGAATCTTTCATATACTTGAACTATTTTTTCTACGTATTTTTCTATTCTTGGCATATCCAAATTTGTCCCACATATAATTTTGTGTTTTATCAAGTCTTGATTGATTGATTGATTGATTGATTGATTGTATTTATATTCCGCCTATCTAGTCATTTCGACCACTCTAGGCGGCTTACAACATAAAGGATAACAAGTTCAAGTCTTCAAGTTGTTGATGTTGTTCCATGAGCAAATAAACTTATTTCAGAAGCAGCTATACTTTTAATTCTATTAGCCACTGAAGTTTCATCCTTGGTATCCTCAAAAACCTTACAATGAATACAAATTTGTATTTGATATGCAATGTGTCTCTTAAATTCCTTATCCTGGTTGCTTTTATGCCCTTTTAATTGCATATGTGAATAAGTAATGAACAGTCTCATTTCGGCATTTGCATGATTTATGCTGTACATATTACTGTTACTAAATGAAAACAGATCAAAATGAAAACAGTCTATCCTGCTGTTAACCCTATGCTGAATACTGCTGGTAGGTTTATAGCTGTATATCAAAGATGTCTCAAAATCAGCCACCCTATCTGAGAGGAGACTGTGGACAATTTCTCCACAGGTAAGAGTAATCCTTCAACAGGTTCTCAAAGAGAGGGCACATTCTAACCAGTGGCCATAGCACAGCACCTTTCTTTTCTCCTAAGTTTCTTTCTTTTTGAAGGCTTTTTCAGCCAACACAACAACAGAACCTATGTTAGACACCATTTTGCATCCTCCATGGTGCTCCTTCTGTAGTGTCATTCTGGGGCATTGAGAGGGGAGGCAGCCTAAAAGGAGTGACAGAGAACCTTTGGAGAAAATTTTGTGGGTGGCCTTCTGTTTCTATGAGCTTGAGTAAGAAATAATAATAAGAAAAATGTCTTGGATTTTTCCTGGCAAAAAATGTCTTCTGAAATATTTTGCCTTAGTTCCTACTCCAGGATCTGACAAATGTGAAATGTCTAAAGGGTGAGTGTAGATCAATCTGGTCTCTGAGGCAGATGCTTGTAATAACATTCTTTCTGTGAAAGTGCTGTAGCAGGCATGGAAATGTCAGTACTTTGCCCAGCTACAAAAAGCTGTGGCTAATGTTGTACCAAAAATAGTCCTGAGATCTACTTCCCTCATGAATCTTTTGCTTCTCTGTGTATGTATCATTGTGAGCAGGATGAGGGTATATGTGTATGTGTGTGTGTTCCTCTAAATACTTCTCCATCAGTCTGAATTCTCCTCAGCTTCCCTTACTTCCTGATGGGGAGGAAAGCCCTGGAAAGGTATATCATGATATTATCCCTTTAACTGATGAATACGAAGCCAGGAGGGCTGTGGACCACCAGAGATGATCATATCATAAAAGATGGGACACCAGATGCCCTTGATAACTTCATAGATAAGATAAACACAAGAATTCCAGATTCCATCCATGAGAATTTCTCATAAATGTCCCTTTCCTTTGAATATAGTTTTGAAATAAATTTATTTCCCATCATTTTGAATGGGAATGGTGTTTTTTAAAAAGCGAATGTTTGGGTGGGATAGCTCTGGCTAGATGCATTTAAGACTGAAGATGCATTGTTGAATGAATCATCTGTTGATTGGCAGTCAGTACCAAGAACAAGCAAAGGGGAAAAATTCCAGGGAATTTTAGACTAAACCAAATGAGGGAGAAATTTGTATTTCCATTCAAAATGCTTTAATTGATGCAAGTTCAAACAATATGGTTCCCCATTTATTTATTTATTTATTTATTTATTTATTTATTTATTTATTTATTTATTTATTTATTTATTTATTTATTTGACTTTTTAGCCACACCATTATCAATGGTCTCTGATTCAAGTGGAATTTATAATATACATAAGACAATCATCTTTTGGTTCCAAATCTACATACAGAAAAAGCAGAAAGCAGGAAAGGAGTTCTGAGCATCAGGTGACATTAACTCTTGCAAGGAATATTAGCATAACTATCAGTACTGAATTTTATATTCATTTGTCTGGTAAAGAATTGGGGAAAAGATTTGGAAGAATTCACTGCCAAAAAACAATGTTTTGTTTTTTGCTTTGCTTTTCTCATTGCCTTCATTGTTCTTTTGCAAAACCAATGTGCACTTTTAAAATTATTTAGGTCATATTACCTTTCAGTGTAATAATAACTGGTTTTACAACCTCCTTATTTCTTCAACCTTCCACCCATGCAGTGGAGAGAATGAAAGCAGTTTGGGATCACATTGGTTATTACGTGATTTGAAGAAAAGATCATTTAGGAACAGATAACATGGAAGTTAAAAGCAAATATAATAAAAGAAAAGTATAGCACAATAAAAAGCCCAGCTCCAAAGTTCTAACAATTGTTGTTGTTTAGTCGTGTCCGACTTTTTTTCCAACAGCCTTTTTCTGTTTCTTAAGTGAGGTTGATTTCCATGGCCCTTACTTCCTGATTTTTTGGGGGGGAGAGAAAGTGTAGCATAGATCCTAGATTCTCAATGTCTGGTCTTATAGTGTCTTAAGAGAGGGTCTGCAAAGGCTTGAAGAAATGTTACAATCTTTTGCAGTTAAAATACAAAGAATGAATGAATGAAAGCAAGAAAGAAAAGGAAACATAAAAGAAAGTCTTAATTTCCATTGCTTGTTTGTGTAAAACTTAGCTTTTCTAACCCACCACCTCCACTGAAAGCAAATAAAAGTAAATATTGGTTATGAAAATAACTGTTTGATCGCAAATAACTGTTTGATATTTCTGCACATGGTGAGAACATGGATTATGCTGAGTGGCTGAGAGACGTCACATGACATTTATTGCTACTATACAGTCAGTCAGAAGCTGCAAGAAGAGAGAGTCAGAGTCAGTCAGTGTCAATGTGAGTGAGTGTTTGGACAGATGTTGTGATTGTGTTTCTTCTTTGATTTCTGCTAATAAAATCATTTGGTTATTGTTGGGTAAAATGACTTTTCAATATTATTACAGTGAATTTAATAACAATATATTTTGGCTGAGCCTCAAAATGGATAACTGGCTGGATCTGAGATGTAAAATAACTGACGCTGTTGATGAGGGTGCATTGTGTTCAAAGCAAAAGGAAACTTCTTCCAGTCATCTTAAAAAGTGTTGCCATTATGTCAAGGAATATCTGTTGATTGGTTTCATGTGTACAGGTCCCAAAGACAAGCAACTACCACAGTGTGTGTTGTGTTACAAGATAGTGTCCAACAAGGCCACTGAACTATCAAAACTGCAAAGACATATTGATACCAAACATAAAGAACATGCCACAAACAGCATTAATTTTTTTTTCAAAAGTAAGGCGCATTCGTTTCGGGAAAGTAAGAAAATGATTTTTAAAAAGATTGCAAGTGGCTGTAATAATGAAAATTAAGTGAGGGCCTCATTTGAAGTTTCTTAACTACAGTGGTGCCTCGCTTAATGACGATAATCCATTCCAGGAAAATCACTGTTAAGGGAAAACATCGTAAAGCGAAATGAAAAACCCCATTGAAACGCATTGAAAACCGTTCAATGCATTCCAATGGGGTAAAAACTCACCACCCAGTGAAGATCCTTCATATGGCAGCCATTTTCGGTGCCTGTATAGTGAGGAATCTGTCCCTAAGCACAGCAGGGAGGTATTTTAAGCACCCAGCGGCCATTTTGAAAACCCAACTATCAGCTGTTTTGATCGTCGTAAAGCAAAAATGGGTTCCCAAAGCAGGGGACCGATCATCGCTAAGTGAAATTCCCCCATTTAGACCATAGTTTTGCGATTGCGATTGTGATTGCAAAAACATCGGCGTAAAGCGGATTCATAGTAATGCGGGGCAACCGTTAAGCGGGGCAAAACTGTAATAGCAAAAACTACAAAACCACACAGAATAACTAAAGGACTTCTATTAGCTGCTGCAAAAATCATGGTTTTTGCATTGATCAATGAGAAAGCTGCCAAGGAACTATCCTTAGTACTTTTGTCAAATGACACAGTTAAGAGGTGAATTGATGGTTTGTCAGCCAACATTGTTGTTGTTGTTCTTGTTGTTTGTCTTGTCTGTCTGTTTGTTCACACATTTTTTGCCCTCCCTATCTCAGGGCAGGTTACATAGCTATATAAAAATAATTTTAAAGCAATATATTTAAAACAGTTTAAAAATCAAACAGCAAAAAATTGAAACAAACATCAAAACATTGGAAACATTGCACTAAAACCTATGCAGGTCACAATTTTCAATCCCCAAAGTCTCTAATAAATAAGTACATCTTGACTTGGCACTGAAATGATGCCAGTGCCAGTGCCAACTGAGCCTCCCAGGGGAGGGTATTCCAAGGCTGAGGTGTTACAGCAGAAAAAACCTTCCCCTGTGTCTCCACATAATGTCACAGACTGCCTGGAACACCTTTCTGGCTGTTTTGAAATGGCAGTTAAAGCCATGCTAGGATAAATTTGCTTCACCACAGTAATATATTTAGACTGGGTCATCTTTGGGGCAATCTCTCACTAGAAAAGGACACAATATTTATTGGCTGAAATGAGCCATGGGTCATTAAAAGGCAGTGTAACCCCCTGCAGTAGTGCTTCAGTAATGTGTTTGCATTTTCCTTCTGATTTATAGCAACCCTAATCAGATTTTCAAGGTATGTGAGATATTCAAGGATTTTTTTACCATTGGCATTCCCAGTGAGTTTTCTCAGGCATAGGAGAATTTGAACTGCATTAGGTCCTAATTCTTTGAACCCGAGTCTCCTGAGTCCTACTCTGACACTCTGTATCTAGTACATCATACTGTCTTCCTAGTAGTACAATATGTTACTTTTTTTTTTTTTTGGCCTGCAGAAACTAATGGTTTATCACAACACAAGAGATACATACTCCCCTTTTTTGGAGAAAGCTAGCCTATAAATAAGACAAGCCAACAAACAAATAGGTGCTAAATGAATTAGAACCTTGGCAAACCTGGTTCAAGACCTAACATTTTTCACATATGGTATTGTTGTTAGCCATTTTTTTATTTCTCCCGCACAGGTTTGCTGCTGCTGCTTGTTTCAGCTATTGACAAATTTATTTGCTTAAATAGTCCATCATCAGCCAAATTATGCAGCATGACTGGCAGGCACTGGATCTTGGAGAAGGAAAAAGAAAGAAAGAAGAAAAACTAGCAAAGTATTCAACTAAATCAGAGCAAGCAGCTGTTTCTATAAGATACACAGTTAAACTGTCACTGTTATGCAGCTGAATAAACACAGTATGGCAGGGGGAGAGCTCTCAAGTATAGCAATCAACAACAAAAATGGTGATTTGGATAATATAATTCTACCATTAAGGCATGGGGGGGGCGGGAATGAGATGCAACTGCTCACAGAATATGTGCAGTTACAGGGACAGTAAAGAAATCTATGTAGAGATAACTTAAAATAGCTGTTGCATTTCAAAAGCAAATTATGAAGGGCGTTCCTCAGTTCAGAGCTTTCTGCTAAATATTTCACTAGGAACAGGCCTGTCCTTTTCAGCCACACTGTGGCAGTGTAGTTTGTATTATTTGCCATCATGTCATATATGATTTATGGTGACCCCAATAAGATTTTTGACATATATAAGACATTTAAGGAGCAATTTTTGCCAGTGCTCCCCATGAATTTCCACTTCTGGCTGTAGCTTGGGGACACAGATATATAAAAACTCATGATTTGCAATGGAAAGGTCACATGACATGATTGTCCTCAGGAGTAAAGCTGATAAAAAGAGTAGACCTAAAGAGGAAGTAAGTGGCTAACAACATGCCTGCAATTTGGCAAACTAAAGGATAACGTATCAAAGAAATGAATGAAAATGAGTGCACTGCTTAATTATTTATCTTCTATTTTTTTAATTAAAAAAATGAGGGATTTCTCATATTTTATGTATGGAACTGTCCTGTAAAATATTGCATGGCATTGTAAAATATAATGAGATCTTTCACACATCTGCATTGTTTTCATCACTTGGTTATTTAACAATCAAGTTAAATAATTCGACTCAATGTGTGAATTAAAGTAATATTTGTGAACCATCTCTTATCAAAATTCAAAAGTCTTTTTACCTTACATGCCATTAAAGGGTGTGCTTGAAAGAAACTTTCTAAATACACTTCAGGTTTCACTGAATGCAATGTATTCTTTGGTAAGATGAAATAATCCATTGATATGAACATTCTGGGTGTGTCATTTCATGCAGCAGCAAACAAGCAAAGAACATGTGTGTGTGTGTGTGTGTGTGTGTGTGTGTGTGTGTGTGTGTGTGTGTGTGTGTGTGTGTGTGTGTGTGTGTGTGTGTGAGAGAGAGAGAGAGAGAGAGAGAGAGAGAGAGAGAGAGAGAGAGAATATTAACATCAATATTATGTTGAAATAAACTTGTCTAGCAGTATGGTTGACCAGGTGTCATGGTGGTAAGATCTAGAGCCAACTGAGGTATATATGCCCCCAACTCTTCTGATACAACATGCAGAATCAGGTTATTCTAGCATATGAAGTGGAAAGTCCCCTTAATGCCGCTTTCTTGCAGAAACAATAAATACCAGTGTACCTTCTTGAAGTGAAATTTTTTACTCTGCTTAACAGTAAGGGTGACTGCTATGATCTAACCCAGATAATTCTCTGCTCCTATATAAAAGAGGGTGAGGAAAATTGAAAAATCAGGAGAATCCTAGGGAGGAAATAGACATGATTCAGTGGTAGAGCCAACACATTGAGCACAGAAAGTTCATCAGCATCTCTCGTTGAAAAGATCAGCATGCAATTTGAATAAACCTCTCAGGATGCCACTGGGAGTTAGAACAGACTGATTAAAAAAAGAGTATAGCTCAGCTCCATTTGTTCCTAACCCTCTCCTGCCCATGTTTTGGCTGCCATACATGTCCTTCAAAAACTGGTGGCATCCTGATTATAGTTACAGTGGTGCCTCGCTAGACGATTGCCTCGTGGGATGAAAAACCTGCAAGACGATTGGTTTTTGCAATCACTATGGTGCCTCACAAGATAATTTTTCTATGACTGTACTTCGCAAGACGTTGTGTTTTTTTTTAAGACCGATGCTTCACAAACTTTTTTTTTAAAGACCAATGCATAGGGAACCTCGCAAGAAGATTTTTTTCACAAAATGATGATTTTTGCGGAACGAATTAAAATCGTCTTGCGAGGCACCACTGTACTTCTAGTTGTGAGCCCCACTGGAAAGTGTTAGTTGGAACTCACTTGCCCTATGTTACACTTTATAATTTTTGCAACCTGGTATTTGGAAGAGAAATGGCAGCAAGCTGATCTTGACCCAGATTTGCCAGAATTAAATCTCATTTGGCCCGATGTGTAAGGTCAGCAATGACACCTGCTTAAGGAGGCCAATCTAGAATCATGACAGCACAGCAACCTACTCAAAAGTTATGTGAGCTAATTCTGTGAGCCAACACATAACATGGCAGACAGCAGCTTGCATAAGAATAAGAATTTTTTTCAGAGCCAGCCTGCTGGCCAGCCTGCCTGCCTCTTACATTTACCTCATATATGAAGGAGAAAGAAAACTTGAAAAAGATCCAATTTCTGAAAGAAAGTGCTGATGTTTTGCCATGTAGACATCATGGCTGCCATGGTAATGAATTCTAGCTAATCCATTCTGTAGAAGTTCATTTGCTGCTGTCACTCAGTAGTAATTGAACCAGGGAAATGAATACCTAGCTTAACAGAGGAGAAGAGATAGCTGTGTACCTCAGTCTACGTTATCCAGATTACTGTTAGGACGTGTGAAGGCTTGGCAGCAAGAGCAAAAAAGAATAGAAAAGAAAACTACCTCAGTCTTTCGTTCCTTACTGTCTCGTATCTACTTCGGCTTCATTTGCATAGTGCAGATTCGCTGCCCACTCTGACAGTGAAAGCACTAATGATCAAAAGGAGAAGATGCTTTTACAATCCAGCAAATTAGAATAAGTGTTTCAATGAATTTTCAGAGAGTTTGTTTATTAAATTGGCCTTCCACTTCACAGACTGCTTCCAGTGTCACAAGTAGAGAGAAATGCAGCAGCCATGATATTCCTTGCATAAAAACTCTTTCCGCTTGGCAGCACTGCAGAAGGCAAAGACTTCTACTCTTGGGTGAATATTATGATGACTCAATCAAAACAGCATTCTTCATCAGCACTGGAGAAGATAGTGTATGTTCCATATAGCTGGGGCTGTGCTGATTATTCTGAAAATGACATGAAAATCTGTAGTATGTATTATCCGTGCAAATACCCTGTGACAATACCCTGGACAGAGGGAATTGTAATAATTCTATAGAGTTTGGCACTGGTCTTATAGACCAGATGGGTGGGGTACAAATAAAATAATTCAATAAAATAGATAAATTTCTTCCAGAAAAAAAATCTGAAAACTTACAAGTTATACAGTGATATCTCCTGTGAGATTTCTTGAGGGCAGGAAAAACTTCCACAGAGAAATCTCACTGTGAGAGAAAAGATGACTTTATGTATTTCCCTTCATTTCTGAAGCAAGCAATGGTGGTGTTCACATCTCTCCACCCTGGGTGACAAATTGCATTTGCCATAATATCCTCTTCTGAATATGTACTCCAGACACGAGAGTCTTGGTGTTCTCTTTTGGATCTGGTAATGCCATAGGATATCTCCAAACATTAGGGGGCTGGTAGTTTTTTGAGAAACACCCTCTCCAGGGCCTAATGAACAGACTACCATCCCTTAATTTATTCATTTATTTTATTTATTTAAAATATTCCTCCTTAAAAGGACCCAACGCAGCTTACAGGACCCAAGACGGCTTAATGCTTCGTAGGTTCCATGGACCCTAGAAAACACCTTAGCCATTCTTTAATGGCAGCTGCTGAAGAGAAAGCCTTAGTAAAGAACTGATAAGGATCCTAAGGATTCTCGGAACTTGACTTTTTTTGGCTAAAACTCTCAGAATTCTAGCTGAAGGAGTTCATCCTGAATTCTAGTAGCTATAGTGAAAGAAGCCTGAAAATCCTATACCTAGTGTCTATCCAGACCCCTATGATCATTAAAAAAACCCTCTACATATGAAGATGCTTGTTACTATTGCTAGATCCTTATCAAAAAAATAAACTAGAACAAAATTGGATTGGACTGACCTACAGATAGATGGCCTATGGAATGGATTATTGTTCTGTGGAATGTCCTGTCTATGGAATGGCATCAAGGGACACTTTGTTTTGTTTCATAAATAGCACAGTTGGCTGGCTCCTGTAGGTAAAAGGGGCTGAGGATCCTTCCATTCTGAACTTTTCAATGATGGAATGAGCAAAAGAAGGCAGATACGTGATTACTGTGGCAACAAGGCTCTGTCTGAGCTGGATAACAATAGAACAGTATGGAAAGGCTACAAGGTTGGATACTTTCAATAGTTCCATCCCCGGAGTGCACCCTGATAGGATGCTGCAATCCTGTCATTCGCAGCAAGACAAAGGGCTGATTTACTTTCTGGGAATAAAGAATGGTGGATCGATCCACTTTTTCTCCCAACCTGCCATCTACAAACACAGGACTGAATTTTAGCAGTGAAGGTAAGGAAGCCAACCATAATGCAGGAAAATTAGATGCATCAGTGGCATGAAAAGCAAATATTGCTTGGGGCAAGGAAACCCACATTCAGAGTCATCTTCATTCACACTGACATTCATGTTCACCTGCAGATGCTTTTCAGTTCACTTTTTCTCATGCAATTTTTACTTCTGCAGATTTTGACTTTGCACCTGAGTTTGTCTTCAATATTTACAGTGGGTTAGACTACTCCTTCTGGAAGATTCTACACCTCCCTTACTGTATCCTTTTATTTAATCCTTTATATTTTGCCTTTATTTCATGGTTCTCCTTCCCTCTTTATCTGCTGTGATTTAAATACGCCTTCAAATTTAGTGCACTTGTGAATAGCCTCAGATAATCTCTGGTTACAACTTTTACCCATTGGAGCAGATGAAGGGCGTCATTTTCAGTGAGCATCGCAAATAAGGTGTGCTATTTTCTCATATAGTAAATGCAAATAGGCATAAAAAATCATTCTTAAGAAACTAAGTTACAAACTCCTTCTTAGAATCTTCATTTTCATTCCAAGTTTCAATTGTGTGCATTTTAGTTCAGCTAGGAAGGCTCACAGTGATCTTAGTTTTTTGAGGATTGGTGAGAACGATTTTCAAAAATTTCTATTTGCACCGGTAAGGATTGTATTTATATAATTACGTGCACAATATTTTATTCATTTAGAGGCCTTATGCAGAAGCTCTGAGCACAAATGTAAAATTCAGAGACATAGCCTAGGTGGCCATACTCGCACAGTTGTTCCGAAAGGTCTGGAAATGCAATAATATTACAACATAGAAGTTTATCTGCAAAAATATGCATGGCTTGATTATGAAACTAGAAGAAAATCAGCAAGACAGATATAAAATTGTTCAACACTGATAACTCTAGATGCGTATATGGCATATCCTTTGTATACAAAATAGGGCAGAACAAAAGAACTCTCATTTCTGGATAAGCAGAAACAATTTCATTTGCCATATTAGAACAAAAAAAAATCTGTATAGCTGCAAGAACATTCTCAATACTGTGGTTTCACTGTCATGACAACAATAACTATGAAACATTTTTAATAAAAGAAATCCTGGATGGAATAAGAGGACATGAAACTGGTGGTTAACCTAAAACACTGTGCAAATGTCTTCTGGTGTTTGACGCTGACACTTTTACCTCCATCTCTGAAGTGGAGTCAATTAGGGATGGACCTGTCATGTCTAAACAAAAGAGCCACATCAAGAAAGAAACTCCCTTTCTGTAATTCATGTTTTTTCAGCAATTGCAGAAACAAAATATGTTTGCAAGCCACTCATAGTAGTATCATGCCATTAGATGAGTGGAATAAAAATATAATAATAAATATAATCCAATAACAAATAAATAAAAAATGAATTAATTCATATTGTAAAAAGAGGAGTACAGAAAGTGTTGTGGGCTTGTGAAAAGCTTACTGCCAGCAAACAGGAAGGTATTTTCCACCTAAGTCCTACACTACTGCTTTCTGAACTTGTAATATAAAGAAATTTGCAAGTTGACTCACCATCCCTTGACTTGCTCCAAATGTTTTGATGGGCCTAGGGACGTGGTGGCACTGTGGGCTAAACCGCAGAAGCCTGTGCTGCAGGGTCAGAAGACCAGCAGTCGTAAGATCTAATCCACACGACAGAGTGAGTGCCCGTCGCTTGTCCCAGCTCCCGCCAACCTAGCAGTTCGAAAGCATGCAAATGCAAGTAGATCAATAGGGACCACCTCGGTGGGAAGGTAACGGTGTTCCGTGTCTAAGTCTCATTGGCCATGTGACCACGAAAGATTGTCTTTGGACAAAACGCTGGCTCTATGGCTTGTAAACGGGGAGGAGCACTGCCCCCTAGAGTCGAACACGACTGGACAAAAATTGTCAAGGGGAACCTTTACCTTTTAAAGCACCTACTGGCTTTTCCCCCAGTGCCTTCTCATTCATAGCTTTTTCACCCATTCATTCCACCCATGTTGTGGAGGCACAATAAACATAGAACACTGTTATGCACAGCCTATGAACACTAGGCACCAGCTAGGAATTGATAGAGACTTTAAAGATACCTCACCAACAAGAGTTGTTAATGTTAGATTAAAAGACCTTACTTTAAAACTAGAATAAACGGTAGGACTGGAATACATATCCAGTTCAGTCCTCCCAAGGGCAGAAAATGAACATTTGGATCTTTAGAATGTACAAATATTATGTACAAGTAAGGTTGGTCACACAGTTCATCAAACCGTCTTCTAGTTTCAACCACCACCACCACCACCCTATTGATATTATTCTGTCAAATTACACCTAAGCAACAGGCTCAGGGAAATAAGTGCTGCTGTATAATCCAGGAATGGAGAGGAGAGGAAGAGGGAATCACAACAGGCACCTTTTTGGTGCACCTTTTCCAATTGCCTACTTTTTTTTAGCCAGTATTGATGTTTCCCTAGGCACTGGTATACCAGTGAAGCAGCTCTGCAGGTAAGATACAAAGACTACACTTTCACACTGTGAAAAAGACAACTTTCTGCTGTCCCACCAAAGCACTCCTCTAGAAGATGATTATGTTTTTCTCCATATTTAAGTGTAGTAGTCATTGGATTAATTCCCTCTTTTCCTCTTCTGAACGTAATGCACCATTAATATCTCTGAAAGGTTATAGTTAGGGATGTTTTGGTTTTGTCTTTAGGAAGTGGGAAGTAGATTCATTTATGAAGGAAAGAAAAACAGGAGCTCCAGATGTCCCTAGTGTGGCACAGTAGAAGGAGCAATGAGCTTGAATTTCCAAAATATGCAGTGGTCAGATGATCCATAGGTATTGTTTACAAATGCAGGAACAGGTGGTACCTCTATATTGGACAAAAAAGTATTGTTTATACCCTCTTACTTGACTGATAGAAGAGTATCTATCTGCCACTTACATATAATAACATGTACAGTATCTTGCTAACTGGATACAGTAGATCAGTGAGTTAGGTGTCTGGTTGCAGAGCCAGAGGTCAGGAATTCAATTCCCCACTGAGTCTTCCAGGAGACTCCTTATCCATGAGGTCCTGGAAGGTGGCTGAAGAGCATGTAAGTGAACTGGTAACCCCTGATGAGTGGTGAAAGTGGTTTTTCCTTATCACTTTCTCACAAAGATATCTGCCAGTAGCCCTTGATTAGGTGCAATAAAAATAAGTATGAGATATTGCCCAATTTCTCTATCAGCTCATCCATCCAGGGCATCAAACATGGACACAGAATTTACTCTGCAGAAATCTATACAAGGTGTGCCATACATCAGAATAGATTTTACAGCGTACAATTAATTACTTAAACCAGATAAGCATAGGGGAAAGACTTTGCATGCAGAAGTTCCTAAGTACAGTCTTCAGTATCTTCATGTAGGGATGGGTAGTTGAAAACCAAGATAGTTGCTTCTGGCAGTGTTGACAATATTTAGTTAAATGCTCCATCTTGGGATGAAACTAAACAGCTATCTGCCCAGGACTGGATCAGGCTGAACAGGATTACTTTAAGGTATAGTATGATTTTTGAGGCAACTGTTGCATCCACCTACAGTACAAGGACCAGGAGGTTTCAGAGCAGGATACTACACTGCACTCTTCCTCCCTTTAAAAGGAAAGGGGGGGGGATAACAAAAATATTTTCCCCTGGGTTGCCTCTTGTGTCCCTCTATATGAAGGTGGGGGAAAGTTTAAAAAAATGTGAATGTCATATCACTGAATTGACTTCTGAGTTAACTGATTCAAGGCAGGAAACAGTTAACTCAGATATAAGGCATTAAACAAACAAAGAAACAAAAGCTTGTGCATCTTCCTTTGTTTTCCAGTTCATGGGTGGAATGAGAGGAAGCTGGATTTTGCTGTAAATTTATTAATAAGTGAAATCTCTTCACCACCATGAAGATTAGATCCTAGAGACACTTGAGTGAGGAGACAGCTTAGCAATCAGCTTTGGTTTAATAATGGTGAACATACACGCCAGAATAGAACTGAAATGGAATGATCCTACCCACACTAAAAATATAAATATAAAAAATACCACCCAGCAACCCCTGCTAAGAACCCCAAAAAAGCGCAAGTAAACATGGATAAGGGTCAAGCTAATTCAAAATTGCCGTGTGATCACTGGAAAATAGAGTAAACCAACTCAATGCAGTTCAAACCTTAGGACGAGTTGCCATGTAATCACACCCTCAGTGTAAATCAGTTCATGTTCCTCAGGTTTCTTGTGCTATTACTCACATTAAAAAGCAAGGTGGAATAATTATTGCTTGTATATTCTGTCCTAGAGGTAGGAAGGAAAATGGAGGAGTGGGACAGCCTGGTGTGCTGCTGAACCATTAACAGAAGTCTGATGTGCAGAAATCAGCATTTAAAGGCTTTTCATAGCATGGACTGAATGTGGTAATGGGGTAATTGCTGCCTATCAGACAGCTGTTAAAGGAACCACTTTGGGGGCTACTTCAAAAATCTAGCAGCTGGCAGCTGGCAGCTCTACATATATAGCCCTGTAATGAAGAGCCCACCTTGCATTACTTTAGGGATACTTCCTCCTCTTCCACACAAAAGGGTGAACCAGATGGAGGAGCATCAGAAGTGGAGTGCAGGCACTGCAACGGATCACATGTGCACTAATCTTCATAACGCAACACTGGACTGTCTGATTAATTTGTTCAAGTCGGGGAGTTGAGAAACAGAAGATTGAATATTTGTTTTTCTTACCTTCATGAAACTAAAGCCCCAAATTGACTCATATGTAAACCACAAAGTTACTTGGCAGAAAATGCATGGTATCAGCAAAACTCAAAAGAACACAGTTGCATTGGGGAAATTTCAAAAATGTTGCTTATCCAGCATCATCAGTTCAGCTGCCTCAAGGGTAGTTTAATTAGGCTACAATTCACATGCCAGCGAGTGGTTTTGTAATTACCTTCAAATGACCAAATCTTGTAAAACCTAGGGGGGATAAAGTATTCCCTATAACGAACTGGGCTGAAAGCAAAATTAGATGAGAGTTGATATCCAAAATATTTTAAAAGGTGATGGGGTGGAGGTGGGAGTCCTGAAAACGGAGAAATATTTTTGCATTCAGTAATTAAACACTGTAACTTATTTGAAAGAGATAGCAGCACATGCAGTTTCAAATTATCAAACCAGATTGCCATATCTATATTTATCTTATAGAATAGTGGTTCCCAGCCTTGGGCAACCCAGGTGTTCTTTGAATGCAATTGCCAGAAGCCTTCACCACTAGTTGTGCTGGCCAAGGTTTCAGTGAAACACATAGAGACTTACCCTTCCGACTTGAAAGTCCACATGTGAAAAATGTGAATTGTCAGCCTATGGAGAGGCGCTTGTTGTGGACAGAGGAAGTGTGTGAGGTTGCAGCAGATGTATAGAGCTTCATGTGTAGATGCTCAATATAGCAGCTCCCATAGCCTTGTCTATAGAGAAAGTCCAAAAGTGTTGGCAGCTGTGTTGACCCATATATGGTCTGAGCAATCTTCCTTAACCCAAAGTATGGGTCTTTTATAAATTAGATAGGTCTTCACCATTTAAGAGCAAGTCATCCCAAAACACTCTCTTTGGGAAAATCAGTTTTCTCTATTTCAAGCTACTATGAGAACCGCAGCTAAGTTGAAAGGAAAAGGGGATGGCAGATGATACGTTTAGCCCTTTTAATTAAATTCCTGTTTCTTCAGTCTGACAAGCCTATGATAACATAATGTGCTCAAGAGCAAGGTTATGAAACTGCACTTTGGGGTAGCATCTGCCTCCACCACAATTACTTCTTACTATCTAAACAGAGCATGATATAGCTTAAGCTCTGTCAACCATAACACCTAGAATTGCTTTGTCTGATCTCTTCCTCATTTTGAGTTGAATAAGGGATTGACTATATATGAAATGGGAACTATTTGATGCAGTTTGCTCCCCATGTTCAAACAAACTGCCCTTGCCAGATACTGATGTCGGCAGTTATAAGTTAATTTTTCAGAACCAACATTTCTAGATGAAGAGGCTAAGGTGTAGTTCACTGTGTACTGGAGAAAAGCACAATCGCTCTTGTATAGCTGCTTTAAATACACCATCAATGACCCAAGCTTGTGGTCTGACTTATCTTCTATTTTATGTTTCTGCTTTCCAGGAGAGGGGAACAAATGACAGATGTGAGCCACATGTAGGGCAATGAAAATAGTAGGGCTCCATAGTAGATCACATGAATGAAATCTGAGATGTAGTTCCCATCATCTCCATTTAAAATGGTCTCAGGTCAGAGAGAATGAGGATATGAAAAACTTCAGTGACTTCTCTTCTTGTCATGTTTCCCAAAATCCCACGAGCATTCTTCTCATGTTCTTATGACAAGACTTTTCTTCTCCTTCTGTGGCACACATTTTCCTAGCATACAAAACTTTACATGCATTTTTCTGTGTGTCTTATTTCTCGTGCATGTTCTCTATTAACTAAATGGTACTTTTACACTTTGTCCAAATAAATAGATTTTAGTCATTTATTTTATTTACTTAAAATATTTTACCCTGACTTTTTTCATAAAAGGACCCAAAGCAGCTTACACCATTAAAAAGATAGCTAAAACGTTAAATTATTCAAATATTTAAAAAAGAATTTTAAAAGCATTGTATTTAAAATGTTAAATAAAGGCATTATTAAAACAGATCAAAAACAACAAAATACTAACCATCCTGCTTTTAAGACCTCTCTTAGATTGCCAGTAACTAAGGGAAAGCCTGTCTGAAGAGAATGATTTTTCATTTGCTTGCAGAAAGAGGGGGTTCCAGAGTATGGGAGCAGAGACAGAGAAGGCCCTCTCCTGTGTCCCCACCAAACACAACTGAGAGGGTGATGAAATTGAAAGTGATTATCTTAACACCCAGGCAAGCTCATAAAGGGAGATATGATCTTTAAGATACCTTGGACCCAAGCCATTTAGGGCCTTGTACAGACACAAATGGCCAGGGTATTGGACTCCTCCAGCTAAGAATCCCCCTTCTAAATTCTTCCCTGCAGGAAGGACCAGTGCCTCCAAGCCCCATCCCAAAGAGATAGCCTTAAAGGATGCTGTGGTTGAAAACCACTGAGAGGTCCAGCAGAACAACAGGGGCAGACTCCCCCTGTCCAGTTCCCAGCAAAGGTCATCCATCCATCAAGGTGACCAAAGCAGTTTCTGTTCCATAAACACGCCTGAAGCCAGATGAAATTGATCTAGATACTCTGTCTAATTCAAGAACCCCTGGAGATGAGAAACCATAACTCACTGTAGTACCTTCCCCAATGGTGAAACTTTAGCATGTGGTCTGTACTGTGAAATCCAAGTTTCACAGCAGTGGCTTTTCAGCAATTGTCTTAGTACTGCCTTCTTCAAACATGCTGGGATCCTACTCTGCTGCAAGGAGGCACCACTTTTCCTACCTACTTGGCCAGTCCCTCTCCAGCAGCTTTTATAAACCAGGAAGGGCAAGGGCCCAGCAGATGTGGTAGCCTTTGCCTCTCCAGAGGTCCATCAGGCTGCGAAAATGGAAACTTATATATTAACACAGGGCAAACAGGGGCCATAGTTACATTCACAGGACCTGTATCATCTACACCATCCAAGTGAGAGTGGATCTGAATGATTGTGCCTGCAAAGTGCTGTGCAAATTTTTCACAGTGAACTGCACTGCGGTTTGCATTCTCTTCCTGAGGGCCAACATATAATAGCGCCTTGACCACTCAAAAGATCTCTGCCAGACAACTCTGTGTGGACACAGTGGTAGCGGAGAAGAATGGCTTCTTTGCCGCCGCTACTGCTATGGAATAGGCTTTCAATGGGCCCTAGCCTGTGTTTGGTCAGATTCATTCCAGGTTTTCTGCTCTTGTCACCTAAGTCTACATCCCAGTCGTTTCATTAACCAGGGGACCAGTTTCACTCCTATGGGGGGGGGGATGCTTAGGAATGATCATATCAATAGCTTTGGCCATTTCCATGTTCCAAAGATCAACCAGAACTTAACAGAATGGCCTGCTAAGGCAACAGGAAACTCACCAAGAGCCATCAGGAAACCATTTGAATCCATCAGCCTCCTGGGGTAGACCATCTTAATTGGTTCCCCACTCCTGCGGAGGCTCTGACTTCCAGTGAATCTAAACTAAACTACACCAGATAATGGTATGTCCATGACAATGGGACTACAGAGGAGTTCCTCCACATCCAGGTCATCAACATCTGCCCCAGTACAGACAATAAGATCTAAAGTCTGCCTTGCAGCATGGGTGGGTGCAGATACTATTTGGGACAGACCCATGGTTGTCATGGAGGACATGACATCCTGAGTCACTCCTGACAAAATTGCCTCAGCATGGACGTTGAAGTCCCCCAACACAAGCCAAGGAGACTCCAGCACCACCACCAAGACCAGCTTAGCTAGCTCAAGAATGGAGACTGTTGAGCAGCAAGGTGGGAGGTACACCAACAGAATTCTGCCCCAGGCTCCCACTTTCAGATACACACATTCAAGCCCATAAAACTGGGGGATGTGACATCTGTTGAAGAGGAATGAATCATGATAGCTGAGTTACAAAGCCCAGAAAAAGCTGGATTTGGGTTATACAGCTCTGTCTTTGCTTAAAGGTTTGGAAAATGTAGATTAGGCCAATAATTTTTTCTTCTGTTCCTAATCTCTTCTTCAACAGTCTCTTTCACATCAAAATGAAATCAAAGTTCAAAACTGCCTGCATTTGTTCACATCTATTGTTTACCACTTTCCCATCTGTTGAGTTTTGCCCTGTAAGCATCAACCTTCATCACAGGCATACCTTCCTTCCTAAATTTATGTCAGATTGTTGAAGAGACAGCAATAAGAATCTGAATCTGAATAGTAATAGCATCAGTGAAACTTGGATATTAGACATTCTGTAATAGTCTTTGGGCTCATATGGACTACCACAAAGAATGAAGCTCTAATTATATTAAATCCAAACTCCAGCCCTGAGAATCATCTACGAAGCTGAGGCATGGCTGCATGACATTGTTAATTCCATGATATTTGAACACGGCACGTTAGGTAGACGGCATAAATATATAATACATGCTCAGAAAGCAGTAACGGAAAACTGAGAAACCTCCAAGTTCCCATATAAATAAATTAAGACAAGGATCAGACACAAACTAATTTATTTATTGCCTGGGTGACCTTTCCATATCCTTCTCACTTTTTTATATACAAAAAGAACCCCAAGGGACCTGAACACATGCATGTGTTTTCTAATTTTGCCTTCATTCCATCATGGTGTTTTATTAATCACAATTCTATGATTATATTTTCTCTCTTCCTCTTTCTTTGATCAATTTTGCACGCATTTTGCCTCACTTTCATTTCCTACTTCTGATATTCTTTTTGTATAAAGAAAGCATGGATGGCTCAGCTTTCCTTCGTCTAGAGCCTTTGAGACTCAGATGGCACATATTTAGTCTCATGACGTACTCTGTAGGAACAAGGAAAGAGACTGGCACCAGAATCTCAAGTAGAGGAGCTATGGAACCACTCGAGTCAATTTATTACTATGGATATCCTGATCAGGGAAAGTGATGGATGATTCAGCTCATATTAAGCCGTGCCCAATACATTTTTCTGCCTTAGAGCAGTGGTCCCCAACCTTGGGCCTCCAGATATTCTTGGACTACAACTCCCAGAAGCCTTCACCACCACCTCTGCTGGCCAGGATTTCTGGAAGTCCAAGAACATCTGGAGGCCCAAGGTTGGGGACCACTGCCTTAGAGGACAAAATAAAGCCCATTTCTCAGTCTAAATACAGAAGTTGACAAGACAGGTATTATTTCAATATTCCTGATCAGATTAATTGTAACATACACAATCACTATTATGAAAACTGCTCTACCTTCAGGATCTAATTTGTTGTTGTTGTTTTTGTTGTTGTTGTTGTTCTTGTTCTATTTTAAGAGAGGCAAAGATAGAGAAGTGATGTGTCAGGTCCTCAGGCCCAACAACAAGCAAGTATCTTTGAAAAGCCAACAAGAACATAAGAGTTGTATCAATACTTATGAAATACAGTGACAACCTCCCACAATGATGGTGTCTAAGCTAAGAGAGTACAGCTCATTGGTAGCACAGACTGAGTGTCACCTCATTCCATAGGTCCATAAGGTCAGAGATAGGCCAAAACATTTTGCCCCATACAGCACTTGCTTGGGTGCATAACTACACAAAATTATCCAAGCTATTTTGACACATGACTCAGAAAATTTCACAAGCATCTCTCCCTTGCCTTATGGCAACTTTAAAAAATAGCAGCAGTCCAATAATAAGAAACAAAATGATTGTCTGTTTCTGGTCTTTTTCTGATACCGCAAATTTGCTGCCTGAGACAACTGCCCTATTCTGTCTACTGGTAGGACAAGCTTTGAAGAGGCCCAGAATGTTTCACAGGAGACCCATTTGGAGATGCAGTCAGCTCTTTCCCTTGATCACAATCCTTGTGATACAAAAAATCAGCACTTGTTCGCTTCTTCCATGTTCAATAGATAAAACAAAAAAATCACAAACAAAAGTTTGGCACCAAAAGAGAAGACAAAAGAGGACACGTCTTTTATATAAAATCACATATGTGAATATTCTAGTGAGGTAAAATTAGAAATGATATCTACAGTTTAAACAGGACTGTAGCACACTTTCCCCTTGCCTACCATTTGATGCCCTTCTCATTTTTAATCTTTGAGCCCAGTGCAGCAACATTCAAATGATAAAGCATAATTCCCAAAGAAATGGGGAAGGAGGATAATCAAGGGAAAAAGGAAAGGATATAGAGGCACAGATGGGTAGGAAGAAATGCAGCAAAGGATGGAGGGAAGGAAATCCACATGGAAAAGAGTGGAATGAAACAAAGGAAGTACTCCAACTGGACCCAATCAATCAATTTATTTATTTTATTTATTTATTAAATTTATATCCTGCCCCTCTAGACCAGGTCTACTCGGGGCGGCTTACAGCATAACATAAGACAATATAAAATATAGATAATCATAAAAATACAATTGGTATATTAGTTAATACAATTAATTTAGGAAAGAATTGCCAATAGGATAAGATGGGAAAAAGAAAAATACAAGACTTAGCTGACTGGAGGGAAGGCCTGCTTAAATAATCAAGTTTTTAACTGTCTTTTAAAAAACCCAGCGAGGGTGCCAGCCGAATTTCTGTAGGAAGGGCATTCCATAGCCAAGGGGCCACCGCCGAGAAGGCCCGGTTTCTAGTTTTTTCTGATGCCAAGTCTCTCTCGGCGTCAGACCCCCTCAGCCGTCCCTGCTGGCGGTGATGGGTAATTCGGGTAGATCTGGGTGGGTAGATCTATGGCTTTTTGCAGCTTCAAAAATTCTCATTCCCACTTACTTGTTTGTTCTGATTGGCTGCTGAGAACAGCCCTCATGATGCTATTTGATGAAAAATCCCCTGGGCAATTTGACAGACACTGGGTGAAAGAAAGGTGAAATGAAAGAGGAGAAACAAACAAACAAACATGAAACACCTTAAAATGTTCATGAGCCCCTCTTTCATTGAAATATATAATTCAGTTTTAACAGTGTCTTTTGGGGAGATCAACAAAAGAGGCTAAACATGGGAAAGGGGAAGCTTCTTCTGTGTGTGTTTTTTCCTTTTATTTTCAAATGAAATAAAAATCCCATCCCTAATGGACTCCCTATCAATAGATGTAGCATCTGACTCAAGGACTTTCTTTTGTAACATGGCTCTGCAATAAACCCCCTGACTTAGGCTATGGCTTCACCAGCAAGTCAAATCAGAGTGATTCAGCATTGCTGCAGCTTGATTTGCAGTCTCTTTCATGCTTGCATTCAGTTTAGGTGATCGTACAGATATTCCAATAGTTTTGGTACCTGTGTCTACACTGGCCCTCAATCCAGTGGAGTTTGATCCATGCCAACAGCCTGCAGCTCTCCCCTCGTCTTTCTTCATTACTCCCCTTCTGCTGATCCTTAACACTCCTTTTATGTTATGTCGTCAAGGTAGATTGTTTAAAGGATTGCATAGCATTAGGGGAAAAGGGGGAAAGGGACAGTTTGCCAAAGTTTTCCATAATGTACAAACATATATTCACGTACCACAGAAACATAATACTGTAGTCTGCTGGCACTTGTCAGATATATTTCTATATCATATCAATGTGTGTGTATATCTCTCTGTGTGTAGTTAGTCTCTGCAGATGTACTTATGCAGTGATAAAGTGATCTAGCATTAGACCCAACAATTTATTTTTAAAATGCTTTTAAAAATGAGGGCCACTAGGGAGAGAGATCACTGGAGTGGGTGTTCCTGCTACCCTCCCCAAATATCATGTCCCAGCTTAATATGTCACCAGAATACGACCCAGAGTCATGCCCCCATCTTTTTGTAGAACAAAACAAAAGCTCACATAGGGAAAACTCTGTTTGAATTATTCAAGCTTCAAAAAAGCAGAAGCTTTGGCTGTTGTACTTTCTGAGCAAATTCCGAAGTATTTGTCAATGTTGTTGCATCCTCAGGTACATAAAAGTTGGGAACTGCTTGTGGGTGGAAAAGAATATAGGACTCTGCTAAAAACTTATGAGTCTATATGTATAATAATACATATTTTACAGATCTCTTTATAGCTTTATTAAATTCGTGGTATTTTATTATCTATTTCAAGACTTAACATGTATTGTATTGTATATATTGCTACTTTTTGTCTAGTATAAAATGTTAAATAATGTAAGAAGAAAAGAAAGAATGCATGCATGCATACGATTTCAGCCTTTGTTTAATAAATTGGGAAGAGCTGGATGATTTCTATTACTTAAGGGACATGCTTATGTCAAACCTTAGCAGATCTATATTTAGTACAGATGGATTATACACCCATCTGAATTTATATCCAAAGGATTTCCATGCGCCATCTTTAGAGCTTATTTGGAGAAGGGCAATCTTAAGCATACTTACTTGGCAGTAAATCCTACTAACAGCAATCCAATCAACTCTGAAGATCCCTGAGCTGCATCCACAGCAAAGTTTTAATGTTCTTTCTTTCTTTCTTTCTTTCTTTCTTTCTTTCTTTCTTTCTTTCTTTCTTTCTTTCTTTCTTTCTTTCTCTCTCATATGCATTTATATCTACAGACATATATGCAAATACCAAACCATTTTTATATGTAGAGATATCTATAGGGTAAAATCTTGTTTTGTAAACTTACATAGCCGCCTAGAGTGGTCACAATGACCAGAGAGGCGGGGTATAAATGGAATAAATGGAATAAATGAATGAATGAATGAATGAATGGATGGATGGATGGATGGATGGATGGATGGATGGATGGATGGATGGATGGATGGATGGATGGATGGATGGATGGATGGATGGATGGATGGATGGATAGATAGATAGATAGATAGATAGATAGATAGATAGATAGATAGATAGATAGATAGATAGATAGATAGATAGATAGATAGATAGATAGATAGATAGATAGATAGATAGATAGATAGATAGATAGATAGATAGATAGATAGATAGATAGATAGATAGACAGACCTAAACCGGATCTAGTGCCAGAAATATTTAATTTAAATGAATTGAGAGCTTCCTATCCCTTAGTTTCAGGCTCCCAGAATTCCACCATGTATTGCATACACTAAATGCTTTACTTGAGGAAGGCTTTGAGGGTTTCAGGATGGGGAGAAAGAGCTTTAATAGTAAAATAATCACTGCTGGATGGCTCCTGCTTATGATTGTGCACTATTAAAAACATTGCCTCTGCCCCTCATTGTCCCAAAGGTTTCCCCAGGACAAAAGGGAATTCAAGGGAGTCGTGTAACCTGAAAGGGGGGAGGAAAAGGAAGCTTCAATATATTTGAATTAAATATTCCTAACAATGAAACTAGTTCAGGCTGACATAACTTTAAGCAACAGGATTTTACCCCTAGTATAGAGGGACTTGGGAAACACAAACATGCAATTGCTTGAGATCATCTCTAGAGACAATATTTACCAAATATTAGTTGGCTGGCATGTACTGTGCCAGATTTAACCAGGGAAATTTGCTCCCTGGCAAAGATTCTGCATGGACCAGACTATTTTTCCAAAAACAAATGATCAGAAAAAGAAGAAAAAATGATTGACCAGTATACCACATCCTTAGTACTAAACTTTCAGTAAATATGGCCAGCGGGGGGGGGGGGGAACAGAGTTAGGGACTTGGAATTATCCAAAAATTGATCCAGAATGATATTAGAAGAACAGTCAAATGGTTTTTGTGGGCCAAGACACAACAGCAGTTATTCCCATTCAAGTGGTACCCCCTGGCCCATGTGAGGGGCAGAATTGACAGAGTTTAAGTAACGCGAAGAGAAAGAGGAACACATATAATCAGAGTGGACATAGTTTCCAGTTCTAAACCCAAGTCACTCTGGGATGATCACACATAGCCCACATGCAGGCTATTATTGTGCTGAAACAGAAGCACACTTCTATTTCTTCAATGCATTTTTTTATCTCTATCCTGCCTTTCTCCCCAAATGGAGCCCATTGTGGCTTTTAGCCCTGACATGTCTTCTTCTCTGACCCTTGTTTACTGAGCCTGATTTTGCAAAGAAACTCCAAAACACAATCAACTGCTCGTGTATGGGGGTACCACGTGACTGAAGACTTTCTGACAGTCATGATGTTGCGGTCCTTACACTAGCCCTTGTTCCACATATTGGAGTTCTTTTGCAAACAACCATGTCTGATGGGCAGATGTTAGAGAATGAGGAATAGACGGCATCAGGGATGGCTCAAAAAACAGGACCCCATTCCTGTTCAACAAGGCAATGCGTTATACACAATTAACAGGCAAACAGGTCTTTAGAGCAGAGGGTTTTCAAACTATGGCCCATGGGCTGTATCTGGCCCGCCTTGCCTTTTTATCTGGCCTGGTCTGAACTCTAGGATTTTTTCAGCCCTGCCCCCACATCTCTACATTCCTTAACAGCACCTGGCAACAACTCTCCCTTCTCTGACTGGCCACTCCCTTCGCAAGCTCTTGGTGGCGGTGGGGGATGATGGGCAGGCGAAGCTCCAGCAGGGGCACCAGTAACAGCTTTGCTCGCCTCTTAATTCTGGTTTCAGAAGGCTCACAGCTTGCCAGCGGCTGCCTCTGCAGCTCCAGCTGGCTCCGAGCTGAACTATGGTGTTTTGCGAGCAGGTGAGAGCTGAGGTGATGGAACCCAGGGTGGCAGGCAGGGCTTGCAACCGCCTGGGGACTTCACCCTGGGGCCAGGTGAGAAGAGTCATCCGCCCTCGCAGCTTGGCCCTGTCTTCCAGCAGCCCACACCCCTCCTACATTCCAGACTGCAAATGGGAACGCTTTGGGTGCCAAAAGCTTTCCCTCTAAATCTCTCTTTTTCGCAGGCGGGCAGGTGAGCGGGTGGGTGCACACATGCGGATGAAAGCAGCAACCTGGAGATCCCACCAGAGGTGACTGAGGGAAAAATGGGCATCTCCTCAATGTCCAGATCTTGGTCTTTCCAGCGGTGTCCACTTGTCAAGTTCACTGAGTCTTTCTGCTCTTATGCTCATCACCAAGTTCATGTGACCAGGCTGCAAACTGGCTAGTAGCTGTTACCAGCAGCATCTATGAACCTCCCATTCTTGGAAAAAATTGATTTTTTTGACTCTGAGACGGGCTTGTCAATTCCCTGTGGGCAGGAACAAAACACCCTCATACATCTTGATGTATAATTTGTATCTTTAAGTAACTGTGCTATTTTTGCTGAACATTAAGGAGATTCTCAACTGAAGGCTGCTGGGAACAGCCTTCTCAACATTTCACAGCAAACCCAAAGATTGCATTCAGTTATAATTACTGTAATATGAGGTTGTGTCCTGCCAGGAAGCAACAGTGGGCACCTAGAGGAATAGCAACTTTGTTGTTCAATTTACAAATCCCTTCTGTGTTTCCAGGCCACTTGATTTTCTCTTCCATGTTTTCTGCTCTCCACCAATAGAATATTGCTTTCTGTGTTATGACAGTATGCCAGAATACGGAACTGGGCTGGAAGAGACCACTAGGCAGCCATAAAATGTTCGAAAACATTAAAAAGAGCCTACGTGTTACTCTTTCCATTGACTAGGATTGAAAGGAAGGGATCCGGCTTTCATAAAAAGCACACAAACAAAGAGGAAAATTGGTGGAAGTTAAGTATAGGATGTCTGGATGACATTTTCAAGAATGAAGTATGTCAAGTCCAACTATTGAGCAAGTTTATCTGATGAGCATCTTCAGTCTGTTCTAATAATTGGCTCCTCTGGCTTGAAACCTCACTTCGGCAATATTCTGAAATTGAACAAGCAGTTCCATTCATAGTATACAACTACAATCCCTCTGACGGATTTTTGGTATCACCTGGCAGGACACCGTTCCAAATAGGGTAGTCCTAGAATGAGCTGGAATTTTCAGCATGCGTGCATTACTGAAACAGCGATGTCTACATTGGCTTGGGCATGTCGTGAGAATGGCTGATGGTCAGATTCCAAAGGATCTCCTATATGGAGAATTAGTGCAGGGAGTGTGGCTCTCATACTGAAAAATTTGGAGACCCCTGCTTTAGAGGAAAAGGGGGGTTGCTTCTAATCACAATTCAAACTGCCAATGTAACCTTTATAGGCCTAAATGGTTTGAATCTAGGTTATTTGAAAAACCATCAAACTTTCCCTTCTCTTGAGACACTATGTACCAAAGATTAGAAGGGCTGGCCTGTGAGCTGTTGGAGAAGAAATCCTTGTATAATCTCTGGTTTAACTTGAAAAAGTGATGAAATTTGGAAAACATGTTTTCCTTTACCAAACTGTAATTCAGGTTACATTTTATCTCCAGGCATATCATGTTGTTTACAGCTACTCAGAAATATCTAACATTAGACATTGTGTGTGTGAAGGTTTCATTTTTAATATATTTTTAAAAGCAAAAAGAATGCAATGTGATTACTCTATGACTCACTGTATACTACTAGCTCCAGTCATTTTCAGGACTACGCTTCCCAAAGGTGGTGGTGGGGGAAATGCCACTCTGCTTCAGAGTACAAGATTTGGTGTCTCTAAATCACAGAGCTTCTTTAATTCAACATCAAGCAGTAATGTGAACATATTGATCTGTAATCAGCTGCTGACACCCTTGTTTTGCTTAAGCTGTATATTTGCTGAACTGCAAACACAGCACTGCAGCCTGGCCTCTGTGTTCCCCACCACACACCAAAAATAATTTCAAACATTTCTTCTGAATGTCATTCTGTATCCGACTGTGATCCTTTGAGGCCTGCCCACCCCCTCCTCCAAAGGGCTCCCAGTTCAGTAGTTACTGATTTTTAAGGGAAATGCCACAAGGCATTTCTCCTCTACTAAACTCATTTTAATTTCCCTATAAGCAAGCTAAGAAGATTAATAAATCTGAATTTCTCTGAAGAGTAATTCGCATTGTCTTAGCACTATCCCTCATTGTAATTCTCTTTATGGGTGAATCCCAATTTGCAGAACAACTCCTTAAAAGCTTTCCAATAATTGGGGTGAGAGAGAGCAGCTAAATCCTTTGTCATCAACAAGTTCAGCTCAGTTTCATTTGAGATACTGCAGTGTTAAAAGCCCAATTTTGGGACGGTATTACTGGGCAACATTCCAGCTAATGATGAAAATACAAAATTTGCATGGAAGAATTTGATTGTGGGGACATATCCCACTTGGATCTGAGAGGGGTTGAGTTGAACATTCTGCACAGTCTCTGTTATAAAGTATAGACTATTTAATTGCCAGTATCTTTTGGTTTTTTTTAAAAAGTGAATAAAAACACATGGCCACTTGCACTGTACAATCACTGTTTGTTTACTTGTTTTCTTGTTTGTTTGTTTTCACTGGAGAATTTAGGTTCTGTCTCTAACAATATTCCTTGTGCAATTTCAGCTTGAAATAAAAGAAGCTTTTATTGTGCTGGCCAGTTGAAATAGCAATTCAGAACACAGCATGAAGTCAAGTAAATCAGAGTTATCACTGGTTCTCTATAAAACAATGTGTTTGCATCTATCACCTGCCACAGTTCGCTAGTTCAGTTCATACAAGAGCTTATCAATTGGAGACCTCTGGAGAACTAACTGCAGAACCAACAGCAACAGATATCCATAGAGAGCTCCTTTTCATTTGCTCACTCCCCAGCCCTCCAACTGATGGCTTCCAGCTTCTTAAGACTAGAAAGAACTGAGGATGTCACATGGGAAGTTGACGTGCCTTCAGGAGAAGAAACCAGAGACTTTTTGAGGGTATGCAAATGACTATCTAATGATAATGCACAACCATTTTGAGAGGGGTTTATTAACTTCCAAACTACAGGAACTTAATTTCTTGCATTTCTTGTACTTTGGTTTGTGATTGGACACTGGAAAATATGACAATTTTTTATGTCTCGAGAGGTGAGGTATCTGAATATATGCCTCCTTTATTTCACCAGCAATAGCCTGGGCCCTTAAGATACTCAAATGGCCCATTAAGATGTTACCAATGCTCTTACCGCTGCTAACTGGATAGCTCAGTGTTTAGGCATCAGGCTGCAGAGCTAGAGATTAGGAGTTCAATTTCCCCCACGCCTCCTGGGAGAGGAACCAGCCTATGTAGTCATGGGCAAGCTACACAGTTTAAGAGCAACCCTCACCCCTCAAAAGAAGCAAATAGTAAACCACTTCTGTGTATTCTCTACCTAAAAAAACATGGAAAAGGTAGCCATAAGTTGGAATTGACTTGACAGCATGCAATTATTATTATTATTAATGTTCTTACCAAGGTATAGATTTCTACAATAATACAGGATACCAAAGATAGCTAATAGGCAAGGAACACCCTGAGACCAAGTATGGCTTTATTCTTTACTATAAAAAAGACAAAACCCAACATAGCAAAAATTCCATAACATCAGGAAAAAGCTTATTAATAAAACATTATGAAAGAGACAAAGCAGAATATATTGAAATATGTAGTAAAACTGAACTCAATTAGATTACCAGGCTTGGGTCTTCTCCTGTAAGAAATTTTCATGTTACAGAGTGTATTTAGTTTCTCCATAGGTCAGAAGAGTATAGTGCAAGTGTATTTGCATCTGGTGACCTTAATTGTCTGGTGGTCCAAAACATTTATTGGCCAGAATCCTGTTTGCTCAGCTCTGCCTGTATAAGGCCAAAGATGTCATCAGCCACCACAGACTTTAATTTTTAATTAACATTTTATCCTCTCCTGCTTAGTGATTTTCTGGCATCAAAAGTTTTCACATTCCAGGGACTCCAAAGGATTCTCCAGGTCCAAAGGGATCCCTAGAGAGCCTCACAATCTGAGGGGGAAAATAGGAAACTTTTCATTGAAGATTAAAGACCATGGCTGATGACATCATCAGCTTCACATGTGTGGAGCTGCATGAGCAGGATTCTGGCAATTAATTCCTTTATTAAGTTCCAAACTTCAGTGATCTACACCATTACCATACATAAAGAAAGGTCCATATTTGAAATAGTAGATAAACCTGGAATAACAGGTGTCCTTCAAAGGAGAAAACATTGGCAACTTTGTGTGGGAATATCTCTTCAAATATTGGTAGTCTGCCCTAAGACTGCCCTTTGGATAATGGATGGTGTTTGAGGCAAATGGGTGATGTACAAGAATTTTCTTATCTTTGAGTACAAAAGTAAGAATATCAGCAAAAGCTGCTATATTTTATGACCACAAGTTAAAGTGTTAAGAAAGACTCATTATTCCTTCTGCAGTAAATCTTTCTGAGCTCTTTTTAGCCTCATAGTATGCATACTTTGTGCCCATGATCAAGGCGAATGCACCATTCTCACTGAAGTTCCTGTCCAATGGGTGGATAAATTGTTTTGAGAATCCATGAGAAAGGAAACCATAGGCTCCATTTGCAGGCCTGGTTGCTAAAACCAGGGTTTTTGAGGGAATCTCACTGTCGCATTTCCCTCTCTCCTTCCAGTGATAGATTAGGCATCCTTCAGTCTTGAGAGACTATGATAACATGCTCTGTATGGAGGACTTGGAACAGCGTCTAGTGTGGCTGAGAAGGCCAATTCGAGAGTGACAATCCCTTCCACACTGAAGACAAATACAATCTGTCCCCGAGGCAAAGAGGCTGGTTTCAGGTCTGCCTCTTTGCCTCGGCCTGCTGGACAATTGGGAGAGGCCGTGCTCCACCGCCTGCCTCCAGGCTGAATGCTCAGATGTCAATGTTTCCCATATGTTGAGGTCCATTCCTAAGGCCTTCAGATCCCGCTTGCAGATATCCTTGTATAGGTTATAGTGATAGTCAAAGACCTTTTTATTTGAACAAGCTTTCAGCAGTTAAGCATCCCCAACTAAGATCTCAGGTGAAATGCTGGTTTTCACTGTTTTTAAGATAAATTATTAGTATTATTTTTAATTAAATAGTTTTAAAGAGTTGTGTTGTGATTCACTTCTGAGCATAAAAGAATAGCAGCCGTGAAGAAACATGGCTGGGACATCTTTCTCAATACAGATACTAGAAGTGCATGGGGCAGAAGTATGCCAAATTCATGTAAATTCCTTGGGGATTAACTGTCCAATACGTCCAGCTGCACAAATATGTACTTGAGGTTACACAGTTATCTGAAAAACATATTTTTTCTAAGCATTTTGATTACTTAATATTGCCAAACAAAAGATACCTAGAAAATTCATTGGGGGGGGGGAGCCTTGACAACTGCTTTATGTTTGAGTGAGAAGTGATTAAATGATTTTTAAAAAGGAGTCTGTTTCTAGAATTTTCCCTTTTTTGGTGTCTCTTTGTGAATGGTAGTGAACACAAGAGGGTATCCTGTAGACCATCTTGACATTTGACATTGATATTATTAATATTCGGGGTGCCCTTTCTGAAGCAAAGCTTTGCATCCTTTTTTCCTTCTGGCCATGTTCTGGCATTTTGAATTGCAGATACAGAAGCACAATATCTCACCTTCATAAATCTTAGGGTTTTTTAAAGGATTCAATTTAAGAAAAAAAAAAAAACGCTAGGGTTGTGAATAGATTTACTGCACATATAGCTGATTAATCTGCCAATTAATCAATGGAACTGAACAGAATGGGCAAGTTACCCAAGTCTGAATATTCTTTGAAAGCAATGTTAGATAACTTAAGAATTAAGCAAATGATAGCTATCACCCAGTATGAGAGTTTAACACTTTTCAATCTATCAACTTCAAGATATTCATGGGGGGGGGGGGAGGAAGAAAGCAATACAGACTTAATTCTCAGCATTGCTTCTTAGAGATATTTCTCACCAGTTAAATCTCATCTCAAGTACAACTTTAGCCTTCAGCTGATTGCTGGCTTTGTAGCTGGACAAAATACCTGTGTGCTAAATCTAAACTTAAAGAGTCAGGGATACTTTATTTGCCATGCTCTGCTTGAGAGTTGGCTACCAAATGCACATCAAGTGTACATTAAAGTACAATGTAGCTGAAAATGGGAGGAGCAAACAAACCAAAATGTAGATACATACTCCTCCTCATAGGGAAGTTAATGTAGGAAATCCGTTCACATGAATTTATTAAATTACATAAAACTTGCATAAACACTGTCTTAGAACAGGCATTTATTATCTGCATCCTGTGTATTATATATAGTTATTATAAGAATTTCATAACAAATGCTGGTCCCTGCGTTTCTTGTTTGCCTTTTCCCTTCCCTTCCCCTCCCTTCCCTTCCTCCCTCCCTCCCTCCCTCCCTCCCTCCCTCCCTCCCTTCCTTCCTTCCTTCCTTCCTTCCTTCCTTCCATGTGTTACCTTTTTGCACTGTAAACCAGAGGGCAGGGGCTGGCTTAGTTTTATTCTTCTGTAAACTGTTCTTTGAGTCTTTGCAGCATAAATCTTTTAAATGAATGAATAAATCAGAAAGTTCCCCTCACTTTCTTTCTGGACACAGCAGAAGGTTCATCTACTCCCAAGTACTGCTTATCGGAGTGTATGCAGATTCACTCAATTAAGTGGGTAAAACTAATACAATAAATCAGCTAAGATTTTATACCTGACTGGAATTTTTTTTTTTAATAGTACAAAATCCTCTTCCATTTAGGTCTACTGGCATAAGTCCATCAGTATAAAGCTCAGCAGTGAATTGCCAGTACTTAATAAGTTGGTGGCTGCATTTGATAACTTGATATGTAACAAAAAATGTGAACATTTACTGCTTGAGTTGATGGACTTATATAGTGTTTCTCCGAAAATAAGACAGGGTCTTATATTAATTTTTGCTCCAAAAATGTATTAGGGCCTATTTTCAGGGGATGTTTTATTTTTTCATGTGCAGCTATCTACATTTATTCAAATACAGTCATGTCATCTTCTTCTGGTTGCTGTGCGGTGGTGGAGGGTGGGGTTTCACTTAACTGGGGCTTATTTTTGGGGTAGGGCTTATATTATGAGCATCCTGAAAAATCATACTAGGGCTTATTTTCAGGTTAGGTCTTATTTTCAGGGAAATAGGGTACTAGTGTAATTCCTGAATTCAGCTGTGCCCATCATAAATGTGTTCCTTTGTACAAAAAAGTCAACACAGAGCACCATTTAATTATGCTAGCCTGGAATCACTGGACAGAACCCCTGTTCTAAGAATAATCTTATTGTTTTGATTGTCCCTGTTGTGATGACTTAAAATAATGCAAATTGTGAAACTGAGTGGTCAAGAAATAGAAGAAACTGTTTTATACTGGGCCAGTCTATTTAGTCCACGGAACTCACTCCTGCATACACTGACTAGCTACAAGCAAGAGTCTCCAGCAGACTCCTCCCAGCCACAAATGATGATTTTGGAAGTTGGGCATGGGATTATCCGTCTCTAACACAAGCTTCCACCTTTGAAGTATATTCTTGTGTCCTCAACCAAACAAGTTGGGAATGTGGTAGAACCAAGCAAAGGGCTTCCCCAGAAGATCTAAAGAGCCAAGAAAGCTCCTATGAGATGATGTGTTCTTTCAAGAGCCTGGTTATGTCTGATTTTTCAACTCAAATTCTCAACTAGGCATGAAAGAGAGCCTGAAAGAGAGAAGAGCCTGCTGCAAAGAGGGGAGACACTTACTGTACATGGTTGCCTTACCTAATTGTGAAAGTGACTAGTTATTCTGGCCACTGAATTTTTCCTCATGGTTCTTAACACACGTAGCTACTGTGGAAATGCTGATTTTTGTGAAGAAGATAACATTTCCTCTCAATGAATTCTTATAGAATCCTTAATGCATTAGGCCAAGAACATAAGCTTCTGAGTAGCTTAAATGTTAGCTATGGGTATAAAGTTTGTTATTAGCTAATAAAACATCTTGGCCTGCAGAAATCTACTTAACTGAGAAATCCAGGAGGTTGACGTAATATCTGTCGGAAACCTAATTTAAAATGAAGGAAGGCTAACAATCTTAATAAATGAAACTCAGGAATAAGCCTATGAATAATAAATTATTTGTATAGGTGCCCAAGGCAATTGATTTTCAAAACAACAACAACACTGCATATTGTACAAACACATTTGGTTTGCAAGCTCCTTTGGTCTCATCAGCAGCTCTTTCACTCTATATATCTCTATGTGTAGCAATAGCTATCTTCTTAATTATTAATTTCACTGGTCTTTATTGTATTAAAATGTCACAAATCAATACCACAGATCATAGGAAGTGGAAACAGACATTTAATCAATTACATGTAGAGTACATGCTGTGTACCTCCTTCCTGACCTTGAAGGGAGATTTTCTTCCCTTCCAAGCACATGCATTATGCCTTACCCATCTTTGAACTAACTGAAAAGACAGCTAAATTCCTGTGAGGAATCCAGTCATGCCATTGCGCTGTAGGATGCCATAGCAATGGTACAGAGGAAGGGGTGGGAGAAAGAGAAAAAGAAAAAGAAAAGCCAAGGAATGAAAATTGTTGCTGCTGTAATTATAGGCATCAGGTAAGAGTGATGGAGTCTATGACTTAAGTTTGTCAAAAACTATTCAATGTAGAGGGACGTGGTGGCGCTGTGGGTTAAAGTGCAGAAGCCTCTGTGCTGCAGGATCAGAAGACCAGCAGTCATAAAATCGACGAAGTGAGCTCCCGTCGCTTGTCCCAGCTCCCGCCAACCTAGTGGTTCGAAAGCATGTAAAAATGCCAGTAGATAAATTGATACCACCACGATGGGAAGTTAACAGCGTTCTGTGTCTAGTCATGCTGGCCATGTGACCATGGAAACTGTCTTCGGACAAACACTGGCTCTATGGCTTGGAAACAGGGATGAGCACCGCGCCCTAGAGTTGGGCACGACTGGACTAAATGTCAAGGGGAACCTTTACCTTTACTATTCAATGTCAAATCAATCAATGCTGAAACTTCAAGATGCTTGATTACATCTAGCACTTATTTGCCTTCCTATAAAGCTCTCCTTCAACATCTTTTATTAGTTGCCCTACAGCAAATAGATTTCAAGATAATGTTTAGTAAATCAAAATTAAAATGCTGTATTTAAAAAAATTCGAAAGCTTGTGATTCACTGTTGAGCTTTACTCGGAGATAAACTGATGAACCACTGATGCTTATACAGGATACTATATTAGCCAAAATAAGAAAGAACCAGGTGCAGCTGCCTTGAGTCCTATCACCAGATGAAAGACAGTATAAAAGAGTAAACAAATAAACAAATACAATTTCATCCTGAAACCCCTTTCCAGCCATTCTCACATGCCTCCAGTGGACATGTGAAGGTAATACAAACCCAAACTGATCTCATACCTCTCACTCCATGCCTGCTGGTCCTTCCTTTCCACATTCAGCAGAAATATGGGAAGTGTCTCCTAGGGAAAGACTTTGAATTGCCTAGCAGAAATCTTGGCCATCAAGTGCAATGGCAGCCATGGGTGCATTCCTGTTGAGGGATGTAAAGAATGGCATTTGAAAAAGATGAATTGGTTAAATAAAACTTTTCAGTAGCTAACATGCATATATGTGCAGAAAAGGAAAAAGTCTTGCAAGCTGATTTGAATGAAAGACGAGGTGGGAGGTGGGAAGGGAATGCAGGGGAGATTTAAAAGCTGTAACAAAACTGCAAGGTTTCCATATTCCCTGTTCCTGTTATACCCATAGGCAGTGAATGATTATATCTGGACACAAGGAGCAGCTCTGAAAAAGCTGTGGGAAAGAATACTATCAATGTGATAAAGAGAACGTGAGGATGCATCATGGCTTGCAAGCAGAGCCAAAGAGTAACATGGTGCCCTGTCCACTCCCATAACATGGGCAAGAGACAACAGATTGGCATTTTTTTTCCAACACTGGCAATTGAGTAGCATCCTCAATTGCACCCAAGGCAGCAGGGGGCAGGGTAGCATAAGGCAGCCTTTGCGGCATACACGTACCCCTTCCAGCTTCATTTGTGGCACATGCTGGGAGGGCATCTTGCCTTCAGCATCTGCCACCAAAAGCCCTCTGCAGGTGTGTTTTGAAGGATGTGAATTCCACAAAGACAGAGGAGAATGCAGTAGCCCAGGCATCTATTGAATCACAAAAATCTGACTGACAGAAAAGGGAGAGGCTGCTGTATTGTAATGTTGCCAATCCTTTGGCAAAGGGGGGGGTCCTGCCATAGTGTGGAATCAGATTTAAACCCAGAGGTCTGAATGGACCCCTTAACAAACAAATGGGTGAGTCCCTGACCCAAGTTTTTGCAGCCGTGAAGACAGCAAGAAACCCGGCCAGCCCAAATTTCACCATCCCCAGACCTCAAGCCATGCTCTCCTTGTTGACTGTTGGTCTGGCTGTGGCCCCAAGTGCATCTCCCCACCCAAGCACTGTGATCACATGATCTGCAGTGTTGGGAGTTCAGATGAGCTATACATTACCTGAGATTGCTATGGGACTCACTAAAAAAACCTGTTTTTTCCGCACTACCTGCCTGTGTGACCCACCTCAAAACATGTCAATGCACCTTTTCCAGTGTGGGATAGGTGAAAAATCCCACATCCAACAGCCAATCAGGAGATAGATAAGGTGGGGAAGCACTCCCATTTCTTTAAGAACTTGCCATAGTTTGCTGTGGTCCACACAGTCAAAAAGCTTTTGCGTAGTCAATGAAGCAGAAGTAGATGTTTTTCTGGAACTCTCTGGCTTTCTCTATAATCCAGTGTACAGGGAGTAAAATTCAGCTTCCTGATAAGGTGCCCACTATCAGTTCTGCCACCTAGAATGGGCCTGGCAGGAATCATTGACTGTAGCCAGAGACCCCACAATGGCTCGTCCCAATGTAAATTTTACAGTCAAATGCCTACACCAGCAGCTGGAGTTACCGGAGCTGGACATGAACATTGTGGGCATGACGGGGTGCAGCCACCAAATTGGATGCTTGTACAATGCCCTGAAGAACTCGTAGCCCCACAATTCTTATGGTGGATAATATGGTGAAGTAAATTTCCCACTCCCTGGCCAAGGTCACGTAGGCAACAATGAGGCGGTGCTGGGTGCGGTGGCTTGTCCACTGCCTGGCCAAGGTCAGGGCAGAAATGATGGAGTGGTGTCAGATGTAGTGGTTTGTAGGGAACTGTGGAGAGGTGTCCAGTGCAACCTGCCGTACGTGGCGTCTGGGCCAACCTCATCCAGTGCCTTCTGCCTGCCCAATGCTGATGCACTGGTCGCTGCCATAATTGGAGTTGATCTCCCTTTGTCAGTGCCATGCTGTGATGCTGCTACCATCGCCCCATCTGCATCCTTTCTGGATGTCCTTTCCACCTGTTCCTCTGCTTCTGACAAAGGCAGCATCGCAAATGGTTCCTCACTTCTGTACAGGTAGTCTGGACTAGCCTCATCCATCTCCTTTTGCCTGCCCAGAGCCACTGGCACTGCACCAGTTGCTGCCGGAGTCAGGGTCACTCCTCCTTCTTCAGTGCACTGCCACCGTAGTGTTACTGCTGCACTATCTGCTTCCTGTTTGGGCGTCCTCTCATCCTGTTGCTTTGCTTCTAGGATGGTAAATCTAGGTGTTAGACCATTGGCTATAGCCCTACGTTTAGCCCTGCAATGACTCTTAGCCTCACTAGCTGAGCAGTGCGGCAGTGTCCCTCAAGGCTGAGGGGCCTGTCTCACCTCTCTTTCAGCTTTCAGACAAGAAATTTTTTCCTTCAACTGTTGCCATATGGGCCAAGACTTTGTCTGAGTAAGACTGAGGCGGTGACACTTGAGGAACTGGCCATTTCTTATTCAGACAAAGAGTCCTGGCCCATATGGCGACAGCTGCAGGAAAAAGTTTCTGCACTGAAAGCTGAAAGAGACCGTTCTGTGAGGCTATTATAAGCCTATGCTCAATTCCCATCCAAATTAGTAGCAAGCCTCAATATCTTCCAGCCTTGCTCTGACCAGATCCTGTGTTTCCTTTTACCACAATGAGGGGCACCAACTGGTGAAACCCTAGATGTGACCCAGTTGTTCAGGGATACAACACCTTCCATGCTGTAGCTATTTGTGCTATACCAATATTGCTAATTTAATCAAAATACTATATACTGTATACACCTTAAGCATGACCACTGCTGTCTCCTGGCTTTTTCTTTTGACATCATATGCCATCAGGTCACCTCTGATGTATGATGTTACTATGTATAAGTGATCTCCAAAATACTGTATTCTTAACAGCTCTGCTCAAATCTTCTAAACTCAAGTGTGTTAGGAAGTCAATCCATCTTGCATTTGGTTTTCTCTTTTCCTGCTGCCTTTAACCACACCTAGCATTTTTCTACAGAGAATTAAAAAATGGCCATTCAGGATAGATCTGCCTCCTTCTCAGCAAACACTAGATTTTTACTGCTGGTTCAATATCTTGTGAGAGGCAGGAAAGCCACATCCATCATGACATGTTTATCTTAGCCCAAGACCTTTCTCTGTTCTTCTTCTTTTTTTTTTTTGTAATGTTTTTCACTAAATTATCTGCTTACTAAAAAGACTTTTCCTGTTTCTAGTGATAATATTTTGTACTGTTCACCTGCCTCTTCATCTAAGCAAAATCCCAGTACCCTTTTATCTGATAGCATAATAAAAGAGTGATACTAATCTTTTGCATTTTTTTAAAAAAGGATAGCATTTTGAACAATGACACGGGAAGGTCAATAGCACATGAAATCCAATTTCTGTGAAAAATCCTCATTGCTTTCATGACTGGAAAAAATTATTCAAAGATGTATTTTTGGTTCCTTTTGAAAGAATATGAACTTAAAATAATCTGACCTACATCCACGAGGTTTGAAATCACTGTTCATAGCCAAATATATTCTCATCTAGATTTATGTGAAGTAGATGGAATGACATTTTAGCCCTCCACAAGAATGTCCTGAGTAGAACCAGTCTCCAGCATTTGGTGTGCAATGTGAAAAAACGAAAACCTGCCACCATGATGCCAACAGCTTCTGTGCAGTGGCCAGCCACAAAGTTCTACTGGCCCCAACAAGCTGGACTACACTTGTCAGCTGAGCATCATTCCATTCCCTGAGATTCAGAGCCCCAATCTGAGATTGGAGTTATGTCACAGAGGCAGGGCAGGCAAGCTTTGGGAGGGGACAGGAGCTACTGTGGGCTCTGTTGATTCTTCACAAGGGGAGTCCAAGTATATGGTCCAAAATTCCAAGATAAACATGGCTAAACAGGTAAGGGATGTGGTGGTGCTGTGGGTTAAACTGCAGAAGCCTCTTTACTGCAAGGTCAGAAGACCAGCAGTCATAAGATCACTTGTCCCAGCTCCTGCCAACCTAACAGTTCAAAAGCATGCAAATGCGAGTAGATAAATAGGGACCACCACGGTGGGAAGGTAACGGCAATCCGTGTCTAGTCGTGCTGGCCATGTGACCACGGAAAATTGTCTATGGACAAACACTGGCTCTACGGCTTGGAGACGAGGATGAGCACCGTGCCCTAGAGTCGGACACGACTGGACTAAATGTCAAAGGGAACCTTTACTTTCACCTAAACAGGTAAGAGGACAACCCAGAGCTAGAGTGAAAACTTTATTTTTAAACAGTAAGGCAGGCAGCAAAGTGCTCCCAGAAGCATCAAGAGAGGCTACCATTCCCATCAGGGCTTGCATCCACATAGCTTTGCTTACAACACATATGAAACAACAGGAGATTCTGCAGGCCCTGCATTGTTGCTCAGACTAGCAGGAGCTTATCACCAGCTACCAGGATCATTTTTCTTCCACGATCTTAGTCACTCTGGCA
Organism: Pogona vitticeps; assembly: GCF_051106095.1. Classification (NCBI taxonomy): domain Eukaryota; kingdom Metazoa; phylum Chordata; class Lepidosauria; order Squamata; family Agamidae; genus Pogona; species Pogona vitticeps. Next base: position 156,600,196 of record NC_135785.1, read on the forward strand.
AGAAGATGCATAGGTACTCTTCAGCTCCAAATGGCACAGGGGGTAATGAGCACCACCAACAATCTGCTCAGTCCTCTCTCCTTGCTCCACACTCTTTGGCTTCTCTATGTTGCAAAACTGTATAACACATAAAACACCTTCAAACGGTGCCAGTCAGCCCTGGAACCAACTGGAGATGAGCTGAGATGGTTACTTCAGTTATCAAGTAACCTTACACATAAAAATAAAAGTTTCTGCTCATTCAGTGCTGGTCATCCTGAATGTTGTCTCTCCATCTGGAAACATGGAGGAGTATCTTTCTAAGGACACTATATACATTTTGAATGATCTTTTATGGGGAGACGCTTCATTAAGCCACATTTGCTCAGTAAAGTCAGTGAACTAATGACTAAAAATGAATGTTAAGAAAGCCAAGGTCAAGCTCAAGGAATGCTATTTCAAATCCCAAATGGATGCATGGAGTATATTGTCATACATAAGCACCTTCAAATGGATCTGAAGGAACACTGGAATCACAGCTATACAAAATAAGTCAGAGCAGAGATGGTTTGGAGCATTTTCTTTAAGAGGAAGAAAACTAGAATGGAAGAGGAATTTCAAACTGCTTTTGAGAATGCATATTTTAGGTTGGCATGTATGCTCAGTTCTACTGTATGGTGTGGAATTATTAACACATTGCACTATAAAAAAGACAGAAGTATTTGAAAAGTGGATTTTTCACATGATGTTCAGAACATCTTGGATAGAAAAAGTGACCAGTGAAGAAGTACTAAGGCATGTGTACTGTATGATAATTTTGTGAGCAGTTATAAAGGTGCTACTTACTCTTGCAAAGTTAAAAGGATATGCAATAAACCACTGTGCCTAAGTCAGTGGTGTTAATACTAGCATGGAAACTTTTAAACAACTCATGATTTAAATATTTAGAGGTCCACCTACCGTAGAATCAACCCACACTCCAGTTATTTTTATACAAACCTTCAGGGAATAAGCAAATGTTTGGTTTCTCATTTACTACTGCTTATGTATAGAGATGGGCACAATCCTTGATTTGGAGATCTGGCCCAATATGTCACAGTGCTGGCACAGGTGTTGTGTGGGCATGGTGCCCTTCCCTGCCTGTTTCCCGTGCACACTTGCCAATCCCTCTGGCAATGCATACTTCCCTCCCCACCTCCCCAGTGTGACTATCCACTCACCTTTTGCTGCATGCTTTCCCCTCTTCGCCTCCTCCATCACCCTCCCACTCAGACATCGAGGCAGGGCAGGGATTTCTGAAGCATTGCCTTTGAGTTGGCAGGTGATGTAGAAAGCAGAAGAGGGAAGTGACAATGCGAAAGGTGAGTGGGCGGTCATGCTGGGAAGGTGGGGAGGGAAGAGGGTGGGGGAAAGGTCCTGTGTCCACACTGCACCTGTGCGGGTGTAGCGACGAATTGGGCCAGACCTCTGAACTGAGGTTCATGCCCATCTGTACTTATGTGTATTGTTTTTATTATAATTTGGCTGACATTTTAAAGTTATAATTTTAGATATTTGTAATTTGTGATTTTTAACTCTATGCTTTAGGTAAATTGTTGGCTGTCTCGTACTTGTAAGAGAGAAAAGGAGGGCTATAAATCAAACACGTAAACAGCAACCAATAATAACAATAATCAACTGAAAATTCAAGTTCAGACACAGTCAAATGAGATTCAGATTTTTAAAATCTGGTGAATATTTTTCCTTGACGTCAAACTCCATTGTAGAGGGTAGTCAACTCAAATATACCCCTGGAGTGGTTCAAAAATGATTAAATTCACTATTAGTCAGATAATGATGGGATTTCAACTACCAAAAGAAAACAAAAAAACAAATCATTACAAAGAGACGGCTTGGCATAGCTGGAGAAAAGGAGACTGTGGTACAAGCAACATGATAAAAGGGGAAGAGAATAAATTACATAAAAAGCCAAATTATACTTGAAACATCAAACAGCTTCAATTAGCCACAAAGAATGAGGCTAAATTTTAAAGCATTTAATAAGAAAAAAGAGAGATGACAAACAATGCACACTGACTAAAAGCAAATGTCATTATCAAGATGAAATTTATCATTAGTGTGATAAGAAGAAATAGGATTAGCCCTGCACAGAGTGTGTATAAGAGAAAAATGACTTCACAGTATTTTATAACTCTACAAATCTCAGGATTTTTTTTTCTCAAGACAGCAGCTGTGACACTGACAGTGATACACGTATATATGCATTTGCAAATATTTCTCAGCAGCCTCTTCTAACTATATAATGGCTGACACCCTGTTGCTTAAGGTAGTAACACACTAGAGCACTGGTTCTTAACCTTGGGCTACTCAGGAGTTTTGGACTGCAACTCCCAGAAGCCTTCACCACCAGCTGTCCTGACTGGGGTTTCTGGGAGTTGCAGTTCAAAAGCATCCGAGTAACAAAGGTTAAGAACCACTGCACTAGAGTAGACTCAATGAATCTGCAGGGATTTGCTGAGTCAACTCCTCCATAGGGTTCATTGATTCAAATAGACGTACACAAATTGATACTTTCTTTAGTGCAGTAGAGTACTCTACTCACAAGTAGAGTAGGCCCATTTGAATCAATGGAAATTAGGGAGGAGTTGACTCACCAAATCAAAAGGCCTGCTCTAGTGCACTATGCAACAGAAGTTTAGCCAACGTATCTGAGACATGTTCAAGCCTTATTCAGTTGTTATGAAACTATGTACATGTACTAGCAGCAGAGGGGAGCATATTACTAATAACAATAGCATGCCCTCAAGCCAATTCTGACTTGTGGCAACTTTTTCCAGGCTTTCCATTCCCTTCATCCAGGGATGCTCTGCTTCCCTAAGACTACATAGATGCACTCTTCTCCTGGGAGGCACAGTGGGGTTTCAAACTCCCAAACTCTAGCTCCACATGCAGCCAGATACCTAACTCACTGAGCTATCCAATCAGCAGGGGAACATACTTTGGTGTTCTTTTTTTTTTTCCTAGCCAACAATGAGTCCAAAGAGGTCACCACAAAACACTGGTCAGAATACTGGTCCATGTAGTTTGGAGACTGATTACTCATAGTTCCAATTCACATGGAGAGGCCCTTCAATAGCAGAAGTCCTCTTCTTCATTGCCCTTCATGTGTAGGAGAGTGACATATCTGGAAACAGAGGAGGATGGATCAAAGCACACTATGTCAGATGTTCATGTTTTAATTATATCTGCATGAGAGTGCAGCAATGATCATGTGCTGGCTCAGCAAATCCACATTGTACAGTGGTGCCTCGTTTTAAGATTGCCCCGCACTATGACGAATCTGCTTTACGACAATCTTTTTGCGATCACAAAACAATGGTCTAAATGGGGGAATTTTGCTTTGCGATGATCGGTTCCCTGCTTCAGGAACCGATTCTTCGTAAAACGATGACTTTTAAACAGCTGATCTGTGGTTTCAAAATGGCCCCCTGGTAACTAAAATGGCTCCCTGCTGTGTTTAGGGATGGATTCCTCGCTATACAGGCAGCGAAAATGGCCACCGTATGGAGGATCTTCGCTGGATGGTGAGTTTTAAGCCCATTGGAACGCACTGAAAGGTTTTCAATGCGTTTCAATGGGATTTTTATTTTCGCTTTACGATCCTTTTGCTTAACAGTGATTTTCCTGGAACGGATTATCGCCGTTAAACGAGGCACCACTGTTTAAGGCAATTCTAAAAATTGAGTAAACCAAACAAAAAAATTATAATATTTCAACTGGGCTTTGGATCAGCACCAAATCTGGTACAATATATAACATACAGTCTGATCTTGTAGTGTGCTAAATATGCAGAAGTTTGTACAATGGGTATTCAAGTTGTGAATTTTTTTTTTTTAAAAAAAAACAGTTTTATACTCCTTTCAGAATTGGTGACGATAAACATCCGCAGATTAAAAATAATTCATATATACTGGAAAAAACAATCTTGGTTAATTTGAAAGAGAATAGTTGACACTACCCACTTTTAAAATCTGGAAATAATGCAGACTGTGCAGCCATTTTGTTTTAAGAATGAGCATATGCAGTACAAGCTTGCCAGCTGGAGCCAAGTGAAATGAAACATTGTATACATTCATAGGTGGAGAGAGGGGATTTTAGAGAAAAAGGTCACAGAGACTGAAAATACAGTTTTCTTTAAAGAGTCCATATCTTTAAAAGCCATGTATCTTCAGTAAACACTCTCTTAGGATTTCTGAGACAAAGCAGTCTCCTCACATGTTTTTTCAAAGGGGGAATCAGCTCAAACTCTCGGGCAATCTGAATTTTTGACCCTGTTAATCAGGACAAATAGCTGACTAAGTTCCTAACTCCTTCCTGGCCAAACAGGCTTATCAAATTTATGCTTCTATGTATTCTACATCTGTTTGGAAAAATGGAGACAGAAAAAGAATATTCAAAAATTAAAAATCCTACAGATTATACATGGCGACGCATTTTTTAAAACGGATTGCAATATTCGTAAAAAATATATCTGATTCATTAAATATTCATCCCTTCATATTTGTGGGTTCCAGAGACCCCAACAAATATGAAAGGATGAATATTTCCCCATTTTTATTTGTCCCCCATATGAAAAAAGCCACCATATGGCTTTTCCATTCTGCCTACTGGCCCTACCCTAGGCAGCCACCCACCCACACCTATGCCCCACCCCCTTCCTCTCCCTATCTTAGCACCCCTGCCATCCCGCCAATCCCCCGACTGTAATCACCGCCACCACTAAGGTCTCCATCTGGCCTCTGCAGCCAAGGCGTGTAAAAGAGGAGACTGGCTGCCCTTTGCAAAGATGGTGACTGCTGCTCCATTTAGGGTAGGGAAGCTGCAGCTGCCGTCTTTGCAAAAGGCAGCTTGGATTCCCTTAATGTAGGCTAAGGGAATCTAGACTGCCATTTGCAAAGATGGCAGCTGCAGCTTCCCTACCCTAAATGAAGCTGCAGCTGCCATCTTTGTAAAGGGCAGTCTCCCTTTTTACATGCCATGGCTGCGGAGGCCAGATAGAGACCTCGGTGGTGATGGCAATGACAGTGATTATCGTGGGGGGCATAGGTGGGGGCAGGGGTGTCAGCAGGGTGCGGCATGGGGGAGTGGCAGGGGGTGAGTGTTATTTTTAGGAACACACCCCCCCCCCGAATTGACAAATGAATTCATGCTTTGTCAGTTCATGGGGACAGCTTCATGCTTTGTGAGTCATCAACTTTTGACGACTCACAAAGCAAGATGACTCACCAAGATGGTGAATCGTCCCCATCTCTACTGCAGACATTGAAAATATTTTTGAAAGCTTACTAAAGAACAGATATTCAGAAAATCACCCATTTAAACTATGAAATTACTGTTTGTTTGTTTTTTATTTATTTGTTTGCTGTGTGGCTGGGAATGGTCTTACCTGATGTTAGCGGACCTTTAATAACTATATCATGTCATAGTCTCAACCATTCCATTCATCTTGTCACTGTACAATTGTAAGGTAATAAAGAAAAAAAATCTCCAAGCATGTTATGTGCCATCAGATCACTTCTGATATGTGGTGACTATATGAGTTGATGACCTATAAAATGTGTTATCATTAACAGCTCACTGAGATCTGTCAAACCAAGAACATCTCATATTATGTTTTTCTCTCTTCCTATTACACCCCTTCCTAGCAATATACTCTTTTTTAGTACATTCCGTTCAGGTCTTGCAAACAAACAGCTGTGCTTCCTTTATGGAGACAGCATGTTTCATGTTAGATCTTCCTCTGTTCCTACTGCCTCCCTTCCAATTTTCCCAGCAACATTGTATTTTCTGCTCAGTTATTTAGTTTCATTATATGTGCATAGCAGAATAGCTCCAGTGTATTCACTTTTTCTCAAACGAAAGCTTTGGGAATTCATGGACACAACATGTTTGTAGAGCTTTTAGTCTGATACAGCTTTTCTTCTTCAAGCAGCCTGCCCCAAGGAAAAGTTTTGGAAATCTGAAGATAGCTTTCTAGCCTGCATTCTTAATGGCAACATTAGTTTATATGACAGGTTAAATGATGTGTACATTTCTCCATTGCACGTGTTTTACCTACTCACACCCTTGCTTCATTTCATTAAGTCCAAAATATTTTGGCACAGATAGACTGCAGCCACATCTAAACTGTTTTTCAGTTCTATTCTCTCCCAGCAATCATAGTATAGGTCATGTGCCCATCTTCTGGGATCATTTAGTACTAGGTAATTCTACACGAGCGAAGTTGCCGTTTGAATTTTTGTGCAGTGTATATATACCATATTTTTTCCATGTATACGATGCTACTTTTTCCTAAAATCATTACACTAAAAATTGAGGGGTGCCTTTACACAGAAGTAAGTTGAGATCGCTGAGGAGAGAACAAAACAGCCTGTACCTTGCCTCTGTAAACAGGCTTCCTTCAGTCACAAGGCTCAGCTTCCTACAGTCAGGAGACTTAGCTTCCTCTAGTCATGAGCCTTATGGAACTGACATCAGCTGAGGCTGAAGAAACCAATTGGAACACACCTTGTTGGAGGTGGAAGCTCAGATTCAACAGGGACTCACAATATCCAAGCATTCTGAGCCCAGAGACTGAATACTCAAAGCTAAGTTTTCTTAATTTTTGGGTTAGAAAGGGGGGCTTATAAACAGGGGCATATTATAAACGAAAAAATGTGTACCTACATTTTCATTGTAAAAAGCCAGGAAACTCAATTCTTAAAAAAAAAGACAAAGTAAAGAAAAGCTAACATTTGATGAATGTGGAACATTGTGCTTCTGTATCAGTGATTTAAAATACCATGAAATGACCAAATATTGCTACACAATATCATGGCTGTGCTATCAGCAGGAAGATAGATGCCACATTTTATAGCAAAAGGCAGCCTGAACATTGATAACAGCCAGGACAGCAGTTAAGATCATCTACAAAGTACTTTCTTGCACTAACTAATATTCAGAAAGGGATGCCAAGCAGGGAAACATCCCAGAACTTGACTCCCTTTTTTGATCAGTTCACAAATTCTCACCCAAACACAAAGCAATTGTCAGGATTGTCTTTCCTGACATTTTGAATTATGTATACTGAAACACAACGTCCCCACAACAAGAACGTCATGTAGTTGGTGGCATAGGTCTTAACAGTCTCTTAATGAAGGCACTGGAAGGTGTTCCAACAAATGCACCAAAAAAAAAAAGAAAAACCAACCCACAGGAAACAGGGTGTGTGACACACAAAAATTTCCAACAACAGCTTGACCCTAATGTGGTTCGAAATGGTAGCAAGCAATCCTTCGTTTCAGCCCAAGCTCCTCTGTTCCTAACACCAGGGGAAAAAAGGGGGGGCAGTTTTCTCCCATTTTTACAGCTTTAGTTTCTTGCCAGCTATGTGATCCAAGTGCTCTAGAGGCCTCTACCTGTTGAGGTGAACTCAGACCATCTCTGTAAGGAAAGCATGCCGACACAAAGACCCAATTGACCTAACCCTCCTAAAACATCAGAATTCCATACAATATGTAAACAAACATGGTATACTGGGAGCAAACATTAGGTTCTCCAAGCACTTTCTGCTCCCACCGTGTTACTGAGGTGTGTCCTCTCATCTAGTGTTTCACACATATGCACAAACACACACCCATAAAAGCTGAAGCAAGGGTTGATACCCTGTTGTAAAGAAGTACTGCTATTCATAGAGGCTTTAGAGGCCACACATGTTTTAGTATCCCTTTAGCACATTTATTCATTTGCTGCAGTGGCTCATGGGTGGAATTTCCTCCAAATTGAACCCATAATCTACTGCAGAAAGCAACTACAAGTACCAAATAGCACCAATATTAAACTACAGTACCCTGCATACTTTATAGAAATATCTCTCAAAGGTCTTCAAATCCACCTCCGTTTTAAAGCTGCATTATGACCCATTTTCTCTCCCTGTTCTAAAAACTACTCTAAAAGCATATTACAGTTCAGTACCCCATATAGCACGAATCGACCAGATGACACTTTTATTTTCAGATTATCCTTTAGGCCCTGCTTACTCTGAAATGCCACTCACTGCTAATCTGAGAAGTCACCTTAGTGATAAGTAAGATAAGTAAGAGATAAGTGTGACGGTCCTTCAGCCAAGCTAAAAGACCCTAAATCATTTTATTTTGAAATTTTTCAAATATGATCAAGTGTAGCTTCCCTGAAGATCTCATTATCAGCAGGTATTCTTTTGCCTTTCTCCTTGCTCATTTTGTATTTACCTTGATTGACCTTCCTCAGCATGCCTGATCTGTTTTCTCTGTTTCTCAACTTGCAGAATAGGTGTGGTCACAAGGTATATATGGCTCCACTGGTAGATCTCTGGGTGATAACAGCATGTCAAAAGAATTTCCAATTCTTAACTGTGGATTTGTTGCAGCAATAAATTGTCACCCATTTAATGCTCAAAATTGCCCTGCTGAAATGTAGGAAGTCTGGAGTGACCAGGAATAGATTTGGATGTAGAAGGACCAAATAGTCTGTTCTCTTCTTGCCCTTACACCAAAAGCCTGGGGCAGAACTGGAAGGACAGTTAGACAGTTAGTTAGGCAGTTAGACACTGGGTGGACGGGACACTGGTAATGGCAGAAATGGTGAAACTGTCAGTTTTAATTAAGGACAGATCACTGACGAACCTCAGAACAATTTGGAAGCCCTCATTGGACTTTACGTCAAACAAGGAAAAAGATGAACTGATGGTATGTGGATTCAAATTCTAGAGATTTGGATATTAATGAGGATACTCCTGAGTTTGGACTAATTTTGACGTAGTGGATATTAACTTATAAGTATGCAGTATAAATAAGTGAAGAAATAATTGGTAAACTGTGTAATTAAAACCCAATTAAAAACATGGGTGTTCATTCAGGCCTTCCCTCCAGCCAATTCTTGATTTTCTTCTTCTTTTTCCTATTTTTAGTTTATTGTAGTTGTTTTGTGTTATCCATGTATTTGTTGTGTTTTATTGTTTAATTTTATATTGGAAGCTACCTAGAGTGGTCCACTGGTCCAGATAAGTGGGGTATAAATCAAATAAATAAATAAATAAATAAATAAATAAATAAATAAATAAATAAATAAATAAAGAAAGAAAGAAAGAAAGAAAGAAAGAAAGAAAGAAAGAAAGAAAGAAAGAAAGAAAGAAAGAAAGAAAGAAAGAAAGAAAGAAAGATGGGAAGTTCTATAACCTCTTTGTTCTGAAGAATTTGTTAAACCGTTTTGCTCCTTTTTGAACCCCCTTTCCCTAGTGCATCCTTTATGTAAGAAACTTAATAAAATTATTTAAAAAGAAAAGAAAAACAAAATAGATCCCACAAGTCTAACGTCTGCCCAGTTCTGCATATTTTCTCACTTTTAGACCTGACATTTTCAAAAACCAAAGTTGCTAGTAAAGAATGTACCCAGTTGTCTTTAAGACCTACTTCTTACTGAGGTAATAAACCTGCATCTGGGCTTTACCACTTCAGTGTGCAGCTTGAGGCTCACATGTTTGACAGCTCCTCCAATGAAAAACAATTCCCTCCAGACAGAAAACTAGCACACCAGAACCCTTAAAATACTTTTTAGACAGCAGAACTGAAGCCGACCATTAAGAGTGAAGCTAATTCCTTGATCTTCCCACTGCAGCCTCCATGGCATACATTTTGAACATCATGATCAAAAGGTTAGCTATCACTGAAATGGATTATAATCGGTAGAATTCAATGGCTTGTGTCTTCACCATCTCCAACCTTTTTCATTCCACATGTTAGCAAGCTTTTGAGCCAGCATTTTTTGTTAATGTTCATTTTTCTTTGGGAGGAACTGTGATATTCTCTGAAAGACTAGTGGTGATGGGGGGGGGGGGGAGAGAATAATATCATTAAAACTCTTGAGACCCAGAATGTGGACATGTTGATTGATTCTGTTCTAATCACCAGTCTGTGGAGAATAAGAGTCTTAATGCTTCAAAATGAAAAGGTTGGTCCTGAAACAAGACTCACCAGAAGCACAAAACGAACAAAGGTGATTCAGCACTTAATGGGTGCAATATTAAAGTTAGGTATCCCTGACACTTTCGCTAAAATAGATCTTCATTTGAGGATGACGGAGATATAAGGCATCTGCAATAATTAATGGAAATAAAGGAATAATCAAAGTTACTCTCTCTGTGTATCTATCCGTCAGGGTCATGACTCTAGGGCCAGGAAATCTAGACAAATGAAATTTGGTGTTCACTAAGCATGTGCGCTGTCTTCAGGCAAATGTGAAAAAATGAACTCCCTGCATTGCCTTTTAAAATTTCATTTCAAACTGTTTTCAGTCAAAATATTCTAAGATTCATTTTAAAAATTGTGTGTGCGAGAAAGCTGGCAAATTCCTTCATGCCTTGTTTGAAAGTAGAATAATTTCGCGGGACACAGTTGCTGAGCTGCCTCTCTTGTCCAATATAGGGCAACCCCAGGGCATGAGGGGAGTAAACTTCTGCTGCAAGAAACCAATCACTGAAGATTCAAACAAATGGCACAGGCATTGTATCCAGCAATGACAACTGCATAATGTTTGCAGGCTGCAGTACTGTATATCAAGGACACTGCACATGAGAATTTGTAACACAGTAAATGTTAGCTGCTTCATGGAGCATTACAAGACAAGGTCCAGGTGATGCATTTTGCCTGGTCCCAGCGTTCCATCCTCTTCATCTGGATTTGGGCCTGGAACAGGAAGACAAAGTGTCAGTCTGTGGAAACGAAGTTGAGAGCAAGCATAGTTTTTACTACCGTGTTTCCCCAAAACTAAGCCCTACCCTGAAAATTAACCCTAGTATGACTTTTCAAGATGATTGTAATATAAGCCCTACCCCAAAAATAAGCCTGAGTTAAGTGAAACCCCACCCTCCACCACAGACTCACTGGGATCCTGCAAGCACTTGAAAGAGACTTAAAAATTCTTTCAACTCTCCTCTCATTAATCTCCCTCTCCTCTTTTTCATCTCCCTCTTCAGTGCTGGCAGCAGGGCCACTGCCACGTTGAAGCCTGTGCCACCACCACTGCCACCCTCTCCTCAACTGGTCTCACCAGCTTTGGGCCCCCACCACCCTCCACACCAATGCTGCCCTCCTCCACTGCCACCATCGCAGCTGCCAACACCACCGCAAAATGAACCCAGCGCCTGCCAGCCCCAATGGGAGCCTCAACCCAGGCATCACCACTAGAGGAATCTGAGCCACTGCTATGGTGCCTCCTGGCGGCAGAGAAGGAGGAGGTGGTGGTGGTGGCAGAGGCACTCCTGGAGGAAGTGGCACCAGGGACATTTAAAGAAGGGGAAGGATAACGGGAAGGGAGGGCTTGAGAAAATGTTAAAAAGAAGCCGAACAGCCAGGGAATTGGAACGATGGGAGGTGGGGAGGGGACGAAGACAGGAGAGACAAGGCTGGGAGCTTCCATGCTCGATCTTATGCATGCTCCCTTGGGTTGAAAAAAAGAACTTGACCAAGCGGGAGGAGAGAAAGAGAAAGGGAGTTTGTGGCTCTGATAAGTGGAGCTTGTGAGGTCTAAAACCTTTTGGAGGGTGACCCTCTCAATAGGGAAGAAGAGGCCTGCCAGTTTCCCCTTCCGGGCAAGCAGTCATCAGTTGTAGCTGTGTTGACACCTTGTGCAGTGCCTGCCAGGTGACAGACCCACAGTGGGTACCCTTTCCGCCTCTCTTCCTCACCTCCTTCCTCCACCCCATGCCATGACCATCACTGCCTTCCTGGGTTGCTTCTTGCAGCCAGCTTGCCTTCTCCTCCTCCATCATCATCTTCTTTTTCTTCTTTGCATCCCCTTGGCCAACTGCCTTTCAGCATCGTGTTGTAAAAGAAATACTTAATGCAGTCATGTGTAGATTGTTGTACATGAAAAAAAATCATGTACAAAAAATTTTAGTACATAAACAAATAATTAAATGTCCCCTGAAAATAAGCCCTAATGTATTTTTGGAGCAAAAAATAATATAAGTCTCTTATTTTCTGGGAAACACTTTATTACATAACATCATTCTTGTTCATTGGGCACATCTGTGAAGGCATCAACCTAGCTTTGTGGAGCTTCAGAGAACATAAGCCTCAACCCTGACCTCAGCAGGTTTTCTTAAATTCTCTGCATGGGGTGAGAGGGAGACTGATTACTTCAGCACACTAGTACCACATATATTAGTTCATACCACAGTTTATTTAAAGAACCCAGACGAATACCTGCTGTTCTGTTCTCTGCCCACATTTACTTCACTAGATTCTCTGTTCTGCTCTCTATTAAAAAGATTTAAAAAAACTTGTTAGGGTATAATTAACCCATATGATATGATCTTGCATGAAGGCTTTTTATCAGTCCATTTTGGTGGGAGCAAACATGTAAATATTTTGCTTGTAAATATGACTGCTAGTGCAGGGAAATCGCCCCAAAGAGAGAGACCACAGCTGCAATGCAAGGATATCTGCAAGCGGGATCTGAAGGCCTTGGGAATGGACCTCAACAGATGGGAAACCTTGGCATCTGAGTATTCAGCCTGGAGGCATGCGGTGCATCACTGCCTCTCCCAATTTGAAGAAACCCTTGTCCAGCAGGCTGAGGCAAAGAGGCAGTCATGAAAGCAGCAAAATCAGGGAGCTGGACGGGGTATAAATTTTATTTGTCTTCAGTGTGGAAGGGATTGTTACTCTCGAATTGGCCTTCTCAGCCACACTAGACGCTGTTCCAAGTCCTTGATACAGAGCATGTTACCATAGTCTCTCGAGGCTGAAGGGTACCTAATCTAATCTGCTGGCACTAAAGTCAAGTTAGAGATAATGCATAATTGTCTGATTCTGAAATATATTTCAAAATATTTTTAATTAGCTGCTTGAAAATTTCTTGAGTGGCATATTTTCTGCCTTGTAACTCTCTATGCTACTGACTCATCACACATCCTACCATCATCCATGGTTGCTTAACACAAAACACTAGCTACCGTGAGGGTACCAAAATTGTTTTGAATTCAGTAGGCTGAACAGAAGTAGACATTCACACCTCCTGAGACTCATTGTGAGAAAAACACACATATGGTCTCAAGAACTACTACCATTTTAGATGTGATGCCTACAATTTCTTTTAAAAAGCAACATATAAACTTGCTGTAGTAAATAAGGAAACATGTGAATATTATGTATTTATGGGTATATTAGGCAAAATGTCTAAGTAAATTCACATATCAAGGAAATGTTTTTAAAAGTACCTGCCAAATTTCGATGTGGGCACAACCCAGCATGAAGAAATTAGTGGAAGAAAACACAGGTGGGGTTTGGAGGAAGGCAATGAGATGATGGTGGAGGGATATAGAGACGGAGAGACAAAATTTATCTTTGTCCATGTCAGAAGCAAACACTCCAAAGCCTCTGGAATGAAAGGATGAGCCGAGAGAGTGCTGTTGTACCCCCAGGGGATGTGTGAATGTGTTCATAGTCCTCAAAGAGAAACTCTTTCTATGCTCCTCATCCTATAGTTAGCCTGGGTGTTTGCTTGGCCTTCTTTGGCAGCATGCTAGGATATACTGTACACAAGATTCCCATGTCTAAATTAAATCTTCTGGAGAATCTTTCAGCTATCATTCATTTTCTTCTGCCTCCTCCTTTATTTCTTAATTAAATGTCTCTCTTTATTATTATTTTTTCAGCTATCCCTCCCCATTCCGTTTAAGTGGGTGAGCAGGATATCCCCTAGCACAGTTTTCTTTGGTCATGCTTGAAATTGTTTCCCAGGTGACAAATATGACAGGACTCTTCCCTTCTCTCCAACAGATGTGCGCTTTGCAGCATCTCCCAAAGAATCTCTAGTGGATCATAGTATTAAACATCCAAGGCTTACAAAGAGTCTGACCATATTTGAATGAGGACAAGGGCTGGCTGCAGTTGCTTTCTGGTCCCAGAACTCTCCTCTGTTCTCCAAGGCTAAAATCATCTTGCAAATATCCATCAAGGCCTGCTTTCTTCTTTAAATTGACTTCATTGTTTGGGCAAACCTACCATGACCATTTGGATATCTGAATAGACTCCAACAACATGTCCTTTGAAAAGAGCTCATGACCATCATGATTTTAGAAGCTCAGCAAAGTAATGCTGGGTTGGTATTTGGACTGGAAATGACCAGGGATCTTGTAAGGATACTGCCAAGGATCTCCAAGTAGGTCTATAGAAAAAATCATGTCTGCTCTATAATCCTAAGGGGCACTGCCAGTTAGAATTAAGGGAATCAGTGATCTGACTCATATAAGGCATCTTGTTCCTATGTTTCATACTGGAAAATAAAACCAGACCACAGCAGATTTTAAAAGAATAGCCAAGTGCAAGGCTGATCGACTGACTGTCTTTCATGGGTGTGTGCTAATGCATTGCCCTGTCTTCTTTTCCCTCAAAGAGAAGATGGGCTGATGTTCCTACCAAAAACCAACAAAGTTTTCAATTCACGATGATTATATTATTTCTTTTAGGAGTTCCAGTGCTTCTCCACCTTGTTATAATTATTGGCTGGGACTGGGGGGGGGGGGATTCCTTGAGGGATGCTAAAGGACTTAACTCCCCACCCCCATCCCATGTACTTGAAATTCTTCTTTGTTCAAATCTGGTTTATTGTGAGATATATGAGAGCTGCTCATTGATGAACACAACCTCACATCTCCCTTGAGTGACAGTAATCATTATGTTGTTCTTTGCATCTCTGCCTTTATATTTTAGAGTTCAATCACTGAAAACTGCCAGAGGAGTGTGCAAGTAAGTGAAAACGTAGGATGCAAACAAAATAAATATACATAATTTATGATTGGGTAGGTAACAGAAAGCAGCCAAGGCTGAACTAAAGAGCAATAATTTACAGAATTCCAGTAACTATAAATTGAGAATTATACCACTCTGATTTGATTTATATTTCATGATACTCATGGCCATTATAAGTCATGCCTTAATTTTACCATGTCTCAATGAGCACATTTTACCATATTACTCACCTAATATCTCCCTGATCTGTTTAGGAGATGAGGTAAAAAAAAAATAAATCTCAGTCTTTGTGTGCAGTTCTTGTATTGATCCCCACTGAGTTTTCTTCTGTCCTGCATGAAATAAATGCCCTGCTCCTCTGATTGCCTCATTCCTTCCTGCTTTTTCCTTAAGGCCTCATGTCTATACATTGAGGCCAACAATCCGAATGGTCTTCTATTAGGGTGTGTGTGAACTGATCAAGTGGGAGTCACTAGCCAGCTGGGAACATTAGGAAGTGAATGTTGATAGATCAGAGTGACATATCCACATGTTAGCAAAATAAAAATAAAAAAGGGGGAGAAGTATCATGTGGTTCTTGTATACAATCAGAAGGCAAGGCAAGAGCAAGAGCAGTTTTGTAAGACATTTTTAAAAATCACAAATAGAAGAAACCTTTTGACCCTCTACAAGTCTTCATCCACAGTGCAATGGATGGTGCAAAAACACTTATGACAACTTCAGTTGCTCCTGTGTTGCAGATGAAATATTCAGTAATGCAGAGAGACATAAGCAATGCATTCAACCAAGACCAGATTTTTAAAGGAAACTGTAAAGAGAAAGCATCAATGAATCTAGCATACAAGACTAGCTATCACTCTGCATAAAACCTCCCACGCCGGATGAAGCAAATGACCTGGCTGTCACCACTGTTTGTACTGAAAGATGTTCACACCACCCAAGTCCTCACTACACTGAGCAGGTGATAAAAGTAAGTCTCAAGTGCAGTCCATGCAATGCTCCCCAGAGGCCAAGAACGCAGGTCTACAAGCCTGGGAAACCACCAGTGACCAGAAAGATACCTATGGGTGCTCACCAATTCTATTCAATGAAAGAATCCCTGCACAAATTTGTTTGTGGAAATGAAACATGGCCAGATCAACCTAAAAACAAAGATAAAATGGATTAAACAATTAACCCAAATGGCTAAATCAAGCTATAAAGTACAAATTCAGCTGCAGATTACAGGTCTAATAAACCTGCTCTCGTCTTGCCTTCTGATTGTATAAGGGACCACATGGTGCTTTTTCTTTTCTTTTTGGTTTTGTTAGCATGTAGATATGTCACTCTGATCCATTAACATTCACTTTTTAATTTTCTCAGCTGACTAGTGACTCCCAGTTGATTAGGGATTTTTTTTCCCTAATCACAATCCATGCCTTGGATCGGTGTCTTTGCACCACTGCAAAGCTATGAGCTCGGGGACCCATGTTTTATCTGGTGTTGTCTGTAGATACAAATAGGATCTATGATCTGATAGTGGTTTAGGAAGGATAACATCTAAAAATCATATGAAATCATGTGGATCTGTAAATGTATGAGTAAACTTACTCAGTAATTTCATAGTTTAAATGAACGAACTGTTGTCTATTATTATCTATTTTTTAAATGGCATTTTAAATATTTTCACAGGCAGGGGCTAAAATATGTGGCCAGGAAGGAGTTAAATGCTTTCTTTCACAACTGAAGGCCATGGCAGGGTTAAAAGTGACAGACATCTGCCCTGTGGGCTGACTCCAAAAATGTTCTGATTGCCCAGAATGCTATGCTATGCAAATAGTCCCTTTTGAATTCTTGGAAGTTATACAAAAAGGAGTGATTTCAGAAAATTTCTGTCTTCATAAGAACTAATTAAAAACTCTGAGTTAGAGCCATGAATGGGCCAATTCCTATGGACAAAAAAAGAGAAGTTAAGATGAAAGATTTCCCCCCCCCCGTATGCAAATATTATCTCATATTATGTTTTTCATTTATTTTCAATTATTTGTAGCTAAAAGTGTCTTGCTTGTGCATGGGGGTAAAACAGTGTTACTTTTTAAAAACTCATAACCCATTAACTCTTTGTCTAAACACCTCCAACTTTGGCACAAATCAAGGGTAGTCTTTCTATTACATCCATGCCAAATTTGGTGCTTATCTGAGGTCCAGTTTCATAATTTTTTTGTTTAAGGCATGCCTATTTTTTGATTTGACTTGTCGAATAATTTTTGCTATGCTTCCTCAAAATATATGGCGTTTCCTCCTAAAGCGCAAAATATATGTGTAGCCATAATAAAGGGAGGGTGAGTTGCTTCCAGTTTCTTAAGGAGGATGCTAGTGTGTTGCAGCGAACCTGTATCTCCACTTCACTCCAATGTATAGCTTATGCTGGAGTGACAGTTTGCCCCTTTTCCCTGTCAGAATTCTGAGTTGCACTCAACAGAAGCCCCGCGATCAAGTGATCCAACTGATACAGAATCATTGTGCTGGTTCAGTGCACTAGAATCCAAGTTTTCCATTAAAAATCATATTTTGGAATTGGATAAATAGAGTAATGGAAATACAAACGCAGAATAAAGCGTAGTTCACAGCCTCTTCTGAGAACACACCTAGACAATGGAAAGTGTTGCAAGGGTGGTAAGTGTTTGTGCTTATTATATATTCTTTGTCTCTGGTTGTCAAACATTAATTTTTATGTGGATAACAAACAAAGATACATCCAAGATTTTTAAACACACAAAAATCTCATTGATTGATCTTTCCGTAGTTCCCTCTCCTTGACAACAGCCACTTATTATTTTACAGTGAATCTTGACAAAATGAAGGCTAGGTTTTTGTTTTGTGTCTTTTGTTATTCACTGTGAGTTTCTTTTAATGATATTTCTGTTTTATCTGGTCTAATACAGCACCCCACAGAGCAGTTATGTGGAAGATACAGTATAAATGAGATGTTATTGCACCGAAGAACAATGATTCATACCTATTAACAAAAAGAAAAAGAAAAAAGAAAACTCTCAATGTGTAATCTATTTCTCACACAAAAAGAAAAATCTGTTGAAATGATGTCTGGAAAGAGCCCTTCAGCGAGAAAATAAAAAGCTGAAAGACGAAAGAAATGAGGCCTGAAACTGATTTATTGACAGCATATTCCTTTGTACATCAGTGGGACTATTTAAAATATGCACTGTTTCTTTGTGGAATGTGTTTTTTTAAAATAGTTATGATAACAAGTGGGTGCTACGTGACAATAAAACTCACAAACCTAACTTCACCTGAGCATAAATATGTAACTGAAACACTGAAATTAAATAAAAGACCATGCTCCAAATGTATGTTTCAAGGCAAATGGATGAAGAGTACTAACTAATAAAGAAAAGAAATAAACAGTATTTTACACTGTAAATAGCCAGGGAAGGGTAATTTTAAAGCATAGCTGGCTTGTAAAACAATCATGAGTCATATCTTCATTACCCTGAGCACAAAGGGAGACATAAATGTTGGGGAGGGGTGTTATTTTAAAAACCACTTTAAAATGTACAGCACATCTCCCCTTGTGAAATCTCATCTGTTTTATTGAGATTCTTAATTTCTGTTCAATTGCATTATTTTTAAACAGCTGCAAGCTGCCTTCAGGAGTGCCAATTGCTATGTAAATTTTGGGGGTGGAAATCATATAAAAACACGTTTATCACATTGCCTACAGTTGCTCTGAGTTGTTTCTTCCAACTAAGGGCACCAGAGACTCCTCCACAACATTTTTTACATACAAAAATGCCTCAGTTCCTATGGAGAACAAGATTCTTTAAAAGTGTGGCGTTTAATTGAGGGTAGAAAATAAATACCAGCAGCCATATGTACTTCCACTGATTTTGTTAAAGGGCAAATTTACAAGCGATATGTTACATGTGCACATCCCCTCTGAATTTTGTCTGAAGACCTATTGGCAAATGTAAGATTCCTCCCTCCCTGTTACTTCGCAGGGAATTCAATGCAAGGGGATCCCAAAGGAAATGGGGCTGGTGATTTATTGCAAAATCCAGCATGTGCAAGTAGGCATCTATGCACATACCCATAAATCAGCCCAATGTAATTCATACCCCCTGTCTGCTCACCACAATTGCAGTGAATCCGATCCCTTCCAATCCAGCAGTTAGAGGGTTGCAATCAAGTCATCTCCCCTCTAGCTGCTCAGCCCTGCTCTTTTGACCTCACATAGCTTCCTCTACCTATTCAGTCAACAACTGTGCCTCATTATCTCCTTATTTGGACAAGAGTTCTTACTCTACAATTGCAGCTTTCTCCCCTGTGTAAACCTTTAATCTAGGCAGGGGTGAGGGAACATACCAGTAGCTAACCTCCAGGTACTTAATCTTTGCTTTTGCTTAGCTAGCAAATGCACAAGATGAATCTGAGGAATTATTTTGCTGGAGGGAAAGATTCTATGGCCACTTTTGCTTTGATCTCCCCCACCCCTCCCCCACACTTTACAGGATTGGAAAGCTTATTGTTCTCATCACTCCTCAGAGAAGAACTCATTCTGAGAGAAAAAAATTGCAGGAGTCCATATACTGTAGCATTTATTAATGTCCCATTCCTCTCAGAAGCATAATGATTGTAAAAAGGTATTTGAAGGCAAACCTGCCACACATTCAGTTCATTTCACTCACTCACTCACTCACTCACTCCCACCCTGCTGTTTCCATCAAAAGTAATTTGGGTAACAGACAGCCATTCTGAAACCAGATCTTTGCCAAGGCTTCAGATGGGCCCAAGTTCAGCTCCGTTTCACGCTGTATTTCAGAGGAAACTCTGCAATAGCCTGTTTCAAGTGATACTTAGAGTGATCACTGAACACATAAAGATGAAGATACTAAGCTATATACTAAAGGAATACTTCCGATTCTGAAGACAACAACTCCTCCAGAGCATTCCTGAGCTGATAAAATGGCTGTGTTGGGGAACATATAGATTATATTTCTTTAGCAGCTTGGGAAATCATATGCACCAGGGATAGCTCTATCCTCTGGTGGGCAGCTGTTTGAGTTCAAAGATAAATGTCCATTCTGGCAGAACATGCCAAGTAAATCAGGAAAGTTAGTACAGTACTGCATTTTAAGCCCTTACATTCCCTGAAGGAAACATTTACCTGGGCAAGCAGCCTGGTACACCAGAGGAAACCCAGTTTATTTGTAACATGTTGTCAACACTGCATATTTAAACCATATTTACACACTGGAAGCATTTCTTTTTCACCTTAAACTGACAGGAAGCAAGCACTGGGATTGCATTACCCTAAGCTAGCCCTTAGTCACAGTGCAGAAGGTCTATACGGCCTATGGGTCAAGTCGGTTGTTCAATCCAAGAGATCAGTCATCTTCACAGTGGCCAGTTCATCAGAAGTCAACATTCCAGGCAGCATGAAACAGTAGTCATATTTTCTTGTCACTGAGAAAAGCTCAGTCAACAACACATTCAGAATTTATAACACCCAGTTAATCTCTCTTTTTGGTGTCCAGCTGTTTCCAATTAGTGCTTTAATAGCCTTGACATTCTGGCTGTGGTTTTGCTCTATTTTCTTTTCTTTTCTTTTTTTTCCAACCTGTGTCTCTCTTTGGGACAAATGGACCTCACATCTGCCACACTCTCTTTGTTTTTTGATACTTCCTTACCAACTATCCTGTTTCTAGGAGCATCTGAAACTGCACTGACTGTTGGATCAGTTGGAGAAGGCCAGAATTCCCCTTCCACTCTGGCCTTCTCCAACTACATGAAGTCTTCCTCTTCTTCTGAACCTGACTCAGCAAGATGAAGCATGACATTGACAGCCAAAGACCTAAAAGATGTTGACGATTCAACGGAATTAAGACAATCCCATCCCACTCCCTATGTCCATTGCTTCTGGAGCAGTGGGATGAGAGCCCCAAAAGATGGCAAAAGATGTTTCCTGCAGAGAATAGTCACATCAAGAAATATGCATGCTCTGATTGTCTATAGAGTCCCTGGTACAAATAATAGCATCAGATGACATTTCTCTGGAGACTTTGTTCCTACAGTATTAGAAGATAAAAATCCTTATTTCTCTACAACAGTTGCTTAATTTGTTGCTGCTATTCAGTCCTCTAAGATAATTGGGCCTCCCTTTTGCCCTGCAGATGCCTTTAGCAGCCTCAGGATAGGAGAAGAGTCTTGAATTGTTAGAAACTGCTCCCAGATTGCTAGCTGGAGCCCTGATCTGGGTGTTGGTGATCTGGCAGTGATTTTTTTTTTTTTACTATTATAGGTCTCTGCCCCATCTCACATAATAATCAAATTTTATTTTCACATAGATGAATTTTATTTTCATAAAGATGAATTTTCTCCACACTTTTCCTAAAATCAGAGAATTAGATCTAAAGCAATTCTAAATTCTAAAAGCTAGAAAGGAAGGGGGGGGCGCAGGATTTTCACAAACATCCCTAATACTTAAAGCAGAGGTCATCATAACCAAGCCCATGCAGCTCATTTGCAAGCCAGCACCCAAGATCCAGTACCCAGAATCTTACTGTTGACTTGGGATAATGTAAAGAGAACCTCAGAAGACTGGGGAGCAAGTTCTTACTCATTAACAATGTCCCAGTTGAGTTCCTGGGAGCACATTAGATCACATGATTGAGTGCATGCCTAGAAATGCAACCAGCACTTTGTTAATGAGTGATAAATTGGCACTGAAATGTATGCAGTTTTGAGTATTCGAGTGCAAATCATCAATTGGATCTGGCCCTTGTGTTGACAAAGGGATGGCCCATGGCTCAATGACTAGGACCCATGTTTTTCATGAAGAAGGTCCTAAGTTTACATCCAACCAGAGAAAGATCATTGCTGCTACTCAGTATACAGAACTCTTAGCTTAGATGGGCCACTAATCTATAAGCTAACTTACTATGTTTCCTACTGAACTCAAGTGCACTGATTTATCTCTGATTTTTGTCCTAAACATGAAACCTTGCAAAACACTTGTCTCGGTTTTAAATATTGCAGACAATATATATACACTGCTGGCAGGGACAGTTTGCAGGAGGGATGCATGGACTTGCTGTTTATTCCTAATTTACTCTGAATTGCGTGCCTCAAACATTTGCTTAAACTTTATTTCTTCAAAGGCACAAGACCTGAGCAATCTAAGGACTTCAAAAGAAGAGCGGGAAAATGCTGCCTCCACAGAAGGCAGCTTGTGTCTTTGATCTTTTCAACTCATACCGTGCTTAAAGGCACTTATCAAAAAACTACCACTGTAAAAACAAATGAAGAGGGGGAGAAATACACATGCACTGTTGAAGCCTCATTAAAAAGTACCAGAACTGTCTCTGTCTGACACAGACAGGAATTGCTTTTGTCTGGAAAAGAAAATAACTACTATCTCTGAAGTTTTCTGGATGTGGTAACTTCCCCAGCCACTCCTTCCTGCTGTCCACATATGAAGACACTTTTGAAAAGAGTGAAAGGCTCAAACATTTGAAGAAAGAAGCTGCCACAAAGACATTTGACCTATAGATAGTCTTCAAAGTAGAAATAAGGATGCGGGTAGAAAGAGGAAAGGGCTCATGGAGAAAAGATTACAAAAGAGCAAGGTTAGCTGGTAGGTGGAAACAAGTAAAGTCTACTCAACTCTTTGAAGAACTGAAGCTTTTTTATTGTTTGCATTATAAAGGAGAAGCATGTAGAAACACAGTGAATTTTAAAAGTAACCTTGGAATGGTTTCAAAAGTATTATAGCTAGCTCTTCTTCTTTCTTCCTCTTCTTCTTTTTCTTCTTCTTTTTCTTCATCATCATCTTCTGACAGCTTAATTAGGATCCCACACTATTCCAAGCACTTCCTATTGAGTGGTTGTTATTTCTTGACCTGATCAGATTGGCCATTTGGGGACAGTGTGACAAAGGGACTGTTGAGGTGAGGGAGAGAAGTGATGTGTCATTTGGCATGCTTCTCCCATCCCAACAGCAAACGGCACCTTGTAGCCCAATCACAGGGAGAGTCAAGAAAAGTGAAAATACTTTTCACATTGCTCCTTTCTCCCTCTGCCAGTGTTGTTCCATTTTCTACATTTCCCTTCCCTGCTTCCCTTCTCTTCTCCCACCCACCTCTTTGGAACCTCCATCTGTTATAATGAGCCTATTGGAGGGTGCTTTCTTTTTTTCAACCAGAAAAATCTGCAGTAGCTGAACATGCACTGAACAAGCTGGATATGAAATTCTATTTCAAAACACAGAAATACTAGACAATACCAGCAATAATTATGTTAAACTACACAGGGAAGCCATTGAAACCCACAAACACCAGCACAGCTTCAACAAAAATGAAGATAGTCTAAAACTTAACAAAGCCTGGCTCCCAGCACTGAAAAATACAGCCTGCAAAAAGGTCAATGAACTCAGCCACAAGGACCAGTGATCACTGCACATAAAAGACTAGCTAACAACACCCATCAATCATCCACCCCTTATCACAACAATACACCCATAACAAAAAAACCCTGATCACCACAATCACCCAACCTCCTGAAAAGGACAAAAAGCTGATCCCACCACTACAAATATTCAGCTATCCCACTCACTACACCAGAACACAGACAGAGTTCTAACTCCTGTCCTCTGAAGATACTGACTGTGACGGACAGGTCAATAACCACTCCTGTCCATCACAGTGGAAACCTGATTTAGTAACCAATGGTGGAATAGAAGGGGCAGAACCAAGGAAATATAGGAAGAGAATGGAAGACAGTTAAAGCTCAGTTAGGGATATCAGTTAGAGAGATCAGTTAGGGACTTCAGTTAGGGATATCAGTTGAGGATTCCAGTTAGGGATGAGTTAGGATTTTAGTTGGTCAGGAGTTAGAGAAAGAGCTGTATAGTCAAAGTTAGAAATGAGAATAGTAATAAGTAAATACACAAGTTGATTAAATGGCAAATAATTAAACAAAAGAAGACATTGCAATGATTGTGATTCTGAGTAAATAAATAAAGAATATCTGTAACTTTAATAAAAACTTTCAATGATTGGTAGCCTGTGTTGGAGTGAAATAATTTACAGTGTGGATAAAAGAAATCCACTTGTGGCAGCAGAAAAGAGTGAGAATTAAATGTCATGCCTGAAAGGGAACCTGGGTGTGTAGAAGAACAAACAGGGGAACTGGGTGTTTGTGACATAAAGTGGTGGCAGTGGCAGGATTCAAATGAAAATGAAAATCCAGAGCCATAATAAAGTGAAATTTATTAGGCTTGATACGAATGAAAAAGAAATTCAATGAGCCAAAAATAAAGAGAAGTTTTCTGAGTCTGGGATTCAAAGGGAAGGAATACCAGAAAGCCTAAAGGTAAAAGAAATTCTCTGAGTCTAAGAGACCTGGTTGTCAATAATCCAAGTGAAGGAATAGGAAACCCTAAAGCTCTGTGTGAATAGCTTGGTAGGGACTCCTAAGTGTGGAAAGACAAAGGCAGGAAAAGGACTTTGAGGAGATTTCTGTAGTTAAAAAGTTTACCTCAAGCTGAGAGTGTAAGGACCAAGAGGGCTAGATTTAGATCCCAAAACTCTGAGAAAGGGAGTGCTGAGGGGACCAAAAGTGGAAACCAAGGTCTAAAGGAATAGCTGAGGTGGAATTGGGAAAGGCTTATCAGAAAAGAAATATTGCTTGGAAAATCTGGGTGTCTGTAGACCAAGAGATAGAAAGAAACAGACACAAGGAACAGCGAGCCTAGGAGCCTAAAGATATAAAGTAGCGGTCTTAAGCTTCCAAGAGAAAGCTAAATAGTATCAATCTCTCTAACACAGAAGAACAGAAAAAAGAGGTCCTTTTAAACTGAGGCTTGTCTATTTGAATTGGTGAAAAAGTAACCTGCCAAATTAGTCAAAATAAAAACGGTTGGACATGCCTTCCAAGAGAGGGAAGAAGGCAGTTATGGAACTTGCTGAGAGTCAGACTTTACCTCAGGAATGGGAAATTTCAGACCAAGAGGGCCAGGAATATGAGGGCCCAAGGTAACAGGAGGATGGCTCAGGGAGAGGAATTGATTTAACCTCCCTGGAGTTTCAAAAATGGAAAATTGAGAAAGAGCAAGAATTTCAGTTAAGAAAATTATAGCTAGAAATGAGAGAAAAGGCAGAGGCCAGAGAAGGGGAAATAGCAATGGAACAAGAAAGAGCAAAAGAAAGGGCTGAAGCAGAAAAGACAGATGGAGGCTGAGGCTCAAGCCAGACAGCTGGAAATGACGGGAAAAGAGATGAAACATCAACTAGAGATGAAAAAACTAGAAATGGCATATCAGTCAGTTCAACTGTCATCAACAGTAATAACAGTAACAGTACAAATGAAGGGGTCTCAAGAATAGACCTTAAGAAATTCCCTCAATTTAAAAAGGGGAATTGCCCTGAATCTTTTCTAATTTCATTTGAGAGAGCCTTCTGGGACTATAGCATGATGGGACTGGAAAGCATGCTGGTACTAAGGTCTTTAATTAGCAATGAATTATCTAAAATGTACATTAATATTTCAGAAGACCAAGCTAGAGATTATGAGATCTTTAAGAAATTAGTTTTCTCAAGATTTGGAATAACCAGTGAAAACCTCAGACACAAATTTAGACAGTTAAGTAAGAAGCCTGAGGAATCATATTCACAATTTCGGGCAAATCTAGTTAAATATTTACAAAAATGGATGGAACAATCTAATGTGCAAACTTTGCAGGATATGCAGGACCTCATAGGATTGGAACAATTTTATTCAGCTTTGCCTGCTGAATTAAGGTATTTAGTTAGAGACAAACAACCTAAAACAGTACAACAGAATAGTGAATCTGCAGATTTAATATCAGAGATTAGGAGTTCAAAATATTCTGAAATAAAATTGGACAGAAACTTTGAAGAAAGAAAAAGGGAACCCAAAGATTTCCACAAAACCAACAAATATACAGATGGAAGCCATTTTTTAGAAAGACCCTCGGAGCAGTACCAACAGAAGGGCAAAAGCTTTGAAGGAAAGGGAAACAGAACCCCTTAGAATGAACAAAGAAATTTAAAAACTTGTTTTGGTTGTGGAAAAGCAGGTCATTTTATTTCAAATTGTGAATTTAGTAAAAACAAAGAAGTGGGACAACAGAAAACAGGGGGAGTTGTACCTAAAAGATGTACTATATCCAAAAGCAGGGTGAAAATTCTAAAGTAAGCCAAGATGACAGTTGAACTGACATGGTGACGCAGGAGCAATTGCCTCCTCTAGCAGAGATTGTCCACTGCTATTACATTAAAACTAACAGGGAATTGATGAAGTCATGTGGAGAAACTATTTACATTAATAATATCAAATATCTAGCATTGAGAGACTCTTGTTCTCAGATAACTATATGCCATACAGATATTATTCCACAGGAAGATATTATTCCAAATGAGAAAATTACAGTTAAAGGAATTGGGAAAGAATTAATTAAGCTTCCCATGGCTAAAGTGCATATAAAGTGTAAAGAGTGGACTGGTATATTTAAAGTAACCATTACAAATCAGATTCATACTCCATGTTTGATTGGGCTAGACTTAACAGACCATGTCAAAAGTGTTGTAATCACTACACGCTCACATGCAGAAAAGATAGAAAATCCTTATTGTAATAGTGAGGTTCCTAAGGAAGATTTAAGTGTAAGTCAATCACCTGAACTTGCAGAAGGTGTAGCTGTAATAAAGTATCAGAAAAAAGTTTTAAACAAGAACAAGAAAATGATTATGTGCTGCAACAATCTTTTAATGCAGTCAAAGAAGAACCAGTAATTCCAGAATCCCCTAAAAGATTCTTTATAAATAAAAATATCCACAAACAAATGTGTATCCCTTTTGAGTACAGAGAGAAAAGAATGGAAAAGAGATTTGAGGGAGGCCATGTTGGAATTAAGTGCATAGAGCAGGGGATAGTACAAAATTACTACCGGCCAAAGGTGGAGAAACAAATAAAATAATGTGGTCAAAGCTGTGAAATTTACCAAAGACGGAGATCCTGGGTTAAAGATGAGTCCTGAAATAGCAGGAATAGCTAAGGAAAACTTAGTGAAAAACTTTAATGACAAGCCCAATAGTCAAAAAAGCACCCACTACAGCAACAGAAGAAGGTTGGGGAGGAAAAAGTTTCCTGGAGGGTCAGATTAATAATTGGTTTGTAGAAGAAAGTTGTAAGGGTATGAGAAAGCCCAATGAAAGGAGTTTTGGCCAAGAGCTAAAGGAGAATAATAGCTCAGAGAATGGTTTAAAAGAGTTTCAAAATAACACTCTAATATTTCCTGAAAGACCTGAGAGACTCTGTATAGACAAAGATCTTATATCTAAGGAAAAGTCCTTAGCAATATCAGAGCCTAGTTTTAAAATGACTCCTGGGGAAAAAAGGAAAACTTACGTGGGGATCAGGAAACATCATGCTATCCTGAGGTTGTGAAACTGAAAACTTTAGAGGGAAGTAAATTGCAGGTAGCAGAAGTAGTATCTAAGGAAAGGACGCAGCTAACTGAAAAAGCTGATCATTCTGTATCTGCACAAGTAGCTAAAACCAGGCAGCATGAAACCCTATCTAAGAAATTGAAGAATAAAGAAATAGAACTAGATAAAATTAAATGTGTATCTAAAATTAATCAAGTAGATAAAATGGAAATGCAAGGAATACTAAGTAAATTTACTCTAGTCATAGAAAAAATAAAAGAAGATAGAGTGAAAGCTATGATAAGGATAGCAGGCTATAACCAGCGTTGGGAAAGAAATGCTGATGAAATGCCCCATTTAATGACAAAATTGCATTACGACGACAAAGTTTTTGCAATCGCCAAACGATGTTTCCTATGGTGGAATTTCGCTTTGCGATCATCGGTTCCCTGCTTCGGGAACCGATTCTTCACAAAATGATGATTTTCCAACAGCTGATCGGCGGTTTAAAAATGGGCGCCGGATAAACAAAATGCCCCCCCCCCGTTGTTTTCAAAACATGTTGGGCAAACTGGTTGCCTGATTTTTTTTTAATTTATACAGGCACAGTGGTAAAAGCATACCCGGACAAGGTTTTTGCATTCTCCAGCATCTTGATCTAATTTACAGAGTATATGTAGATTTCCTGGGCTACACATTGTGCTGGGATGTGCAACATCCTGGTCTCTGGTTGCAATTGATGACCCCAGCGCGCCCTATTTTGGGTGACCATTTTGATAGTGGTAATTTAATGATGAAATCTAATATCAGCAATGCTCCCCCATGCATTGTCAGGACAGGGGGTTCAACCCCACCTGTTTTACTGGGAATTCAATGCAAAGGGTTTTTGTATCAGAAAGCCTTACAGATTTAGACACCAATGCTCCATATGCGAGGGAACACATGGCTCAATGTTCTGCTTTAAAGGATGCCCTGCTGCCAGGGAAAATAATGATGGTGGAGGACCCAGGAAGCCTGCATCAGGATTAGGGACCGCCCCAGCCTAATTAAGTTGGCTGTACTAACAGATTGGCTGTATCACTACAGGAAGCAGGAAGCAGCCCGTTATTTGTTAGAAGGGTTCAGATTTGGTTTTAGAATTCCTGTGCAGGGTGTTAGGCAGGTTGCTTTGGCTAGCAACCTCATGCATTGTCCGTTAGGGGCATGGAAGATGTGGCGAGGCTGAAAACTGAGGAAGAAGTGGCAGAGAGCAGGGTAGTGGGACCTTTCTGGGATGCCCCCCGTGCTGAATTTGTGGGTTTCTCTCCTTAGGGTTATCCTTAAGAAGACTCCAGGGGAGTACCACTTTATACATCATCTCTCATACCTTGATGGAGATTCTGTAAACAATAGAATCCCATTGGAGCTCTGCATGGTTCATTATATGTCTTTTGATATGGCCATACGGATAGTCAGGTCCTGTGGGCATGGAGCTGAAATGGGCAAAGCGGATATAAAATCTGCCTTCCATCTGCTTCCAGTTCATTTGGAAGATTTTGAGTTGTTGGGTTTTCAATTTGAGGATTTCTTTTATATGGATAGGGCATTGCTGATGGGCTGCTCGAATTCTTGTTCAGCCTTCGAATATTTTAGATCATTCTTGGAATGGGTTTTTAAGCATAGGGCAGGGCATTCCCAAGTTGTCCATTATTTGGATGTTTTTTTTTTTTAATTTTGTGGGAAGCCAGGTCTGGGCAGTGTGCATCCCTCATGAGCACTTTTCAAGTCATGGCTGAAGAGCTTGGTGTGCCTTTGGCAGAGGAAAAAACAGAAGGCCCAGCTACAGTGATCACATTTTTGGGGATTGAGCTAGATATTGTCCAGCAATCTAGCTAGCTGCCAGAGAATAAAATGATTGATCTAGGGATTCGAATTTGGAACTTGCTGCAGTACAAAAAAGTTACATTGAAGGAGCTCCAGGAGGCAGGAGGCCACTTAAACTTCACTTGTAAAGTCATTGCCCCTGGCACAGCCTTTTTGAGATGGCTTTGCAAAGCTATGAAGGGCTTAATGAAACTGCATCATAGGCGGAGAATTTCAGCAGGCATGAGGGATGACCTGCGCATCTGATTACGTTTCCTTAATGGTTTCAATGGGATCACCTTCTGGAGGCGCTGAATTTCATGTTCATTTTGATGCTGCTTGGTCATCAGGTTATGGGATTTATTTTAGAGGCCGATGGTGTACCAGTCATGAGTGACTTCGGAGTCACTCCATTCCTCAGGCCACAGGCTGGCACACCATCGGCCTCTAAAATATATTGACATCCTTGGAGATCTAGACATTAGTGTATTCACTACGTGAACCACTGCCAAATTGTCACATCAAAAGGTGACTGCTGAATTGGCCCAACAATCCGCCCAAAGCCATAGGGCTACAAGGATCAGGAAGAATTCCAAAAATGTGAGATCAATGAAGAGGAAGGCATTAGACCAAAAGAGGGCATAGAAATATGTTTGGTAGAAGAGAGGGGAAGAGAAAAAGGGGAGGAGCAAAGAGTGATATTTTGGGAGGAGGATATAAAAGAGGGAGAAGGGTGGGAGTTTCAAGTGACAGTTAAGACAAGGAAGAAGAAAGATTGGAGTATGAGAGATTGGAGTGTGCAAATGGAAGATGTGGGTGTATGGGAGGAAAAGGTACGAAGCCTGGAAAAGAAGTTCCCAAACCTGAGTACCAGAGGGGACTTGCTTCCCGATCCAACCTTTCCAGTAAGTGGGAAAAAGATTTATGACACATTGGAATGGACTATCGTGGTCTTCCTGCAGGATCCCAGTTATGGGAGGACAGTAGTCCATCCTAGTCCTTTCCCCACGCCTCCACCTCATGAAGGCGATTGGGCGAGGCACCCATGTTGTGGGACAGTATGTGCATGCGGAGTGCCCCCCTGAGAAAAATGCCAGACCACAGACGTCCTGGGGAAGTCCCGAAGTAACGAGAGGTGCATGCATTCAAGAAGATAGATCATCTAATTATGCACTGTTACCCAAGTTGTTTCAATCCATTCGCCCATGTTAATGTAGAAGCAGAAGTTAATAAATCAAGTTTTGTTTAGTTACCCAACTCGCCTCTGTCCCTTCTTCCCGTCAGAAAAAGAGGAACTGCCACCAAATACCAACAAATCCTTTCACACTCACCTTTTTATTTCTGGGCTGGGTGGGCAATGCTCTTCCATTTATACACTAGCAAAATTACATGGCGTTACACAGGTTAAAAACCCATTAGTTGCATCCTCACTTCAGTGCACTCTCTCTCTCTCTCTGTGTGTGTGTCTCTGTCTCTGTCTCTGTCTCTCTCTTCCATAACCCTAACATTTTACATAACTACTTCTCTTAACTGGGGAGATCATGCAAAATGTTGTGCTTCTCGTTCTTACCATTTCAGAGAACTAAGAAAACAAGCAACCAAACAAACACTTCACTTTATTTAGCAACTTTGAAGCAGTGGATAAGTGATTTATATGCTTAACCAACAGCTATTCCTTCTTTGCTTGCTATGTGTGGATTTGTGTATGTGTGTGTTTGTTTCTCAAGAGGAAAAGAGACTGGAGTCGTTTTACACAAATTGCAGAGCTGAAGACAAGGAATATTTTAGGCCTTTAGCATTATTGAGATGTCTTACCATGTCAAGACAGTGACAATCAGAGGGAATGAAAAATTGACTGAATAGTCATTCTATCCCTGTGAATTAGAGGGCCAGTTATCATGCCGCACTGATGATGCAGAACCTGTTAGAAAAGGACTTCTCACACTACATAGTCATTTTTTAAAAAATGCTGTTACAGACATCAGGAAATAGACTGGGTCTATTGAATTAAAAAACAAAAAAACTCACATATGAAAATGTTCCACGTTAGTTGTTATGACAATGAATGAAAAGCAAATGAATGAATAAGAGTGGTGCAACCGAAACAGGAATAAGTGAATGATTTTCTCCACCTGCAGGCACTGACAATTATAGTGTTAATTGCAGATTTTGGGCTGAAACCCAATATTAGTCATACCTAGAATAAACTTTTTTGTGAGGATCCCATTGTTAGTTTCAAGCAGAGAGAAGACCCATTGAATCAACTACTAAATGGTAATATCACTGAGTTTAGTCTGGTTGGAGATAAGAATAAGATGCTAACTGTCAAGCACAACAGTACATAATTCAGTTGAACTCTACAAGTACTGTTCATTTCAGTAACTCAAGGAATGATACTCAAAGTGGAAATATATCTTTAGTCATTTGTTTTTAACTTGTGTATTTTGTAGGCAACACCAATTTTCAGTCACTTTGTAGGTAGTGCTTGAGATAGTTTCTGATCCTGATTATCCATAGGGATAGGACTCAATTCTGAGACTTCTGCCTGACTTACAGATATCTAAATGTGTCTCACCTGGGAGAAAATGCCTAAACTAGAGGACTTTGAGGCCTAGCAACATCTAGCTCCACCTAGCTTCTTATTTAGAAAGAAAGCTAGCACTTGGGTGGGAATGGGATTCCTGGAGGTGGAGCTTGGACTAGTTAAGCCTCAAAGCCTTTTAACCTAGGCCTTGGTCCTAGGTGTTTATAAGGTGGCTGCACAGCAGGTGAGACACCCAGAAGAGGGAAATATGATATTTGTTATCCAGAAAATCTCACCCCTTATTATCTAATAGTCAGTGTCTTCTTTGAGATCCTTATCCCTTTAGTGTCATTCTGTGAAATCTCTTTAATGATGCTGATTTTTATGAAGAGAGTACAGAGGTGCCTTGCTTAGCGATATCTCCATTTAGCAACAAAATTGCTTAGCGACGTTGTTTTTGCAATTGCAAAAGCGATTGCTTTGCGATGTTCTCTATGGGGTATTTTCTCTTTGCGATGATCGCAGGGAAGCGATCATCGCAAAGCCCCCATTTTCGCACAGCTGATCGGCGGTTTCAAAATGGCCACTGGGAAAAAACATGCCCACCCGCTGTGTTTAGGGACAGATTCCTCACTTTAGAGGCACCAAAAATGGTGGCGCTATGGAGGATCTTTGCTCAACTGTGAGTTTTAAGCCCATAGGAACGCATTGAAGGGGTTTCAATGCGTTTCTATGGGCTTTTTAATATCGCATAGTGACGTTTTCGTTCTGCAGCGATTTTTGCAGAACGAATTAACATTGCTAAGTGAGGCACCACTGTATATGAGAACAATATACTCCATTTGAGTTAAAAGAGACAGATACAGCCTAGGCTTCAAGTATCTAGTGTTTGTATTTGTTTTGCCTTGTTCGCACTTACGTTTTAACTTTGGGTGTTTTGCAGTTTTAATTCTGAACATATGTAGCTCTGCCAGAAGGACAGATGAAACGAAGTTAGAGTCAGCACAGCTTTCATAATCAAAAAGACTATGTTTTATGTGTTTTTCTTAGAATGTACGGTTATTTTCTTTTCTCCCTTTCCCAGCTTTTATTTGTGTAACACGTAAAAGAAACAACTTTTTCAAGCCTCCTAAATCCCAGATTTTACCAAGTGTTTTTTGAGGTTGCTGATCTGCATGATGGTGAGAACGAGACTCTTGGCTATGATTTGTGGCAAATAACAAATCCATGGCAAATATTTTTTTCAGTATGTGCCCAAATCTGGAGCAGAGACCTAGAATGTTCTGAAAATAGTCAGGAGGAAATTTTGATACTCTGAGCACATTAATTCGACCTGATGAAAAGGAGTCACAGCCTGTGCCTTCATTCTGTATTCACATGATTTGCTCCAGCCTACTCTTAGCAATCATATCAGTCTGTAAATTGCTTCTTTGTTGATTGCTTTATTTGAAATCTCTGTCAGCTGGGATTATTAGCAGAAGTCAAACAGCTACTTTAGATGCATTTAAAGCTTTGGGTCCGTCAGTCAGATTAACTTCTTTCCTTTCTATAGCTGACCATTTTATCTGCCATTATCAGAATAAGAACTACTTTTGCAATTTTCCCCACTTTCAAAAAGACGTTTCATGCAACATGGGAAGTGGAGGAAGGTTGCTTTTACAAAAATATAAACCAAAGCTTCTTTGGACAAGTAGAAAATAGGTTTACAACTTCTTGGATTGTATCCTGAGTATATATATATTTCCTCTTATCCACAAAACTTCACTCAGTTGGTTCAGGCATACAAATTAATTTGATTTATACCACAATCCTGTGTGTGCTTACATAAAAGCAAATTCCATTGTACACAATAGTTTGTATTCTCTAGCAGGACAATAACTAGCATTGGATAACCAGAGCTTTGCCCATGGCGCCAAAATTTAGAGAGTCCCAGGATTTAGAAGCGAATCTATTAGTGAGTGTTAGGAAAATATATGACAATACCTCCCTGGATTTCATATTATCCAAAGGATTAAGCTATTTAGAATATCTGGTCGTTTCGACCAGATAGGCGGGGTATAAATAAATAAATAAATAAATAAATAAATAAATAAATAAATAAATAAATAAATAAATAAATAAATAAATAAATAAATAAATAAATAAATGTTATTTCTAAAAATTATGCAGTTTTTTGATGGGGGAAAAAGTAAACATTCATTTAGCGTTTTAACCATAATGCAGGCTTGTTTTGCTTTTTTTAAAAAATTCAATGACTTAGTTGTGTACAGGTTTTTAAAGCAGAGGAACTATCATTTTAGAATGGTGAATTATTTAGATAAATCTATAGGTGAATTAGGCTTCAGCAGTAGGCTTTAGCAGTATGTGGACCGAGAACTCCCAGAAGTACAAGCTGAATGTTGAAGGGCCAGAGAAACTAGGAACCAAATAGCTAACATGTACTGGATTATGGAGAAAGCCAGAGAGTTT
Organism: Pogona vitticeps; assembly: GCF_051106095.1. NCBI lineage: Eukaryota > Metazoa > Chordata > Lepidosauria > Squamata > Agamidae > Pogona > Pogona vitticeps. The sequence continues at coordinate 156,634,287 of NC_135785.1, forward strand.
CAGAAAAAATATCTACTTCTGCTTCATGGACTACGCAAAAGCCTTTGACTGTGTTGACCACAACAAACTATGGCAAATTCTTAAAGAAATGGGAGTGTCTGACCACCTTATCTATCTCCTAAGAAATATATATGTGGGATCAGGAAGCAACAGTTAGAACTGCATATGGAACAACTGATTGGTTCAAAATTGGGAAAGGACTATGACAAGGCTGCATATTGTCCTCCGGCTTATTTAACCTATATGCAGAATACATCATGCGAAAGGCCAGACTGGAGGAATCCCAAGCCAGAATTAAGTTTGCCGGAAGAAATATCAACAGCCTCTGATATGCAGATGATACCACTCTGATGTCAGAAAGTGAGGAGGAATTAAAGAACCTCTTAATGAGGGTGAAAGAGATGTGTGTCCTTAAGTCAGATTATGGTCTGAAGCTCAACATCAAAAAAACTAAGATCATGGCCACTGGTCCCATCACCTCCTGGCAAATAGAAGGCGAAGATATGGAGGCAGCAACAGATTTTACTTTCTAGGGCTCCATGATCACTGCAAACAGTAACAGCAGCCACAAAATTGAAAGACGCCTGCTTCTTGGGAGGAAAGTGATGGGAAACCTAGACAGCATGTTAAAAAGCAGAGACATCACATTGCTGTCAAAGGTCTGCATAGTCAAAGCTATGGTTTTTCCAGTAGTGATGTATGGAAGTGAGAGCTGGACCATAAAGAAGGCTGACCACTGAAGAACTGCTGCTTTTGAATTGTGGTGCTGGAGGAGACTCTTGAGAATCTCCTAGACTGCAAAGAGAACAATCCTATCCATTTTGAAGGAAATCAACCCTGAGTGCTCACTGGAAGGGCAGATCATGAAGCTGAGGCTCCAATATTTTGGCCATTTCATGAAAAAAAAAAGACTCCCTGGAAAAGACCCTGATGTTAGCAAAGTATGAAGGCAAGAGGAGAAGGGGACAACAGAGGACAAGATGGTTGGACAGTGTCACCGAAGCTACCAACATGAATTTGACCCAACTCCAGGAGGCAGTGGAAGACAGGAGGGTCTGGTGTGCTCTGGTCCATGGGCTCACAAAGAGTTGGACATGACTCAATGACTAAACAACAACAAACAACAACATAGGTAAATTAAGCTGATATAACCAATTTATATGGAGCTAAATGTAACTTATTATGAATCCTATATCAGATCCCTCTATTAATACACCTCTGTTCTAGAAATAAGCCAGAGAAAAGGAACCAGTTTCTTATTCTTTGAGGGTTTTGTTTTAAATCAAATTATATATTCTCTTGAAATGTTGGACTGAGCTTTCCACTGAAACATATACGCACAACCGTATCTGCTTATTACTAGACGATTTTCAGATATGGTATTCTTTGAAGCTTAGATATGAATAGGTACTGACTGATCATCACGAAAGGCTGCTGCAGATGGCAACAAACAAATTAATAGGAGTTTAATCAGAGCAAAGTATTGATTTCATTATAGACATATACAGTATGTCTCCCAATATGTGGAAGATTTACAGAGGTTTATATGAATCTTTTAAAATCAGCCATGGCCAATGTTCCCTCTAATTTTCTGCTCTGCTAGATGGGGCTCTGCCCCTCTTGCATGTGATTTCACCACTGCTCATGTGCACCTCCATCCCTTGTGCAGGGTCCTGTCACCACTGGAATCAAAGGGGCTGAAAATGATAACTGTGTGCAGACAAGCCCTATTTGGAGTGGGGGCAGAGGCACATGTAGGAATGTGCCTTAGAGGGAAATGTGGCCATGACTATTAGTAAATGCATAATAACAATAATTGTGTGCCATCAAGTCGCATCTGACTTATGTCAATCTTTTCCAGGCTTCTAGCAAATGTATAGACACATCTTATTTTTGGACTTCAACTCTTAGCAGTGAGCATGCTGGTTGAGGGATTCTGAGAGTTACTTTTTCAAAGTAACAGTTCAAAGCAATGGACCTGAATTCCATTACTTTATTGTGACTCATGGCCAAGTCAAGTCAAGACTATTAATATCTGTGTTCCAATTAATAGAACCCCGGTTCTATTACTCAAACTGGCTGAACTTCAGCCAGCAAAGCAAAAGCAGAAGGTGAAGCTTCTGCTGTTTAATCCAGACTTGGCTGATGCCACTTCCAGCTTCTTATGTGCCCTTGAAAAGAATACTCCCCAGGTCTTCCTTAAAATACAGTACATTGGATAGCCTATTGTCCCATTCATACAGTGCTCACAAACCCTGCCTGCAACATCTATTGAGTGTTCACAATGCCCTCAAGACATACTAAATCATAGAATCATGAAGTTGGAAGGAGCCTATAAGGCCATTGAGTCCAACCTCCTGTTCAGTGCATGAATACAAATCAAAGGGTATCAGCCAGGTGGTTGTCTAAATTTATCTTGGATACCTCCAGTGTTGGAGCACTCACCACCTCTTGAGGTAATTGGTTCCATTGCCACACTGCTCAATCATTTAGGACATTTTTCCTGATATTCACCCAAAATTTGGCTTCCTTTAACTAGAGCCCATTGGTGTGTGTCCTGCACTCTGGGATGATTGGGAACAGATCCTGCCCCTCTTGTATATTACAGCCTTTCAGGTATTTGAAAAGTGCTATCATATCTCCCTTCAGTCTTCTTTTCTTAAGGCTAAACACACCCAATCTTTCGGTTTTTCCTCATAAGGCTTGGCTTCGAGCCCTCCGATCATTGCCCCCTTACCCCGGAATAAAGATGCAAGACAAGTATTATGGAATAAACATGGGTCACACTTTATTGAATAATCGTTTCTCAAAGGACCCCTTATGAAACAAATGGGCAAGTCCCTAGCCCCAAGTTCTCGCTGTCATGAAGACAGCAAGAACTTGGCCAGACCAAATTTGACCACCCATGGACCTCGAGCCACCTTCTCCTTGTTGACTGTTGGTTGGGGTGTGTCCCCAGCACATTTCCCCCCCAAGCACTGTAATCGCATGTCCACAGGGCCGCAAGGTCAGATGAGCTATACATTACCTGTAGTAGCGATGGGACTTATCAAAAGCTGTTATATCTGCACCACCCACCTGTGCGACCAGATATTTCCACCTCTCAAAATGCCATTGCACCTTAATCAGTGTGGGATAGGTGAAAAATCTCTACATCCAAAGGCCAATCAGGATGCGGGTCAAAAATTCCTATCTGTCCCCGAAAGGCAACCAGAGAGACTCACACTAGTACATAGGGTGGGCAGGTGGGTTGCCAGAAAAGAAGAGGCAGAAGGGAGGGGGAATATCTCTTAAATAACCCACTCTTTTCCCCCTCCCTTCCCAGGTCTCTCTCACGAGACTTCCAGCATCTTACGATATCCTGGGAAGGAGGCAATGGCAGCTCGCGCTGATGAAACAGGGCTCGCCAGTAGACCGAGCATCCTTGTTGCCCTCTTCTGAACTTGTTCCAATTTGTTGGCATCCTTCTTTAAAGGTGGTGTCCAGAACTGGATATTCAAGATGAGGCCTAACCATTGTCACATAGAGGGGAACTAGTAGCTTGCAGGAGTTGGAGACTATACTTCTGTCAGTGCAGCTTAAAATAGTATTTGCTTTTTTTTGGAGCCGCATTACACTGTTGGCTCATATTCAGCTTGTGATCTGCAATAACTCCAAGATCCTTATTGCTTGTAGTATTGCTGAGTCAGGTATCCCGCATCTTGAAACTGTGCATTTGGTTTCTTTTTCCAGGGTGCAATAATTTGCATTAATCCCTGTTGAATTTCATTCTTTTGTTTTCAGCCAAGTGCTCAAGCCATTTTGAATTTTGTTTCTGTCTTCCAGGATGTTAGTTATTCCACCCAATTTTGTGTCATCTGCAAATTTGATTAGCATTCCCTTTATCCCTTATCCAGGTCATCAATAAAATATATTGAAAAGCCCTGGGCCCTGGACTGAGACCTGGGATACCCCACTTGTTACCTCCTCCCAGTTTGAGAAGGAGCCATTAATCATTACCCTCTGAGTACCATTCTGTAGCCAAATGTGTATCCACCTGACAGTTGTTCTATCCAGTTCACACCTAGTTAACTTGCTAATCGGAATATCATGGGGCACTTTGCCTTCCCTACCCAGAATAAAGATGTGAGACCAGAATTATGAATTAAACATGGGCCACACTTTATTAAACATAATCACTGTTGCCAGCCTTTGGGAAAGGGGAGTCCTGCTGTAGCACAGAATCAGGTTAAGCACAGAGGTCTCAAAGGACCCCTTAAACAATAACTGGGCGAGTCCCTGGCCCCAAGTTTCCGTGGTCATCAAGACAGCAAGAACCCGGCTGGCCCCAATTTGACCACCGCTGGACCTCAAGCCAGCTTCTGCTTGTTGACTGTTGGTCTGGGTGTGGCCTCAGTGCATCTTCCCCCTTCTGTCTGCTTTTCTGCTTCAAGGATAGCAAATCTGGACATTAGATCATCCACTATAGCCTTGAGCTTGGCCCTACGATGACTCTTAGCATCCCTAGCTGATTGGAGTTGCTGTGTCCCACTAGGCTGTGGGGTCTGTTTCACCTGCCTTTCAGCTTCCAAAGCAGAGATATTTTTTTTCCAGTAGCTGCTGCCGTACAGGCCAGGATTCCTTGTCCGATGAAGACTGAGGCGGTGACACCTGTGGAACTGGCCTTTTCTTAGCTGGATTTTCCCCTTTTTATTGTCCTGCAGCCATTGTGCACCTAGTTCCGACACCTGTCTAAAGCCCCTGGGAGTCTCACCAATTTCATTGCTAATTCAGATCAAAATTCCCACTTTATTTGACTATCGTGAGGGGTACCAGCTAATGACTCACCACTGCCCCCTGGTACAGTAATGCCACCCTGGCCTTGCTGCCAATTATTTACACTATGTAAATAGTATTACTGTAAGTATTACCCAACTATGCTCTCTCAAAAGCACTTACCAACTTGCTATTATTAAAATTGAGTATTAATTATTTACACAGTGATTTTAATGAAATTGATTCCCTGTAATCTCTTGTAATTAAATTTATTTATTTAATTAAATTATTAATGTATTAATTTCCTCAATTAATTGTAATTAATCAATTCCTTGTTCAATTACAAACTTATACAGTATAAATGAACTTAACTGAAGATCAAATTATAGCCTAGTAATGATTAATTGCAGTAGTAAAGTAAAACTAAATTAATCTCCTCCATTGCTATATGCTTGTAATTAATTGTTGTTTGTTATTTATTTATTGATTACTGATTATTATTAGTTTGTTTTATTTTAAAATACGTCCAACCAATTTGGATAGCTACATTTGGATAGCAACAAGGCTAATTTTAAAAGTTTTTTGGCACCACGTAAGCCAACGAGCCTCACCCGACCATTAAGCATGTGGCGCACTTCAAAGTGAAGCACACCCGACGCCTTACAGCCTACTCTCCTGAGGAAGGAGGAAGGGGGGAGATCGGTGCTCCCTAATAGTTGAAACGCCAAGTATCTATACCGCCCGCTCTGCAATCAACTTCTTCCTACCCGGTTCTCGCCAAAGGTAAGGTGCTGGGTTGTAACTCAAAGACTGCCTTCCTTTCTCCGACCCTTATGTAATAGCCTGCTAATGTTTTCCCCATGTTGGGACTGGCTGAACTCCTCAAACTCTGGTTATGTGAAAGCACGACCCACGTAACCTGCATGGTCGCAACCCCCCCCTTTCACTAATATAGGCAGTACAATAATCAAGTATGCTAAGGCAAAGTAAGAAATAATATTAAAATTAAATTAAATTAAGCCCACAATAAATCAACTAATTTAAAATAAGCCCAATTAATCTAAATAAAACAGTCAGACCACAGGGGGGAGGCGATGCTACCCCCTAAACTCTGTAGTGTTGATCCTTGCCAGCCTCCAAACAGTGATGCAGCTTGCACAACGTTGAGCAGCAGAGCTCTATCCTTCACCAATGCCAGGAAAGGAAGAGGGAGGGGAGAGGGGGGAACGCCCCTTAAATAACCTGACTTTCCCCTTTCTCCTCCTGAGCCATTCTCGTGAGATCGAAGGTCTTGCGTGATCCAGGGAGGGTGGCAAAGGCGTGCCGCACTGCCGAAGCATGGCTCATCAGCGGCTCGAACTTTGTCAAAAGCTTTTCTGAGGTCAATATATACTATGTCTACAGCATTCTCTCTGAGGCATAAATGGAGGGTTCTTGATTGGACAATGAGATCTTGCAAGATTTGCTCTTGATAAATTGCGGTTGGCTTCTAGTTATTACTGCTTTGTTACTGCTTTGTTTTCTAGGTCTTTGCATAGTGATTGCTTTATAATCCCTGGGATTGACATTAGGCTGACTGGTCTGTGGTTCCCAAGTTCTTCCTTTTTGCCCTTTTTTTATAGATTGGAATAACATTATATAGAAATACATGACCTTTCTTTATTCTTTCTTGCACAGAAGATAGGGCCTCTGTTGGGAAATGATGAATCTCTTCTGAGCTACAGCAACTGATTCATCTAGTTGACCTTGGGCAATTTTATAACACTGGCTGGTGTGGATTGATGGTCGAAAACAAACATAAACAATTTTTTTCACAGAAGTAAGGATAGTTGCAGGACAAACATATAGAAAGCCAAATGCTTAGATTTGTGTGGCATTGTGGCCTCTTTTTTTTTAATCCCAAGTGTTTGGAAGACTTGCCAGCAGCTACTTTAAACTCAGTGTACTTTCTCTATACCTTCTCTCACTCAGATTCTTTGCTTCTCAATACCGTGCTCTTTCAGTGATTGGCTTCCTTCTGTTTCAAGGGAAGGCACACAGGTAATAAATGCTTAATCTTCCTTGTGGCAAACCATATACCACCAAGCAGAGGCTGTAATCAGTGTTTTAGAACTAAAAGTATTCCTGCTAATTCTTAAGTCTTCTCTGCAACAATGGCAAAACAATGGCTCCTTAGACCACAGCGGAACAAGCCCCTCAAATCTTTAGAGTGGTGCCCCGCATAGTGAGGTTAATCTGTTCCGGATTAACCGTCGCTATGGGGAAACATCGCTATACGGAACCGAAAATGCCATAGAAACACATTAAACTTAGTTTAATGTGTTCCTATGGCTCCTAAACTCACCGTTGTGCAAAGTTTCCCCATAGCACCGCCATTTTCGTGCCCTTGGTAAGCGAGGGCAGGGCGCGAAAATGCTGCATGCAGCCATTTTGGGCATCCAGTGGCCATTTTGGAACCGCCGATCAGCTGTTTTTAAAAATCGCTATGTGATCATCAGTAAGCTAAACGCTTACCGATCATCGCAAAGCGATTTTTCCCTGTCTAAACATCGCAATGCGATCGCTTTTGCGATCACAATTGCGACATCGCTATGTGGATTCCTCATTAAACTGTGCACTCGTTAAGTGAGGCACCACTGTATTCTCAAGCCCTAACACAAGTGAGTTAATTGTTAAGTGGGGAGACAACCTCATATTTTTAGACTTTGAAAAAAATAAGAAAAGCTCTGATTTACACACTTCCTTTACTTATCTACATATTGTTTATTGGGGGTTATATTTTCATTGGCTAAATCTAAATCAAAACAACACCTTGATATTAACAATATGTTTTATGTATTCTTGAACGCTTGTTTTATATTATTTTCTTTTTCTACCTTAAAAAGGTGGATTTTGGCTTCAAATGTTACCAGTCAATCAGTCAATCAATCAATCAGTGATGAGCATCTGTGTGATCACAGCAATGGCTAAGGAACTGGTGTATTTTAGCTATAAATGCTCTTTTACTTTTACTTTTTGTTGTCAGCCTGTCATAGAAAATGCAGGTCAGCAAAATCAATGGCAAGACTTTCAACATAAAAATATATTTTTGTAGCTGTTGTTCTTGGCAGTTTCTTCTGCCTGTTCAGTTATTTTCTGACTTTTGGGGAGATTATGTACACTTTCTAAACATGGGTCAGTTTACTAGTTTGATTGCAGGGGGTGTAAAGTATGTTGCCTAGCAGGTGGTATAATTGCCTCCAGCCACCCACTCACACAGAACATTGCTTTAGAATACATTTCATAACCATATTACAGAACAGATTTTCAGGAGCAGCTTCTAATACAGAAATACCACTGCTTACCAAGTAGAAATCATACTAAGAGTTCAATTTAAAACATAAGAATAGGCAAGTTTCAGTCTTATATGCTACTTTTTTCTGCTTATTAGAACTCTCAGGCTTCAGCAATGTTTCAAGTCTGAAAAACAAGAGTACTTACTTAAGTAACTATGTTTAATTATCTGAGTTAAGAGGTGTGATATAGATATAGATCTATAAAAGAAAGTATAAGAAATTATCAGTGCTGACTACCATTAAAGTCTGAAATATGGTAAATGGTCAGCTACTAAGGAGCTGACCTTTTCTGCAGAAATCAGGAATATTTTTTATTCTCTCAGGAATTTCAGTTCTCCTGCTACAGTATTTGTTAAAGTAGCTTTATCTTAGATATTTTTGTAATGCCTCTTCTAACCTCTGAAGTCTGTGGTGGCGGAATGCCCACGTCATTCTGTCTATCATAGCTGAAGCTCAAGAGCAAGAGCCTATGAGAAGACAGGAGGCGTGGAGTCAAGGATATAGTTAGACAGAGGGAGTTAGAGAGGAGATTTGAGAGAGTTAAGAGGAGAGAATGGGAAAGTTGGAGAGAGTCATGAGTGCAGCCGAATATCCGGAACCTGAGGGGTTAACTGTAGCTGAGGAGAATGCTGAATTGCCTCCAAACAGCTGAATCACCTCCAGATTCTCCTCCCCCAGTAGACAGGCTGAGGGCCAGACTGAGGGGAAGACTTGTGATGAAAATGTCAGAGGATTGCTTGAAGGCTGCCCGCAGAAACATCCGATCAACTAGCCCTGAGTTCTGACAGGATGAAAAGGCTTCCAGCAGTTCAAGGACTGTTTTTACTATATAAGCAGCTCCCAGATGGCTGGAAGTCTGTGGAAGCAATAAGTCAAACCTCTGGCTTGTATCCATGCTCCTGACTACCTTGAACCTTGTTATCTGGACCCTTGGCTTTGAACTCTGACCCTGGACTATGTTGTGCCTTTTGGCTTTGGACTCTGGCCCTGGACTATGTTGTGTGAGTTGGCTTTGGTATTTGGATATCATCTCTGCATTCTCTGAATTTCTGACATAGGACTGGCTTATCGGACTCTGCTGTTGTAACCCCAGGAACATGACAGAGAGCTAGAGAGGATGAGAATGAGATAAAAGGAATAGTAAAGCTGATAGTCAATTAATGAGATGGTTAACGTGAATAAGTAAATATAACACCTGCATAAGCGAACGTGTAATCAAATATAAGAAGTTTAATGAGTGATCCTAAACAATAATAAAATAACATCTGTGATTTAAAAACCAAAAGATAAATAAATAAATAAGTTATATTGGCAGCATGTGTCTGATTCATATATGGTGCAGTGTGGATGAGAGATCCACTGGTGGTAGCGGAAGAAAGAGTAAATGTATCCAGAGAGTGAACCTGTGTTTGGGGGAGTCAAACAGGGAACACTGGGTGGAACATCACAGTGGTGACCAGTGACGGGATACGATTAGATTCCAGTAAGCTGAAGTAAAAAGAGAATTTTCTGAATCTAAAGTACCTGTTAGTCAGGGACTGTCGTGAAGGAGTGGGGAACTCTCTAGCTTTTGGTGAAAAGCTTAGTAGGGACTCTGGATCACAGATCTTGGGAAAGACTAAGAAAGGAGAAGACTTTGAGGAAAAATTCTGTGGTTTGAGGTTACCTCACGCTTAGATTTGAAAGACCAGTGGGCTAACAGGGATTCTAGGCTCTAAGAAGGGAGCATTGAGGGTACAAACATGGAAGCCATGGTCAGGAATATATCTAAGGTGACTGAAACTAGCAGAAGCTTGAATAAAATAAATAATTCTGAAATTGTTTGGTGTCTGGAGGCAAGGAGATATAATGTCTCAGACAAGGAACAGTGTGGCTGGGTTCCAGAAGAAACAGAGTAGCAATCCGTAGCAGCCAACAGAGGGCTACAGAGTAACTCTCTAACTCAGAAAGGAAAAAAGCATTTTAAACAGAGGCTTGACTGACTATCTCTGCAGAATTAACCAGCTTATCCAAATAAATACAAGTAAACATGCCTCCTAAATGAGGGGGAAAGGTGGCAATGGAGGTAACTAATCCTCAAGATTTACCTCATAAAGTGGAGGGAAATGGAGTCCCTCTTGAAATATTTGAACAGGAGACCCAGGAAGATGATGCCTCACGGAGAGAAACTGGTTTAACCTCTCAGGAGTTTGAGAAATGGAGATTACAGCATGAATTAAAATTAAAAGAATTGGAAATCAAAGAAAGGACTAGAGCTGAGGAAAAAGCTCAGGAAGTGCAGCTCAGAGCTGAGGAAAAAGCTAAGGAACTACCGCTCAGGGAAATGGAAATGAGAGAAAAAGCTCAAGAATTACAGCTCAAAGCTGAGGCTGAAATGAGACAAATAGCATTAAGAGAAATAGAAATGGAGTATCAAATAGAAATGAAAAAATTAGAAGTGATGGCTCAAGATAATAACAACAATAATAATATAAATGCTGAGGGAAATTTCTCAAAATGAGACCAAAAGTAATTTCCTCAATTCAGAAAAGGTGATTGCCCTGAATCATTCATTATTTCATTTGAGCGAGCGTGCTGAGACTTTGGTATGAGAGACGAATGATTGTGCTAACATCTCAGATAAGTAGGGATTTAGCAGATATTTATTCACAAATGCCCTTAGATCAAGCCAGAGACTATGAGGCTTACAGAAAATTGGTTTTCTCAAGGTTTGGGATCAATGCTGAACACCTGAGACAAAAATTTCGCACATTGACCAAAAAGCCTGAGGAATCATGCTCTCAATTGAGGGCAAATTTGGTTAGATGCTTGGAGAAATGGATAGAGCAGGAGAATGTCATGTCACTAGAAGAAATGAAAAATATAATAGGGCTAGAGCAATTTTATTCAGTTCTACCTGGGGATTTAAAATATTTAGTCAGAGACAAAAAGCCCAAAAATGTACAAGAGACAAGTGAAACTGCTGACTTTATAATTCATATAAGGAACCCCAGATTCTCTGAGGTAAAAATTGGCAGGAAAGTTTGGGCCCAGAGATTACCTCAGGAACAATCAAGCAACTGGAAGCCATTTTAAAGGCAAGACCTCAGAGCCGAGTCAACAGAAATATAAGAGCTTTGAAGGAAAGAGTGACAAGTCCCCATATTTTGAACCCAGAGTCCCTAGAACCTGCTATAGGTGTGGAGAGAAAGGACATTTTATTGCTCAGTGCCAGACCACCAAGAATAGAGATGTTGGTCAGCAAAAAGGAGGGGGAAGTCTGCCTAAGAAAGTATATTATGTACAACAGAAGGGAGCTAAGAAAAACACTGAATTGGTTGCCATAACAACCCCAGTAAAGCAAAGGCCAGAGAGCCAGCAGGAGGAGCCACCTATAGCTCACGTAGTTCAATGCTATTTTATAAAATGTGATCAAAATCTTCTGCACAGTTCAGGAGATGAGATATATGTTAATAATGTCAAATATTTTGCTCTCAGAGATTCATGCTCACAAGTGACCATGTGTCATCCAGAGATCATCCACAAGAGAAACAGGCTGGAAAATGTGACCATTGCTATTAAAAGAATTGGAGCTAAAGTAGTGAATCTGCAATTGGCAAAGATCCCCATAAAACATAAAGAGTGGACAGGAAATTGGATAGTAGCCATATCAGATCAAATTCCTGCTCCTTGTTTAATCTGTCTGGACCTATCAGAGCATGTACAGAGTGTTTTGGTAACAACTCGCTCCCAGGGAAGGCCAACTGAAGATACTGAGGAAAATATGGGGAATCCTGAAATAATAGAAGGGAATGAAACACATGAAACAGCTGAATTAGTTTCTATGAGGAATCCTAGAAATCCATCTTTCATAAAAGAGCAAAGAGAAGACCCTACCTTAAATGAATGCTTTAAACAAGGCTGGGCCCCTGACCTCTGAAAACCCTGGAAGATACAGTGTTAAGAAAGACCTATTGTACAGAGAAATATTAGTGAATCTTATGAGGGTGGGGGGGGAACATTCTCAGACAATTAATAGTACCCTCCAAATACAGAGAAAGAATTATAGAAAAGGGACATACAGACACATTTGTTGCTCATTTAGGGATCACATGTACAAAGCAAAGAATAGCTCAAAATTTTTACTGGCCTGGGATGGGGAAGCAGATTAAATTATATTGTCAAAGCTGTGACACATGTCAAAGGCAGGGTATTAGGAATAATAAAACTAAAGCTAAATTGTGCCCTTTACCAATAATCTCAACCCCATTTCAATGAATAGGCCTAGACATAGTGGGACTCTTACCCAAAGTTACCATATGGGGAAATAGATTCATTTTGTCAATAATTGATTATGCCACCAGATACCCAGAAATTGTTCCCTTGCGAAATATAGAAACAGAGACAGTGGCAGATGCTTTATTAAATTATACATATTGCATGGGCTTCGCTTCCGAGATAGTTACTGATTTGGGAACCTCATTTATATCCAGATTAATGAAAAGGTTGTGACAAGTTTGTGGCATAACTCACATCACATCCTCCCCATATCATCCCCAGACTAATGCATTGGTGGAGATATTTAATGGGACCCTAATGTGTATGATTCAAGCCTACACCGCAGAAAATCCCAATGACTGGGACCACAAATTGCAACCTTTATTATATGCTTATTGATCGATACCCCAGGAAAGCACAAGATTCAGTCCATTTGAACTATTGTTTGGAAGGAAAGTTCAGGGACCACTAGATTTACACTGGAAAAACTGGGAGGACCTTAGGGGAGAAGATCCTGAGTCAGTGATTCAACATATAGATACCCTAATGAACTCCTTGCAGCAATCTCTTAAAATAGCAGCAGAAAACTTAAAGACCCATCAAGGGAAGCAAAAGCACTGGTATGATAAGAGAGCCAGGGAAAGAACATTCAAACCTGGAGAGGAAGTTCTAATGTTGAAACTTATTAAAGGGAATAAACGTCAATTAAATTGGGCAAGTCAATTCAGAATAATTTCAAAAATGAGTGAAGTGAATTATATAATTCTGGAGGAGGGAGAAGGTCGAAGAGTGGTTCGTGTAAATATGATCAAAACTTATTATAGGAAAGAAAACGTTGTCTTATATGCCGTTAAAGAAGTAGACAAACATGAGTTATAATATTGGGAAGGAAGGGGTGAATCCCATTATAACCCTGAAGATGTTAAGATTAGTCACACTCTAACCCCAGATTGACAAGATAAAGCGAGAAAAAAAGTTAGATCTTTCTTAGGGTTAGTCAGCTGTTATCGTCACTTTATACAAAATTTCAGTGAGATAGCCGCCCCTTTATCTGATTTGACACATAAAAGAAAGCTGAAAAGATCCAGTGGACGGGCGACTGTGAGGAGGCCTTAAATAAGTTGAAGACTGCGTTGATGACGGGTACTGTCCTGAGAGCTCCAGATTTCCAGATAGAGTTCACCGTCTTCACAGATGCATGCAACATCGTGCTGGGAACCGTGCTGAGCCAGGCAGATGACAGTGGAAACCATCATCCAGTAACTTACCTCAGTAAGAAACTGCAGGCAGGTGAGAGACATTTGTCCATGATTGAACAGGTGTGTCTAATAATTGTATGGTCATTGCAGAAACTCAGGCCATACATATGGGGAAGACATTTTATACTTTGCATTAATCATTCCCCACTTCTGTGGCCGAGAACTATAAGGGCAAACAACAACAAGCTGATGAGAAGGGCCCTGCTTCTGCAGGACTTTGATTTTAGGATTCGGAGTGTGAAAGGAATTCAAAACGTGGTGGCTGACGCATTATCTTGGAGACCAGAAGACTGACAGATGGAGAAGAAAGATGTAAGTTGTAATGTTATATACAGTGGTGCCTCGCATAACGATGTTAATTGGTTAAAAAAAAACGTTATGTGAAAACATCGTTATGTGAAGCACCATTTCCCATAGGAATACATTGAAAACCGGTTAATCCGTTCCAAATGGAACGGATTATCTGGTTTTCTCCCTCCCCCCGCGGCTTGGATCTGACCCACGGCAGCTACCTCAGCCATGGCTGGACTCCCTAAAGTCTGGCCATGGCTGGGGTAGCCGCCGCGGCTCGGATCCAAGCCGCGGGGGGAGGGTGGTGGGATTTTGATGCCTTTCAGGCATCCCGGGTTTGGATTCCACCCGCCGCCGGTTACCCAAGGGTAACCAGCGGTGGGTGGGATCCAAGCCAGGGATGCCTGAAAGGCATCAAAATCCCACCACCCTCCCAGCCTCCCCCCACGGCTTGGATCCAAGCCGTGGGGGGAGGCTGGGTGCGGACACCCCCCACCCTGCAGCCGCCGCTTGAAGCCTCCCCATGTCGCTTTCCCCAGCCGTTCTCGGACTTCCAGGCATCTGAGAATGGCTGGGGTAGGCGGCGCGGGGAGGCTACCGGCATAGGGGACAGGGTGGGGGGGATCGGGAAGGCTTGAAGCCTACCTGCGCCGCTTACCCTGGCTGTTTTTGGACTTCTGGAAGTCCGAGAATGGCCTGGGTAAGCGGCGCGGGTAGGCTTCAAGCCTTCCCGATCCCCACCCACCCTGTCCCCGATGCTTGAAGCCTCCCCGCGCCGCTTTCCCCAGCCGTTCTCGGACTTCCAGAAGTCCAAGAACGGCTGGGGGAGGCGGCGCGGGGAGGCTGCCAGCGGCGGGGACAGGGTGGGGGTGTGTCCGGAAGGCTTCCAGGCAAAGGCCTGGAAGCCTTCGACACCCCCGTACCCTTCCCCCGCCGCTGCTGAGAGCCTTCCGAGCTCTCAAAGGGCTTTCTCCAATATCGGAGGGGGCCCTTTGAGAGCTCGGAAGGGAATTGTCGGCAGGGAACGGTGGCTTCGGGGTCCTTCCGAGGCTGCAGCCCACTGCCGACCTTTTCCCCCAGCTGAGTGGCGGGGCTTCAAAGCTCCCGCCGCTCAGCTGGGGGAAAATGGTGCCTATGGGGAAAAATCGCAAAGAGATTTTTCCCCATAGGCAAGATCGTAGTGTGATCGCAAAAGCGATGGCAAAAAAGCCATCGCTATGCTATTTCTTCGTTAAACGAGTCGCTCGTTATACGAGGCACCACTGTAAAATGTTCTAGTTATGTATAAGTATGAGAGGTAATTAAAATGTAATTCCTATATGAAGTAATAGTGAGTAGAAAGAAAAGTAACAAGTTTGTATTAAGTAAAGTGTAAGTAATGCAAAGGTTAATGTAATTTAAATGGTTAAAGTAATAAAATTAATGTGCGTTAAATAGTTATCAATAATAATAAGAATGCCTAGATACTGTATAAAAGAGTAAGAATATAAATATTGCTTAAAACAGTAACTGATAATAGTATTGGAAAATGTTTGAAATAAATTGTTAATTGCTTCATACGTTGTTCATGGATGGACACTGGGTGAATGTCCCATCTGCTTTTATTTATTGTTATTAATCTCCCTTGTTTTTCTATACAGGATTGTGCTTTTATTTCTGGTTTATTGAGAGCTACTAGCAAAAGGAAAAGAATCTATCTTACTAATGAATTAATGGATCAGATCAGCTTTCACCTCATTCAACTTTTTTTTAAGCCAACAACTAGGCAACAGCCTGTCAGTAAGAAATTAGCCAGGGATCTACCCTTAGAGAACAATCCATTTGTACCTCTCTTCCAGCTGAGAGGTCTGTCAGCTAATGCTGCAATGCTATACACACATACATTGGACTAAAGTACATCGAATTCAGTGGACCTAACTTCACATATGCACAGGAATTTCTGAGTAGCCGTGTACAGGAATGAAGTCCTATAGGTAGTATGACTGCAGTCCTATGCACACTTGCTCTGTTGAACCCAATGGGACATACTTTGGAGCAGGTATATGTGGGGTTCTGCTGTGAAATTTTAGTCTGGAGAGAAGTATTTTGTATGGCAATAACACAGTGGCTGAAATCCTGTTGCTAAGTGTGTTAAGTTGCATCTAGAGTAGGCCCCTTGAATCAGGGAAGATTTAGTGATTCAATTCCTCCATAAATTCCATTGATTCAATGAGTCTAATTGTGACTTAAGGCAGTTAGCAACAGGATTTCAGCTAATATTTTGGATTTAGGTATTTTGTTTTATAATAAAAAGAAATTAGAAAGAAAATGTTAATGATAGCCTTTTCTAATTACAAATTACAGCTAATTTCTTTTCTCTTCTTTCCCTTCCCGTTCTTTTCTTTTCTCTAGAAGAAATCAAAAGCCAGTCAGATTTCCTAGGAGTAAGTTTGAAACACCGGAGAGATGAAGTCCTGAAGTAAATGATGACTCTTTCTTTCTGAGAAAAGCAACATAACAAGCAAAAGAAGCATGCTGGCTTTGACCACTAGCGATCACTCTGCTTGATGTCTATCAGACACACAGTATTCACTGCTCTCCCAACACTACCAGAATATCTACACATTTAGGTTCTGACAATACAGCTGTTCCCTCTGCACATGGTGTGATAGTGATGTTCAGCTCCCCCTCACATGCTTTTAATACTGTTTGTGCAGTTATTGCCAATGTCAGCAGGCTGCCATTTGGCTCTGTTAATGCTCCAATCTCGAAAGTGAGCAAACCATATGAGACCCCAAGCTTGGATGCACTTTCTGCCCCCCAAGAGAACAGAACGGAATCTGGCAGGCATTATCCTGAATATATTTACCATGCTCTCTGCCCAAGAGCTGTTATCCATGCTGGCAGGAGAATATGGGTGTGATAACAGCCAAAGCAAATCTCCTATTTATGAAAATTTTAGAGAGATGAAACTATGGACTTCCTTTTTATTCCACTGTTTTAAAGATCTGCAGCACTTTAAGCAAGAGCAGGATAATATCAGAGCAGGAATCAACTCTGTCAATGTGTTTTGTTTCTTTGACATCTGTGGGGACTCTTTGCCTGTCCTCCTGGAGTGAGACAGACTGCTGGGAATACCAATTGGCATTATCCATGAAGACCTGGCTTGGGATGGGAGCAGGGCATCTTTATTAGGCTAGCATCCCCCTCAGCTGGATCTCTATTTTCATAGCAACAACCCACCCACCTGCTTGGGCTGCTGGGGACCAGACAGGAATTTTAGCCCTCTCCTTGCCTGACTGGAATGTTGAGTAAAGGTGAACTGGGGATTTTTGCCTGTTCCACACTGATTGTTGGGTTGATAATGGGTGGTGCTGTGTTAAATTGGCAACACTGGTGGGTACTGCAGACTGGGAAGTGAGTTTTGGTGAGTTCCCCAGGGGTATACAGGCTGCTCCACATCATAGCAACTAGGATTCAGAGAGTCACTTTCTAGGATGGGGGGAGTACATGGGGGAGGCTGGCCCTGGCTACTGCCTGCCTAAGGTCATGAGGCTTGGGTGGTGAGTGGCTGAGGAGGGCATCCCAGTTTTGTGAGCTGGGTATGGGCTGTTTATGGGACTCACCTGAGAGACAGGCACCAGGGTAAGCTACCCTGTTTCCTGTCCCAGGAATCTGCACTATTTTAGGCCCTTCTGCAGGACGAAGGAGGTTAATAGTTAATAGTCAATAAAGTTGTGGCCCTAGTTAACCTCACCACCTGTCTTTTGTCTCTTTATTTTGGGAGTGGGAGGGCAAGGGTTGCTTCCTAACCAGTAATAAAAAGAGAAGTAATAAATATGAACCAGGTCTATGCCATTTCTTAGTACCATGTTTT
This sequence comes from Pogona vitticeps, assembly GCF_051106095.1. Classification (NCBI taxonomy): domain Eukaryota; kingdom Metazoa; phylum Chordata; class Lepidosauria; order Squamata; family Agamidae; genus Pogona; species Pogona vitticeps. Next base: position 156,652,040 of record NC_135785.1, read on the forward strand.
TCATTTTACATACAAATTAGGTTTCCTTGAATGTTGTCCAGCATTGCCTTGTTCATCATAATGAAGAACATCTTAGTCTCAGTGGCTATGTAGATATGCCTACGAAGTGTTTAATGCCAGGGAACATTCTACCTGTTATGAATGTCCTATATGTCCATAATATCTTGAAATTTTCATATCATTTACTCAGCCAAGTGGTCCAGTTTATTTGGTCACACTTTTTTTTGAATGTATCACTTGATATAAAAGTAGTAAGGGCCAGTGTTTACACTATTTGCATGAAACAATGTAAAGGTTATTATTATTAAAATTACTAAATTATTTCACATTGAGTAGCTGCCTCAGTTCACATAAGTCACTGGCCGGAATTGTCATCAGGAGCAACTTGTGACTCAGATGTGGGAGGGCTTAACTTTGGGTGGATTCCCTGTCTGCTCCAGTTATGAGCCACTTCTGGCTTTTAGGCCATTTGAACTGTTCGGCCATTGGGTCTTGTCTGGACACTCAAGAATAGGGCTGTGCCTTTTTTGTGTGTGTGTTTTTGGTCTGCAGTCCCCAGAATCCTTCCAGAATTTCCCAAGCAGAATTCTGGGGGTTTCAGCCAATAAACATGCATCTGTAGATCTTTAAATTTCAGCTAGAGATGGCGGTATTTGTATTTGTACACAAATATACCCACACAGGTGGAAATTACGAGGGTCCAGCCCCATGGGGCCAGAATGTCCACTGACAATTTTGCCACTGCCACTGGCTCCTCAGAGCCTTCCTATTGCACCATTGTCCACAGTTGATTACCCACACCTGGCAGGAGGCGGGATGACAAACCTCTCTGCTAGGTTGCAGAGTGGCTAATGCATTGCAGACAGCGGCATGATAGGAAAGCTCTGCAGAGCCAGGGGAAGTGGCAAAATTGTGAGTGGACAATATTGAGGGTCCGTGGGGCCAGACCCTTGTTATTTCCACCTGTGCAGGGATATTCGTATTCATATTTCCATCCCCTTCACAGAGAGGGGTTTTTATGTTATTTACCTCAAATGCTGCTGCTGCCATCTTTTCTACCTTGTACCATCTGCTTTTATTTTATTTTTTATTTATTTTTAAAGAAAATTACTTCAGTGCCTCTGAAGAATGTCACAGATGGATTTGGCTGAAACACATGGGGCGGGGGTTATTAAAGTACAGAACCCATTTTTTCAACATCCTGAAACTTTTTTTCGCCTTTGCAGAATCCTTGGCATTCAAGTGCAAAAATAAAGAAAGGGCACATTCTTAGTCAAGAACATAGTTATCAGTGTAGAGAAGATTGGCATTAATGAAAAAAGCCATTTTCTAGAGAAGCTTGTATCCAATGAATAATCTTCTGATTCAGGGTTTCGTGCATAGAAGTGAAACTACAAAATATTGATAAAAGAGCAACAGTTTTAGAGGCCACCATGCCACCATGAACATAACAGGTCATCTCTGATTTCAGAAGTGAAGGATGATTCAGGCTGGTTAGTACTTTGATGCTACTGAGAGCTTGTCTACACACCTGTTTTGGAGTGTACTGGATCAGATTAAACAGGGTCACTAGGAGGTCCAGTATGCTATTTGGTGCAATCTTCTTATCTAAATAGCACACTAATCTCTAGCGACCCTGTTTGGTCCACACCAGCACACTTATCAATTTGACAGTATCATGAAGTGGCTTAAAAAGAGAGCCACTTCAGGATATTGACAAATTAAACACTTCCACAGCTCAGCAGAGGGGCCAAAGAAATGGCAAGAAAAAATGTTTAAATGTAGTAGGGGTGCACATACGTGCTGCATCACTTTAAAAAAAGCCAAATGGAAAACTTTCTCCCAGAGGTTGGGGGAGATATGAGGGGGCAACAAGGTGAATTTTGCTTGCTTTTCTCAAATACCTCTCAATCAGAGAAAAGCAAACAAAAATCACTCTTATTGTCCCCTCCCATATATATTTTCAGTAGGCTTTTTATTAAGTGATGCAATGCATATGCACTTATACTTCATTTAAAAAAAATCCTTGGCCCCTCTATGGAGCCAAAGAAGTGTTTAATTTGCCAATGCAAAGCATTGTTTGCATAATTATGCTGTGAGAGTACTTTAGCACTATGGGGCAGTATATAAGTCAAACAACAATAACAACAGTGTCCTGAAGTGGCTGGCTTCTTAAGCCACTTCATGATATCGGTAATTCAAACCGGAAGGCTCATTTTTGAATCATTTCCAGCAATCACACACATTGGAAAGGAACCAAAACAGAGTGACCCTGCACACACATACAAAAAAAGGTAGAAGTCCCCGACAGGGCCAGAAAGTGTAGATAGGACTGTTCTGGGAGTGGCCTGGTTCATGTCATCTGATTACCATCTTTAGGAGCGAACCAACCACTCCCTACAGCAGAACAAAGAGTGGGCTTAATGCCCATGTAGTCAGCCTCTTACTTAGTATAAAGCAGGCTGTTACACCCAGAACCAGAAATTATACATTATACAGCCCTATGTTTTGGTCCTATCCAGTGCCAAACAGCATCTCATTCATTTTCATTAAAATTAAGTACATGTTTGTACTTCAGTGCTGCCTGGGGACCGTACTGCAATGGATGCAGGAGAACGGGCTGAGGCTGAACCCGGACAAGACGGAGGTACTAAGGGTGGGTGCCCCCACAGTCGGGAACTTGGGAAACTCCCTCTCTTTTGGGGGGGTGACCCTTCCCGCTAAGGATGGGGTCCGCAGCTTGGGAATCCATCTTGACCCGGTGCTCACTATGGAATTCCAGGTGACGTCGGTGGTCCGAACCGCCTTTTACCATCTCAGGCGGGTGGCCCAGCTGCGGCCCTATCTTGATGTTGGGGCGCTCACCACTTTGGTGCACGCGCTCGTAATCTCAAGATTAGACTACTGTAATGCGCTCTACGTGGGGCTACCTTTGAGGCTGCTGCGGAAACTTCAGGTGGTGCAGAACGCGGCGGCCAGACTCCTTAGTGGGGTGAAAAAATTCCAACATATCTCACCCACTCTGGCCGCATTGCACTGGCTGCCCATCCAATTCCGCATCGACTTCAAGGTGTTGATGCTCACGTACAAAGCCCTAAACGGTTTAGGGCCTCGATATTTGGCGGAACGCCTTCTACCACCAAGTTCTACCCGTGTCACTCGCGCGAGCCAGGAGGTGAGGTTGAGGAGCCTAACGCCGAGGGAGGCCCGGAAGGAGAAGACAAGAAATCGGGCCTTCTCGGTGGTGGCTCCTCGCCTCTGGAACAACCTTCCCCCGGACATTCACGCGGCCCCCTCGCTGGGTATTTTTAAAAAGCAATTAAAGACAATGATGTTTCGGCAGGCCTTCCCCCCCACCCCCCCTTAGCTAATCCTGATTTTCCTTTTTTCTTTTTCTTAATTTATAATTTTATGGTTGAAAGTTTTCTTCTTTGTAAATTTGTTTTTAGTCACTGTTGTACCCCTGTTGTGAGCCGCCTAGAGTGGTCTATTGACTAGATAGGCGGGATATAAATAAAATAAATAAATAAATAATAAATAAATGTTTCTGTAACACGCACTGTATTATGTTGCTAACATGCACTGGATTATGGAGAAACCCAGAGAGTTCCAGAAAAAACATCTACTTCTTTTCATGGACTATGCAAAAACCTTTGACTGTGTCGACCACAACAAACTATTGTTGTGTCAACCACAACAAACGTAAAGAAATGGGAGTGCCTGACCACCTCATCTATCTCCTGAGAAATCTATATGTCGGACAGGAAGCAACAGTTAGAACTGCATATGGAACAACTGATTGGTTCAAAATTGGGAAAGGAGCACGGTAAGTCTGTATATTGTTTCCCTGCTTATTTAACGTATGTGCAGAATACATCATATGAAAGGCTGGACTGGATGAATCCCAAGCCGGAATTAAGATTGTGGAAGAAATATCGACAACTTCAGATATGTAGATGATACCACTCTGATGGCAGAAAGTGAGGAGGAATTAAGGAACCTCTTAATGAGGGTGAAAGAGGAGAGTGCCAAAAATGGTCTGAAGCTCAACATCAAAAAAACAAAAAACAAAACAAAAAAAACTAAGATCATGGTCCCATTACCTCCTGGCAAATAGAAGGGGAAGATATGGAGGCAGTGACAGATTTTACTTTCTTGGGCTCAATGATCACTGCAGATGGTGACAGCAGCCATGAAATTAAAAGACACCTGCTTCTTGGGAGGAAAGCAATGACAAACATCAACAGCATCTTAAAAAGCAGAGACTTCACCTTGCTGACAAAGGTCCACATAGTCAAAGCTATGGTTTTTCCAGTAGCGATGTATGGAAGTGAGTGCTGGACCATAAAGAAGGCTGACCGCCGAAGAATTTGTGTTTTTGAACTGTGGTGCTGGAGGAGACTCTTGAAAGTCCCCTGGACTGCAAAGAGAACAAATCTATCTATTTTGAAGGAAATCAACCCTGAGTGCTCACTGGAAGGACAGATCCTGAAGCTGAGGCTCCAATACTTTGGCCAACTCATGAAAAAAGAAGACTCCCTGGAAAAAACCCTGATGTTAGGAAAGTGTGAAGGCAAGAGGAGAAGGGGACGACAGAGAATGAGATGGTTGGACATTGTCATCGAAGCTACCAACATGAATTTGACCCAACTCCAGGAGGCAGTGGAAGACAAGAGGGCCTGGTGTGCTCTGATCCATGGGGTCACAAAGAGTCGGACACAACTTAACGAATAAACAAGAAACAAGAAGTTCCTGTAAACTTCACATATGCCAACATTGAAAAATGAAAAGTGTAACAAAAAAGTGTACTACAGGCTTTGATTAACTCAAACAGTGAAATAGATGTGAACAGTTAACTTTCATGTTAATGCTTATGTGGCCAGCAATTATGAGTTCCAGTAAGTGGTGGATCTATAACTGAAACTGTGAATCTCATTTATTTTACTGGAGTCATCACATCCACCCACTCACTCACACCCACATGTAGCCAATAAGTATTTCACCGCAATAACTCACTTCATGGAACCTGCCAAGAGGAATAATTTCTGCTATGTGCAGTGGAAATTGGACTAAAGAATAAGTAAAACTAAGACACAAACACAACACCTCAGTTTCTGAATCAAAGCCCCATATAAACAAAACTGTTTGTATTGTCTCTGATCTGGAAGCATACTGTTTCTCTGAGAGACTTTCACCCTACTCCTTTTCTTTCTTAGAAGTTTCATTCACCAGTAGTTCTGTCAAAGATCACCTCATTATTTCAGTAGTTGAACCTTTCAGCACAATCGCCTTCTCCCTGACAAAACTTGTCAGTTAATGCACATGATCCATACTCAGGTTACTTCATTACCACCTTTGAATTCATAATCTGAATGCAAATGTCAGAACAAAGACTTGAGAAAGCTTTGTTAAAAGTTTGGAGACATCAGTCGATTGTACATCTTAGCCTATTAATTTCCACTATGACAGTATAGCTGATCTAATCAGAAAAGAAAAAAGAAAGTGAAATGCTCATGTGGACACTCTTGAATTCAACTTGTCTGTTTTTTTATTGCATGTCTTTATTCTCTCATTGTGTTTCCAACACTTTGCCCAGCCAGCCCAAATAAGACGACAGACACTGGTGATGGGTTAATTAGGGCCACTGTATTAAATGTTATCGATAACATAAGGGGTACTATGTTATGATTCCTAAGGCCAGTATAGGGGTACCTTCCTACTCCTACTCTATTTTCCCCTTGGCTGAGTCCCAAAAACTGGGTCTGTGCTGCTGAATCAACAACCTGTTCCTAGCCAGCCAATACTCAGCTGACACCCCCCACCCCGGCCACCAGCTACTGCACAGCGGCCAGTGGCCATGGTCAGGCCACTGGCCATCATCCATCCTGGTAACTGAATCTTGGGATCTGTGGTGCCAATATTTGGGGAGCAATATCATCCTCAAATGATCCTTGGGCACTCAATGTTACCAATCGCCCGCTCTGAACTATCTGCCCATGTGAGCTATTTAAATATGATGTCACCCATATTTGCCCTTTCGGGTGGTCAGTATAGGATAAACAAAAATTACCTGCATACCTTTTCTTCAATATGCCGATCATGCAATATGGGTCCATAATTAGTGTTTTGTGCTTAGGTTCATGAAAACACAAGTCATGGGCCAGGGCGTGGACTCACCTCCCTCTTTGTGTACCTTGGCTCAATGAGCTCTGACAATCTCTCCCTAGATGTTGAGCTGGATAAACATGTTAGCAAGGCAACTACCATGTTCTCTAGACTCACAAAGAGAGTATGGCTTAATAAGAAGCTGACAGCATATACCAAGATCCAGGTATATAGAGCCTGTGTCCTGAGCACACTGCTGTACTGCAGTGAGTCCTGGACCCTTTGTGCATGGCAGGAGAGGAAGCTGAACATGTTCCATATGTGTTGTCTCCGACACATTTTTGGTATCACCTGGAAGGACAAAGTTCCAAATATAGTAGTCCTAGAACGAGCTGGAATTTTTAGCATGTACACATTACTGAAACAGTGACGTCTATGTTGGCTTGGGCATGTCATGAGAATGGCTGATGGTGGGATTCCAAAAGATCTGTTGTATGGAGAATTAGTGCAGGGAAATCGCCCCAGAGGGAAACCACAGCTGCGATACAAGGATATCTGCAAACAGGATCTGAAAGCTTTAGGAACAGACCTCAACAGATGGGAAACCTTGACATCTGAGCATTCAGCCTGGAGGCAGGTGGTGCAGCATGGCCTCTCCCAATGTAAAGAGATACTTGTTCAGCAGGCAAAGGCAAAGAGGCAGTCCCGAAACCAGTGAAATCAGGGAGCTGGACAGGGGACAGATTGTATTTGTCTTCAGTGTAGAAGGGATTGTCACTCTCAAATTGGCCTTCTCAGCCACACTAGACGCTGTTCCAAGTCCTCCATACAGAGCATGTTACATAGTCTCTCGAGACTTAAGGATGCCTAATCTAATCTAAATGCTTAGGTACTAGATGGGCAGGGTATAAATGGAATGAATAAAGTAAAATAAAATAAAATCCTATCCGGCCCAAAAGTGTCCAGTTATTCTTGCAGTCGGCAGGTGAATGGGTCACTAGATCTCACATGAGGCCCAATGGAGAACAGATCTTTTTATGGCCCAACCCACCTTCCATCATAGGGTGCCCAAGGAGCTTTTCTCCCCATTGCAGTGGCAGGTGGGCAAAGACTCCCAGCCCACTCATCCTGTTAGACATGTGCACAGAGAGGAACCATTTCCCCTCTTCCCCCATGTCACAGTTCTTAGACACACCATTGAGGTGCAGAGTTCTGTCAATGGACTGAATCACAATTAGCCCCAGATGGCTACAGGTTTCAGACTGCACCAAACTTGCCTGTTATGTATGCTGCCATCACTCTTAATATGGCAAATACTGAAAAATACTTCCCAAAATGTTAGAATGACCAGTGGAAAGGACTGGATAATAAAGCCACACGTCCCACCCTTAGTCACCCTTGCAGATCAGGTTTGCATGTTTTTTTATAGAGTTTGTTAAAAAGAAAACATAGAAAGGGGGAAAAAGTAAAAGAAAGATAGCAAGAAGATTCAAACAGTCCCAAAATCATAAAAATGGAGCATAGAGATTACAAATGAGAAACAGAAATCTCCAACCTGAATTTACTCTAATTTAGAGATAAGCTTCTTGCAACAGATGTCCTGATAAATTGCAAGAAATTACTACTTAGATGGAATCATCCCCTCATCTCTCCTGAGACAAAGAGTGAGACACAGGCACTATGCTCCACTCATCTGTTATAGAGATGGGCTAGCTGTTAATTAGCTATAATCTTCTTTTAATCCAGCTGGGAGCCAAGAAGTGGAATGTAGCAAAAGCTAGGTCCCTGGCCTGCCATTATCTCATTTTGAACAAAACTAAGGGCAACCTTTTGATTTAGGGCACCTGAACTCTGCTTAATAGTCACAACAGGAACTTTAGTTTACACAGGATGATACTACTTACTTCAAATGTGCTTTCAAATCACCAACCACTGAGTGAATAGGTCTTAAACATCTGCTGGGTTACAGTCCCAATCAATTATTTCCTCATTCCATCTATTTCAGGAGAATTAGCCCATTTCCCCACCTTGTTTAATTAGTATGAATAATATCTGAGAGTCCAATTTATTCCTTCACACCCCACAGAGAGGTTCATGTATATTTTGCTATTATAGGCCCAAATCCTGTTGAGTACTATGTGAATATAAATGGTGATGATGCCATCAACCTATTACTACTAGTTTAAGTTAATTGAAAGCTTCCTATATCCCTTCATCCCAAGGTTCTGAGTCTCCCTATGGATACCTTTTGACCTGTGGAAGCCTTTGGGAGTTTCAGGGCAAGGGGAACTTTAATATTAATAAGTCACTACTAGATTGCCACAATGCTCAAGCAGCACACAGATGCCATCCACAAGAAAGAACCGAAGCAAAAGAACATTCTCCACTGTCTTCTACAACCAATCCTATCTTTCTGCAACCTCAAATTCCCTCTCCCCCACTCTGAGCATTTTGATTGGCTGCTCAAAGCCCTCATTAAGCTATACGATTAAGCATTTCCTAGGCGATGTGAAAGGCAAGAGGAAAATGGAAGGGTGAATAAAAGAGAAAGCACAAAAGAATCCAAACCTTTCATCTCCCTATTTTTTTACAAACAAAACATTCAAGTTCATTGGGTTATCTTTCAGAATTAAAGAAAATAACATGAAAATGAAAGTAAGAGCGTCTTCGTTCCCCACCTTCCAATTCAGATTCATCCAGTCATTATTTGACACCTGATGAGCAATAAAGTTTGTCAATTTTACATTAATTTCTTTCACATTAATTTCACCAATGAAACTAGCTACTTTTTCACTTCAGTCCCAAATTTTGATTCTGAAATGTGACTGTCCCACTTTTACATCTGTCTAATTAGATGTTTAGATATTTTTTCAAATAATATTTGAAATATTATTATTTTAAATATTATTTAAAAAACTGTGCAAAACTTTTCACGTATTTTTATCTAATGATGTGGAAATTTTTGATTATTCCTTTTCCTTTTAGTTAGTAGAATATGAGGTAGAAAATAACAACACAAAAATGTGGAGTCTCATCAAGACTATCCTTGGTTCTTCTTCTTCCTCTTTGCACACAATTAGCATCTTACATGATTGTACTTTAGAACAATATAAAGCAAGAAATTGTATTTTTACTTACAGCTACCATTTTGTGGTTACAGTCAGAAGAATAAAATAATAGGGGGAATGGATTCGCCATTGAGTGGAAGAGCTTCCCATTCTTGTTGCTTCATTGCAGGTTAGAGGAAGAAGAAATATTTGTAAACCGCCCAGAGAGTGCTTGAAGCATTATGGGGTGATATATAAGCAGCATGCTTTGCTTTTTGCTTTTTGCTTTTTGTTGGTTGCTTCCATTGTTTTGTTGTTGTTGTTGTTGTTGTTGTTGTTGTTGTTGTTGATAGCCCTCTTCTTTCTCCAACTTTGCTCCAAGCAACAAGAATGGAGGATCTTCTACATGGTGGAGATGCCATTTTCTCTTTCTTTTCTTTCCGACTTTAACTACAGATGATAACTGTAAGCAAAGGTTTTTCTACCTTAAATGTTTCTAGAATGATTTTATAATGCCTTTGTACTTTTGTTATAACTAAAACCGTAAACATTGGGATAAATGTGTTTGTCCCAAATTTATTAGTCCATTAAATTAATAGGACTTAATTCAATGAATCTACTCTAGTTAAGATCGGCCACAAGGTTTGGCCCATTATATTTGTGTTTCTGTAATTACAGAATTGATGACTAGAACACAGTCAGGATGTACAATCTAAACTCAAAAGACACACTGGCTGCAGTAGGTTTGACAATGGAAGAAGTCTTTTGTGCTGGCACAACAGCTCTTGCATTGGCACCACCCTCTTGTACTGGCAGATCTCAACACAACTGGACCTGCAGGCACAACTGCTGTTCTGGCTGGGATCAACCAGTGGAAGAGCCAAAAAAAGGGCCAGAGTGGAGAAGTACCAGATCAAACTGGGCCCAGAATCACTACCACTGCATCCACACAAATGTAGGTTGGGTAGTCCTAAATATTTTGCAACATGCCTAGGCTGGAAAGGGTTTGGATTTGGCTCAGCACAGATATCCCTCTGTTGTATTGATTAGTTAGGATTTTTCCTTAAAATGGATGTTCAGCATGAATGAAGGAATGAAATAGCAATGATCTTCATCATTATTGATCTAGGGAGAAGATTTCTGCATTTCACATTTTTCTCTGCAGCCTACATTTGAACTCATAAGCAAGTTCAAACATGTTTGTGAGTAATCCGGCCTTTCTCACCAAAGTACTCATAAATATGTTCAAAATCACCCATAAAATCACTCATTAGTTGCATGAATATGACATGCCACAGAAATCCTCTCCCTACATGATGGCGCTTTGAGTGAGAACACTACTAAATAAATAAGTTATACACGAGAATTTGGAGTGGAGGGGATACAACAGTAAATATGCAAGTATTGTTTGCAAACTGCAATTAGATTTAAAAAAAAAACAACACTTGACACTCTTCTAGTTGACAGCCAGCACTGCCCTCAAGCATCTTCACCCGGGATGCTTCACTTTGCTTACTTGAAGACCTTGGATACTTGAAGTTTTGTTTGGGGAGAACAGAAGTATTGGCCAATTAGCTTGTGGCCTCCAGAGACATACACTCCCATTCATATATCCACAATCTTAAACTTTAACCTAATCTTGTCTCTTCATTTGTAGCCACCTTCTCTAATATATATCACTTGGAAATGCTGTTTCAAACATCTTTTGAAAAGATTTGCATTAAAGTAACTGAAAAACAACAAAGGCAGTACATCTGCATTAGGGTCTTTCTGATCATCATTGTTGACATGATTTTAAAATGAAAAGACCATTCTGTGATAAAGAGGGAGCCACATTTTCATAAGCATTTACAATTAAAGCTTCAAGATCAGCTGCTGCTTATTTTTGTGTCAGCCTCTTTGATTGTTCTTATTTCAGCAGTCAGCCATAGCAAAATGGAGAAAGCCATCATATGATTTTGCAGATCCACCAATAAGAATATTAATTTTAGGGGACTAGCTCATGGATAGATTTGCAAAAGCAGGGGAAGTTTTTCAGTTCAGGAGCTGCATGTTACAAACCCTTACCAAAAGCCAGTTGGCATAGTTTTACAGCCAAATATATCTGTTTACTTGGTGTATCAACAGAAATAGATGGTATTGTCCTACCCCCCAATAATTGCTCCCCCATGCCCTGAAATGAAGACTCAAGACAACAATTCTTTGGATTTAAATATGGGCCACACTTTACTAAACCAATTCAGATTCAACCAATAAACCAATAACCAAAATTGAGGGGGCCTGCGGTAGTGCGGGGAAATAATTGCATGGCATCCAATAACTCCTTATCAGTCAATGGGCAAGTCCCAGGCCCCAGGTTCCAGCTGTCTTAACGACCGGAGAAACCTGTCAGGCCTCAGTCAAACACCCCGGACCTCAAGCTATCTGTATTGATGACTGTCGGTCCGAAAGTGGCCCAGCACATCAGCCGCCTCCGGCCCTGTAATCGCACAATCCGCAGAGCTGTAAGGACCAACACCAAAGCATGAGGACTGGCATTGGCTGTGTCCCATGTTCCCACCAAGCTGACCAAGCTCCACCAGCAGGTCCCCCTCTTATATACGGAATATCCAGGATTGGAAGTTAGGATCCTGTGGTGGTTAATCACAGATCTGAGGCCGCCTCTGCAGACACTTCTACATATTTCCATGTTGACCAGTAATATACACATGGGCCTCAAGCCCTCAATTTCATTGTTGAACACCTGGTCTGAGGCCGTGGCTGCCACCGCCTCCTCTGGCCATTTCCGTTAACACTCGCACGAGCCTTGTTAACAGCCATAGTTCTCACAAAGCCTCGCAAGGCTACCAGTAATAATTGTTGATGACATTGGTCAGAGGCCGTGGCCGCCGATGCCTCTGCCATTTTTGTTAACGCTCGCATGAGCCTTGTTAACACCAACAGTCCTCACACAGCCTCACCTGGCTAACTGAGGAATAATTGTGGACCACATGGGTCTGAGGCTGCGGCCGCCAACACCTCTGCTCATTTTTCGTTAACGCTCACACAAGCCTTGTTAACAGCAACAGTCCTCACACAGCCTCACCTGGCTACTCAAGGAATAATATTGGACCATAAGATCCGCATTGCAGGATACCTGGTATTCAACGACTTAAGGTCATGCAGAATGTCCAGGTTCAAAGCCTTACCTGAAATTCTAGGCAAATCATTGCCTTGAGGGTGAACAACAAGCGCATCTGGTGGTAACCGGCAAAATGCCATCATCACCCTGAGCTGGATCAACTGCCTACCTCTCGGCCCTTTCCATGTTATATGTGCCTGGCTCTAAGCCCAAAACGCTCCCCCATGGGGATGCAGCAGCATAGCACTCTGCCTATGAAATATAACTATGTCCAATGATCACTAGTTGCCATCGCCTTCCGGACCCAAGTGGACCTGCAAAGACAGAAGCCATGCCCCTACCTGCACATTAAATAAGGTCCTAGTGCACATTTTATAACTTGCAGGTGATCACCAGCCTAACTGTTTTATCCCCTCTGGGCTGCTGCAGTGGATACCACACCTATCCTGTATAAATGAGTATCTAACTGTAGGCCTGAAATTCCTACCCTAGTTAAGACTAAGTTGGTCAATTTCCAAAACCGATACTTAGACAGGTGATCAATGTGTTGAAGGGAATATCCTACCTTTCACCCTTGCCTAACAGGACATGTCTTTGCAGCATGGACTGGCATATGCCAGCGATGCTGCATAGTCCCCAAAATTAATCTCCTTCCTCTACCCATTAAATCGACCTTTGATCATCTAATTGAAATCTCTACCCTATCATGTAAGACTCTAACGTCCTGCCACTATAACACCGACCTCGATTTGACAGCCTTACCTCCATCAAATAGATCATTATTCTTAAGGGCGCCAAAATGCCATTAGGGAAGTTGCAGTAACAAAGCCTTTTCATATTCATTCCTGCACAGGAGCACCCACTACTCACATGTGCATTCCAATAAAAAAGGAGCGCTGGGGACTCGGGCATCCCCTGCTCAGCCCTTCTCATTAGACCATTCTTCCAGCATTCTTCTAATTCAAAATCTTCGGAAAAGTCCTCATGCCCATTTGTTTTTCATAGAAAGCCCAGCCGATAGCCTACCCTGAATGTTACCTGGAGCCAGCCCCTTCCCATGAGGAAAAACTCCTGTCAGTTCCTTGGCGTCTGATGCTAGCTCCCTGAGCAGTTCCATCTGTTTGTATAATACACATCCATTATTCTGTTGTCAATGCCTAGAACATAGCTGGCCTGCACCAATATTAATTGCAAAGCCCGCAATATAACGGCCCTAAACAATCTCATCACCCACTCTGATTGCGATGTAATGCTGCTCACAATATAAACTGCCAAGGTGTCACACCAGAAATGGGCGACTGGATTTAACCCTTCATCAGCTCAAAGCCGGAAGTCCCCAACAATTGGAAAATCCCACAAAGTTAAAACTCCCGTGTTGCAATCCCGATGCCATGCATCAGGCCAGGTGCCCGAGCATCATCTACATCTATCTATTCTGTAAAACTTTGAGTGATACTATCTTTTAAGCATTGGCCCATCTACCCTAGATATAAGGTCACCCCATTCATTCTACGGTAGCCTTGACGTTTGTTGTACTATGTCAAGTTCTATACCAATACCAGTTAGAGATGCTGCTGGCACCTCCATTTTTCCTTTGGCTACGGGCAGCCCCAGATTGCCTGCCATTATCTGAATGCATATTAGCCTGGCACTAAAGTTACCCAGGATCCTTTCTGATGGAAAAGAAATCATCAGGCAATGGGCCATGGAATTACTATGCCCCTTTGCCTAATCTTCCTTTCAATAAAAGTACTGATTTTCCCCAAAAGCAGCTCAAGCCACTGAGCTGCTCATGGTACACTCCCTAAGTCTTCTTATGAACTATGCCCACTGGTGTCGAGGGGGGTGTGTCGAGAAAGGATCTAGGACCTGACCCTCCTTTACTTCCTTGTCAATTTTCTTGGACTGTGGATATCATACCTTCCCCTAACTTTTGTTTAAGCCCGATGAACACTCTCCGTTCACCCATGGCTGGGATCTTAAATCCTCACTTTAAGCCTTCCAATAAATAAGAGCCTCATCCGTATGATCAGGTCAGTCCTTCAAAACCCAAACTTTAGTTGGGCCGGGTCCCTTTTCCAGGGTTACCACTGCCCCTGTTTAGTTTCTTGCAACCCTCCCCCCAATATTGTTGTGATGGTGAGCGCCAGACCTAATCAATCAGTAGGTGCACTGGCTGGGTCTCTACCTGATTTTGTGGGCTGGCTACCAAATAGAGCAAGCCCCAGACACGCAACTGTGGCTGTCATTGTTCCGTACATTTCCCCTGCAACTGTCTGAGGGGAAATGCCATGCCAGTGGTGGATTTATTAGCTCGCAATCCACACTTTGATTCTGTATAGACTCCCTGCAAGCAACTGAAGTCTCTTCAGCACATCATGAGCAAGCAGCTTCCTTACAACCCAGCAAAGAGCAATGTCAAGGTATCTTTCTCTGGAAGGAGAAAGAACCATGAAATCAATGTCCTGGTATAGAGCTAAGACATGTTATTCAACCCCCTTGTTTATAATGTGTGGGATGTGTTTGTGGTGAATCGTGATGTGGAACTGCTAGCCAAAGGCCATGCAGTTAAAGATATCTATGGTCCTGGTGCAATGGTGGACTTACCTGAAGATGTCATCACATTACCAGTATCCTCACAAGGCTGTAGGGTGCTGAAGCCAAACTCCTTTAGATTCAAATGATGCCGCAGCTGTGCTGGAATCATCCAACACCTGTGACATGGGAGACTGAGAAGCAATGCTTAATGAAGATGTGCTAGGCCCAGCCTCTTCCGTGAAGTCACGGTCATCTTGAGCAGCAGCCCTGTATCCTGTGCCCCTGACGTGTCTGTGTGGAAATCCTTCTGAACCGTCACAACTTTGCTGGATGCAACAGCCACTTGTGCCTCTGCCTACGTGCTTCCAGCAGGAACCTGAGAGGACTCAAAAGCATCAAAACACTCTATTGGGTCCTGCGCTAACTCCCTTAACTTCAACTTTTGTAACCCTTAGTTTCCCTAGCTGAGCGGTGAGGGGATGCTGAAAACATGCTGAAACTTTAAATGCATCAGGGCCAGGTGTAATGTGTCATGTGTTGTTCATTGCCCTCCCAACCCCATAATAAAGACGCGAGACAAATAATATGGGTTAAAACATGGCACACACTTTATTGATTGAAAATTCAAATTCAAATTTGCCATCCTTTGGCAAAGGGGGGCCTGCTGTAGCGTGGAAACAGGTAAATTGCAGAGGTATCCAATTGTGGTAGAATATACTAGATGGGCGGGATATAAATCAAATAAATAAATAAATAATAAATACCCCTTAATCAACAAATGGGCGAGTCCCCGGCCCCAGGTTCTAGTGGTCTTAAAGATTGCAGGAACCTGGCCGGCCACTAATAACCCCCCCCCAGACCTCAAGCCATCTTTAGTTGATGATTGTTGGTCAGGAATTGACCAGCACATCTTTCCCCAAAAAAAACACTGTAATCACATGATCTGCAGTGCTAGGAGGTCCGATGCGCTGTTAGCTTACCTGATCTTACAGTGGGATTCACTGGAAAATACCTGTATTTTCTACACTATCTGCCAGTATGACTGGAATTTCCACCAAAAGTGCCAATGCCCTGTTCCAGCTCTTGTGAGGCTTCCCAGTCTCACGTATATCTGGGGGTGGAAGGCAAAGAGCCAGCTGCGCTGCCCAAAGCCATGGCTCATCTGTGGCTGCGGCATCTGAGGTTGTATTTGCCTAATTTTCAGACCTGCTAAGGACCAGGGTTTTTATTATGTCCTGATAAGTAAAACCACAGAATTCAAAGAGAGAGTGCTTTATCACATGACACTCTATTTTTATCTCTGTCTCTATCATGCGATTCAGGGATGTGATATTCATTCTCTTCTTCAGAATCAGAACAGCTAGGTATGTCAAGTGTGCTGGTGCTGTAGGCCTTTGATTGGCTAATTGGGACTGACTTATTCCAGGGTTTGTTATAAAAGCAGAATTGAAAAAGTTGAGCTTGCCTTTGTCTTTCGTCTCCCATTCTATCTTGTACTTGAACTCTGTGCTTTTGTTTCTGTGGATACCTTTCATCACAAAGCCTCATTGTTATGAGGGCTATACTTTCCAGGAATGTATAATTTAAGTTAGTTTAATAATTTTTGTTCCATTGCATATATTTTCAAAAGTGACACTACATGTTCTTATTCCTTTTTTCATCAACCTTTAAAATAAATTGCCAACTTGTATGTATGTGTGTGTGTGTGTGTGTGTGCACATGCATGTATTTGTGTGCACATGTGCATGTTATGGAGTATAACCTCTACTGCTAAATCCAATCCAATCTAATTCTTTTATTCTATCTCTACAGTTCACTGTTATTCAATGCCTTAGAAATAGGGATGTGGTTTTTGCCTTATCTTCCTAGACCCTTAGAGTGCTGTGCAAGGCTTTGAAGTTTTTTAACCTAAACTTAATTTACAATCAACATTCCAGTTCATTCTAAATTACCTCAAGATTTCAGCATTACAGACTGCAGTGGTTACCTGAACCATTTTTAGCTCACAGAGATATACCTGCCATATTGTGAAAGCCTCTTTCTGGCTATTGTAATTACAGGTTTTCAGAACTACCTGGATACCCTGTTTCTTCTTTGCTATCCCTCTGCCAGCACTGCTGTGATTCCCCTTCTGTAAGGAAAAAGTCAGTGGCTGCAGTTCTGTTACTTCCTAGTTCCTTTCTGCTGCAGATGCTTCGAGAAGAATCCACTTACTGAGGGAACACACATGAGTGAGTTGCCTCACTTGTTTCCCTGACTTGCTTACCTTCTAACTGTGTCCTGCAGAATTTGTCCTGCAGTGACATGGAAACCTGAAAGTGAAGGATTTCCAGCAATATTGTTGTTTCTTTTGTGAAACTGCAAGGAGAAACCTAACCTGACAGATACTGAGTGACCACAAAGCGAACAGCAGAAATGAGAGAGGACACTCTGGATTCTGTTCCACTCTCACTCGCTGCCTGTGGCTTTTTTGAAGAATGGGTCTAAGTATGCAAACTTTAGCTGTATACAAATGGGATTTTGAAAATCTTTATTTTGCTTGTCCTCTGTCAGCAATGCTGTGATATTCTTCACCTATCAGAGAGAAGATAAATTGGGGTGGGGGGGGTGAGGAACAGATATTTCCAGGGAAATTGGCTAACTGTGTTGGCAACCTGGCCAAAATTTCTCTCTACCCACAATGCTATTTTACTTTTGTTGTTCTAGGGTGTTATAGTGCTGGTGGGGAGGGGGTGACAATGAAATAATTTATTTATTTTATTTATTTTATTTAATTTATATCCCGCCTATCTAGTCACGGTGGACTACTCTAGGCGGCCAACAACAAAGATAAAATACAATAAAATAAAAGAACAAATTACAAAACAATTAGAGTAAAGAAACAATAAAGGAGAAAAGAAAATCAAAAGTAATCTGGTGAGAAGGCCTGCCGAAACATCCAGGTCTTTAATAGATTCTTAAAAGTGCCCAGCGAGGGAGCTCCGCGAATATCAGGAGGTAAATTATTCCACAAGCGAGGAGCCACCGCCGAGAAGTCCCTATTTCTTGTTTTCTCTTTTCGGGCCTCCCTCAGCGTTAAGCTCCTCAGCCTCACCTCCTGGCTCGCCCGTGTGATCCGGGTAGAACTTGGTGGGAGTAGGCGTTCCGCCAGGTATCGAGGCCCTAAACCGTTTAGGGCTTTATACATAAGCGTTAACACTTTGAAGTCGATGCGGAACCTGATGGGCAGCCAATGCAATGCAGCCAGAGTGGGCGAAATATGTTGGAATTTTTTCACTCCACTGAGTAATCTGGCCGCCGCATTCTGCACCACCTGTAATTTCCGCAGCAACCTCAAAGGAAGCCCCACGTAGAGCGCATTACAGTGGTCTAATCTTGAGATTACGAGCGCGTGTACTAAGATGGTGAGCGCCCCCACTTCCAGGTAGGGCCACAGTTGGGCTATCCGCCTGAGGTGAAAAAAGGCGGTGTGGACCACCGATGCCACCTGTGATTCCATGGAAAGCACCGGGTCCAGATGAATCCCCAAGCTGCGTACCCCATCCTTTGCAGGGAGAGTCACCCCCCCAAAAGAGAGGGAGTTTCCCAAATCCCCGACCCACCCTCAGTACTTCCGTCTTGTCCGGGTTCAGCCTAAGCCCGTTCTCCTGCATCCACTCCAGTATAGTCCCCAGGCAGCGCTGAGTTTATAAATAATTCTGCAAAGTTTTCTTATTTCTAGGAAAATAAAAAGAAATAAAAGAAAAGAATTTTTCTCAGGAAAACATGATTTCTAAGAAATTTGGTTCAACATTTGTCTTTCTTCAGGTTCAACATCTCCCCTACATTTTCCAAATAGTTGGAGGAATCACTGCAGATGTTTTTTGTCAACTGCAGCAGATGTTCCTATTTAAATCCTTCAAAATACCTCTCATTTCTGAATATGGGATATAGCTTCAATATCCACAATTCAAAACACTAGGAAATTGACTGACATTTTCTTCAATATCGTCCCGAAATTCCCATCAGCAGCAAGGATACTAAGCCCTACATAGTGAAGACCAATGTTGGCAGCAGCACTGACCGCAGTCAAGATGGTTTACAGGATCTCCTTTTGTGCTCACCAGCATTGTCAAACAGACATTTTCCAAGGGTTTTAACTGAAGTTGGGATGGTAAGCATGGAACACAAGAATCCTAAAACTTATACATGACAGTTTCTTTTTTTCCTTTGAACTACAGTTTAAAGATAATTTATGTCTTACCAAACTGATTGAGAATAGTCCTATAGGATAAAATTTTGTTGCAACCTTATGGCAATCTACATTTTCCTTTTCAAACTAGGATTGCAAACCTGCTTCAAACTATGGTCTTCAGTAGTATCTGAAGAACAAGCACAAACCATAACTTGCTGTTTTAAATGTCATGGCAAAGTATGGCTTGTAAACTAAGGAATAACTCATTGAAAATGTTGTGCATAGAAATTCAACTTAGGACAATTTTGTGTTTGATGTAAAATGTATAAAATCTACTAGCACTGCAGTATTAGTAGAAATAGCCAATTTCTAAGACAAAGTCCTGAACTTATTTACTTGATGAGATGATTGTATGGGCAGTTTTGATCCCAGCAGTCCACAGGCAATCAACTGTGTTATTTTAACATTTGTTTTGTATGAATAAAATGTTGAATTTTGCTTTCCACTGTGGCTACACATGGCTACATGATTCACCAAGGAAGAAGACCAAAGAGCTTATAATATACTATAGAAGAAATATATCAGATATTTAGCCCATTGTTATAAGTGGAGAGTAAGTGGAACAGGTAACCAGTTTTAAGTTTCTGGGTGTTATCATCAAGGAGGACCTGTCCTGGTGCACTCATATTACAGCAGTGGTTAAGAGGGCCCAGCAGAGACTATATTACCTGAGACTTCTCAGGAGACAACAACTGAATGGAAAATTGTTGGTAACCTTCTACCACTGTATCATATATTTTTAACCTATTGCTCTGGTATATGGTTTGCTAACTGTACAATGGCAGATAGGAAGACTCTCTAGAGGATTATTATAATGGCCCGGAGGATCATTGGCTGCTCTCTTACCTCTTTGGAAGATCTCTATAATTCCTGATGTCTTAAGAAAGCCCAAAATATTCTCAAAGTTCCATCACACCCAGGCTATTCCCTCTTTCAATTATTACCATCTGGTAGGCAGTATAGGATAATTAAAACAAATACAAATAGGTTGAAAAACAATTTCTATCCCAGAGCTGCAGGTCTATTGAATTCCACTGTATAGTGCAATATTAATGTGTTGTGCGATGGGAAACTGAATGGGAAGGATGTGAATGAGCAGAATGTGTTCTATGTGTAATGTGCTATGTTTTCCTGTTATGGATGCTATGTTCTTGTGTGTTTTTATTATTATGTGTACTGGAAATGGCATTTAATTTCATTGTATGGAAGTACAATGACAATAAATAAATTCTTCTATTCTACATGATTCACCCCATATTATTCAGGAGAAATATGAGGAAGAAGATCACAATGATGTAAAATCTAAAGAGCATATTAAATTGATAAGAATTCCACCCAACCTTATCTAATTTCCTTTTTAAAAAGTCTCTTTAACAACAAAAGCGCTTGAAGTACAGTTAATTAGGAATTAATGAAGACTTTGTTGGCATTTGCTCTTGGTAAAGGGTAGGTAGGGAAATATTTGAAAACAATTGATAATCAGCTGATCAGCAGGTCAACATGATATGAATCTGATGGTCATGGGGGAATTAACTAATGAACCTGCTGAACCACATGCAATTATGCACTGAGCTATCAAAGGACAGGGTGGGAAATAGCAAAGCCAGTAGTAGCCACTGATTCAGAGCCTTGAAAGGAAATGCAGAAATCCATTGTTTGCAATTTAAATTCAGAACGCTTGGAACACTCAGATAAAAGCAAATCCCAAACAGATTGGTATTAACAGAAACAGAAAACAGATTGACTTCTGTGTATTTTAAATTAAGTGAACAAAAACTATTCTATGTGCATGTTGAATTATCTAATTATCTGATTCAACTTTTTCACAATCAGTGCACCTACACATGCTACCAATTACCTGCTTATTTTCTTTACAACAGAAGTGAATGAAGCAAAGTCAGAAATATGCACAGCATTTACATGGTTCACACTACGTCCCCAAGCATGTTTTTTTAGACATTTTGATTTGGAATCAAAGCATTTTGGTGTGCAATCTGGTGTCTGATGTGCAAAAACACAGAACCGTAACAACTCAAACCATTGATCTATCCACCACAATGTCAAATATACTGATTAGGAGTGGTGCTCCAAAACTTCAGGCAGAAGTTGTACCATATCTAGCTAGATCTGACAGGGATGAATAAGGAACCTTGTGTATAGAAAGCATGGGGCATAACAGGGTCATACGCAAACCTGACCTCCAAATGGGACACGAGGTCTACAGAAAACCCACCCACACAAACCAGTACCTACACAAAAACTCTGACCACCACCCACAACAAAAGAGAGGCATAATCAAAACACTGGTAGACTGTGCAAATCGGAACTGTGAAGCTCAATTTCTCAGCACCAAACTTAATAATCTGAATTGGCCCTTACAGGCAAATGGCTATTCCAAGAATGAAATCACAAGAGCCATCAAACCAAGAAAACAACACCAAACTGAAGAAGCAAAACAGCCACCCTCAAATAAAGTATTTCTCCCATACATCAAAGGGGTTACAGACTGCATGGGGATTTAAAAAAAAAAAAAAAAAAAACACAACCTACAAACAGTATTCAGGCCCATCACAAAAATACAAAAAATGTTATGGTCAGCAAAGGACAAAAGGTACCCTTTCATCACTGCAGGTGTATACTGGATACCTTGCAGCTGTGGTCAGGTACATATTGGGACCACAAAATGCAGTACCCACACCAGAATCAAAGAACATGAAAGACACTGCAGACTAAAACAATCAGAAAAATTGGCAGTAGCTGAACATGCCCTCAAACAAACTGGACATGAAATCCTATTTCAAAACACAGAAGTACTGGACAATACTAGCAATCATTATGTTAGACTACACAGGGAAGCCATTGAAATCCACAAACAAAGCACAGCTTCAACAAAAAAGAAGAAAGTCTAGAACTCAACAAAGCCTGGCTCCCAACACTGAAAAATGCAGCCTGCAAAAAGGTCAATGAACTCTACCCAGACACAAGGACAGGTTATCACTGCACACAAAAGACTAGCAAATGACACCTATTAAACACAGTGACAGATCATCTCCTCCCTCTTATCACAACAATACACCCATAACAAAAAACACCCTGATCACAAAAATTACCCAGTCTCCTGAAAAGGACCAAAAGCTGATCCCACCGCTACAAATACTCAAGCATTCCACACAATACAACAGAACATATACAGAGTTCTATCCTTTGAAGATGCCGGCCACAGAGACTGGTGAAACGTTAGGAAGAAAAACCTCCAAAACACAGCCAAACAGCCCAAAAAACCTACAACAACCACCTATAGCAACTGTTTGCCACTGATGATCTATTTGCCAACTCTGTTTTTATTATTCAAATAATTAACTATGTTGCAACTAACAATTACTGATTACAACGTGGCCCAAAGATGGCACTTTGTAATCAATACAAGGCACCAGCTGGAGAGAAAAGTGTTTGTGTATTTCTGGGTAAGCTGCAGGATGATTCAAGAAGCTCATTGTCACCCTCAGCTTGGTTTACACACCCGTACAAGTCGGTAAAGTTTGCTGTACCATTTCTGTCAATAGGAATGTTGAGATATTGCAGGGCAGAGGAATACTTGACACCAGTTGCTATGGCATCATAAGGAAGCATCAGAGTAGGAGATTCATAACTCTAGTTCCAATGGAAGGCAAAACCTCCCTTGGAAACTCCAATAGGTGAGCTTAAGGGGAGGTCTCAAAGTGACTTCATCAGATGCTATACATTCCTAGACAAGCAGCCATTTTACATCTAGGCAGGGCAAATGGAGAGTGCAACATCACTTATTAGACTGGCTGTATTCTAGATTTTCATTCCTTTTTTGTTTTCCTTTTAAGCACCAACACTGAGGCTTCATTGCACTTAGGAATCAGTGTGTATATGAGTGTGGAATGAATGACTGATTCTTGTGCAGACTTTGTCTGGAAAATATTCCCAGCCTTTTTAGTTAAAAATAGAGCAGCCAGATCTTTCTTTCCCTACACATCATTCTCTCTCTGCTTTTATTTTTCAGTGTCTGCTGCTTGCTGATGCAGGATGGATTCATGGAAAAGCAAGAGCTAGGCAAGAAGTGGTGTGCATGGCTCCTGGAAGGGGGAAGGAAAGAAGGAATCTGATAGGAACTTTGCTTACATACTGAAGATACGCCATATTTCCAGAATGGATGGCACTGTGTAGAACTTCTGTGCCCTTTATTTTCCCTATTTACATCCTTCCACAGACCAGAAATGTACAGGTACCTGCATGAACCCAAGAACAAATCAGTTCAAGCCACCTACAGACCACCTTTGCACATGTCAGTCCTGACCTTTACTGGAAATAAAATCAGATTGGATAATATTCTCATACCTCTGTCTTTTACAGTGCAACATCAGGGGAAGTATACGTAAACAAGGCTGCAACCAGAATGTCCTCAAATCTTTTAACCTCCTAATGTTATTACTAATTATCAAGATTATGGCCAGGTCAGAGAGGACCACACTAACCACCTAACCACATTGCCCAGATGCTCCTGGTGTAAGTACGTTCCAGGAGGGCTAGATGTGCTGTTTATTCTTGCCCTCCCAACATCTTGAGTCACTCCAATTACTTAGTGCTCCAGGGAGTTACAAAAAAAATCACAGGATTAAGATTTTGCTTGTATGCCAACCATGCCAAGTTCAAATATTGAAACAGCCACAAAATGTAAAGCAGTGGTTCTTAACCTTTGTTACTCAGGTGTTTTTGAACTGCAACTCCCAGAAACCTCAGCCAGCAGAGCTGATGGTGAAGGCTTCTGGGAGTTGCAGTCCAAAAATATCTGAGTAACAAAAGTTAAGAACCAGTGATGTAAAGTATTCAGTTGGTGTCTAAGGCAGGGCCCTCCTTTAGTACCACCAACCCTCTTTTCCCAGAATAACAAAACCACTGTAAACTCTTACTATTTTATTGAAGATTTTTGTGAAGGCTTGCTGGCATGAAGCTCCTAATGATCCATCCGGGCATCACATACAAAGATCAGGTAGAGAGGAGGAGGGTAGGTTTTCTCAGGATCAGGCTGGCACAGCTGAAGGATAGACAATTCAGGTCAAGGAGAGAAAAAAAAGGAAGGGATGGGAATGCAGAATTGTTTCTTATCTCTGAAAAATAGGCTGTGTGAGAGGATATAAGGCAGAAGAATGTTGGAGGCTGTCTACCCTCACCTAATTTGTTTGTTAGGGACAGGAGTCAGACACCCGAGACTCCAGTGATGTGCTTAGATGAGGCTGTGTCTGCCTGGACACCACTGGAACTCTGGAAAGGCAAGTAACAAGCATGCTGAGGGTAGGGATGGATAGCGACAAGCTGGAAGGCCTGAATTCTTTTGCTCATCTATGGAGACCTTCCCTAAAAGGGGGAAGCTGTCTTGGACATAAGTTCTTCTCTCCTTCATGCTTTTCAGGACTTGGAGTCAAGGAAACTCCAGTGAAGATAATGAAGTCCCCAAGTTGACAAGTGGTGTCAAAGAGTTTAGAAACTATGATTCAGCCCTTATGAGACTGTGGGGGAAAAGGCAGGGACAAGTGATGTTGCACCACTAATAAAAGGTGTTCTCAGCCAAGAAGATGAGATGGGCCATGGGGTTATTGTTGGGGAAACTCAGCCCAGCCAGTACTGTGGTGAAGGGCAAAAAGAAGTCAAAAGGAATGTTTGAAACAGCAGTCAAAATAAGTTTTGGAACAAATAAGAATTCAAAAGATCTTGACACAAGAACAATTCTGGAAAAATCAATAAAAGGCTGCATGGTTGTGGAAACAACACAGATGCAGGAGCAGGTGATACCTTTAATCGACCAGTAAGAATCTATATCTATATCTATATCTATATCTATATCTATATCTATATCTATATCTATATCTATATCTATATCTATATCTATATCTATATCTATATCGATAGATAGATAGATAGATAGATAGATAGATAGATAGATAGATAGATAGATAGATAGATAGATAGATAGATAGATAGATAGATAGATAGATAGATAGATAGATAGATGCTAACTATCTTATGTTAATACTCATATTCAAACAGAATGTCAGCATGGTTCCAGAGCACAGATAGAATACAAATCATTATAGCAAGACAGCAGGTGAGCAAAGCATTCTCCTTAGAGAAATTGGTCTAAATTAAGCAGACTCTTTTTCCATTTTTGTATCCATCATTTCACTTTCTACAACTTTTGAGGGGATGCAGCAATCAAGCATCAAATTAGCAGCTGGCTGGGCTTGAACCTTCTTGAAGATGAGAGTAACTTCATCAAAATAACTTCCTTCCTCCCTTCTCTTCAATTGAAACCAGTTTTGTTAAAGAATTAGCATCAGGAGTGAGTTGTGGTGTTGGAAATTCCATATCAGCAAGATAAGACACATATGGGGAAAGCTTCCTAATTAATTCCTCTCCCCTCCCCTGGCCAGCTCATCCCAATCACAAGCTAACAGGCCTGTATTTCAAAGGGCAACTGAAACCATCATCCCCCTGTTTTTCAAATTCTTGACATTAAAAGCCCAACTTTGCCAAGTTCTCTCAGTCCTTGTGAAATAGCTTTGTTAGCCTTTCTTTATGAATGAGTGACAATTGGGAGGGAGAGGTAAGCTATCAGAAAATACTTGCCCACCCAACCCGAGAATAAAAACACGAGACAGTGATATGGATTAAATATGGGCCACACTTTATTCAAATAAATTCAAAATTGAATTTGCCAACATGGGCAATTGAGGGGGCCTGCTGTAGTGCAGAAACAGGTGAATGGTAGGGATATCTAAAGACCCCTTGATCAATAAATGGGCAAGTCCCCGGTCCCCGTTTCCAGTGGTCTTAAAGACAGCAGATAACCCGGCCGGCTGCTAATTAAACACCCCCAGAACTCAAGACATCTTTAATTGATGACTGTTGGTTCGGAAGTGGCCCAGCACATCTTCCCACCACCGGCCCCATAATCGCATGATCCACAGAGCCGGGAGGTCAGATGCGCTGTTGGCTTACCTGAATTACCATGGGACACACCAAAAACACTTGTTTTTTCCGCACTACCCGCCAGTGTGACCAAAATTGCCACCAGAATGCCAACAACCCTTTTCCAGTGTGGGATAGGGAAAAAATCCCCCCCATCCATCTGCCAATCAGGATAAAGGTCAAAAATTCCTATCCAGCCCCAAAGGCGACCAGAAAAATTCACACTAGAAATAGGCAGGACGCATGGGTGCCCGAAAAAGGAAAGAGGGTGAAACAATGGGGGAGCGTTCTTTTAAAGTCTCACACTCCCCCTCCCAAACATAACCACGTGACCCTGGAAACCTCTCTCATTGTCCGGGATAGTGGATAAACGCCAGCTACTCTGTTCAAGGTCAGTAGACCTTCCAGCAGCTGGGACCCTTGCATGTTTACCATTGAATTCTTAGCTTAGTGGAGATGTGAGCCAAATGCTTTGTGTTCTGACTGAACAGGTTCCTAGCAGGTAATGCATATGGCCAGTGAGTGTTCTAACACTGTTCCTTAGACCTTCCCATCACCTCTGATAAAATAAACTAACAGAACAGAACAAAAGTGAGCTTACTCCATTAACCCCAAGGTCTGTGAAAAATTACCAACCCATCTCCCTGGAGGATCCCCACTATCGCTACCTATAAGCAAATAAGCAAAGCTTCTTCATTAGCCTGCAGGGAGCAAAGGACTTCAGAAGCTGTACTGTGTTCCCAGATGTGGACCAATAGGGAATATAACTTTCTCTGCTTACTCAGACTGCGATCCTCTTCCCACCATGATGCAAGTAAATGGATCAGATTCAATTCTGTTCCTGTGCACCAGGAGGGGAAAGAAGCCTAAAGAGGCCCAATCTGAGGCCTGAGGAAGGGGTATCATACTGTCATCCATTTTGGAATACTCTGCCCCCTGACTTGCATAATTGCCATCATAGGAACAACACACTTTTATTCTAAGCAGGGGAAGAAGACAAGAGCTGAAAGGCCTTACTCTATTATTTCATTCTTTCCTCTTCATTACTCATTTTACTAAATATATGTTTTAAGTCATTAACTGCATCTTTCTGAGAGCCAGAACAGATTTCTTTGAAGTGCGGTTTGATGAGAAAGACCTTTTTGCTCTCTCTCTCTCTCTCTCTCTCTCTCTCTCTCTCTCTCTCATGCACATACACACACTAGATATGAGTTTCTTTAATCTCTCTAGAATGGACAGAATGTCTGCCTAAAATTGTAGCAAATTAAGAACAAAGGATAAATAATGATTTGCAATCTACTGCTTCAGAAAGGAATGATTTGTGTGTGCATTTCATGCCCTGAAGATTACGGGGCGGTGATTATACAATATGTCAGATTTGGCTGTTCTACATTTTAATAGAAGCCCATGAACCCTATATCTAGCAAAAGGAACATAGCAGAAAAACTTCTCAGAAGCTTCTATAGTTGTCAAAGAGAATTATGAAATCTATGTTGGAACAGAGCACCAATGCATATAGTAGTTAATGTTTGAATTTTGTGGAGTGGTTTGGGCTTTGAGGTTTTTTGCCCCTGTCTTTTCTAAACCTGCACATTCAGATTGTTTCTGTCTTTTACCCTCTTTTTATGAAGCCAAAATCTGTTTTTTTATTGCTCCTTCCCCTGGTAGATTCACAGAGGAGGACAATGATTGTCAGCAGACTTGCATGTGCAGTGCCAGCAACAGGGGCTTCTGTAATCAAACTTGGAAATCTTTCATCGAGCACTATCCTCTAGGGATGAGACTTGCATGTTCACACAAATGAAAACAACAACATAATAAAAGACTCTAATTTTTATGTTCGTATTTTTCACCAATTCGCAAAAGAGATTTTTTAAACATGAATAATCCATGTCAATGAAAGCGAGGTATACAAAATGTTGTGTTCTGACATACACAGAGACACTTCTCCACTTCTTTGTTTCACTCATTACTTGTGCATGTCCAAACTCCTGGCACTCTCTATTTTGTGCTGCAGGGTTGTGTTGATGTGTTTTATTTTACAATTTCCCCCCCCCCCCATGGGCATGTTTAGCGCTTTCCCTATTTAATTGATTAAAAATGCCATTTGCTTAATTTCTTGTGTGTATTTATTTTGTTACGGGGGTATATTCCAGTGCATTCTTTTGTTACTGCTTTTTGTTGTTTAGTCGTTTAGTCATGTCCGACTCTTCATGACCCCATGGATCAGAGCACGCCAGGCCCTCCTGTCTTCCACTGCCTCCCAGAGTTGGGTCAAATTCATGATGGTCACTTTGATGACACTATCCAACCATCTCATCCTCCGTTGTCCACTTCTCCTCTTTCCTTCACACTTTCCTAACATCAGGGTCTTTTCCAGGGAATCTTCTCTTCTCATGAGATGGCCAAAGTATTGGAGCCTCAGCTTCAGGATCTGTCCTTCCAGTGATCACTCAGGGTTGATTCCCTTTAGAATGGATAGGTTTGTTCTCCCTGCAGTCCAGGGGACTCTCAAGAGTCTCTTCCAGCACCACAATTCAAAGGAATTAATTCTTTGGCAGTCAGCTTTCTTTATGATCCAGCTCTCACTTCCATACATCACTACAGGAAAAAGCATAGCTTTGACTATGTGGACTTTTGTTTTTTAAGATGCTGTCGCGGTTTGTCATCGCTTTCCTCCCCAGAAGCAGGCGTCTTTTAATTTTGTGGCTGCTGTCACCATCTGCAGTGATCATGGAGCCCATTAAGGTAAAATCTGTCACTGCCTCCAGTCTCAATATCCATTCTTGGATAAGGTACTAGAACATATAGCAGTTTTTCACATCCAACGATTTCTGATGACACCAAAATATATATCCATTTGAATCTGGTTAGAGTTAGGAGACTGAGACAGTTTGATTTTTTTGGTGGAAACTGGAAAAAAAGATGTTTGGAGGAGGCTTCCAGTTCTTAGGGGGTTATTTTTGCAGCTCCCTGCTATTTGTTTGGTGGTTGTGGCTGGTTCTACTGTTGCTTGCTTTTAGAATAGATTGATTCTCTGTTGTCTTGCCTTTTCTTTTTGAGGTAGGGTTTTTTTTTTTTTTTTTTTTTTTGGTTGATTCAAGCTTTTAGATGAATGCTAGATGTCCCACCAACCCTTCTCCTCTGAGGAAATGTCTTTCCCCCTTCTCCTGGATCTTCAATGCATCTTCATCCTCCTCACTTCCAGGCACTCCCCTGCCTTTTTGCCAAATGACTTTGGCAACTTCTAATTGATTGCTGAACAACCAGCTACTAGAGTAATAGCTGCCAATGTTGCTTCCAGGTGCTGCTGTACTGCAGCTACACTCAGACTTTGCAAATATGAGTAAATTCTGATTAAAACCAGATTGAAATAAAATTCTCTCCCTTGTGCTAATTCTGGACTCAATGTAACTCATTGTATCCCCAGACTTTTTTTAAAAAAGAGTTGATTAAATGTCATAAGTACAATTTTGACATCTTTTCTGGCATTTGGTTTGGTCCTAGTGAAGACATTCCAGAAGGCATGAATTATTACTGTTCCTTTTGGACAGGAAAGTGGGGTTGCTTTTGTCCTTTGTTTTTGTTCACAAATTCTAAATGAATGGACCATATATTATCTGTGGGAAGGGAAAATACCTGAAGCACTTCTCACTTGGAACAATACTGCTGCATCTCCGTAACACCATCAAATGGGCCTTTTGTTGTCCTAAGCTGTTCAGCATGCACTTGGAACATGGGTATTGATATTTCAATATTTTGTTGTATTTCCACAACTGGAATTTATCATAAGAATTGCCAGATACGTTGTTGTAAAGATAGACTAAACATGACTTCTTCCAGTGCATCCAGTTTGGAAGAACTGAGAAGTTAACTATGACCCAGAAACAATGGTCCTGCCAATTGACTGAAATATCTTCCAAAGCAAATTCCCATTTGAAATGAATTATTCTGACAAGGAAATCGGAATGAGGCATCAAATTCCATGTAATTAATTGAAGTGGAAATAAGAGGAGAGGAGTTATTTTATAGGGAATAGAAAGAGTTGTGCTTCTCATAGATATGTCACCTGATCAAGGATTATGTTGCTGAAATACAAGTGAACTCTTGCCCTTCTTCCTTAATTTTATGGTAATGTATTCAAATGTAGACATGAATTATCCTGGATTTGAGAAGAAGTTGTGATCCTAGAACTAAGACTCAGTGAAGGCAACTGAGATAGGAGAGATGTTACTGATGACTGGTTTGATGAAAGACTCATGAGATCATATATTTAAAATCTAATGAAAACCAGGTCTCCACCCTCAAACACTAAGAAGCACCTCCCCCTTAACTAAGGGACATTATGTCTCTTTCTGGCATGTCTGCATTTTTGTACTGGGCTGATTAGAATCAGTACTGTCAACTGACACTATTCAAGGGATAATTGGACAACCATCTATCAGATCAGGTTTGATTTGGATTCCTGCATTGAGCAGGGGGTTGGACGCGGTGGCCTTATTATGCCTCTTCTAACTCAATTATTCCCTGATTCTATGATTCAGTTTTGGAGTTTTTAATAAACCATATATGAGTATCATTTGTCTCTCTTCCCCCAAATCCCTCTTCAAAATCAATCATTTCCATAAATCTGTTGACATATTCCCCATGACTTCACCAATGACATAAAGCAAGTACATTTGTTTAAATTCATACCTAGTCCATGTGGGAGTGAAGAATATTTTGGAAGAAATAGGGGAGGAAGGATTAAAACTCAGCCTTCTCTTAGATGCTCATGTCTGATGCCAACAAACTATGAGTATAGCCTTTGGCTCCCCATTGCTAGACAGATAAGTTGCAAATGGTTGCAACCTCACTCAGCTGACCAGAATGACTGATGGAGGTGACAACAGCAGCAACATGGGGGAAGATTTCCTTGCAGGGTTGGTGTTGAGGTGCCAGTTCTACTTTGCACCTTGTGAACAGGCATGAGCACCTTGTGAACAGGCCTACACAAGTAGGCCCACACAGAGACAGCTCCTACTGGGGGTGTCTTGTCCAGGATCCTCCAAAAATCATCTTCTATAATCAGTACTGCTGAACTAGTGATGTTGAACAAGTTGCTCTCCCCCCCATCACAAGCAGAACTACACCTGACTGTAACCCTACAATGTTGTTGAAACAGCAGTTGCAACCTTCCAGACTTTGTATGTACTGTAAGCTAGCCAATTACTTTTAAAAAGATGGGCCTTCCCATGAGGTGCTTTGCTGCCGGGGCAGGGCTCCTTTGCCCACCCATACAGAAGAGGCAGACGCAGGTGCTCCTGTGTCAGATCGGGTGAGGGGGCTGGGCAAGAGCGAAGCCTTGAAAAAGACTTCCCAGACTCACCTCACCCTTCCTTCCTCTTTGGCGTTGGCCCACCCACCCACCTTTTATGGTAAGAGTGTGATTAGCTGGTCGCTTCAGGGCCAGATGGGAATTTTTGACTGGTACTCAAATTGGCCATGACTGCTAGCATTTTTTTGCTCATCCCATTCTTACCTGCGAGGGCGGTTAAGGGCTATACATAGTAAATAACCCCTTAAACAGGTCACAATTGTGGGTTGTGCAAAAGGATAAGGGTTAAATGAGTTCCAAAGAAGGCACTCAGGGGTTGCAAAGCACCCCTTCTCTCAGGAAGACAGCTGCAGAGGTTTAGCTGAGGAGAAAGGAAGCAGTGGATCCCAGGGGATGCTGAGCAATTAGGGTTAGGAGGTCTGGATGTGGTGGATTTGGGGTACCACAGCTAGTGGAGTATTGGAAGTGTACTGTCCCACTATACAGCACACTTCCGTTATTGTAAAAATTTCCTTTTTACAAGGGGGCCTGCTGTACTGGACCAAACTGGTCTGTAACTGGAGTCCACCACTTGACTGGTGGTTGACTCCAGTTACAGACCAGTTTGGTGCACTACAGCAGGGCCCCTTGTAAAAAGGAAATTTGTGGTTATTATAAATAAGTTAATAAAGTTGTGGCCCTAGTTAACCCATATATCTGTGTCTGTCTCTTTATTCCAGACTGGGCGGGCAAATTCTTTTGTCCCAGTTTATCCGATGCCCTTTTTGACAGAAAAAAGAAGTGCTTCACTGTTAATGCAAATGTTACCTTTACACTATAGTTCCGAGAATCCCCTGGATGCCTAGGGAATTCTAGGACCTTTGAGAGTTGTAGTCCAAAAAAGCTTTGCTCCTTTCCTCCCTCATTTTTCCCTTTTTTTTTTTGTCCCTTGTTAATTATATTTATGATTTCTGGCTTTTCCTCACATTTTGTTAAGTCACTGGACTCCTGAGCTTTGACAGGTTCAAAAAAATGTATGGAGGAACCTTCACATACTGGACACCATATAATTTCCCTGGCTTTTAATCCCTTCCCTTTTGCCCTCCTTTCTAGTGCTTTTGTTTGTTTCTTATTTGTTTTGCATGTTTCTGAAGTTCATATGACGACAAATCACTTGTGTGTTTTGCAGGCTTATCTGAGTGCTTTTAAAAACGTGAATCCAAAAGTGGATTTGTGCAAAGCTGAACAAATTACTGCCATTCTTAAGACAATATCTTGTTTCAGAGATACTCAAGGGTGGAAATTATCAGAGCATTGAGCTTTCAGCAAAGTGCAGTATAAAATTATAGGAACAATTTAATTCTAAGGGAACTCCACTGTTCCAAATTGAAGCATTTTAAAACTTAAGTGACTCCAGCAATTTAAAGACTTCCTGTATTTTGAATGTTCAAATGAGGCATTTGTAAAGACATTAGCATTATGTATTCTGCATTTTACAATTAGAATGTTGAAGTATTCAAAGGATATACCATGGAAGTAGAGGAGACTAATTCAATGCAAAGCTTTAACAAGAAGTGTGGTGATAAGAGCAGGACACTTCTCAACTGCTCATTCTTACTGTTGGTGTTCAGAAACTTTCCAACCAACAGTG
Source organism: Pogona vitticeps (assembly GCF_051106095.1). Classification (NCBI taxonomy): domain Eukaryota; kingdom Metazoa; phylum Chordata; class Lepidosauria; order Squamata; family Agamidae; genus Pogona; species Pogona vitticeps. Next base: position 156,685,025 of record NC_135785.1, read on the forward strand.
GAAATTTCAGCTACCTTGGTTTCCTAGCCTTGCTTTATTCAGAAGCATTTTGTCTTCATAAGAGAACATAAAAATAAGATATGATGAAAAACAATACATTCAGTCTGTAAAAGGTTACCACACCTTTATGATATGATACTGTTAAACATTTGCAGTCCTACACATATTTAGAGTGGGAGTAAGCCCCATTAAACACAGAGAGGCTGGCATTTAAATAAATATGGAGAGGATTGTGCTGCACTTTTTCAACCATGATTTTGCAAAGCTTTTGCTAAGCCATTTATTTGTTGGTATCATTAATACTATAGGCAAAGGTATCAGATTAGAGTTCATTTTATCCTTTTATATGTTCAATCTGCATATGATCTGCAGAACATATCGTATGGAAAACCAGATTAGATTCAGATGAAGAAGGAGTGAGAATTAGTGGAAGAAACATCAGTAATTTAAGATATGCAGATGACCCCATCTGACTGGCAGAAAGCAGCAATAACTTGAAATGGCTTTTAGTGAAAGTGAAAGAAGAAAGTGCCGAAGCAGGACTGTAGTTGAATGTGAAGAAAACAAAAACCATGACTACAGAAGAACTGTAGAACCTAAATGTCAATAATGAAGAAACAGTTTTGTACACCTTGGTTCAATCATCAGTCCAAATGGAGACTAGCCAATTGATCAGAAGACTGAAACTCGGAAAGGCAGCAATGCAGGAAGTAGAAAAGATTATCAAATGTAATGATGTGTCGCTGGAGACCAAGACCAACACTCTTGTACTCCCAATTACTATGTACAGATGTAGAAGCTGAGTTAGACAGTTAAGAAAGCTGATGGTGGAAAAATTGATTTGTTTGAAATGTGGTGCTGGAGCAGAGCATTGCAGATATCCTGGATTGCCAGAAAGATAAACGAGTTGGTCCTAGATCTGGCAGAGCACAGTTATCCTTCAGCACTATATTGCAAACAAATCAATTTTCATTCTGGCAGCTTTTTTCACTGCCCAGATTTCACATAATGTATTTCACAAATTCAGTTCTTCACTCACTGTCATTCACAAAGGGATACCAAGCAAAGGAAATCTCCAGAAGCTCATCCCTTCTCATCCAAACACAAAGTGATTTTTTGGCTGTTTTTTGAGAAGTGAGCACAAAAGGGTATCCTGTTCACCATCTTGACTACTGTCCTTGATTTTTGTCAGCATTCAGGCTTCCCTTTGCTATGTAAAGCTTGGCATTATTTTTCCTGCTGGTAACATAGGCACAAGATTATGCAGCAATATTGGGCCTTTTCCTGCTGTATTGAATCTTGGATACAGAAGCACAATATCTCACATTCATAAACTGGAGGTGATCTGAAGAATTGCAATGTAGTCATAGAGCTGTTGTAGGTATGGGATTCATTGCAACCTAATATGGTTGCTTAGCCTGCTGATAGTGGAGATTAGTCTGGTTGACATTGTGCTTTGCAGGTAAAATGAAAACAATTAAGTTGGTTCTAAAGCAGTCATTTATAGAGTAGACACCTTCATATATGGAACCAAAATCATTCAATGTGATTTCTTAAGTCCCACAGATTTAAGTGGGCCTATTCTGATTAGATATCAATTCAATGTATTATGTAAAAGCTGTTAACCCTAATACTGTGATTGTGTTAATAACTTTTCAAGCATTATTTACGTCCTTTGGCTCTTAGATTTTGGTGGAAGTTGCTAGATCGTTAATGGAATGGAAGCTTATAAACCCAATTAAGAAGCCAGTTAGAGAAAGGGCATAATAATAACATAAGATCAAATTTAAATAATGAAGCACCATTTGCAAATGCCAACATTCTTGTTTTCCCTTGGTTATAAGCAACAATTATTAATTAAAATATAAATCATTTTCAAGGCCTTATTACTGTGTTAAGTGCTATAAACACTGGTACTGGGTCTTAAATCTCAAAGACTTCTTAACAACAAAATATGCCATCTTCATAATCTACTTTTCAAAACTTTGTGGAATTTGTCAAACTGCAGCCTGTTTCCTATTACACCCACACTGACCCACCTTTCCACCCACATTTGTGTGTGTTGTGTGCCATCAAGTTGCTTTGGACTTAAGGAAACTCTAATTGGGTCTTCAATTTATGAGAGATATTTAAAACGTGGGTTTGCCATTGCTACCCTTCTCTGAGTTTTCAGAGCTAAGCAGGGATTTGAAACTATGTATCTTGAGTCCTAATCTATCACTATCCATTACATCACAAAAATTGATTAATAATACCCCAGGAAGATGTCTGTTTTTAAAAGTAACTGTGATTGTATGTCAAAGACTTTGGCCTCGGTTCATATCCTATCAAAAGTAACCTGGTCCTCATGTTGCGGACCAACAAGTAGATCAGATATTAGCTACATAGTGGATTTCACCTACTCAAAATGTAATGATGTGGTGTTCAGCTGTTTAAAAAATACTTTAAATATGTACTTTCAAAGAAAATACAGGGTTAGCTATATATTAAAGAAGTAGTTTATTAATTCAAATCCTACTCATATCTATTGAAATGTTTGATTGAACTTACTGAAAGTTACCCCTAGGAAATCCCATATAGGGTTGCAAAATCCCAATGTTTAGAGAATGGGAATGCCCAGATTATGGCAGAAGCAATAAAGAATTCTAGATAACAATATGCAAATGTGTCAAAGAACTGAAATTCACTTATTCCTGATACAGCACAACTCTCCAGCCATTTAGGCAATGAAAAAGTGGTTCAAAAACCTTCTTGTTCTTCACTGGGTGGACATGAAGGCCAGGAGATTTAGTAAGCCTCTGATGGGGGCTCCATCCATGTCACTGCAAGTGTTCCATCTTGTGTTGTGTTTAGAACCTGCTTCCCTTCAGATACTTGAAACAACAACTCACATCTTCCTTCCTTCCTGGCCACAGACTAAGGAGATCTAGACCAAAATATCTGGGGCAGCACATAGTAAAAAAGCAAAGCAAAAAACAGTGTGCTTCTTATATACCACCCCACAGCACTTAAAGCACTATCTGGCTGGTTCACAAGTTAATTAGGCAGGCTACACATTGCCCCTCCCAGCGAGCTAGTTACTCATTTTACTGACCTCAGAAGGATAGAAGGCTGAGTCAACCTTGAGCCAGCTACCTGGGATTGAACCCTGGGTGGTGAGCACAGTTTTGGCTGCAATGCAGCAGTTTAACTACTGCACTATGAGGCTTCTAAAGGTGATTACTGTTGGAATAATAGCAATCTTGCATGAACAAACACTAGGTATCAGTAGGAAGTGGGCTTTACAGTCTAACGTGATTATCCTTTGTGACTAACTTGATAGATAAAGTTCTTTTCCCATCTCTGGCATTTGAGGCAAGCGTCCACTCCCTCTTTCCAATTGTTTTTTGCTTCCATTTATTGTTAGCTTCTCTTCTTCCTTTGCTGTTCTCCAAGCAGCAGGTATGCAAGGTCTCCTGCATTCACAAGACTCAATTCCCCCCCCCTTTTTCTCTTCTGACTGTAACTACAGATGGTAACT